>NW_027222394.1:7500000-8750000 GCF_041296265.1 Equus caballus
GCAGTGTCCGCCAAGCGGTTCTGGCGTAGTTGGCAGGTGATTTTGGCATGACTGGCAGGTGGTTCCAGCAAGCCTGGCAGGTGATTCCAAAGTATTCCCCAACTGGTTGTGGCGTAGCCGGCAGGTGATTTTTGCGTGATCGGCAGGTGGTTCTGGCGAGTCGAGCAGGTGGTTCCGGCGTGCTCGGCTGGTGCTTCCGGGGTCATTGGCACGGGGTTCTGGCATGTCTGAGAGGTGGTTCCTGCATGCCCGGCAAGTGATTCCGGAGTGTTCGCGAAGTGGTTCTGGCATAGTCGGCAGGTGATTTTGGCATGTCTGGCAGGTGGTTCAGGCGAGTTGAGCAGGTGGTTCCAACGTGCTTGGCAGGTGCTTCCGGCGTCTCCGGCACGTGTTTCTGGCACATCTGACAGGTGGTTCCAGCATGCCCGAAAGGTGATTCCGGTCTGTCCCGTAGGTGGTTCCAGCCTGCACGGCATGTGGTTCTGGTACGTCTCAGAGGTGGTTGCACATGCCCAACAGGTGATTCCGGACTGTCCGCCACATGGTTCTGGCACGTCTGAGAGGTGGTTCCGGCATGCCCGGCAGGTCATCCCAGAGAGTCCTCCAAGTGGTTCTGGCATAACACGCAGGTGATTTTGGCGTGTCTGGCAGGTTGTTCCGTTGTGCTTGGCAGGTGGTTCAGGCTTGGCCGGCAGGTGGTTCCAGACTGTCCAGGACGTGTTTCCAGCTTCTCCGGCAGGTGGTTCTGGTACGTCTGAGAGGTGGTTCCGCCATGGCTGGCAGGTGATTCCGGACCGTCCCCCAGGTGGTTCTGGCATAGCCAGCAGTTGATATTGGCCTGTCCGGCAGGTGGTTCCAGCGAGTCGAACAGGTGGCTCCGGCGTGCTCGGCAGGTGGTTCCGGTCTGTCCGGTAGGTGATTCCGGCGTGTCCGGCACGTGCTTCCGGCACGTCTGAGAGGTGGTTCCGGCATGCGCGACTGGTGGTTTCGGAGTGTCCGCCAGGTGGTTCTGGCGTACCCGGCAGGTGATTTTGGCGTGTCCGGCAGGTGTTTCTGGCGAGTCGAGCAGGTGGCTCGGGCGTGCTCGGCAGGTTGTTCAGACGGGTCTGGCAGGTGTTTTCCGTCTGTTCGGGGTGTGGTTCCAGCATCTCATGCACCTGGTTCTGGCACGTCTGAGATGTGGTTCCGGCCGGCCCGACAGGTGTTTCCACAGTGTCCGCCAAGTGGTACTGGCGTAGTTGGCAGGAGATTTTGGCATGACCGGCAGGTGGTTCCAGCAAGCCCGGCAGGTGATTCCGAAGTGTTCCCCAACTGGTTGTGGCGTAGCCGGCAGGTGATTTTTGCGTGTATGGCAGGTGGTTCCAGCGAGTCGAACAGGTGGCTCCTGCGTTCTTGGCAGGTGGTTCCGGTCTGTCCGGTAGGTGTTTCCGGCGTGTCTGGCACGTGCTTCCGGCACGTCTGAGAGGTGGTTCCGGCATGCGCGGCAGGTGATTCCGTAGTGTCCGCCAGGTGGTTCTGGCATACCCGGCAGGTGATTTTGGCGTGTCCGGCAGGTGTTTCTGGCGAGTCGAGCAGGTGGCTCCGGCATGCTCGGCAGGTGCTTCCGGCGTCTCCGGCACTTGGTTCTGGTGTGTCTGAGAGCTGGTTCCGGCATGTCCGGCAGATGATTCCGGAGTGTCCGCCAAGTGGTTCTGGCATACCCAGCAGGTGATTTTGGCGTGTCAGGGAGGTGGTACCGGTGAGTCGAGCAGGTGGTTCCGGCGTGCTCAGCAGGTGGTTCAGGCGGTTCTGGCAGGTGGTATCCGTCTGTTCGGGGTGTGGTTCCAGCATCTCATGAACACGTTTCTGGCACGTCTGAGATGTGGTTCCAGCCGGCCCGACAGGTGTTTCCGCAGTGTCCGCCAAGCGGTTCTGGCGTAGTTGGCAGGTGATTTTGGCATGACTGGCAGGTGGTTCCAGCAAGCCTGGCAGGTGATTCCAAAGTATTCCCCAACTGGTTGTGGCGTAGCCGGCAGGTGATTTTTGCGTGATCGGCAGGTGGTTCTGGCGAGTCGAGCAGGTGGTTCCGGCGTGCTCGGCTGGTGCTTCCGGGGTCATTGGCACGGGGTTCTGGCATGTCTGAGAGGTGGTTCCTGCATGCCCGGCAAGTGATTCCGGAGTGTTCGCGAAGTGGTTCTGGCATAGTCGGCAGGTGATTTTGGCATGTCTGGCATGTGGTTCAGGCGAGTTGAGCAGGTGGTTCCAACGTGCTTGGCAGGTGCTTCCGGCGTCTCCGGCACGTGTTTCTGGCACATCTGACAGGTGGTTCCAGCATGCCCGAAAGGTGATTCCGGTCTGTCCCGTAGGTGGTTCCAGCCTGCACGGCATGTGGTTCTGGTACGTCTCAGAGGTGGTTGCACATGCCCAACAGGTGATTCCGGACTGTCCGCCACATGGTTCTGGCACGTCTGAGAGGTGGTTCCGGCATGCCCGGCAGGTCATCCCAGAGAGTCCTCCAAGTGGTTCTGGCATAACACGCAGGTGATTTTGGCGTGTCTGGCAGGTTGTTCCGTTGTGCTTGGCAGGTGGTTCAGGCTTGGCCGGCAGGTGGTTCCAGACTGTCCAGGACGTGTTTCCAGCTTCTCCGGCAGGTGGTTCTGGTACGTCTGAGAGGTGGTTCCGCCATGGCTGGCAGGAGATTCCGGACCGTCCCCCAGGTGGTTCTGGCATAGCCAGCAGTTGATATTGGCCTGTCCGGCAGGTGGTTCCAGCGAGTCGAACAGGTGGCTCCGGCGTGCTCGGCAGGTGGTTCCGGTCTGTCCGGTAGGTGATTCCAGCGTGTCCGGCACGTGCTTCCGGCACGTCTGAGAGGTGGTTCCGGCATGCGCGACAGGTGGTTTCGGAGTGTCCGCCAGGTGGTTCTGGCGTACCCGGCAGGTGATTTTGGCGTGTCCGGCAGGTGTTTCTGGCGAGTCGAGCAGGTGGCTCCGGCATGCTCGGCAGGTGCTTCCGGCGTCTCCGGCACGTGGTTCTGGTGTGTCTGAGAGCTGCTTCCGGCATGTCCGGCAGATGATTCCGGAGTGTCCGCCAAGTGGTTCTGGCATACCCGGCTGGTGATTTGGGCATGTCAGGTAGGTGGTTCCGGCGAGTCGAGCAGGTGGCTCCGGCGTGCTCGGCAGGTTGTTCAGACGGGTCTGGCAGGTGTTTTCCGTCTGTTCGGGTTGTGGTTCCAGCATCTCATGCACATGGTTCTGGCACGTCTGAGATGTGGTTCCGGCCGGCCCGACAGGTGTTTCCACAGTGTCCGCCAAGTGGTACTGGCGTAGTTGGCAGGTGATTTTGGCATGACCGGCAGGTGGTTCCAGCAAGCCCGGCAGGTGATTCCGAAGTGTTCCCCAACTGGTTGTGGCGTAGCCGGCAGGTGATTTTTGCGTGTCCGGCAGGTGGTTCTGGCGAGTCGAGCAGGTGGTTCCGGCGTGCTCGGCTGGTGCTTCGGGGGTCATTGGCACGTGGTTCTGGCATATCTGAGAGGTGGTTCCGGCATGCCCGGCAGGTGATTCCGGAGTGTTCGCCAAGTGTTTCCGGCGTAGCCGGCAGGTGATTTTGCATGTCCAGCGGTCGTTCCGGCGGGTCGAGCCGGTGGTTCCGGCGTGTCCGGCAGGTGGTTCCGGTCTGTCCGGCAGGTGGTTCTGTGGTGTCTGGCACGAGGTTCAGTCTGAGAGGCTGTGCCGGCATGCCCCTCACGTGATTCCGGCTTGTCCCCGAAGTGGTGCTGGTGTAGCGGGCAGGTGATTTTGGCGTGTCCGGCAGGTGGTTCAGGCGAGTTGAGCAGGTGGTTGCGACGTGCTCGGCAGGTGCTTCCGGCGTCTCCGGCACGTGTTTCTGGCACATCTGACTGGTGGTTCCGGCATGCCCAAAAGTTGATTCCGGTCTGTCCGGTAGGTGGTTCCGGCGTGCACGGCACGTGGTTCTGGTACGTCTCAGAGGTGGTTGCGTATGCCCAACAGGTGATTCCGGACTGTCCGCCACGTGCTTCTGGCACGTCTGAGAGGTGGTTCCAACATGCCCGGCAGGTCATTTCGGAGAGTCATCCAAGTGGTTCTGGCGTAGCCCGCAGGTGATTTTGGCGTGTCCGGCAGGTGGTTCAGGCATGGCCGTCACGTGGTTCCAGTCTTTCCAGGACGTGTTTCCAGCTTCTCCGGCAGGTGGTTCTGGTACGTCTGAGAGGTGGTTCCGCCATGGCTGGCAGGTGATCCCGGACTGTCCCCCAGGTGGTTCTGGCATAGCCAGCAGTTGATATTGGCCTGTCCGGCAGGTGGTTCCTGCGAGTCGAACAGGTGGCTCCCGCGTTCTTGGCAGGTGGTTCCGGTCTGTCCGGTAGGTGTTTCCGGCGTGTCTGGCACGTGCTTCCGGCACGTCTGAGAGGTGGTTCCGGCATGCGCGGCAGGTGATTCCGTAGTGTCCGCCAGATGGTTCTGGCATACCCGGCAGGTGATTTTGGCGTGTCCGGCAGGTGTTTCTGGCGAGTCGAGCAGGTGGTTCCGGCGTGCTCAGCAGGTGGTTCAGGCGGTTCTGGCAGGTGGTATCCGTCTGTTCGGGGTGTGGTTCCAGCATCTCATGAACACGTTTCTGGCACGTCTGAGATGTGGTTCCAGCCGGCCCGACAGGTGTTTCCGCAGTGTCCGCCAAGCGGTTCTGGCGTAGTTGGCAGGTGATTTTGGCATGACTGGCAGGTGGTTCCAGCAAGCCTGGCAGGTGATTCCAAAGTGTTCCCCAACTGGTTGTGGCGTAGCCGGCAGGTGATTTTGGCGTGATCGGCAGGTGGTTCTGGCGAGTCGAGCAGGTGGTTCCGGCGTGCTCGGCTGGTGCTTTCCGGGGTCATTGGCACGGGGTTCTGGCATGTCTGAGAGGTGGTTCCTGCATGCCGGGCAAGTGATTCCAGAGTGTTCGCCAAGTGGTTCTGGCATAGTCGGCAGGTGATATTGGCCTGTCCGGCAGGTGGTTCAGGCGACTTGAGCAGGTGGTTCCAACGTGCTTGGCAGGTGCTTCCGGCGTCTCCGGCACGTGTTTCTGGCACATCTGACAGGTGGTTCCGGCATGCCCGAAAGGTGATTCCGGTCTGTCCCGTAGGTGGTTCCAGCCTGCACGGCATGTGGTTCTGGTACGTCTCACAGGTGGTTGCGCATGCCCAACAGGTGATTCCGGACTGTCCGCCACATGGTTCTGGCACGTCTGAGAGGTGGTTCCGGCGTGCCCGACAGGTCATCCCAGAGAGTCCTCCAAGTGGTTCTGGCATAACACGCAGGTGATTTTGGCGTGTCTGGCAGGTTGTTCCGTTGTGCTTGGCAGGTGGTTCAGGCTTGGCCGGCAGGTGGTTCCAGACTGTCCAGGACGTGTTTCCAGCTTCTCCGGCAGGTGGTTCTGGTACGTCTGAGAGGTGGTTCCGCCATGGCTGGCAGGTGATTCCGGACCGTCCCCCAGGTGGTTCTGGCATAGCCAGCAGTTGATATTGGCCTGTCCGGCAGGTGGTTCCAGCGAGTCGAACAGGTGGCTCCGGCGTGCTTGGCAGGTGGTTCCGATCTGTCCGGTAGGTGATTCCGGCGTGTCCGGCACGTGCTTCCGGCACGTCTGAGAGGTGGTTCCGGCATGCGCGACTGGTGGTTTCGGAGTGTCCGCCAGGTGGTTCTGGCGTACCCGGCAGGTGATTTTGGCGTGTCCGGCAGGTGTTTCTGGCGAGTCGAGCAGGTGGCTCGGGCGTGCTCGGCAGGTTGTTCAGACGGGTCTGGCAGGTGTTTTCCGTCTGTTCGGGGTGTGGTTCCAGCATCTCATGCACCTGGTTCTGGCACGTCTGAGATGTGGTTCCGGCCGGCCCGACAGGTGTTTCCACAGTGTCCGCCAAGTGGTACTGGCGTAGTTGGCAGGAGATTTTGGCATGACCGGCAGGTGGTTCCAGCAAGCCCGGCAGGTGATTCCGAAGTGTTCCCCAACTGGTTGTGGCGTAGCCGGCAGGTGATTTTTGCGTGTATGGCAGGTGGTTCCAGCGAGTCGAACAGGTGGCTCCGGCGTTCTTGGCAGGTGGTTCCGGTCTGTCCGGTAGGTGTTTCCGGCGTGTCTGGCACGTGCTTCCGGCACGTCTGAGAGGTGGTTCCGGCATGCGCGGCAGGTGATTCCGTAGTGTCCGCCAGGTGGTTCTGGCATACCCGGCAGGTGATTTTGGCGTGTCCGGCAGGTGTTTCTGGCGAGTCGAGCAGGTGGCTCCGGCATGCTCGGCAGGTGCTTCCGGCGTCTCCGGCACTTGGTTCTGGTGTGTCTGAGAGCTGGTTCCGGCATGTCCGGCAGATGATTCCGGAGTGTCCGCCAAGTGGTTTTGGCATACCCAGCAGGTGATTTTGGCGTGTCAGGGAGGTGGTACCGGTGAGTCGAGCAGGTGGTTCCGGCGTGCTCAGCAGGTGGTTCAGGCGGTTCTGGCAGGTGGTATCCGTCTGTTCGGGGTGTGGTTCCAGCATCTCATGAACACGTTTCTGGCACGTCTGAGATGTGGTTCCAGCCGGCCCGACAGGTGTTTCCGCAGTGTCCGCCAAGCGGTTCTGGCGTAGTTGGCAGGTGATTTTGGCATGACTGGCAGGTGGTTCCAGCAAGCCTGGCAGGTGATTCCAAAGTATTCCCCAACTGGTTGTGGCGTAGCCGGCAGGTGATTTTGGCGTGATCGGCAGGTGGTTCTGGCGAGTCGAGCAGGTGGTTCCGGCGTGCTCGGCTGGTGCTTCCGGGGTCATTGGCACGGGGTTCTGGCATGTCTGAGAGGTGGTTCCTGCATGCCCGGCAAGTGATTCCGGAGTGTTCGCGAAGTGGTTCTGGCATAGTCGGCAGGTGATTTTGGCATGTCCGGCAGGTGGTTCAGGCGAGTTGAGCAGGTGGTTCCAACGTGCTTGGCAGGTGCTTCCGGCGTCTCCGGCATGTGTTTCTGGCACATCTGACAGGTGGTTCCAGCATGCCCGAAAGGCGATTCCGGTCTGTCCCGTAGGTGGTTCCAGCCTGCACGGCATGTGGTTCTGGTACGTCTCAGAGGTGGTTGCACATGCCCAAAAGGTGATTCCGGACTGTCCGCCACATGGTTCTGGCACGTCTGAGAGGTGGTTCCGGCATGCCCGGCAGGTCATCCCAGAGAGTCCTCCAAGTGGTTCTGGCATAACACGCAGGTGATTTTGGCGTGTCTGGCAGGTTGTTCCGTTGTGCTTGGCAGGTGGTTCAGGCTTGGCCGGCAGGTGGTTCCAGACTGTCCAGGACGTGTTTCCAGCTTCTCCGGCAGGTGGTTCTGGTACGTCTGAGAGGTGGTTCCGCCATGGCTGGCAGGTGATTCCGGACCGTCCCCCAGGTGGTTCTGGCATAGCCAGCAGTTGATATTGGCCTGTCCGGCAGGTGGTTCCAGCGAGTCGAACAGGTGGCTCCGGCGTGCTCGGCAGGTGGTTCCGGTCTGTCCGGTAGGTGATTCCGGCGTGTCCGGCACGTGCTTCCGGCACGTCTGAGAGGTGGTTCCGGCATGCGCGACAGGTGGTTTCGGAGTGTCCGCCAGGTGGTTCTGGCGTACCCGGCAGGTGATTTTGGCGTGTCCGGCAGGTGTTTCTGGAGAGTCGAGCAGGTGGCTCCGGCATGCTCGGCAGGTGCTTCCGGCGTCTCCGGCACGTGGTTCTGGTGTGTCTGAGAGCTGGTTCCGGCATGTCCGGCAGATGATTCCGGAGTGTCCGCCAAGTGGTTCTGGCATACCCGGCTGGTGATTTGGGCATGTCAGGTAGGTGGTTCCGGCGAGTCGAGCAGGTGGCTCGGGCGTGCTCGGCAGGTTGTTCAGACGGGTCTGGCAGGTGTTTTCCGTCTGTTCGGGGTGTGGTTCCAGCATCTCATGCACCTGGTTCTGGCACGTCTGAGATGTGGTTCCGGCCGGCCCGACAGGTGTTTCCACAGTGTCCGCCAAGTGGTACTGGCGTAGTTGGCAGGTGATTTTGGCATGACCGGCAGGTGGTTCCAGCAAGCCCGGCAGGTGATTCCGAAGTGTTCCCCAACTGGTTGTGGCGTAGCCGGCAGGTGCTTTTTGCGTGTCCGGCAGGTGGTTCTGGCGAGTCGAGCAGGTGGTTCCGGCGTGCTCGGCAGGTGCTTCCGGGGTCATTGGCACGTGGTTCTGGCATATGTGAGAGGTGGTTCCGGCATGCCCGGCAATTGATTCCGGAGTGTTCGCCAAGTGTTTCCGGCGTAGCCGGCAGGTGATTTTGCATGTCCAGCGGTCGTTCCGGCGGGTCGAGCCGGTGGTTCCGGCGTGTCCGGCAGGTGGTTCCGGTCTGTCCGGCAGGTGGTACTGTGGTGTCCGGCACGAGGTTCAGTCTGAGAGGCTGTGCCGGCATGCCCCTCACGTGATTCCGGCTTGTCCCCGAAGTGGTGCTGGTGTAGCGGGCACGTGATTTGGGCGTGTCCGGCAGGTGGTTCAGGCGAGTTGAGCAGGTGGTTGCGACGTGCTCGGCAGGTGCTTCCGGCGTCTCCGGCACGTGTTTCTGGCACATCTGACTGGTGGTTCCGGCATGCCCAAAAGTTGATTCCGGTCTGTCCGGTAGGTGGTTCCGGCGTGCACGGCACGTGGTTCTGGTACGTCTCAGAGGTGGTTGCGTATGCCCAACAGGTGATTCCGGACTGTCCGCCACGTGCTTCTGGCACGTCTGAGAGGTGGTTCCAACATGCCCGGCAGGTCATTTCGGAGAGTCGTCCAAGTGGTTCTGGCGTAGCCCGCAGGTGATTTGGGCGTGTCCGGCAGGTGGTTCCGCCGTGCTCGGCAGGTGGTTCAGGCATGGCCGTCACGTGGTTCCAGTCTGTCCAGGACGTGTTTCCAGCTTCTCCGGCAGGTGGTTCTGGTACGTCTGAGAGGTGGTTCCGCCATGGCTGGCAGGTGATCCCGGACTGTCCCCCAGGTGGTTCTGGCATAGCCAGCAGTTGATATTGGCCTTTCCGGCAGGTGGTTCCAGCGAGTCGAACAGGTGGCTCCGGCGTTCTTGGCAGGTGGTTCCGGTCTGTCCGGTAGGTGTTTCCGGCGTGTCTGGCACGTGCTTCCGGCACGTCTGAGAGGTGGTTCCGGCATGCGCGGCAGGTGATTCCGTAGTGTCCGCCAGGTGGTTCTGGCATACCCGGCAGGTGATTTGGGCGTGTCCGGCAGGTGTTTCTGGCGAGTCGAGCAGGTGGCTCCGGCATGCTCGGCAGGTGCTTCCGGCGTCTCCGGCACTTGGTTCTGGTGTGTCTGAGAGCTGGTTCCGGCATGTCCGGCAGATGATTCCGGAGTGTCCGCCAAGTGGTTCTGGCATACCCAGCAGGTGATTTTGGCGTGTCAGGGAGGTGGTACCGGTGAGTCGAGCAGGTGGTTCCGGCATGCTCAGCAGGTGGTTCAGGCGGTTCTGGCAGGTGGTATCCGTCTGTTCGGGGTGTGGTTCCAGCATCTCATGAACACGTTTCTGGCACGTCTGAGATGTGGTTCCAGCCGGCCCGACAGGTGTTTCCGCAGTGTCCGCCAAGCGGTTCTGGCGTAGTTGTCAGGTGATTTTGGCATGACTGGCAGGTGGTTCCAGCAAGCCTGGCAGGTGATTCCAAAGTGTTCACCAACTGGTTGTGGCGTAGCCGGCAGGTGATTTTTGCGTGATCGGCAGGTGGTTCTGGCGAGTCGAGCAGGTGGTTCCGGCGTGCTCGGCTGGAGCTTCCGGGGTCATTGGCACGGGGTTCTGGCATGTCTGAGAGGTGGTTCCTGCATGCCCGGCAAGTGATTCCGGAGTGTTCGGCAAGTGGTTCTGGCATAGTCGGCAGGTGATTTTGGCATGTCCGGCAGGTGGTTCAGGCGAGTTGAGCAGGTGGTTCCAACGTGCTCGGCAGGTGCTTCCGGCGTGTCCGGCACGTGTTTCTGGCACATCTGACAGGTGGTTCCGGCATGCCCGAAAGGTGATTCCGGTCTGTCCGGTAGGTGGTTCCAGCCTGCACGTCATGTGGTTCTGGTACGTCTCAGAGGTGGTTGCGCATGCCCAACAGGTGATTCCGGACTGTCCGCCACATGGTTCTGGTACGTCTGAGAGGTGGTTCCGGCATGCCCGGCAGGTGATTCCGGAGTGTTCGCCAAGTGTTTCCGGCGTAGCCGGCAGGTGAGTTTGCATGTCCAGCGGTCGTTCCGGCGGGTCGAGCCGGTGGTTCCGGCGTGTCCGGCAGGTGGTTCCGGTCTGTCCGGCAGGTGGTTCTGTGGTGTCCGGCACGAGGTTCAGTCTGAGAGGCTGTGCCGGCATGCCCCTCACGTGATTCCGGCTTGTCCCCGAAGTGGTGCTGGTGTAGCGGGCAGGCGATTTTGGCCTGTCTGGCAGGTGGTTCAGGCGAGTTGAGCAGGTGGTTGCGACGTGCTCGGCAGGTGCTTCCGGCGTCTCCGGCACGTGTTTCTGGCACATCTGACTGGTGGTTCGGCATGCCCAAAAGTTGATTTCGGTCTGTCCGGTAGGTGGTTCCGGCGTGCACGGCACGTGGTTCTGGTACGTCTCAGAGGTGGTTGCGTATGCCCAACAGGTGATTCCGGACTGTCCGCCACGTGCTTCTGGCACGTCTGAGAGGTGGTTCCAACATGCCCGGCAGGTCATTTCGGAGAGTCGTCCAAGTGGTTCTGGCGTAGCCCGCAGGTGATTTGGGCGTGTCCGGCAGGTGGTTCCGCCGTGCTCGGCAGGTGGTTCAGGCATGGCCGTCACGTGGTTCCAGTCTGTCCAGGACGTGTTTCCAGCTTCTCCGGCAGGTGGTTCTGGTACGTCTGAGAGGTGGTTCCGCCATGGCTGGCAGGTGATCCCGGACTGTCCCCCAGGTGGTTCTGGCATAGCCAGCAGTTGATATTGGCCTGTCCGGCAGGTGGTTCCAGCGAGTCGAACAGGTGGCTCCGGCGTTCTTGGCAGGTGGTTCCGGACTGTCCGGTAGGTGTTTCCGGCGTGTCTGGCACGTGCTTCCGGCACGTCTGAGAGGTGGTTCCGGAATGCGCGGCAGGTGATTCCGTAGTGTCCGCCAGGTGGTTCTGGCGTACCCGGCAGGTGATTTTGGCGTGTCCGGCAGGTGTTTCTGGCGAGTCGAGCAGGTATCTCTGGCATGCTCGGCAGGTGCTTCCGGCGTCTCCGGCACTTGGTTCTGGTGTGTCTGAGGGCTGGTTCCGGCATGTCCGTCAGATGATTCCGGAGTGTCCGCCAAGTGGTTCTGGCATACGCAGCAGGTGATTTTGGCGTGTCAGGGAGGTGGTACCGGTGAGTCGAGCAGGTGGTTCCGGCGTGATCAGCAGGTGGTTCAGGCGGTTCTGGCAGGTGGTATCCGTCTGTTCGGGGTGTGGTTCCAGCATCTCATGAACACGTTTCTGGCACGTCTGAGATGTGGTTCCAGCCGGCCCGACAGGTGTTTCCGCAGTGTCCACCAAGCGGTTCTGGTGTAGTTGGCAGGTGATTTTGGCATGACTGGCAGGTGGTTCCAGCAAGCCTGGCAGGTGATTCCAAAGTGTTCCCCAACTGGTTGTGGCGTAGCCGGCAGGTGATTTTTGCGTGATCGGCAGGTGGTTCTGGCGAGTCGAGCAGGTGGTTCCGGCGTGCTCGGCTGGTGCTTCCGGGGTCATTGGCACGGGGTTCTGGCATGTCTGAGAGGTGGTTCCTGCATGCCCGGCAAGTGATTCCGGAGTGTTCGCCAAGTGGTTCTGGCATAGTCGGCAGGTGATTTTGGCATGTCCGGCAGGTGGTTCAGGCGAGTTGAGCAGGTGGTTCCAACGTGCTCGGCAGGTGCTTCCGGCGTCTCCGGCACGTGTTTCTGGCACTTCTGACAGGTGGTTCCGGCATGCCCGAAAGGTGATTCCCGTCTGTCCGGTAGGTGGTTCCAGCCTGCACGGCATGTGGTTCTGGTACGTCTCAGAGGTGGTTGCGCATGCCCAACAGGTGATTCCGGACTGTCCGCCACATGGTTCTGGCACGTCTGGGAGGTGGTTCCGGCATGCCCGGCAGGTCATCCCAGAGAGTCCTCCAAGTGGTTCTGGCATAACACGCAGGTGATTTTGGCGTGTCTGGCAGGTTGTTCCGTTGTGCTTGGCAGGTGGTTCAGGCTTGGCCGGCAGGTGGTTCCAGACTGTCCAGGACGTGTTTCCAGCTTCTCCGGCAGGTGGTTCTGGTACGTCTGAGAGGTGGTTCGGCCATGGCTGGCAGGTGATTCCGGACCGTCCCCCAGGTGGTTCTGGCATAGCCAGCAGTTGATATTGGCCTGTCCGGCAGGTGGTTCCAGCGAGTCGAACAGGTGGCTCCGGCATGCTCGGCAGGTGGTTCCGGTCTGTCCGGTAGGTGATTCCGGCGTGTCCGGCACGTGCTTCCGGCACGTCTGAGAGCTGGTTCCGGCATGCGCGACAGGTGGTTTCAGAGTGTCCGCCAGGTGGTTCTGGCGTACCCGGCAGGTGATTTTGGCGTGTCCGGCAGGTGTTTCTGGCGAGTCGAGCAGGTGGCTCCGGCATGCTCGGCAGGTGCTTCCGGCGTCTCCGGCACGTGGTTCTGGTGTGTCTGAGAGCTGGTTCCGGCATGTCCGGCAGATGATTCCGGAGTGTCCGCCAAGTGGTTCTGGCATACCCGGCTGGTGATTTGGGCATGTCAGGTAGGTGGTTGCGGCAAGTCGAGCAGGTGGCTCGGGCGTGCTCGGCAGGTTGTTCAGACGGGTCTGGCAGGTGTTTTCCGTCTGTTCGGGGTGTGGTTCCAGCATCTCATGCACCTGGTTCTGGCACGTCTGAGATGTGGTTCCGGCCGGCCCGACAGGTGTTTCCACAGTGTCCGCCAAGTGGTACTGGCATAGTTGGCAGGTGATTTTGGCATGACTGGCAGGTGGTTCCAGCAAGCCCGGCAGGTGATTCCGAAGTGTTCCCCAACTGGTTGTGGCGTAGCCGGCAGGTGATTTTTGCGTGTCCGGCAGGTGGTTCTGGCGAGTCGAGCAGGTGGTTCCGGCGTGCTCGGCAGGTGCTTCCGGGGTCATTGGCACGTGGTTCTGGCATATCTGAGAGGTGGTTCCGGCATGCCCGGCAAGTGATTCCGGAGTGTTCGAAAAGTGTTTCCGGCGTAGCCGGCAGGTGAGTTTGCATGTCCAGCGGTCGTTCTGGCGGGTCGAGCCGGTGGTTCCGGCGTGTCCGGCAGGTGGTTCCAGTCTTTCCGGCAGGTGGTTCTGTGGTGTCCGGCACGAGGTTCAGTCTGAGAGGCTGTGCCGGCATGCCCCTCACGTGATTCCGGCTTGTCCCCGAAGTGGTGCTGGTGTAGCGGGCAGGCGATTTTGGCCTGTCTGGCAGGTGGTTCAGGCGAGTTGAGCAGGTGGTTGCGACGTGCTCGGCAGGTGCTTCCGGCGTCTCCGGCACGTGTTTCTGGCACATCTGACTGGTGGTTCCGGCATGCCCAAAAGTTGATTCCGGTCTGTCCGGTAGGTGGTTCCGGTGTGCACTGCTCGTGCTTCTGGTATGTCTCAGAGGTGGTTGCGTATGCCCAACAGGTGATTCCGGACTGTCCGCCACGTGCTTCTGGCACGTCTGAGAGGTGGTTCCAACATGCCCGGCAGGCCATTTTGGAGAGTCGTCCAAGTGGTTCTGGCGTAGCCCGCAGGTGATTTTGGCCTGTCCGGCAGGTGGTTCCGCCGTGCTCGGCAGGTGGTTCAGGCATGGCCGTCACGTGGTTCCAGTCTGTCCAGGACGTGTTTCCAGCTTCTCCGGCAGGTGGTTCTCGTACGTCTGAGAGGTGGTTCCGCCATGGCTGGCAGGTGATCCCGGACTGTCCCCCAGGTGGTTCTGGCATAGCCAGCAGTTGATATTGGCCTGTCCGGCAGGTGGTTCCAGCGAGTCGAACAGGTGGCTCCGGCGTTCTTGGCAGGTGGTTCCGGTCTGCCCGGTAGGTCTTTCTGGCGTGTCTGGCACGTGCCTCCGGCACGTCTGAAAGGTGGTTCCGGCATGCGCGGCAGGTGATTCCGTAGTGTCCGCCATGTGGTTCTGGCATACCCGGCATGTGATTTTGGCGTGTCCGGCAGGTGTTTCTGGCGAGTCGAGCAGGTGGCTCCGGCATGCTCGGCAGGTGCTTCCGGCGTCTCCGGCACTTGGTTCTGGTGTGTCTGAGAGCTGGTTCCGGCATGTCCGGCAGATGATTCCGGAGTGTCCGCCAAGTGGTTCTGGCATACCCAGCAGGTGATTTTGGCGTGTCAGGGAGGTGGTACCGGTGATTCGAGCAGGTGGTTCCAGCGTGCTCAGCAGGTGGTTCAGGCGGTTCTGGCAGGTGGTATCCGTCTGTTCGGGGTGTGGTTCCAGCATCTCATGAACACGTTTCTGGCACGTCTGAGATGTGGTTCCAGCCGGCCCGACAGGTGTTTCCGCAGTGTCCGCCAAGCGGTTCTGGCGTAGTTGGCAGGTGATTTTGGCATGACTGGCAGGTGGTTCCAGCAAGCCTGGCAGGTGATTCCAAAGTGTTCACCAACTGGTTGTGGCGTAGCCGGCAGGTGATTTTTACGTGATCGGCAGGTGGTTCTGGCGAGTCGACCAGGTGGTTCTGGCGTGCTCGGCTGGTGCTTCCGGGGTCATTGGCACGGGGTTCTGGCATGTCTGAGAGGTGGTTTCTGCATGCCCTGCAAGTGATTCCGGAGTGTTCGCCAAGTGGTTCTGGCATAGTCGGCAGGTGATTTTGGCATGTCCGGCAGGTGGTTCAGGCGAGTTGAGCAGGTGGTTCCAACGTGCTTGGCAGGTGCTTCCGGCGTGTCCGGCACGTGCTTCCGGCACGTCTGAGAGGTGGTTCCGGCATGCGCGACAGGTGATTTCGGAGTGTCCGCCAGGTGGTTCTGGCTTACCCAGCAGGTGATTTTGGCGTGTCCGGCAGGTGTTTCTGGCGAGTCGAGCAGGTGGCTCCGGCATGCTCGGCAGGTGCTTCTGGCGTCTCCGGCACGTGGTTCTGGTGTGTCTGAGAGCTGGTTCCGGCATGTCCGGCAGATGATTCCGGAGTGTCCGCCAAGTGGTTCTGGCATACCCGGCTGGTGATTTGGGCATGTCAGGTAGGTGGTTCCGGCGAGTCGAGCAGGTGGCTCGGGCGTGCTCGGCAGGTTGTTCAAACGGGTCTGGCAGGTGTTTTCCATCTGTTCGGGGTGTGGTTCCAGCATCTCATGCACATGGTTCTGGCACATCTGAGATGTGGTTCCGGCCGGCCCGACAGGTGTTTCCACAGTGTCCGCCAAGTGGTACTGGCGTAGTTGGCAGGTGATTTAGGCATGACCGGCAGGTGGTTCCAGCAAGCCCGGCAGGTGATTCCGAAGTGTTCCCCAACTGGTTGTGGCGTAGCCGGCAGCTGATTTTTGCATGTCCGGCAGGTGGTTCTGGCGAGGCGAGCAGGTGGTTCCGGCGTGCTCGGCAGGTGCTTCCGGGGTCATTGGCACGTGGTTCTGGCATATCTGAGAGGTGGTTCCGGCATGCCCGGCAGGTGATTCCGGAGTGTTCGCCAAGTGTTTCCGGCGTAGCCGGCAGGTGATTTTGCATGTCCAGCGGTCGTTCCGGCGTGTCGAGCCGGTGGTTCCGGCGTGTCCGGCATGTGGTTCCGGTCTGTCCGGCAGGTGGTTCTGTGGTGTCCGGCACGAGGTTCAGTCTGAGAGGCTGTGCCGGCATGCCCCTCACGTGATTCCGGCTTGTCCCCGAAGTGGTGCTGGTGTAGCGGGCAGGTGATTTTGGCGTGTCCGGCAGGTGGTTCAGGCGAGTTGAGCAGGTGGTTCCAACGTGCTTGGCAGGTGCTTCCGGCGTCTCCGGCACGTGTTTCTGGCACATCTGACAGGTGGTTCCGGCATGCCCGAAAGGTGATTCCGGTCTGTCCGGTTGGTGGTTCCAGCCTGCACGGCATGTGGTTCTGGTACGTCTCAGAGGTGGTTGCGCATGCCCAACAGGTGATTCCGGACTGTCCGCCACATGGTTCTGGCACGTCTGAGAGGTGGTTCCAGCATGCCCGGCAGGTCATCCCAGAGAGTCCTCCAAGTTGTTCTGGCATAACACGCAGGTGATTTTGGCGTGTCTGGCAGGTTGTTCCGTTGTGCTTGGCAGGTGGTTCAGGCTTGGCCGGCAGGTGGTTCCAGACTGTCCAGGACGTGTTTCCAGCTTCTCCGGCAGGTGGTTCTGGTACGTCTGAGAGGTGGTTCCGCCATGGCTGGCAGGTGATTCCGGACCGTCCCCCAGGTGGTTCTGGCATAGCCAGCAGTTGATATTGGCCTGTCCGGCATGTGGTTCCAAGAGTCGAACAGGTGGCTCCGGCGTGCTCGGCAGGTGGTTCCGGTCTGTCCGGTAGGTGATTCCGGCGTGTCCGGCACGTGCTTCCGGCACGTCTGAGAGGTGGTTCCGGCATGCGCGACAGGTGATTTCGGAGTGTCCGCCAGGTGGTTCTTGCGTACCCGGCAGGTGATATTGGCGTGTCCGGCAGGTGTTTCTGGCGAGTCGAGCAGGTGGCTCCGGCATGCTCGGCAGGTGCTTCCGGCGTCTCCGGCACGTGGTTCTGGTGTGTCTGAGAGCTGGTTCCGGCATGTCCGGCAGATGATTCCGGAGTGTCCGCCAAGTGGTTCTGGCATACCCGGCTGGTGATTTGGGCATGTCAGGTAGGTGGTTCCGGCGAGTCGAGCAGGTGGCTCCGGCGTGCTCGGCAGGTTGTTCAGACGGGTCTGGCAGGTGTTTTCCGTCTGTTCGGGGTGTGGTTCCAGCATCTCATGCACATGGTTCTGGCACGTCTGAGATGTGGTTCCGGCCGGCCCGACAGGTGTTTCCACAGTGTCCGCCAAGTGGTACTGGCATAGTTGGCAGGTGATTTTGGCATGACCGGCAGGTGGTTCCAGCAAGCCCGGCAGGTGATTCCGAAGTGTTCCCCAACTGGTTCTGACGTATCCGGCAGGTGATTTTTGCGTGTCCGGCAGGTGGTTCTGGCGAGTCGAGCAGGTGGTTCCGGCGTGCTCGGCAGGTGCTTCCGGGGTCATTGGCACATGGTTCTGGCATATCTGAGAGGTGGTTCCGGCATGCCCGGCGGGTGATTCCGGAGTGTTCGCCAAGTGTTTCCGGCGTAGCCGGCAGGTGATTTTGCATGTCCAGCGGTCGTTCCGGCGGGTCGAGCCGGTGGTTCCGGCGTGTCCGGCAGGTGGTTCCGTTCTGTCCGGCAGGTGGTTCTGTGGTGTCCGGCACGAGGTTCAGTCTGAGAGGCTGTGCCGGCATGCCCCTCACGTGATTCCGGCTTGTCCCCGAAGTGGTGCTGGTGTAGCGGGCAGGTGATTTTGGCGTGTCCGGCAGGTGGTTCAGGCGAGTTGAGCAGGTGGTTGCGACGTGCTCGGCAGGTGCTTCCGGCGTCTCCGGCACGTGTTTCTGGCACATCTGACTGGTGGTTCCGGCATGCCCAAAAGTTGATTCCGGTCTGTCCGGTAGGTGGTTCCGGCGTGCACGGCACTTGGTTCTGGTACGTGTCAGAGGTGGTTGCGTATGCCCAACAGGTGATTCCGGACTGTCCGCCACGTGCTTCTGGCACGTCTGAGAGGTGGTTCCAACATGCCCGGCAGGTCATTTCGGAGAGTCGTCCAAGTGGTTCTGGCGTATCCCGCAGGTGATTTTGGCGTGTCCGGCAGGTGGTTCCGCCGTGCTCGGCAGGTGGTTCAGGCATGGCCGTCACGTGGTTCCAGTCTGTCCAGGACGTGTTTCCAGCTTCTCCGGCAGGTGGTTCTGGTACGTCTGAGAGGTGGTTCCGCCATGGCTGGCAGGTGATCCCGGACTGTCCCCCAGGTGGTTCTGGCATAGCCAGCAGTTGATATTGGCCTGTCCGGCAGGTGGTTCCAGCGAGTCGAAAAGGTGGCTCCGGCTTTCTTGGCAGGTGGTTCCGGTCTGTCCGGTAGGTGTTTCCGGGCGTGTCTGGCACGTGCTTCCGGCACGTCTGAGAGGTGGTTCCGGCATGCGCGGCAGGTGATTCCGTAGTGTCCGCCAGCTGGTTCTGGCATACCCGGCAGGCGATTTTGGCGTGTCCGGCAGGTGTTTCTGGCGAGTCGAGCAGGTGGCTCCGGCATGCTCGGCAGGTGCTTCCGGCGTCTCCGGCACTTGGTTCTGGTGTGTCTGAGAGCTGGTTCTGGCATGTACGGCAGATGATTCCGGAGTGTCCGCCAAGTGGTTCTGGCATACCCAGCAGGTGATTTTGGCGTGTCAGGGAGGTGGTACCGGTGAGTCGAGCAGGTGGTTCCGGCGTGCTCAGCAGCTGGTTCAGGCGGTTCTGGCAGGTGGTATCCGTCTGTTCGGGGTGTGGTTCCAGCATGTCATGAACACGTTTCTGGCACGTCTGAGATGTGGTTCCGGCCGGCCCGACAGGTGTCACCGCAGTGTCCGCCAAGCGGTTCTGGCGTAGTTGGCAGGTGATTTTGGCATGACTGGCAGGTGGTTCCAGCAAGCCTGGCAGGTGATTCCAAAGTGTTCACCAACTGGTTGTGGCGTAGCCGGCAGGTGATTTTGGCGTGTCCGGCAGGTGTTTCTGGCGAGTCGAGCAGGTGGCTCCGGCATGCTCGGCAGGTGCTTCCGGCGTCTCCGGCACGTGGTTCTGGAGTGTCTGAGAGCTGGTTCCGGCATGTCCGGCAGATGATTCCGGAATGTCCGCCAAGTGGTTCTGGCATACCCGGCTGGTGATTTGGGCATGTCAGGTAGGTGTTTCCGGCGAGTCGAGCAGGTGGTTCCGGCGTGCTCGGCAGGTGCTTCCGGGGTCATTGGCACGTGGTTCTGGCATATCTGAGAGGTGGTTCCGGCATGCCCGGCAGGTGACTCCGGAGTGTTCGCCAAGTGTTTCCGGCGTAGCCGGCAGGTGATTTTGCATGTCTAGCGGTGGTTCCGGCGGGTCGAGCCGGTGGTTTCGGCGTGTCCGGCAGGTGGTTCCGGTCTGTCCGGCAGGTGGTTCTGTGGTGTCCGGCACGAGGTTCAGTCTGAGAGGCTGTGCCGGCATGCCCCTCACTTGATTCCGGCTTGTCCCCGAAGTGGTGCTGGTGTAGCGGGCAGGTGATTTTGGCGTGTCCGGCAGGTGGTTCAGGCGAGTTGAGCAGGTGGTTCCAACGTGCTTGGCAGTTGCTTCCGGCGTCTCCGGCACGTGTTTCTGGCACATCTGACAGGTGGTTCCGGCATGCCCGAAAGGTGATTCCGGTCTGTCCGGTAGGTGGTTCCAGCCTGCACGGCATGTGGTTCTGGTACGTCTCAGAGGTGGTTGCGCATGCCCAACATGTGATTCCGGACTGTCCGCCACATGGTTCTGGCACGTCTGAGAGGTGGTTCCCGCAAGCCCGGCAGGTCATCCCAGAGAGTCCTCCAAGTGGTTCTGGCATAACACGCAGGTGATTTTGGCGTGTCTGGCAGGTTGTTCCGTTGTGCTTGGCAGGTGGTTCAGGCTTGGCCGGCAGGTGGTTCCAGACTGTCCAGGACGTGTTTCCAGCTTCTCCGGCAGGTGGTTCTGGTACGTCTGAGAGGTGGTTCCGCCATGGCTGGCAGGTGATTCCGGACCGTCCCCCAGGTGGTTCTGTCATAGCCAGCAGTTGATATTGGCCTGTCCGGCAGGTGGTTCCAGAGAGTCGAACAGGTGGCTCCGGCGTGCTCGGCAGGTGGTTCCGGTCTGTCCGGTAGGTGATTCCGGCGTGTCCGGCACGTGCTTGTCGCACGTCTGAGAGGTGGTTCCGGAATGCGCGACAGGTGATTTCGGAGTGTCCGCCAGGTGGTTCTGGCGTACCCGGCAGGTGATTTTGGCGTGTCCGGCAGGTGTTTCTGGCGAGTCGAGCAGGTGGCTCTGGGATGCTCGGCAGGTGCTTCCGGCGTCTCCGGCACGTGGTTCTGGTGTGTCTGAGAGCTGGTTCCGGCATGTCCGGCAGATGATTCTGGAGTGTCCGCCAAGTGGTTCTGGCATACCCGGCTGGTGATTTGGGCATGTCACATAGGTGTTTCCGGCGGGTCGAGCAGGTGGCTCCGGCGTGCTCGGCAGGTTGTTCAGACGGGTCTGGCAGGTGTTTTCCCTCTGTTAGGGGTGTGGTTCCACCATCTCATGCACATGGTTCTGGCACGTCTGCGATGTGGTTCCGGCCGGCCCGACGGGTGTTTCCACAGTGTCCGCCAAGTGGTACTGGCGTAGTTGGCAGGTGATTTTGGCATGACCAGCAGGTGGTTCCAGCAAGCCCGGCAGGTGATTCCGAAGTGTTCCCCAACTGGTTGTGGCGTAGCCGGCAGGTGATTTTTGCGTGTCCGGCAGGTGGTTCTGGCGAGTCGAGCAGGTGGTTCCGGCGTGGTCTGCAGGTGCTTCCGGGGTCATTGGCACGTGGTTCTGGCATATCTGAGAGGTGGTTCCGGCGTGCCCGGCAGGTGATTCCGGAGTGTTCGCCAAGTGTTTCCGGCGTAGCCGGCAGGTGATTTTGCATGTCCAGCGGTCGTTCCGGCGGGTCGAGCCGGTGGTTCCGGTGTGTCCGGCAGGTGGTTCCGGTGTGTCCGGCAGGTGGTTCTGTGGCGTCCGGCACGAGGTTCAGTCTGAGAGGCTGTGCCGGCATGACCCTCACGTGATTCCGGCTTGTCCCCGAAGTGGTGCTGGTGTAGCGGGCAGGTGATTTTGGCGTGTCCGGCAGGTGGTTCAGGCGAGTCGAGCAGGTGGCTCCGGCATGCTCGGCAGGTGCTTCCGGCGTCTCCGGCACGTGGTTCTGGTGTGTCTGAGAGCTGGTTCCGGCATGTCCGGCAGATGATTCCGGAGTGTCCGCCAAGTGGTTCTGGCATACCCGGCTGGTGATTTGGGCATGTCAGGTAGGTGGTTCCGGCGAGTCGAGCAGGTGGCTCCGGCGTGCACGGCAGGTTGTTCAGACGGGTCTGGCAGGTGTATTCCGTCTGTTCGGGGTGTGGTTCCAGCATCTCATGCACATGGTTCGGGCACGTCCGAGATGTGGTTCCGGCCGGCCCGACAGGTGTTTCCACAGTGTCCGCCAAGTGGTACTGGCGTAGTTGGCAGGTGATTTTGGCATGACCGGCAGGTGGTTCCAGCAAGCCCGGCAGGTGATTCCGAAGTGTTCCCCAACTGGTTGTGGCGTAGCCGGCAGGTGATTTTTGCGTGTCCGGCAGGTGGTTCTGGCGAGTCGAGCAGGGGGTTCCGGCGTGCTCGGCAGGTGCTTCCGGGGTCATTGGCACGTGGTTCTGGCATATCTGAGAGGTGGTTCCGGCATGCCCGGCAGGTGATTCCGGAGTGTTCGCCAAGTGTTTCCGGCGTAGCCGGCAGGTGATTTTGCATGTCCAGCGGTCGTTCCGGCGGGTCGAGCCGGTGGTTCCGGCGTGTCCGGCAGGTGGTTCCGGTCTGTCCGGCAGGTAGTTCTGTGGTGTCCGGCACGAGGTTCAGTCTGAGAGGCTGTGCCGGCATGCCCCTCACGTGATTCCGGCTTGTCCCCGAAGTGGTGCTGGTGTAGCGGGCAGGTGATTTGGGCGTGTCCGGCAGGTGGTTCAGGCGAGTTGAGCAGGTGGTTGCGACGTGCTCGGCAGGTGCTTCCGGCGTCTCCGGCACGTGTTTCTGGCACATCTGACTGGTGGTTCCGGCATGCCCAAAAGTTGATTCCGGTCTGTCCGGTAGGTGGTTCCGGCGTGCACGGCACGTGGTCCTGGTACGTCTCAGAGGTGGTTGCGTATGCCCAACAGGTGATTCCGGACTGTCCGCCACGTGCTTCTGGCACGTCTGAGAGGTGGTTCCAACATGCCCGGCAGGTCATTTCGGAGAGTCGTCCAAGTGGTTCTGGCGTAGCCCGCAGGTGATTTTGGCGTGTACGGCAGGTGGTTCCGCCGTGCTCGGCAGGTGGTTCAGGCATGGCCGTCACGTGGTTCCAGTCTGTCCAGGACGTGTTTCCAGCTTCTCCGGCAGGTGGTTCTGGTACGTCTGAGAGGTGGTTCCGCCATGGCTGGCAGGTGATCCCGGACTGTCCCCCAGGTGGTTCTGGCATAGCCAGCATTTGATATTGGCCTGTCCGGAAGGTGGTTCCAGCCAGTCGAACAGGTGGCTCCGGCGTTCTTGGCAGGTGGTTCCGGTCTGTCCGGTAGGTGTTTCCAGCGTGTCTGGCACGTGCTTCCGGCACGTTTGAGAGGTGGTTCCGGCATGCGCGGCAGGTGATTCCGTAGTGTCCGCCAGGTGGTTCTGGCATACCCGGCAGGTGATTTGGGCGTGTCCGGCAGGTGTTTCTGGCGAGTCGAGCAGGTGGCTCCGGCATGCTCGGCAGGTGCTTCCGGCGTCTCCGGCACTTGGTTCTGGTGTGTCTGAGAGCTGGTTCCGGCATGTCCGGCAGATGATTCCGGAGTGTCCGCCAAGTGGTTCTGGCATACCCAGCAGGTGATTTTGGCGTGTCAGGGAGGTGGTACCGGTGAGTCGAGCAGGTGGTTCCGGCGTGCTCAGCAGGTGGTTCAGGCGGTTCTGGCAGGTGGTATCCGTCTGTTCGGGGTGTAGTTCCAGCATCTCATGAACACGTTTCTGGCACGTCTGAGATGTGGTTCCAGCCGGCCCGACAGGTGTTTCCGCAGTGTCCGCCAAGCGGTTCTGGCGTAGTTGGCAGGTGATTTTGGCATGACTGGCAGGTGGTTCCAGCAAGCCTGGCAGGTGATTCCAAAGTGTTCACCAACTGGTTGTGGCGTAGCCGGCAGGTGATTTTTGCGTGATCGGCAGGTGGTTCTGGCGAGTCGAGCAGGTGGTTCCGGCGTGCTCGGCTGGTGCTTCCGGGGTCATTGGCACGGGGTTCTGGCATGTCTGAGAGGTGGTTCCTGCATGCCCGGCAAGTGATTCCGGAGTGTTCGCCAAGTGGTTCTGGCATAGTCGGCAGGTGATTTTGGCATGTCCGGCAGGTGGTTCAGGGGAGTTGAGCAGGTGGTTCCAACGTGCTCGGCAGGTGCTTCCGGCGTCTCCGGCACGTGTTTCTGGCACATCTGACAGGTGGTTCCGGCATGCCCGAAAGGTGATTCCGGTCTGTCCGGTAGGTGGTTCCAGCCTGCACGGCATGTGGTTCTGGTACGTCTCAGAGGTGGTTGCGCATGCCCAACAGGTGATTCCGGACTGTCCGCCACATGGTTCTGGCACGTCTGAGAGGTGGTTCCGGCATGCCCGGCAGGTCATCCCAGAGAGTCCTCCTAGTGGTTCTGGCATAACACGCAGGTGATTTTGGCGTGTCTGGCAGGTTGTTCCGTTGTGCTTGGCAGGTGGTTCAGGCTTGGCCGGCAGGTGGTTCCAGACTGTCCAGGACGTGTTTCCAGCTTCTCCGGCAGGTGGTTCTGGTACGTCTGAGAGGTGGTTCCGCCATGGCTGGCAGGTGATTCCGGACCGTCCCCCAGGTGGTTCTGGCATAGCCAGCAGTTGATATTGGCCTGTCCGGCAGGTGGTTCCAGCGAGTCGAACAGGTGGCTCCGGCGTGCTCGGCAGGTGGTTCCGGTCTGTCCGGTAGGTGATTCCGGCGTGTCCGGCACGTGCTTCTGGCACGTCTGAGAGGTGGTTCCGGCATGCGCGACAGGTGGTTTCGGAGTGTCCGCCAGGTGGTTCTGGCGTACCCGGCAGGTGATTTTGGCGTGACCGGCAGGTGTTTCTGGCGAGTCGAGCAGGTGGCTCCGGCATGCTCGGCAGGTGCTTCCGGCGTCTCCGGCACGTGGTTCTGGTGTGTCTGAGAGCTGCTTCCGGCATGTCCGGCAGATGATTCCGGAGTGTCCGCCAAGTGGTTCTGGCATACCCGGCTGGTGATTTGGGCATGTCAGGTAGGTGGTTCCGGCGAGTCGAGCAGGTGGCTCCGGCGTGCTCGGCAGGTTGTTCAGACGGGTCTGGCAGGTGTTTTCCGTCTGTTCGGGTTGTGGTTCCAGCATCTCATGCACATGGTTCTGGCACGTCTGAGAAGTGGTTCCGGCCGGCCCGACAGGTGTTTCCACAGTGTCCGCCAAGTGGTACTGGCGTAGTTGGCAGGTGATTTTGGCATGACCGGCAGGTGGTTCCAGCAAGCCCGGCAGGTGATTCCGAAGTGTTCCCCAACTGGTTGTGGCGTAGCCGGCAGGAGATTTTTGCGTGTCCGGCAGGTGGTTCTGGCGAGTCGAGCAGGTGGTTCCGGCGTGCTCGGCAGGTGCTTCCGGGGTCATTGGCACGTGGTTCTGGCATATCTGAGAGGTGGTTCCGGCATGCCCGGCAGGTGATTCCGGAGTGTTCGCCAAGTGTTTCCGGCGTAGCCGGCAGGTGATTTTGCATGTCCAGCGGTCGTTCCGGCGGGTCGAGCCGGTGGTTCCGGCGTGTCCGGCAGGTGGTTCCGGTCTGTCCGGCAGGTGGTTCTGTGGTGTCCGGCACGAGGTTCAGTCTGAGAGGCTGTGCCGGCATGCCCCTCACGTGATTCCGGCTTGTCCCCGAAGTGGTGAGGGTGTAGCGGGCAGGTGATTTTGGCGTGTCCGGCAGGTGGTTCAGGCGAGTTGAGCAGGTGATTGCGAAGTGCTCGGCAAGTGCTTCCGGCGTCTCCGGCACGTGTCTCTGGCACATCTGACTGGTGGTTCCGGCATGCCCAAAAGTTGATTCCGGTCTGTCCGGTAGGTGGTTCCGGCGTGCACGGCACGTGGTTCTGGTACGTCTCAGAGGTGGTTGCGTATGCCCACCAGGTGATTCCGGACTGTCCGCCACTTGCTTCTGGCACGTCTGAGAGGTGGTTCCAACATGCCCGGCAGGTCATTTCGGAGAGTCGTCCAAGTGGTTCTGGCGTAGCCCGCAGGTGATTTGGGCGTGTCCGGCAGGTGGTTCCGCCGTGCTCGGCAGGTGGTTCAGGCATGGCCGTCACGTGGTTCCAGTCTGTCCAGGACGTGTTTCCAGCTTCTCCGGCAGGTGGTTCTGGTACGTCTGAGAGGTGGTTCCGCCATGGCTGGCAGGTGATCCCGGACTGTCCCCCAGGTGGTTCTGGCATAGCCAGCAGTTGATATTGGCCTGTCCGGCAGGTGGTTCCAGCGAGTCGAACAGGTGGCTCCGGCGTTCTTGGCAGGTGGTTCCGGTCTGTCCGGTAGGTGTTTCCGGCGTGTCTGGCACGTGCTTCCGGCACGTCTGAGAGGTGGTTCCGGCATGCGCGGCAGGTGATTCCGTAGTGTCCGCCAGGTGGTTCTGGCATACCCGGCAGGTGATTTTGGCGTGTCCGGCAGGTGTTTCTGGCGAGTCGAGCAGGTGGCTCCGGCATGCTCGGCAGGTGCTTCCGGCGTCTCTGGCACTTGGTTCTGGTGTGTCTGAGAGCTGGTTCCGGCATGTCCGGCAGATGATTCCGGAGTGTCCGCCAAGTGGTTCTGGCATACCCAGCAGGTGATTTTGGCGTGTCAGGGAGGTGGTACCGGTGAGTCGAGCAGGTGGTTCCGGCGTGCTCAGCAGGTGGTTCAGGCGGTTCTGGCAGGTGGTATCCGTCTGTTCGGGGTGTGGTTCCAGCATCTCATGAACACGTTTCTGGCACATCTGAGATGTGGTTCCAGGCGGCCCGACAGGTGTTTCCGCAGTGTCCGCCAAGCGGTTCTGGCGTAGTTGGCAGGTGATTTTGGCATGACTGGCAGGTGGTTCCAGCAAGCCTGGCAGGTGATTCCAAAGTGTTCCCCAACTGGTTGTGGCGTAGCCGGCAGGTGATTTTGGCGTGATCGGCAGGTGGTTCTTGCGAGTCGAGCAGGTGGTTCCGGCGTGCTCGGCTGGTGCTTCCGGGGTCATTGGCACGGGGTTCTGGCATGTCTGAGAGGTGGTTCCTGCATGCCCGGCAAGTGATTCCGGAGTGTTCGGCAAGTGGTTCTGGCATAGTCGGCAGGTGATTTTGGCATGTCCGGCAGGTGGTTCAGGCGAGTTGAGCAGGTGGTTCCAACGTGCTTGGCAGGTGCTTCCGGCGTCTCCGGCACGTGTTTCTGGCACATCTGACAGGTGGTTCCGGCATGCCCGAAAGGTGATTCCGGTCTGTCCCGTAGGTGGTTGCAGCCTGCACGGCATGTGGTTCTGGTACGTCTCAGAGGTGGTTGCGCATGCCCAACAGGTGATTCCGGACTGTCCGCCAAATGGTTCTGGCACGTCTGAGAGGTGGTTCCGGCATGCCCGAAAGGTCATCCCAGAGAGTCCTCCAAGTGGTTCTGGCATAACACGCAGGTGATTTTGGCGTGTCTGGCAGGTTGTTCCGTTGTGCTTGGCAGGTGGTTCAGGCTTGGCCGGCAGGTGGTTCCAGACTGTCCAGGACGTGTTTCCAGCTTCTCCGGCAGGTGGTTCTGGTACGTCTGAGAGGTGGTTCCGCCATGGCTGGCAGGTGATTCCGGACCGTCCCCCAGGTGGTTCTGGCATAGCCAGCAGTTGATATTGGCCTGTCCGGCAGGTGGTTCCAGCGAGTCGAACAGGTGGCTCCGGCGTGCTCGGCAGGTGGTTCCGGTCTGTCCGGTAGGTGATTCCGGCGTGTCCGGCACGTGCTTCCGGCACGTCTGAGAGGTGGTTCCGGCATGCGCGACTGGTGGTTTCGGAGTGTCCGCCAGGTGGTTCTGGCGTACCCGGCAGGTGATTTTGGCGTGTCCGGCAGGTGTTTCTGGCGAGTCGAGCAGGTGGCTCCGGCATGCTCGGCAGGTGCTTCCGGCGTCTCCGGCACGTGGTTCTGGTGTGTCTGAGAGCTGGTTCCGCCATGTCCGGCAGATGATTCCGGAGTGTCCGCCAAGTGGTTCTGGCATACCCGGCTGGTGATTTGGGCATGTCAGGTAGGTGGTTCCGGCGAGTCGAGCAGGTGGCTCCGGCGTGCTCGGCAGGTTGTTCAGACGGGTCTGGCAGGTGTATTCCGTCTGTTCGGGGTGTGGTTCCAGCATCTCATGCACATGGTTCGGGCACGTCCGAGATGTGGTTCCGGCCGGCCCGACAGGTGTTTCCACAGTGTCCGCCAAGTGGTACTGGCGTAGTTGGCAGGTGATTTTGGCATGACCGGCAGGTGGTTCCAGCAAGCCCGGCAGGTGATTCCGAAGTGTTCCCCAACTGGTTGTGGCGTAGCCGGCAGGTGATTTTTGCGTGTCCGGCAGGTGGTTCTGGCGAGTCGAGCAGGGGGTTCCGGCGTGCTCGGCAGGTGCTTCCGGGGTCATTGGCACGTGGTTCTGGCATATCTGAGAGGTGGTTCCGGCATGCCCGGCAGGTGATTCCGGAGTGTTCGCCAAGTGTTTCCGGCGTAGCCGGCAGGTGATTTTGCATGTCCAGCGGTCGTTCCGGCGGGTCGAGCCGGTGGTTCCGGCGTGTCCGGCAGGTGGTTCCGGTCTGTCCGGCAGGTAGTTCTGTGGTGTCCGGCACGAGGTTCAGTCTGAGAGGCTGTGCCGGCATGCCCCTCACGTGATTCCGGCTTGTCCCCGAAGTGGTGCTGGTGTAGCGGGCAGGTGATTTGGGCATGTCCGGCAGGTGGTTCAGGCGAGTTGAGCAGGTGGTTGCGACGTGCTCGGCAGGTGCTTCCGGCGTCTCTGGCACGTGTTTCTGGCACATCTGACTGGTGGTTCCGGCATGCCCAAAAGTTGATTCCGGTCTGTCCGGTAGGTGGTTCCGGCGTGCACGGCACGTGGTCCTGGTACGTCTCAGAGGTGGTTGCGTATGCCCAACAGGTGATTCTGGACTGTCCGCCACGTGCTTCTGGCACGTCTGAGAGGTGGTTCCAACATGCCCGGCAGGTCATTTCGGAGAGTCGTCCAAGTGGTTCTGGCGTAGCCCGCAGGTGATTTTGGCGTGTACGGCAGGTGGTTCCGCCGTGCTCGGCAGGTGGTTCAGGCATGGCCGTCACGTGGTTCCAGTCTGTCCAGGACGTGTTTCCAGCTTCTCCGGCAGGTGGTTCTGGTACGTCTGAGAGGTGGTTCCGCCATGGCTGGCAGGTGATCCCGGACTGTCCCCCAGGTGGTTCTGGCATAGCCAGCATTTGATATTGGCCTGTCCGGAAGGTGGTTCCAGCCAGTCGAACAGGTGGCTCCGGCGTTCTTGGCAGGTGGTTCCGGTCTGTCCGGTAGGTGTTTCCAGCGTGTCTGGCACGAGCTTCCGGCACGTTTGAGAGGTGGTTCCGGCATGCGCGGCAGGTGATTCCGTAGTGTCCGCCAGGTGGTTCTGGCGTACCCGGCAGGTGATTTTGGCGTGACCGGCAGGTGTTTCTGGCGAGTCGAGCAGGTGGCTCCGGCATGCTCGGCAGGTGCTTCCGGCGTCTCCGGCACGTGGTTCTGGTGTGTCTGAGAGCTGCTTCCGGCATGTCCGGCAGATGATTCCGGAGTGTCCGCCAAGTGGTTCTGGCATACCCGGCTGGTGATTTGGGCATGTCAGGTAGGTGGTTCCGGCGAGTCGAGCAGGTGGCTCCGGCGTGCTCGGCAGGTTGTTCAGACGGGTCTGGCAGGTGTTTTCCGTCTGTTCGGGTTGTGGTTCCAGCATCTCATGCACATGGTTCTGGCACGTCTGAGAAGTGGTTCCGGCCGGCCCGACAGGTGTTTCCACAGTGTCCGCCAAGTGGTACTGGCGTAGTTGGCAGGTGATTTTGGCATGACCGGCAGGTGGTTCCAGCAAGCCCGGCAGGTGATTCCGAAGTGTTCCCCAACTGGTTGTGGCGTAGCCGGCAGGAGATTTTTGCGTGTCCGGCAGGTGGTTCTGGCGAGTCGAGCAGGTGGTTCCGGCGTGCTCGGCAGGTGCTTCCGGGGTCATTGGCACGTGGTTCTGGCATATCTGAGAGGTGGTTCCGGCATGCCCGGCAGGTGATTCCGGAGTGTTCGCCAAGTGTTTCCGGCGTAGCCGGCAGGTGATTTTGCATGTCCAGCGGTCGTTCCGGCGGGTCGAGCCGGTGGTTCCGGCGTGTCCGGCAGGTGGTTCCGGTCTGTCCGGCAGGTGGTTCTGTGGTGTCCGGCACGAGGTTCAGTCTGAGAGGCTGTGCCGGCATGCCCCTCACGTGATTCCGGCTTGTCCCCGAAGTGGTGAGGGTGTAGCGGGCAGGTGATTTTGGCGTGTCCGGCAGGTGGTTCAGGCGAGTTGAGCAGGTGATTGCGAAGTGCTCGGCAAGTGCTTCCGGCGTCTCCGGCACGTGTCTCTGGCACATCTGACTGGTGGTTCCGGCATGCCCAAAAGTTGATTCCGGTCTGTCCGGTAGGTGGTTCCGGCGTGCACGGCACGTGGTTCTGGTACGTCTCAGAGGTGGTTGCGTATGCCCACCAGGTGATTCCGGACTGTCCGCCACTTGCTTCTGGCACGTCTGAGAGGTGGTTCCAACATGCCCGGCAGGTCATTTCGGAGAGTCGTCCAAGTGGTTCTGGCGTAGCCCGCAGGTGATTTGGGCGTGTCCGGCAGGTGGTTCCGCCGTGCTCGGCAGGTGGTTCAGGCATGGCCGTCACGTGGTTCCAGTCTGTCCAGGACGTGTTTCCAGCTTCTCCGGCAGGTGGTTCTGGTACGTCTGAGAGGTGGTTCCGCCATGGCTGGCAGGTGATCCCGGACTGTCCCCCAGGTGGTTCTGGCATAGCCAGCAGTTGATATTGGCCTGTCCGGCAGGTGGTTCCAGCGAGTCGAACAGGTGGCTCCGGCGTTCTTGGCAGGTGGTTCCGGTCTGTCCGGTAGGTGTTTCCGGCGTGTCTGGCACGTGCTTCCGGCACGTCTGAGAGGTGGTTCCGGCATGCGCGGCAGGTGATTCCGTAGTGTCCGCCAGGTGGTTCTGGCATACCCGGCAGGTGATTTTGGCGTGTCCGGCAGGTGTTTCTGGCGAGTCGAGCAGGTGGCTCCGGCATGCTCGGCAGGTGCTTCCGGCGTCTCTGGCACTTGGTTCTGGTGTGTCTGAGAGCTGGTTCCGGCATGTCCGGCAGATGATTCCGGAGTGTCCGCCAAGTGGTTCTGGCATACCCAGCAGGTGATTTTGGCGTGTCAGGGAGGTGGTACCGGTGAGTCGAGCAGGTGGTTCCGGCGTGCTCAGCAGGTGGTTCAGGCGGTTCTGGCAGGTGGTATCCGTCTGTTCGGGGTGTAGTTCCAGCATCTCATGAACACGTTTCTGGCACGTCTGAGATGTGGTTCCAGCCGGCCCGACAGGTGTTTCCGCAGTGTCCGCCAAGCGGTTCTGGCGTAGTTGGCAGGTGATTTTGGCATGACTGGCAGGTGGTTCCAGCAAGCCTGGCAGGTGATTCCAAAGTGTTCACCAACTGGTTGTGGCGTAGCCGGCAGGTGATTTTTGCGTGATCGGCAGGTGGTTCTGGCGAGTCGAGCAGGTGGTTCCGGCGTGCTCGGCTGGTGCTTCCGGGGTCATTGGCACGGGGTTCTGGCATGTCTGAGAGGTGGTTCCTGCATGCCCGGCAAGTGATTCCGGAGTGTTCGCCAAGTGGTTCTGGCATAGTCGGCAGGTGATTTTGGCATGTCCGGCAGGTGGTTCAGGGGAGTTGAGCAGGTGGTTCCAACGTGCTCGGCAGGTGCTTCCGGCGTCTCCGGCACGTGTTTCTGGCACATCTGACAGGTGGTTCCGGCATGCCCGAAAGGTGATTCCGGTCTGTCCGGTAGGTGGTTCCAGCCTGCACGGCATGTGGTTCTGGTACGTCTCAGAGGTGGTTGCGCATGCCCAACAGGTGATTCCGGACTGTCCGCCACATGGTTCTGGCACGTCTGAGAGGTGGTTCCGGCATGCCCGGCAGGTCATCCCAGAGAGTCCTCCAAGTGGTTCTGGCATAACACGCAGGTGATTTTGGCGTGTCTGGCAGGTTGTTCCGTTGTGCTTGGCAGGTGGTTCAGGCTTGGCCGGCAGGTGGTTCCAGACTGTCCAGGACGTGTTTCCAGCTTCTCCAGCAGGTGGTTCTGGTACGTCTGAGAGGTGGTTCCGCCATGGCTGGCAGGTGATTCCGGACCGTCCCCCAGGTGGTTCTGGCATAGCCAGCAGTTGATATTGGCCTGTCCGGCAGGTGGTTCCAGCGAGTCGAACAGGTGGCTCCGGCGTGCTCGGCAGGTGGTTCCGGTCTGTCCGGTAGGTGATTCCGGCGTGTCCGGCACGTGCTTCTGGCACGTCTGAGAGGTGGTTCCGGCATGCGCGACAGGTGGTTTCGGAGTGTCCGCCAGGTGGTTCTGGCGTACCCGGCAGGTGATTTTGGCGTGACCGGCAGGTGTTTCTGGCGAGTCGAGCAGGTGGCTCCGGCATGCTCGGCAGGTGCTTCCGGCGTCTCCGGCACGTGGTTCTGGTGTGTCTGAGAGCTGCTTCCGGCATGTCCGGCAGATGATTCCGGAGTGTCCGCCAAGTGGTTCTGGCATACCCGGCTGGTGATTTGGGCATGTCAGGTAGGTGGTTCCGGCGAGTCGAGCAGGTGGCTCCGGCGTGCTCGGCAGGTTGTTCAGACGGGTCTGGCAGGTGTTTTCCGTCTGTTCGGGTTGTGGTTCCAGCATCTCATGCACATGGTTCTGGCACGTCTGAGAAGTGGTTCCGGCCGGCCCGACAGGTGTTTCCACAGTGTCCGCCAAGTGGTACTGGCGTAGTTGGCAGGTGATTTTGGCATGACCGGCAGGTGGTTCCAGCAAGCCCGGCAGGTGATTCCGAAGTGTTCCCCAACTGGTTGTGGCGTAGCCGGCAGGAGATTTTTGCGTGTCCGGCAGGTGGTTCTGGCGAGTCGAGCAGGTGGTTCCGGCGTGCTCGGCAGGTGCTTCCGGGGTCATTGGCACGTGGTTCTGGCATATCTGAGAGGTGGTTCCGGCATGCCCGGCAGGTGATTCCGGAGTGTTCGCCAAGTGTTTCCGGCGTAGCCGGCAGGTGATTTTGCATGTCCAGCGGTCGTTCCGGCGGGTCGAGCCGGTGGTTCCGGCGTGTCCGGCAGGTGGTTCCGGTCTGTCCGGCAGGTGGTTCTGTGGTGTCCGGCACGAGGTTCAGTCTGAGAGGCTGTGCCGGCATGCCCCTCACGTGATTCCGGCTTGTCCCCGAAGTGGTGAGGGTGTAGCGGGCAGGTGATTTTGGCGTGTCCGGCAGGTGGTTCAGGCGAGTTGAGCAGGTGATTGCGAAGTGCTCGGCAAGTGCTTCCGGCGTCTCCGGCACGTGTCTCTGGCACATCTGACTGGTGGTTCCGGCATGCCCAAAAGTTGATTCCGGTCTGTCCGGTAGGTGGTTCCGGCGTGCACGGCACGTGGTTCTGGTACGTCTCAGAGGTGGTTGCGTATGCCCACCAGGTGATTCCGGACTGTCCGCCACTTGCTTCTGGCACGTCTGAGAGGTGGTTCCAACATGCCCGGCAGGTCATTTCGGAGAGTCGTCCAAGTGGTTCTGGCGTAGCCCGCAGGTGATTTGGGCGTGTCCGGCAGGTGGTTCCGCCGTGCTCGGCAGGTGGTTCAGGCATGGCCGTCACGTGGTTCCAGTCTGTCCAGGACGTGTTTCCAGCTTCTCCGGCAGGTGGTTCTGGTACGTCTGAGAGGTGGTTCCGCCATGGCTGGCAGGTGATCCCGGACTGTCCCCCAGGTGGTTCTGGCATAGCCAGCAGTTGATATTGGCCTGTCCGGCAGGTGGTTCCAGCGAGTCGAACAGGTGGCTCCGGCGTTCTTGGCAGGTGGTTCCGGTCTGTCCGGTAGGTGTTTCCGGCGTGTCTGGCACGTGCTTCCGGCACGTCTGAGAGGTGGTTCCGGCATGCGCGGCAGGTGATTCCGTAGTGTCCGCCAGGTGGTTCTGGCATACCCGGCAGGTGATTTTGGCGTGTCCGGCAGGTGTTTCTGGCGAGTCGAGCAGGTGGCTCCGGCATGCTCGGCAGGTGCTTCCGGCGTCTCTGGCACTTGGTTCTGGTGTGTCTGAGAGCTGGTTCCGGCATGTCCGGCAGATGATTCCGGAGTGTCCGCCAAGTGGTTCTGGCATACCCAGCAGGTGATTTTGGCGTGTCAGGGAGGTGGTACCGGTGAGTCGAGCAGGTGGTTCCGGCGTGCTCAGCAGGTGGTTCAGGCGGTTCTGGCAGGTGGTATCCGTCTGTTCGGGGTGTGGTTCCAGCATCTCATGAACACGTTTCTGGCACATCTGAGATGTGGTTCCAGGCGGCCCGACAGGTGTTTCCGCAGTGTCCGCCAAGCGGTTCTGGCGTAGTTGGCAGGTGATTTTGGCATGACTGGCAGGTGGTTCCAGCAAGCCTGGCAGGTGATTCCAAAGTGTTCCCCAACTGGTTGTGGCGTAGCCGGCAGGTGATTTTGGCGTGATCGGCAGGTGGTTCTTGCGAGTCGAGCAGGTGGTTCCGGCGTGCTCGGCTGGTGCTTCCGGGGTCATTGGCACGGGGTTCTGGCATGTCTGAGAGGTGGTTCCTGCATGCCCGGCAAGTGATTCCGGAGTGTTCGGCAAGTGGTTCTGGCATAGTCGGCAGGTGATTTTGGCATGTCCGGCAGGTGGTTCAGGCGAGTTGAGCAGGTGGTTCCAACGTGCTTGGCAGGTGCTTCCGGCGTCTCCGGCACGTGTTTCTGGCACATCTGACAGGTGGTTCCGGCATGCCCGAAAGGTGATTCCGGTCTGTCCCGTAGGTGGTTGCAGCCTGCACGGCATGTGGTTCTGGTACGTCTCAGAGGTGGTTGCGCATGCCCAACAGGTGATTCCGGACTGTCCGCCAAATGGTTCTGGCACGTCTGAGAGGTGGTTCCGGCATGCCCGAAAGGTCATCCCAGAGAGTCCTCCAAGTGGTTCTGGCATAACACGCAGGTGATTTTGGCGTGTCTGGCAGGTTGTTCCGTTGTGCTTGGCAGGTGGTTCAGGCTTGGCCGGCAGGTGGTTCCAGACTGTCCAGGACGTGTTTCCAGCTTCTCCGGCAGGTGGTTCTGGTACGTCTGAGAGGTGGTTCCGCCATGGCTGGCAGGTGATTCCGGACCGTCCCCCAGGTGGTTCTGGCATAGCCAGCAGTTGATATTGGCCTGTCCGGCAGGTGGTTCCAGCGAGTCGAACAGGTGGCTCCGGCGTGCTCGGCAGGTGGTTCCGGTCTGTCCGGTAGGTGATTCCGGCGTGTCCGGCACGTGCTTCCGGCACGTCTGAGAGGTGGTTCCGGCATGCGCGACTGGTGGTTTCGGAGTGTCCGCCAGGTGGTTCTGGCGTACCCGGCAGGTGATTTTGGCGTGTCCGGCAGGTGTTTCTGGCGAGTCGAGCAGGTGGCTCCGGCATGCTCGGCAGGTGCTTCCGGCGTCTCCGGCACGTGGTTCTGGTGTGTCTGAGAGCTGGTTCCGCCATGTCCGGCAGATGATTCCGGAGTGTCCGCCAAGTGGTTCTGGCATACCCGGCTGGTGATTTGGGCATGTCAGGTAGGTGGTTCCGGCGAGTCGAGCAGGTGGCTCCGGCGTGCTCGGCAGGTTGTTCAGACGGGTCTGGCAGGTGTATTCCGTCTGTTCGGGGTGTGGTTCCAGCATCTCATGCACATGGTTCGGGCACGTCCGAGATGTGGTTCCGGCCGGCCCGACAGGTGTTTCCACAGTGTCCGCCAAGTGGTACTGGCGTAGTTGGCAGGTGATTTTGGCATGACCGGCAGGTGGTTCCAGCAAGCCCGGCAGGTGATTCCGAAGTGTTCCCCAACTGGTTGTGGCGTAGCCGGCAGGTGATTTTTGCGTGTCCGGCAGGTGGTTCTGGCGAGTCGAGCAGGGGGTTCCGGCGTGCTCGGCAGGTGCTTCCGGGGTCATTGGCACGTGGTTCTGGCATATCTGAGAGGTGGTTCCGGCATGCCCGGCAGGTGATTCCGGAGTGTTCGCCAAGTGTTTCCGGCGTAGCCGGCAGGTGATTTTGCATGTCCAGCGGTCGTTCCGGCGGGTCGAGCCGGTGGTTCCGGCGTGTCCGGCAGGTGGTTCCGGTCTGTCCGGCAGGTAGTTCTGTGGTGTCCGGCACGAGGTTCAGTCTGAGAGGCTGTGCCGGCATGCCCCTCACGTGATTCCGGCTTGTCCCCGAAGTGGTGCTGGTGTAGCGGGCAGGTGATTTGGGCATGTCCGGCAGGTGGTTCAGGCGAGTTGAGCAGGTGGTTGCGACGTGCTCGGCAGGTGCTTCCGGCGTCTCTGGCACGTGTTTCTGGCACATCTGACTGGTGGTTCCGGCATGCCCAAAAGTTGATTCCGGTCTGTCCGGTAGGTGGTTCCGGCGTGCACGGCACGTGGTCCTGGTACGTCTCAGAGGTGGTTGCGTATGCCCAACAGGTGATTCTGGACTGTCCGCCACGTGCTTCTGGCACGTCTGAGAGGTGGTTCCAACATGCCCGGCAGGTCATTTCGGAGAGTCGTCCAAGTGGTTCTGGCGTAGCCCGCAGGTGATTTTGGCGTGTACGGCAGGTGGTTCCGCCGTGCTCGGCAGGTGGTTCAGGCATGGCCGTCACGTGGTTCCAGTCTGTCCAGGACGTGTTTCCAGCTTCTCCGGCAGGTGGTTCTGGTACGTCTGAGAGGTGGTTCCGCCATGGCTGGCAGGTGATCCCGGACTGTCCCCCAGGTGGTTCTGGCATAGCCAGCATTTGATATTGGCCTGTCCGGAAGGTGGTTCCAGCCAGTCGAACAGGTGGCTCCGGCGTTCTTGGCAGGTGGTTCCGGTCTGTCCGGTAGGTGTTTCCAGCGTGTCTGGCACGAGCTTCCGGCACGTTTGAGAGGTGGTTCCGGCATGCGCGGCAGGTGATTCCGTAGTGTCCGCCAGGTGGTTCTGGCGTACCCGGCAGGTGATTTTGGCGTGACCGGCAGGTGTTTCTGGCGAGTCGAGCAGGTGGCTCCGGCATGCTCGGCAGGTGCTTCCGGCGTCTCCGGCACGTGGTTCTGGTGTGTCTGAGAGCTGCTTCCGGCATGTCCGGCAGATGATTCCGGAGTGTCCGCCAAGTGGTTCTGGCATACCCGGCTGGTGATTTGGGCATGTCAGGTAGGTGGTTCCGGCGAGTCGAGCAGGTGGCTCCGGCGTGCTCGGCAGGTTGTTCAGACGGGTCTGGCAGGTGTTTTCCGTCTGTTCGGGTTGTGGTTCCAGCATCTCATGCACATGGTTCTGGCACGTCTGAGAAGTGGTTCCGGCCGGCCCGACAGGTGTTTCCACAGTGTCCGCCAAGTGGTACTGGCGTAGTTGGCAGGTGATTTTGGCATGACCGGCAGGTGGTTCCAGCAAGCCCGGCAGGTGATTCCGAAGTGTTCCCCAACTGGTTGTGGCGTAGCCGGCAGGAGATTTTTGCGTGTCCGGCAGGTGGTTCTGGCGAGTCGAGCAGGTGGTTCCGGCGTGCTCGGCAGGTGCTTCCGGGGTCATTGGCACGTGGTTCTGGCATATCTGAGAGGTGGTTCCGGCATGCCCGGCAGGTGATTCCGGAGTGTTCGCCAAGTGTTTCCGGCGTAGCCGGCAGGTGATTTTGCATGTCCAGCGGTCGTTCCGGCGGGTCGAGCCGGTGGTTCCGGCGTGTCCGGCAGGTGGTTCCGGTCTGTCCGGCAGGTGGTTCTGTGGTGTCCGGCACGAGGTTCAGTCTGAGAGGCTGTGCCGGCATGCCCCTCACGTGATTCCGGCTTGTCCCCGAAGTGGTGAGGGTGTAGCGGGCAGGTGATTTTGGCGTGTCCGGCAGGTGGTTCAGGCGAGTTGAGCAGGTGATTGCGAAGTGCTCGGCAAGTGCTTCCGGCGTCTCCGGCACGTGTCTCTGGCACATCTGACTGGTGGTTCCGGCATGCCCAAAAGTTGATTCCGGTCTGTCCGGTAGGTGGTTCCGGCGTGCACGGCACGTGGTTCTGGTACGTCTCAGAGGTGGTTGCGTATGCCCACCAGGTGATTCCGGACTGTCCGCCACTTGCTTCTGGCACGTCTGAGAGGTGGTTCCAACATGCCCGGCAGGTCATTTCGGAGAGTCGTCCAAGTGGTTCTGGCGTAGCCCGCAGGTGATTTGGGCGTGTCCGGCAGGTGGTTCCGCCGTGCTCGGCAGGTGGTTCAGGCATGGCCGTCACGTGGTTCCAGTCTGTCCAGGACGTGTTTCCAGCTTCTCCGGCAGGTGGTTCTGGTACGTCTGAGAGGTGGTTCCGCCATGGCTGGCAGGTGATCCCGGACTGTCCCCCAGGTGGTTCTGGCATAGCCAGCAGTTGATATTGGCCTGTCCGGCAGGTGGTTCCAGCGAGTCGAACAGGTGGCTCCGGCGTTCTTGGCAGGTGGTTCCGGTCTGTCCGGTAGGTGTTTCCGGCGTGTCTGGCACGTGCTTCCGGCACGTCTGAGAGGTGGTTCCGGCATGCGCGGCAGGTGATTCCGTAGTGTCCGCCAGGTGGTTCTGGCATACCCGGCAGGTGATTTTGGCGTGTCCGGCAGGTGTTTCTGGCGAGTCGAGCAGGTGGCTCCGGCATGCTCGGCAGGTGCTTCCGGCGTCTCTGGCACTTGGTTCTGGTGTGTCTGAGAGCTGGTTCCGGCATGTCCGGCAGATGATTCCGGAGTGTCCGCCAAGTGGTTCTGGCATACCCAGCAGGTGATTTTGGCGTGTCAGGGAGGTGGTACCGGTGAGTCGAGCAGGTGGTTCCGGCGTGCTCAGCAGGTGGTTCAGGCGGTTCTGGCAGGTGGTATCCGTCTGTTCGGGGTGTGGTTCCAGCATCTCATGAACACGTTTCTGGCACATCTGAGATGTGGTTCCAGGCGGCCCGACAGGTGTTTCCGCAGTGTCCGCCAAGCGGTTCTGGCGTAGTTGGCAGGTGATTTTGGCATGACTGGCAGGTGGTTCCAGCAAGCCTGGCAGGTGATTCCAAAGTGTTCCCCAACTGGTTGTGGCGTAGCCGGCAGGTGATTTTGGCGTGATCGGCAGGTGGTTCTTGCGAGTCGAGCAGGTGGTTCCGGCGTGCTCGGCTGGTGCTTCCGGGGTCATTGGCACGGGGTTCTGGCATGTCTGAGAGGTGGTTCCTGCATGCCCGGCAAGTGATTCCGGAGTGTTCGGCAAGTGGTTCTGGCATAGTCGGCAGGTGATTTTGGCATGTCCGGCAGGTGGTTCAGGCGAGTTGAGCAGGTGGTTCCAACGTGCTTGGCAGGTGCTTCCGGCGTCTCCGGCACGTGTTTCTGGCACATCTGACAGGTGGTTCCGGCATGCCCGAAAGGTGATTCCGGTCTGTCCCGTAGGTGGTTGCAGCCTGCACGGCATGTGGTTCTGGTACGTCTCAGAGGTGGTTGCGCATGCCCAACAGGTGATTCCGGACTGTCCGCCAAATGGTTCTGGCACGTCTGAGAGGTGGTTCCGGCATGCCCGAAAGGTCATCCCAGAGAGTCCTCCAAGTGGTTCTGGCATAACACGCAGGTGATTTTGGCGTGTCTGGCAGGTTGTTCCGTTGTGCTTGGCAGGTGGTTCAGGCTTGGCCGGCAGGTGGTTCCAGACTGTCCAGGACGTGTTTCCAGCTTCTCCGGCAGGTGGTTCTGGTACGTCTGAGAGGTGGTTCCGCCATGGCTGGCAGGTGATTCCGGACCGTCCCCCAGGTGGTTCTGGCATAGCCAGCAGTTGATATTGGCCTGTCCGGCAGGTGGTTCCAGCGAGTCGAACAGGTGGCTCCGGCGTGCTCGGCAGGTGGTTCCGGTCTGTCCGGTAGGTGATTCCGGCGTGTCCGGCACGTGCTTCCGGCACGTCTGAGAGGTGGTTCCGGCATGCGCGACTGGTGGTTTCGGAGTGTCCGCCAGGTGGTTCTGGCGTACCCGGCAGGTGATTTTGGCGTGTCCGGCAGGTGTTTCTGGCGAGTCGAGCAGGTGGCTCCGGCATGCTCGGCAGGTGCTTCCGGCGTCTCCGGCACGTGGTTCTGGTGTGTCTGAGAGCTGGTTCCGCCATGTCCGGCAGATGATTCCGGAGTGTCCGCCAAGTGGTTCTGGCATACCCGGCTGGTGATTTGGGCATGTCAGGTAGGTGGTTCCGGCGAGTCGAGCAGGTGGCTCCGCCGTGCTCGGCAGGTTGTTCAGACGGGTCTGGCAGGTGTTTTCCGTCTGTTCGCGGTGTGGTTCCAGCATCTCATGCACATGGTTCTGGCACGTCTGAGATGTGGTTCCGGCCGGCCCGACAGGTGTTTCCACAGTGTCCGCCAAGTGGTACTGGCGTAGTTGGCAGGTGATTTTGGCATGACCGGCAGGTGGTTCCAGCAAGCCCGGCAGGTGATTCCGAAGTGTTCCCCAACTGGTTGTGGCGTAGCCGGCAGGTGATTTTTGCGTGTCCGGCAGGTGGTTCTGGCGAGTCGAGCAGGTGGTTCCGGCGTGCTCGGCAGGTGCTTCCGGGGTCATTGGCACATGGTTCTGGCATATCTGAGAGGTGGTTCCGGCATGCCCGGCGGGTGATTCCGGAGTGTTCGCCAAGTGTTTCCGGCGTAGCCGGCAGGTGATTTTGCATGTCCAGCGGTCGTTCCGGCGGGTCGAGCCGGTGGTTCCGGCGTGTCCGGCAGGTGGTTCCGTTCTGTCCGGCAGGTGGTTCTGTGGTGTCCGGCACGAGGTTCAGTCTGAGAGGCTGTGCCGGCATGCCCCTCACGTGATTCCGGCTTGTCCCCGAAGTGGTGCTGGTGTAGCGGGCAGGTGATTTTGGCGTGTCCGGCAGGTGGTTCAGGCGAGTTGAGCAGGTGGTTGCGACGTGCTCGGCAGGTGCTTCCGGCGTCTCCGGCACGTGTTTCTGGCACATCTGACTGGTGGTTCCGGCATGCCCAAAAGTTGATTCCGGTCTGTCCGGTAGGTGGTTCCGGCGTGCACGGCACTTGGTTCTGGTACGTCTCAGAGGTGGTTGCGTATGCCCAACAGGTGATTCCGGACTGTCCGCCACGTGCTTCTGGCACGTCTGAGAGGTGGTTCCCTCATGCCCGGCAGGTCATTTCGGAGAGTCGTCCAAGTGGTTCTGGCGTAGCCCGCAGGTGATTTTGGCGTGTCCGGCAGGTGGTTCCGCCGTGCTCGGCAGGTGGTTCAGGCATGGCCGTCACGTGGTTCCAGGCTGTCCAGGACGTGTTTCCTGCTTCTCCGGCAGGTGGTTCTGGTACGTCTGAGAGGTGGTTCCGCCATGGCTGGCAGGTGATCCCGGACTGTCCCGCAGGTGGTTCTGGCATAGCCAGCAGTTGATATTTTCCTGTCCGGCAGTTGGTTCCAGCGAGTCGAACAGGTGGCTCCGGCGTTCTTGGCAGGTGGTTCCGGTCTGTCCGGTAGGTGTTTCCGGCGTGTCTGGCACGTGCTTCCGGCACGTCTGAGAGGTGGTTCCGGCATGTCCGGCAGATGATTCCGGAGTGTCCGCCAAGTGGTTCTGGCATACCCGGCTGGTGATTTGGGCATGTCAGGTATGTGGCTCCAGCGTGCTCGGCAGGTTGTTCAGACGGGTCTGGCAGGTGTTTTCCGTCTGTTCGGGGTGTGGTTCCAGCATCTCATGCACATGGTTCTGGCACGTCTGAGAGGTGGTTCCGGCATGCGCGGCAGGTGATTCCGTATTGTCCGCCAGGTGCTTCTGGCATACCCGGCAGGTGATTTTGGCGTGTCCGGCAGGTGTTTCTGGCGAGTCGAGCAGGTGGCTCCGGCATGCTCGGCAGGTGCTTCCAGCGTTTCCGGCACTTGGTTCTGGTGTGTCTGAGAGCTGGTTCCGGCATGTCCGGCAGATGATTCCGGAGTGTCCGCCAAGTGGTTCTGGCATACCCAGCAGGTGATTTTGGCGTGTCAGGGAGGTGGTACCGGTGAGTCGAGCAGGTGGTTCCGGCGTGCTCAGCAGGTGGTTCAGGCGGTTCTGGCAGGTGGTATCCGTCTGTTCGGGGTGTGGTTCCAGCATCTCATGAACACGTTTCTGGCACGTCTGAGATGTGGTTCCAGCCGGCCCGACAGGTGTTTCCGCAGTGTCCGCCAAGCGGTTCGGCGTAGTTGGCAGGTGATTTTGGCATGACTGGCAGGTGGTTCCAGCAAGCCTGGCAGGTGATTCCAAAGTGTTCACCAACTGGTTGTGGCGTAGCCGGCAGGTGATTTTGGCGTGATCGGCAGGTGGTTCTGGCGAGTCGAGCAGGTGGTTCCGGCGTGCTCGGCTGGTGCTTCCGGGGTCATTGGCACGGGGTTCTGGCATGTCTGAGAGGTGGTTCCTGCATGCCCGGCAAGTGATTCCGGACTGTCCGAGACGTGCTTCTGGCACGTCTGAGAGGTAGTTCCAACATGCCCGGCAGGTCATTAGGAGAGTTGTCCAAGTGGTTTTTGCGTAGCCCGCAGGTGATTTTGGCGTGTCCGGCAGGTGGTTCCGCCGTGCTCGGCAGGTGGTTCAGGCATGGCCGTCACGTGGTTCCAGTCTGTCCAGGACGTGTTTCCAGCTTCTCCGGCAGGTGGTTCTGGTACGTCTGAGAGGCGGTTCCGCCATGGCTGGCAGGTGATCCCGGACTGTCCCCCAGGTGGTTCTGGTATAGCCAGCAGTTGATATTGGCCTGTCCGGCAGGTGGTTCCAGCGAGTCGAACAGGTGGCTCCGGCGTACTTGGCATGTGGTTCCGGTCTGTTCGGTAGGTGTTTCCGGCGTGTCTGGCACGTGCTTCCGGCACGTCTGAGAGGTGGTTCCGGCATGCGCGGCAGGTGATTCCGTAGTGTCCGCCAGGTGGTTCTGGCATACCCGGCAGGTGATTTTGGCGTGTCCGGCAGGTGTTTCTGGCGAGTCGAGCAGGTGGCTCCGGCATGCTCGGCAGGTGCTTCCGGCGTCTCCGGCACTTGGTTCTGGTGTGTCTGAGAGCTGGTTCCGGCATGTCCGGCAGATGATTCCGGAGTGTCCGCCAAGTGGTTCTGGCATACCCGGCTGGTGATTTGGGCATGTCAGGTAGGTGGTTCCGGCGAGTCGAGCAGGTGGCTCGGGCGTGCTCGGCAGGTTGTTCAGACGGGTCTGGCAGGTGTTTTCCATCTGTTCGGGGTGTGGTTCCAGCATCTCATGCACCTGGTTCTGGCACCTCTGAGATGTGGTTCCGGCCGGCCCGACAGGTGTTTCCACAGTGTCCGCCAAGTGGTACTGGCGTAGTTGGCAGGTGATTTTGGCATGACCGGCAGGTGGTTCCAGCAAGCCCGGCAGGTGATTCCGAAGTGTTCCCCAACTGGTTCTGGCGTAGCCGGCAGGTGATTTTTGCGTGTCCAGCAGGTGGTTCTGGCGAATCGAGCAGGTGGTTCCGGCGTGCTCGGCAGGTGCTTCCGGGGTCATTGGCACGTGGTTCTGGCATATCTGAGAGGTGGTTCCGGCATGCCCGGCGGGTGATTCCGGAGTGTTCGCCAAGTGTTTCCGGCGTAGCCGGCAGGTGATTTTGCATGTCCAGCGGTCGTTCCGGCAGGTCAAGCCGGTGGTTCCGGCGTGTCCGGCAGGTGGTTCCGGTCTGTCCGGCAGGTGGTTCTGTGGTGTCCAGCACGAGGTTCAGTCTGAGAGGCTGTGCCGGCATGCCCCTCACGTGATTTCGGCTTGTCCCCGAAGTGGTGCTGGTGTAGCGGGCAGGCGATTTTGGCGTGTCCGGCAGGTGGTTCAGGCGAGTTGAGCAGGTGGTTGCGACGTGCTCGGCAGGTGCTTCCGGCGTCTCCGGCACGTGTTTCTGGCACATCTGACTGGTGGTTCCGGCATGCCCAAAAGTTGATTCCGGTCTGTCCGGTAGGTGGTTCCGGCGTGCACGGCACGTGGTTCTGGTACGTCTCAGAGGTGGTTGCGTATGCCCAACAGGTGATCCCGGACTGTCCGCCACGTGCTTCTGGCACGTCTGAGAGGTGGTTCCAACATGCCCGGCAGGTCATTTCGGAGAGTCGTCCAAGTGGTTCTGGCGTAGCCCGCAGGTGATTTGGGCGTGTCCGGCAGGTGGTTCCGCCGTGCTCGGCAGGTGGTTCAGGCATGGCCGTCATTTGGTTCCAGTCTGTCCAGGACGTGTTTCCAGCTTCTCCGGCAGGTGGTTCTGGCATATCTGAGAGGTGGTTCCGGCATGCGCGGCAGGTGATTCCGTAGTGTCCGCCAGGTGGTTCTGGCGTACCCGGCAGGTGATTTTGGCGTGTCCGGCAGGTGTTTCTGGCGAGTTGAGCAGGTGGCTCCGGCCTGCTCGGCAGGTGCTTCCGGCGTCTCCGGCACTTGGTTCTGGTGTGTCTGAGAGCTGGTTCCGGCATGTCCGGCAGATGATTCCGGAGTGTCCGCCAAGTGGTTCTGGCATACCCAGCAGGTGATTTTGGCGTGTCAGGGAGGTGGTACCGGTGAGTCGAGCAGGTGGTTCCGGCGTGCTCGGCAGGTGGTTCAGGCGGTTCTGGCAGGTGGTATCCATCTGTTCGGGGTGTGGTTCCAGCATCTCATGAACACGTTTCTGGCACGTCTGAGATGTGGTTCCAGCCGGCCCGACAGGTGTTTCCGCAGTGTCCGCCAAGCGGTTCTGGTGTAGTTGGCAGGTGATTTTGGCATGACTGGCAGGCGGTTCCAGCAAGCCTGGCAGGTGATTCCAAAGTGTTCACCAACTGGTTGTGGCGTAGCCGGCAGGTGATTTTTGCGTGATCGGCAGGTGGTTCTGGCGAGTCGAGCAGGTGGTTCCGGTGTGCTCGGCTGGTGCTTCCGGGGTCATTGGCATGGGGTTCTGGCATGTCTGAGAGGTGGTTCCGGCATGCCCGGCAAGTGATTCCGGAGTGTTCGCCAAGTGGTTCTGGCATAGTCGGCAGGTGATTTTGGCATGTCCGGCAGGTGGTTCAGGCGAGTTGAGCAGGTGGTTCCAACGTGCTCGGCAGGTGCTTCCGGCGTCTCCGGCACGTTTTTCTGGCACATCTGACAGGTGGTTCCGGCATGCCCGAAAGGTGATTCCGGTCTGTCCGGTAGGTGGTTGCAGCCTGCACGGCATGTGGTTCTGGTACGTCTCAGAGGTGGTTGCGCATGCCCAACAGGTGATTCCGGACTGTCCGCCACATGGTTCTGGCACGTCTGAGAGGTGGTTCCGGCATGCCCGGCAGGTCATCCCAGAGAGTCCTCCAAGTGGTTCTGGCATAACACGCAGGTGATTTTGGCGTGTCTGGCAGGTTGTTCCGTTGTGCTTGGCAGGTGGTTCAGGCTTGGCCGGCAGGTGGTTCCAGACTGTCCAGGACGTGTTTCCAGCTTCTCCGGCAGGTGGTTCTGGTACGTCTGAGAGGTGGTTCCGCCATGGCTGGCAGGTGATTCCGGACCGTCCCCCAGGTGGTTCTGGCATAGCCAGCAGTTGATATTGGCCTGTCCGGCAGGTGGTTCCAGCGAGTCGAACAGGTGGCTCCGGCGTGCTCGGCAGGTGGTTCCGGACTGTCCGGTAGGTGTTTCCGGCGTGTCTGGCACGTGCTTCCGGCACGTCTGAGAGGTGGTTCCGGCATGCGCGGCAGGTGATTCCGTAGTGTCCGCCAGGTGGTTCTGGCGTACCCGGCAGGTGATTTTGGCGTGTCCGGCAGGTGTTTCTGGCGAGTCGAGCAGGTGGCTCCGGCATGCTCGGCAGGTGCTTCTGGCGTCTCCGGCACGTGGTTCTGGTGTGTCTGAGAGCTGGTTCCGGCATGTCCGGCAGATGATTCCGGAGTGTCCGCCAAGTGGTTCTGGCATACCCGGCTGGTGATTTGGGCATGTCAGGTAGGTGGTTCCGGCGAGTCGAGCAGGTGGCTCAGGCGTGCTCGGCAGGTTGTTCAGACGGGTCTGGCAGGTGTTTTCCGTCTGTTCGGGGTGTGGTTCCAGCATCTCATGCACATGGTTCTGGCACGTCTGAGATGTGGTTCCGGCCGGCCCGACAGGTGTTTCCACAGTGTCCGCCAAGTGGTACTGGCGTAGTTGGCAGGTGATTTTGGCATGACCGGCAGGTGGTTCCAGCAAGCCCGGCAGGTGATTCCGAAGTGTTCCCCAACTGGTTGTGGCGTAGCCGGCAGGTGATTTTTGCGTGTCCGGCAGGTGGTTCTGGCGAGTCGAGCAGGTGGTTCCGGCGTGCTCGGCAGCTGCTTCCGGGGTCATTGGCACGTGGTTCTGGCATATCTGAGAGGTGGTTCCGGCATGCCCGGCAGGTGATTCCGGAGTGTTCGCCAAGTGTTTCCGGCGTAGCCGGCAGGTGATTTTGCATGTCCAGCGGTCGTTCCGGCGGGTCGAGCCGGTGGTTCCGGCGTGTCCGGCAGGTGGTTCCGGTCTGTCCGGCAGGTGGTTCTGTGGTGTCCGGCATGAGGTTCAGTCTGAGAGGCTGTGCCGGCATGCCCCTCACGTGATTCCGGCTTGTCCCCGAAGTGGTGCTGGTGTAGCGGGCAGGTGATTTTGGCGTGTCCGGCAGGTGGTTCAGGTGAGTTGAGCAGGTGGTTGCGACGTGCTCGGCAGGTGCTTCCGGCGTCTCCGGCACGTGTTTCTGGCACATCTGACTGGTGGTTCCGGCATGCCCAAAAGTTGATTCCGGTCTGTCCGGTAGGTGGTTCCGGCGTGCACGGCACGTGGTTCTGGTACGTCTCAGAGGTGGTTGCGTATGCCCAACAGGTGATTCCGGACTGTCCGCCACGTGCTTCTGGCACGTCTGAGAGGTGGTTCCAACATGCCCGGCAGGTCATTTCGGAGAGTCGTCCAAGTGGTTCTGGCGTAGCCCGCAGGTAATTTGGGCGTGTCCGGCAGGTGGTTCCGCAGTGCTCGGCAGGTGGTTCAGGCATGGCCGTCACGTGGTTCCAGTCTGTCCAGGACGTGTTTCCAGCTTCTCCGGCAGGTGGTTCTGGTACGTCTGAGAGGTGGTTCCGCCATGGCTGTCAGCTGATCCGGGACGGTCCCCGAGGTGGTTCTGGCATAGCCAGCAGTTGATATTGGCCTGTCCGGCAGGTGGTTCCAGCGAGTCGAACAGGTGGCTCCGGCGTTCTTGGCAGGTGGTTCCGGTCTGTCCGGTAGGTGTTTCCGGCGTGTCTGGCACGTGCTTCCGGCACGTCTGAGAGGTGGTTCCGGCATGCGCGGCAGGTGATTCCGTAGTGTCCGCCAGGTGGTTCTGGCATACCCGGCAGGTGATTTTGGCGTGTCCGGCAGGTGTTTCTGGCGAGTCGAGCAGGTGGCTCCGGCATGCTCGGCAGGTGCTTCCGGCGTCTCCGGCACTCGGTTCTGGTGTGTCTGAGAGCTGGTTCCGGCATGTTCGGCAGATGATTCCGGAGTGTCCGCCAAGTGGTTCTGGCATACCCAGCAGGTGATTTTGGCGTGTCAGGGAGGTGGTACCGGTGAGTCGAGCAGCTGGTTCCGGCGTTCTCAGCAGGTGGTTCAGGCGGTTCTGGCAGGTGGTATCCGTCTGTTCGGGGTGTGGTTCCAGCATCTCATGAACACGTTTCTGGCACGTCTGAGATGTGGTTCCAGCCGGCCCGACAGGTGTTTCCGCAGTGTCCGCCAAGCGGTTCTGGCGTAGTTGGCAGGTGATTTTGGCATGACTGGCAGGTGGTTCCAGCAAGCCTGGCAGGTGATTCCAAAGTGTTCACCAACTGGTTGTGGCGTAGCCGGCAGGTGATTTTTGCGTGATCGGCAGGTGGTTCTGGCGAGTCGAGCAGGTGGTTCCGGCGTGCTCGGCTGGTGCTTCCGGGGTCATTGGCACGGGGTTCTGGCATGTCTGAGAGGTGGTTCCTGCATGCCCGGCAAGTGATTCCGGAGTGTTCGCCAAGTGGTTCTGGCATAGTCGGCAGGTGATTTTGGCATGTCCGGCAGGTGGTTCAGGCGAGTTGAGCAGGTGGTTCCAACGTGCTCGGCAGGTGCTTCCGGCGTCTCCGGCACGTGTTTCTGGCACATCTGACAGGTGGTTCCGGCATGCCCGAAAGGTGATTCCGGTCTGTCCGGTAGGTGGTTCCAGCCTGCACGGCATGTGGTTCTGGTACGTCTCAGAGGTGGTTGCGCATGCCCAACAGGTGATTCCGGACTGTCCGCCAAATGGTTCTGGCACGTCTGAGAGGTGGTTCCGGCATGCCCGGCAGGTCATCCCAGAGAGTCCTCCAAGTGGTTCTGGCATAACACGCAGGTGATTTTGGCGTGTCTGGCATGTTGTTCTGTTGTGCTTGGCAGGTGGTTCAGGCTTGGCCGGCAGGTGGTTCCAGACTGTCCAGGACGTGTTTCCAGCTTCTCCGGCAGGTGGTTCTGGTACGTCTGAGAGGTGGTTCCGCCATGGCTGGCAGGCGATTCCGGACCGTCCCCCAGGTGGTTCTGGCATAGCCAGCAGTTGATATTGGCCTGTCCGGCAGGTGGTTCCAGCGAGTCGAACAGGTGGCTCCGGCGTGCTCGGCAGGTGGTTCCGGTCTGTCCGGTAGGTTATTCCGTTGTGTCCGGCACGTGCTTCCGGCATGTCTTAGACGTAGTTCCGGCATGCGCGACAGGTGATTTCGCAGTGTCCGCCAGGTGGTTCTGGCGTACCCGGCAGGTGATTTTGGCGTGTCCGGCAGGTGTTTCTGGCGAGTCGAGCAGGTGGCTCCGGCATCCTCGGCAGGTGCTTCCGGCGTCTCCGGCACGTGGTTCTGGTGTGTCTGAGAGCTGGTTCCGGCATGTCCGGCAGATGATTCCGGAGTGTCCGCCAAGTGGTTCTGGCATAGCCGGCTGGTGATTTGGGCATGTCAGGTAGGTGGTTCCAGCGAGTCGAGCAGGTGGCTCGGGCGTGCTCGGCAGGTTGTACAGACGGGTCTGGCAGGTGTTTTCCATCTGTTTGGGGTGTGGTTCCAGCATCTCATGCACCTGGTTCTGGCACGTCTGAGATGTGGTTCCGGCCAGCCCGACAGGTGTTTCCACAGTGTCTGCCAAGTGGTACTGGCGTAGTTGGCAGGTGATTTTGGCATGACCGGCAGGTGGTTCCAGCAAGCCCGGCAGGTGATTCCGAAGTGTTCCCCAACTGGTTGTGGCGTAGCCGGCAGGTGATTTTTGCGTGTCCGGCAGGTGGTTCTGGCGAATCGAGCAGGTGGTTCCGGCGTGCTCGGCAGGTGCTTCCGGGGTCATTGGCACGTGGTTCTGGCATATCTGAGAGGTGGTTCCGGCATGCCCGGCAGGTGATTCCGGAGTGTTCGCCAAGTGTTTCCGGCGTAGCCGGCAGGTGAGTTTGCATGTCCAGCGGTCGTTCCGGCAGGTCAAGCCGGTGGTTCCGGCGTGTCCGGCAGGTGGTTCCGGTCTGTCCGGCAGGTGGTTCTGTGGTGTCCAGCACGAGGTTCAGTCTGAGAGGCTGTGCCGGCATGCCCTTCACGTGATTTCGGCTTGTCCCCGAAGTGGTGCTGGTGTAGAGGGCAGGCGATTTTGGCCTGTCTGGCAGGTGGTTCAGGCGAGTTGAGCAGGTGGTTGCGACGTGCTCGGCAGGTGCTTCCGGCGTCTCCGGCACGTGTTTCTGGCACATCTGACTGGTGGTTCCGGCATGCCCAAAAGTTGATTCCGGTCTGTCCGGTAGGTGGTTCCAGCCTGCACGGCACGTGGTTCTGGTACGTCTCAGAGGTGGTTGCGTATGCCCAACAGGTGATTCCGGACTGTCCGCCACGTGCTTCTGGCATGTCTGAGAGGTGGTTCCAACATGCCCGGCAGGTCATTAGGAGAGTCGTCCAAGTGGTTCTGGCGTAGCCCGCAGGTGATTTTGGCGTGTCCGGCAGGTGGTTCCGCCGTGCTCGGCAGGTGGTTCAGGCATGGCCGTCACGTGGTTCCAGTCTGTCCAGGACGTGTTTCCAGCTTCTCCGGCAGGTGGTTCTGGTACGTCTGAGAGGTGGTTCCGCCATGGCTGGCAGGTGATCCCGGACTGTCCCCCAGGTGGTTCTGGCATACCCGGCAGGTGATTTTGGCGTGTCCGGCAGGTGTTTCTGGCGAGTCGAGCAGGTGGCTCCGGCATGCTCGACAGGTGCTTCCGGCGTCTCCGGCACTTGGTTCTGGTGTGTCTGAGAGCTGGTTCCGGCATATCCGGCAGATGATTCCGGAGTGTCCGCCAAGTGGTTCTGGCATACCCAGCAGGTGATTTTGGCGTGTCAGGGAGGTGGTACCGGTGAGTCGAGCAGGTGGTTCCGGCGTGCTCAGCAGGTGGTTCAGGCGGTTCTGGCAGGTGGTATCCGTCTGTTCGGGGTGTGGTTCCAGCATCTCATGAACACGTTTCTGGCACGTCTGAGATGTGGTTCCAGCCGGCCCGACAGGTGTTTCCGCAGTGTCCCCCAAGCTGTTCTGGCGTAGTTGGCAGGTGATTTTGGCATGACTGGCAGGTGGTTCCAGCAAGCCTGGCAGGTGATTCCAAAGTGTTCACCAACTGGTTGTGGCGTAGCCGGCAGGTGATTTTGGCGTGATCGGCAGGTGGTTCTGGCGAGTCGAGCAGGTGGTTCCGGCGTGCTCGGCTGGTGCTTCCGGGGTCATTGGCACGGGGTTCTGGCATGTCTGAGAGGTGGTTCCTGCATGCCCGGCAAGTGATTCCGGAGTGTTCGCCAAGTGGTTCTGGCATAGTCGGCAGGTGATTTTGGCATGTCCGGCAGGTGGTTCAGGCGAGTTGAGCAGGTGGTTCCAACGTGCTCGGCAGGTGCTTCCGGCGTCTCCGGCACGTGTTTCTGGCACATCTGACAGGTGGTTCCGGCATGCCCGAAAGGTGATTCCGGTCTGTCCGGTAGGTGGTTCCAGCCTGCACGGCATGTGGTTCTGGTACGTCTCAGAGGTGGTTGCGCATGCCCAACAGGTGATTCGGGACTGTCCGCCACATGGTTCTGGCACGTCTGAGAGGTGGTTCCGGCATGCCCGGCAGGTCATCGCAGAGAGTCCTCCAAGTGGTTCTGGCACAACACGCAGGTGATTTTGGCGTGTCTGGCAGGTTGTTCCGTTGTGCTTGGCAGGTGGTTCAGGCTTGGCCGGCAGGTGGTTCCAGACTGTCCAGGACGTGTTTCCAGCTTCTCCGGCAGGTGGTTCTGGTACGTCTGAGAGGTGGTTCCGCCATGGCTGGCAGGTGATTCCGGACCGTCCCCCAGGTGGTTCTGGCATAGCCAGCAGTTGATATTGGCCTGTCCGGCAGGTGGTTCCAGCGAGTCGAACAGGTGGCTCCGGCGTGCTCGGCAGGTGGTTCCGGTCTGTCTGGTAGGTGATTCCGGCGTGTCCGGCACGTGCTTCCGGCACGTCTGAGAGGTGGTTCCGGCATGCGCGACAGGTGATTTCGGAGTGTCCGCCAGGTGGTTCTGGCGTACCCAGCAGGTGATTTTGGCGTGTCCGGCAGGTGTTTGTGGCGAGTCGAGCAGGTGGCTCCGGCATGCTCGGCAGGTGCTTCTGGCGTCTCCGGCACGTGGTTCTGGTGTGTCTGAGAGCTGGTTCCGGCATGTCCGGCAGATGATTCCGGAGTGTCCGCCAAGTGGTTCTGGCATACCCAGCTGGTGATTTGGGCATGTCAGGTATGTGGTTCCGGCGAGTCGAGCAGGTGGCTCGGGCGTGTTCGGCAGGTTGTTCAGATGGGTCTGGCAGGTGTTTTCCGTCTGTTCGCGGTGTGGTTCCAGCATCTCATGCACCTGGTTCTGGCACGTCTGAGATGTGGTTCCGGCCGGCCCGACAGGTGTTTCCACAGTGTCCGCCAAGTGGTACTGGCGTAGTTGGCAGGTGATTTTGGCATGACCGGCAGGTGGTTCCAGCAAGCCCGGCAGGTGATTCCAAAGTGTTCCCCAACTGGTTGTGGCGTAGCCGGCAGGTGATTTTTGCGTGTCCGGCAGGTGGTTCTGGCGAGTCGAGCAGGGGGTTCCGGCGTGCTCGGCAGGTGCTTCCGGGGTCATTGGCACGTGCTTCTGGCATATCTGAGAGGTGGTTCCGGCATGCCCGGCAGGTGATTCCGGAGTGTTCGCCAAGTGTTTCCGGCGTAGCCGGCAGGTGATTTTGCATGTCCAGCGGTCGTTCCGGCGGGTCGAGCCGGTGGTTCCGGCGTGTCCGGCAGGTTGTTCCGGTCTGTCCGGCAGGTAGTTCTGTGGTGTCCGTCACGAGGTTCAGTCTGAGAGGCTGTGCCGGCATGCCCCTCACGTGATTCCGGCTTGTCCCCGAAGTGGTGCTGGTGTAGCGGGCAGGTGATTTTGGCGTGTCCGGCAGGTGGTTCAGGCGAGTTGAGCAGGTGGTTGCGACGTGCTCGGCAGGTGCTTCCGGCGTCTCCGGCACGTGTTTCTGGCACATCTGACTGGTGGTTCCGGCATGCCCAAAAGTTGATTCCGGTCTGTCCGGTAGGTGGTTCCGGCGTGCACGGCACGTTGTTCTGGTACGTGTCAGAGGTGGTTGCGTATGCCCAACAGGTGATTCCGGACTGTCCGCCACGTGCTTCCGGCACGTCTGAGAGGTGGTTCCGGCATGTCCGGCAGATGATTCCGGAGTGTCCGCCAAGTGGTTCTGGCATACCCAGCAGGTGATTTTGGCGTGTCAGGGAGGTGGTACCGGTGAGTCGAGCAGGTGGTTCCGGCGTGCTCGGCAGGTGGTTCAGGCGGTTCTGGCAGGTGGTATCCGTCTGTTCGTGGTGTGGTTCCAGCATCTCATGAACACGTTTCTGGCACGTCTGAGATGTGGTTCCAGCCGGCCCGACAGGTGTTTCCGCAGTGTCCGCCAAGCGGTTCTGGTGTAGTTGGCAGGTGATTTTGGCATGACTGGCAGGCGGTTCCAGCAAGCCTGGCAGGTGATTCCAAAGTGTTCACCAACTGGTTGTGGCGTAGCCGGCAGGTGATTTTTGCGTGATCGGCAGGTGGTTCTGGCGAGTCGAGCAGGTGGTTCCGGTGTGCTCGGCTGGTGCTTCCGGGGTCATTGGCACGGGGTTCTGGCATGTCTGAGAGGTGGTTCCTGCATGCCCGGCAAGTGATTCCGGAGTGTTCGCCAAGTGGTTCTGGCATAGTCGGCAGGTGATTTTGGCATGTCCGGCAGGTGGTTCAGGGGAGTTGAGCAGGTGGTTCCAACGTGCTCGGCAGGTGCTTCCGGCGTCTCCGGCACGTGTTTCTGGCACATCTGACAGGTGGTTCCGGCATGCCCGAAAGGTGATTCCGGTCTGTCCGGTAGGTGGTTCCGGCGTGCACGGCACGTGGTTCTGGTATGTGTCAGAGGTGGTTGCGTATGCCCAACAGGTGATTCCGGACTGTCCGCCACGTGCTTCTGGCACGTCTGAGAGGTGGTTCCAACATGCCCGGCAGGTCATTTCGGAGAGTCGTCCAAGTGGTCCTGGCGTAGCCCGCAGGTGATTTTGGCGTGTCCGGCAGGTGGTTCCGCCGTGCTCGGAAGGTGGTTCAGGCATGGCCGTCACGTGGTTCCAGTCTGTCCAGGACGTGTTTCCAGCTTCTCCGGCAGGTGGTTCTGGTACGTCTGAGAGGTGGTTCCGCCATGGCTGGCAGGTGATCCCGGACTGTCCCCCAGGTGGTTCTGGCATAGCCAGCAGTTGATATTGGCCTGTCCGGCAGGTGGTTCCAGCGAGTCGAACAGGTGGCTCCGGCGTTCTTGGCAGGTGGTTCCGGTCTGTCCAGTAGGTGTTTCCGGCGTGTCTGGCACGTGCTTCCGGCACGTCTGAGAGGTGGTTCCGGCATGCGTGGCAGGTGATTCCGTAGTGACCGCCAGGTGGTTCTGGCGTACCCGGCAGGTGATTTTGGCGTGTCCGGCAGGTGTTTCTGGCGAGTCGAGCAGGTGGCTCCGGCATGCTCGGCAGGTGCTTCCGGCGTCTCCGGCACTTGGTTCTGGTGTGTCTGAGAGCTGGTTCCGGCATGTCCGGCAGATGATTCCGGAGTGTCCGCCAAGTGGTTCTGGCATACCCAGCAGGTGATTTTGGCGTGTCAGGGAGGTGGTACCGGTGAGTCGAGCAGGTGGTTCCGGCGTGCTCAGCAGGTGGTTCAGGCGGTTCTGGCAGGTGGTATCCATCTGTTCGGGGTGTGGTTCCAGCATCTCATGAACACGTTTCTGGCACGTCTGAGATGTGGTTCCAGCCGGCCCGACAGGTGTTTCCGCAGTGTCCGCCAAGCGGTTCTGGTGTAGTTGGCAGGTGATTTTGGCATGACTGGCAGGCGGTTCCAGCAAGCCTGGCAGGTGATTCCAAAGTGTTCACCAACTGGTTGTGGCGTAGCCGGCAGGAGATTTTTGCGTGATCGGCAGGTGGTTCTGGCGAGTCGAGCAGGTGGTTCCGGTGTGCTCGGCTGGTGCTTCCGGGGTCATTGGCACGGGGTTCTGGCATGTCTGAGAGGTGGTTCCTGCATGCCCGGCAAGTGATTCCAGAGTGTTCGCCAAGTGGTTCTGGCATAGTCGGCAGGTGATTTTGGCATGTCCGGCAGGTGGTTCAGCCGAGTTGAGCAGGTGGTTCCAACGTGCTCGGCAGGTGCTTCCGGCGTCTCCGGCACGTGTTTCTGGCACATCTGACAGGTGGTTCCGGCATGCCCGAAAGGTGATTCCGGTCTGTCCGGTAGGTGGTTCCAGCCTGCACGGCATGTGGTTCTGGTACGTCTCAGAGGTGGTTGCCCATGCCCAACAGGTGATTCCGGACTGTCCGCCACATGGTTCTGGCACGTCTGAGAGGTGGTTCCGGCATGCCCGGCAGGTCATCCCAGAGAGTCCTCCAAGTGGTTCTGGCATAACACGCAGGTGATTTTGGCGTGTCTGGCAGGTTGTTCCGTTGTGCTTGGCAGGTGGTTCAGGCTTGGCCGGCAGGTGGTTCCAGACTGTCCAGGACGTGTTTCCAGCTTCTCCGGCAGGTGGTTCTGGTACGTCTGAGAGGTGGTTCCGCCATGGCTGGCAGGTGATTCCGGACCGTCCCCCAGGTGGTTCTGGCATAGCCAGCAGTTGATATTGGCCTGTCCGGCAGGTGGTTCCAGCGAGTCGAACAGGTGGCTCCGGCGTGCTCGGCAGGTGGTTCCGGACTGTCCGGTAGGTGATTCCGGCGTGTCCGGCACGTGCTTCCGGCACGTCTGAGAGGTGGTTCCGGCATGCGCGACAGGTGGTTTCGGAGTGTCCGCCAGGTGGTTCTGGCGTACCCGGCAGGTGATTTTGGCGTGTCCGGCAGGTGTTTCTGGCGAGTCGAGCAGGTGGCTCCGGCATGCTCGGCAGGTGCTTCCGGCGTCTCCGGCACGTGGTTCTGGTGTGTCTGAGAGCTGGTTCCGGCATGTCCGGCAGATGATTCCGGAGTGTCCGCCAAGTGGTTCTGGCATACCCGGCTGGTGATTTGGGCATGTCAGGTAGGTGGTTCCGGCGAGTCGAGCAGGTGGCTCGGGCGTGCTCGGCAGGTTGTTCAGACGGGTCTGGCAGGTGTTTTCCATCTGTTCGGGGTGTGGTTCCAGCATCTCATGCACCTGGTTCTGGCACGTCTGAGATGTGGTTCCGGCCGGCCCGACAGGTGTTTCCACAGTGTCCGCCAAGTGGTACTGGCGTAGTTGGCAGGTGATTTTGGCATGACCGGCAGGTGGTTCCAGCAAGCCCGGCAGGTGATTCCGAAGTGTTCCCCAACTGGTTGTGGTGTAGCCGGCAGGTGATTTTTACGTGTCCGGCAGGTGGTTCTGGCGACTCGAGCAGGTGGTTCGGGCGTGCTCGGCAGGTGCTTCCGGGGTCATTGGCACGTGGTTCTGGCATATCTGAGAGGTGGTTCCGGCATGCCCGGCAGGTGATTCCGGAGTGTTCGCCAAGTGTTTCCGGCGTAGCCGGCAGGTGATTTTGCATGTCCAGCAGTCGTTCCGGCGGGTCGAGCCGGTGGTTCCGGCGTGTCCGGCAGGTGGTTCCGGTCTGTCCGGCAGGTGGTTCTGTGGTGTCCGGCACGAGGTTCAGTCTGAGAGGCTGTGCCGGCATGCCCCTCACGTGATTCCGGCTTGTCCCCGAAGTGGTGCTGGTGTAGCGGGCAGGCGATTTTGGCCTTTCTGGCAGGTGGTTCAGGCGAGTTGAGCAGGTGGTTGCGACGTGCTCGGCAGGTGCTTCCGGCGTCTCCGGCTCGTGTTTCTGGCACATCTGACTGGTGGTTCCGGCATGCCCAAAAGTTGATTCCGGTCTGTCCGGTAGGTGGTTCCGGCGTGCACGGCACGTGGTTCTGGTACGTCTCAGAGGTGGTTGCGTATGCCCAACAGGTGATTCCGGACTGTCCGCCACGTGCTTCTGGCACGTCTGAGAGGTGGTTCCAACATGCCCGGCAGGTCATTTCGGAGAGTCGTCAAAGTGGTTCTGGCGTAGCCCGCAGGAGATTTTGGCGAGTCCGGCAGGTGGTTCAGGCATGGCCGTCACGTGGTTCCAGTCTGTCCAGGACGTGTTTCCAGCTTCTCCGGCAGGTGGTTCTGGTACGTCTGAGAGGTGGTTCCGCCATGGCTGTCAGCTGATCCGGGACGGTCCCCGAGGTGGTTCTGGCATAGCCAGCAGTTGATATTGGCCTGTCCGGCAGGTGGTTCCAGCGAGTCGAACAGGTGGCTCCGGCGTTCTTGGCAGGTGGTTCCGGTCTGTCCGGTAGGTGTTTCCGGCGTGTCTGGCACGTGCTTCCGGCACGTCTGAGAGGTGGTTCCGGCATGCGCGGCAGGTGATTCCGTAGTGTCCGCCAGGTGGTTCTGGCATACCCGGCAGGTGATTTTGGCGTGTCCGGCAGGTGTTTCTGGCGAGTCGAGCAGGTGGCTCCGGCATGCTCGGCAGGTGCTTCCGGCGTCTCCGGCACTCGGTTCTGGTGTGTCTGAGAGCTGGTTCCGGCATGTTCGGCAGATGATTCCGGAGTGTCCGCCAAGTGGTTCTGGCATACCCAGCAGGTGATTTTGGCGTGTCAGGGAGGTGGTACCGGTGAGTCGAGCAGCTGGTTCCGGCGTTCTCAGCAGGTGGTTCAGGCGGTTCTGGCAGGTGGTATCCGTCTGTTCGGGGTGTGGTTCCAGCATCTCATGAACACGTTTCTGGCACGTCTGAGATGTGGTTCCAGCCGGCCCGACAGGTGTTTCCGCAGTGTCCGCCAAGCGGTTCTGGCGTAGTTGGCAGGTGATTTTGGCATGACTGGCAGGTGGTTCCAGCAAGCCTGGCAGGTGATTCCAAAGTCTTCACCAACTGGTTGTGGCGTAGCCGGCAGGTGATTTTTGCGTGATCGGCAGGTGGTTCTGGCGAGTCGAGCAGGTGGTTCCGGCGTGCTCGGCTGGTGCTTCCGGGGTCATTGGCACGGGGTTCTGGCATGTCTGAGAGGTGGTTCCTGCATGCCCGGCAAGTGATTCCGGAGTGTTCGCCAAGTGGTTCTGGCATAGTCGGCAGGTGATTTTGGCATGTCCGGCAGGTGGTTCAGGCGAGTTGAGCACGTGGTTCCAACGTGCTCGGCAGGTGCTTCCGGCGTCTCCGGCACGTGTTTCTGGCACATCTGACAGGTGGTTCCGGCATGCCCGAAAGGTGATTCCGGTCTGTCCGGTAGGTGGTTCCGGCGTGCACGGCACGTGGTTCTGGTATGTGTCAGAGGTGGTTGCGTATGCCCAACAGGTGATTCCGGACTGTCCGCCACGTGCTTCTGGCACGTCTGAGAGGTGGTTCCAACATGCCCGGCAGGTCATTTCGGAGAGTCGTCCAAGTGGTCCTGGCGTAGCCCGCAGGTGATTTTGGCGTGTCCGGCAGGTGGTTCCGCCGTGCTCGGCAGGTGGTTCAGGCATGGCCGTCACGTGGTTCCAGTCTGTCCAGGACGTGTTTCCAGCTTCTCCGGCAGGTGGTTCTGGTACGTCTGAGAGGTGGTTCCGCCATGGCTGGCAGGTGATCCCGGACTGTCCCCCAGGTGGTTCTGGCATAGCCAGCAGTTGATATTGGCCTGTCCGGCAGGTGGTTCCAGCGAGTCGAACAGGTGGCTCCGGCGTTCTTGGCAGGTGGTTCCGGTCTGTCCAGTAGGTGTTTCCGGCGTGTCTGGCACGTGCTTCCGGCACGTCTGAGAGGTGGTTCCGGCATGCGTGGCAGGTGATTCCGTAGTGACCGCCAGGTGGTTCTGGCGTACCCGGCAGGTGATTTTGGCGTGTCCGGCAGGTGTTTCTGGCGAGTCGAGCAGGTGGCTCCGGCATGCTCGGCAGGTGCTTCCGGCGTCTCCGGCACTTGGTTCTGGTGTGTCTGAGAGCTGGTTCCGGCATGTCCGGCAGATGATTCCGGAGTGTCCGCCAAGTGGTTCTGGCATACCCAGCAGGTGATTTTGGCGTGTCAGGGAGGTGGTACCGGTGAGTCGAGCAGGTGGTTCCGGCGTGCTCAGCAGGTGGTTCAGGCGGTTCTGGCAGGTGGTATCCATCTGTTCGGGGTGTGGTTCCAGCATCTCATGAACACGTTTCTGGCACGTCTGAGATGTGGTTCCAGCCGGCCCGACAGGTGTTTCCGCAGTGTCCGCCAAGCGGTTCTGGTGTAGTTGGCAGGTGATTTTGGCATGACTGGCAGGCGGTTCCAGCAAGCCTGGCAGGTGATTCCAAAGTGTTCACCAACTGGTTGTGGCGTAGCCGGCAGGAGATTTTTGCGTGATCGGCAGGTGGTTCTGGCGAGTCGAGCAGGTGGTTCCGGTGTGCTCGGCTGGTGCTTCCGGGGTCATTGGCACGGGGTTCTGGCATGTCTGAGAGGTGGTTCCTGCATGCCCGGCAAGTGATTCCAGAGTGTTCGCCAAGTGGTTCTGGCATAGTCGGCAGGTGATTTTGGCATGTCCGGCAGGTGGTTCAGCCGAGTTGAGCAGGTGGTTCCAACGTGCTCGGCAGGTGCTTCCGGCGTCTCCGGCACGTGTTTCTGGCACATCTGACAGGTGGTTCCGGCATGCCCGAAAGGTGATTCCGGTCTGTCCGGTAGGTGGTTCCAGCCTGCACGGCATGTGGTTCTGGTACGTCTCAGAGGTGGTTGCCCATGCCCAACAGGTGATTCCGGACTGTCCGCCACATGGTTCTGGCACGTCTGAGAGGTGGTTCCGGCATGCCCGGCAGGTCATCCCAGAGAGTCCTCCAAGTGGTTCTGGCATAACACGCAGGTGATTTTGGCGTGTCTGGCAGGTTGTTCCGTTGTGCTTGGCAGGTGGTTCAGGCTTGGCCGGCAGGTGGTTCCAGACTGTCCAGGACGTGTTTCCAGCTTCTCCGGCAGGTGGTTCTGGTACGTCTGAGAGGTGGTTCCGCCATGGCTGGCAGGTGATTCCGGACCGTCCCCCAGGTGGTTCTGGCATAGCCAGCAGTTGATATTGGCCTGTCCGGCAGGTGGTTCCAGCGAGTCGAACAGGTGGCTCCGGCGTGCTCGGCAGGTGGTTCCGGACTGTCCGGTAGGTGATTCCGGCGTGTCCGGCACGTGCTTCCGGCACGTCTGAGAGGTGGTTCCGGCATGCGCGACAGGTGGTTTCGGAGTGTCCGCCAGGTGGTTCTGGCGTACCCGGCAGGTGATTTTGGCGTGTCCGGCAGGTGTTTCTGGCGAGTCGAGCAGGTGGCTCCGGCATGCTCGGCAGGTGCTTCCGGCGTCTCCGGCACGTGGTTCTGGTGTGTCTGAGAGCTGGTTCCGGCATGTCCGGCAGATGATTCCGGAGTGTCCGCCAAGTGGTTCTGGCATACCCGGCTGGTGATTTGGGCATGTCAGGTAGGTGGTTCCGGCGAGTCGAGCAGGTGGCTCGGGCGTGCTCGGCAGGTTGTTCAGACGGGTCTGGCAGGTGTTTTCCATCTGTTCGGGGTGTGGTTCCAGCATCTCATGCACCTGGTTCTGGCACGTCTGAGATGTGGTTCCGGCCGGCCCGACAGGTGTTTCCACAGTGTCCGCCAAGTGGTACTGGCGTAGTTGGCAGGTGATTTTGGCATGACCGGCAGGTGGTTCCAGCAAGCCCGGCAGGTGATTCCGAAGTGTTCCCCAACTGGTTGTGGTGTAGCCGGCAGGTGATTTTTACGTGTCCGGCAGGTGGTTCTGGCGACTCGAGCAGGTGGTTCGGGCGTGCTCGGCAGGTGCTTCCGGGGTCATTGGCACGTGGTTCTGGCATATCTGAGAGGTGGTTCCGGCATGCCCGGCAGGTGATTCCGGAGTGTTCGCCAAGTGTTTCCGGCGTAGCCGGCAGGTGATTTTGCATGTCCAGCAGTCGTTCCGGCGGGTCGAGCCGGTGGTTCCGGCGTGTCCGGCAGGTGGTTCCGGTCTGTCCGGCAGGTGGTTCTGTGGTGTCCGGCACGAGGTTCAGTCTGAGAGGCTGTGCCGGCATGCCCCTCACGTGATTCCGGCTTGTCCCCGAAGTGGTGCTGGTGTAGCGGGCAGGCGATTTTGGCCTTTATGGCAGGTGGTTCAGGCGAGTTGAGCAGGTGGTTGCGACGTGCTCGGCAGGTGCTTCCGGCGTCTCCGGCTCGTGTTTCTGGCACATCTGACTGGTGGTTCCGGCATGCCCAAAAGTTGATTCCGGTCTGTCCGGTAGGTGGTTCCGGCGTGCACGGCACGTGGTTCTGGTACGTCTCAGAGGTGGTTGCGTATGCCCAACAGGTGATTCCGGACTGTCCGCCACGTGCTTCTGGCACGTCTGAGAGGTGGTTCCAACATGCCCGGCAGGTCATTTCGGAGAGTCGTCAAAGTGGTTCTGGCGTAGCCCGCAGGAGATTTTGGCGAGTCCGGCAGGTGGTTCAGGCATGGCCGTCACGTGGTTCCAGTCTGTCCAGGACGTGTTTCCAGCTTCTCCGGCAGGTGGTTCTGGTACGTCTGAGAGGTGGTTCCGCCATGGCTGTCAGCTGATCCGGGACGGTCCCCGAGGTGGTTCTGGCATAGCCAGCAGTTGATATTGGCCTGTCCGGCAGGTGGTTCCAGCGAGTCGAACAGGTGGCTCCGGCGTTCTTGGCAGGTGGTTCCGGTCTGTCCGGTAGGTGTTTCCGGCGTGTCTGGCACGTGCTTCCGGCACGTCTGAGAGGTGGTTCCGGCATGCGCGGCAGGTGATTCCGTAGTGTCCGCCAGGTGGTTCTGGCATACCCGGCAGGTGATTTTGGCGTGTCCGGCAGGTGTTTCTGGCGAGTCGAGCAGGTGGCTCCGGCATGCTCGGCAGGTGCTTCCGGCGTCTCCGGCACTCGGTTCTGGTGTGTCTGAGAGCTGGTTCCGGCATGTTCGGCAGATGATTCCGGAGTGTCCGCCAAGTGGTTCTGGCATACCCAGCAGGTGATTTTGGCGTGTCAGGGAGGTGGTACCGGTGAGTCGAGCAGCTGGTTCCGGCGTTCTCAGCAGGTGGTTCAGGCGGTTCTGGCAGGTGGTATCCGTCTGTTCGGGGTGTGGTTCCAGCATCTCATGAACACGTTTCTGGCACGTCTGAGATGTGGTTCCAGCCGGCCCGACAGGTGTTTCCGCAGTGTCCGCCAAGCGGTTCTGGCGTAGTTGGCAGGTGATTTTGGCATGACTGGCAGGTGGTTCCAGCAAGCCTGGCAGGTGATTCCAAAGTCTTCACCAACTGGTTGTGGCGTAGCCGGCAGGTGATTTTTGCGTGATCGGCAGGTGGTTCTGGCGAGTCGAGCAGGTGGTTCCGGCGTGCTCGGCTGGTGCTTCCGGGGTCATTGGCACGGGGTTCTGGCATGTCTGAGAGGTGGTTCCTGCATGCCCGGCAAGTGATTCCGGAGTGTTCGCCAAGTGGTTCTGGCATAGTCGGCAGGTGATTTTGGCATGTCCGGCAGGTGGTTCAGGCGAGTTGAGCACGTGGTTCCAACGTGCTCGGCAGGTGCTTCCGGCGTCTCCGGCACGTGTTTCTGGCACATCTGACAGGTGGTTCCGGCATGCCCGAAAGGTGATTCCGGTCTGTCCGGTAGGTGGTTCCAGCCTGCACGGCATGTGGTTCTGGTACGTCTCAGAGGTGGTTGCGCATGCCCAACAGGTGATTCCGGACTGTCCGCCAAATGGTTCTGGCACGTCTGAGAGGTGGTTCCGGCATGCCCGGCAGGTCATCCCAGAGAGTCCTCCAAGTGGTTCTGGCATAACACGCAGGTGATTTTGGCGTGTCTGGCATGTTGTTCTGTTGTGCTTGGCAGGTGGTTCAGGCTTGGACGTCAGGTGGTTCCAGACTGTCCAGGACGTGTTTCCAGCTTCTCCGGCAGGTGGTTCTGGTACGTCTGAGAGGTGGTTCCGCCATGGCTGGCAGGCGATTCCGGACCGTCCCCCAGGTGGTTCTGGCATAGCCAGCAGTTGATATTGGCCTGTCCGGCAGGTGGTTCCAGCGAGTCGAACAGGTGGCTCCGGCGTGCTCGGCAGGTGGTTCCGGTCTGTCCGGTAGGTGATTCCGGTGTGTCCGGCACGTGCTTCCGGCACGTCTTAGACGTAGTTCCGGCATGCGCGACAGGTGATTTCGCAGTGTCCGCCAGGTGGTTCTGGCGTACCCGGCAGGTGATTTTGGCGTGTCCGGCAGGTGTTTCTGGCGAGTCGAGCAGGTGGCTCCGGCATGCTCGGCAGGTGCTTCCGGCGTCTCCGGCACGTGGTTCTGGTGTGTCTGAGAGCTGGTTCCGGCATGTCCGGCAGATGATTCCGGAGTGTCCGCCAAGTGGTTCTGGCATAGCCGGCTGGTGATTTGGGCATGTCAGGTATGTGGTTCCGGCGAGTCGAGCAGGTGGCTCGGGCGTGCTAGGCAGGTTGTTCAGACGGGTCTGGCAGGTGTTTTCCGTCTGTTCGGGGTGTGGTTCCAGCATCTCATGCACCTGGTTCTGGCACGTCTGAGATGTGGTTCCGGCCGGCCCGACAGGTGTTTCCACAGTGTCCGCCAAGTGGTACTGGCGTAGTTGGCAGGTGATTTTGGCATGACCGGCAGGTGGTTCCAGCAAGCCCGGCAGGTGATTCCAAAGTGTTCCCCAACTGGTTGTGGCGTAGCCGGCAGGTGATTTTTGCGTGTCCGGCAGGTGGTTCTGGCGAGTCGAGCAGGGGGTTCCGGCGTGCTCGGCAGGTGCTTCCGGGGTCATTGGCACGTGGTTCTGGAATATCTGAGAGGTGGTTCCGGCATGCCCGGCAGGTGATTCCGGAGTGTTCGCCAAGTGTTTCCGGCGTAGCCGGCAGGTGATTTTGTATGTCCAGCGGTCGTTCCGGCGGGTCGAGCCGGTGGTTCCGGCGTGTCCGGCAGGTGGTTCCGGTCTGTCCGGCAGGTGGTTCTGTGGTGTCCGGCACGAGGTTCAGTCTGAGAGGCTGTGCCGGCATGCCCCTCACGTGATTCCGGCTTGTCCCCGAAGTGGTGCTGGTGTAGCGGGCAGGTGATTTTGGCGTGTCCGGCAGGTGGTTCAGACGAGTTGAGCAGGTGGTTGCGACGTGCTCGGCAGGTGCTTCCGGCGTCTCCGGCACGTGTTTCTGGCACATCTGACTGGTGGTTCCGGCATGCCCAAAAGTGGATTCCGGTCTGTCCGGTAGGTGGTTCCGGCGTGCACGGCACGTGGTTGTGGTACGTGTCAGAGGTGGTTGCGTATGCCCAACAGGTGATTCCGGAGTGTCCGCCACGTGCTTCTGGCACGTCTGAGAGGTGGTTCCAACATGCCCGGCAGGTCATTTCGGAGAGTCGTCCAAGTGGTTCTGACGTAGCCCGCAGGTAATTTGGGCGTGTCCGGCAGGTGGTTCCGCCGTGCTCGGCATGTGGTTCAGGCATGGCCGTCACGTGGTTCCAGTCTGTCCAGGACGTGTTTCCAGCTTCTCCGGCAGGTGGTTCTGGTACGTCTGAGAGGTGGTTCCGCCATGGCTGGCAGGTGATCCCGGACTGTCCCCCAGGTGGTTCTGGCATAGCCAGCAGTTGATATTGGCCTGTCCGGCAGGTGGTTCCAGCGAGTCGAACAGGTGGCTCCGGCGTTCTTGGCAGGTGGTTCCGGTCTGTCCGGTAGGTGTTTCCGGCGTGTCTGGCACGTGCTTCCGGCACGTCTGAGAGGTGGTTCCGGCATGCGCGGCAGGTGATTCCGTAGTGTCCGCCAGGTGGTTCTGGCGTGCCCGGCAGGTGATTTTGGCGTGTCCGGCAGGTGTTTCTGGCGAGTCGAGCAGGTGGCTCCGGCATGCTCGGCAGGTGCTTCCGGCGTCTCCGGCACTTGGTTCTGGTGTGTCTGAGAGCTGGTTCCGGCATGTCCGGCAGATGATTCCGGAGTGTCCGCCAAGTGGTTCTGGCATACCCGGCTGGTGATTTGGGCATGTCAGGTAGGTGGTTCCGGCGAGTAGAGCAGGTGGCTCGGGCGTGCTCGGCAGGTTGTTCAGACGGGTCTGGCAGGTGTTTTCCGTCTGTTCGGGGTGTGGTTCCAGCATCTCATGCACCTGGTTCTGGCACGTCTGAGATGTGGTTCCGGCCGGCCCGAAAGGTGTTTCCACCGTGTCCGCCAAGCGGTACTGGCGTAGTTGGCAGGTGATTTTGGCATGACCGGCAGGTGGTTCCAGCAAGCCCGGCAGGTGATTCCGAAGTGTTCCCCAACTGGTTGTGGCGTAGCCGGCAGGTGATTTTTGCGTGTCCGGCAGGTGGTTCTGGCGAGTCGAGCAGGTGGTTCCGGCCAGCTCAGCAGGTGCTTCCGGGGTCATTGGCACGTGGTTCTGGCATATCTGAGAGGTGGTTCCGGCATGCCCGGCAGGTGATTCCGGAGTGTTCGCCAAGTGTTTCCGGCGTAGCCGGCAGGTGATTTTGCATGTCCAGCGGTCGTTCCGGCGGGTCGAGCCGGTGGTTCCGGCGTGTCCGGCAGGTGGTTCCGGTCTGTCCGGCAGATGGTTCTGTGGTGTCCGGCACGAGGTTCAGTCTGAGAGGCTGTGCCGGCATGCCCCTCACGTGATTCCGGCTTGTCCCCGAAGTGGTGCTGGTGTAGCGGGCAGGTGATTTTGGCGTGTCCAGCAGGTGGTTCTGGCGAGTCGAGCAGGTGGTTCCTGCGTGCTCGGCTGGTGCTTCCGGGGTCATTGGCACGGGGTTCTGGCATGTCTGAGAGGTGGTTCCTGCATGCCCGCCAAGTGATTCCGGAGTGTTCGCCAAGTGGTTCTGGCATAGTCGGCAGGTGATTTTGGCATGTCCGGCAGGTGGTTCAGGCGAGTTGAGCAGGTGGTTCCAACGTGCTCGGCAGGTGCTTCCGGCGTCTCCGGCACGTGTTTCTGGCACATCTGACAGGTGGTTCCGGCATGCCCGAAAGGTGATTCCAGTCTGTCCGGTAGGTGGTTCCAGCCTGCACGGCATGTGGTTCTGGTACGTCTCAGAGGTGGTTGCGCATGCCCAACAGGTGATCCCGGACTCTCCGCCACGTGCTTCTGGCACGTCTGAGAGGTGGTTCCAACATGCCCGGCAGGTCATTTCGGAGAGTCGTCCAAGTGGTTCTGGCGTAGCCCGCAGGTGATTTTGGCGTGTCCGGCAGGTGGTTCCGCTGTGCTCGGCAGGTGGTTCAGGCATGGCCGTCACGTGGTTCCAGTCTGTCCAGGACGTGTTTCCAGCTTCTCCGGCAGGTGGTTCTGGTACGTCTGAGAGGTGGTTCCGCCATGGCTGGCAGGTGATCCCGGACTGTCCCCCAGGTGGTTCTGGCATAGCCAGCAGTTGATATTGGCCTGTCCGGCAGGTGGTTCCAGCGAGTCGAACAGGTGGCTCCGGCGTGCTCGGCAGGCGGTTCCGGTCTGTCCGGTAGGTGATTCCGGCGTGTCCGGCACGTGCTTCCGGCACGTCTGAGAGGTGGTTCCGGCATGCGCGACAGGTGATTTCGGAGTGTCCGCCAGCTGGTTCTGGCGTACCCAGCAGGTGATTTTGGCGTGTCCGGCAGGTGTTTCTGGCGAGTCGAGCAGGTGGCTCCGGCATGCTCGGCAGTTGCTTCTGGCGTCTCCGGCACGTGGTTCTGGTGTGTCTGAGAGCTGGTTCCGGCATGTCCGGCAGATGATTCCGGAGTGTCCGCCAAGTGGTTCTGGCATACCCAGCTGGTGATTTGGGCATGTCAGGTATGTGGTTCCGGCGAGTCGAGCAGGTGGCTCGGGCGTGCTCGGCAGGTTGTTCAGACGGGTCTGGCAGGTGTTTTCCGTCTGTTCGGGGTGTGGTTCCAGCATCTCATGCACCTGGTTCTGGCACGTCTGAGATGTGGTTCCGGCCGGCCCGACAGGTGTTTCCACAGTGTCCGCCAAGTGGTACTGGCGTAGTTGGCAGGTGATTTTGGCATGACCGGCAGGTGGTTCCAGCAAGCCCGGCAGGTGATTCCAAAGTGTTCCCCAACTGGTTGTGGCGTAGCCGGCAGGTGATTTTTGCGTGTCCGGCAGGTGGTTCTGGCGAGTCGAGCAGGGGGTTCCGGCGTGCTCGGCAGGTGCTTCCGGGGTCATTGGCACGTGGTTCTGGCATATCTGAGAGGTGGTTCCGGCATGCCCGGCAGGTGATTCCGGAGTGTTCGCCAAGTGTTTCCGGCGTAGCCGGCAGGTGATTTTGCATGTCCAGCGGTCGTTCCGGCGGGTCGAGCCGGTGGTTCCGGCGTGTCCGGCAGGTGGTTCCGGTCTGTCCGGCAGGTAGTTCTGTGGTGTCCGGCACGAGGTTCAGTCTGAGAGGCTGTGCCGGCATGCCCCTCACGTGATTCCGGCTTGTCCCCGAAGTGGTGCTGGTGTAGCGGGCAGGTGATTTTGGCGTGTCCGGCAGGTGGTTCAGGCGAGTTGAGCAGGTGGTTGCGACGTGCTCGGCAGGTGCTTCCGGCGTCTCCGGCACGTGTTTCTGGCACATCTGACTGGTGGTTCCGGCATGCCCAAAAGTGGATTCCGGTCTGTCCGGTAGGTGGTTCCGGCGTGCACGGCACGTGGTTCTGGTACGTGTCAGAGGTGGTTGCGTATGCCCAACAGGTGATTCCGGACTGTCCGCCACGTGCTTCTGGCACGTCTGAGAGGTGGTTCCAACATGCCCGGCAGGTCATTTCGGAGAGTCGTCCAAGTGGTTCTGGCGTGGCCCGCAGGTAATTTGGGCGTGTCCGGCAGGTGGTTCCGCCGTGCTCGGCAGGTGGTTCAGGCATGGCCGTCACGTGGTTCCAGTCTGTCCAGGACGTGTTTCCAGCTTCTCCGGCAGGTGGTTCTGGTACGTCTGAGAGGTGGTTCCGCCATGGCTGGCAGGTGATTCCGGACCGTCCCCCAGGTGGTTCTGGCATAGCCAGCAGTTGATATTGGCCTGTCCGGCAGGTGGTTCCAGCGAGTCGAACAGGTGGCTCCGGCGTGCTTGGCAGGTGGTTCCGATCTGTCCGGTAGGTGATTCCGGCGTGTCCGGCACGTGCTTCCGGCACGTCTGAGAGGTGGTTCCGGCATGCGCGACAGGTGGTTTCGGAGTGTCCGCCAGGTGGTTCTGGCGTACCCGGCAGGTGATTTTGGCGTGTCCGGCAGGTGTTTCTGGCGAGTCGAGCAGGTGGCTCCGGCATGCTCGGCAGGTGCTTCCGGCGTCTCCGGCACGTGGTTCTGGCGTGTCTGAGAGCTGGTTCCGGCATGTCCGGCAGACGATTCCGGAGTGTCCGCCAATTGGTTCTGGCATACCCGGCTGGTGATTTGGGCATGTCAGGTAGGTGGTTCCGGCGAGTCGATCAGGTGTCTCCGGCGTGCTCGGCAGCTTGTTCAGATGGGTCTGGCAGGTGTTTTCCGTCTGTTCGCGGTGTGGTTCCAGCATCTCATGCACATGGTTCTGGCACGTCTGAGATGTGGTTCCGGCCGGCCCGACAGGTGTTTCCACAGTGTCCGCCAAGCGGTACTGGCGTTCTTGGCAGGTGATTTTGGCATGACCGGCAGGTGGTTCCAGCAAGCCCGGCAGGTGATTCTGAAGTGTTCCCCAACTGGTTGTGGCGTAGCCGGCAGGTGATTTTTGCCTGTCCCGCAGGTGGTTCTGGCGAGTCGAGCAGGTGGTTCCGGCGTGCTCGGCAGGTGCTTCCGGGGTCATTGGCACGTGGTTCTGGCATATCTGAGAGGTGGTTCCGGCATGCCCGGCAGGTGATTCCGGAGTGTTCGCCAAGTGTTTCCGGCGTAGCCGGCAGGTGATTTTGCATGTCCAGCGGTCGTTCCGGCGGGTCGAGCCGGTGGTTCCGGCGTGTCCGGCAGGTGGTTCCGGTCTGTCCGGCAGGTGGTTCTGTGGTGTCCGGCACGAGGTTCAGTCTGAGAGGCTGTGCCGGCATGCCCCTCACGTGATTCAGGCTTGTCCCCGAAGTGGTGCTGGTGTAGCGGGCAGGCGATTTTGGCCTGTCCGGCAGGTGGTTCAGGCGAGTTGAGCAGGTGGTTGCGACGTGCTCGGCAGGTGCTTCCGGCGTCTCCGGCACGTGTTTCTGGCACATCTGACTGGTGGTTCCGGCATGCCCAAAAGTTGATTCCGGTCTGTCCGGTAGGTGGTTCCGGCGTGCACGGCACGTGGTTCTGGTACGTCTCAGAGGTGGTTGCGTATGCCCAACAGGTGATTCCGGACTGTCCGCCACGTGCTTTTGGCACGTCTGAGATGTGGTTCCAACATGCCCGGCAGGTCATTTCGGAGAGTCATCCAAGTGGTTCTGGCGTAGCCCGCAGGTGATTTTGGCGTGTCCGGCAGGTGGTTCCGCCGTGCTCGGCAGGTGGTTCAGGCATGGCCGTCACGTGGTTCCAGTCTGTCCAGGACGTGTTTCCAGCTTCTCCGGCAGGTGGTTCTGGTACGTCTGAGAGGTGGTTCCGCCATGGCTGGCAGGTGATCCCGGACTGTCACCCAGGTGGTTCTGGCATAGCCAGCAGTTGATATTCCCCTGTCCGGCAGGTGGTTCCAGCGAGTCGAACAGGTGGCTCCGGCGTTCTTGGCAGTTGGTTCCGGTCTGTCCGGTAGGTGTTTCCGGCGTGTCTGGCACGTGCTTCCGGCACGTCTGAGAGGTGGTTCCGGCAGGTGCGGCAGGTGATTCCGTAGTGTCCGCCAGGTGGTTCTGGCATAACCGGCAGGTGATTTTGGCGTGTCCGGCAGGTGTTTCTGGCGAGTCGAGCAGGTGGCTCCGGCATGCTCGGCAGGTGCTTCCGGCGTCTCCGGCACTTGGTTCTGGTGTGTCTGAGAGCTGGTTCCGGCATGTCCGGCAGATGATTCCGGAGTGTCCGCCAAGTGGTTCTGGCATACCCAGCAGGTGATTTTGGCGTGTCAGGGAGGTGGTACCGGTGAGTCGAGCAGGTGGTTCCGGCGTTCTCAGCAGGTGGTTCAGGCGGTTCTGGCAGGTGGTATCCGTCTGTTCGGGGTGTGCTTACAGCATCTCATGAACACGTTTCTGGCACATCTGAGATGTGGTTCCAGCCGGCCCGACAGGTGTTTCCGCAGTGTCCGCCAAGCGGTTCTGGCGTAGTTGGCAGGTGATTTTGGCATGACTGGCAGGTGGTTCCAGCAAGCCTGGCAGGTGATTCCAAAGTGTTCCCCAACTGGTTGTGGCGTAGCCGGCAGGTGATTTTGGCGTGATCGGCAGGTGGTTCTGGCGAGTCGAGCAGGTGGTTCCGGCGTGCTCGGCTGGTGCTTCCGGGGTCATTGGCACGGCGTTCTGGCATGTCTGAGATGTGGTTGCTGCATGCCCGGCAAGTGATTCCGGAGTGTTCGCCAAGTGGTTCTGGCATAGTCGGCAGGTGATTTTGGCATGTCCGGCAGGTGGTTCAGGCGAGTTGAGCAGGTGGTTCCAACGTGCTTGGCAGGTGCTTCCGGCGTCTCCGGCACGTGTTTCTGGCACATCTGACAGGTGGTTCCAGCATGCCCGAAAGGTGATTCCGGTCTGTCCCGTAGGTGGTTCCAGCCTGCACGGCATGTGGTTCTGGTACGTCTCAGAGGTGGTTGCGCATGCCCAACAGGTGATTCCGGACTGTCCGCCACATGGTTCTGGCACGTCTGAGAGGTGGTTCCGGCATGCCCGGCAGGTCATCCCAGAGAGTCCTCCAAGTGGTTCTGGCATAACACGCAGGTGATTTTGGCGTGTCTGGCAGGTTGTTCCGTTGTGCTTGGCAGGTGGTTCAGGCTTGGCCGGCAGGTGGTTCCAGACTGTCCAGGACGTGTTTCCAGCTTCTCCGGCAGGTGGTTCTGGTACGTCTGAGAGGTGGTTCCGCCATGGCTGGCAGGCGATTCCGGACCGTCCCCCAGGTGGTTCTGGCATAGCCAGCAGTTGATATTGGCCTGTCCGGCAGGTGGTTCCAGCGAGTCGAACAGGTGGCTCCGGCGTGCTCGGCAGGTGGTTCCGGTCTGTCCGGTAGGTGATTCCGGCGTGTCCGGCACGTGCTTCCGGCACGTCTGAGAGGTGGTTCTGGCATGCGCGACTGGTGGTTTCGGAGTGTCCGCCAGGTGGTTCTGGCGTACCCGGCAGGTGATTTTGGCGTGTCCGGCAGGTGTTTCTGGCGAGTCGAGCAGGTGGCTCCGGCATGCTCGGCAGGTGCTTCCGGCGTCTCCGGCACGTGGTTCTGGTGTGTCTGAGAGCTGGTTCCGGCATGTCCGGCAGATGATTCCGGAGTGTCCGCCAAGTGGTTCTGGCATACCCGGCTGGTGATTTGGGCATGTCAGGTAGGTGGTTCCGGCGAGTCGAGCAGGTGGCTCCGCCGTGCTCGGCAGGTTGTTCAGACGGGTCTGGCAGGTGTTTTCCGTCTGTTCGCGGTGTGGTTCCAGCATCTCATGCACATGGTTCTGGCACGTCTGAGATGTGGTTCCGGCCGGCCCGACAGGTGTTTCCACAGTGTCCGCCAAGTGGTACTGGCGTAGTTGGCAGGTGATTTTGGCATGACCGGCAGGTGGTTCCAGCAAGCCCGGCAGGTGATTCCGAAGTGTTCCCCAACTGGTTGTGGCGTAGCCGGCAGGTGATTTTTGCGTGTCCGGCATGTGGTTCTGGCGAGTCGAGCAGGTGGTTCCGGCGTGCTCGGCAGGTGCTTCCGGGGTCATTGGCACGTGGTTTTGGCATATCTGAGAGGTGGTTCCGGCATGCCCGGCAGGTGATTCCGGAGTGTTCGCCAAGTGTTTCCGGCGTAGCCGGCAGGTGATTTTGCATGTCCAGCGGTCGTTCCGGCGGGTCGAGCCGGTTGTTCCGGCGTGTCCGGCAGGTGGTTCCGGTCTGTCCGGCAGGTGGTTCTGTGGTGTCCGCCACGAGGTTCAGTCTGAGAGGCTGTGCCGGCATGCCCCTCACGTGATTCAGGCTTGTCCCCGAAGTGGTGCTGGTGTAGCGGGCAGGCGATTTTGGCCTGTCAGGCAGGTGGTTCAGGCGAGTTGAGCAGGTGGTTGCGACGTGCTCGGCAGGTGCTTCCGGCGTCTCCGGCACGTCTTTCTGGCACATCTGACTGGTGGTTCCGGCATGCCCAAAAGTTGATTCCGGTCTGTCCGGTAGGTGGTTCCGGCGTGCACGGCACGTGGTTCTGGTACGTGTCAGAGGTGGTTGCGTATGCCCAACAGGTGATTCCGGACTGTCCGCCACATGCTTCTGGCACGTCTGAGAGGTGGTTCCAACATGCCCGGCAGGTCATTTCGGAGAGTCATCCAAGTGGTTCCGGCGTAGCCCACAGGTGATTTTGGCGTGTCCGGCAGGTGGTTCAGGCATGGCCGTCACGTGGTTCCAGTCTGTCCAGGACGTGTTTCCAGCTTCTCCGACAGGTGGTTCTGGTACGTCTGAGAGGTGGTTCCGCCATGGCTGGCAGGTGATTCCGGACCGTCCCCCAGGTGGTTCTGGCATAGCCAGCAGTTGATATTGGCCTGTCCGGCAGGTGGTTCCAGCGAGTCGAACAGGTGGCTCCGGCGTGCTCGGCAGGTGGTTCCGGTCTGTCCGGTAGGTGATTCCGGCGTGTCCGGCACGTGCTTCCGGCACGTCTGAGAGGTGGTTCCGGCATGCGCGACAGGTGGTTTCGGAGTGTCCGCCAGGTGGTTCTGGCGTACCCAGCAGGTGATTTTGGCGTGTCCGGCAGGTGTTTCTGGCGAGTCGAGCAGGTGGCTCCGGCATGCTCGGCAGGTGCTTCCGGCGTCTCCGGCACGTGGTTCTGGTGTGTCTGAGAGCTGCTTCCGGCATGTCCGGCAGATGATTCCGGAGTGTCCGCCAAGTGGTTCTGGCATACCCGGCTGGTGATTTGGGCATGTCAGGTATGTGGTTCCGGCGAGTCGAGCAGGTGGCTCCGGCGTGCTCGGCAGGTTGTTCAGACGGGTCTGGCAGGTGTTTTCCGTCTGTTCGGGGTGTGGTTCCAGCATCTCATGCACCTGGTTCTGGCACGTCTGAGATGTGGTTCCGGCCGGCCCGACAGGTGTTTCCACAGTGTCCACCAAGTGGTACTGGCGTAGTTGGCAGGTGATTTTGGCATGACCGGCAGGTGGTTCCAGCAAGCCCGGCAGGTGATTCTGAAGTGTTCCCCAACTGGTTGTGGCGTAGCCGGCAGGTGATTTTTGCGTGTCCGGCAGGTGGTTCTGGCGAGTCGAGCAGGTGGTTCCGGCGTGCTCGGCAGGTGCTTCCGGGGTCATTGGCACGTGGTTCTGGCATATCTGAGAGGTGGTTCCGGCATGCCCGGCAGGTGATTCCGGAGTGTTCGCCAAGTGTTTCCGGCATAGCCGGCAGGTGATTTTGCATGTCCAGCGGTCGTTCTGGCGGGTCGAGCCGGTGGTTCCGGCGTGTCCGGCAGGTGGTTCCGGTCTGTCCGGCAGGTGGTTCTGTGGTGTCCGGCACGAGGTTCAGTCTGAGAGGCTGTGCCGGCATGCCCCTCACGTGATTCCGGCTTGTCCCCGAAGTGGTGCTGGTGTAGCGGGCAGGTGATTTGGGCGTGTCCGGCAGGTGGTTCAGGCGAGTTGAGCAGGTGGTTGCGACGTGCTCGGCAGGTGCTTCCGGCGTCTCCGGCACGTGTTTCTGTCACATCTGACTGGTGGTTCCGGCATGCCCAAAAGTTGATTCCGGTCTGTCCGGTAGGTGGTTCCGGCGTGCACGGCACGTGGTTCTGGTACGTGTCAGAGGTGGTTGCGTATGATCAACTGGTGATTCCGGACTGTCCGCCACGTGCTTCTGGCACGTCTGAGAGGTGGTTCCAACATGCCCGGCAGGTCATTTCGGAGAGTCGTCCAAGTGGTTCTGGCGTAGCCCGCAGGTGATTTGGGCGTGTCCGGCAGGTGGTTCCGCCGTGCTCGGCAGGTGGTTCAGGCATGGCCGTCACGTGGTTCCAGTCTGTCCAGGACGTGTTTCCAGCTTCTCCGGCAGGTGGTTCTGGTACGTCTGAGAGGTGGTTCCGCCATGGCTGGCAGGTGATCCCGGACTGTCCCCCAGGTGGTTCTGGCATAGCCAGCAGTTGATATTGGCCTGTCCGGCAGGTGGTTCCAGCGAGTCGAACAGGTGGCTCCGGCGTTCTTGGCAAGTGGTTCCGGTCTGTCCGGTAGGTGTTTCCGGCGTGTCTGACACGTGCTTCCGGCACGTCTGAGAGGTGGTTCCGGCATGCGCGGCAGTTGATTCCGTAGTGTCCGCCAGGTGGTTCTGGCATACCCGGCAGGTGATTTTGGCATGTCCGGCAGGTGTTTCTGGCGAGTCGAGCAGGTGGCTCCGGCATGCTCGGCAGGTGCTTCCGGCGTCTCTGGCACTTGGTTCTGGTGTGTCTGAGAGCTGGTTCCGGCATGTCCGGCAGATGATTCCGGAGTGTCCGCCAAGTGGTTCTGGCATACCCAGCAGGTGATTTTGGCGTGTCAGGGAGGTGGTACCGGTGAGTCGAGCAGGTGGTTCCGGCGTGCTCAGCAGGTGGTTCAGGCGGTTCTGGCAGGTGGTATCCGTCTGTTCGGGGTGTGCTTACAGCATCTCATGAACACGTTTCTGGCACATCTGAGATGTGGTTCCAGCCGGCCCGACAGGTGTTTCCGCAGTGTCCGCCAAGCGGTTCTGGCGTAGTTGGCAGGTGATTTTGGCATGACTGGCAGGTGGTTCCAGCAAGCCTGGCAGGTGATTCCAAAGTGTTCCCCAACTGGTTGTGGCGTAGCCGGCAGGTGATTTTGGCGTGATCGGCAGGTGGTTCTGGCGAGTCGAGCAGGTGCTTCCGGCGTGCTCGGCTGGTGCTTCCGGGGTCATTGGCACGGGGTTCTGGCATGTCTGAGAGGTGGTTCCTGCATGCCCGGCAAGTGATTCCGGAGTGTTCGCCAAGTGGTTCTGGCATAGTCGGCAGGTGATTTTGGCATGTCCGGCAGGTGGTTCAGGCGAGTTGAGCAGGTGGTTCCAACGTGCTTGGCAGGTGCTTCCGGCGTCTCCGGCACGTGTTTCTGGCACATCTGACAGGTGGTTCCGGCATGCCCGAAAGGTGATTCCGGTCTGTCCCGTAGGTGGTTGCAGCCTGCACGGCATGTGGTTCTGGTACGTCTCAGAGGTGGTTGCGCATGCCCAACAGGTGATTCCGGACTGTCCGCCACATGGTTCTGGCACGTCTGAGAGGTGGTTCCGGCATGCCCGACAGGTCATCCCAGAGAGTCCTCCAAGTGGTTCTGGCATAACACGCAGGTGATTTTGGCGTGTCTGGCAGGTTGTTCCGTTGTGCTTGGCAGGTGGTTCAGGCTTGGCCGGCAGGTGGTTCCAGAGTGTCCAGGACGTGTTTCCAGCTTCTCTGGCAGGTGGTTCTGGTACGTCTGAGAGGTGGTTCCGCCATGGCTGGCAGGTGATTCCGGACCGTCCCCCAGGTGGTTCTGGCATAGCCAGCAGTTGATATTGGCCTGTCCGGCAGGTGGTTCCAGCGAGTCGACTGGTGGCTCCGGCGTGCTCGGCAGGTGGTTCCGGTCTGTCCGGTAGGTGATTCCGGCGTGTCCGGCACGTGCTTCCGGCACGTCTGAGATGTGGTTCCGGCATGCGCGACTGGTGGTTTCGGAGTGTCCGCCAGGTGGTTCTGGCGTACCCGGCAGGTGATTTTGGCGTGTCCGGCAGGTGTTTCTGGCGAGTCGAGCAGGTGGCTCCGGCATGCTCGGCAGGTGCTTCCGGCGTCTCCGGCACGTGGTTCTGGTGTGTCTGAGAGCTGGTTCCGCCATGTCCGGCAGATGATTCCGGAGTGTCCGCCAAGTGGTTCTGTCATACCCGGCTGGTGATTTGGGCATGTCATGTAGGTGGTTCCGGCGAGTCGAGCAGGTGGCTCCGCCGTGCTCGGCAGGTTGTTCAGACGGGTCTGGCAGGTGTTTTCCGTCTGTTCGCGGTGTGGTTCCAGCATCTCATGCACATGGTTCTGGCACGTCTGAGATGTGGTTCCGGCCGGCCCGACAGGTGTTTCCACAGTGTCCGCCAAGTGGTACTGGCGTAGTTGGCAGGTGATTTTGGCATGACTGGCAGGTGGTTCCAGCAAGCCCGGCAGGTGATTCCGAAGTGTTCCCCAACTGGTTGTGGCGTAGCCGGCAGGTGATTTTTGCGTGTCCGGCAGGTGGTTCTGGCGAGTCGAGCAGGTGGTTCCGGCGTGCTCGGCAGATGCTTCCGGGGTCATTGGCACGTGGTTCTGGCATATCTGAGAGGTGGTTCCGGCATGCCCGTCAGGTGATTCCGGAGTGTTCGCCAAGTGTTTCCGGCGTAGCCGGCAGGTGATTTTGCATGTCCAGCGGTCGTTCCGGCGGGTCGAACCGGTGGTTCCGGCGTGTCCGGCAGGTGGTTCCGGTCTGTCCGGCAGGTGGTTCTGTGGTGTCCGGCACGAGGTTCAGTCTGAGAGGCTGTGCCGGCATGCCCCTCACATGATTCAGGCTTGTCCCCGAAGTGGTGCTGGTGTAGCGGGCAGGCGATTTTGGCGTGTCCTGCAGGTGGTTCAGGCGAGTTGAGCAGGTGGTTGCGACGTGCTCGGCAGGTGCTTCCGGCGTCTCCGGCACGTGTTTCTGGCACATCTGACTGGTGGTTCCGGCATGCCCAAAAGTTGATTCCGGTCTGTCCGGTAGGTGGTTCCGGCGTGCACGGCACGTGGTTCTGGTACGTCTCAGAGGTGGTTGCGTATGCCCAACAGGTGATTCCGGACTGTCCGCCACATGCTTCTGGCACGTCTGAGAGGTGGTTCCAACATGCCCGGCAGGTCATTTCGGAGAGTCATCCAAGTGGTTCTGGCGTAGCCCGCAGGTGATTTTGGCGAGTCCGGCAGGTGGTTCAGGCATGGCCGTCACGTGGTTCCAGTCTGTCCAGGACGTGTTTCCAGCTTCTCCGACAGGTGGTTCTGGTACGTCTGAGAGGTGGTTCCGCCATGGCTGGCAGGTGATTCCGGACCGTCCCCCAGGTGGTTCTGGCATAGCCAGCAGTTGATATTGGCCTGTCCGGCAGGTGGTTCCAGCGAGTCGAACAGGTGGCTCCGGCGTGTTCGGCAGGTGGTTCCGGTCTGTCCGGTAGGTGATTCCGGCGTGTCCGGCACGTGATTCCGGCACGTCTGAGAGGTGGTTCCGGCATGCGCGACAGGTGGTTTCGGAGTGTCCGCCAGGTGGTTCTGGCGTACCCAGCAGGTGATTTTGGCGTGTCCGGCAGGTGTTTCTGGCGAGTCGAGCAGGTGGCTCCGGCATGCTCGGCAGGTGCTTCCGGCGTCTCCGGCACGTGGTTCTGGTGTGTCTGAGAGCTGCTTCCGGCATGTCCGGCAGATGATTCCGGAGTGTCCGCCAAGTGGTTCTGGCATACCCGGCTGGTGATTTGGGCATGTCAGGTATGTGGTTCCGGCGAGTCGAGCAGGTGGCTCCGGCGTGCTCGGCAGGTTGTTCAGACGGGTCTGGCAGGTGTTTTCCGTCTGTTCGGGGTGTGGTTCCAGCATCTCATGCACATGGTTCTGGCACGTCTGAGATGTGGTTCCGGCCGGCCCGACAGGTGTTTCCACAGTGTCCACCAAGTGGTACTGGCGTAGTTGGCAGGTGATTTTGGCATGACCGGCAGGTGGTTCCAGCAAGCCCGGCAGGTGATTCTGAAGTGTTCCCCAACTGGTTGTGGCGTAGCCGGCAGGTGATTTTTGTGTGTCCGGCAGGTGGTTCTGGCGAGTCGAGCAGGTGGTTCCGGCGTGCTCGGCAGGTGCTTCCGGGGTCATGGCTCGTGGTTCTGGCATATCTGAGAGGTGGTTCCGGCATGCCCGGCAGGTGATTCCGGAGTGTTCGCCAAGTGTTTCCGGCATAGCCGGCAGGTGATTTTGCATGTCCAGCGGTCGTTCTGGCGGGTCGAGCCGGTGGTTCCGGCGTGTCCGGCAGGTGGTTCCGGTCTGTCCGGCAGGTGGTTCTGTGGTGTCCGGCACGAGGTTCAGTCTGAGAGGCTGTGCCGGCATGCCCCTCACGTGATTCCGGCTTGTCCCCGAAGTGGTGCTGGTGTAGCGGGCAGGTGATTTTGGCGTGTCCGGCAGGTGGTTCAGGCGAGTTGAGCAGGTGGTTGCGACGTGCTCGGCAGGTGCTTCCGGCGTCTCCGGCACGTGTTTCTGGCACATCTGACTGGTGGTTCCGGCATGCCCAAAAGTTGATTCCGGTCTGTCCGGTAGGTGGTTCCGGCGTGCACGGCACGTGGTTCTGGTACGTGTCAGAGGTGGTTGCGTATGATCAACTGGTGATTCCGGACTGTCCGCCACGTGCTTCTGGCACGTCTGAGAGGTGGTTCCAACATGCCCGGCAGGTCATTTCGGAGAGTCGTCCAAGTGGTTCTGGCGTAGCCCGCAGGTGATTTGGGCGTGTCCGGCAGGTGGTTCCGCCGTGCTCGGCAGGTGGTTCAGGCATGGCCGTCACGTGGTTCCAGTCTGTCCAGGACGTGTTTCCAGCTTCTCCGGCAGGTGGTTCTGGTACGTCTGAGAGGTGGTTCCGCCATGGCTGGCAGGTGATCCCGGACTGTCCCCCAGGTGGTTCTGGCATAGCCAGCAGTTGATATTGGCCTGTCCGGCAGGTGGTTCCAGCGAGTCGAACAGGTGGCTCCGGCGTTCTTGGCAGGTGGTTCCGGTCTGTCCGGTAGGTGTTTCCGGCGTGTCTGGCACGTGCTTCCGGCACGTCTGAGAGGTGGTTCCGGCATGCGCGGCAGGTGGTTTCGGAGTGTCCGCCAGGTGGTTCTGGCGTACCCGGCAGGTGATTTGGGCGTGTCCGGCAGGTGTTTCTGGCGAGTCGAGCAGGTGGCTCCGGCATGCTCGGCAGGTGCTTCCGGCGTCTCCGGCACGTGGTTCTGGTGTGTCTGAGAGCTGCTTCCGGCATGTCCGGCAGATGATTCCGGAGTGTCCGCCAAGTGGTTCTGGCATACCCGGCTGGTGATTTGGGCATGTCAGGTAGGTGGTTCCGGCGAGTCGAGCAGGTGGCTCCGGCGTGCTCGGCAGGTTGTTCAGACGGGTCTGGCAGGTGTTTTCCGTCTGTTCGGGGTGTGGTTCCAGCATCTCATGCACATGGTTCGGGCATGTCTGAGATGTGGTTCCGGCCGGCCCGACAGGTGTTTCCACAGTGTCCGCCAAGTGGTACTGGCGTAGTTGGCAGGTGATTTTGGCATGACCGGCAGGTGGTTCCAGCAAGCCCGGCAGGTGATTCCGAAGTGTTCCCCAACTGGTTGTGGCGTAGCCGGCAGGTGATTTTTGCGTGTCCGGCAGGTGGTTCTGGCGAGTCGAGCAGGTGGTTCCGGCGTGCTCGGCAGGTGCTTCCGGGGTCATTGGCACGTGGTTCTGGCATATCTGAGAGGTGGTTCCGGCATGCCCGGCAGGTGATTCCGGAGTGTTCGCCAAGTGTTTCCGGCGTAGCCGGCAGGTGATTTTGCATGTCCAGCGGTCGTTCCGGCGGGTCGAGCCGGTGGTTCCGGCGTGTCAGGCAGGTGGTTCCGGTCTGTCCGGCAGATGGTTCTGTGGTGTCCGGCACGACGTTCAGTCTGAGAGGCTGTGCCGGCATGCCCCTCACGTGATTCCGGCTTGTCCCCGAAGTGGTGCTGGTGTAGCGGGCAGGTGATTTTGGCGTGTCCGGCAGGTGGTTCAGGCGAGTTGAGCAGGTGGTTGCGACGTGCTCGGCAGGTGCTTCCGGCGTCTCCGGCACGTGTTTCTGGCACATCTGACTGGTGGTTCCGGCATGTCCAAAAGTTGATTCCGGTCTGTCCGGTAGGTGGTTCCGGCGTGCACGGCACGTGGTTCTGGTACGTCTCAGAGGTGGTTGCGTATGCCCAACAGGTGATTCCGGACTGTCCGCAACGTGCTTCTGGCACGTCTGAGAGGTGGTTCCAACATGCCCGGCAGGTCATTTCGGAGAGTCATCCAAGTGGTTCTGGCGTAGCCCGCAGGTGATTTTGGCGTGTCCGGCAGGTGGTTCAGGCATGGCCGTCACGTGGTTCCAGTCTCTCCAGGACGTGTTTCCAGCTTCTCCGGCAGGTGGTTCTGGTACGTCTGAGAGGTGGTTCCGCCATGGCTGGCAGGTGATCCCGGACTGTCCCCCAGGTGGTTCTGGCATAGCCAGCAGTTGATATTGGCCTGTCCGGCAGGTGGTTCCAGCGAGTCGAACAGGTGGCTCCGGCGTTCTTGGCAGGTGGTTCCGGTCTGTCCGGTAGGTGTTTCCGGCGTGTCTGGCACGTGCTTCCGGCACGTCTGAGAGGTGGTTCCGGCATGCGCGGCTGGTGATTCCGTAGTGTCCGCCAGATGGTTCTGGCATACCCGGCAGGTGATTTTGGCGTGTCCGGCAGGTGTTTCTGGCGAGTCGAGCAGGTGGTTCCGGCGTGCTCAGCAGGTGGTTCAGGCGGTTCTGGCAGGTGGTATCCGTCTGTTCGGGGTGTGGTTCCAGCATCTCATGAACACGTTTCTGGCACGTCTGAGATGTGGTTCCAGCCGGCCCGACAGGTGTTTCCGCAGTGTCCGCCAAGCGGTTCTGGCGTAGTTGGCAGGTGATTTTGGCATGACTGGCAGGTGGTTCCAGCAAGCCTGGCAGGTGATTCCAAAGTGTTCCCCAACTGGTTGTGGCGTAGCCGGCAGGTGATTTTGGCGTGATCGGCAGGTGGTTCTGGCGAGTCGAGCAGGTGGTTCCGGCGTGCTCGGCTGGTGCTTTCCGGGGTCATTGGCACGGGGTTCTGGCATGTCTGAGAGGTGGTTCCTGCATGCCCGGCAAGTGATTCCGGAGTGTTCGCCAAGTGGTTCTGGCATAGTCGGCAGGTGATATTGGCCTGTCCGGCAGGTGGTTCAGGCGACTTGAGCAGGTGGTTCCAACGTGCTTGGCAGGTGCTTCCGGCGTCTCCGGCACGTGTTTCTGGCACATCTGACAGGTGGTTCCGGCATGCCCGAAAGGTGATTCCGGTGTGTCCCGTAGGTGGTTCCAGCCTGCACGGCATGTGGTTCTGGTACGTCTCACAGGTGGTTGCGCATGCCCAACAGGTGATTCCGGACTGTCCGCCACATGGTTCTGGCACGTCTGAGAGGTGGTTCCGGCATGCCCGACAGGTCATCCCAGAGAGTCCTCCAAGTGGTTCTGGCATAACACGCAGGTGATTTTGGCGTGTCTGGCAGGTTGTTCCGTTGTGCTTGGCAGGTGGTTCAGGCTTGGCCGGCAGGTGGTTCCAGACTGTCCAGGACGTGTTTCCAGCTTCTCCGGCAGGTGGTTCTGGTACGTCTGAGAGGTGGTTCCGCCATGGCTGGCAGGTGATTCCGGACCGTCCCCCAGGTGGTTCTGGCATAGCCAGCAGTTGATATTGGCCTGTCCGGCAGGTGGTTCCAGCGAGTCGAACAGGTGGCTCCGGCGTGCTCGGCAGGTGGTTCCGGTCTGTCCGGTAGGTGATTCCGGCGTGTCCGGCACGTGCTTCCGGCACGTCTGAGAGGTGGTTCCGGCATGCGCGACTGGTGGTTTCGGAGTGTCCGCCAGGTGGTTCTGGCGTACCCGGCAGGTGATTTTGGCGTGTCCGGCAGGTGTTTCTGGCGAGTCGAGCAGGTGGCTCGGGCGTGCTCGGCAGGTTGTTCAGACGGGTCTGGCAGGTGTTTTCCGTCTGTTCGGGGTGTGGTTCCAGCATCTCATGCACCTGGTTCTGGCACGTCTGAGATGTGGTTCCGGCCGGCCCGACAGGTGTTTCCACAGTGTCCGCCAAGTGGTACTGGCGTAGTTGGCAGGAGATTTTGGCATGACTGGCAGGTGGTTCCAGCAAGCCCGGCAGGTGATTCCGAAGTGTTCCCCAACTGGTTGTGGCGTAGCCGGCAGGTGATTTTTGCGTGTATGGCAGGTGGTTCCAGCGAGTCGAACAGGTGGCTCCTGCGTTCTTGGCAGGTGGTTCCGGTCTGTCCGGTAGGTGTTTCCGGCGTGTCTGGCACGTGCTTCCGGCACGTCTGAGAGGTGGTTCCGGCATGCGCGGCAGGTGATTCCGTAGTGTCCGCCAGGTGGTTCTGGCATACCCGGCAGGTGATTTTGGCGTGTCCGGCAGGTGTTTCTGGCGAGTCGAGCAGGTGGCTCCGGCATGCTCGGCAGGTGCTTCCGGCGTCTCCGGCACTTGGTTCTGGTGTGTCTGAGAGCTGGTTCCGGCATGTCCGGCAGATGATTCCGGAGTGTCCGCCAAGTGGTTCTGGCATACCCAGCAGGTGATTTTGGCGTGTCAGGGAGGTGGTACCGGTGAGTCGAGCAGGTGGTTCCGGCGTGCTCAGCAGGTGGTTCAGGCGGTTCTGGCAGGTGGTATCCGTCTGTTCGGGGTGTGGTTCCAGCATCTCATGAACACGTTTCTGGCACGTCTGAGATGTGGTTCCAGCCGGCCCGACAGGTGTTTCCGCAGTGTCCGCCAAGCGGTTCTGGCGTAGTTGGCAGGTGATTTTGGCATGACTGGCAGGTGGTTCCAGCAAGCCTGGCAGGTGATTCCAAAGTATTCCCCAACTGGTTGTGGCGTAGCCGGCAGGTGATTTTGGCGTGATCGGCAGGTGGTTCTGGCGAGTCGAGCAGGTGGTTCCGGCGTGCTCGGCTGGTGCTTCCGGGGTCATTGGCACGGGGTTCTGGCATGTCTGAGAGGTGGTTCCTGCATGCCCGGCAAGTGATTCCGGAGTGTTCGCGAAGTGGTTCTGGCATAGTCGGCAGGTGATTTTGGCATGTCCGGCAGGTGGTTCAGGCGAGTTGAGCAGGTGGTTCCAACGTGCTTGGCAGGTGCTTCCGGCGTCTCCGGCATGTGTTTCTGGCACATCTGACAGGTGGTTCCAGCATGCCCGAAAGGTGATTCCGGTCTGTCCCGTAGGTGGTTCCAGCCTGCACGGCATGTGGTTCTGGTACGTCTCAGAGGTGGTTGCACATGCCCAAAAGGTGATTCCGGACTGTCCGCCACATGGTTCTGGCACGTCTGAGAGGTGGTTCCGGCATGCCCGGCAGGTCATCCCAGAGAGTCCTCCAAGTGGTTCTGGCATAACACGCAGGTGATTTTGGCGTGTCTGGCAGGTTGTTCCGTTGTGCTTGGCAGGTGGTTCAGGCTTGGCCGGCAGGTGGTTCCAGACTGTCCAGGACGTGTTTCCAGCTTCTCCGGCAGGTGGTTCTGGTACGTCTGAGAGGTGGTTCCGCCATGGCTGGCAGGAGATTCCGGACCGTCCCCCAGGTGGTTCTGGCATAGCCAGCAGTTGATATTGGCCTGTCCGGCAGGTGGTTCCAGCGAGTCGAACAGGTGGCTCCGGCGTGCTCGGCAGGTGGTTCCGGTCTGTCCGGTAGGTGATTCCAGCGTGTCCGGCACGTGCTTCCGGCACGTCTGAGAGGTGGTTCCGGCATGCGCGACATGTGGTTTCGGAGTGTCCGCCAGGTGGTTCTGGCGTACCCGGCAGGTGATTTTGGCGTGTCCGGCAGGTGTTTCTGGCGAGTCGAGCAGGTGGCTCCGGCATGCTCGGCAGGTGCTTCCGGCGTCTCCGGCACGTGGTTCTGGTGTGTCTGAGAGCTGCTTCCGGCATGTCCGGCAGATGATTCCGGAGTGTCCGCCAAGTGGTTCTGGCATACCCGGCTGGTGATTTGGGCATGTCAGGTAGGTGGTTCCGGCGAGTCGAGCAGGTGGCTCCGGCGTGCTCGGCAGGTTGTTCAGACGGGTCTGGCAGGTGTTTTCCGTCTGTTCGGGGTGTGGTTCCAGCATCTCATGCACATGGTTCTGGCACGTCTGAGATGTGGTTCCGGCCGGCCCGACAGGTGTTTCCACAGTGTCCGCCAAGTGGTACTGGCGTAGTTGGCAGGTGATTTTGGCATGACCGGCAGGTGGTTCCAGCAAGCCCGGCAGGTGATTCCGAAGTGTTCCCCAACTGGTTGTGGCGTAGCCGGCAGGTGATTTTTGCGTGTCCGGCAGGTGGTTCTGGCGAGTCGAGCAGGTGGTTCCGGCGTGCTCGGCTGGTGCTTCGGGGGTCATTGGCACGTGGTTCCGGCATATCTGAGAGGTGGTTCCGGCATGCCCGGCAGGTGATTCCGGAGTGTTCGCCAAGTGTTTCCGGCGTAGCCGGCAGGTGATTTTGCATGTCCAGCGGTCGTTCCGGCGGGTCGAGCCGGTGGTTCCGGCGTGTCCGGCAGGTGGTTCCGGTCTGTCCGGCAGGTGGTTCTGTGGTGTCCGGCACGAGGTTCAGTCTGAGAGGCTGTGCCGGCATGCCCCTCACGTGATTCCGGCTTGTCCCCGAAGTGGTGCTGGTGTAGCGGGCAGGTGATTTTGGCGTGTCCGGCAGGTGGTTCAGGCGAGTTGAGCAGGTGGTTGCGACGTGCTCGGCAGGTGCTTCCGGCGTCTCCGGCACGTGTTTCTGGCACATCTGACTGGTGGTTCCGGCATGCCCAAAAGTTGATTCCGGTCTGTCCGGTAGGTGGTTCCGGCGTGCACGGCACGTGGTTCTGGTACGTCTCAGAGGTGGTTGCGTATGCCCAACAGGTGATTCCGGACTGTCCGCCACGTGCTTCTGGCACGTCTGAGAGGTGGTTCCAACATGCCCGGCAGGTCATTTCGGAGAGTCATCCAAGTGGTTCTGGCGTAGCCCGCAGGTGATTTTGGCGTGTCCGGCAGGTGGTTCAGGCATGGCCGTCACGTGGTTCCAGTCTTTCCAGGACGTGTTTCCAGCTTCTCCGGCAGGTGGTTCTGGTACGTCTGAGAGGTGGTTCCGCCATGGCTGGCAGGTGATCCCGGACTGTCCCCCAGGTGGTTCTGGCATAGCCAGCAGTTGATATTGGCCTGTCCGGCAGGTGGTTCCTGCGAGTCGAACAGGTGGCTCCCGCGTTCTTGGCAGGTGGTTCCGGTCTGTCCGGTAGGTGTTTCCGGCGTGTCTGGCACGTGCTTCCGGCACGTCTGAGAGGTGGTTCCGGCATGCGCGGCTGGTGATTCCGTAGTGTCCGCCAGATGGTTCTGGCATACCCGGCAGGTGATTTTGGCGTGTCCGGCAGGTGTTTCTGGCGAGTCGAGCAGGTGGTTCCGGCGTGCTCAGCAGGTGGTTCAGGCGGTTCTGGCAGGTGGTATCCGTCTGTTCGGGGTGTGGTTCCAGCATCTCATGAACACGTTTCTGGCACGTCTGAGATGTGGTTCCAGCCGGCCCGACAGGTGTTTCCGCAGTGTCCGCCAAGCGGTTCTGGCGTAGTTGGCAGGTGATTTTGGCATGACTGGCAGGTGGTTCCAGCAAGCCTGGCAGGTGATTCCAAAGTGTTCCCCAACTGGTTGTGGCGTAGCCGGCAGGTGATTTTGGCGTGATCGGCAGGTGGTTCTGGCGAGTCGAGCAGGTGGTTCCGGTGTGCTCGGCTGGTGCTTTCCGGGGTCATTGGCACGGGGTTCTGGCATGTCTGAGAGGTGGTTCCTGCATGCCGGGCAAGTGATTCCAGAGTGTTCGCCAAGTGGTTCTGGCATAGTCGGCAGGTGATATTGGCCTGTCCGGCAGGTGGTTCAGGCGACTTGAGCAGGTGGTTCCAACGTGCTTGGCAGGTGCTTCCGGCGTCTCCGGCACGTGTTTCTGGCACATCTGACAGGTGGTTCCGGCATGCCCGAAAGGTGATTCCGGTCTGTCCCGTAGGTGGTTCCAGCCTGCACGGCATGTGGTTCTGGTACGTCTCACAGGTGGTTGCGCATGCCCAACAGGTGATTCCGGACTGTCCGCCACATGGTTCTGGCACGTCTGAGAGGTGGTTCCGGCGTGCCCGACAGGTCATCCCAGAGAGTCCTCCAAGTGGTTCTGGCATAACACGCAGGTGATTTTGGCGTGTCTGGCAGGTTGTTCCGTTGTGCTTGGCAGGTGGTTCAGGCTTGGCCGGCAGGTGGTTCCAGAATGTCCAGGACGTGTTTCCAGCTTCTCCGGCAGGTGGTTCTGGTACGTCTGAGAGGTGGTTCCGCCATGGCTGGCAGGTGATTCCGGACCGTCCCCCAGGTGGTTCTGGCATAGCCAGCAGTTGATATTGGCCTGTCCGGCAGGTGGTTCCAGCGAGTCGAACAGGTGGCTCCGGCGTGCTTGGCAGGTGGTTCCGATCTGTCCGGTAGGTGATTCCGGCGTGTCCGGCACGTGCTTCCGGCACGTCTGAGAGGTGGTTCCGGCATGCGCGACTGGTGGTTTCGGAGTGTCCGCCAGGTGGTTCTGGCGTACCCGGCAGGTGATTTTGGCGTGTCCGGCAGGTGTTTCTGGCGAGTCGAGCAGGTGGCTCGGGCGTGCTCGGCAGGTTGTTCAGACGGGTCTGGCAGGTGTTTTCCGTCTGTTCGGGGTGTGGTTCCAGCATCTCATGCACCTGGTTCTGGCACGTCTGAGATGTGGTTCCGGCCGGCCCGACAGGTGTTTCCACAGTGTCCGCCAAGTGGTACTGGCGTAGTTGGCAGGAGATTTTGGCATGACCGGCAGGTGGTTCCAGCAAGCCCGGCAGGTGATTCCGAAGTGTTCCCCAACTGGTTGTGGCGTAGCCGGCAGGTGATTTTTGCGTGTATGGCAGGTGGTTCCAGCGAGTCGAACAGGTGGCTCCGGCGTTCTTGGCAGGTGGTTCCGGTCTGTCCGGTAGGTGTTTCCGGCGTGTCTGGCACGTGCTTCCGGCACGTCTGAGAGGTGGTTCCGGCATGCGCGGCAGGTGATTCCGTAGTGTCCGCCAGGTGGTTCTGGCATACCCGGCAGGTGATTTTGGCGTGTCCGGCAGGTGTTTCTGGCGAGTCGAGCAGGTGGCTCCGGCATGCTCGGCAGGTGCTTCCGGCGTCTCCGGCACTTGGTTCTGGTGTGTCTGAGAGCTGGTTCCGGCATGTCCGGCAGATGATTCCGGAGTGTCCGCCAAGTGGTTCTGGCATACCCAGCAGGTGATTTTGGCGTGTCAGGGAGGTGGTACCGGTGAGTCGAGCAGGTGGTTCCGGCGTGCTCAGCAGGTGGTTCAGGCGGTTCTGGCAGGTGGTATCCGTCTGTTCGGGGTGTGGTTCCAGCATCTCATGAACACGTTTCTGGCACGTCTGAGATGTGGTTCCAGCCGGCCCGACAGGTGTTTCCGCAGTGTCCGCCAAGCGGTTCTGGCGTAGTTGGCAGGTGATTTTGGCATGACTGGCAGGTGGTTCCAGCAAGCCTGGCAGGTGATTCCAAAGTATTCCCCAACTGGTTGTGGCGTAGCCGGCAGGTGATTTTGGCGTGATCGGCAGGTGGTTCTGGCGAGTCGAGCAGGTGGTTCCGGCGTGCTCGGCTGGTGCTTCCGGGGTCATTGGCACGGGGTTCTGGCATGTCTGAGAGGTGGTTCCTGCATGCCCGGCAAGTGATTCCGGAGTGTTCGCGAAGTGGTTCTGGCATAGTCGGCAGGTGATTTTGGCATGTCCGGCAGGTGGTTCAGGCGAGTTGAGCAGGTGGTTCCAACGTGCTTGGCAGGTGCTTCCGGCGTCTCCGGCATGTGTTTCTGGCACATCTGACAGGTGGTTCCAGCATGCCCGAAAGGTGATTCCGGTCTGTCCCGTAGGTGGTTCCAGCCTGCACGGCATGTGGTTCTGGTACGTCTCAGAGGTGGTTGCACATGCCCAAAAGGTGATTCCGGACTGTCCGCCACATGGTTCTGGCACGTCTGAGAGGTGGTTCCGGCATGCCCGGCAGGTCATCCCAGAGAGTCCTCCAAGTGGTTCTGGCATAACACGCAGGTGATTTTGGCGTGTCTGGCAGGTTGTTCCGTTGTGCTTGGCAGGTGGTTCAGGCTTGGCCGGCAGGTGGTTCCAGACTGTCCAGGACGTGTTTCCAGCTTCTCCGGCAGGTGGTTCTGGTACGTCTGAGAGGTGGTTCCGCCATGGCTGGCAGGTGATTCCGGACCGTCCCCCAGGTGGTTCTGGCATAGCCAGCAGTTGATATTGGCCTGTCCGGCAGGTGGTTCCAGCGAGTCGAACAGGTGGCTCCGGCGTGCTCGGCAGGTGGTTCCGGTCTGTCCGGTAGGTGATTCCGGCGTGTCCGGCACGTGCTTCCGGCACGTCTGAGAGGTGGTTCCGGCATGCGCGACAGGTGGTTTCGGAGTGTCCGCCAGGTGGTTCTGGCGTACCCGGCAGGTGATTTTGGCGTGTCCGGCAGGTGTTTCTGGAGAGTCGAGCAGGTGGCTCCGGCATGCTCGGCAGGTGCTTCCGGCGTCTCCGGCACGTGGTTCTGGTGTGTCTGAGAGCTGGTTCCGGCATGTCCGGCAGATGATTCCGGAGTGTCCGCCAAGTGGTTCTGGCATACCCGGCTGGTGATTTGGGCATGTCAGGTAGGTGGTTCCGGCGAGTCGAGCAGGTGGCTCGGGCGTGCTCGGCAGGTTGTTCAGACGGGTCTGGCAGGTGTTTTCCATCTGTTCGGGGTGTGGTTCCAGCATCTCATGCACCTGGTTCTGGCACGTCTGAGATGTGGTTCCGGCCGGCCCGACAGGTGTTTCCACAGTGTCCGCCAAGTGGTACTGGCGTAGTTGGCAGGTGATTTTGGCATGACCGGCAGGTGGTTCCAGCAAGCCCGGCAGGTGATTCCGAAGTGTTCCCCAACTGGTTGTGGCGTAGCCGGCAGGTGCTTTTTGCGTGTCCGGCAGGTGGTTCTGGCGAGTCGAGCAGGTGGTTCCGGCGTGCTCGGCAGGTGCTTCCGGGGTCATTGGCACGTGGTTCTGGCATATGTGAGAGGTGGTTCCGGCATGCCCGGCAATTGATTCCGGAGTGTTCGCCAAGTGTTTCCGGCGTAGCCGGCAGGTGATTTTGCATGTCCAGCGGTCGTTCCGGCGGGTCGAGCCGGTGGTTCCGGCGTGTCCGGCAGGTGGTTCCGGTCTGTCCGGCAGGTGGTACTGTGGTGTCCGGCACGAGGTTCAGTCTGAGAGGCTGTGCCGGCATGCCCCTCACGTGATTCCGGCTTGTCCCCGAAGTGGTGCTGGTGTAGCGGGCACGTGATTTGGGCGTGTCCGGCAGGTGGTTCAGGCGAGTTGAGCAGGTGGTTGCGACGTGCTCGGCAGGTGCTTCCGGCGTCTCCGGCACGTGTTTCTGGCACATCTGACTGGTGGTTCCGGCATGCCCAAAAGTTGATTCCGGTCTGTCCGGTAGGTGGTTCCGGCGTGCACGGCACGTGGTTCTGGTACGTCTCAGAGGTGGTTGCGTATGCCCAACAGGTGATTCCGGACTGTCCGCCACGTGCTTCTGGCACGTCTGAGAGGTGGTTCCAACATGCCCGGCAGGTCATTTCGGAGAGTCGTCCAAGTGGTTCTGGCGTAGCCCGCAGGTGATTTGGGCGTGTCCGGCAGGTGGTTCCGCCGTGCTCGGCAGGTGGTTCAGGCATGGCCGTCACGTGGTTCCAGTCTGTCCAGGACGTGTTTCCAGCTTCTCCGGCAGGTGGTTCTGGTACGTCTGAGAGGTGGTTCCGCCATGGCTGGCAGGTGATCCCGGACTGTCCCCCAGGTGGTTCTGGCATAGCCAGCAGTTGATATTGGCCTTTCCGGCAGGTGGTTCCAGCGAGTCGAACAGGTGGCTCCGGCGTTCTTGGCAGGTGGTTCCGGTCTGTCCGGTAGGTGTTTCCGGCGTGTCTGGCACGTGCTTCCGGCACGTCTGAGAGGTGGTTCCGGCATGCGCGGCAGGTGATTCCGTAGTGTCCGCCAGGTGGTTCTGGCATACCCGGCAGGTGATTTGGGCGTGTCCGGCAGGTGTTTCTGGCGAGTCGAGCAGGTGGCTCCGGCATGCTCGGCAGGTGCTTCCGGCGTCTCCGGCACTTGGTTCTGGTGTGTCTGAGAGCTGGTTCCGGCATGTCCGGCAGATGATTCCGGAGTGTCCGCCAAGTGGTTCTGGCATACCCAGCAGGTGATTTTGGCGTGTCAGGGAGGTGGTACCGGTGAGTCGAGCAGGTGGTTCCGGCATGCTCAGCAGGTGGTTCAGGCGGTTCTGGCAGGTGGTATCCGTCTGTTCGGGGTGTGGTTCCAGCATCTCATGAACACGTTTCTGGCACGTCTGAGATGTGGTTCCAGCCGGCCCGACAGGTGTTTCCGCAGTGTCCGCCAAGCGGTTCTGGCGTAGTTGTCAGGTGATTTTGGCATGACTGGCAGGTGGTTCCAGCAAGCCTGGCAGGTGATTCCAAAGTGTTCACCAACTGGTTGTGGCGTAGCCGGCAGGTGATTTTTGCGTGATCGGCAGGTGGTTCTGGCGAGTCGAGCAGGTGGTTCCGGCGTGCTCGGCTGGAGCTTCCGGGGTCATTGGCACGGGGTTCTGGCATGTCTGAGAGGTGGTTCCTGCATGCCCGGCAAGTGATTCCGGAGTGTTCGGCAAGTGGTTCTGGCATAGTCGGCAGGTGATTTTGGCATGTCCGGCAGGTGGTTCAGGCGAGTTGAGCAGGTGGTTCCAACGTGCTCGGCAGGTGCTTCCGGCGTGTCCGGCACGTGTTTCTGGCACATCTGACAGGTGGTTCCGGCATGCCCGAAAGGTGATTCCGGTCTGTCCGGTAGGTGGTTCCAGCCTGCACGTCATGTGGTTCTGGTACGTCTCAGAGGTGGTTGCGCATGCCCAACAGGTGATTCCGGACTGTCCGCCACATGGTTCTGGTACGTCTGAGAGGTGGTTCCGGCATGCCCGGCAGGTGATTCCGGAGTGTTCGCCAAGTGTTTCCGGCGTAGCCGGCAGGTGAGTTTGCATGTCCAGCGGTCGTTCCGGCGGGTCGAGCCGGTGGTTCCGGCGTGTCCGGCAGGTGGTTCCGGTCTGTCCGGCAGGTGGTTCTGTGGTGTCCGGCACGAGGTTCAGTCTGAGAGGCTGTGCCGGCATGCCCCTCACGTGATTCCGGCTTGTCCCCGAAGTGGTGCTGGTGTAGCGGGCAGGCGATTTTGGCCTGTCTGGCAGGTGGTTCAGGCGAGTTGAGCAGGTGGTTGCGACGTGCTCGGCAGGTGCTTCCGGCGTCTCCGGCACGTGTTTCTGGCACATCTGACTGGTGGTTCGGCATGCCCAAAAGTTGATTTCGGTCTGTCCGGTAGGTGGTTCCGGCGTGCACGGCACGTGGTTCTGGTACGTCTCAGAGGTGGTTGCGTATGCCCAACAGGTGATTCCGGACTGTCCGCCACGTGCTTCTGGCACGTCTGAGAGGTGGTTCCAACATGCCCGGCAGGTCATTTCGGAGAGTCGTCCAAGTGGTTCTGGCGTAGCCCGCAGGTGATTTGGGCGTGTCCGGCAGGTGGTTCCGCCGTGCTCGGCAGGTGGTTCAGGCATGGCCGTCACGTGGTTCCAGTCTGTCCAGGACGTGTTTCCAGCTTCTCCGGCAGGTGGTTCTGGTACGTCTGAGAGGTGGTTCCGCCATGGCTGGCAGGTGATCCCGGACTGTCCCCCAGGTGGTTCTGGCATAGCCAGCAGTTGATATTGGCCTGTCCGGCAGGTGGTTCCAGCGAGTCGAACAGGTGGCTCCGGCGTTCTTGGCAGGTGGTTCCGGACTGTCCGGTAGGTGTTTCCGGCGTGTCTGGCACGTGCTTCCGGCACGTCTGAGAGGTGGTTCCGGAATGCGCGGCAGGTGATTCCGTAGTGTCCGCCAGGTGGTTCTGGCGTACCCGGCAGGTGATTTTGGCGTGTCCGGCAGGTGTTTCTGGCGAGTCGAGCAGGTATCTCTGGCATGCTCGGCAGGTGCTTCCGGCGTCTCCGGCACTTGGTTCTGGTGTGTCTGAGGGCTGGTTCCGGCATGTCCGTCAGATGATTCCGGAGTGTCCGCCAAGTGGTTCTGGCATACGCAGCAGGTGATTTTGGCGTGTCAGGGAGGTGGTACCGGTGAGTCGAGCAGGTGGTTCCGGCGTGATCAGCAGGTGGTTCAGGCGGTTCTGGCAGGTGGTATCCGTCTGTTCGGGGTGTGGTTCCAGCATCTCATGAACACGTTTCTGGCACGTCTGAGATGTGGTTCCAGCCGGCCCGACAGGTGTTTCCGCAGTGTCCACCAAGCGGTTCTGGTGTAGTTGGCAGGTGATTTTGGCATGACTGGCAGGTGGTTCCAGCAAGCCTGGCAGGTGATTCCAAAGTGTTCCCCAACTGGTTGTGGCGTAGCCGGCAGGTGATTTTTGCGTGATCGGCAGGTGGTTCTGGCGAGTCGAGCAGGTGGTTCCGGCGTGCTCGGCTGGTGCTTCCGGGGTCATTGGCACGGGGTTCTGGCATGTCTGAGAGGTGGTTCCTGCATGCCCGGCAAGTGATTCCGGAGTGTTCGCCAAGTGGTTCTGGCATAGTCGGCAGGTGATTTTGGCATGTCCGGCAGGTGGTTCAGGCGAGTTGAGCAGGTGGTTCCAACGTGCTCGGCAGGTGCTTCCGGCGTCTCCGGCACGTGTTTCTGGCACTTCTGACAGGTGGTTCCGGCATGCCCGAAAGGTGATTCCCGTCTGTCCGGTAGGTGGTTCCAGCCTGCACGGCATGTGGTTCTGGTACGTCTCAGAGGTGGTTGCGCATGCCCAACAGGTGATTCCGGACTGTCCGCCACATGGTTCTGGCACGTCTGGGAGGTGGTTCCGGCATGCCCGGCAGGTCATCCCAGAGAGTCCTCCAAGTGGTTCTGGCATAACACGCAGGTGATTTTGGCGTGTCTGGCAGGTTGTTCCGTTGTGCTTGGCAGGTGGTTCAGGCTTGGCCGGCAGGTGGTTCCAGACTGTCCAGGACGTGTTTCCAGCTTCTCCGGCAGGTGGTTCTGGTACGTCTGAGAGGTGGTTCGGCCATGGCTGGCAGGTGATTCCGGACCGTCCCCCAGGTGGTTCTGGCATAGCCAGCAGTTGATATTGGCCTGTCCGGCAGGTGGTTCCAGCGAGTCGAACAGGTGGCTCCGGCATGCTCGGCAGGTGGTTCCGGTCTGTCCGGTAGGTGATTCCGGCGTGTCCGGCACGTGCTTCCGGCACGTCTGAGAGCTGGTTCCGGCATGCGCGACAGGTGGTTTCAGAGTGTCCGCCAGGTGGTTCTGGCGTACCCGGCAGGTGATTTTGGCGTGTCCGGCAGGTGTTTCTGGCGAGTCGAGCAGGTGGCTCCGGCATGCTCGGCAGGTGCTTCCGGCGTCTCCGGCACGTGGTTCTGGTGTGTCTGAGAGCTGGTTCCGGCATGTCCGGCAGATGATTCCGGAGTGTCCGCCAAGTGGTTCTGGCATACCCGGCTGGTGATTTGGGCATGTCAGGTAGGTGGTTGCGGCAAGTCGAGCAGGTGGCTCGGGCGTGCTCGGCAGGTTGTTCAGACGGGTCTGGCAGGTGTTTTCCGTCTGTTCGGGGTGTGGTTCCAGCATCTCATGCACCTGGTTCTGGCACGTCTGAGATGTGGTTCCGGCCGGCCCGACAGGTGTTTCCACAGTGTCCGCCAAGTGGTACTGGCATAGTTGGCAGGTGATTTTGGCATGACTGGCAGGTGGTTCCAGCAAGCCCGGCAGGTGATTCCGAAGTGTTCCCCAACTGGTTGTGGCGTAGCCGGCAGGTGATTTTTGCGTGTCCGGCAGGTGGTTCTGGCGAGTCGAGCAGGTGGTTCCGGCGTGCTCGGCAGGTGCTTCCGGGGTCATTGGCACGTGGTTCTGGCATATCTGAGAGGTGGTTCCGGCATGCCCGGCAAGTGATTCCGGAGTGTTCGAAAAGTGTTTCCGGCGTAGCCGGCTGGTGAGTTTGCATGTCCAGCGGTCGTTCTGGCGGGTCGAGCCGGTGGTTCCGGCGTGTCCGGCAGGTGGTTCCAGTCTTTCCGGCAGGTGGTTCTGTGGTGTCCGGCACGAGGTTCAGTCTGAGAGGCTGTGCCGGCATGCCCCTCACGTGATTCCGGCTTGTCCCCGAAGTGGTGCTGGTGTAGCGGGCAGGCGATTTTGGCCTGTCTGACAGGTGGTTCAGGCGAGTTGAGCAGGTGGTTGCGACGTGCTCGGCAGGTGCTTCCGGCGTCTCCGGCACGTGTTTCTGGCACATCTGACTGGTGGTTCCGGCATGCCCAAAAGTTGATTCCGGTCTGTCCGGTAGGTGGTTCCGGTGTGCACTGCTCGTGCTTCTGGTATGTCTCAGAGGTGGTTGCGTATGCCCAACAGGTGATTCCGGACTGTCCGCCACGTGCTTCTGGCACGTCTGAGAGGTGGTTCCAACATGCCCGGCAGGCCATTTTGGAGAGTCGTCCAAGTGGTTCTGGCGTAGCCCGCAGGTGATTTTGGCCTGTCCGGCAGGTGGTTCCGCCGTGCTCGGCAGGTGGTTCAGGCATGGCCGTCACGTGGTTCCAGTCTGTCCAGGACGTGTTTCCAGCTTCTCCGGCAGGTGGTTCTCGTACGTCTGAGAGGTGGTTCCGCCATGGCTGGCAGGTGATCCCGGACTGTCCCCCAGGTGGTTCTGGCATAGCCAGCAGTTGATATTGGCCTGTCCGGCAGGTGGTTCCAGCGAGTCGAACAGGTGGCTCCGGCGTTCTTGGCAGGTGGTTCCGGTCTGCCCGGTAGGTCTTTCTGGCGTGTCTGGCACGTGCCTCCGGCACGTCTGAAAGGTGGTTCCGGCATGCGCGGCAGGTGATTCCGTAGTGTCCGCCATGTGGTTCTGGCATACCCGGCATGTGATTTTGGCGTGTCCGGCAGGTGTTTCTGGCGAGTCGAGCAGGTGGCTCCGGCATGCTCGGCAGGTGCTTCCGGCGTCTCCGGCACTTGGTTCTGGTGTGTCTGAGAGCTGGTTCCGGCATGTCCGGCAGATGATTCCGGAGTGTCCGCCAAGTGGTTCTGGCATACCCAGCAGGTGATTTTGGCGTGTCAGGGAGGTGGTACCGGTGATTCGAGCAGGTGGTTCCAGCGTGCTCAGCAGGTGGTTCAGGCGGTTCTGGCAGGTGGTATCCGTCTGTTCGGGGTGTGGTTCCAGCATCTCATGAACACGTTTCTGGCACGTCTGAGATGTGGTTCCAGCCGGCCCGACAGGTGTTTCCGCAGTGTCCGCCAAGCGGTTCTGGCGTAGTTGGCAGGTGATTTTGGCATGACTGGCAGGTGGTTCCAGCAAGCCTGGCAGGTGATTCCAAAGTGTTCACCAACTGGTTGTGGCGTAGCCGGCAGGTGATTTTTGCGTGATCGGCAGGTGGTTCTGGCGAGTCGACCAGGTGGTTCTGGCGTGCTCGGCTGGTGCTTCCGGGGTCATTGGCACGGGGTTCTGGCATGTCTGAGAGGTGGTTTCTGCATGCCCTGCAAGTGATTCCGGAGTGTTCGCCAAGTGGTTCTGGCATAGTCGGCAGGTGATTTTGGCATGTCCGGCAGGTGGTTCAGGCGAGTTGAGCAGGTGGTTCCAACGTGCTTGGCAGGTGCTTCCGGCGTGTCCGGCACGTGCTTCCGGCACGTCTGAGAGGTGGTTCCGGCATGCGCGACAGGTGATTTCGGAGTGTCCGCCAGGTGGTTCTGGCTTACCCAGCAGGTGATTTTGGCGTGTCCGGCAGGTGTTTCTGGCGAGTCGAGCAGGTGGCTCCGGCATGCTCGGCAGGTGCTTCTGGCGTCTCCGGCACGTGGTTCTGGTGTGTCTGAGAGCTGGTTCCGGCATGTCCGGCAGATGATTCCGGAGTGTGCGCCAAGTGGTTCTGGCATACCCGGCTGGTGATTTGGGCATGTCAGGTAGGTGGTTCCGGCGAGTCGAGCAGGTGGCTCGGGCGTGCTCGGCAGGTTGTTCAAACGGGTCTGGCAGGTGTTTTCCATCTGTTCGGGGTGTGGTTCCAGCATCTCATGCACATGGTTCTGGCACATCTGAGATGTGGTTCCGGCCGGCCCGACAGGTGTTTCCACAGTGTCCGCCAAGTGGTACTGGCGTAGTTGGCAGGTGATTTAGGCATGACCGGCAGGTGGTTCCAGCAAGCCCGGCAGGTGATTCCGAAGTGTTCCCCAACTGGTTGTGGCGTAGCCGGCAGCTGATTTTTGCATGTCCGGCAGGTGGTTCTGGCGAGGCGAGCAGGTGGTTCCGGCGTGCTCGGCAGGTGCTTCCGGGGTCATTGGCACGTGGTTCTGGCATATCTGAGAGGTGGTTCCGGCATGCCCGGCAGGTGATTCCGGAGTGTTCGCCAAGTGTTTCCGGCGTAGCCGGCAGGTGATTTTGCATGTCCAGCGGTCGTTCCGGCGTGTCGAGCCGGTGGTTCCGGCGTGTCCGGCATGTGGTTCCGGTCTGTCCGGCAGGTGGTTCTGTGGTGTCCGGCACGAGGTTCAGTCTGAGAGGCTGTGCCGGCATGCCCCTCACGTGATTCCGGCTTGTCCCCGAAGTGGTGCTGGTGTAGCGGGCAGGTGATTTTGGCGTGTCCGGCAGGTGGTTCAGGCGAGTTGAGCAGGTGGTTCCAACGTGCTTGGCAGGTGCTTCCGGCGTCTCCGGCACGTGTTTCTGGCACATCTGACAGGTGGTTCCGGCATGCCCGAAAGGTGATTCCGGTCTGTCCGGTAGGTGGTTCCAGCCTGCACGGCATGTGGTTCTGGTACGTCTCAGAGGTGGTTGCGCATGCCCAACAGGTGATTCCGGACTGTCCGCCACATGGTTCTGGCACGTCTGAGAGGTGGTTCCAGCATGCCCGGCAGGTCATCCCAGAGAGTCCTCCAAGTTGTTCTGGCATAACACGCAGGTGATTTTGGCGTGTCTGGCAGGTTGTTCCGTTGTGCTTGGCAGGTGGTTCAGGCTTGGCCGGCAGGTGGTTCCAGACTGTCCAGGACGTGTTTCCAGCTTCTCCGGCAGGTGGTTCTGGTACGTCTGAGAGGTGGTTCCGCCATGGCTGGCAGGTGATTCCGGACCGTCCCCCAGGTGGTTCTGGCATAGCCAGCAGTTGATATTGGCCTGTCCGGCATGTGGTTCCAAGAGTCGAACAGGTGGCTCCGGCGTGCTCGGCAGGTGGTTCCGGTCTGTCCGGTAGGTGATTCCGGCGTGTCCGGCACGTGCTTCCGGCACGTCTGAGAGGTGGTTCCGGCATGCGCGACAGGTGATTTCGGAGTGTCCGCCAGGTGGTTCTTGCGTACCCGGCAGGTGATATTGGCGTGTCCGGCAGGTGTTTCTGGCGAGTCGAGCAGGTGGCTCCGGCATGCTCGGCAGGTGCTTCCGGCGTCTCCGGCACGTGGTTCTGGTGTGTCTGAGAGCTGGTTCCGGCATGTCCGGCAGATGATTCCGGAGTGTCCGCCAAGTGGTTCTGGCATACCCGGCTGGTGATTTGGGCATGTCAGGTAGGTGGTTCCGGCGAGTCGAGCAGGTGGCTCCGGCGTGCTCGGCAGGTTGTTCAGACGGGTCTGGCAGGTGTTTTCCGTCTGTTCGGGGTGTGGTTCCAGCATCTCATGCACATGGTTCTGGCACGTCTGAGATGTGGTTCCGGCCGGCCCGACAGGTGTTTCCACAGTGTCCGCCAAGTGGTACTGGCATAGTTGGCAGGTGATTTTGGCATGACCGGCAGGTGGTTCCAGCAAGCCCGGCAGGTGATTCCGAAGTGTTCCCCAACTGGTTCTGACGTATCCGGCAGGTGATTTTTGCGTGTCCGGCAGGTGGTTCTGGCGAGTCGAGCAGGTGGTTCCGGCGTGCTCGGCAGGTGCTTCCGGGGTCATTGGCACATGGTTCTGGCATATCTGAGAGGTGGTTCCGGCATGCCCGGCGGGTGATTCCGGAGTGTTCGCCAAGTGTTTCCGGCGTAGCCGGCAGGTGATTTTGCATGTCCAGCGGTCGTTCCGGCGGGTCGAGCCGGTGGTTCCGGCGTGTCCGGCAGGTGGTTCCGTTCTGTCCGGCAGGTGGTTCTGTGGTGTCCGGCACGAGGTTCAGTCTGAGAGGCTGTGCCGGCATGCCCCTCACGTGATTCCGGCTTGTCCCCGAAGTGGTGCTGGTGTAGCGGGCAGGTGATTTTGGCGTGTCCGGCAGGTGGTTCAGGCGAGTTGAGCAGGTGGTTGCGACGTGCTCGGCAGGTGCTTCCGGCGTCTCCGGCACGTGTTTCTGGCACATCTGACTGGTGGTTCCGGCATGCCCAAAAGTTGATTCCGGTCTGTCCGGTAGGTGGTTCCGGCGTGCACGGCACTTGGTTCTGGTACGTGTCAGAGGTGGTTGCGTATGCCCAACAGGTGATTCCGGACTGTCCGCCACGTGCTTCTGGCACGTCTGAGAGGTGGTTCCAACATGCCCGGCAGGTCATTTCGGAGAGTCGTCCAAGTGGTTCTGGCGTATCCCGCAGGTGATTTTGGCGTGTCCGGCAGGTGGTTCCGCCGTGCTCGGCAGGTGGTTCAGGCATGGCCGTCACGTGGTTCCAGTCTGTCCAGGACGTGTTTCCAGCTTCTCCGGCAGGTGGTTCTGGTACGTCTGAGAGGTGGTTCCGCCATGGCTGGCAGGTGATCCCGGACTGTCCCCCAGGTGGTTCTGGCATAGCCAGCAGTTGATATTGGCCTGTCCGGCAGGTGGTTCCAGCGAGTCGAAAAGGTGGCTCCGGCTTTCTTGGCAGGTGGTTCCGGTCTGTCCGGTAGGTGTTTCCGGGCGTGTCTGGCACGTGCTTCCGGCACGTCTGAGAGGTGGTTCCGGCATGCGCGGCAGGTGATTCCGTAGTGTCCGCCAGCTGGTTCTGGCATACCCGGCAGGCGATTTTGGCGTGTCCGGCAGGTGTTTCTGGCGAGTCGAGCAGGTGGCTCCGGCATGCTCGGCAGGTGCTTCCGGCGTCTCCGGCACTTGGTTCTGGTGTGTCTGAGAGCTGGTTCTGGCATGTACGGCAGATGATTCCGGAGTGTCCGCCAAGTGGTTCTGGCATACCCAGCAGGTGATTTTGGCGTGTCAGGGAGGTGGTACCGGTGAGTCGAGCAGGTGGTTCCGGCGTGCTCAGCAGCTGGTTCAGGCGGTTCTGGCAGGTGGTATCCGTCTGTTCGGGGTGTGGTTCCAGCATGTCATGAACACGTTTCTGGCACGTCTGAGATGTGGTTCCGGCCGGCCCGACAGGTGTCACCGCAGTGTCCGCCAAGCGGTTCTGGCGTAGTTGGCAGGTGATTTTGGCATGACTGGCAGGTGGTTCCAGCAAGCCTGGCAGGTGATTCCAAAGTGTTCACCAACTGGTTGTGGCGTAGCCGGCAGGTGATTTTGGCGTGTCCGGCAGGTGTTTCTGGCGAGTCGAGCAGGTGGCTCCGGCATGCTCGGCAGGTGCTTCCGGCGTCTCCGGCACGTGGTTCTGGAGTGTCTGAGAGCTGGTTCCGGCATGTCCGGCAGATGATTCCGGAATGTCCGCCAAGTGGTTCTGGCATACCCGGCTGGTGATTTGGGCATGTCAGGTAGGTGTTTCCGGCGAGTCGAGCAGGTGGTTCCGGCGTGCTCGGCAGGTGCTTCCGGGGTCATTGGCACGTGCTTCTGGCATATCTGAGAGGTGGTTCCGGCATGCCCGGCAGGTGACTCCGGAGTGTTCGCCAAGTGTTTCCGGCGTAGCCGGCAGGTGATTTTGCATGTCTAGCGGTGGTTCCGGCGGGTCGAGCCGGTGGTTTCGGCGTGTCCGGCAGGTGGTTCCGGTCTGTCCGGCAGGTGGTTCTGTGGTGTCCGGCACGAGGTTCAGTCTGAGAGGCTGTGCCGGCATGCCCCTCACTTGATTCCGGCTTGTCCCCGAAGTGGTGCTGGTGTAGCGGGCAGGTGATTTTGGCGTGTCCGGCAGGTGGTTCAGGCGAGTTGAGCAGGTGGTTCCAACGTGCTTGGCAGTTGCTTCCGGCGTCTCCGGCACGTGTTTCTGGCACATCTGACAGGTGGTTCCGGCATGCCCGAAAGGTGATTCCGGTCTGTCCGGTAGGTGGTTCCAGCCTGCACGGCATGTGGTTCTGGTACGTCTCAGAGGTGGTTGCGCATGCCCAACATGTGATTCCGGACTGTCCGCCACATGGTTCTGGCACGTCTGAGAGGTGGTTCCCGCAAGCCCGGCAGGTCATCCCAGAGAGTCCTCCAAGTGGTTCTGGCATAACACGCAGGTGATTTTGGCGTGTCTGGCAGGTTGTTCCGTTGTGCTTGGCAGGTGGTTCAGGCTTGGCCGGCAGGTGGTTCCAGACTGTCCAGGACGTGTTTCCAGCTTCTCCGGCAGGTGGTTCTGGTACGTCTGAGAGGTGGTTCCGCCATGGCTGGCAGGTGATTCCGGACCGTCCCCCAGGTGGTTCTGTCATAGCCAGCAGTTGATATTGGCCTGTCCGGCAGGTGGTTCCAGAGAGTCGAACAGGTGGCTCCGGCGTGCTCGGCAGGTGGTTCCGGTCTGTCCGGTAGGTGATTCCGGCGTGTCCGGCACGTGCTTGTCGCACGTCTGAGAGGTGGTTCCGGAATGCGCGACAGGTGATTTCGGAGTGTCCGCCAGGTGGTTCTGGCGTACCCGGCAGGTGATTTTGGCGTGTCCGGCAGGTGTTTCTGGCGAGTCGAGCAGGTGGCTCTGGGATGCTCGGCAGGTGCTTCCGGCGTCTCCGGCACGTGGTTCTGGTGTGTCTGAGAGCTGGTTCCGGCATGTCCGGCAGATGATTCTGGAGTGTCCGCCAAGTGGTTCTGGCATACCCGGCTGGTGATTTGGGCATGTCACATAGGTGTTTCCGGCGGGTCGAGCAGGTGGCTCCGGCGTGCTCGGCAGGTTGTTCAGACGGGTCTGGCAGGTGTTTTCCCTCTGTTAGGGGTGTGGTTCCACCATCTCATGCACATGGTTCTGGCACGTCTGCGATGTGGTTCCGGCCGGCCCGACGGGTGTTTCCACAGTGTCCGCCAAGTGGTACTGGCGTAGTTGGCAGGTGATTTTGGCATGACCAGCAGGTGGTTCCAGCAAGCCCGGCAGGTGATTCCGAAGTGTTCCCCAACTGGTTGTGGCGTAGCCGGCAGGTGATTTTTGCGTGTCCGGCAGGTGGTTCTGGCGAGTCGAGCAGGTGGTTCCGGCGTGGTCTGCAGGTGCTTCCGGGGTCATTGGCACGTGGTTCTGGCATATCTGAGAGGTGGTTCCGGCGTGCCCGGCAGGTGATTCCGGAGTGTTCGCCAAGTGTTTCCGGCGTAGCCGGCAGGTGATTTTGCATGTCCAGCGGTCGTTCCGGCGGGTCGAGCCGGTGGTTCCGGTGTGTCCGGCAGGTGGTTCCGGTGTGTCCGGCAGGTGGTTCTGTGGCGTCCGGCACGAGGTTCAGTCTGAGAGGCTGTGCCGGCATGACCCTCACGTGATTCCGGCTTGTCCCCGAAGTGGTGCTGGTGTAGCGGGCAGGTGATTTTGGCGTGTCCGGCAGGTGGTTCAGGCGAGTCGAGCAGGTGGCTCCGGCATGCTCGGCAGGTGCTTCCGGCGTCTCCGGCACGTGGTTCTGGTGTGTCTGAGAGCTGGTTCCGGCATGTCCGGCAGATGATTCCGGAGTGTCCGCCAAGTGGTTCTGGCATACCCGGCTGGTGATTTGGGCATGTCAGGTAGGTGGTTCCGGCGAGTCGAGCAGGTGGCTCCGGCGTGCACGGCAGGTTGTTCAGACGGGTCTGGCAGGTGTATTCCGTCTGTTCGGGGTGTGGTTCCAGCATCTCATGCACATGGTTCGGGCACGTCCGAGATGTGGTTCCGGCCGGCCCGACAGGTGTTTCCACAGTGTCCGCCAAGTGGTACTGGCGTAGTTGGCAGGTGATTTTGGCATGACCGGCAGGTGGTTCCAGCAAGCCCGGCAGGTGATTCCGAAGTGTTCCCCAACTGGTTGTGGCGTAGCCGGCAGGTGATTTTTGCGTGTCCGGCAGGTGGTTCTGGCGAGTCGAGCAGGGGGTTCCGGCGTGCTCGGCAGGTGCTTCCGGGGTCATTGGCACGTGGTTCTGGCATATCTGAGAGGTGGTTCCGGCATGCCCGGCAGGTGATTCCGGAGTGTTCGCCAAGTGTTTCCGGCGTAGCCGGCAGGTGATTTTGCATGTCCAGCGGTCGTTCCGGCGGGTCGAGCCGGTGGTTCCGGCGTGTCCGGCAGGTGGTTCCGGTCTGTCCGGCAGGTAGTTCTGTGGTGTCCGGCACGAGGTTCAGTCTGAGAGGCTGTGCCGGCATGCCCCTCACGTGATTCCGGCTTGTCCCCGAAGTGGTGCTGGTGTAGCGGGCAGGTGATTTGGGCGTGTCCGGCAGGTGGTTCAGGCGAGTTGAGCAGGTGGTTGCGACGTGCTCGGCAGGTGCTTCCGGCGTCTCCGGCACGTGTTTCTGGCACATCTGACTGGTGGTTCCGGCATGCCCAAAAGTTGATTCCGGTCTGTCCGGTAGGTGGTTCCGGCGTGCACGGCACGTGGTCCTGGTACGTCTCAGAGGTGGTTGCGTATGCCCAACAGGTGATTCCGGACTGTCCGCCACGTGCTTCTGGCACGTCTGAGAGGTGGTTCCAACATGCCCGGCAGGTCATTTCGGAGAGTCGTCCAAGTGGTTCTGGCGTAGCCCGCAGGTGATTTTGGCGTGTACGGCAGGTGGTTCCGCCGTGCTCGGCAGGTGGTTCAGGCATGGCCGTCACGTGGTTCCAGTCTGTCCAGGACGTGTTTCCAGCTTCTCCGGCAGGTGGTTCTGGTACGTCTGAGAGGTGGTTCCGCCATGGCTGGCAGGTGATCCCGGACTGTCCCCCAGGTGGTTCTGGCATAGCCAGCATTTGATATTGGCCTGTCCGGAAGGTGGTTCCAGCCAGTCGAACAGGTGGCTCCGGCGTTCTTGGCAGGTGGTTCCGGTCTGTCCGGTAGGTGTTTCCAGCGTGTCTGGCACGTGCTTCCGGCACGTTTGAGAGGTGGTTCCGGCATGCGCGGCAGGTGATTCCGTAGTGTCCGCCAGGTGGTTCTGGCATACCCGGCAGGTGATTTGGGCGTGTCCGGCAGGTGTTTCTGGCGAGTCGAGCAGGTGGCTCCGGCATGCTCGGCAGGTGCTTCCGGCGTCTCCGGCACTTGGTTCTGGTGTGTCTGAGAGCTGGTTCCGGCATGTCCGGCAGATGATTCCGGAGTGTCCGCCAAGTGGTTCTGGCATACCCAGCAGGTGATTTTGGCGTGTCAGGGAGGTGGTACCGGTGAGTCGAGCAGGTGGTTCCGGCGTGCTCAGCAGGTGGTTCAGGCGGTTCTGGCAGGTGGTATCCGTCTGTTCGGGGTGTAGTTCCAGCATCTCATGAACACGTTTCTGGCACGTCTGAGATGTGGTTCCAGCCGGCCCGACAGGTGTTTCCGCAGTGTCCGCCAAGCGGTTCTGGCGTAGTTGGCAGGTGATTTTGGCATGACTGGCAGGTGGTTCCAGCAAGCCTGGCAGGTGATTCCAAAGTGTTCACCAACTGGTTGTGGCGTAGCCGGCAGGTGATTTTTGCGTGATCGGCAGGTGGTTCTGGCGAGTCGAGCAGGTGGTTCTGGCGTGCTCGGCTGGTGCTTCCGGGGTCATTGGCACGGGGTTCTGGCATGTCTGAGAGGTGGTTCCTGCATGCCCGGCAAGTGATTCCGGAGTGTTCGCCAAGTGGTTCTGGCATAGTCGGCAGGTGATTTTGGCATGTCCGGCAGGTGGTTCAGGGGAGTTGAGCAGGTGGTTCCAACGTGCTCGGCAGGTGCTTCCGGCGTCTCCGGCACGTGTTTCTGGCACATCTGACAGGTGGTTCCGGCATGCCCGAAAGGTGATTCCGGTCTGTCCGGTAGGTGGTTCCAGCCTGCACGGCATGTGGTTCTGGTACGTCTCAGAGGTGGTTGCGCATGCCCAACAGGTGATTCCGGACTGTCCGCCACATGGTTCTGGCACGTCTGAGAGGTGGTTCCGGCATGCCCGGCAGGTCATCCCAGAGAGTCCTCCAAGTGGTTCTGGCATAACACGCAGGTGATTTTGGCGTGTCTGGCAGGTTGTTCCGTTGTGCTTGGCAGGTGGTTCAGGCTTGGCCGGCAGGTGGTTCCAGACTGTCCAGGACGTGTTTCCAGCTTCTCCAGCAGGTGGTTCTGGTACGTCTGAGAGGTGGTTCCGCCATGGCTGGCAGGTGATTCCGGACCGTCCCCCAGGTGGTTCTGGCATAGCCAGCAGTTGATATTGGCCTGTCCGGCAGGTGGTTCCAGCGAGTCGAACAGGTGGCTCCGGCGTGCTCGGCAGGTGGTTCCGGTCTGTCCGGTAGGTGATTCCGGCGTGTCCGGCACGTGCTTCTGGCACGTCTGAGAGGTGGTTCCGGCATGCGCGACAGGTGGTTTCGGAGTGTCCGCCAGGTGGTTCTGGCGTACCCGGCAGGTGATTTTGGCGTGACCGGCAGGTGTTTCTGGCGAGTCGAGCAGGTGGCTCCGGCATGCTCGGCAGGTGCTTCCGGCGTCTCCGGCACGTGGTTCTGGTGTGTCTGAGAGCTGCTTCCGGCATGTCCGGCAGATGATTCCGGAGTGTCCGCCAAGTGGTTCTGGCATACCCGGCTGGTGATTTGGGCATGTCAGGTAGGTGGTTCCGGCGAGTCGAGCAGGTGGCTCCGGCGTGCTCGGCAGGTTGTTCAGACGGGTCTGGCAGGTGTTTTCCGTCTGTTCGGGTTGTGGTTCCAGCATCTCATGCACATGGTTCTGGCACGTCTGAGAAGTGGTTCCGGCCGGCCCGACAGGTGTTTCCACAGTGTCCGCCAAGTGGTACTGGCGTAGTTGGCAGGTGATTTTGGCATGACCGGCAGGTGGTTCCAGCAAGCCCGGCAGGTGATTCCGAAGTGTTCCCCAACTGGTTGTGGCGTAGCCGGCAGGAGATTTTTGCGTGTCCGGCAGGTGGTTCTGGCGAGTCGAGCAGGTGGTTCCGGCGTGCTCGGCAGGTGCTTCCGGGGTCATTGGCACGTGGTTCTGGCATATCTGAGAGGTGGTTCCGGCATGCCCGGCAGGTGATTCCGGAGTGTTCGCCAAGTGTTTCCGGCGTAGCCGGCAGGTGATTTTGCATGTCCAGCGGTCGTTCCGGCGGGTCGAGCCGGTGGTTCCGGCGTGTCCGGCAGGTGGTTCCGGTCTGTCCGGCAGGTGATTCTGTGGTGTCCGGCACGAGGTTCAGTCTGAGAGGCTGTGCCGGCATGCCCCTCACGTGATTCCGGCTTGTCCCCGAAGTGGTGAGGGTGTAGCGGGCAGGTGATTTTGGCGTGTCCGGCAGGTGGTTCAGGCGAGTTGAGCAGGTGATTGCGAAGTGCTCGGCAAGTGCTTCCGGCGTCTCCGGCACGTGTCTCTGGCACATCTGACTGGTGGTTCCGGCATGCCCAAAAGTTGATTCCGGTCTGTCCGGTAGGTGGTTCCGGCGTGCACGGCACGTGGTTCTGGTACGTCTCAGAGGTGGTTGCGTATGCCCACCAGGTGATTCCGGACTGTCCGCCACTTGCTTCTGGCACGTCTGAGAGGTGGTTCCAACATGCCCGGCAGGTCATTTCGGAGAGTCGTCCAAGGGGTTCTGGCGTAGCCCGCAGGTGATTTGGGCGTGTCCGGCAGGTGGTTCCGCCGTGCTCGGCAGGTGGTTCAGGCATGGCCGTCACGTGGTTCCAGTCTGTCCAGGACGTGTTTCCAGCTTCTCCGGCAGGTGGTTCTGGTACGTCTGAGAGGTGGTTCCGCCATGGCTGGCAGGTGATCCCGGACTGTCCCCCAGGTGGTTCTGGCATAGCCAGCAGTTGATATTGGCCTGTCCGGCAGGTGGTTCCAGCGAGTCGAACAGGTGGCTCCGGCGTTCTTGGCAGGTGGTTCCGGTCTGTCCGGTAGGTGTTTCCGGCGTGTCTGGCACGTGCTTCCGGCACGTCTGAGAGGTGGTTCCGGCATGCGCGGCAGGTGATTCCGTAGTGTCCGCCAGGTGGTTCTGGCATACCCGGCAGGTGATTTTGGCGTGTCCGGCAGGTGTTTCTGGCGAGTCGAGCAGGTGGCTCCGGCATGCTCGGCAGGTGCTTCCGGCGTCTCTGGCACTTGGTTCTGGTGTGTCTGAGAGCTGGTTCCGGCATGTCCGGCAGATGATTCCGGAGTGTCCGCCAAGTGGTTCTGGCATACCCAGCAGGTGATTTTGGCGTGTCAGGGAGGTGGTACCGGTGAGTCGAGCAGGTGGTTCCGGCGTGCTCAGCAGGTGGTTCAGGCGGTTCTGGCAGGTGGTATCCGTCTGTTCGGGGTGTGGTTCCAGCATCTCATGAACACGTTTCTGGCACATCTGAGATGTGGTTCCAGGCGGCCCGACAGGTGTTTCCGCAGTGTCCGCCAAGCGGTTCTGGCGTAGTTGGCAGGTGATTTTGGCATGACTGGCAGGTGGTTCCAGCAAGCCTGGCAGGTGATTCCAAAGTGTTCCCCAACTGGTTGTGGCGTAGCCGGCAGGTGATTTTGGCGTGATCGGCAGGTGGTTCTTGCGAGTCGAGCAGGTGGTTCCGGCGTGCTCGGCTGGTGCTTCCGGGGTCATTGGCACGGGGTTCTGGCATGTCTGAGAGGTGGTTCCTGCATGCCCGGCAAGTGATTCCGGAGTGTTCGGCAAGTGGTTCTGGCATAGTCGGCAGGTGATTTTGGCATGTCCGGCAGGTGGTTCAGGCGAGTTGAGCAGGTGGTTCCAACGTGCTTGGCAGGTGCTTCCGGCGTCTCCGGCACGTGTTTCTGGCACATCTGACAGGTGGTTCCGGCATGCCCGAAAGGTGATTCCGGTCTGTCCCGTAGGTGGTTGCAGCCTGCACGGCATGTGGTTCTGGTACGTCTCAGAGGTGGTTGCGCATGCCCAACAGGTGATTCCGGACTGTCCGCCAAATGGTTCTGGCACGTCTGAGAGGTGGTTCCGGCATGCCCGAAAGGTCATCCCAGAGAGTCCTCCAAGTGGTTCTGGCATAACACGCAGGTGATTTTGGCGTGTCTGGCAGGTTGTTCCGTTGTGCTTGGCAGGTGGTTCAGGCTTGGCCGGCAGGTGGTTCCAGACTGTCCAGGACGTGTTTCCAGCTTCTCCGGCAGGTGGTTCTGGTACGTCTGAGAGGTGGTTCCGCCATGGCTGGCAGGTGATTCCGGACCGTCCCCCAGGTGGTTCTGGCATAGCCAGCAGTTGATATTGGCCTGTCCGGCAGGTGGTTCCAGCGAGTCGAACAGGTGGCTCCGGCGTGCTCGGCAGGTGGTTCCGGTCTGTCCGGTAGGTGATTCCGGCGTGTCCGGCACGTGCTTCCGGCACGTCTGAGAGGTGGTTCCGGCATGCGCGACTGGTGGTTTCGGAGTGTCCGCCAGGTGGTTCTGGCGTACCCGGCAGGTGATTTTGGCGTGTCCGGCAGGTGTTTCTGGCGAGTCGAGCAGGTGGCTCCGGCATGCTCGGCAGGTGCTTCCGGCGTCTCCGGCACGTGGTTCTGGTGTGTCTGAGAGCTGGTTCCGGCATGTCCGGCAGATGATTCCGGAGTGTCCGCCAAGTGGTTCTGGCATACCCGGCTGGTGATTTGGGCATGTCAGGTAGGTGGTTCCGGCGAGTCGAGCAGGTGGCTCCGGCGTGCTCGGCAGGTTGTTCAGACGGGTCTGGCAGGTGTATTCCGTCTGTTCGGGGTGTGGTTCCAGCATCTCATGCACATGGTTCGGGCACGTCCGAGATGTGGTTCCGTACGGCCCGACAGGTGTTTCCACAGTGTCCGCCAAGTGGTACTGGCGTAGTTGGCAGGTGATTTTGGCATGACCGGCAGGTGGTTCCAGCAAGCCCGGCAGGTGATTCCGAAGTGTTCCCCAACTGGTTGTGGCGTAGCCGGCAGGTGATTTTTGCGTGTCCGGCAGGTGGTTCTGGCGAGTCGAGCAGGGGGTTCCGGCGTGCTCGGCAGGTGCTTCCGGGGTCATTGGCACGTGGTTCTGGCATATCTGAGAGGTGGTTCCGGCATGCCCGGCAGGTGATTCCGGAGTGTTCGCCAAGTGTTTCCGGCGTAGCCGGCAGGTGATTTTGCATGTCCAGCGGTCGTTCCGGCGGGTCGAGCCGGTGGTTCCGGCGTGTCCGGCAGGTGGTTCCGGTCTGTCCGGCAGGTAGTTCTGTGGTGTCCGGCACGAGGTTCAGTCTGAGAGGCTGTGCCGGCATGCCCCTCACGTGATTCCGGCTTGTCCCCGAAGTGGTGCTGGTGTAGCGGGCAGGTGATTTGGGCATGTCCGGCAGGTGGTTCAGGCGAGTTGAGCAGGTGGTTGCGACGTGCTCGGCAGGTGCTTCCGGCGTCTCTGGCACGTGTTTCTGGCACATCTGACTGGTGGTTCCGGCATGCCCAAAAGTTGATTCCGGTCTGTCCGGTAGGTGGTTCCGGCGTGCACGGCACGTGGTCCTGGTACGTCTCAGAGGTGGTTGCGTATGCCCAACAGGTGATTCTGGACTGTCCGCCACGTGCTTCTGGCACGTCTGAGAGGTGGTTCCAACATGCCCGGCAGGTCATTTCGGAGAGTCGTCCAAGTGGTTCTGGCGTAGCCCGCAGGTGATTTTGGCGTGTACGGCAGGTGGTTCCGCCGTGCTCGGCAGGTGGTTCAGGCATGGCCGTCACGTGGTTCCAGTCTGTCCAGGACGTGTTTCCAGCTTCTCCGGCAGGTGGTTCTGGTACGTCTGAGAGGTGGTTCCGCCATGGCTGGCAGGTGATCCCGGACTGTCCCCCAGGTGGTTCTGGCATAGCCAGCATTTGATATTGGCCTGTCCGGAAGGTGGTTCCAGCCAGTCGAACAGGTGGCTCCGGCGTTCTTGGCAGGTGGTTCCGGTCTGTCCGGTAGGTGTTTCCAGCGTGTCTGGCACGTGCTTCCGGCACGTTTGAGAGGTGGTTCCGGCATGCGCGGCAGGTGATTCCGTAGTGTCCGCCAGGTGGTTCTGGCATACCCGGCAGGTGATTTGGGCGTGTCCGGCAGGTGTTTCTGGCGAGTCGAGCAGGTGGCTCCGGCATGCTCGGCAGGTGCTTCCGGCGTCTCCGGCACTTGGTTCTGGTGTGTCTGAGAGCTGGTTCCGGCATGTCCGGCAGATGATTCCGGAGTGTCCGCCAAGTGGTTGTGGCATACCCAGCAGGTGATTTTGGCGTGTCAGGGAGGTGGTACCGGTGAGTCGAGCAGGTGGTTCCGGCGTGCTCAGCAGGTGGTTCAGGCGGTTCTGGCAGGTGGTATCCGTCTGTTCGGGGTGTAGTTCCAGCATCTCATGAACACGTTTCTGGCACGTCTGAGATGTGGTTCCAGCCGGCCCGACAGGTGTTTCCGCAGTGTCCGCCAAGCGGTTCTGGCGTAGTTGGCAGGTGATTTTGGCATGACTGGCAGGTGGTTCCAGCAAGCCTGGCAGGTGATTCCAAAGTCTTCACCAACTGGTTGTGGCGTAGCCGGCAGGTGATTTTTGCGTGATCGGCAGGTGGTTCTGGCGAGTCGAGCAGGTGGTTCCGGCGTGCTCGGCTGGTGCTTCCGGGGTCATTGGCACGGGGTTCTGGCATGTCTGAGAGGTGGTTCCTGCATGCCCGGCAAGTGATTCCGGAGTGTTCGGCAAGTGGTTCTGGCATAGTCGGCAGGTGATTTTGGCATGTCCGGCAGGTGGTGCAGGCGAGTTGAGCAGGTGGTTCCAACGTGCTCGGCAGGTGCTTCCGGCGTCTCCGGCACGTGTTTCTGGCACATCTGACAGGTGGTTCCGGCATGCCCGAAAGGTGATTCCGGTCTGTCCGGTAGGTGGTTCCAGCCTGCACGGCATGTGGTTCTGGTACGTCTCAGAGGTGGTTGCGCATGCCCAACAGGTGATTCCGGACTGTCCGCCACATGGTTCTGGCACGTCTGAGAGGTGGTTCCGGCATGCCCGGCAGGTCATCCCAGAGAGTCCTCCAAGTGGTTCTGGCATAACACGCAGGTGATTTTGGCGTGTCTGGCAGGTTGTTCCGTTGTGCTTGGCAGGTGGTTCAGGCTTGGCCGGCAGGTGGTTCCAGACTGTCCAGGACGTGTTTCCAGCTTCTCCAGCAGGTGGTTCTGGTACGTCTGAGAGGTGGTTCCGCCATGGCTGGCAGGTGATTCCGGACCGTCCCCCAGGTGGTTCTGGCATAGCCAGCAGTTGATATTGGCCTGTCCGGCAGGTGGTTCCAGCGAGTCGAACAGGTGGCTCCGGCGTGCTCGGCAGGTGGTTCCGGTCTGTCCGGTAGGTGATTCCGGCGTGTCCGGCACGTGCTTCTGGCACATCTGAGAGGTGGTTCCGGCATGCGCGACAGGTGGTTTCGGAGTGTCCGCCAGGTGGTTCTGGCGTACCCGGCAGGTGATTTTGGCGTGACCGGCAGGTGTTTCTGGCGAGTCGAGCAGGTGGCTCCGGCATGCTCGGCAGGTGCTTCCGGCGTCTCCGGCACGTGGTTCTGGTGTGTCTGAGAGCTGCTTCCGGCATGTCCGGCAGATGATTCCGGAGTGTCCGCCAAGTGGTTCTGGCATACCCGGCTGGTGATTTGGGCATGTCAGGTAGGTGGTTCCGGCGAGTCGAGCAGGTGGCTCCGGCGTGCTCGGCAGGTTGTTCAGACGGGTCTGGCAGGTGTTTTCCGTCTGTTCGGGTTGTGGTTCCAGCATCTCATGCACATGGTTCTGGCACGTCTGAGAAGTGGTTCCGGCCGGCCCGACAGGTGTTTCCACAGTGTCCGCCAAGTGGTACTGGCGTAGTTGGCAGGTGATTTTGGCATGACCGGCAGGTGGTTCCAGCAAGCCCGGCAGGTGATTCCGAAGTGTTCCCCAACTGGTTGTGGCGTAGCCGGCAGGAGATTTTTGCGTGTCCGGCAGGTGGTTCTGGCGAGTCGAGCAGGTGGTTCCGGCGTGCTCGGCAGGTGCTTCCGGGGTCATTGGCACGTGGTTCTGGCATATCTGAGAGGTGGTTCCGGCATGCCCGGCAGGTGATTCCGGAGTGTTCGCCAAGTGTTTCCGGCGTAGCCGGCAGGTGATTTTGCATGTCCAGCGGTCGTTCCGGCGGGTCGAGCCGGTGGTTCCGGCGTGTCCGGCAGGTGGTTCCGGTCTGTCCGGCAGGTGGTTCTGTGGTGTCCGGCACGAGGTTCAGTCTGAGAGGCTGTGCCGGCATGCCCCTCACGTGATTCCGGCTTGTCCCCGAAGTGGTGAGGGTGTAGCGGGCAGGTGATTTTGGCGTGTCCGGCAGGTGGTTCAGGCGAGTTGAGCAGGTGATTGCGAAGTGCTCGGCAAGTGCTTCCGGCGTCTCCGGCACGTGTCTCTGGCACATCTGACTGGTGGTTCCGGCATGCCCAAAAGTTGATTCCGGTCTGTCCGGTAGGTGGTTCCGGCGTGCACGGCACGTGGTTCTGGTACGTCTCAGAGGTGGTTGCGTATGCCCACCAGGTGATTCCGGACTGTCCGCCACTTGCTTCTGGCACGTCTGAGAGGTGGTTCCAACATGCCCGGCAGGTCATTTCGGAGAGTCGTCCAAGTGGTTCTGGCGTAGCCCGCAGGTGATTTGGGCGTGTCCGGCAGGTGGTTCCGCCGTGCTCGGCAGGTGGTTCAGGCATGGCCGTCACGTGGTTCCAGTCTGTCCAGGACGTGTTTCCAGCTTCTCCGGCAGGTGGTTCTGGTACGTCTGAGAGGTGGTTCCGCCATGGCTGGCAGGTGATCCCGGACTGTCCCCCAGGTGGTTCTGGCATAGCCAGCAGTTGATATTGGCCTGTCCGGCAGGTGGTTCCAGCGAGTCGAACAGGTGGCTCCGGCGTTCTTGGCAGGTGGTTCCGGTCTGTCCGGTAGGTGTTTCCGGCGTGTCTGGCACGTGCTTCCGGCACGTCTGAGAGGTGGTTCCGGCATGCGCGGCAGGTGATTCCGTAGTGTCCGCCAGGTGGTTCTGGCATACCCGGCAGGTGATTTTGGCGTGTCCGGCAGGTGTTTCTGGCGAGTCGAGCAGGTGGCTCCGGCATGCTCGGCAGGTGCTTCCGGCGTCTCTGGCACTTGGTTCTGGTGTGTCTGAGAGCTGGTTCCGGCATGTCCGGCAGATGATTCCGGAGTGTCCGCCAAGTGGTTCTGGCATACCCAGCAGGTGATTTTGGCGTGTCAGGGAGGTGGTACCGGTGAGTCGAGCAGGTGGTTCCGGCGTGCTCAGCAGGTGGTTCAGGCGGTTCTGGCAGGTGGTATCCGTCTGTTCGGGGTGTGGTTCCAGCATCTCATGAACACGTTTCTGGCACATCTGAGATGTGGTTCCAGGCGGCCCGACAGGTGTTTCCGCAGTGTCCGCCAAGCGGTTCTGGCGTAGTTGGCAGGTGATTTTGGCATGACTGGCAGGTGGTTCCAGCAAGCCTGGCAGGTGATTCCAAAGTGTTCCCCAACTGGTTGTGGCGTAGCCGGCAGGTGATTTTGGCGTGATCGGCAGGTGGTTCTTGCGAGTCGAGCAGGTGGTTCCGGCGTGCTCGGCTGGTGCTTCCGGGGTCATTAGCACGGGGTTCTGGCATGTCTGAGAGGTGGTTCCTGCATGCCCGGCAAGTGATTCCGGAGTGTTCGGCAAGTGGTTCTGGCATAGTCGGCAGGTGATTTTGGCATGTCCGGCAGGTGGTTCAGGCGAGTTGAGCAGGTGGTTCCAACGTGCTTGGCAGGTGCTTCCGGCGTCTCCGGCACGTGTTTCTGGCACATCTGACAGGTGGTTCCGGCATGCCCGAAAGGTGATTCCGGTCTGTCCCGTAGGTGGTTGCAGCCTGCACGGCATGTGGTTCTGGTACGTCTCAGAGGTGGTTGCGCATGCCCAACAGGTGATTCCGGACTGTCCGCCAAATGGTTCTGGCACGTCTGAGAGGTGGTTCCGGCATGCCCGAAAGGTCATCCCAGAGAGTCCTCCAAGTGGTTCTGGCATAACACGCAGGTGATTTTGGCGTGTCTGGCAGGTTGTTCCGTTGTGCTTGGCAGGTGGTTCAGGCTTGGCCGGCAGGTGGTTCCAGACTGTCCAGGACGTGTTTCCAGCTTCTCCGGCAGGTGGTTCTGGTACGTCTGAGAGGTGGTTCCGCCATGGCTGGCAGGTGATTCCGGACCGTCCCCCAGGTGGTTCTGGCATAGCCAGCAGTTGATATTGGCCTGTCCGGCAGGTGGTTCCAGCGAGTCGAACAGGTGGCTCCGGCGTGCTCGGCAGGTGGTTCCGGTCTGTCCGGTAGGTGATTCCGGCGTGTCCGGCACGTGCTTCCGGCACGTCTGAGAGGTGGTTCCGGCATGCGCGACTGGTGGTTTCGGAGTGTCCGCCAGGTGGTTCTGGCGTACCCGGCAGGTGATTTTGGCGTGTCCGGCAGGTGTTTCTGGCGAGTCGAGCAGGTGGCTCCGGCATGCTCGGCAGGTGCTTCCGGCGTCTCCGGCACGTGGTTCTGGTGTGTCTGAGAGCTGGTTCCGCCATGTCCGGCAGATGATTCCGGAGTGTCCGCCAAGTGGTTCTGGCATACCCGGCTGGTGATTTGGGCATGTCAGGTAGGTGGTTCCGGCGAGTCGAGCAGGTGGCTCCGCCGTGCTCGGCAGGTTGTTCAGACGGGTCTGGCAGGTGTTTTCCGTCTGTTCGCGGTGTGGTTCCAGCATCTCATGCACATGGTTCTGGCACGTCTGAGATGTGGTTCCGGCCGGCCCGACAGGTGTTTCCACAGTGTCCGCCAAGTGGTACTGGCGTAGTTGGCAGGTGATTTTGGCATGACCGGCAGGTGGTTCCAGCAAGCCCGGCAGGTGATTCCGAAGTGTTCCCCAACTGGTTGTGGCGTAGCCGGCAGGTGATTTTTGCGTGTCCGGCAGGTGGTTCTGGCGAGTCGAGCAGGTGGTTCCGGCGTGCTCGGCAGGTGCTTCCGGGGTCATTGGCACATGGTTCTGGCATATCTGAGAGGTGGTTCCGGCATGCCCGGCGGGTGATTCCGGAGTGTTCGCCAAGTGTTTCCGGCGTAGCCGGCAGGTGATTTTGCATGTCCAGCGGTCGTTCCGGCGGGTCGAGCCGGTGGTTCCGGCGTGTCCGGCAGGTGGTTCCGTTCTGTCCGGCAGGTGGTTCTGTGGTGTCCGGCACGAGGTTCAGTCTGAGAGGCTGTGCCGGCATGCCCCTCACGTGATTCCGGCTTGTCCCCGAAGTGGTGCTGGTGTAGCGGGCAGGTGATTTTGGCGTGTCCGGCAGGTGGTTCAGGCGAGTTGAGCAGGTGGTTGCGACGTGCTCGGCAGGTGCTTCCGGCGTCTCCGGCACGTGTTTCTGGCACATCTGACTGGTGGTTCCGGCATGCCCAAAAGTTGATTCCGGTCTGTCCGGTAGGTGGTTCCGGCGTGCACGGCACTTGGTTCTGGTACGTGTCAGAGGTGGTTGCGTATGCCCAACAGGTGATTCCGGACTGTCCGCCACGTGCTTCTGGCACGTCTGAGAGTTGGTTCCAACATGCCCGGCAGGTCATTTCGGAGAGTCGTCCAAGTGGTTCTGGCGTATCCCGCAGGTGATTTTGGCGTGTCCGGCAGGTGGTTCCGCCGTGCTCGGCAGGTGGTTCAGGCATGGCCGTCACGTGGTTCCAGTCTGTCCAGGACGTGTTTCCAGCTTCTCCGGCAGGTGGTTCTGGTACGTCTGAGAGGTGGTTCCGCCATGGCTGGCAGGTGATCCCGGACTGTCCCCCAGGTGGTTCTGGCATAGCCAGCAGTTGATATTGGCCTGTCCGGCAGGTGGTTCCAGCGAGTCGAAAAGGTGGCTCCGGCTTTCTTGGCAGGTGGTTCCGGTCTGTCCGGTAGGTGTTTCCGGGCGTGTCTGGCACGTGCTTCCGGCACGTCTGAGAGGTGGTTCCGGCATGCGCGGCAGGTGATTCCGTAGTGTCCGCCAGCTGGTTCTGGCATACCCGGCAGGCGATTTTGGCGTGTCCGGCAGGTGTTTCTGGCGAGTCGAGCAGGTGGCTCCGGCATGCTCGGCAGGTGCTTCCGGCGTCTCCGGCACTTGGTTCTGGTGTGTCTGAGAGCTGGTTCTGGCATGTACGGCAGATGATTCCGGAGTGTCCGCCAAGTGGTTCTGGCATACCCAGCAGGTGATTTTGGCGTGTCAGGGAGGTGGTACCGGTGAGTCGAGCAGGTGGTTCCGGCGTGCTCAGCAGCTGGTTCAGGCGGTTCTGGCAGGTGGTATCCGTCTGTTCGGGGTGTGGTTCCAGCATGTCATGAACACGTTTCTGGCACGTCTGAGATGTGGTTCCGGCCGGCCCGACAGGTGTCTCCGCAGTGTCCGCCAAGCGGTTCTGGCGTAGTTGGCAGGTGATTTTGGCATGACTGGCAGGTGGTTCCAGCAAGCCTGGCAGGTGATTCCAAAGTGTTCACCAACTGCTTGTGGCGTAGCCGGCAGGTGATTTTGGCGTGTCCGGCAGGTGTTTCTGGCGAGTCGAGCAGGTGGCTCCGGCATGCTCGGCAGGTGCTTCCGGCGTCTCCGGCACGTGGTTCTGGAGTGTCTGAGAGCTGGTTCCGGCATGTCCGGCATATGATTCCGGAATGTCCGCCAAGTGGTTCTGGCATACCCGGCTGGTGATTTGGGCATGTCAGGTAGGTGTTTCCGGCGAGTCGAGCAGGTGGTTCCGGCGTGCTCGGCAGGTGCTTCCGGGGTCATTGGCACGTGGTTCTGGCATATCTGAGAGGTGGTTCCGGCATGCCCGGCAGGTGACTCCGGAGTGTTCGCCAAGTGTTTCCGGCGTAGCCGGCAGGTGATTTTGCATGTCTAGCGGTGGTTCCGGCGGGTCGAGCCGGTGGTTTCGGCGTGTCCGGCAGGTGGTTCCGGTCTGTCCGGCAGGTGGTTCTGTGGTGTCCGGCACGAGGTTCAGTCTGAGAGGCTGTGCCGGCATGCCCCTCACTTGATTCCGGCTTGTCCCCGAAGTGGTGCTGGTGTAGCGGGCAGGTGATTTTGGCGTGTCCGGCAGGTGGTTCAGGCGAGTTGAGCAGGTGGTTCCAACGTGCTTGGCAGTTGCTTCCGGCGTCTCCGGCACGTGTTTCTGGCACATCTGACAGGTGGTTCCGGCAGGCCCGAAAGGTGATTCCGGTCTGTCCGGTAGGTGGTTCCAGCCTGCACGGCATGTGGTTCTGGTACGTCTCAGAGGTGGTTGCGCATGCCCAACATGTGATTCCGGACTGTCCGCCACATGGTTCTGGCACGTCTGAGAGGTGGTTCCCGCAAGCCCGGCAGGTCATCCCAGAGAGTCCTCCAAGTGGTTCTGGCATAACACGCAGGTGATTTTGGCGTGTCTGGCAGGTTGTTCCGTTGTGCTTGGCAGGTGGTTCAGGCTTGGCCGGCAGGTGGTTCCAGACTGTCCAGGACGTGTTTCCAGCTTCTCCGGCAGGTGGTTCTGGTACGTCTGAGAGGTGGTTCCGCCATGGCTGGCAGGTGATTCCGGACCGTCCCCCAGGTGGTTCTGTCATAGCCAGCAGTTGATATTGGCCTGTCCGGCAGGTGGTTCCAGAGAGTCGAACAGGTGGCTCCGGCGTGCTCGGCAGGTGGTTCCGGTCTGTCCGGTAGGTGATTCCGGCGTGTCCGGCACGTGCTTGTCGCACGTCTGAGAGGTGGTTCCGGAATGCGCGACAGGTGATTTCGGAGTGTCCGCCAGGTGGTTCTGGCGTACCCGGCAGGTGATTTTGGCGTGTCCGGCAGGTGTTTCTGGCGAGTCGAGCAGGTGGCTCTGGGATGCTCGGCAGGTGCTTCCGGCGTCTCCGGCACGTGGTTCTGGTGTGTCTGAGAGCTGGTTCCGGCATGTCCGGCAGATGATTCTGGAGTGTCCGCCAAGTGGTTCTGGCATACCCGGCTGGTGATTTGGGCATGTCACATAGGTGTTTCCGGCGGGTCGAGCAGGTGGCTCCGGCGTGCTCGGCAGGTTGTTCAGACGGGTCTGGCAGGTGTTTTCCCTCTGTTAGGGGTGTGGTTCCACCATCTCATGCACATGGTTCTGGCACGTCTGCGATGTGGTTCCGGCCGGCCCGACGGGTGTTTCCACAGTGTCCGCCAAGTGGTACTGGCGTAGTTGGCAGGTGATTTTGGCATGACCAGCAGGTGGTTCCAGCAAGCCCGGCAGGTGATTCCGAAGTGTTCCCCAACTGGTTGTGGCGTAGCCGGCAGGTGATTTTTGCGTGTCCGGCAGGTGGTTCTGGCGAGTCGAGCAGGTGGTTCCGGCGTGGTCTGCAGGTGCTTCCGGGGTCATTGGCACGTGGTTCTGGCATATCTGAGAGGTGGTTCCGGCGTGCCCGGCAGGTGATTCCGGAGTGTTCGCCAAGTGTTTCCGGCGTAGCCGGCAGGTGATTTTGCATGTCCAGCGGTCGTTCCGGCGGGTCGAGCCGGTGGTTCCGGTGTGTCCGGCAGGTGGTTCCGGTGTGTCCGGCAGGTGGTTCTGTGGCGTCCGGCACGAGGTTCAGTCTGAGAGGCTGTGCCGGCATGACCCTCACGTGATTCCGGCTTGTCCCCGAAGTGGTGCTGGTGTAGCGGGCAGGTGATTTTGGCGTGTCCGGCAGGTGGTTCAGGCGAGTCGAGCAGGTGGCTCCGGCATGCTCGGCAGGTGCTTCCGGCGTCTCCGGCACGTGGTTCTGGTGTGTCTGAGAGCTGGTTCCGGCATGTCCGGCAGATGATTCCGGAGTGTCCGCCAAGTGGTTCTGGCATACCCGGCTGGTGATTTGGGCATGTCAGGTAGGTGGTTCCGGCGAGTCGAGCAGGTGGCTCCGGCGTGCACGGCAGGTTGTTCAGACGGGTCTGGCAGGTGTATTCCGTCTGTTCGGGGTGTGGTTCCAGCATCTCATGCACATGGTTCGGGCACGTCCGAGATGTGGTTCCGGCCGGCCCGACAGGTGTTTCCACAGTGTCCGCCAAGTGGTACTGGCGTAGTTGGCAGGTGATTTTGGCATGACCGGCAGGTGGTTCCAGCAAGCCCGGCAGGTGATTCCGAAGTGTTCCCCAACTGGTTGTGGCGTAGCCGGCAGGTGATTTTTGCGTGTCCGGCAGGTGGTTCTGGCGAGTCGAGCAGGGGGTTCCGGCGTGCTCGGCAGGTGCTTCCGGGGTCATTGGCACGTGGTTCTGGCATATCTGAGAGGTGGTTCCGGCATGCCCGGCAGGTGATTCCGGAGTGTTCGCCAAGTGTTTCCGGCGTAGCCGGCAGGTGATTTTGCATGTCCAGCGGTCGTTCCGGCGGGTCGAGCCGGTGGTTCCGGCGTGTCCGGCAGGTGGTTCCGGTCTGTCCGGCAGGTAGTTCTGTGGTGTCCGGCACGAGGTTCAGTCTGAGAGGCTGTGCCGGCATGCCCCTCACGTGATTCCGGCTTGTCCCCGAAGTGGTGCTGGTGTAGCGGGCAGGTGATTTGGGCGTGTCCGGCAGGTGGTTCAGGCGAGTTGAGCAGGTGGTTGCGACGTGCTCGGCAGGTGCTTCCGGCGTCTCCGGCACGTGTTTCTGGCACATCTGACTGGTGGTTCCGGCATGCCCAAAAGTTGATTCCGGTCTGTCCGGTAGGTGGTTCCGGCGTGCACGGCACGTGGTCCTGGTACGTCTCAGAGGTGGTTGCGTATGCCCAACAGGTGATTCCGGACTGTCCGCCACGTGCTTCTGGCACGTCTGAGAGGTGGTTCCAACATGCCCGGCAGGTCATTTCGGAGAGTCGTCCAAGTGGTTCTGGCGTAGCCCGCAGGTGATTTTGGCGTGTACGGCAGGTGGTTCCGCCGTGCTCGGCAGGTGGTTCAGGCATGGCCGTCACGTGGTTCCAGTCTGTCCAGGACGTGTTTCCAGCTTCTCCGGCAGGTGGTTCTGGTACGTCTGAGAGGTGGTTCCGCCATGGCTGGCAGGTGATCCCGGACTGTCCCCCAGGTGGTTCTGGCATAGCCAGCATTTGATATTGGCCTGTCCGGAAGGTGGTTCCAGCCAGTCGAACAGGTGGCTCCGGCGTTCTTGGCAGGTGGTTCCGGTCTGTCCGGTAGGTGTTTCCAGCGTGTCTGGCACGTGCTTCCGGCACGTTTGAGAGGTGGTTCCGGCATGCGCGGCAGGTGATTCCGTAGTGTCCGCCAGGTGGTTCTGGCATACCCGGCAGGTGATTTGGGCGTGTCCGGCAGGTGTTTCTGGCGAGTCGAGCAGGTGGCTCCGGCATGCTCGGCAGGTGCTTCCGGCGTCTCCGGCACTTGGTTCTGGTGTGTCTGAGAGCTGGTTCCGGCATGTCCGGCAGATGATTCCGGAGTGTCCGCCAAGTGGTTCTGGCATACCCAGCAGGTGATTTTGGCGTGTCAGGGAGGTGGTACCGGTGAGTCGAGCAGGTGGTTCCGGCGTGCTCAGCAGGTGGTTCAGGCGGTTCTGGCAGGTGGTATCCGTCTGTTCGGGGTGTAGTTCCAGCATCTCATGAACACGTTTCTGGCACGTCTGAGATGTGGTTCCAGCCGGCCCGACAGGTGTTTCCGCAGTGTCCGCCAAGCGGTTCTGGCGTAGTTGGCAGGTGATTTTGGCATGACTGGCAGGTGGTTCCAGCAAGCCTGGCAGGTGATTCCAAAGTCTTCACCAACTGGTTGTGGCGTAGCCGGCAGGTGATTTTTGCGTGATCGGCAGGTGGTTCTGGCGAGTCGAGCAGGTGGTTCCGGCGTGCTCGGCTGGTGCTTCCGGGGTCATTGGCACGGGGTTCTGGCATGTCTGAGAGGTGGTTCCTGCATGCCCGGCAAGTGATTCCGGAGTGTTCGGCAAGTGGTTCTGGCATAGTCGGCAGGTGATTTTGGCATGTCCGGCAGGTGGTGCAGGCGAGTTGAGCAGGTGGTTCCAACGTGCTCGGCAGGTGCTTCCGGCGTCTCCGGCACGTGTTTCTGGCACATCTGACAGGTGGTTCCGGCATGCCCGAAAGGTGATTCCGGTCTGTCCGGTAGGTGGTTCCAGCCTGCACGGCATGTGGTTCTGGTACGTCTCAGAGGTGGTTGCGCATGCCCAACAGGTGATTCCGGACTGTCCGCCACATGGTTCTGGCACGTCTGAGAGGTGGTTCCGGCATGCCCGGCAGGTCATCCCAGAGAGTCCTCCAAGTGGTTCTGGCATAACACGCAGGTGATTTTGGCGTGTCTGGCAGGTTGTTCCGTTGTGCTTGGCAGGTGGTTCAGGCTTGGCCGGCAGGTGGTTCCAGACTGTCCAGGACGTGTTTCCAGCTTCTCCAGCAGGTGGTTCTGGTACGTCTGAGAGGTGGTTCCGCCATGGCTGGCAGGTGATTCCGGACCGTCCCCCAGGTGGTTCTGGCATAGCCAGCAGTTGATATTGGCCTGTCCGGCAGGTGGTTCCAGCGAGTCGAACAGGTGGCTCCGGCGTGCTCGGCAGGTGGTTCCGGTCTGTCCGGTAGGTGATTCCGGCGTGTCCGGCACGTGCTTCTGGCACGTCTGAGAGGTGGTTCCGGCATGCGCGACAGGTGGTTTCGGAGTGTCCGCCAGGTGGTTCTGGCGTACCCGGCAGGTGATTTTGGCGTGACCGGCAGGTGTTTCTGGCGAGTCGAGCAGGTGGCTCCGGCATGCTCGGCAGGTGCTTCCGGCGTCTCCGGCACGTGGTTCTGGTGTGTCTGAGAGCTGCTTCCGGCATGTCCGGCAGATGATTCCGGAGTGTCCGCCAAGTGGTTCTGGCATACCCGGCTGGTGATTTGGGCATGTCAGGTAGGTGGTTCCGGCGAGTCGAGCAGGTGGCTCCGGCGTGCTCGGCAGGTTGTTCAGACGGGTCTGGCAGGTGTTTTCCGTCTGTTCGGGTTGTGGTTCCAGCATCTCATGCACATGGTTCTGGCACGTCTGAGAAGTGGTTCCGGCCGGCCCGACAGGTGTTTCCACAGTGTCCGCCAAGTGGTACTGGCGTAGTTGGCAGGTGATTTTGGCATGACCGGCAGGTGGTTCCAGCAAGCCCGGCAGGTGATTCCGAAGTGTTCCCCAACTGGTTGTGGCGTAGCCGGCAGGAGATTTTTGCGTGTCCGGCAGGTGGTTCTGGCGAGTCGAGCAGGTGGTTCCGGCGTGCTCGGCAGGTGCTTCCGGGGTCATTGGCACGTGGTTCTGGCATATCTGAGAGGTGGTTCCGGCATGCCCGGCAGGTGATTCCGGAGTGTTCGCCAAGTGTTTCCGGCGTAGCCGGCAGGTGATTTTGCATGTCCAGCGGTCGTTCCGGCGGGTCGAGCCGGTGGTTCCGGCGTGTCCGGCAGGTGGTTCCGGTCTGTCCGGCAGGTGGTTCTGTGGTGTCCGGCACGAGGTTCAGTCTGAGAGGCTGTGCCGGCATGCCCCTCACGTGATTCCGGCTTGTCCCCGAAGTGGTGAGGGTGTAGCGGGCAGGTGATTTTGGCGTGTCCGGCAGGTGGTTCAGGCGAGTTGAGCAGGTGATTGCGAAGTGCTCGGCAAGTGCTTCCGGCGTCTCCGGCACGTGTCTCTGGCACATCTGACTGGTGGTTCCGGCATGCCCAAAAGTTGATTCCGGTCTGTCCGGTAGGTGGTTCCGGCGTGCACGGCACGTGGTTCTGGTACGTCTCAGAGGTGGTTGCGTATGCCCACCAGGTGATTCCGGACTGTCCGCCACTTGCTTCTGGCACGTCTGAGAGGTGGTTCCAACATGCCCGGCAGGTCATTTCGGAGAGTCGTCCAAGTGGTTCTGGCGTAGCCCGCAGGTGATTTGGGCGTGTCCGGCAGGTGGTTCCGCCGTGCTCGGCAGGTGGTTCAGGCATGGCCGTCACGTGGTTCCAGTCTGTCCAGGACGTGTTTCCAGCTTCTCCGGCAGGTGGTTCTGGTACGTCTGAGAGGTGGTTCCGCCATGGCTGGCAGGTGATCCCGGACTGTCCCCCAGGTGGTTCTGGCATAGCCAGCAGTTGATATTGGCCTGTCCGGCAGGTGGTTCCAGCGAGTCGAACAGGTGGCTCCGGCGTTCTTGGCAGGTGGTTCCGGTCTGTCCGGTAGGTGTTTCCGGCGTGTCTGGCACGTGCTTCCGGCACGTCTGAGAGGTGGTTCCGGCATGCGCGGCAGGTGATTCCGTAGTGTCCGCCAGGTGGTTCTGGCATACCCGGCAGGTGATTTTGGCGTGTCCGGCAGGTGTTTCTGGCGAGTCGAGCAGGTGGCTCCGGCATGCTCGGCAGGTGCTTCCGGCGTCTCTGGCACTTGGTTCTGGTGTGTCTGAGAGCTGGTTCCGGCATGTCCGGCAGATGATTCCGGAGTGTCCGCCAAGTGGTTCTGGCATACCCAGCAGGTGATTTTGGCGTGTCAGGGAGGTGGTACCGGTGAGTCGAGCAGGTGGTTCCGGCGTGCTCAGCAGGTGGTTCAGGCGGTTCTGGCAGGTGGTATCCGTCTGTTCGGGGTGTGGTTCCAGCATCTCATGAACACGTTTCTGGCACATCTGAGATGTGGTTCCAGGCGGCCCGACAGGTGTTTCCGCAGTGTCCGCCAAGCGGTTCTGGCGTAGTTGGCAGGTGATTTTGGCATGACTGGCAGGTGGTTCCAGCAAGCCTGGCAGGTGATTCCAAAGTGTTCCCCAACTGGTTGTGGCGTAGCCGGCAGGTGATTTTGGCGTGATCGGCAGGTGGTTCTTGCGAGTCGAGCAGGTGGTTCCGGCGTGCTCGGCTGGTGCTTCCGGGGTCATTGGCACGGGGTTCTGGCATGTCTGAGAGGTGGTTCCTGCATGCCCGGCAAGTGATTCCGGAGTGTTCGGCAAGTGGTTCTGGCATAGTCGGCAGGTGATTTTGGCATGTCCGGCAGGTGGTTCAGGCGAGTTGAGCAGGTGGTTCCAACGTGCTTGGCAGGTGCTTCCGGCGTCTCCGGCACGTGTTTCTGGCACATCTGACAGGTGGTTCCGGCATGCCCGAAAGGTGATTCCGGTCTGTCCCGTAGGTGGTTGCAGCCTGCACGGCATGTGGTTCTGGTACGTCTCAGAGGTGGTTGCGCATGCCCAACAGGTGATTCCGGACTGTCCGCCAAATGGTTCTGGCACGTCTGAGAGGTGGTTCCGGCATGCCCGAAAGGTCATCCCAGAGAGTCCTCCAAGTGGTTCTGGCATAACACGCAGGTGATTTTGGCGTGTCTGGCAGGTTGTTCCGTTGTGCTTGGCAGGTGGTTCAGGCTTGGCCGGCAGGTGGTTCCAGACTGTCCAGGACGTGTTTCCAGCTTCTCCGGCAGGTGGTTCTGGTACGTCTGAGAGGTGGTTCCGCCATGGCTGGCAGGTGATTCCGGACCGTCCCCCAGGTGGTTCTGGCATAGCCAGCAGTTGATATTGGCCTGTCCGGCAGGTGGTTCCAGCGAGTCGAACAGGTGGCTCCGGCGTGCTCGGCAGGTGGTTCCGGTCTGTCCGGTAGGTGATTCCGGCGTGTCCGGCACGTGCTTCCGGCACGTCTGAGAGGTGGTTCCGGCATGCGCGACTGGTGGTTTCGGAGTGTCCGCCAGGTGGTTCTGGCGTACCCGGCAGGTGATTTTGGCGTGTCCGGCAGGTGTTTCTGGCGAGTCGAGCAGGTGGCTCCGGCATGCTCGGCAGGTGCTTCCGGCGTCTCCGGCACGTGGTTCTGGTGTGTCTGAGAGCTGGTTCCGGCATGTCCGGCAGATGATTCCGGAGTGTCCGCCAAGTGGTTCTGGCATACCCGGCTGGTGATTTGGGCATGTCAGGTAGGTGGTTCCGGCGAGTCGAGCAGGTGGCTCCGGCGTGCACGGCAGGTTGTTCAGACGGGTCTGGCAGGTGTATTCCGTCTGTTCGGGGTGTGGTTCCAGCATCTCATGCACATGGTTCGGGCACGTCCGAGATGTGGTTCCGGCCGGCCCGACAGGTGTTTCCACAGTGTCCGCCAAGTGGTACTGGCGTAGTTGGCAGGTGATTTTGGCATGACCGGCAGGTGGTTCCAGCAAGCCCGGCAGGTGATTCCGAAGTGTTCCCCAACTGGTTGTGGCGTAGCCGGCAGGTGATTTTTGCGTGTCCGGCAGGTGGTTCTGGCGAGTCGAGCAGGGGGTTCCGGCGTGCTCGGCAGGTGCTTCCGGGGTCATTGGCACGTGGTTCTGGCATATCTGAGAGGTGGTTCCGGCATGCCCGGCAGGTGATTCCGGAGTGTTCGCCAAGTGTTTCCGGCGTAGCCGGCAGGTGATTTTGCATGTCCAGCGGTCGTTCCGGCGGGTCGAGCCGGTGGTTCCGGCGTGTCCGGCAGGTGGTTCCGGTCTGTCCGGCAGGTAGTTCTGTGGTGTCCGGCACGAGGTTCAGTCTGAGAGGCTGTGCCGGCATGCCCCTCACGTGATTCCGGCTTGTCCCCGAAGTGGTGCTGGTGTAGCGGGCAGGTGATTTGGGCATGTCCGGCAGGTGGTTCAGGCGAGTTGAGCAGGTGGTTGCGACGTGCTCGGCAGGTGCTTCCGGCGTCTCCGGCACGTGTTTCTGGCACATCTGACTGGTGGTTCCGGCATGCCCAAAAGTTGATTCCGGTCTGTCCGGTAGGTGGTTCCGGCGTGCACGGCACGTGGTCCTGGTACGTCTCAGAGGTGGTTGCGTATGCCCAACAGGTGATTCTGGACTGTCCGCCACGTGCTTCTGGCACGTCTGAGAGGTGGTTCCAACATGCCCGGCAGGTCATTTCGGAGAGTCGTCCAAGTGGTTCTGGCGTAGCCCGCAGGTGATTTTGGCGTGTACGGCAGGTGGTTCCGCCGTGCTCGGCAGGTGGTTCAGGCATGGCCGTCACGTGGTTCCAGTCTGTCCAGGACGTGTTTCCAGCTTCTCCGGCAGGTGGTTCTGGTACGTCTGAGAGGTGGTTCCGCCATGGCTGGCAGGTGATCCCGGACTGTCCCCCAGGTGGTTCTGGCATAGCCAGCATTTGATATTGGCCTGTCCGGAAGGTGGTTCCAGCCAGTCGAACAGGTGGCTCCGGCGTTCTTGGCAGGTGGTTCCGGTCTGTCCGGTAGGTGTTTCCAGCGTGTCTGGCACGTGCTTCCGGCACGTTTGAGAGGTGGTTCCGGCATGCGCGGCAGGTGATTCCGTAGTGTCCGCCAGGTGGTTCTGGCATACCCGGCAGGTGATTTGGGCGTGTCCGGCAGGTGTTTCTGGCGAGTCGAGCAGGTGGCTCCGGCATGCTCGGCAGGTGCTTCCGGCGTCTCCGGCACTTGGTTCTGGTGTGTCTGAGAGCTGGTTCCGGCATGTCCGGCAGATGATTCCGGAGTGTCCGCCAAGTGGTTGTGGCATACCCAGCAGGTGATTTTGGCGTGTCAGGGAGGTGGTACCGGTGAGTCGAGCAGGTGGTTCCGGCGTGCTCAGCAGGTGGTTCAGGCGGTTCTGGCAGGTGGTATCCGTCTGTTCGGGGTGTAGTTCCAGCATCTCATGAACACGTTTCTGGCACGTCTGAGATGTGGTTCCAGCCGGCCCGACAGGTGTTTCCGCAGTGTCCGCCAAGCGGTTCTGGCGTAGTTGGCAGGTGATTTTGGCATGACTGGCAGGTGGTTCCAGCAAGCCTGGCAGGTGATTCCAAAGTGTTCACCAACTGGTTGTGGCGTAGCCGGCAGGTGATTTTTGCGTGATCGGCAGGTGGTTCTGGCGAGTCGAGCAGGTGGTTCCGGCGTGCTCGGCTGGTGCTTCCGGGGTCATTGGCACGGGGTTCTGGCATGTCTGAGAGGTGGTTCCTGCATGCCCGGCAAGTGATTCCGGAGTGTTCGGCAAGTGGTTCTGGCATAGTCGGCAGGTGATTTTGGCATGTCCGGCAGGTGGTGCAGGCGAGTTGAGCAGGTGGTTCCAACGTGCTCGGCAGGTGCTTCCGGCGTCTCCGGCACGTGTTTCTGGCACATCTGACAGGTGGTTCCGGCATGCCCGAAAGGTGATTCCGGTCTGTCCGGTAGGTGGTTCCAGCCTGCACGGCATGTGGTTCTGGTACGTCTCAGAGGTGGTTGCGCATGCCCAACAGGTGATTCCGGACTGTCCGCCACATGGTTCTGGCACGTCTGAGAGGTGGTTCCGGCATGCCCGGCAGGTCATCCCAGAGAGTCCTCCAAGTGGTTCTGGCATAACACGCAGGTGATTTTGGCGTGTCTGGCAGGTTGTTCCGTTGTGCTTGGCAGGTGGTTCAGGCTTGGCCGGCAGGTGGTTCCAGACTGTCCAGGACGTGTTTCCAGCTTCTCCAGCAGGTGGTTCTGGTACGTCTGAGAGGTGGTTCCGCCATGGCTGGCAGGTGATTCCGGACCGTCCCCCAGGTGGTTCTGGCATAGCCAGCAGTTGATATTGGCCTGTCCGGCAGGTGGTTCCAGAGAGTCGAACAGGTGGCTCCGGCGTGCTCGGCAGGTGGTTCCGGTCTGTCCGGTAGGTGATTCCGGCGTGTCCGGCACGTGCTTCTGGCACGTCTGAGAGGTGGTTCCGGCATGCGCGACAGGTGGTTTCGGAGTGTCCGCCAGGTGGTTCTGGCGTACCCGGCAGGTGATTTTGGCGTGACCGGCAGGTGTTTCTGGCGAGTCGAGCAGGTGGCTCCGGCATGCTCGGCAGGTGCTTCCGGCGTCTCCGGCACGTGGTTCTGGTGTGTCTGAGAGCTGCTTCCGGCATGTCCGGCAGATGATTCCGGAGTGTCCGCCAAGTGGTTCTGGCATACCCGGCTGGTGATTTGGGCATGTCAGGTAGGTGGTTCCGGCGAGTCGAGCAGGTGGCTCCGGCGTGCTCGGCAGGTTGTTCAGACGGGTCTGGCAGGTGTTTTCCGTCTGTTCGGGTTGTGGTTCCAGCATCTCATGCACATGGTTCTGGCACGTCTGAGAAGTGGTTCCGGCCGGCCCGACAGGTGTTTCGACAGTGTCCGCCAAGTGGTACTGGCGTAGTTGGCAGGTGATTTTGGCATGACCGGCAGGTGGTTCCAGCAAGCCCGGCAGGTGATTCCGAAGTGTTCCCCAACTGGTTGTGGCGTAGCCGGCAGGAGATTTTTGCGTGTCCGGCAGGTGGTTCTGGCGAGTCGAGCAGGTGGTTCCGGCGTGCTCGGCAGGTGCTTCCGGGGTCATTGGCACGTGGTTCTGGCATATCTGAGAGGTGGTTCCGGCATGCCCGGCAGGTGATTCCGGAGTGTTCGCCAAGTGTTTCCGGCGTAGCCGGCAGGTGATTTTGCATGTCCAGCGGTCGTTCCGGCGGGTCGAGCCGGTGGTTCCGGCGTGTCCGGCAGGTGGTTCCGGTCTGTCCGGCAGGTGGTTCTGTGGTGTCCGGCACGAGGTTCAGTCTGAGAGGCTGTGCCGGCATGCCCCTCACGTGATTCCGGCTTGTCCCCGAAGTGGTGAGGGTGTAGCGGGCAGGTGATTTTGGCGTGTCCGGCAGGTGGTTCAGGCGAGTTGAGCAGGTGATTGCGAAGTGCTCGGCAAGTGCTTCCGGCGTCTCCGGCACGTGTCTCTGGCACATCTGACTGGTGGTTCCGGCATGCCCAAAAGTTGATTCCGGTCTGTCCGGTAGGTGGTTCCGGCGTGCACGGCACGTGGTTCTGGTACGTCTCAGAGGTGGTTGCGTATGCCCACCAGGTGATTCCGGACTGTCCGCCACTTGCTTCTGGCACGTCTGAGAGGTGGTTCCAACATGCCCGGCAGGTCATTTCGGAGAGTCGTCCAAGTGGTTCTGGCGTAGCCCGCAGGTGATTTGGGCGTGTCCGGCAGGTGGTTCCGCCGTGCTCGGCAGGTGGTTCAGGCATGGCCGTCACGTGGTTCCAGTCTGTCCAGGACGTGTTTCCAGCTTCTCCGGCAGGTGGTTCTGGTACGTCTGAGAGGTGGTTCCGCCATGGCTGGCAGGTGATCCCGGACTGTCCCCCAGGTGGTTCTGGCATAGCCAGCAGTTGATATTGGCCTGTCCGGCAGGTGGTTCCAGCGAGTCGAACAGGTGGCTCCGGCGTTCTTGGCAGGTGGTTCCGGTCTGTCCGGTAGGTGTTTCCGGCGTGTCTGGCACGTGCTTCCGGCACGTCTGAGAGGTGGTTCCGGCATGCGCGGCAGGTGATTCCGTAGTGTCCGCCAGGTGGTTCTGGCATACCCGGCAGGTGATTTTGGCGTGTCCGGCAGGTGTTTCTGGCGAGTCGAGCAGGTGGCTCCGGCATGCTCGGCAGGTGCTTCCGGCGTCTCTGGCACTTGGTTCTGGTGTGTCTGAGAGCTGGTTCCGGCATGTCCGGCAGATGATTCCGGAGTGTCCGCCAAGTGGTTCTGGCATACCCAGCAGGTGATTTTGGCGTGTCAGGGAGGTGGTACCGGTGAGTCGAGCAGGTGGTTCCGGCGTGCTCAGCAGGTGGTTCAGGCGGTTCTGGCAGGTGGTATCCGTCTGTTCGGGGTGTGGTTCCAGCATCTCATGAACACGTTTCTGGCACATCTGAGATGTGGTTCCAGGCGGCCCGACAGGTGTTTCCGCAGTGTCCGCCAAGCGGTTCTGGCGTAGTTGGCAGGTGATTTTGGCATGACTGGCAGGTGGTTCCAGCAAGCCTGGCAGGTGATTCCAAAGTGTTCCCCAACTGGTTGTGGCGTAGCCGGCAGGTGATTTTGGCGTGATCGGCAGGTGGTTCTTGCGAGTCGAGCAGGTGGTTCCGGCGTGCTCGGCTGGTGCTTCCGGGGTCATTGGCACGGGGTTCTGGCATGTCTGAGAGGTGGTTCCTGCATGCCCGGCAAGTGATTCCGGAGTGTTCGGCAAGTGGTTCTGGCATAGTCGGCAGGTGATTTTGGCATGTCCGGCAGGTGGTTCAGGCGAGTTGAGCAGGTGGTTCCAACGTGCTTGGCAGGTGCTTCCGGCGTCTCCGGCACGTGTTTCTGGCACATCTGACAGGTGGTTCCGGCATGCCCGAAAGGTGATTCCGGTCTGTCCCGTAGGTGGTTGCAGCCTGCACGGCATGTGGTTCTGGTACGTCTCAGAGGTGGTTGCGCATGCCCAACAGGTGATTCCGGACTGTCCGCCAAATGGTTCTGGCACGTCTGAGAGGTGGTTCCGGCATGCCCGAAAGGTCATCCCAGAGAGTCCTCCAAGTGGTTCTGGCATAACACGCAGGTGATTTTGGCGTGTCTGGCAGGTTGTTCCGTTGTGCTTGGCAGGTGGTTCAGGCTTGGCCGGCAGGTGGTTCCAGACTGTCCAGGACGTGTTTCCAGCTTCTCCGGCAGGTGGTTCTGGTACGTCTGAGAGGTGGTTCCGCCATGGCTGGCAGGTGATTCCGGACCGTCCCCCAGGTGGTTCTGGCATAGCCAGCAGTTGATATTGGCCTGTCCGGCAGGTGGTTCCAGCGAGTCGAACAGGTGGCTCCGGCGTGCTCGGCAGGTGGTTCCGGTCTGTCCGGTAGGTGATTCCGGCGTGTCCGGCACGTGCTTCCGGCACGTCTGAGAGGTGGTTCCGGCATGCGCGACTGGTGGTTTCGGAGTGTCCGCCAGGTGGTTCTGGCGTACCCGGCAGGTGATTTTGGCGTGTCCGGCAGGTGTTTCTGGCGAGTCGAGCAGGTGGCTCCGGCATGCTCGGCAGGTGCTTCCGGCGTCTCCGGCACGTGGTTCTGGTGTGTCTGAGAGCTGGTTCCGCCATGTCCGGCAGATGATTCCGGAGTGTCCGCCAAGTGGTTCTGGCATACCCGGCTGGTGATTTGGGCATGTCAGGTAGGTGGTTCCGGCGAGTAGAGCAGGTGGCTCCGCCGTGCTCGGCAGGTTGTTCAGACGGGTCTGGCAGGTGTTTTCCGTCTGTTCGGGGTGTGGTTCCAGCATCTCATGCACCTGGTTCTGGCACGTCTGAGATGTGGTTCCGGCCGGCCCGACAGGTGTTTCCACCGTGTCCGCCAAGCGGTACTGGCGTAGTTGGCAGGTGATTTTGGCATGACCGGCAGGTGGTTCCAGCAAGCCCGGCAGGTGATTCCGAAGTGTTCCCCAACTGGTTGTGGCGTAGCCGGCAGGTGATTTTTGCGTGTCCGGCAGGTGGTTCTGGCGAGTCGAGCAGGTGGTTCCGGCGTGCTCGGCAGGTGCTTCCGGGGTCATTGGCACGTGGTTCTGGCATATCTGAGAGGTGGTTCCGGCATGCCCGGCAGGTGATTCTGGAGTGTTCGCCAAGTGTTTCCGGCGTAGCCGGCAGGTGATTTTGCATGTCCAGCGGTCGTTCCGGCGTGTCGAGCCGGTGGTTCCGGCGTGTCCGGCAGGTGGTTCCGGTCTGTCCGGCAGGTGCTTCTGTGGTGTCCGGCACGAGGTTCAGTCTGAGAGGCTGTGCCGGCATGCCCCTCACGTGATTCCGGCTTGTCCCCGAAGTGGTGCTGGTGTAGCGGGCAGGCGATTTTGGCCTGTCCGGCAGGTGGTTCAGGCGAGTTGAGCAGGTGGTTGCGACGTGCTCGGCAGGTGCTTCCGGCGTCTCCGGCACGTGTTTCTGGCACATCTGACTGGTGGTTCCGGCATGTCCAAAAGTTGATTCCGGTCTGTCCGGTAGGTGGTTCCGGCGTGCACGGCACGTGGACCTGGTACGTCTCAGAGGTGGTTGCGTATGCCCAACAGGTGATTCCGGACTGTCCGCCACGTGCTTCTGGCACGTCTGAGAGGTGGTTCCAAAATGCCCGGCAGGTCATTTCGGAGAGTCATCCAAGTGGTTCCGGCGTAGCCCACAGGTGATTTTGGCGTGTCCGGCAGGTGGTTCAGGCATGGCCGTCACGTGGTTCCAGTCTGTCCAGGACGTGTTTCCAGCTTCTCCGACAGGTGGTTCTGGTACGTCTGAGAGGTGGTTCCGCCATGGCTGGCAGGTGATTCCGGACCGTCCCCCAGGTGGCTCTGGCATAGCCAGCAGTTGATATTGGCCTGTCCGGCAGGTGGTTCCAGCGAGTCGAACAGGTGGCTCAGGCGTGCTCGGCAGGTGGTTCCGGTCTGTCCGGTAGGTGATTCCGGCGTGTCCGGCACGTGCTTCCGGCACGTCTGAGAGGTGGTTCCGGCATGCGCGACAGGTGGTTTCGGAGTGTCCGCCAGGTGGTTCTGGCGTACCCAGCAGGTGATTTTGGCGTGTCCGGCAGGTGTTTCTGGCGAGTCGAGCAGGTGGCTCCGGCATGCTCGGCAGGTGCTTCCGGCGTCTCCGGCACGTGGTTCTGGTGTGTCTGAGAGCTGCTTCCGGCATGTCCGGCAGATGATTCCGGAGTGTCCGCCAAGTGGTTCTGGCATACCCGGCTGGTGATTTGGGCATGTCAGGTAGGTGGTTCCGGCGAGTCGATCAGGTGTCTACGGCGTGCTCGGCAGCTTGTTCAGATGGGTCTGGCAGGTGTTTTCCGTCTTTTCGGGGTGTGGTTCCAGCATCTCATGCACATGGTTCTGGCACGTCTGAGATGTGTTTCCGGCCGGCCCGACAGGTGTTTCCACAGTGTCCGCCAAGTGGTACTGGCATAGTTGGCAGGTGATTTTGGCATGACCAGCAGGTGGTTCCAGCATGCCCGGCAGGTGATTCCGAAGTGTTCCCCAACTGGTTGTGGCGTAGCCGGCAGGTGATTTCTGTGTGTCCGGCAGGTGGTTCTGGCGAGTTGAGCAGGTGGTTCCGGCGTGCTCGGCAGGTGCTTCCGGGGTCATTGGCACGTGGTTCTGGCATATCTGAGAGGTGGTTCCGGCATGCCCGGCAGGTGATTCCGGAGTGTTCGCCAAGTGTTTCCGGCGTAGCCGGCAGGTGATTTTGCATGTCCAGCGGTCGTTCCGGCGGGTCGAGCCGGTGGTTCCGGCGTGTCCGGCAGGTGGTTCCGGTCTGTCCGGCAGGTGGTTCTGTGGTGTCCGGCACGAGGTTCAGTCTGAGAGGCTGTGCCGGCATGCCCCTCACGTGATTCCGGCTTGTCCCCGAAGTGGTGCTGGTGTAGCGGGCAGGTGATTTTGGCGTGTCCGGCAGGTGGTTCAGGTGAGTTGAGCAGGTGGTTGCGACGTGCTCGGCAGGTGCTTCCGGCGTCTCCGGCACGTGTTTCTGGCACATCTGACTGGTGGTTCCGGCATGCCCAAAAGTTGATTCCGGTCTGTCCGGTAGGTGGTTCCGGCGTGCACGGCACGTGGTTCTGGTACGTCTCAGAGGTGGTTGCGTATGCCCAACAGGTGATTCCGGACTGTCCGCCACGTGCTTCTGGCACGTCTGAGAGGTGGTTCCAACATGCCCGGCAGGTCATTTCGGAGAGTCGTCCAAGTGGTTCTGGCGTAGCCCGCAGGTAATTTGGGCGTGTCCGGCAGGTGGTTCCGCAGTGCTCGGCAGGTGGTTCAGGCATGGCCGTCACGTGGTTCCAGTCTGTCCAGGACGTGTTTCCAGCTTCTCCGGCAGGTGGTTCTGGTACGTCTGAGAGGTGGTTCCGCCATGGCTGGCAGGTGATCCCGGACTGTCCCCCAGGTGGTTCTGGCATAGCCAGCAGTTGATATTGGCCTGTCCGGCAGGTGGTTCCAGCGAGTCGAACAGGTGGCTCCGGCGTGCTCGGCAGGTGGTTCCGGTCTGTCCGGTAGGTGTTTCCGGCGTGTCTGGCACGTGCTTCCGGCACGTCTGAGAGGTGGTTCCGGCATGCGCGGCAGGTGATTCCGTAGTGTCCGCCAGGTGCTTCTGCCGTGCCCGGCAGGTGATTTTGGCGTGTCCGGCAGGTGTTTCTGGCGAGTCGATCATGTGGCTCCGGCATGCTCGGCAGGTGCTTCCGGCGTCTCCGGCACTTGGTTCTGGTGTGTCTGAGAGCTGGTTCCGGCATGTCCGGCAGATGATTCCTGTGTGTCCGCCAAGTGGTTCTGGCATACCCAGCAGGTGATTTTGGCGTGTCAGGGAGGTGGTACCGGTGAGTCGAGCAGGTGGTTCCGGCGTGCTCAGCAGGTGGTTCAGGCGGTTCTGGCAGGTGGTATCCGTCTGTTCGGGGTGTGGTTCCAGCATCTCATGAACACGTTTCTGGCACGTCTGAGATGTGGTTCCAGCCGGCCCGACAGGTGTTTCCGCAGTGTCCGCCAAGCGGTTCTGGTGTAGTTGGCAGGTGATTTTGGCATGACTGACAGGTGGTTCCAGCAAGCCTGGCAGGTGATTCCAAAGTGTTCACCAACTGGTTGTGGCGTAGCCGGCAGGTGATTTTGGCGTGATCGGCAGGTGGTTCTGGCGAGTCGAGCAGGTGGTTCCGGCGTGCTCGGCTGGTGCTTCCGGGGTCATTGGCACGGGGTTCTGGCATGTCTGAGAGGTGGTTCCTGCATGCCCGCCAAGTGATTCCGGAGTGTTCGCCAAGTGGTTCTGGCATAGTCGGCAGGTGATTTTGGCATGTCCGGCAGGTGGTTCAGGCGAGTTGAGCAGGTGGTTCCAACGTGCTCGGCAGGTGCTTCCGGCGTCTCCGGCACGTGTTTCTGGCACATCTGACAGGTGGTTCCGGCATGCCCGAAAGGTGATTCCGGTCTGTCCCGTAGGTGGTTCCAGCCTGCACGGCATGTGGTTCTGGTACGTCTCAGAGGTGGTTGCGCATGCCCAACAGGTGATTCCGGACTGTCCGCCACATGGTTCAGGCACGTCTGAGATGTGGTTCCCGCCGGCCCGACAGGTGTTTCCGCAGTGTCCGCCAAGCGGTTCTGGCGTAGTTGGCAGGTGATTTTGGCATGACTGGCAGGTGGTTCCAGCAAGCCTGGCAGGTGATTCCAAAGTGTTCACCAACTGGTTGTGGCGTAGCTGGCAGGTGATTTTGGCGTGATCGGCAGGTGGTTCTTGCGAGTCGAGCAGGTGGTTCCGGCGTGCTCGGCTGGTGCTTCCGGGGTCATTGGCACGGGGTTCTGGCATGTCTGAGAGGTGGTTCCTGCATGCCCGGCAAGTGATTCCGGAGTGTTCGCCAAGTGGTTCTGGCATAGTCGGCAGGTGATTTTGGCATGTCCGGCAGGTGGTTCAGGCGAGTTGAGCAGGTGGTTCCAACGTGCTTGGCAGGTGCTTCCGGCGTCTCCGGCACGTGTTTCTGGCACATCTGACAGGTGGTTCCGGCATGCCCGAAAGGTGATTCCGGTCTGTCCCGTAGGTGGTTGCAGCCTGCACGGCATGTGGTTCTGGTACGTCTCAGAGGTGGTTGCGCATGCCCAACAGGTGATTCCGGACTGTCCGCCAAATGGTTCTGGCACGTCTGAGAGGTGGTTCCGGCATGCCCGAAAGGTCATCCCAGAGAGTCCTCCAAGTGGTTCTGGCATAACACGCAGGTGATTTTGGCGTGTCTGGCAGGTTGTTCCGTTGTGCTTGGCAGGTGGTTCAGGCTTGGCCGGCAGGTGGTTCCAGACTGTCCAGGACGTGTTTCCAGCTTCTCCGGCAGGTGGTTCTGGTACGTCTGAGAGGTGGTTCCGCCATGGCTGGCAGGTGATTCCGGACCGTCCCCCAGGTGGTTCTGGCATAGCCAGCAGTTGATATTGGCCTGTCCGGCAGGTGGTTCCAGCGAGTCGAACAGGTGGCTCCGGCGTGCTCGGCAGGTGGTTCCGGTCTGTCCGGTAGGTGATTCCGGCGTGTCCGGCACGTGCTTCCGGCACGTCTGAGAGGTGGTTCCGGCATGCGCGACTGGTGGTTTCGGAGTGTCCGCCAGGTGGTTCTGGCGTACCCGGCAGGTGATTTTGGCGTGTCCGGCAGGTGTTTCTGGCGAGTCGAGCAGGTGGCTCCGGCATGCTCGGCAGGTGCTTCCGGCGTCTCCGGCACGTGGTTCTGGTGTGTCTGAGAGCTGGTTCCGCCATGTCCGGCAGATGATTCCGGAGTGTCCGCCAAGTGGTTCTGGCATACCCGGCTGGTGATTTGGGCATGTCAGGTAGGTGGTTCCGGCGAGTCGAGCAGGTGGCTCCGCCGTGCTCGGCAGGTTGTTCAGACGGGTCTGGCAGGTGTTTTCCGTCTGTTCGCGGTGTGGTTCCAGCATCTCATGCACATGGTTCTGGCACGTCTGAGATGTGGTTCCGGCCGGCCCGACAGGTGTTTCCACAGTGTCCGCCAAGTGGTACTGGCGTAGTTGGCAGGTGATTTTGGCATGACCGGCAGGTGGTTCCAGCAAGCCCGGCAGGTGATTCCGAAGTGTTCCCCAACTGGTTGTGGTGTAGCCGGCAGGTGATTTTTGCGTGTCCGGCAGGTGGTTCTGGCGAGTCGAGCAGGTGGTTCCGGCGTGCTCGGCAGGTGCTTCCGGGGTCATTGGCACGTGGTTCTGGCATATCTGAGAGGTGGTTCCGGCATGCCCGGCAGGTGATTCTGGAGTGTTCGCCAAGTGTTTCCGGCGTAGCCGGCAGGTGATTTTGCATGTCCAGCGGTCGTTCCGGCGGGTCGAGCCGGTGGTTCCGGCGTGTCCGGCAGGTGGTTCCGGTCTGTCCGGCAGGTGGTTCTGTGGTGTCCGGCACGAGGTTCAGTCTGAGAGGCTGTGCCGGCATGCCCCTCACGTGATTCCGGCTTGTCCCCGAAGTGGTGCTGGTGTAGCGGGCAGGCGATTTTGGCCTGTCCGGCAGGTGGTTCAGGCGAGTTGAGCAGGTGGTTGCGACGTGCTCGGCAGGTGCTTCCGGCGTCTCCGGCACGTGTTTCTGGCACATCTGACTGGTGGTTCCGGCATGCCCAAAAGTTGATTCCGGTCTGTCCGGTAGGTGGTTCCGGCGTGCACGGCACGTGGTTCTGGTACGTGTCAGAGGTGGTTGCGTATGATCAACTGGTGATTCCGGACTGTCCGCCACGTGCTTCTGGCACGTCTGAGAGGTGGTTCCAACATGCCCGGCAGGTCATTTCGGAGAGTCGTCCAAGTGGTTCTGGCGTAGCCCGCAGGTGATTTGGGCGTGTCCGGCAGGTGGTTCCGCCGTGCTCGGCAGGTGGTTCAGGCATGGCCGTCACGTGGTTCCAGTCTGTCCAGGACGTGTTTCCAGCTTCTCCGGCAGGTGGTTCTGGTACGTCTGAGAGGTGGTTCCGCCATGGCTGGCAGGTGATCCCGGACCGTCCCCCAGGTGGTTCTGGCATAGCCAGCAGTTGATATTGGCCTGTCCGGCAGGTGGTTCCAGCGAGTCGAACAGGTGGCTCCGGCGTGCTCGGCAGGTGGTTCCGGTCTTTCCGGTAGGTGATTCCGGCGTGTCCGGCACGTGCTTCCGGCACGTCTGAGAGGTGGTTCCGGCATGCGCGACTGGTGGTTTCGGAGTGTCCGCCAGGTGGTTCTGGCGTACCCGGCAGGTGATTTTGGCGTGTCCGGCAGGTGTTTCTGGCGAGTCGAGCAGGTGGCTCCGGCATGCTCGGCAGGTGCTTCCGGCGTCTCCGGCACGTGGTTCTGGTGTGTCTGAGAGCTGGTTCCGCCATGTCCGGCAGATGATTCCGGAGTGTCCGCCAAGTGGTTCTGGCATACCCGGCTGGTGATTTGGGCATGTCAGGTAGGTGGTTCCGGCGAGTCGAGCAGGTTGCTCCGCCGTGATCGGCAGGTTGTTCAGACGGGTCTGGCAGGTGTTTTCCGTCTGTTCGCGGTGTGGTTCCAGCATCTCATGCACATGGTTCTGGCACGTCTGAGATGTGGTTCCGGACGGCCCGACAGGTGTTTCCACAGTGTCTGCCAAGTGGTACTGGCGTAGTTGGCAGGTGATTTTGGCATGACCAGCAGGTGGTTCCAGCAAGCCCGGCAGGTGATTCCGAAGTGTTCCCCAACTGGTTGTGGCGTAGCCGGCAGGTGATTTTTGCGTGTCCGGCAGGTGGTTCTGGCGAGTCGAGCAGGTGGTTCCGGCGTGCTCGGCAGGTGCTTCCGGGGTCATTGGCACGTGGTTCTGGCATATCTGAGAGGTGGTTCCGGCATGCCCGGCAGGTGATTCCGGAGTGTTCGCCAAGTGTTTCCGGCGTAGCCGGCAGGTGATTTTGCATGTCCAGCGGTCGTTCCGGCGGGTCGAGCCGGTGGTTCCGGCGTGTCCGGCAGGTGGTTCCGGTCTGTCCGGCAGGTGCTTCTGTGGTGTCCGGCACGAGGTTCAGTCTGAGAGGCTGTGCCGGCATGCCCCTCACGTGATTCCGGCTTGTCCCCGAAGTGGTGCTGGTGTAGCGGGCAGGCGATTTTGGCCTGTCCGGCAGGTGGTTCAGGCGAGTTGAGCAGGTGGTTGCGACGTGCTCGGCAGGTGCTTCCGGCGTCTCCGGCACGTGTTTCTGGCACATCTGACTGGTGGTTCCGGCAAGCCCAAAAGTTGATTCCGGTCTGTCCGGTAGGTGGTTCCGGCGTGCACGGCACGTGGACCTGGTACGTCTCAGAGGTGGTTGCGTATGCCCAACAGGTGATTCCGGACTGTCCGCCACGTGCTTCTGGCACGTCTGAGAGGTGGTTCCAAAATGCCCGGCAGCTCATTTCGGAGAGTCATCCAAGTGGTTCCGGCGTAGCCCACAGGTGATTTTGGCGTGTCCGGCAGGTGGTTCAGGCATGGCCGTCACGTGGTTCCAGTCTGTCCAGGACGTGTTTCCAGCTTCTCCGACAGGTGGTTCTGGTACGTCTGAGAGGTGGTTCCGCCATGGCTGGCAGGTGATTCCGGACCGTCCCCCAGGTGGCTCTGGCATAGCCAGCAGTTGATATTGGCCTGTCCGGCAGGTGGTTCCAGCGAGTCGAACAGTTGGCTCCGGCGTGCTCGGCAGGTGGTTCCGGTCTGTCCGGTAGGTGATTCCGGCGTGTCCGGCACGTGCTTCCGGCACGTCTGAGAGGTGGTTCCGGCATGCGCGACAGGTGGTTTCGGAGTGTCCGCCAGGTGGTTCTGGCGTACCCAGCAGGTGATTTTGGCGTGTCCGGCAGGTGTTTCTGGCGAGTCGAGCAGGTGGCTCCGGCATGCTCGGCAGGTGCTTCCGGCGTCTCCGGCACGTGGTTCTGGTGTGTCTGAGAGCTGCTTCCGGCATGTCCGGCAGATGATTCCGGAGTGTCCGCCAAGTGGTTCTGGCATACCCGGCTGGTGATTTGGGCATGTCAGGTAGGTGGTTCCGGCGAGTCGATCAGGTGTCTACGGCGTGCTCGGCAGCTTGTTCAGATGGGTCTGGCAGGTGTTTTCCGTCTTTTCGGGGTGTGGTTCCAGCATCTCATTCACATGGTTCTGGCACGTCTGAGATGTGTTTCCGGCCGGCCCGACAGGTGTTTCCACAGTGTCCGCCAAGTGGTACTGGCATAGTTGGCAGGTGATTTTGGCATGACCGGCAGGTGGTTCCAGCATGCCCGGCAGGTGATTCCGAAGTGTTCCCCAACTGGTTGTGGCGTAGCCGGCATGTGATTTCTGTGTGTCCGGCAGGTGGTTCTGGCGAGTTGAGCAGGTGGTTCCGGCGTGCTCGGCAGGTGCTTCCGGGGTCATTGGCACGTGGTTCTGGCATATCTGAGAGGTGGTTCCGGCATGCCCGGCAGGTGATTCCGGAGTGTTCGCCAAGTGTTTCCGGCGTAGCCGGCAGGTGATTTTGCATGTCCAGCGGTCGTTCCGGCGGGTCGAGCCGGTGGTTCCGGCGTGTCCGGCAGGTGGTTCCGGTCTGTCCGGCAGGTGGTTCTGTGGTGTCCGGCACGAGGTTCAGTCTGAGAGGCTGTGCCGGCATGCCCCTCACGTGATTCCGGCTTGTCCCCGAAGTGGTGCTGGTGTAGCGGGCAGGTGATTTTGGCGTGTCCGGCAGGTGGTTCAGGTGAGTTGAGCAGGTGGTTGCGACGTGCTCGGCAGGTGCTTCCGGCGTCTCCGGCACGTGTTTCTGGCACATCTGACTGGTGGTTCCGGCATGCCCAAAAGTTGATTCCGGTCTGTCCGGTAGGTGGTTCCGGCGTGCACGGCACGTGGTTCTGGTACGTCTCAGAGGTGGTTGCGTATGCCCAACAGGTGATTCCGGACTGTCCGCCACGTGCTTCTGGCACGTCTGAGAGGTGGTTCCAACATGCCCGGCAGGTCATTTCGGAGAGTCGTCCAAGTGGTTCTGGCGTAGCCCGCAGGTAATTTGGGCGTGTCCGGCAGGTGGTTCCGCAGTGCTCGGCAGGTGGTTCAGGCATGGCCGTCACGTGGTTCCAGTCTGTCCAGGACGTGTTTCCAGCTTCTCCGGCAGGTGGTTCTGGTACGTCTGAGAGGTGGTTCCGCCATGGCTGGCAGGTGATCCCGGACTGTCCCCCAGGTGGTTCTGGCATAGCCAGCAGTTGATATTGGCCTGTCCGGCAGGTGGTTCCAGCGAGTCGAACAGGTGGCTCCGGCGTGCTCGGCAGGTGGTTCCGGTCTGTCCGGTAGGTGTTTCCGGCGTGTCTGGCACGTGCTTCCGGCACGTCTGAGAGGTGGTTCCGGCATGCGCGGCAGGTGATTCCGTAGTGTCCGCCAGGTGCTTCTGCCGTGCCCGGCAGGTGATTTTGGCGTGTCCGGCAGGTGTTTCTGGCGAGTCTAGCAGGTGGCTCCGGCATGCTCGGCAGGTGCTTCCGGCGTCTCCGGCACTTGGTTCTGGTGTGTCTGAGGGCTGGTTCCGGCATGTCCGGCAGATGATTCCGGAGTGTCCGCCAAGTGGTTCTGGCATACCCAGCAGGTGATTTTGGCGTGTCAGGGAGGTGGTACCGGTGAGTCGAGCAGGTGGTTCCGGCGTGCTCAGCAGGTGGTTCAGGCGGTTCTGGCAGGTGGTATCCGTCTGTTCGGGGTGTGGTTCCAGCATCTCATGAACACGTTTCTGGCACGTCTGAGATGTGGTTCCAGCCGGCCCGACAGGTGTTTCCGCAGTGTCCGCCAAGCGGTTCTGGTGTAGTTGGCAGGTGATTTTGGCATGACTGACAGGTGGTTCCAGCAAGCCTGGCAGGTGATTCCAAAGTGTTCCCCAACTGGTTGTGGCGTAGCCGGCAGGTGATTTTGGCGTGATCGGCAGGTGGTTCTGGCGAGTCGAGCAGGTGGTTCCGGCGTGCTCGGCTGGTGCTTCCGGGGTCATTGGCACGGGGTTCTGGCATGTCTGAGAGGTGGTTCCTGCATGCCCGGCAAGTGATTCCGGAGTGTTCGCCAAGTGGTTCTGGCATAGTCGGCAGGTGATTTGGGCGTGTCCGGCAGGTGGTTCCGCCGTGCTCGGCAGGTGGTTCAGGCATGGCCGTCACGTGGTTCCAGTCTGTCCAGGACGTGTTTCCTGCTTCTCCGGCAGGTGGTTCTGGTACATCTGAGAGGTGGTTCCGCCATGGCTGGCAGGTGATCCCGGACTGTCCCCCAGGTGGTTCTGGCATAGCCAGCAGTTGATATTGGCCTGTCCGGCAGGTGGTTCCAGCGAGTCGAACAGGTGGCTCCGGCGTGCTCGGCAGGTGGTTCCGGTCTGTCCGGTAGGTGTTTCCGGCGTGTCTGGCACGTGCTTCCGGCACGTCTGAGAGGTGGTTCCGGCATGCGCGGCAGGTGATTCCGTAGTGTCTGCCAGGTGGTTCTGGCGTACCCGGCAGGTGATTTTGGCGTGTCCGGCAGGTGTTTCTGGCGAGTCGAGCAGGTGGCTCCGGCATGCTCGGCAGGTGCTTCCGGTGTCTCCGGCACTTGGTTCTGGTGTTTCTGAGAGCTGGTTCCGGCATGTCCGGCAGATGATTCCGGAGTGTCCGCCAAGTGGTTCTGGCGTACCCGGCAGGTGATTTTGGCGTGTCCGGCAGGTGTTTCAGGCGAGTCGAGCAGGTGGCTCCGGCATGCGCGGCAGGTGATTCCGTAGTGTCCGACAGGTGGTTCTGGCATACCCGGCAGGTGATTTTGTCGTGTCAGGCAGGAGTTTCTGCCGAGTCGAGCAGCTGGCTCCGGCATGCTCGGCAGGTGCTTCCGGCGTCTCCGGCACGTGGTTCTGGTGTGTCTGAGAGCTGCTTCCGGCATGTCCGGCAGATGATTCCGGAGTGTCCGCCAAGTGGTTCTGGCATACCCGGCTGGTGATTTGGGCATGTCAGGTAGGTGGTTCCGGCGAGTCGAGCAGGTGGCTCCGGCGTGCTCGGCAGGTTGTTCAGACGGGTCTGGCAGGTGTTTTCCGTCTGTTCGGGGTGTGGTTCCAGCATCTCATGCACATGGTTCTGGCACGTCTGAGATGTGGTTCCGGCCGGCCCGACAGGTGTTTCCACAGTGTCTGCCAAGTGGTACTGGCGTAGTTGGCAGGTGATTTTGGCATGACCAGCAGGTGGTTCCAGCAAGCCCGGCAGGTGATTCCGAAGTGTTCCCCAACTGGTTGTGGCGTAGCCGGCAGGTGATTTTTGCGTGTCCGGCAGGTGGTTCTGGCGAGTCGAGCAGGTGGTTCCGGCGTGCTCGGCAGGTGCTTCCGGGGTCATTGGCACGTGGTTCTGGCATATCTGAGAGGTGGTTCCGGCATGCCCGGCAGGTGATTCCGGAGTGTTCGCCAAGTGTTTCCGGCGTAGCCGGCAGGTGATTTTGCATGTCCAGCGGTCGTTCCGGCGGGTCGAGCCGGTGGTTCCGGCGTGTCCGGCAGGTGGTTCCGGTCTGTCCGGCAGGTGCTTCTGTGGTGTCCGGCACGAGGTTCAGTCTGAGAGGCTGTGCCGGCATGCCCCTCACGTGATTCCGGCTTGTCCCCGAAGTGGTGCTGGTGTAGCGGGCAGGCGATTTTGGCCTGTCCGGCAGGTGGTTCAGGCGAGTTGAGCAGGTGGTTGCGACGTGCTCGGCAGGTGCTTCCGGCGTCTCCGGCACGTGTTTCTGGCACATCTGACTGGTGGTTCCGGCAAGCCCAAAAGTTGATTCCGGTCTGTCCGGTAGGTGGTTCCGGCGTGCACGGCACGTGGACCTGGTACGTCTCAGAGGTGGTTGCGTATGCCCAACAGGTGATTCCGGACTGTCCGCCACGTGCTTCTGGCACGTCTGAGAGGTGGTTCCAAAATGCCCGGCAGCTCATTTCGGAGAGTCATCCAAGTGGTTCCGGCGTAGCCCACAGGTGATTTTGGCGTGTCCGGCAGGTGGTTCAGGCATGGCCGTCACGTGGTTCCAGTCTGTCCAGGACGTGTTTCCAGCTTCTCCGACAGGTGGTTCTGGTACGTCTGAGAGGTGGTTCCGCCATGGCTGGCAGGTGATTCCGGACCGTCCCCCAGGTGGCTCTGGCATAGCCAGCAGTTGATATTGGCCTGTCCGGCAGGTGGTTCCAGCGAGTCGAACAGTTGGCTCCGGCGTGCTCGGCAGGTGGTTCCGGTCTGTCCGGTAGGTGATTCCGGCGTGTCCGGCACGTGCTTCCGGCACGTCTGAGAGGTGGTTCCGGCATGCGCGACAGGTGGTTTCGGAGTGTCCGCCAGGTGGTTCTGGCGTACCCAGCAGGTGATTTTGGCGTGTCCGGCAGGTGTTTCTGGCGAGTCGAGCAGGTGGCTCCGGCATGCTCGGCAGGTGCTTCCGGCGTCTCCGGCACGTGGTTCTGGTGTGTCTGAGAGCTGCTTCCGGCATGTCCGGCAGATGATTCCGGAGTGTCCGCCAAGTGGTTCTGGCATACCCGGCTGGTGATTTGGGCATGTCAGGTAGGTGGTTCCGGCGAGTCGATCAGGTGTCTACGGCGTGCTCGGCAGCTTGTTCAGATGGGTCTGGCAGGTGTTTTCCGTCTTTTCGGGGTGTGGTTCCAGCATCTCATTCACATGGTTCTGGCACGTCTGAGATGTGTTTCCGGCCGGCCCGACAGGTGTTTCCACAGTGTCCGCCAAGTGGTACTGGCATAGTTGGCAGGTGATTTTGGCATGACCGGCAGGTGGTTCCAGCATGCCCGGCAGGTGATTCCGAAGTGTTCCCCAACTGGTTGTGGCGTAGCCGGCATGTGATTTCTGTGTGTCCGGCAGGTGGTTCTGGCGAGTTGAGCAGGTGGTTCCGGCGTGCTCGGCAGGTGCTTCCGGGGTCATTGGCACGTGGTTCTGGCATATCTGAGAGGTGGTTCCGGCATGCCCGGCAGGTGATTCCGGAGTGTTCGCCAAGTGTTTCCGGCGTAGCCGGCAGGTGATTTTGCATGTCCAGCGGTCGTTCCGGCGGGTCGAGCCGGTGGTTCCGGCGTGTCCGGCAGGTGGTTCCGGTCTGTCCGGCAGGTGGTTCTGTGGTGTCCGGCACGAGGTTCAGTCTGAGAGGCTGTGCCGGCATGCCCCTCACGTGATTCCGGCTTGTCCCCGAAGTGGTGCTGGTGTAGCGGGCAGGTGATTTTGGCGTGTCCGGCAGGTGGTTCAGGTGAGTTGAGCAGGTGGTTGCGACGTGCTCGGCAGGTGCTTCCGGCGTCTCCGGCACGTGTTTCTGGCACATCTGACTGGTGGTTCCGGCATGCCCAAAAGTTGATTCCGGTCTGTCCGGTAGGTGGTTCCGGCGTGCACGGCACGTGGTTCTGGTACGTCTCAGAGGTGGTTGCGTATGCCCAACAGGTGATTCCGGACTGTCCGCCACGTGCTTCTGGCACGTCTGAGAGGTGGTTCCAACATGCCCGGCAGGTCATTTCGGAGAGTCGTCCAAGTGGTTCTGGCGTAGCCCGCAGGTAATTTGGGCGTGTCCGGCAGGTGGTTCCGCAGTGCTCGGCAGGTGGTTCAGGCATGGCCGTCACGTGGTTCCAGTCTGTCCAGGACGTGTTTCCAGCTTCTCCGGCAGGTGGTTCTGGTACGTCTGAGAGGTGGTTCCGCCATGGCTGGCAGGTGATCCCGGACTGTCCCCCAGGTGGTTCTGGCATAGCCAGCAGTTGATATTGGCCTGTCCGGCAGGTGGTCCCAGCGAGTCGAACAGGTGGCTCCGGCGTGCTCGGCAGGTGGTTCCGGTCTGTCCGGTAGGTGTTTCCGGCGTGTCTGGCACGTGCTTCCGGCACGTCTGAGAGGTGGTTCCGGCATGCGCGGCAGGTGATTCCGTAGTGTCCGCCAGGTGCTTCTGCCGTGCCCGGCAGGTGATTTTGGCGTGTCCGGCAGGTGTTTCTGGCGAGTCTAGCAGGTGGCTCCGGCATGCTCGGCAGGTGCTTCCGGCGTCTCCGGCACTTGGTTCTGGTGTGTCTGAGGGCTGGTTCCGGCATGTCCGGCAGATGATTCCGGAGTGTCCGCCAAGTGGTTCTGGCATACCCAGCAGGTGATTTTGGCGTGTCAGGGAGGTGGTACCGGTGAGTCGAGCAGGTGGTTCCGGCGTGCTCAGCAGGTGGTTCAGGCGGTTCTGGCAGGTGGTATCCGTCTGTTCGGGGTGTGGTTCCAGCATCTCATGAACACGTTTCTGGCACGTCTGAGATGTGGTTCCAGCCGGCCCGACAGGTGTTTCCGCAGTGTCCGCCAAGCGGTTCTGGTGTAGTTGGCAGGTGATTTTGGCATGACTGACAGGTGGTTCCAGCAAGCCTGGCAGGTGATTCCAAAGTGTTCCCCAACTGGTTGTGGCGTAGCCGGCAGGTGATTTTGGCGTGATCGGCAGGTGGTTCTGGCGAGTCGAGCAGGTGGTTCCGGCGTGCTCGGCTGGTGCTTCCGGGGTCATTGGCACGGGGTTCTGGCATGTCTGAGAGGTGGTTCCTGCATGCCCGGCAAGTGATTCCGGAGTGTTCGCCAAGTGGTTCTGGCATAGTCGGCAGGTGATTTTGGCATGTCCGGCAGGTGGTTCAGGCAAGTTGAGCAGGTGGTTCCAACGTGCTCGGCAGGTGCTTCCGGCGTCTCCGGCACGTGTTTCTGGCACATCTGACAGGTGGTTCCGGCATGCCCGAAAGGTGATTCCGGTCTGTCCGGTAGGTGGTTCCAGCCTGCACGGCATGTGGTTCTGGTACGTCTCAGAGGTGGTTGCGCATGCCCAACAGGTGATTCCGGACTGTCCACCACATTCTTCAGGCACGTCTGAGATGTGGTTCCAGCCGGCCCGACAGGTGTTTCCGCAGTGTCCGACAAGCGGTTCTGGCGTAGTTGGCAGGTGATTTTGGCATGACTGGCAGGTGGTTCCAGCAAGCCTGGCAGGTGATTCCAAAGTGTTCACCAACTGGTTGTGGCGTAGCTGGCAGGTGATTTTGGCGTGATCGGCAGGTGGTTCTGGCGAGTCGAGCAGGTGGTTCCGGCGTGCTCGGCTGGTGCTTCCGGGGTCATTGGCACGGGGTTCTGGCATGTCTGAGAGGTGGTTCCTGCATGCCCGGCAAGTGATTCCAGAGTGTTCGCCAAGTGGTTCTGGCATAGTCGGCAGGTGATTTGGGCGTGTCCGGCAGGTGGTTCCGCCGTGCTCGGCAGGTGGTTCAGGCATGGCCGTCACGTGGTTCCAGTCTGTCCAGGACGTGTTTCCAGCTTCTCCGACAGGTGGTTCTGGTACGTCTGAGAGGTGGTTCCGCCATGGCTGGCAGGTGATCCCGGACTGTCCCCCAGGTGGTTCTGGCATAGCCAGCAGTTGATATTGGCCTGTCCAGCAGGTGGTTCCAGCGAGTCGAACAGGTGGCTCCGGCGTGCTCGGCAGGTGGTTCCGGTCTGTCCGGTAGGTGTTTCCGGCGTGTCTGGCACGTGCTTCCGGCACGTCTGAGAGGTGGTTCCGGCATGCGCGGCAGGTGATTCCGTAGTGTCCGCCAGGTGGTTCTGGCATACCCGGCAGGTGATTTTGTCGTGTCAGGCAGGAGTTTCTGCCGATTCGAGCAGCTGGCTCCGGCATGCTCGGCAGGTGCTTCCGGCGTCTCCGGCACGTGGTTCTGGTGTGTCTGAGAGCTGGTTCCGGCATGTCCGGCAGATGATTCCGGAGTGTCCGCCAAGTGGTTCTGGCATACCCGGCTGGTGATTTGGGCATGTCAGGTAGGTGGTTCCGGCGAGTCGAGCAGGTGGCTCCGGCGTGCTCGGCAGGTTGTTCAGACGGGTCTGGCAGGTGTTTTCCGTCTGTTCGGGGTGTGGTTCCAGCATCTCATGCACATGGTTCTGGCACGTCTGAGATGTGGTTCCGGCCGGCCCGACAGGTGTTTCCGAAGTGTCCGCCAAGTGGTACTGGCGTAGTTGGCAGGTGATTTTGGCATGACCGGCAGGTGGTTCCAGCAATCCCGGCAGGTGATTCCGAAGTGTTCCCCACTGGTTGTGGCGTAGCCGGCAGGTGATTTTTGCGTGTCCAGCAGGTGGTTCTGGCGAGTCGAGCAGGTGGTTCCGGCGTGCTCGGCAGGTGCTTCCGGGGTCATTGGCACGTGGTTCAGGCACATCTGAGAGGTGGTTCCGGCATGCCCGGCAGGTGATTCCGGAGTGTTCGCCAAGTGTTTCCGGCGTAGCCGGCAGGTGATTTTGCATGTCCAGCGGTCGTTCCGGCGGGTCGAGCCGGTGGTTCCGGCGTGTCCGGCAGGTGGTTCCGGTCTGTCCGGCAGGTGGTTCTGTGGTGTCCGGCACGAGGTTCAGTCTGAGAGGCTGTGCCGGCATGCCCCTCACGTGATTCCGGCTTGTCCCCGAAGTGGTGCTGGTGTAGCGGGCAGGCGATTTTGGCCTTTCTGGCAGGTGGTTCAGGCGAGTTGAGCAGGTGGTTGCGACGTGCTCGGCAGGTGCTTCCGGCGTCTCCGGCACGTGTTTCTGGCACATCTGACTGGTGGTTCCGGCATGCCCAAAAGTTGATTCCGGTCTGTCCGGTAGGTGGTTCCGGCGTGCACGGCACGTGGTTCTGGTACGTCTCAGAGGTGGTTGCGTATGCCCACCAGGTGATTCCGGACTGTCCGCCACGTGCTTCTGGCACGTCTGAGAGGTGGTTCCAACATGCCCGGCAGGTCATTTCGGAGAGTCGTCAAAGTGGTTCTGGCGTAGCCCGCAGGAGATTTTGGCGAGTCCGGCAGGTGGTTCAGGCATGGCCGTCACGTGGTTCCAGTCTGTCCAGGACGTGTTTCCAGCTTCTCCGGCAGGTGGTTCTGGTACGTCTGAGAGGTGGTTCCGCCATGGCTGTCAGCTGATCCGGGACGGTCCCCGAGGTGGTTCTGGCATAGCCAGCAGTTGATATGGGCCTGTCTGGCAGGTGGTTCCAGCGAGTCGAACAGGTGGCTCCGGCGTTCTTGGCAGGTGGTTCCGGTCTGTCCGGTAGGTGTTTCCGGCGTGTCTGGCACGTGCTTCCGGCACGTCTGAGAGGTGGTTCCGGCATGCGCGGCAGGTGATTCCGTAGTGTCCGCCAGGTGGTTCTGGCATACCCGGCAGGTGATTTTGGCGTGTCCGGCAGGTGTTTCAGGCGAGTCGAGCAGGTGGCTCCGGCATGCTCGGCAGGTGCTTCCGGCGTCTCCGGCACTCGGTTCTGGTGTGTCTGAGAGCTGGTTCCGGCATGTTCGGCAGATGATTCCGGAGGGTCCGCCAAGTGGTTCTGGCATACCCAGCAGGTGATTTTGGCGTGTCAGGGAGGTGGTACCGGTGAGTCGAGCAGCTGGTTCCGGCGTTCTCAGCAGGTGGTTCAGGCGGTTCTGGCAGGTGGTATCCGTCTGTTCGGGGTGTGGTTCCAGCATCTCATGAACACGTTTCTGGCACGTCTGAGATGTGGTTCCAGCCGGCCCGACAGGTGTTTCCGCAGTGTCCGCCAAGCGGTTCTGGCGTAGTTGGCAGGTGATTTTGGCATGACTGGCAGGTGGTTCCAGCAAGCCTGGCAGGTGATTCCAAAGTGTTCACCAACTGGTTGTGGCGTAGCCGGCAGGTGATTTTTGCGTGATCGGCAGGTGGTTCTGGCGAGTCGAGCAGGTGGTTCCGGCGTGCTCGGCTGGTGCTTCCGGGGTCATTGGCACGGGGTTCTGGCATGTCTGAGAGGTGGTTCCTGCATGCCCGGCAAGTGATTCCGGAGTGTTCGCCAAGTGGTTCTGGCATAGTCGGCAGGTGATTTTGGCATGTCCGGCAGGTGGTTCAGGCGAGTTGAGCACGTGGTTCCAATGAGCTCGGCAGGTGCTTCCGGCGTCTCCGGCACGTGTTTCTGGCACATCTGACAGGTGGTTCCGGCATGCCCGAAAGGTGATTCCGGTCTGTCCGGTAGGTGGTTCCAGCCTGCACGGCATGTGGTTCTGGTACGTCTCAGAGGTGGTTGCGCATGCCCAACAGGTGATTCCGGACTGTCCGCCAAATGGTTCTGGCACGTCTGAGAGGTGGTTCCGGCATGCCCGGCAGGTCATTTCGGAGAGTCCTCCAAGTGGTTCTGGCATAACACGCAGGTGATTTTGGCGTGTCTGGCATGTTGTTCTGTTGTGCTTGGCAGGTGGTTCAGGCTTGGCCGGCAGGTGGTTCCAGACTGTCCAGGACGTGTTTCCAGCTTCTCCGGCAGGTGGTTCTGGTACGTCTGAGAGGTGGTTCCGCCATGGCTGGCAGGCGATTCCGGACCGTCCCCCAGGTGGTTCTGGCATAGCCAGCAGTTGATATTGGCCTGTCCGGCAGGTGGTTCCAGCGAGTCGAACAGGTGGCTCCGGCGTGCTCGGCAGGTGGTTCCGGTCTGTCCGGTAGGTGATTCCGGTGTGTCCGGCACGTGCTTCCGGCATGTCTTAGACGTAGTTCCGGCATGCGCGACAGGTGATTTCGCAGTGTCCGCCAGGTGGTTCTGGCGTACCCGGCAGGTGATTTTGGCGTGTCCGGCAGGTGTTTCTGGCGAGTCGAGCAGGTGGCTCCGGCATGCTCGGCAGGTGCTTCCGGCGTCTCCGGCACGTGGTTCTGGTGTGTCTGAGAGCTGGTTCCGGCATGTCCGGCAGATGATTCCGGAGTGTCCGCCAAGTGGTTCTGGCATAGCCGGCTGGTGATTTGGGCATGTCAGGTAGGTGGTTCCAGCGAGTCGAGCAGGTGGCTCGGGCGTGCTCGGCAGGTTGTTCAGACGGGTCTGGCAGGTGTTTTCCATCTGTTTGGGGTGTGGTTCCAGCATCTCATGCACCTGGTTCTGGCACGTCTGAGATGTGGTTCCGGCCGGCCCGACAGGTGTTTCCACAGTGTCTGCCAAGTGGTACTGGCGTAGTTGGCAGGTGATTTTGGCATGACCGGCAGGTGGTTCCAGCAAGCCCGGCAGGTGATTCCGAAGTGTTCCCCAACTGGTTCTGGCGTAGCCGGCAGGTGATTTTTGCGTATCCGGCAGGTGGTTCTGGCGAATCGAGCAGGTGGTTCCGGCGTGCTCGGCAGGTGCTTCCGGGGTCATTGGCACGTGGTTCTGGCATATCTGAGAGGTGGTTCCGGCATGCCCGGCAGGTGATTCCGGAGTGTTCGCCAAGTGTTTCCGGCGTAGCCGGCAGGTGAGTTTGCATGTCCAGCGGTCGTTCCGGCAGGTCAAGCCGGTGGTTCCGGCGTGTCCGGCAGGTGGTTCCGGTCTGTCCGGCAGGTGGTTCTGTGGTGTCCAGCACGAGGTTCAGTCTGAGAGGCTGTGCCGGCATGCCCTTCACGTGATTTCGGCTTGTCCCCGAAGTGGTGCTGGTGTAGCGGGCAGGCGATTTTGGCCTGTCCGGCAGGTGGTTCAGGCGAGTTGAGCAGGTGGTTGCGACGTGCTCGGCAGGTGCTTCCGGCGTCTCCGGCACGTGTTTCTGGCACATCTGACTGGTGGTTCCGGCATGCCCAAAAGTTGATTCCGGTCTGTCCGGTAGGTGGTTCCAGCCTGCACGGCACGTGGTTCTGGTACGTCTCAGAGGTGGTTGCGTATGCCCAACAGGTGATTCCGGACTGTCCGCCACGTGCTTCTGGCTTGTCTGAGAGGTGGTTCCAACATGCCCGGCAGGTCATTAGGAGAGTCGTCCAAGTGGTTCTGGCGTAGCCCGCAGGTGATTTTGGCGTGTCCGGCAGGTGGTTCCGCCGTTCTCGGCAGGTGGTTCAGGCATGGCCGTCACGTGGTTCCAGTCTGTCCAGGACGTGTTTCCAGCTTCTCCGGCAGGTGGTTCTGGTACGTCTGAGAGGTGGTTCCGCCATGGCTGGCAGGTGATCCCGGACTGTCCCCCAGGTGGTTCTGGCATACCCGGCAGGTGATTTTGGCGTGTCCGGCAGGTGTTTCTGGCGAGTCGAGCAGGTGGCTCCGGCATGCTCGACAGGTGCTTCCGGCGTCTCCGGCACTTGGTTCTGGTGTGTCTGAGAGCTGGTTCCGGCATATCCGGCAGATGATTCCGGAGTGTCCGCCAAGTGGTTGTGGCATACCCAGCAGGTGATTTTGGCGTGTCAGGGAGGTGGTACCGGTGAGTCGAGCAGGTGGTTCCGGCGTGCTCAGCAGGTGGTTCAGGCGGTTCTGGCAGGTGGTATCCGTCTGTTCGGGGTGTGGTTCCAGCATCTCATGAACACGTTTCTGGCACGTCTGAGATGTGGTTCCAGCCGGCCCGACAGGTGTTTCCGAAGAGTCCCCCAAGCGGTTCTGGCGTAGTTGGCAGGTGATTTTGGCATGACTGGCAGGTGGTTCCAGCAAGCCTGGCAGGTGATTCCAAAGTGTTCACCAACTGGTTGTGGCGTAGCCGGCAGGTGATTTTGGCGTGATCGGCAGGTGGTTCTGGCGAGTCGAGCAGGTGGTTCCGGCGTGCTCGGCTGGTGCTTCCGGGGTCATTGGCACGGGGTTCTGGCATGTCTGAGAGGTGGTTCCTGCATGCCCGGCAAGTGATTCCGGAGTGTTCGCCAAGTGGTTCTGGCATAGTCGGCAGGTGATTTTGGCATGTCCGGCAGGTGGTTCAGGCGAGTTGAGCACGTGGTTCCAACGTGCTCGGCAGGTGCTTCCGGCGTCTCCGGCACGTGTTTCTGGCACATCTGACAGGTGGTTCCGGCATGCCCGAAAGGTGATTCCGGTCTGTCCGGTAGGTGGTTCCAGCCTGCACGGCATGTGGTTCTGGTACGTCTCAGAGGTGGTTGCGCATGCCCAACAGGTGATTCCGGACTGTCCGCCACATGGTTCAGGCACGTCTGAGATGTGGTTCCAGCCGGCCCGACAGGTGTTTCCGCAGTGTCCGCCAAGCGGTTCTGGCGTAGTTGGCAGTTGATTTTGGCATGACTGGCAGGTGGTTCCAGCAAGCCTGGCAGGTGATTCCAAAGTGTTCACCAACTGGTTGTGGCGTAGCTGGCAGGTGATTTTGGCGTGATCGGCAGGTGGTTCTGGCGAGTCGAGCAGGTGGTTCCGGCGTGCTCGGCTGGTGCTTCCGGGGTCATTGGCACGGGGTTCTGGCATGTCTGAGAGGTGGTTCCTGCATGCCCGGCAAGTGATTCCGGAGTGTTCGCCAAGTGGTTCAGGCATAGTCGGCAGGTGATTTGGGCGTGTCCGGCAGGTGGTTCCGCCGTGCTCGGCAGGTGGTTCAGGCATGGCCGTCACGTGGTTCCAGTCTGTCCAGGACGTGTTTCCTGCTTCTCCGGCAGGTGGTTCTGGTACATCTGAGAGGTGGTTCCGCCATGGCTGGCAGGTGATCCCGGACTGTCCCCCAGGTGGTTCTGGCATAGCCAGCAGTTGATATTGGCCTGTCCGGCAGGTGGTTCCAGCGAGTCGAACAGGTGGCTCCGGCGTGCTCGGCAGGTGGTTCCGGTCTGTCCGGTAGGTGTTTCCGGCGTGTCTGGCACGTGCTTCCGGCACGTCTGAGAGGTGGTTCCGGCATGCGCGGCAGGTGATTCCGTAGTGTCTGCCAGGTGGTTCTGGCGTACCCGGCAGGTGATTTTGGCGTGTCCGGCAGGTGTTTCTGGCGAGTCGAGCAGGTGGCTCCGGCATGCTCGGCAGGTGCTTCCGGTGTCTCCGGCACTTGGTTCTGGTGTTTCTGAGAGCTGGTTCCGGCATGTCCGGCAGATGATTCCGGAGTGTCCGCCAAGTGGTTCTGGCGTACCCGGCAGGTGATTTTGGCGTGTCCGGCAGGTGTTTCAGGCGAGTCGAGCAGGTGGCTCCGGCATGCGCGGCAGGTGATTCCGTAGTGTCCGACAGGTGGTTCTGGCATACCCGGCAGGTGATTTTGTCGTGTCAGGCAGGAGTTTCTGCCGAGTCGAGCAGCTGGCTCCGGCATGCTCGGCAGGTGCTTCCGGCGTCTCCGGCACGTGGTTCTGGTGTGTCTGAGAGCTGCTTCCGGCATGTCCGGCAGATGATTCCGGAGTGTCCGCCAAGTGGTTCTGGCATACCCGGCTGGTGATTTGGGCATGTCAGGTAGGTGGTTCCGGCGAGTCGAGCAGGTGGCTCCGGCGTGCTCGGCAGGTTGTTCAGACGGGTCTGGCAGGTGTTTTCCGTCTGTTCGGGGTGTGGTTCCAGCATCTCATGCACATGGTTCTGGCACGTCTGAGATGTGGTTCCGGCCGTCCCGACAGGTGTTTCCGCAGTGTCCGCCAAGTGGTACTGGCGTAGTTGGCAGGTGATTTAGGCATGACCGGCAGGTGGTTCCAGCAAGCCCGGCAGGTGATTCCGAAGTGTTCCCCAACTGGTTGTGGCGTAGCCGGCAGGTGATTTTTGCGTGTCCAGCAGGTGGTTCTGGCGAGTTGAGCAGATGGTTCCGGCGTGCTCGGCAGGTGCTTCCGGGGTCATTGGCACGTGGTTCAGGCACATCTGAGAGGTGGTTCCGGCATGCCCGGCAGGTGATTCCGGAGTGTTCGCCAAGTGTTTCCGGCGTAGCCGGCAGGTGATTTTGCATGTCCAGCGGTCGTTCCGGCGGGTCGAGCCGGTGGTTCCGGCGTGTCCGGCAGGTGGTTCCGGTCTGTCCGGCAGGTGGTTCTGTGGTGTCCGGCACGAGGTTCAGTCTGAGAGGCTGTGCCGGCATGCCCCTCACGTGATTCCGGCTTGTCCCCGAAGTGGTGCTGGTGTAGCGGGCAGGCGATTTTGGCCTTTCTGGCAGGTGGTTCAGGCGAGTTGAGCAGGTGGTTGCGACGTGCTCGGCAGGTGCTTCCGGCGTCTCCGGCTCGTGTTTCTGGCACATCTGACTGGTGGTTCCGGCATGCCCAAAAGTTGATTCCGGTCTGTCCGGTAGGTGGTTCCGGCGTGCACGGCACGTGGTTCTGGTACGTGTCAGAGGTGGTTGCGTATGCCCACCAGGTGATTCCGGACTGTCCGCCACGTGCTTCTGGCACGTCTGAGAGGTGGTTCCAACATGCCCGGCAGGTCATTTCGGAGAGTCGTCAAAGTGGTTCTGGCGTAGCCCGCAGGAGATTTTGGCGAGTCCGGCAGGTGGTTCAGGCATGGCCGTCACGTGGTTCCAGTCTGTCCAGGACGTGTTTCCAGCTTCTCCGGCAGGTGGTTCTGGTACGTCTGAGAGGTGGTTCCGCCATGGCTGTCAGCTGATCCGGGACGGTCCCCGAGGTGGTTCTGGCATAGCCAGCAGTTGATATTGGCCTGTCCGGCAGGTGGTTCCAGCGAGTCGAACAGGTGGCTCCGGCGTTCTTGGCAGGTGGTTCCGGTCTGTCCGGTAGGTGTTTCCGGCGTGTCTGGCACGTGCTTCCGGCACGTCTGAGAGGTGGTTCCGGCATGCGCGGCAGGTGATTCCGTAGTGTCCGCCAGGTGGTTCTGGCATACCCGGCAGGTGATTTTGGCGTGTCCGGCAGGTGTTTCTGGCGAGTCGAGCAGGTGGCTCCGGCATGCTCGGCAGTTGCTTCTGGCGTCTCCGGCACGTGGTTCTGGTGTGTCTGAGAGCTGGTTCCGGCATGTCCGGCAGATGATTCCGGAGTGTCCGCCAAGTGGTTCTGGCATACCCAGCTGGTGATTTGGGCATGTCAGGTAAGTGGTTCCGGCGAGTCGAGCAGGTGGCTCGGGCGTGCTCGGCAGGTTGTTCAGATGGGTCTGGCAGGCGTTTTCCGTCTGTTCGCGGTGTGGTTCCAGCATCTCATGCACCTGGTTCTGGCACGTCTGAGATGTGGTTCCGGCCGGCCCGACAGGTGTTTCCACAGTGTCCGCCAAGTGGTACTGGCGTAGTTGGCAGGTGATTTTGGCATGACCGGCAGGTGGTTCCAGCAAGCCCGGCAGGTGATTCCAAAGTGTTCCCCAACTGGTTGTGGCGTAGCCGGCAGGTGATTTTTGCGTGTCCGGCAGGTGGTTCTGGCGAGTCGAGCAGGGGGTTCCGGCGTGCTCGGCAGGTGCTTCCGGGGTCATTGGCACGTGGTTCTGGCATATCTGAGAGGTGGTTCCGGCATGCCCGGCAGGTGATTCCGGAGTGTTCGCCAAGTGTTTCCGGCGTAGCCGGCAGGTGATTTTGCATGTCCAGCGGTCGTTCCGGCGGGTCGAGCCGGTGGTTCCGGCGTGTCCGGCAGGTGGTTCCGGTCTGTCCGGCAGGTAGTTCTGTGGTGTCCGGCACGAGGTTCAGTCTGAGAGGCTGTGCCGGCATGCCCCTCACGTGATTCCGGCTTGTCCCCGAAGTGGTGCTGGTGTAGCGGGCAGGTGATTTTGGCGTGTCCGGCAGGTGGTTCAGGCGAGTTGAGCAGGTGGTTGCGACGTGCTCGGCAGGTGCTTCCGGCGTCTCCGGCACGTGTTTCTGGCACATCTGACTGGTGGTTCCGGCATGCCCAAAAGTTGATTCCGGTCTGTCCGGTAGGTGGTTCCGGCGTGCACGGCACGTGGTTCTGGTACGTGTCAGAGGTGGTTGCGTATGCCCAACAGGTGATTCCGGACTGTCCGCCACGTGCTTCTGGCACGTCTGAGAGGTGGTTCCAACATGCCCGGCAGGTCATTTCAGAGAGTCGTCCAAGTGGTTCTGGCGTAGCCCGCAGGTGATTTTGGCGTGTCCGGCAGGTGGTTCCGCCGTGCTCGGCAGGTGGTTCAGGCATGGCCGTCACGTGGTTCCAGTCTGTCCAGGACGTGTTTCCTGCTTCTCCGGCAGGTGGTTCTGGTACGTCTGAGAGGTGGTTCCGCCATGGCTGGCAGGTGATCCCAGACTGTCCCGCAGGTGGTTCTGGCATAGCCAGCAGTTGATATTTTCCTGTCCGGCAGTTGGTTCCAGCGAGTCGGACAGGTGGCTCCGGCGTTCTTGGCAGGTGGATCCGGTCTGTCAGGTAGGTGTTTCCGGCGTGTCTGGCACGTGCTTCCGGCACGTCTGAGAGGTGGTTCCGGCATGTCCGGCAGATGATTCCGGAGTGTCCGCCAAGTGGTTCTGGCATACCCGGCTGGTGATTTGGGCATGTCAGGTATGTGGCTCCGGCGTGCTCGGCAGGTTGTTCAGACGGGTCTGGCACGTGTTTTCCGTCTGTTCGGGGTGTGGTTCCAGCATCTCATGCACATGGTTCTGGCACGTCTGAGATGTGGTTCCGGCCGGCCCGACAGGTGTTTCCACAGTGTCCGCCAAGTGGTACTGGCGTAGTTGGCAGGTGATTTTGGCATGACCGGCAGGTGGTTCCAGCAAGCCCGCCAGGTGATTCCGAAGTGTTCCCCAACTGGTTGTGTCGTAGCCGGCAGGTGATTTTTGCGTGTCCGGCAGGTGGTTCTGGCGAGTCGAGCAGGTGGTTCCGGCGTGCTCGGCAGGTGCTTCCGGGGTCATTGGCACGTGGTTCTGGCATATCTGAGAGGTGGTTCCGGCATGCCCGGCAGGTGATTCCTGAGTGTTCGCCAAGTGTTTCCGGCGTAGCAGGCAGGTGATTTTGCATGTCCAGCGGTGGTTCCGGCGGGTCGAGCCGGTGGTTCCGGCGTGTCCGGCAGGTGGTTCTGTGGTGTCCGGCACGAGGTTCAGTCTGAGAGGCTGTGCCGGCATGCCCCTCACGTGATTCCGGCTTGTCCCCGAAGTGGTGCTGGTGTAGCGGGCAGGTGATTTTGGCGTGTCCGGCAGGTGGTTCAGGCGAGTTGAGCAGGTGGTTGCGACGTGCTCGGCAGGTGCTTCCGGCGTCTCGGGCACGTGTTTCTGGCACATCTGACTGGTGGTTCCGGCATGCCCAAAAGTTGATTCCGGTCTGTCCGGTAGGTGGTTCCGGCGTGCACGGCACGTGGTTCTGGTACGTCTCAGAGGTGGTTGCGTATGCCCAACAGGTGATTCCGGACTGTCCGCCACGTGCTTCTGGCACGTCTGAGAGGTGGTTCCAACATGCCCGGCAGGTCATTTCGGAGAGTCGTCCAAGTGGTTCTGGCGTAGCCCGCAGGTAATTTGGGCGTGTCCGGCAGGTGGTTCCGCAGTGCTCGGCAGGTGGTTCAGGCATGGCCGTCACGTGGTTCCAGTCTGTCCAGGACGTGTTTCCAGCTTCTCCGGCAGGTGGTTCTGGTACGTCTGAGAGGTGGTTCCGCCATGGCTGGCAGGTGATCCCGGACTGTCCCCCAGGTGGTTCTGGCATAGCCAGCAGTTGATATTGGCCTGTCCGGCAGGTGGTTCCAGCGAGTCGAACAGGTGGCTCCGGCGTTCTTGGCAGGTGGTTCCGGTCTGTCCGGTAGGTGTTTCCGGCGTGTCTGGCACGTGCTTCCGGCACGTCTGAGAGGTGGTTCCGGCATGCGCAGCAGGTGATTCCGTAGTGTCCGCCAGGTGGTTCTGCCGTGCCCGGCAGGTGATTTTGGCGTGTCCGGCAGGTGTTTCTGGCGAGTCGAGCAGGTGGCTCCGGCATGCTCGGCAGGTGCTTCCGGCGTCTCCGGCACTTGGTTCTGGTGTGTCTGAGAGCTGGTTCCGGCATGTCCGGCAGATGATTCCGGAGTGTCCGCCAAGTGGTTCTGGCATACCCAGCAGGTGATTTTGGCGTGTCAGGGAGGTGGTACCGGTGAGTCGAGCAGGTGGTTCCGGCGTGCTCAGCAGGTGGTTCAGGCGGTTCTGGCAGGTGGTATCCGTCTGTTCGGGGTGTGGTTCCAGCATCTCATGAACACGTTTCTGGCACGTCTGAGATGTGGTTCCAGCCGGCCCGACAGGTGTTTCCGCAGTGTCCGCCAAGCGGTTCTGGTGTAGTTGGCAGGTGATTTTGGCATGACTGACAGGTGGTTCCAGCAAGCCTGGCAGGTGATTCCAAAGTGTTCACCAACTGGTTGTGGCGTAGCCGGCAGGTGATTTTGGCGTGATCGGCAGGTGGTTCTGGCGAGTCGAGCAGGTGGTTCCGGCGTGCTCGGCTGGTGCTTCCGGGGTCATTGGCACGGGGTTCTGGCATGTCTGAGAGGTGGTTCCTGCATGCCCGGCAAGTGATTCCGGAGTGTTCGCCAAGTGGTTCTGGCATAGTCGGCAGGTGATTTTGGCATGTCCGGCAGGTGGTTCAGGCGAGTTGAGCAGGTGGTTCCAACGTGCTCGGCAGGTGCTTCCGGCGTCTCCGGCAGGTGTTTCTGGCACATCTGACAGGTGGTTCCGGCATGCCCGAAAGGTGATTCCGGTCTGTCCGGTAGGTGGTTCCAGCCTGCACGGCATGTGGTTCTGGTACGTCTCAGAGGTGGTTGCGCATGCCCAACAGGTGATTCCGGACTGTCCGCCACATGGTTCAGGCACGTCTGAGATGTGGTTCCAGCCGGCCCGACAGGTGTTTCCGCAGTGTCCGCCAAGCGGTTCTGGCGTAGTTGGCAGTTGATTTTGGCATGACTGGCAGGTGGTTCCAGCAAGCCTGGCAGGTGATTCCAAAGTGTTCACCAACTGGTTGTGGCGTAGCTGGCAGGTGATTTTGGCGTGATCGGCAGGTGGTTCTGGCGAGTCGAGCAGGTGGTTCCGGCGTGCTCGGCTGGTGCTTCCCGGGTCATTGGCACGGGGTTCTGGCATGTCTGAGAGGTGGTTCCTGCATGCCCGGCAAGTGATACCGGAGTGTTCGCCAAGTGGTTCTGGCATAGTTGGCAGGTGATTTGGGCGTGTCCGGCAGGTGGTTCCGCCGTGCTCGGCAGGTGGTTCAGGCATGGCCGCCACGTGGTTCCAGTCTGTCCAGGACGTGTTTCCTGCTTCTCCGGCAGGTGGTTCTGGTACGTCTGAGAGGTGGTTCCGCCATGGCTGGCAGGTGATCCCGGACTGTCCCCCAGGTGGTTCTGGCATAGCCAGCAGTTGATATTGGCCTGTCCGGCAGGTGGTTCCAGCGAGTCGAACAGGTGGCTCCGGCGTGCTCGGCAGGTGGTTCCGGTCTGTCCGGTAGGTGTTTCCGGCGTGTCTGGCACGTGCTTCCGGCACGTCTGAGAGGTGGTTCCGGCATGCGCGGCAGGTGATTCCGTAGTGTCTGCCAGGTGGTTCTGGCGTACCCGGCAGGTGATTTTGGCGTGTCCGGCAGGTGTTTCTGGCGAGTCGAGCAGGTGGCTCCGGCATGCTCGGCAGGTGCTTCCGGTGTCTCCGGCACTTGGTTCTGGTGTTTCTGAGAGCTGGTTCCGGCATGTCCGGCAGATGATTCCGGAGTGTCCGCCAAGTGGTTCTGGCGTACCCGGCAGGTGATTTTGGCGTGTCCGGCAGGTGTTTCAGGCGAGTCGAGCAGGTGGCTCCGGCATGCGCGGCAGGTGATTCCGTAGTGTCCGACAGGTGGTTCTGGCATACCCGGCAGGTGATTTTGTCGTGTCAGGCAGGAGTTTCTGCCGAGTCGAGCAGCTGGCTCCGGCATGCTCGGCAGGTGCTTCCGGCGTCTCCGGCACGTGGTTCTGGTGTGTCTGAGAGCTGCTTCCGGCATGTCCGGCAGATGATTCCGGAGTGTCCGCCAAGTGGTTCTGGCATACCCGGCTGGTGATTTGGGCATGTCAGGTAGGTGGTTCCGGCGAGTCGAGCAGGTGGCTCCGGCGTGCTCGGCAGGTTGTTCAGACGGGTCTGGCAGGTGTTTTCCGTCTGTTCGGGGTGTGGTTCCAGCATCTCATGCACATGGTTCTGGCACGTCTGAGATGTGGTTCCGGCCGGCCCGACAGGTGTTTCCGCAGTGTCTGCCAAGTGGTACTGGCGTAGTTGGCAGGTGATTTAGGCATGACCGGCAGGTGGTTCCAGCAAGCCCGGCAGGTGATTCCGAAGTGTTCCCCAACTGGTTGTGGCGTAGCCGGCAGGTGATTTTTGCGTGTCCAGCAGGTGGTTCTGGCGAGTCGAGCAGATGGTTCCGGCGTGCTCGGCAGGTGCTTCCGGGGTCATTGGCACGTGGTTCAGGCACATCTGAGAGGTGGTTCCGGCATGCCCGGCAGGTGATTCCGGAGTGTTCGCCAAGTGTTTCCGGCGTAGCCGGCAGGTGATTTTGCATGTCCAGCGGTCGTTCCGGCGGGTCGAGCCGGTGCTTCCGGCGTGTCCGGCAGGTGGTTCCGGTCTGTCCGGCAGGTGGTTCTGTGGTGTCCGGCACGAGGTTCAGTCTGAGAGGCTGTGCCGGCATGCCCCTCACGTGATTCCGGCTTGTCCCCGAAGTGGTGCTGGTGTAGCGGGCAGGTGATTTTGGCGTGTCCGGCAGGTGGTTCAGGCGAGTTGAGCAGGTGGTTGCAACGTGCTCGGCAGGTGCTTCCGGCGTCTCCGGCTCGTGTTTCTGGCACATCTGACTGGTGGTTCCGGCATGCCCAAAAGTTGATTCCGGTCTGTCCGGTAGGTGGTTCCGGCGTGCACGGCACGTGGTTCTGGTATGTTTCAGAGGTGGTTGCGTATGCCCAACAGGTGATTCCGGACTGTCCGCCACGTGCTTCTGGCACGTCTGAGAGGTGGTTCCAACATGCCCGGCAGGTCATTTCGGAGAGTCGTCCAAGTGGTCCTGGCGTAGCCCGCAGGTGATTTTGGCGTGTCCGGCAGGTGGTTCCGCCGTGCTCGGAAGGTGGTTCAGGCATGGCCGTCACGTGGTTCCAGTCTGTCCAGGACGTGTTTCCAGCTTCTCCGGCAGGTGGTTCTGGTACGTCTGAGAGGTGGTTCCGCCATGGCTGTCAGCTGATCCGGGACGGTCCCCGAGGTGGTTCTGGCATAGCCAGCAGTTGATATTGGCCTGTCCGGCAGGTGGTTCCAGCGAGTCGAACAGGTGGCTCCGGCGTTCTTGGCAGGTGGTTCCGGTCTGTCCGGTAGGTGTTTCCGGCGTGTCTGGCACGTGCTTCCGGCACGTCTGAGAGGTGGTTCCGGCATGCGCGGCAGGTGATTCCGTAGTGTCCGCCAGGTGGTTCTGGCATACCCGGCAGGTGATTTTGGCGTGTCCGGCAGGTGTTTCTGGCGAGTCGAGCAGGTGGCTCCGGCATGCTCGGCAGGTGCTTCCGGCGTCTCCGGCACTCGGTTCTGGTGTGTCTGAGAGCTGGTTCCGGCATGTTCGGCAGATGATTCCAGAGTGTCCGCCAAGTGGTTCTGGCATACCCAGCAGGTGATTTTGGCGTGTCAGGGAGGTGGTACCGGTGAGTCGAGCAGCTGGTTCCGGCGTTCTCAGCAGGTGGTTCAGGCGGTTCTGGCAGGTGGTATCCGTCTGTTCGGGGTGTGGTTCCAGCATCTCATGAACACGTTTCTGGTACGTCTGAGATGTGGTTCCAGCCGGCCCGACAGGTGTTTCCGCAGTGTCCGCCAAGCGGTTCTGGCGTAGTTGGCAGGTGATTTTGGCATGACTGGCAGGTGGTTCCAGCAAGCCTGGCAGGTGATTCCAAAGTCTTCACCAACTGGTTGTGGCGTAGCCGGCAGGTGATTTTGGCGTGATCGGCAGGTGGTTCTGGCGAGTCGAGCAGGTGGTTCCAGCGTGCTCGGCTGGTGCTTCCGGGGTCATTGGCACGGGGTTCTGGCATGTCTGAGAGGTGGTTCCTGCATGCCCGGCAAGTGATTCCGGAGTGTTCGGCAAGTGGTTCTGGCATAGTCGGCAGGTGATTTTGGCATGTCCGGCAGGTGGTTCAGGCGAGTTGAGCACGTGGTTCCAACGTGCTCGGCAGGTGCTTCCGGCGTCTCCGGCACGTGTTTCTGGCACATCTGACAGGTGGTTCCGGCATGCCCGAAAGGTGATTCCGGTCTGTCCGGTAGGTGGTTCCAGCCTGCACGGCATGTGGTTCTGGTACGTCTCAGAGGTGGTTGCGCATGCCCAACAGGTGATTCCGGACTGTCCGCCAAATGGTTCTGGCACGTCTGAGAGGTGGTTCCGGCATGCCCGGCAGGTCATCCCAGAGAGTCCTCCAAGTGGTTCTGGCATAACACGCAGGTGATTTTGGCGTGTCTGGCATGTTGTTCTGTTGTGCTTGGCAGGTGGTTCAGGCTTGGCCGGCAGGTGGTTCCAGACTGTCCAGGACGTGTTTCCAGCTTCTCCGGCAGGTGGTTCTGGTACGTCTGAGAGGTGGTTCCGCCATGGCTGGCAGGCGATTCCGGACCGTCCCCCAGGTGGTTCTGGCATAGCCAGCAGTTGATATTGGCCTGTCCGGCAGGTGGTTCCAGCGAGTCGAACAGGTGGCTCCGGCGTGCTCGGCAGGTGGTTCCGGTCTGTCCGGTAGGTGATTCCGGTGTGTCCGGCACGTGCTTCCGGCATGTCTTAGACGTAGTTCCGGCATGCGCGACAGGTGATTTCGCAGTGTCCGCCAGGTGGTTCTGGCGTACCCGGCAGGTGATTTTGGCGTGTCCGGCAGGTGTTTCTGGCGAGTCGAGCAGGTGGCTCCGGCATGCTCGGCAGGTGCTTCCGGCGTCTCCGGCACGTGGTTCTGGTGTGTCTGAGAGCTGGTTCCGGCATGTCCGGCAGATGATTCCGGAGTGTCCGCCAAGTGGTTCTGGCATAGCCGGCTGGTGATTTGGGCATGTCAGGTAGGTGGTTCCAGCGAGTCGAGCAGGTGGCTCGGGCGTGCTCGGCAGGTTGTTCAGACGGGTCTGGCAGGTGTTTTCCATCTGTTTGGGGTGTGGTTCCAGCATCTCATGCACCTGGTTCTGGCACGTCTGAGATGTGGTTCCGGCCGGCCCGACAGGTGTTTCCACAGTGTCTGCCAAGTGGTACTGGCGTAGTTGGCAGGTGATTTTGGCATGACCGGCAGGTGGTTCCAGCAAGCCCGGCAGGTGATTCCGAAGTGTTCCCCAACTGGTTCTGGCGTAGCCGGCAGGTGATTTTTGCGTGTCCGGCAGGTGGTTCTGGCGAATCGAGCAGGTGGTTCCGGCGTGCTCGGCAGGTGCTTCCGGGGTCATTGGCACGTGGTTCTGGCATATCTGAGAGGTGGTTCCGGCATGCCCGGCAGGTGATTCCGGAGTGTTCGCCAAGTGTTTCCGGCGTAGCCGGCTGGTGAGTTTGCATGTCCAGCGGTCGTTCCGGCAGGTCAAGCCGGTGGTTCCGGCGTGTCCGGCAGGTGGTTCCGGTCTGTCCGGCAGGTGGTTCTGTGGTGTCCAGCACGAGGTTCAGTCTGAGAGGCTGTGCCGGCATGCCCTTCACGTGATTTCGGCTTGTCCCCGAAGTGGTGCTGGTGTAGCGGGCAGGCGATTTTGGCCTGTCTGGCAGGTGGTTCAGGCAAGTTGAGCAGGTGGTTGCGACGTGCTCGGCAGGTGCTTCCGGCGTCTCCGGCACGTGGTTCTGGTGTGTCTGAGAGCTGGTTCGGCATGTCCGGCAGATGATTCCGGAGTGTCCGCCAAGTGGTTCTGGCATACCCGGCTGGTGATTTGGGCATGTCAGGTAGGTGGTTCCGGCGAGTCGAGCAGGTGGCTCAGGCGTGCTCGGCAGGTTGTTCAGACGGGTCTGGCAGATGTTTTCCGTCTGTTCGGGGTGTGGTTCCAGCATCTCATGCACCTGGTTCTGGCACGTCTGAGATGTGGTTCCGGCCGGCCCGACAGGTGTTTCCACAGTGTCCGCCAAGTGGTACTGGTGTAGTTGGCAGGTGATTTTGGCATGACCGGCAGGTGGTTCCAGCAAGCCCGGCAGGTGATTCCGAAGTGTTCCCCAACTGGTTGTGGCGTAGCCGGCAGGTGATTTTTGCGTGTCCGGCAGGTGGTTCTGGCGAGTCGAGCAGGTGGTTCCGGCGTGCTCGGCAGGTGCTTCCGGGGTCATTGGCACGTGGTTCTGGCATATCTGAGAGGTGGTTCCTGCATGCCCGGCAGGTGACTCCGGAGTGTTCGCCAAGTGTTTCCGGCGTAGCCGGCAGGTGATTTTGCATGTCCAGCGGTCGTTCCGGCGGGTCGAGCCGGTGGTTCCGGCGTGTCCGGCAGGTGGTTCCGGTCTGTCCGGCAGGTGGTTCTGTGGTGTCCGGCACGAGGTTCAGTCTGAGAGGCTGTGCCGGCATGCCCCTCACGTGATTCCGGCTTGTCCCCGAAGTGGTGCTGGTGTAGCGGGCAGGTGATTTTGGCGTGTCCGGCAGGTGGTTCAGGCGAGTTGAGCAGGTGGTTGCGACGTGCTCGGCAGGTGCTTCCGGCGTCTCCGGCACGTGTTTCTGGCACATCTGACTGGTGGTTCCGGCATGCCCAAAAGTTGATTCCGGTCTGTCCGGTAGGTGGTTCCAGCCTGCACGGCACGTGGTTCTGGTACGTCTCAGAGGTGGTTGCGTATGCCCAACAGGTGATTCCGGACTGTCCGCCACGTGCTTCTGGCATGTCTGAGAGGTGGTTCCAACATGCCCGGCAGGTCATTAGGAGAGTCGTCCAAGTGGTTCTGGCGTAGCCCGCAGGTGATTTTGGCGTGTCCGGCAGGTGGTTCCGCCGTGCTCGGCAGGTGGTTCAGGCATGGCCGTCACGTGGTTCCAGTCTGTCCAGGACGTGTTTCCAGCTTCTCCGGCAGGTGGTTCTGGTACGTCTGAGAGGTGGTTCCGCCATGGCTGGCAGGTGATCCCGGACTGTCCCCCAGGTGGTTCTGGCATACCAGGCAGGTGATTTTGGCGTGTCCGGCAGGTGTTTCTGGCGAGTCGAGCAGGTGGCTCCGGCATGCTCGACAGGTGCTTCCGGCGTCTCCGGCACTTGGTTCTGGTGTGTCTGAGAGCTGGTTCCGGCATATCCGGCAGATGATTCCGGAGTGTCCGCCAAGTGGTTCTGGCATACCCAGCAGGTGATTTTGGCGTGTCAGGGAGGTGGTACCGGTGAGTCGAGCAGGTGGTTCCGGCGTGCTCAGCAGGTGGTTCAGGCGGTTCTGGCAGGTGGTATCCGTCTGTTCGGGGTGTGGTTCCAGCATCTCATGAACACGTTTCTGGCACGTCTGAGATGTGGTTCCAGCCGGCCCGACAGGTGTTTCCGCTGTGTCCCCCAAGCGGTTCTGGCGTAGTTGGCAGGTGATTTTGGCATGACTGGCAGGTGGTTCCAGCAAGCCTGGCAGGTGATTCCAAAGTGTTCACCAACTGGTTGTGGCGTAGCCGGCAGGTGATTTTTGCGTGATCGGCAGGTGGTTCTGGCGAGTCGAGCAGGTGGTTCCGGCGTGCTCGGCTGGTGCTTCCGGGGTCATTGGCACGGGGTTCTGGCATGTCTGAGAGGTGGTTCCTGCATGCCCGGCAAGTGATTCCGGAGTGTTCGCCAAGTGGTTCTGGCATAGTCGGCAGGTGATTTTGGCATGTCCGGCAGGTGGTTCAGGCGAGTTGAGCAGGTGGTTCCAACGTGCTCGGCAGGTGCTTCCGGCGTCTCCGGCACGTGTTTCTGGCACATCTGACAGGTGGTTCCGGCATGCCCGAAAGGTGATTCCGGTCTGTCCGGTAGGTGGTTCCAGCCTGCACGGCATGTGGTTCTGGTACGTCTCAGAGGTGGTTGCGCATGCCCAACAGGTGATTCGGGACTGTCCGCCACATGGTTCTGGCACGTCTGAGAGGTGGTTCCGGCATGCCCGGCAGGTCATCGCAGAGAGTCCTCCAAGTGGTTCTGGCACAACACGAAGGTGATTTTGGCGTGTCTGGCAGGTTGTTCCGTTGTGCTTGGCAGGTGGTTCAGGCTTGGCCGGCAGGTGGTTCCAGACTGTCCAGGACGTGTTTCCAGCTTCTCCGGCAGGTGGTTCTGGTTCGTGTGAGAGGTGGTTCCGCCATGGCTGGCAGGTGATTCCGGACCGTCCCCCAGGTGGTTCTGGCATAGCCAGCAGTTGATATTGGCCTGTCCGGCAGGTGGTTCCAGCGAGTCGAACAGGTGGCTCCGGCGTGCTCGGCAGGTGGTTCCGGTCTGTCCGGTAGGTGATTCTGGCGTGTCCGGCACGTGCTTCCGGCACGTCTGAGAGGTGGTTCCGGCATGCGCGACAGGTGATTTCGGAGTGTCCGCCAGGTGGTTCTGGCGTACCCAGCAGGTGATTTTGGCGTGTCCGGCAGGTGTTTCTGGCGAGTCGAGCAGGTGGCTCCAGCATGCTCGGCAGTTGCTTCTCGCGTCTCCGGCACGTGGTTCTGGTGTGTCTGAGAGCTGGTTCCGGCATGTCCGGCAGATGATTCCGGAGTGTCCGCCAAGTGGTTCTGGCATACCCAGCTGGTGATTTGGGCATGTCAGGTATGTGGTTCCGGCGAGTCGAGCAGGTGGCTCGGGCGTGCTCGGCAGGTTGTTCAGACGGGTCTGGCAGGTGTTTTCCGTCTGTTCGGGGTGTGGTTCCAGCATCTCATGCACCTGGTTCTGGCACGTCTGAGATGTGGTTCCGGCCGGCCCGACAGGTGTTTCCACAGTGTCCGCCAAGTGGTACTGGCGTAGTTGGCAGGTGATTTTGGCATGACCGGCAGGTGGTTCCAGCAAGCCCGGCAGGTGATTCCAAAGTGTTCCCCAACTGGTTGTGGCGTAGCCGGCAGGTGATTTTTGCGTGTCCGGCAGGTGGTTCTGGCGAGTCGAGCAGGGGGTTCCGGCGTGCTCGGCAGGTGCTTCCGGGGTCATTGGCACGTGGTTCTGGAATATCTGAGAGGTGGTTCCGGCATGCCCGGCAGGTGATTCCGGAGTGTTCGCCAAGTGTTTCCGGCGTAGCCGGCAGGTGATTTTGTATGTCCAGCGGTCGTTCCGGCGGGTCGAGCCGGTGGTTCCGGCGTGTCCGGCAGGTGGTTCGGGTCTGTCCGGCAGGTGGTTCTGTGGTGTCCGGCACGAGGTTCAGTCTGAGAGGCTGTGCCGGCATGCCCCTCACGTGATTCCGGCTTGTCCCCGAAGTGGTGCTGGTGTAGCGGGCAGGTGATTTTGGCGTGTCCGGCAGGTGGTTCAGACGAGTTGAGCAGTTGGTTGCGACGTGCTCGGCAGGTGCTTCCGGCGTCTCCGGCACGTGTTTCTGGCACATCTGACAGGTGGTTCCGGCATGCCCAAAAGTTGATTCCGGTCTGTCCGGTAGGTGGTTCCGGCGTGCACGGCACGTGGTTGTGGTACGTGTCAGAGGTGGTTGCGTATGCCCAACAGGTGATTCCGGAGTGTCCGCCACGTGCTTCTGGCACGTCTGAGAGGTGGTTCCAACATGCCCGGCAGGTCATTTCGGAGAGTCGTCCAAGTGGTTCTGGCGTAGCCCGCAGGTAATTTGGGCGTGTCCGGCAGGTGGTTCCGCCGTGCTCGGCAGGTGGTTCAGGCATGGCCGTCACGTGGTTCCAGTCTGTCCAGGACGTGTTTCCAGCTTCTCCGGCAGGTGGTTCTGGTACGTCTGAGAGGTGGTTCCGCCATGGCTGGCAGGTGATCCCGGACTGTCCCCCAGGTGGTTCTGGCATAGCCAGCAGTTGATATTGGCCTGTCCGGCAGGTGGTTCCAGCGAGTCGAACAGGTGGCTCCGGCGTTCTTGGCAGGTGGTTCCGGTCTGTCCGGTAGGTGTTTCCGGCGTGTCTGGCACGTGCCTCCGGCACGTCTGAGAGGTGGTTCCGGCATGCGCGGCAGGTGATTCCGTAGTGTCCGCCAGGTGGTTCTGGCGTGCCCGGCAGGTGATTTTGGCGTGTCCGGCAGGTGTTTCTGGCGAGTCGAGCAGGTGGCTCCGGCATGCTCGGCAGGTGCTTCCGGCGTCTCCGGCACTTGGTTCTGGTGTGTCTGAGAGCTGGTTCCGGCATGTCCGGCAGATGATTCCGGAGTGTCCGCCAAGTGGTTCTGGCATACCCGGCTGGTGATTTGGGCATGTCAGGTAGGTGGTTCCGGCGAGTAGAGCAGGTGGCTCGGGCGTGCTCGGCAGGTTGTTCAGACGGGTCTGGCAGGTGTTTTCCATCTGTTCGGGGTGTGGTTCCAGCATCTCATGCACCTGGTTCTGGCACCTCTGAGATGTGGTTCCGGCCGGCCCGACAGGTGTTTCCACAGTGTCCGCCAAGTGGTACTGGCGTAGTTGGCAGGTGATTTTGGCATGACCGGCAGGTGGTTCCAGCAAGCCCGGCAGGTGATTCCGAAGTGTTCCCCAACTGGTTGTGGCATAGTCGGCAGGTGATTTTGGCATGTCCGGCAGGTGGTTCAGGCGAGTTGAGCAGGTGGTTCCAACGTGCTCGGCAGGTGCTTCCGGCGTCTCCGGCACGTGTTTCTGGCACATCTGACAGGTGGTTCCGGCATGCCCGAAAGTTGATTCCGGTCTGTCCGGTAGGTGGTTCCAGCCTGCACGGCATGTGGTTCTGGTACGTCTCAGAGGTGGTTGCGCATGCCCAACAGGTGATTCCGGACTGTCCGCCACATGGTTCTGGCACGTCTGAGAGGTGGTTCCGGCATGCCCGGCAGGTCATCCCAGAGAGTCCTCCAAGTGGTTCTGGCATAACACGCAGGTGATTTTGGCGTGTCTGGCAGGTTGTTCCGTTGTGCTTGGCAGGTGGTTCAGGCTTGGCCGGCAGGTGGTTCCAGACTGTCCAGGACGTGTTTCCAGCTTCTCCGGCAGGTGGTTCTGGTACGTCTGAGAGGTGGTTCCGCCATGGCTGGCAGGTGATTCCGGACCGTCCCCCAGGTGGTTCTGGCATAGCCAGCAGTTGATATTGGCCTGTCCGGCAGGTGGTTCCAGCGAGTCGAACAGGTGGCTCCGGCGTGCTTGGCAGGTGGTTCCGATCTGTCCGGTAGGTGATTCCGGCGTGTCCGGCACGTGCTTCCGGCACGTCTGAGAGGTGGTTCCGGCATGCGCGACAGGTGGTTTCGGAGTGTCCGCCAGGTGGTTCTGGCGTACCCGGCAGGTGATTTTGGCGTGTCCGGCAGGTGTTTCTGGCGAGTCGAGCAGGTGGCTCCGGCATGCTCGGCAGGTGCTTCCGGCGTCTCCGGCACGTGGTTCTGGCGTGTCTGAGAGCTGGTTCCGGCATGTCCGGCAGACGATTCCGGAGTGTCCGCCAATTGGTTCTGGCATACCCGGCTGGTGATTTGGGCATGTCAGGAGGTGGTTCCGGCGAGTCGATCAGGTGTCTCCGGCGTGCTCGGCAGCTTGTTCAGATGGGTCTGGCAGGTGTTTTCCGTCTTTTCGGGGTGTGGTTCCAGCATCTCATGCACATGGTTCTGGCACGTCTGAGATGTGTTTCTGGCCGGCCCGACAGGTGTTTCCACAGTGTCCGCCAAGTGGTACTGGCATAGTTGGCAGGTGATTTTGGCATGACCGGCAGGTGGTTCCAGCAAGCCCGGCAGGTGATTCCGAAGTGTTCCCCAACTGGTTCTGGCGTAGCCGGCAGGTGATTTTTGCATGTCCGGCAGGTGGTTCTGGCGAGTCGAGCAGGTGGTTCCGGCGTGCTCGGCAGGTGCTTCCGGGGTCATTGGCACGTGGTTCTGGCATATCTGAGAGGTGGTTCCGGCATGCCCGGCAGGTGATTCCGGAGTGTTCGCCAAGTGTTTCCGGCGTAGCCGGCAGGTGAGTTTGCATGTCCAGCGGTCGTTCCGGCGGGTCGAGCCGGTGGTTCCGGCGTGTCCGGCAGGTGGTTCCGGTCTGTCCGGCAGGTGGTTCTGTGGTGTCCGGCACGAGGTTCAGTCTGAGAGGCTGTGCCGGCATGCCCCTCAAGTGATTCCGTCTTGTCCCCGAAGTGGTGCTGGTGTAGCGGACAGGTGATTTTGGCATGTCCGGCAGGTGGTTCAGGCGAGTTGAGCAGGTGGTTCCAACGTGCTCGGCAGGTGCTTCCGGCGTGTCCGGCACGTGTTTCTGGCACATCTGACAGGTGGTTCCGGCATGCCCGAAAGGTGATTCCGGTCTGTCCGGTAGGTGGTTCCAGCCTGCACGGCATGTGGTTCTGGTACGTCTCAGAGGTGGTTGCGCATGCCCAACAGGTGATTCCGGACTGTCCGCCACATGGTTCTGGCACGTCTGAGAGGTGGTTCCGGCATGCCCGGCAGGTCATCCCAGAGAGTCCTCCAAGTGGTTCTGGCATAACACGCAGGTGATTTTGGCGTGTCTGGCAGGTTGTTCCGTTGTGCTTGGCAGGTGGTTCAGGCTTGGCCGGCAGGTGGTTCCAGTCTGTCCAGGACGTGTTTCCAGCTTCTCCGCCAGGTGGTTCTGGTACGTCTGAGAGGTGGTTCCGCCATGGCTGGCAGGTGATCCCGGACCGTCCCCCAGGTGGTTCTGGCATAGCCAGCAGTTGATATTGGCCTGTCCGGCAGGTGGTTCCAGTGAGTCGAACAGGTGGCTCCGGCGTTCTTGGCAGGTGGTTCCGGTCTGTCCGGTAGGTGTTTCCGGCGTGTCTGGCACGTGCTTCCGGCATGTCTCAGAGGTGGTTCCGGCATGCGCGGCAGGTGATTCCGTAGTGTCCGCCAGGTGGTTCTGGCGTACCCGGCAGGTGATTTTGGCGTGTCCGGCAGGTGTTTCTGGCGAGTCGAGCAGGTGGCTCCGGCATGCTCGGCAGGTGCTTCCGGCGTCTCCGGCACTTGGTTCCGGTGTGTCTGAGGGCTGGTTCCGGCATGTCCGGCAGATGATTCCGGAGTGTCCGCCAAGTGGTTCTGGCATACCCAGAAGGTGATTTTGGCGTGTCAGGGAGGTGGTACCGGTGAGTCGAGCAGGTGGTTCCGGCGTGCTCAGCAGGTGGTTCAGGCGGTTCTGGCAGGTGGTATCCGTCTGTTCGGGGTGTGGTTCCAGCATCTCATGAACACGTTTCTGGCACGTCTGAGATGTGGTTCCAGCCGGCCCGACAGGTGTTTCCGCAGTGTCCGCCAAGTGGTACTGGCGTAGTTGGCAGGTGATTTTGGCATGACCGGCAGGTGGTTCCAGCAAGCCCGGCAGGTGATTCCGAAGTGTTCCCCAACTGGTTGTGGGGTAGCCGGCAGGTGATTTTTGCGTGTCCGGCAGGTGGTTCTGGCGAGTCGAGCAGGTGGTTCCGGCGTGCTCGGCAGGTGCTTCCGGGGTCATTGGCACGTGGTTCTGGCATATCTGAGAGGTGGTTCCGGCATGCCCGGCAGGTGATTCCGGAGTGTTCGCCAAGTGTTTCCGGCGTAGCCAGCAGGTGATCTTGCATGTCCAGCGGTCGTTCCGGCGGGTCGAGCCGGTGGTTCCGGCGTGTCCGGCATGTGGTTCCGGTCTGTCCGGCAGATGGTTCTGTGGTGTCCGGCACGAGGTTCAGTCTGAGAGGCTGTGCCGGCATGCCCCTCACGTGATTCCGGCTTGTCCCCGAAGTGGTGCTGGTGTAGCGGGCAGGTGATTTTGGCGTGTCCGGCAGGTGGTTCAGGCGAGTTGAGCAGGTGGTTGCGACGTGCTCGGCAGGTGCTTCCGGCGTCTCCGGCACGTCTTTCTGGCACATCTGACTGGTGGTTCCGGCATGCCCAAAAGTTGATTCCGGTCTGTCCGGTAGGTGGTTCCGGCGTGCACGGCACGTGGTTCTGGTACGTCTCAGAGGTGGTTGCGTATGCCCAACAGGTGATTCCGGACTGTCCGCCACGTGCTTCTGGCACGTCTGAGAGGTGTTTCCAACATGCCCGGCAGGTCATTTCGGAGAGTCGTCCAAGTGGTTCTGGCGTAGCCCGCAGGTGATTTGGGCGTGTCCGGCAGGTGGTTCCGCCGTGCTCGGCAGGTGGTTCAGGCATGGCCGTCACGTGGTTCCAGTCTGTCCAGGACGTGTTTCCGGCTTCTCCGACAGGTGGTTCTGGTACGTCTGAGAGGTGGTTCCGCCATGGCGGGCAGGTGATCCCGGACTGTCCCCCAGGTGGTTCTGGCATAGCCAGCAGTTGATATTGGCCTGTCCGGCAGGTGGTTCCAGCGAGTCGAACAGGTGGCTCCGGCGTTCTTGGCAGGTGGTTCCGGTCTGTCCAGTAGGTGTTTCCGGCGTGTCTGGCACGTGCTTCCGGCACGTCTGAGAGGTGGTTCCGGCATGCGCGGCAGGTGATTCCGTAGTGTCCGCCAGGTGGTTCTGGCGTACCCGGCAGGTGATTTTGGCGTGTCCGGCAGGTGTTTCTGGCGAGTCGAGCAGGTGGCTCCGGCATGCTCGGCAGGTGCTTCCGGCGTCTCCGGCACTTGGTACTGGTGTGTCTGAGAGCTGGTTCCGGCATGTCCGGCAGATGATTCCGGAGTGTCCGCCAAGTGGTTCTGGCATACCCAGCAGGTGATTTTGGCGTGTCAGGGAGGTGGTACCGGTGAGTCGAGCAGGTGGTTCCGGCGTGCTCAGCAGGTGGTTCAGGCGGTTCTGGCAGGTGGTATCCGTCTGTTCGGGGTGTGGTTCCAGCATCTCATGAACACGTTTCTGGCACGTCTGAGATGTGGTTCCAGCCGGCCCGACAGGTGTTTCCGCAGTGTCCGCCAAGCGGTTCTGGCGTAGTTGGCAGGTGATTTTGGCATGACTGGCAGGTGGTTCCAGCAAGCCTGGCAGGTGATTCCAAAGTGTTCACCAACTGGTTGTGGCGTAGCCGGCATGTGATTTTGGCGTGATCGGCAGGTGGTTCTGGCGAGTCGAGCAGGTGGTTCCGGCGTGCTCGGCTGGTGCTTCCGGGGTCATTGGCACGGGGTTCTGGCATGTCTGAGAGGTGGTTCCTGCATGCCCGGCAAGTGATTCCGGAGTGTTCGCCAAGTGGTTCTGGCATAGTCGGCAGGTGATTTTGGCATGTCCGGCAGGTGGTTCAGGCGAGTTGAGCAGGGGGTTCCAACGTGCTCGGCAGGTGCTTCCGGCGTCTCCGGCACGTGTTTCTGGCACATCTGACAGGTGGTTCCGGCATGCCCGAAAGGTGATTCCGGTCTGTCCGGTAGGTGGTTCCAGCCTGCACGGCATGTGGTTCTGGTACGTCTCAGAGGTGGTTGCGCATGCCCAACAGGTGATTCCGGACTGTCCGCCACATGGTTCTGGCACGTCTGAGAGGTGGTTCCGGCATGCCCGGCAGTTCATCCCAGAGAGTCCCCCAAGTGGTTCTGGCATAACACGCAGGTGATTTTGGCGTGTCTGGCAGGTTGTTCCGTTGTGCTTGGCAGGTGGTTCAGGCTTGGCCGGCAGGTGGTTCCAGACTGTCCAGGACGTGTTTCCAGCTTCTCCGGCAGGTGGTTCTGGTACGTCTGAGAGGTGGTTCCGCCATGGCTGGCAGGTGATTCCGGACCGTCCCCCAGGTGGTTCTGGCATAGCCAGCAGTTGATATTGGCCTGTCCGGCAGGTGGTTCCAAGAGTCGAACAGGTGGCTCCGGCGTGCTCGGCAGGTGGTTCCGGTCTGTCCGGTAGGTGATTCCGGCGTGTCCGGCACGTGCTTCCGGCACGTCTGAGAGGTGGTTCCGGCATGCGCGACAGGTGATTTCGGAGTGTCCGCCAGGTGGTTCTTGCGTACCCGGCAGGTGATATTGGCGTGTCCGGCAGGTGTTTCTGGCGAGTCGAGCAGGTGGCTCCGGCATGCTCGGCAGGTGCTTCCGGCGTCTCCGGCACGTGGTTCTGGTGTGTCTGAGAGCTGGTTCCGGCATGTCCGGCAGATGATTCCGGAGTGTCCGCCAAGTGGTTCTGGCATACCCGGCTGGTGATTTGGGCATGTCAGGTAGGTGGTTCCGGCGAGTCGAGCAGGTGGCTCCGGCGTGCTCGGCAGGTTGTTCAGACGGGTCTGGCAGGTGTTTTCCGTCTGTTCGGGGTGTGGTTCCAGCATCTCATGCACATGGTTCTGGCACGTCTGAGATGTGGTTCCGGCCGGCCCGACAGGTGTTTCCACAGTGTCCGCCAAGTGGTACTGGCATAGTTGGCAGGTGATTTTGGCATGACCGGCAGGTGGTTCCAGCAAGCCCGGCAGGTGATTCCGAAGTGTTCCCCAACTGGTTCTGGCGTATCCGGCAGGTGATTTTTGCGTGTCCGGCAGGTGGTTCTGGCGAGTCGAGCAGGTGGTTCCGGCGTGCTCGGCAGGTGCTTCCGGGGTCATTGGCACATGGTTCTGGCATATCTGAGAGGTGGTTCCGGCATGCCCGCCGGGTGATTCCGGAGTGTTCGCCAAGTGTTTCCGGCGTAGCCGGCAGGTGATTTTGCATGTCCAGCGGTCGTTCCGGCGGGTCGAGCCGGTGGTTCCGGCGTGTCCGGCAGGTGGTTCCGTTCTGTCCGGCAGGTGGTTCTGTGGTGTCCGGCACGAGGTTCAGTCTGAGAGGCTGTGCCGGCATGCCCCTCACGTGATTCCGGCTTGTCCCCGAAGTGGTGCTGGTGTAGCGGGCAGGTGATTTGGGCGTGTCCGGCAGGTGGTTCAGGCGAGTTGAGCAGGTGGTTGCGACGTGCTCGGCAGGTGCTTCCGGCGTCTCCGGCACGTGTTTCTGGCACATCTGACTGGTGGTTCCGGCATGCCCAAAAGTTGATTCCGGTCTGTCCGGTAGGTGGTTCCGGCGTGCACGGCACTTGGTTCTGGTACGTGTCAGAGGTGGTTGCGTATGCCCAACAGGTGATTCCGGACTGTCCGCCACGTGCTTCTGGCACGTCTGAGAGGTGGTTCCAACATGCCCGGCAGGTCATTTCGGAGAGTCGTCCAAGTGGTTCTGGCGTATCCCGCAGGTGATTTTGGCGTGTCCGGCAGGTGGTTCCGCCGTGCTCGGCAGGTGGTTCAGGCATGGCCGTCACGTGGTTCCAGTCTGTCCAGGACGTGTTTCCAGCTTCTCCGGCAGGTGGTTCTGGTACGTCTGAGAGGTGGTTCCGCCATGGCTGGCAGGTGATCCCGGACTGTCCCCCAGGTGGTTCTGGCATAGCCAGCAGTTGATATTGGCCTGTCCGGCAGGTGGTTCCAGCGAGTCGAAAAGGTGGCTCCGGCTTTCTTGGCAGGTGGTTCCGGTCTGTCCGGTAGGTGTTTCCGGGCGTGTCTGGCACGTGCTTCCGGCACGTCTGAGAGGTGGTTCCGGCATGCGCGGCAGGTGATTCCGTAGTGTCCGCCAGCTGGTTCTGGCATACCCGGCAGGCGATTTTGGCGTGTCCGGCAGGTGTTTCTGGCGAGTCGAGCAGGTGGCTCCGGCATGCTCGGCAGGTGCTTCCGGCGTCTCCGGCACTTGGTTCTGGTGTGTCTGAGAGCTGGTTCTGGCATGTACGGCAGATGATTCCGGAGTGTCCGCCAAGTGGTTCTGGCATACCCAGCAGGTGATTTTGGCATGTCAGGGAGGTGGTACCGGTGAGTCGAGCAGGTGGTTCCGGCGTGCTCAGCAGCTGGTTCAGGCGGTTCTTGCAGGTGGTATCCGTCTGTTCGGGGTGTGGTTCCAGCATGTCATGAACACGTTTCTGGCTCGTCTGAGATGTGGTTCCGGCCGGCCCGACAGGTGTCTCCGCAGTGTCCGCCAAGCGGTTCTGGCGTAGTTGGCAGGTGATTTTGGCATGACTGGCAGGTGGTTCCAGCAAGCCTGGCAGGTGATTCCAAAGTGTTCACCAACTGGTTGTGGCGTAGCCGGCAGGTGATTTTGGCGTGTCCGGCAGGTGTTTCTGGCGAGTCGAGCAGGTGGCTCCGGCATGCTCGGCAGGTGCTTCCGGCGTCTCCGGCACGTGGTTCTGGAGTGTCTGAGAGCTGGTTCCGGCATGTCCGGCAGATGATTCCGGAATGTCCGCCAAGTGGTTCTGGCATACCCGGCTGGTGATTTGGGCATGTCAGGTAGGTGTTTCCGGCGAGTCGAGCAGGTGGTTCCGGCGTGCTCGGCAGGTGCTTCCGGGGTCATTGGCACATGGTTCTGGAATATCTGACAGGTGGTTCCGGCATGCCCGAAAGGTGTTTCCGGTCTGTCCGGTAGGTGGTTCCAGCCTGCACGGCATGTGGTTCTGGTACGTCTCAGAGGTGGTTGCGCATGCCCAACATGTGATTCCGGACTGTCCGCCACATGGTTCTGGCACGTCTGAGAGGTGGTTCCAGCATGCCCGGCAGGTCATCCCAGAGAGTCCTCCAAGTGGTTCTGGCATAACACGCAGGTGATTTTGGCGTGTCTGGCAGGTTGTTCCGTTGTGCTTGGCAGGTGGTTCAGGCTTGGCCGGCAGGTGGTTCCAGACTGTCCAGGACGTGTTTCCAGCTTCTCCGGCAGGTGGTTCTGGTACGTCTGAGAGGTGGTTCCGCCATGGCTGGCAGGTGATTCCGGACCGTCCCCCAGGTGGTTCTGTCATAGCCAGCAGTTGATATTGGCCTGTCCGGCAGGTGGTTCCAGAGAGTCGAACAGGTGGTTCCGGCGTGCACGGCACTTGGTTCTGGTACGTCTCAGAGGTGGTTGCGTATGCCCAACAGGTGATTCCGGACTGTCCGCCACGTGCTTCTGGCACGTCTGAGAGGTGGTTCCCTCATGCCCGGCAGGTCATTTCGGAGAGTCGTCCAAGTGGTTCTGGCGTAGCCCGCAGGTGATTTTGGCGTGTCCGGCAGGTGGTTCCGCCGTGCTCGGCAGGTGGTTCAGGCATGGCCGTCACGTGGTTCCAGGCTGTCCAGGACGTGTTTCCTGCTTCTCCGGCAGGTGGTTCTGGTACGTCTGAGAGGTGGTTCCGCCATGGCTGGCAGGTGATCCCGGACTGTCCCGCAGGTGGTTCTGGCATAGCCAGCAGTTGATATTTTCCTGTCCGGCAGTTGGTTCCAGCGAGTCGAACAGGTGGCTCCGGCGTTCTTGGCAGGTGGTTCCGGTCTGTCCGGTAGGTGTTTCCGGCGTGTCTGGCACGTGCTTCCGGCACGTCTGAGAGGTGGTTCCGGCATGTCCGGCAGATGATTCCGGAGTGTCCGCCAAGTGGTTCTGGCATACCCGGCTGGTGATTTGGGCATGTCAGGTATGTGGCTCCAGCGTGCTCGGCAGGTTGTTCAGACGGGTCTGGCAGGTGTTTTCCGTCTGTTCGGGGTGTGGTTCCAGCATCTCATGCACATGGTTCTGGCACGTCTGAGAGGTGGTTCCGGCATGCGCGGCAGGTGATTCCGTATTGTCCGCCAGGTGCTTCTGGCATACCCGGCAGGTGATTTTGGCGTGTCCGGCAGGTGTTTCTGGCGAGTCGAGCAGGTGGCTCCGGCATGCTCGGCAGGTGCTTCCAGCGTCTCCGGCACTTGGTTCTGGTGTGTCTGAGAGCTGGTTCCGGCATGTCCGGCAGATGATTCCGGAGTGTCCGCCAAGTGGTTCTGGCATACCCAGCAGGTGATTTTGGCGTGTCAGGGAGGTGGTACCGGTGAGTCGAGCAGGTGGTTCCGGCGTGCTCAGCAGGTGGTTCAGGCGGTTCTGGCAGGTGGTATCCGTCTGTTCGGGGTGTGGTTCCAGCATCTCATGAACACGTTTCTGGCACGTCTGAGATGTGGTTCCAGCCGGCCCGACAGGTGTTTCCGCAGTGTCCGCCAAGCGGTTCTGGCGTAGTTGGCAGGTGATTTTGGCATGACTGGCAGGTGGTTCCAGCAAGCCTGGCAGGTGATTCCAAAGTGTTCACCAACTGGTTGTGGCGTAGCCGGCAGGTGATTTTGGCGTGATCGGCAGGTGGTTCTGGCGAGTCGAGCAGGTGGTTCCGGCGTGCTCGGCTGGTGCTTCCGGGGTCATTGGCACGGGGTTCTGGCATGTCTGAGAGGTGGTTCCTGCATGCCCGGCAAGTGATTCCGGACTGTCCGCCACGTGCTTCTGGCACGTCTGAGAGGTAGTTCCAACATGCCCGGCAGGTCATTAGGAGAGTTGTCCAAGTGGTTTTTGCGTAGCCCGCAGGTGATTTTGGCGTGTCCGGCAGGTGGTTCCGCCGTGCTCGGCAGGTGGTTCAGGCATGGCCGTCACGTGGTTCCAGTCTGTCCAGGACGTGTTTCCAGCTTCTCCGGCAGGTGGTTCTGGTACGTCTGAGAGGCGGTTCCGCCATGGCTGGCAGGTGATCCCGGACTGTCCCCCAGGTGGTTCTGGTATAGCCAGCAGTTGATATTGGCCTGTCCGGCAGGTGGTTCCAGCGAGTCGAACAGGTGGCTCCGGCGTACTTGGCATGTGGTTCCGGTCTGTTCGGTAGGTGTTTCCGGCGTGTCTGGCACGTGCTTCCGGCACGTCTGAGAGGTGGTTCCGGCATGCGCGGCAGGTGATTCCGTAGTGTCCGCCAGGTGGTTCTGGCATACCCGGCAGGTGATTTTGGCGTGTCCGGCAGGTGTTTCTGGCGAGTCGAGCAGGTGGCTCCGGCATGCTCGGCAGGTGCTTCCGGCGTCTCCGGCACTTGGTTCTGGTGTGTCTGAGAGCTGGTTCCGGCATGTCCGGCAGATGATTCCGGAGTGTCCGCCAAGTGGTTCTGGCATACCCGGCTGGTGATTTGGGCATGTCAGGTAGGTGGTTCCGGCGAGTCGAGCAGGTGGCTCGGGCGTGCTCGGCAGGTTGTTCAGACGGGTCTGGCAGGTGTTTTCCATCTGTTCGGGGTGTGGTTCCAGCATCTCATGCACCTGGTTCTGGCACCTCTGAGATGTGGTTCCGGCCGGCCCGACAGGTGTTTCCACAGTGTCCGCCAAGTGGTACTGGCGTAGTTGGCAGGTGATTTTGGCATGACCGGCAGGTGGTTCCAGCAAGCCCGGCAGGTGATTCCGAAGTGTTCCCCAACTGGTTCTGGCGTAGCCGGCAGGTGATTTTTGCGTGTCCAGCAGGTGGTTCTGGCGAATCGAGCAGGTGGTTCCGGCGTGCTCGGCAGGTGCTTCCGGGGTCATTGGCACGTGGTTCTGGCATATCTGAGAGGTGGTTCCGGCATGCCCGGCGGGTGATTCCGGAGTGTTCGCCAAGTGTTTCCGGCGTAGCCGGCAGGTGATTTTGCATGTCCAGCGGTCGTTCCGGCAGGTCAAGCCGGTGGTTCCGGCGTGTCCGGCAGGTGGTTCCGGTCTGTCCGGCAGGTGGTTCTGTGGTGTCCAGCACGAGGTTCAGTCTGAGAGGCTGTGCCGGCATGCCCCTCACGTGATTTCGGCTTGTCCCCGAAGTGGTGCTGGTGTAGCGGGCAGGCGATTTTGGCGTGTCCGGCAGGTGGTTCAGGCGAGTTGAGCAGGTGGTTGCGACGTGCTCGGCAGGTGCTTCCGGCGTCTCCGGCACGTGTTTCTGGCACATCTGACTGGTGGTTCCGGCATGCCCAAAAGTTGATTCCGGTCTGTCCGGTAGGTGGTTCCGGCGTGCACGGCACGTGGTTCTGGTACGTCTCAGAGGTGGTTGCGTATGCCCAACAGGTGATCCCGGACTGTCCGCCACGTGCTTCTGGCACGTCTGAGAGGTGGTTCCAACATGCCCGGCAGGTCATTTCGGAGAGTCGTCCAAGTGGTTCTGGCGTAGCCCGCAGGTGATTTGGGCGTGTCCGGCAGGTGGTTCCGCCGTGCTCGGCAGGTGGTTCAGGCATGGCCGTCATTTGGTTCCAGTCTGTCCAGGACGTGTTTCCAGCTTCTCCGGCAGGTGGTTCTGGCATATCTGAGAGGTGGTTCCGGCATGCGCGGCAGGTGATTCCGTAGTGTCCGCCAGGTGGTTCTGGCGTACCCGGCAGGTGATTTTGGCGTGTCCGGCAGGTGTTTCTGGCGAGTTGAGCAGGTGGCTCCGGCCTGCTCGGCAGGTGCTTCCGGCGTCTCCGGCACTTGGTTCTGGTGTGTCTGAGAGCTGGTTCCGGCATGTCCGGCAGATGATTCCGGAGTGTCCGCCAAGTGGTTCTGGCATACCCAGCAGGTGATTTTGGCGTGTCAGGGAGGTGGTACCGGTGAGTCGAGCAGGTGGTTCCGGCGTGCTCGGCAGGTGGTTCAGGCGGTTCTGGCAGGTGGTATCCATCTGTTCGGGGTGTGGTTCCAGCATCTCATGAACACGTTTCTGGCACGTCTGAGATGTGGTTCCAGCCGGCCCGACAGGTGTTTCCGCAGTGTCCGCCAAGCGGTTCTGGTGTAGTTGGCAGGTGATTTTGGCATGACTGGCAGGCGGTTCCAGCAAGCCTGGCAGGTGATTCCAAAGTGTTCACCAACTGGTTGTGGCGTAGCCGGCAGGTGATTTTTGCGTGATCGGCAGGTGGTTCTGGCGAGTCGAGCAGGTGGTTCCGGTGTGCTCGGCTGGTGCTTCCGGGGTCATTGGCATGGGGTTCTGGCATGTCTGAGAGGTGGTTCCGGCATGCCCGGCAAGTGATTCCGGAGTGTTCGCCAAGTGGTTCTGGCATAGTCGGCAGGTGATTTTGGCATGTCCGGCAGGTGGTTCAGGCGAGTTGAGCAGGTGGTTCCAACGTGCTCGGCAGGTGCTTCCGGCGTCTCCGGCACGTTTTTCTGGCACATCTGACAGGTGGTTCCGGCATGCCCGAAAGGTGATTCCGGTCTGTCCGGTAGGTGGTTCCAGCCTGCACGGCATGTGGTTCTGGTACGTCTCAGAGGTGGTTGCGCATGCCCAACAGGTGATTCCGGACTGTCCGCCACATGGTTCTGGCACGTCTGAGAGGTGGTTCCGGCATGCCCGGCAGGTCATCCCAGAGAGTCCTCCAAGTGGTTCTGGCATAACACGCAGGTGATTTTGGCGTGTCTGGCAGGTTGTTCCGTTGTGCTTGGCAGGTGGTTCAGGCTTGGCCGGCAGGTGGTTCCAGACTGTCCAGGACGTGTTTCCAGCTTCTCCGGCAGGTGGTTCTGGTACGTCTGAGAGGTGGTTCCGCCATGGCTGGCAGGTGATTCCGGACCGTCCCCCAGGTGGTTCTGGCATAGCCAGCAGTTGATATTGGCCTGTCCGGCAGGTGGTTCCAGCGAGTCGAACAGGTGGCTCCGGCGTGCTCGGCAGGTGGTTCCGGACTGTCCGGTAGGTGTTTCCGGCGTGTCTGGCACGTGCTTCCGGCACGTCTGAGAGGTGGTTCCGGCATGCGCGGCAGGTGATTCCGTAGTGTCCGCCAGGTGGTTCTGGCGTACCCGGCAGGTGATTTTGGCGTGTCCGGCAGGTGTTTCTGGCGAGTCGAGCAGGTGGCTCCGGCATGCTCGGCAGGTGCTTCTGGCGTCTCCGGCACGTGGTTCTGGTGTGTCTGAGAGCTGGTTCCGGCATGTCCGGCAGATGATTCCGGAGTGTCCGCCAAGTGGTTCTGGCATACCCGGCTGGTGATTTGGGCATGTCAGGTAGGTGGTTCCGGCGAGTCGAGCAGGTGGCTCAGGCGTGCTCGGCAGGTTGTTCAGACGGGTCTGGCAGGTGTTTTCCGTCTGTTCGGGGTGTGGTTCCAGCATCTCATGCACATGGTTCTGGCACGTCTGAGATGTGGTTCCGGCCGGCCCGACAGGTGTTTCCACAGTGTCCGCCAAGTGGTACTGGCGTAGTTGGCAGGTGATTTTGGCATGACCGGCAGGTGGTTCCAGCAAGCCCGGCAGGTGATTCCGAAGTGTTCCCCAACTGGTTGTGGCGTAGCCGGCAGGTGATTTTTGCGTGTCCGGCAGGTGGTTCTGGCGAGTCGAGCAGGTGGTTCCGGCGTGCTCGGCAGCTGCTTCCGGGGTCATTGGCACGTGGTTCTGGCATATCTGAGAGGTGGTTCCGGCATGCCCGGCAGGTGATTCCGGAGTGTTCGCCAAGTGTTTCCGGCGTAGCCGGCAGGTGATTTTGCATGTCCAGCGGTCGTTCCGGCGGGTCGAGCCGGTGGTTCCGGCGTGTCCGGCAGGTGGTTCCGGTCTGTCCGGCAGGTGGTTCTGTGGTGTCCGGCATGAGGTTCAGTCTGAGAGGCTGTGCCGGCATGCCCCTCACGTGATTCCGGCTTGTCCCCGAAGTGGTGCTGGTGTAGCGGGCAGGTGATTTTGGCGTGTCCGGCAGGTGGTTCAGGTGAGTTGAGCAGGTGGTTGCGACGTGCTCGGCAGGTGCTTCCGGCGTCTCCGGCACGTGTTTCTGGCACATCTGACTGGTGGTTCCGGCATGCCCAAAAGTTGATTCCGGTCTGTCCGGTAGGTGGTTCCGGCGTGCACGGCACGTGGTTCTGGTACGTCTCAGAGGTGGTTGCGTATGCCCAACAGGTGATTCCGGACTGTCCGCCACGTGCTTCTGGCACGTCTGAGAGGTGGTTCCAACATGCCCGGCAGGTCATTTCGGAGAGTCGTCCAAGTGGTTCTGGCGTAGCCCGCAGGTAATTTGGGCGTGTCCGGCAGGTGGTTCCGCAGTGCTCGGCAGGTGGTTCAGGCATGGCCGTCACGTGGTTCCAGTCTGTCCAGGACGTGTTTCCAGCTTCTCCGGCAGGTGGTTCTGGTACGTCTGAGAGGTGGTTCCGCCATGGCTGTCAGCTGATCCGGGACGGTCCCCGAGGTGGTTCTGGCATAGCCAGCAGTTGATATTGGCCTGTCCGGCAGGTGGTTCCAGCGAGTCGAACAGGTGGCTCCGGCGTTCTTGGCAGGTGGTTCCGGTCTGTCCGGTAGGTGTTTCCGGCGTGTCTGGCACGTGCTTCCGGCACGTCTGAGAGGTGGTTCCGGCATGCGCGGCAGGTGATTCCGTAGTGTCCGCCAGGTGGTTCTGGCATACCCGGCAGGTGATTTTGGCGTGTCCGGCAGGTGTTTCTGGCGAGTCGAGCAGGTGGCTCCGGCATGCTCGGCAGGTGCTTCCGGCGTCTCCGGCACTCGGTTCTGGTGTGTCTGAGAGCTGGTTCCGGCATGTTCGGCAGATGATTCCGGAGTGTCCGCCAAGTGGTTCTGGCATACCCAGCAGGTGATTTTGGCGTGTCAGGGAGGTGGTACCGGTGAGTCGAGCAGCTGGTTCCGGCGTTCTCAGCAGGTGGTTCAGGCGGTTCTGGCAGGTGGTATCCGTCTGTTCGGGGTGTGGTTCCAGCATCTCATGAACACGTTTCTGGCACGTCTGAGATGTGGTTCCAGCCGGCCCGACAGGTGTTTCCGCAGTGTCCGCCAAGCGGTTCTGGCGTAGTTGGCAGGTGATTTTGGCATGACTGGCAGGTGGTTCCAGCAAGCCTGGCAGGTGATTCCAAAGTGTTCACCAACTGGTTGTGGCGTAGCCGGCAGGTGATTTTTGCGTGATCGGCAGGTGGTTCTGGCGAGTCGAGCAGGTGGTTCCGGCGTGCTCGGCTGGTGCTTCCGGGGTCATTGGCACGGGGTTCTGGCATGTCTGAGAGGTGGTTCCTGCATGCCCGGCAAGTGATTCCGGAGTGTTCGCGAAGTGGTTCTGGCATAGTCGGCAGGTGATTTTGGCATGTCCGGCAGGTGGTTCAGGCGAGTTGAGCAGGTGGTTCCAACGTGCTCGGCAGGTGCTTCCGGCGTCTCCGGCACGTGTTTCTGGCACATCTGACAGGTGGTTCCGGCATGCCCGAAAGGTGATTCCGGTCTGTCCGGTAGGTGGTTCCAGCCTGCACGGCATGTGGTTCTGGTACGTCTCAGAGGTGGTTGCGCATGCCCAACAGGTGATTCCGGACTGTCCGCCAAATGGTTCTGGCACGTCTGAGAGGTGGTTCCGGCATGCCCGGCAGGTCATCCCAGAGAGTCCTCCAAGTGGTTCTGGCATAACACGCAGGTGATTTTGGCGTGTCTGGCATGTTGTTCTGTTGTGCTTGGCAGGTGGTTCAGGCTTGGCCGGCAGGTGGTTCCAGACTGTCCAGGACGTGTTTCCAGCTTCTCCGGCAGGTGGTTCTGGTACGTCTGAGAGGTGGTTCCGCCATGGCTGGCAGGCGATTCCGGACCGTCCCCCAGGTGGTTCTGGCATAGCCAGCAGTTGATATTGGCCTGTCCGGCAGGTGGTTCCAGCGAGTCGAACAGGTGGCTCCGGCGTGCTCGGCAGGTGGTTCCGGTCTGTCCGGTAGGTGATTCCGTTGTGTCCGGCACGTGCTTCCGGCATGTCTTAGACGTAGTTCCGGCATGCGCGACAGGTGATTTCGCAGTGTCCGCCAGGTGGTTCTGGCGTACCCGGCAGGTGATTTTGGCGTGTCCGGCAGGTGTTTCTGGCGAGTCGAGCAGGTGGCTCCGGCATCCTCGGCAGGTGCTTCCGGCGTCTCCGGCACGTGGTTCTGGTGTGTCTGAGAGCTGGTTCCGGCATGTCCGGCAGATGATTCCGGAGTGTCCGCCAAGTGGTTCTGGCATACCCGGCTGGTGATTTGGGCATGTCAGGTAGGTGGTTCCAGCGAGTCGAGCAGGTGGCTCGGGCGTGCTCGGCAGGTTGTACAGACGGGTCTGGCAGGTGTTTTCCATCTGTTTGGGGTGTGGTTCCAGCATCTCATGCACCTGGTTCTGGCACGTCTGAGATGTGGTTCCGGCCGGCCCGACAGGTGTTTCCACAGTGTCTGCCAAGTGGTACTGGCGTAGTTGGCAGGTGATTTTGGCATGACCGGCAGGTGGTTCCAGCAAGCCCGGCAGGTGATTCCGAAGTGTTCCCCAACTGGTTGTGGCGTAGCCGGCAGGTGATTTTTGCGTGTCCGGCAGGTGGTTCTGGCGAATCGAGCAGGTGGTTCCGGCGTGCTCGGCAGGTGCTTCCGGGGTCATTGGCACGTGGTTCTGGCATATCTGAGAGGTGGTTCCGGCATGCCCGGCAGGTGATTCCGGAGTGTTCGCCAAGTGTTTCCGGCGTAGCCGGCAGGTGAGTTTGCATGTCCAGCGGTCGTTCCGGCAGGTCAAGCCGGTGGTTCCGGCGTGTCCGGCAGGTGGTTCCGGTCTGTCCGGCAGGTGGTTCTGTGGTGTCCAGCACGAGGTTCAGTCTGAGAGGCTGTGCCGGCATGCCCTTCACGTGATTTCGGCTTGTCCCCGAAGTGGTGCTGGTGTAGAGGGCAGGCGATTTTGGCCTGTCTGGCAGGTGGTTCAGGCGAGTTGAGCAGGTGGTTGCGACGTGCTCGGCAGGTGCTTCCGGCGTCTCCGGCACGTGTTTCTGGCACATCTGACTGGTGGTTCCGGCATGCCCAAAAGTTGATTCCGGTCTGTCCGGTAGGTGGTTCCAGCCTGCACGGCACGTGGTTCTGGTACGTCTCAGAGGTGGTTGCGTATGCCCAACAGGTGATTCCGGACTGTCCGCCACGTGCTTCTGGCATGTCTGAGAGGTGGTTCCAACATGCCCGGCAGGTCATTAGGAGAGTCGTCCAAGTGGTTCTGGCGTAGCCCGCAGGTGATTTTGGCGTGTCCGGCAGGTGGTTCCGCCGTGCTCGGCAGGTGGTTCAGGCATGGCCGTCACGTGGTTCCAGTCTGTCCAGGACGTGTTTCCAGCTTCTCCGGCAGGTGGTTCTGGTACGTCTGAGAGGTGGTTCCGCCATGGCTGTCAGCTGATCCGGGACGGTCCCCGAGGTGGTTCTGGCATAGCCAGCAGTTGATATTGGCCTGTCCGGCAGGTGGTTCCAGCGAGTCGAACAGGTGGCTCCGGCGTTCTTGGCAGGTGGTTCCGGTCTGTCCGGTAGGTGTTTCCGGCGTGTCTGGCACGTGCTTCCGGCACGTCTGAGAGGTGGTTCCGGCATGCGCGGCAGGTGATTCCGTAGTGTCCGCCAGGTGGTTCTGGCATACCCGGCAGGTGATTTTGGCGTGTCCGGCAGGTGTTTCTGGCGAGTCGAGCAGGTGGCTCCGGCATGCTCGGCAGGTGCTTCCGGCGTCTCCGGCACTCGGTTCTGGTGTGTCTGAGAGCTGGTTCCGGCATGTTCGGCAGATGATTCCGGAGTGTCCGCCAAGTGGTTCTGGCATACCCAGCAGGTGATTTTGGCGTGTCAGGGAGGTGGTACCGGTGAGTCGAGCAGCTGGTTCCGGCGTTCTCAGCAGGTGGTTCAGGCGGTTCTGGCAGGTGGTATCCGTCTGTTCGGGGTGTGGTTCCAGCATCTCATGAACACGTTTCTGGCACGTCTGAGATGTGGTTCCAGCCGGCCCGACAGGTGTTTCCGCAGTGTCCGCCAAGCGGTTCTGGCGTAGTTGGCAGGTGATTTTGGCATGACTGGCAGGTGGTTCCAGCAAGCCTGGCAGGTGATTCCAAAGTGTTCACCAACTGGTTGTGGCGTAGCCGGCAGGTGATTTTTGCGTGATCGGCAGGTGGTTCTGGCGAGTCGAGCAGGTGGTTCCGGCGTGCTCGGCTGGTGCTTCCGGGGTCATTGGCACGGGGTTCTGGCATGTCTGAGAGGTGGTTCCTGCATGCCCGGCAAGTGATTCCGGAGTGTTCGCCAAGTGGTTCTGGCATAGTCGGCAGGTGATTTTGGCATGTCCGGCAGGTGGTTCAGGCGAGTTGAGCAGGTGGTTCCAACGTGCTCGGCAGGTGCTTCCGGCGTCTCCGGCACGTGTTTCTGGCACATCTGACAGGTGGTTCCGGCATGCCCGAAAGGTGATTCCGGTCTGTCCGGTAGGTGGTTCCAGCCTGCACGGCATGTGGTTCTGGTACGTCTCAGAGGTGGTTGCGCATGCCCAACAGGTGATTCCGGACTGTCCGCCAAATGGTTCTGGCACGTCTGAGAGGTGGTTCCGGCATGCCCGGCAGGTCATCCCAGAGAGTCCTCCAAGTGGTTCTGGCATAACACGCAGGTGATTTTGGCGTGTCTGGCATGTTGTTCTGTTGTGCTTGGCAGGTGGTTCAGGCTTGGCCGGCAGGTGGTTCCAGACTGTCCAGGACGTGTTTCCAGCTTCTCCGGCAGGTGGTTCTGGTACGTCTGAGAGGTGGTTCCGCCATGGCTGGCAGGCGATTCCGGACCGTCCCCCAGGTGGTTCTGGCATAGCCAGCAGTTGATATTGGCCTGTCCGGCAGGTGGTTCCAGCGAGTCGAACAGGTGGCTCCGGCGTGCTCGGCAGGTGGTTCCGGTCTGTCCGGTAGGTGATTCCGTTGTGTCCGGCACGTGCTTCCGGCATGTCTTAGACGTAGTTCCGGCATGCGCGACAGGTGATTTCGCAGTGTCCGCCAGGTGGTTCTGGCGTACCCGGCAGGTGATTTTGGCGTGTCCGGCAGGTGTTTCTGGCGAGTCGAGCAGGTGGCTCCGGCATCCTCGGCAGGTGCTTCCGGCGTCTCCGGCACGTGGTTCTGGTGTGTCTGAGAGCTGGTTCCGGCATGTCCGGCAGATGATTCCGGAGTGTCCGCCAAGTGGTTCTGGCATACCCGGCTGGTGATTTGGGCATGTCAGGTAGGTGGTTCCAGCGAGTCGAGCAGGTGGCTCGGGCGTGCTCGGCAGGTTGTACAGACGGGTCTGGCAGGTGTTTTCCATCTGTTTGGGGTGTGGTTCCAGCATCTCATGCACCTGGTTCTGGCACGTCTGAGATGTGGTTCCGGCCGGCCCGACAGGTGTTTCCACAGTGTCTGCCAAGTGGTACTGGCGTAGTTGGCAGGTGATTTTGGCATGACCGGCAGGTGGTTCCAGCAAGCCCGGCAGGTGATTCCGAAGTGTTCCCCAACTGGTTGTGGCGTAGCCGGCAGGTGATTTTTGCGTGTCCGGCAGGTGGTTCTGGCGAATCGAGCAGGTGGTTCCGGCGTGCTCGGCAGGTGCTTCCGGGGTCATTGGCACGTGGTTCTGGCATATCTGAGAGGTGGTTCCGGCATGCCCGGCAGGTGATTCCGGAGTGTTCGCCAAGTGTTTCCGGCGTAGCCGGCAGGTGAGTTTGCATGTCCAGCGGTCGTTCCGGCAGGTCAAGCCGGTGGTTCCGGCGTGTCCGGCAGGTGGTTCCGGTCTGTCCGGCAGGTGGTTCTGTGGTGTCCAGCACGAGGTTCAGTCTGAGAGGCTGTGCCGGCATGCCCTTCACGTGATTTCGGCTTGTCCCCGAAGTGGTGCTGGTGTAGAGGGCAGGCGATTTTGGCCTGTCTGGCAGGTGGTTCAGGCGAGTTGAGCAGGTGGTTGCGACGTGCTCGGCAGGTGCTTCCGGCGTCTCCGGCACGTGTTTCTGGCACATCTGACTGGTGGTTCCGGCATGCCCAAAAGTTGATTCCGGTCTGTCCGGTAGGTGGTTCCAGCCTGCACGGCACGTGGTTCTGGTACGTCTCAGAGGTGGTTGCGTATGCCCAACAGGTGATTCCGGACTGTCCGCCACGTGCTTCTGGCATGTCTGAGAGGTGGTTCCAACATGCCCGGCAGGTCATTAGGAGAGTCGTCCAAGTGGTTCTGGCGTAGCCCGCAGGTGATTTTGGCGTGTCCGGCAGGTGGTTCCGCCGTGCTCGGCAGGTGGTTCAGGCATGGCCGTCACGTGGTTCCAGTCTGTCCAGGACGTGTTTCCAGCTTCTCCGGCAGGTGGTTCTGGTACGTCTGAGAGGTGGTTCCGCCATGGCTGGCAGGTGATCCCGGACTGTCCCCCAGGTGGTTCTGGCATACCCGGCAGGTGATTTTGGCGTGTCCGGCAGGTGTTTCTGGCGAGTCGAGCAGGTGGCTCCGGCATGCTCGACAGGTGCTTCCGGCGTCTCCGGCACTTGGTTCTGGTGTGTCTGAGAGCTGGTTCCGGCATGTCCGGCAGATGATTCCGGAGTGTCCGCCAAGTGGTTCTGGCATACCCAGCAGGTGATTTTGGCGTGTCAGGGAGGTGGTACCGGTGAGTCGAGCAGGTGGTTCCGGCGTGCTCAGCAGGTGGTTCAGGCGGTTCTGGCAGGTGGTATCCGTCTGTTCGGGGTGTGGTTCCAGCATCTCATGAACACGTTTCTGGCACGTCTGAGATGTGGTTCCAGCCGGCCCGACAGGTGTTTCCGCAGTGTCCCCCAAGCTGTTCTGGCGTAGTTGGCAGGTGATTTTGGCATGACTGGCAGGTGGTTCCAGCAAGCCTGGCAGGTGATTCCAAAGTGTTCACCAACTGGTTGTGGCGTAGCCGGCAGGTGATTTTGGCGTGATCGGCAGGTGGTTCTGGCGAGTCGAGCAGGTGGTTCCGGCGTGCTCGGCTGGTGCTTCCGGGGTCATTGGCACGGGGTTCTGGCATGTCTGAGAGGTGGTTCCTGCATGCCCGGCAAGTGATTCCGGAGTGTTCGCCAAGTGGTTCTGGCATAGTCGGCAGGTGATTTTGGCATGTCCGGCAGGTGGTTCAGGCGAGTTGAGCAGGTGGTTCCAACGTGCTCGGCAGGTGCTTCCGGCGTCTCCGGCACGTGTTTCTGGCACATCTGACAGGTGGTTCCGGCATGCCCGAAAGGTGATTCCGGTCTGTCCGGTAGGTGGTTCCAGCCTGCACGGCATGTGGTTCTGGTACGTCTCAGAGGTGGTTGCGCATGCCCAACAGGTGATTCGGGACTGTCCGCCACATGGTTCTGGCACGTCTGAGAGGTGGTTCCGGCATGCCCGGCAGGTCATCGCAGAGAGTCCTCCAAGTGGTTCTGGCACAACACGAAGGTGATTTTGGCGTGTCTGGCAGGTTGTTCCGTTGTGCTTGGCAGGTGGTTCAGGCTTGGCCGGCAGGTGGTTCCAGACTGTCCAGGACGTGTTTCCAGCTTCTCCGGCAGGTGGTTCTGGTACGTCTGAGAGGTGGTTCCGCCATGGCTGGCAGGTGATTCCGGACCGTCCCCCAGGTGGTTCTGGCATAGCCAGCAGTTGATATTGGCCTGTCCGGCAGGTGGTTCCAGCGAGTCGAACAGGTGGCTCCGGCGTGCTCGGCAGGTGGTTCCGGTCTGTCTGGTAGGTGATTCCGGCGTGTCCGGCACGTGCTTCCGGCACGTCTGAGAGGTGGTTCCGGCATGCGCGACAGGTGATTTCGGAGTGTCCGCCAGGTGGTTCTGGCGTACCCAGCAGGTGATTTTGGCGTGTCCGGCAGGTGTTTGTGGCGAGTCGAGCAGGTGGCTCCGGCATGCTCGGCAGGTGCTTCTGGCGTCTCCGGCACGTGGTTCTGGTGTGTCTGAGAGCTGGTTCCGGCATGTCCGGCAGATGATTCCGGAGTGTCCGCCAAGTGGTTCTGGCATACCCAGCTGGTGATTTGGGCATGTCAGGTATGTGGTTCCGGCGAGTCGAGCAGGTGGCTCGGGCGTGTTCGGCAGGTTGTTCAGATGGGTCTGGCAGGTGTTTTCCGTCTGTTCGCGGTGTGGTTCCAGCATCTCATGCACCTGGTTCTGGCACGTCTGAGATGTGGTTCCGGCCGGCCCGACAGGTGTTTCCACAGTGTCCGCCAAGTGGTACTGGCGTAGTTGGCAGGTGATTTTGGCATGACCGGCAGGTGGTTCCAGCAAGCCCGGCAGGTGATTCCAAAGTGTTCCCCAACTGGTTGTGGCGTAGCCGGCAGGTGATTTTTGCGTGTCCGGCAGGTGGTTCTGGCGAGTCGAGCAGGGGGTTCCGGCGTGCTCGGCAGGTGCTTCCGGGGTCATTGGCACGTGCTTCTGGCATATCTGAGAGGTGGTTCCGGCATGCCCGGCAGGTGATTCCGGAGTGTTCGCCAAGTGTTTCCGGCGTAGCCGGCAGGTGATTTTGCATGTCCAGCGGTCGTTCCGGCGGGTCGAGCCGGTGGTTCCGGCGTGTCCGGCAGGTTGTTCCGGTCTGTCCGGCAGGTAGTTCTGTGGTGTCCGTCACGAGGTTCAGTCTGAGAGGCTGTGCCGGCATGCCCCTCACGTGATTCCGGCTTGTCCCCGAAGTGGTGCTGGTGTAGCGGGCAGGTGATTTTGGCGTGTCCGGCAGGTGGTTCAGGCGAGTTGAGCAGGTGGTTGCGACGTGCTCGGCAGGTGCTTCCGGCGTCTCCGGCACGTGTTTCTGGCACATCTGACTGGTGGTTCCGGCATGCCCAAAAGTTGATTCCGGTCTGTCCGGTAGGTGGTTCCGGCGTGCACGGCACGTTGTTCTGGTACGTGTCAGAGGTGGTTGCGTATGCCCAACAGGTGATTCCGGACTGTCCGCCACGTGCTTCCGGCACGTCTGAGAGGTGGTTCCGGCATGTCCGGCAGATGATTCCGGAGTGTCCGCCAAGTGGTTCTGGCATACCCAGCAGGTGATTTTGGCGTGTCAGGGAGGTGGTACCGGTGAGTCGAGCAGGTGGTTCCGGCGTGCTCGGCAGGTGGTTCAGGCGGTTCTGGCAGGTGGTATCCGTCTGTTCGTGGTGTGGTTCCAGCATCTCATGAACACGTTTCTGGCACGTCTGAGATGTGGTTCCAGCCGGCCCGACAGGTGTTTCCGCAGTGTCCGCCAAGCGGTTCTGGTGTAGTTGGCAGGTGATTTTGGCATGACTGGCAGGCGGTTCCAGCAAGCCTGGCAGGTGATTCCAAAGTGTTCACCAACTGGTTGTGGCGTAGCCGGCAGGTGATTTTTGCGTGATCGGCAGGTGGTTCTGGCGAGTCGAGCAGGTGGTTCCGGTGTGCTCGGCTGGTGCTTCCGGGGTCATTGGCACGGGGTTCTGGCATGTCTGAGAGGTGGTTCCTGCATGCCCGGCAAGTGATTCCGGAGTGTTCGCCAAGTGGTTCTGGCATAGTCGGCAGGTGATTTTGGCATGTCCGGCAGGTGGTTCAGGGGAGTTGAGCAGGTGGTTCCAACGTGCTCGGCAGGTGCTTCCGGCGTCTCCGGCACGTGTTTCTGGCACATCTGACAGGTGGTTCCGGCATGCCCGAAAGGTGATTCCGGTCTGTCCGGTAGGTGGTTCCGGCGTGCACGGCACGTGGTTCTGGTATGTGTCAGAGGTGGTTGCGTATGCCCAACAGGTGATTCCGGACTGTCCGCCACGTGCTTCTGGCACGTCTGAGAGGTGGTTCCAACATGCCCGGCAGGTCATTTCGGAGAGTCGTCCAAGTGGTCCTGGCGTAGCCCGCAGGTGATTTTGGCGTGTCCGGCAGGTGGTTCCGCCGTGCTCGGAAGGTGGTTCAGGCATGGCCGTCACGTGGTTCCAGTCTGTCCAGGACGTGTTTCCAGCTTCTCCGGCAGGTGGTTCTGGTACGTCTGAGAGGTGGTTCCGCCATGGCTGGCAGGTGATCCCGGACTGTCCCCCAGGTGGTTCTGGCATAGCCAGCAGTTGATATTGGCCTGTCCGGCAGGTGGTTCCAGCGAGTCGAACAGGTGGCTCCGGCGTTCTTGGCAGGTGGTTCCGGTCTGTCCAGTAGGTGTTTCCGGCGTGTCTGGCACGTGCTTCCGGCACGTCTGAGAGGTGGTTCCGGCATGCGTGGCAGGTGATTCCGTAGTGACCGCCAGGTGGTTCTGGCGTACCCGGCAGGTGATTTTGGCGTGTCCGGCAGGTGTTTCTGGCGAGTCGAGCAGGTGGCTCCGGCATGCTCGGCAGGTGCTTCCGGCGTCTCCGGCACTTGGTTCTGGTGTGTCTGAGAGCTGGTTCCGGCATGTCCGGCAGATGATTCCGGAGTGTCCGCCAAGTGGTTCTGGCATACCCAGCAGGTGATTTTGGCGTGTCAGGGAGGTGGTACCGGTGAGTCGAGCAGGTGGTTCCGGCGTGCTCAGCAGGTGGTTCAGGCGGTTCTGGCAGGTGGTATCCATCTGTTCGGGGTGTGGTTCCAGCATCTCATGAACACGTTTCTGGCACGTCTGAGATGTGGTTCCAGCCGGCCCGACAGGTGTTTCCGCAGTGTCCGCCAAGCGGTTCTGGTGTAGTTGGCAGGTGATTTTGGCATGACTGGCAGGCGGTTCCAGCAAGCCTGGCAGGTGATTCCAAAGTGTTCACCAACTGGTTGTGGCGTAGCCGGCAGGAGATTTTTGCGTGATCGGCAGGTGGTTCTGGCGAGTCGAGCAGGTGGTTCCGGTGTGCTCGGCTGGTGCTTCCGGGGTCATTGGCACGGGGTTCTGGCATGTCTGAGAGGTGGTTCCTGCATGCCCGGCAAGTGATTCCAGAGTGTTCGCCAAGTGGTTCTGGCATAGTCGGCAGGTGATTTTGGCATGTCCGGCAGGTGGTTCAGCCGAGTTGAGCAGGTGGTTCCAACGTGCTCGGCAGGTGCTTCCGGCGTCTCCGGCACGTGTTTCTGGCACATCTGACAGGTGGTTCCGGCATGCCCGAAAGGTGATTCCGGTCTGTCCGGTAGGTGGTTCCAGCCTGCACGGCATGTGGTTCTGGTACGTCTCAGAGGTGGTTGCCCATGCCCAACAGGTGATTCCGGACTGTCCGCCACATGGTTCTGGCACGTCTGAGAGGTGGTTCCGGCATGCCCGGCAGGTCATCCCAGAGAGTCCTCCAAGTGGTTCTGGCATAACACGCAGGTGATTTTGGCGTGTCTGGCAGGTTGTTCCGTTGTGCTTGGCAGGTGGTTCAGGCTTGGCCGGCAGGTGGTTCCAGACTGTCCAGGACGTGTTTCCAGCTTCTCCGGCAGGTGGTTCTGGTACGTCTGAGAGGTGGTTCCGCCATGGCTGGCAGGTGATTCCGGACCGTCCCCCAGGTGGTTCTGGCATAGCCAGCAGTTGATATTGGCCTGTCCGGCAGGTGGTTCCAGCGAGTCGAACAGGTGGCTCCGGCGTGCTCGGCAGGTGGTTCCGGACTGTCCGGTAGGTGATTCCGGCGTGTCCGGCACGTGCTTCCGGCACGTCTGAGAGGTGGTTCCGGCATGCGCGACAGGTGGTTTCGGAGTGTCCGCCAGGTGGTTCTGGCGTACCCGGCAGGTGATTTTGGCGTGTCCGGCAGGTGTTTCTGGCGAGTCGAGCAGGTGGCTCCGGCATGCTCGGCAGGTGCTTCCGGCGTCTCCGGCACGTGGTTCTGGTGTGTCTGAGAGCTGGTTCCGGCATGTCCGGCAGATGATTCCGGAGTGTCCGCCAAGTGGTTCTGGCATACCCGGCTGGTGATTTGGGCATGTCAGGTAGGTGGTTCCGGCGAGTCGAGCAGGTGGCTCGGGCGTGCTCGGCAGGTTGTTCAGACGGGTCTGGCAGGTGTTTTCCATCTGTTCGGGGTGTGGTTCCAGCATCTCATGCACCTGGTTCTGGCACGTCTGAGATGTGGTTCCGGCCGGCCCGACAGGTGTTTCCACAGTGTCCGCCAAGTGGTACTGGCGTAGTTGGCAGGTGATTTTGGCATGACCGGCAGGTGGTTCCAGCAAGCCCGGCAGGTGATTCCGAAGTGTTCCCCAACTGGTTGTGGTGTAGCCGGCAGGTGATTTTTACGTGTCCGGCAGGTGGTTCTGGCGACTCGAGCAGGTGGTTCGGGCGTGCTCGGCAGGTGCTTCCGGGGTCATTGGCACGTGGTTCTGGCATATCTGAGAGGTGGTTCCGGCATGCCCGGCAGGTGATTCCGGAGTGTTCGCCAAGTGTTTCCGGCGTAGCCGGCAGGTGATTTTGCATGTCCAGCAGTCGTTCCGGCGGGTCGAGCCGGTGGTTCCGGCGTGTCCGGCAGGTGGTTCCGGTCTGTCCGGCAGGTGGTTCTGTGGTGTCCGGCACGAGGTTCAGTCTGAGAGGCTGTGCCGGCATGCCCCTCACGTGATTCCGGCTTGTCCCCGAAGTGGTGCTGGTGTAGCGGGCAGGCGATTTTGGCCTTTCTGGCAGGTGGTTCAGGCGAGTTGAGCAGGTGGTTGCGACGTGCTCGGCAGGTGCTTCCGGCGTCTCCGGCTCGTGTTTCTGGCACATCTGACTGGTGGTTCCGGCATGCCCAAAAGTTGATTCCGGTCTGTCCGGTAGGTGGTTCCGGCGTGCACGGCACGTGGTTCTGGTACGTCTCAGAGGTGGTTGCGTATGCCCAACAGGTGATTCCGGACTGTCCGCCACGTGCTTCTGGCACGTCTGAGAGGTGGTTCCAACATGCCCGGCAGGTCATTTCGGAGAGTCGTCAAAGTGGTTCTGGCGTAGCCCGCAGGAGATTTTGGCGAGTCCGGCAGGTGGTTCAGGCATGGCCGTCACGTGGTTCCAGTCTGTCCAGGACGTGTTTCCAGCTTCTCCGGCAGGTGGTTCTGGTACGTCTGAGAGGTGGTTCCGCCATGGCTGTCAGCTGATCCGGGACGGTCCCCGAGGTGGTTCTGGCATAGCCAGCAGTTGATATTGGCCTGTCCGGCAGGTGGTTCCAGCGAGTCGAACAGGTGGCTCCGGCGTTCTTGGCAGGTGGTTCCGGTCTGTCCGGTAGGTGTTTCCGGCGTGTCTGGCACGTGCTTCCGGCACGTCTGAGAGGTGGTTCCGGCATGCGCGGCAGGTGATTCCGTAGTGTCCGCCAGGTGGTTCTGGCATACCCGGCAGGTGATTTTGGCGTGTCCGGCAGGTGTTTCTGGCGAGTCGAGCAGGTGGCTCCGGCATGCTCGGCAGGTGCTTCCGGCGTCTCCGGCACTCGGTTCTGGTGTGTCTGAGAGCTGGTTCCGGCATGTTCGGCAGATGATTCCGGAGTGTCCGCCAAGTGGTTCTGGCATACCCAGCAGGTGATTTTGGCGTGTCAGGGAGGTGGTACCGGTGAGTCGAGCAGCTGGTTCCGGCGTTCTCAGCAGGTGGTTCAGGCGGTTCTGGCAGGTGGTATCCGTCTGTTCGGGGTGTGGTTCCAGCATCTCATGAACACGTTTCTGGCACGTCTGAGATGTGGTTCCAGCCGGCCCGACAGGTGTTTCCGCAGTGTCCGCCAAGCGGTTCTGGCGTAGTTGGCAGGTGATTTTGGCATGACTGGCAGGTGGTTCCAGCAAGCCTGGCAGGTGATTCCAAAGTCTTCACCAACTGGTTGTGGCGTAGCCGGCAGGTGATTTTTGCGTGATCGGCAGGTGGTTCTGGCGAGTCGAGCAGGTGGTTCCGGCGTGCTCGGCTGGTGCTTCCGGGGTCATTGGCACGGGGTTCTGGCATGTCTGAGAGGTGGTTCCTGCATGCCCGGCAAGTGATTCCGGAGTGTTCGCCAAGTGGTTCTGGCATAGTCGGCAGGTGATTTTGGCATGTCCGGCAGGTGGTTCAGGCGAGTTGAGCACGTGGTTCCAACGTGCTCGGCAGGTGCTTCCGGCGTCTCCGGCACGTGTTTCTGGCACATCTGACAGGTGGTTCCGGCATGCCCGAAAGGTGATTCCGGTCTGTCCGGTAGGTGGTTCCGGCGTGCACGGCACGTGGTTCTGGTATGTGTCAGAGGTGGTTGCGTATGCCCAACAGGTGATTCCGGACTGTCCGCCACGTGCTTCTGGCACGTCTGAGAGGTGGTTCCAACATGCCCGGCAGGTCATTTCGGAGAGTCGTCCAAGTGGTCCTGGCGTAGCCCGCAGGTGATTTTGGCGTGTCCGGCAGGTGGTTCCGCCGTGCTCGGAAGGTGGTTCAGGCATGGCCGTCACGTGGTTCCAGTCTGTCCAGGACGTGTTTCCAGCTTCTCCGGCAGGTGGTTCTGGTACGTCTGAGAGGTGGTTCCGCCATGGCTGGCAGGTGATCCCGGACTGTCCCCCAGGTGGTTCTGGCATAGCCAGCAGTTGATATTGGCCTGTCCGGCAGGTGGTTCCAGCGAGTCGAACAGGTGGCTCCGGCGTTCTTGGCAGGTGGTTCCGGTCTGTCCAGTAGGTGTTTCCGGCGTGTCTGGCACGTGCTTCCGGCACGTCTGAGAGGTGGTTCCGGCATGCGTGGCAGGTGATTCCGTAGTGACCGCCAGGTGGTTCTGGCGTACCCGGCAGGTGATTTTGGCGTGTCCGGCAGGTGTTTCTGGCGAGTCGAGCAGGTGGCTCCGGCATGCTCGGCAGGTGCTTCCGGCGTCTCCGGCACTTGGTTCTGGTGTGTCTGAGAGCTGGTTCCGGCATGTCCGGCAGATGATTCCGGAGTGTCCGCCAAGTGGTTCTGGCATACCCAGCAGGTGATTTTGGCGTGTCAGGGAGGTGGTACCGGTGAGTCGAGCAGGTGGTTCCGGCGTGCTCAGCAGGTGGTTCAGGCGGTTCTGGCAGGTGGTATCCATCTGTTCGGGGTGTGGTTCCAGCATCTCATGAACACGTTTCTGGCACGTCTGAGATGTGGTTCCAGCCGGCCCGACAGGTGTTTCCGCAGTGTCCGCCAAGCGGTTCTGGTGTAGTTGGCAGGTGATTTTGGCATGACTGGCAGGCGGTTCCAGCAAGCCTGGCAGGTGATTCCAAAGTGTTCACCAACTGGTTGTGGCGTAGCCGGCAGGAGATTTTTGCGTGATCGGCAGGTGGTTCTGGCGAGTCGAGCAGGTGGTTCCGGTGTGCTCGGCTGGTGCTTCCGGGGTCATTGGCACGGGGTTCTGGCATGTCTGAGAGGTGGTTCCTGCATGCCCGGCAAGTGATTCCAGAGTGTTCGCCAAGTGGTTCTGGCATAGTCGGCAGGTGATTTTGGCATGTCCGGCAGGTGGTTCAGCCGAGTTGAGCAGGTGGTTCCAACGTGCTCGGCAGGTGCTTCCGGCGTCTCCGGCACGTGTTTCTGGCACATCTGACAGGTGGTTCCGGCATGCCCGAAAGGTGATTCCGGTCTGTCCGGTAGGTGGTTCCAGCCTGCACGGCATGTGGTTCTGGTACGTCTCAGAGGTGGTTGCCCATGCCCAACAGGTGATTCCGGACTGTCCGCCACATGGTTCTGGCACGTCTGAGAGGTGGTTCCGGCATGCCCGGCAGGTCATCCCAGAGAGTCCTCCAAGTGGTTCTGGCATAACACGCAGGTGATTTTGGCGTGTCTGGCAGGTTGTTCCGTTGTGCTTGGCAGGTGGTTCAGGCTTGGCCGGCAGGTGGTTCCAGACTGTCCAGGACGTGTTTCCAGCTTCTCCGGCAGGTGGTTCTGGTACGTCTGAGAGGTGGTTCCGCCATGGCTGGCAGGTGATTCCGGACCGTCCCCCAGGTGGTTCTGGCATAGCCAGCAGTTGATATTGGCCTGTCCGGCAGGTGGTTCCAGCGAGTCGAACAGGTGGCTCCGGCGTGCTCGGCAGGTGGTTCCGGACTGTCCGGTAGGTGATTCCGGCGTGTCCGGCACGTGCTTCCGGCACGTCTGAGAGGTGGTTCCGGCATGCGCGACAGGTGGTTTCGGAGTGTCCGCCAGGTGGTTCTGGCGTACCCGGCAGGTGATTTTGGCGTGTCCGGCAGGTGTTTCTGGCGAGTCGAGCAGGTGGCTCCGGCATGCTCGGCAGGTGCTTCCGGCGTCTCCGGCACGTGGTTCTGGTGTGTCTGAGAGCTGGTTCCGGCATGTCCGGCAGATGATTCCGGAGTGTCCGCCAAGTGGTTCTGGCATACCCGGCTGGTGATTTGGGCATGTCAGGTAGGTGGTTCCGGCGAGTCGAGCAGGTGGCTCGGGCGTGCTCGGCAGGTTGTTCAGACGGGTCTGGCAGGTGTTTTCCATCTGTTCGGGGTGTGGTTCCAGCATCTCATGCACCTGGTTCTGGCACGTCTGAGATGTGGTTCCGGCCGGCCCGACAGGTGTTTCCACAGTGTCCGCCAAGTGGTACTGGCGTAGTTGGCAGGTGATTTTGGCATGACCGGCAGGTGGTTCCAGCAAGCCCGGCAGGTGATTCCGAAGTGTTCCCCAACTGGTTGTGGTGTAGCCGGCAGGTGATTTTTACGTGTCCGGCAGGTGGTTCTGGCGACTCGAGCAGGTGGTTCGGGCGTGCTCGGCAGGTGCTTCCGGGGTCATTGGCACGTGGTTCTGGCATATCTGAGAGGTGGTTCCGGCATGCCCGGCAGGTGATTCCGGAGTGTTCGCCAAGTGTTTCCGGCGTAGCCGGCAGGTGATTTTGCATGTCCAGCAGTCGTTCCGGCGGGTCGAGCCGGTGGTTCCGGCGTGTCCGGCAGGTGGTTCCGGTCTGTCCGGCAGGTGGTTCTGTGGTGTCCGGCACGAGGTTCAGTCTGAGAGGCTGTGCCGGCATGCCCCTCACGTGATTCCGGCTTGTCCCCGAAGTGGTGCTGGTGTAGCGGGCAGGCGATTTTGGCCTTTATGGCAGGTGGTTCAGGCGAGTTGAGCAGGTGGTTGCGACGTGCTCGGCAGGTGCTTCCGGCGTCTCCGGCTCGTGTTTCTGGCACATCTGACTGGTGGTTCCGGCATGCCCAAAAGTTGATTCCGGTCTGTCCGGTAGGTGGTTCCGGCGTGCACGGCACGTGGTTCTGGTACGTCTCAGAGGTGGTTGCGTATGCCCAACAGGTGATTCCGGACTGTCCGCCACGTGCTTCTGGCACGTCTGAGAGGTGGTTCCAACATGCCCGGCAGGTCATTTCGGAGAGTCGTCAAAGTGGTTCTGGCGTAGCCCGCAGGAGATTTTGGCGAGTCCGGCAGGTGGTTCAGGCATGGCCGTCACGTGGTTCCAGTCTGTCCAGGACGTGTTTCCAGCTTCTCCGGCAGGTGGTTCTGGTACGTCTGAGAGGTGGTTCCGCCATGGCTGTCAGCTGATCCGGGACGGTCCCCGAGGTGGTTCTGGCATAGCCAGCAGTTGATATTGGCCTGTCCGGCAGGTGGTTCCAGCGAGTCGAACAGGTGGCTCCGGCGTTCTTGGCAGGTGGTTCCGGTCTGTCCGGTAGGTGTTTCCGGCGTGTCTGGCACGTGCTTCCGGCACGTCTGAGAGGTGGTTCCGGCATGCGCGGCAGGTGATTCCGTAGTGTCCGCCAGGTGGTTCTGGCATACCCGGCAGGTGATTTTGGCGTGTCCGGCAGGTGTTTCTGGCGAGTCGAGCAGGTGGCTCCGGCATGCTCGGCAGGTGCTTCCGGCGTCTCCGGCACTCGGTTCTGGTGTGTCTGAGAGCTGGTTCCGGCATGTTCGGCAGATGATTCCGGAGTGTCCGCCAAGTGGTTCTGGCATACCCAGCAGGTGATTTTGGCGTGTCAGGGAGGTGGTACCGGTGAGTCGAGCAGCTGGTTCCGGCGTTCTCAGCAGGTGGTTCAGGCGGTTCTGGCAGGTGGTATCCGTCTGTTCGGGGTGTGGTTCCAGCATCTCATGAACACGTTTCTGGCACGTCTGAGATGTGGTTCCAGCCGGCCCGACAGGTGTTTCCGCAGTGTCCGCCAAGCGGTTCTGGCGTAGTTGGCAGGTGATTTTGGCATGACTGGCAGGTGGTTCCAGCAAGCCTGGCAGGTGATTCCAAAGTCTTCACCAACTGGTTGTGGCGTAGCCGGCAGGTGATTTTTGCGTGATCGGCAGGTGGTTCTGGCGAGTCGAGCAGGTGGTTCCGGCGTGCTCGGCTGGTGCTTCCGGGGTCATTGGCACGGGGTTCTGGCATGTCTGAGAGGTGGTTCCTGCATGCCCGGCAAGTGATTCCGGAGTGTTCGCCAAGTGGTTCTGGCATAGTCGGCAGGTGATTTTGGCATGTCCGGCAGGTGGTTCAGCCGAGTTGAGCAGGTGGTTCCAACGTGCTCGGCAGGTGCTTCCGGCGTCTCCGGCACGTGTTTCTGGCACATCTGACAGGTGGTTCCGGCATGCCCGAAAGGTGATTCCGGTCTGTCCGGTAGGTGGTTCCAGCCTGCACGGCATGTGGTTCTGGTACGTCTCAGAGGTGGTTGCCCATGCCCAACAGGTGATTCCGGACTGTCCGCCACATGGTTCTGGCACGTCTGAGAGGTGGTTCCGGCATGCCCGGCAGGTCATCCCAGAGAGTCCTCCAAGTGGTTCTGGCATAACACGCAGGTGATTTTGGCGTGTCTGGCAGGTTGTTCCGTTGTGCTTGGCAGGTGGTTCAGGCTTGGCCGGCAGGTGGTTCCAGACTGTCCAGGACGTGTTTCCAGCTTCTCCGGCAGGTGGTTCTGGTACGTCTGAGAGGTGGTTCCGCCATGGCTGGCAGGTGATTCCGGACCGTCCCCCAGGTGGTTCTGGCATAGCCAGCAGTTGATATTGGCCTGTCCGGCAGGTGGTTCCAGCGAGTCGAACAGGTGGCTCCGGCGTGCTCGGCAGGTGGTTCCGGACTGTCCGGTAGGTGATTCCGGCGTGTCCGGCACGTGCTTCCGGCACGTCTGAGAGGTGGTTCCGGCATGCGCGACAGGTGGTTTCGGAGTGTCCGCCAGGTGGTTCTGGCGTACCCGGCAGGTGATTTTGGCGTGTCCGGCAGGTGTTTCTGGCGAGTCGAGCAGGTGGCTCCGGCATGCTCGGCAGGTGCTTCCGGCGTCTCCGGCACGTGGTTCTGGTGTGTCTGAGAGCTGGTTCCGGCATGTCCGGCAGATGATTCCGGAGTGTCCGCCAAGTGGTTCTGGCATACCCGGCTGGTGATTTGGGCATGTCAGGTAGGTGGTTCCGGCGAGTCGAGCAGGTGGCTCGGGCGTGCTCGGCAGGTTGTTCAGACGGGTCTGGCAGGTGTTTTCCATCTGTTCGGGGTGTGGTTCCAGCATCTCATGCACCTGGTTCTGGCACGTCTGAGATGTGGTTCCGGCCGGCCCGACAGGTGTTTCCACAGTGTCCGCCAAGTGGTACTGGCGTAGTTGGCAGGTGATTTTGGCATGACCGGCAGGTGGTTCCAGCAAGCCCGGCAGGTGATTCCGAAGTGTTCCCCAACTGGTTGTGGTGTAGCCGGCAGGTGATTTTTACGTGTCCGGCAGGTGGTTCTGGCGACTCGAGCAGGTGGTTCGGGCGTGCTCGGCAGGTGCTTCCGGGGTCATTGGCACGTGGTTCTGGCATATCTGAGAGGTGGTTCCGGCATGCCCGGCAGGTGATTCCGGAGTGTTCGCCAAGTGTTTCCGGCGTAGCCGGCAGGTGATTTTGCATGTCCAGCAGTCGTTCCGGCGGGTCGAGCCGGTGGTTCCGGCGTGTCCGGCAGGTGGTTCCGGTCTGTCCGGCAGGTGGTTCTGTGGTGTCCGGCACGAGGTTCAGTCTGAGAGGCTGTGCCGGCATGCCCCTCACGTGATTCCGGCTTGTCCCCGAAGTGGTGCTGGTGTAGCGGGCAGGCGATTTTGGCCTTTATGGCAGGTGGTTCAGGCGAGTTGAGCAGGTGGTTGCGACGTGCTCGGCAGGTGCTTCCGGCGTCTCCGGCTCGTGTTTCTGGCACATCTGACTGGTGGTTCCGGCATGCCCAAAAGTTGATTCCGGTCTGTCCGGTAGGTGGTTCCGGCGTGCACGGCACGTGGTTCTGGTACGTCTCAGAGGTGGTTGCGTATGCCCAACAGGTGATTCCGGACTGTCCGCCACGTGCTTCTGGCACGTCTGAGAGGTGGTTCCAACATGCCCGGCAGGTCATTTCGGAGAGTCGTCCAAGTGGTTCTGGCGTAGCCCGCAGGAGATTTTGGCGAGTCCGGCAGGTGGTTCAGGCATGGCCGTCACGTGGTTCCAGTCTGTCCAGGACGTGTTTCCAGCTTCTCCGGCAGGTGGTTCTGGTACGTCTGAGAGGTGGTTCCGCCATGGCTGTCAGCTGATCCGGGACGGTCCCCGAGGTGGTTCTGGCATAGCCAGCAGTTGATATTGGCCTGTCCGGCAGGTGGTTCCAGCGAGTCGAACAGGTGGCTCCGGCGTTCTTGGCAGGTGGTTCCGGTCTGTCCGGTAGGTGTTTCCGGCGTGTCTGGCACGTGCTTCCGGCACGTCTGAGAGGTGGTTCCGGCATGCGCGGCAGGTGATTCCGTAGTGTCCGCCAGGTGGTTCTGGCATACCCGGCAGGTGATTTTGGCGTGTCCGGCAGGTGTTTCTGGCGAGTCGAGCAGGTGGCTCCGGCATGCTCGGCAGGTGCTTCCGGCGTCTCCGGCACTCGGTTCTGGTGTGTCTGAGAGCTGGTTCCGGCATGTTCGGCAGATGATTCCGGAGTGTCCGCCAAGTGGTTCTGGCATACCCAGCAGGTGATTTTGGCGTGTCAGGGAGGTGGTACCGGTGAGTCGAGCAGCTGGTTCCGGCGTTCTCAGCAGGTGGTTCAGGCGGTTCTGGCAGGTGGTATCCGTCTGTTCGGGGTGTGGTTCCAGCATCTCATGAACACGTTTCTGGCACGTCTGAGATGTGGTTCCAGCCGGCCCGACAGGTGTTTCCGCAGTGTCCGCCAAGCGGTTCTGGCGTAGTTGGCAGGTGATTTTGGCATGACTGGCAGGTGGTTCCAGCAAGCCTGGCAGGTGATTCCAAAGTCTTCACCAACTGGTTGTGGCGTAGCCGGCAGGTGATTTTTGCGTGATCGGCAGGTGGTTCTGGCGAGTCGAGCAGGTGGTTCCGGCGTGCTCGGCTGGTGCTTCCGGGGTCATTGGCACGGGGTTCTGGCATGTCTGAGAGGTGGTTCCTGCATGCCCGGCAAGTGATTCCGGAGTGTTCGCCAAGTGGTTCTGGCATAGTCGGCAGGTGATTTTGGCATGTCCGGCAGGTGGTTCAGGCGAGTTGAGCACGTGGTTCCAACGTGCTCGGCAGGTGCTTCCGGCGTCTCCGGCACGTGTTTCTGGCACATCTGACAGGTGGTTCCGGCATGCCCGAAAGGTGATTCCGGTCTGTCCGGTAGGTGGTTCCAGCCTGCACGGCATGTGGTTCTGGTACGTCTCAGAGGTGGTTGCGCATGCCCAACAGGTGATTCCGGACTGTCCGCCAAATGGTTCTGGCACGTCTGAGAGGTGGTTCCGGCATGCCCGGCAGGTCATCCCAGAGAGTCCTCCAAGTGGTTCTGGCATAACACGCAGGTGATTTTGGCGTGTCTGGCATGTTGTTCTGTTGTGCTTGGCAGGTGGTTCAGGCTTGGACGTCAGGTGGTTCCAGACTGTCCAGGACGTGTTTCCAGCTTCTCCGGCAGGTGGTTCTGGTACGTCTGAGAGGTGGTTCCGCCATGGCTGGCAGGCGATTCCGGACCGTCCCCCAGGTGGTTCTGGCATAGCCAGCAGTTGATATTGGCCTGTCCGGCAGGTGGTTCCAGCGAGTCGAACAGGTGGCTCCGGCGTGCTCGGCAGGTGGTTCCGGTCTGTCCGGTAGGTGATTCCGGTGTGTCCGGCACGTGCTTCCGGCATGTCTTAGACGTAGTTCCGGCATGCGCGACAGGTGATTTCGCAGTGTCCGCCAGGTGGTTCTGGCGTACCCGGCAGGTGATTTTGGCGTGTCCGGCAGGTGTTTCTGGCGAGTCGAGCAGGTGGCTCCGGCATGCTCGGCAGGTGCTTCCGGCGTCTCCGGCACGTGGTTCTGGTGTGTCTGAGAGCTGGTTCCGGCATGTCCGGCAGATGATTCCGGAGTGTCCGCCAAGTGGTTCTGGCATAGCCGGCTGGTGATTTGGGCATGTCAGGTAGGTGGTTCCAGCGAGTCGAGCAGGTGGCTCGGGCGTGCTCGGCAGGTTGTTCAGACGGGTCTGGCAGGTGTTTTCCATCTGTTTGGGGTGTGGTTCCAGCATCTCATGCACCTGGTTCTGGCACGTCTGAGATGTGGTTCCGGCCGGCCCGACAGGTGTTTCCACAGTGTCTGCCAAGTGGTACTGGCGTAGTTGGCAGGTGATTTTGGCATGACCGGCAGGTGGTTCCAGCAAGCCCGGCAGGTGATTCCGAAGTGTTCCCCAACTGGTTCTGGCGTAGCCGGCAGGTGATTTTTGCGTGTCCGGCAGGTGGTTCTGGCGAATCGAGCAGGTGGTTCCGGCGTGCTCGGCAGGTGCTTCCGGGGTCATTGGCACGTGGTTCTGGCATATCTGAGAGGTGGTTCCGGCATGCCCGGCTGGTGATTCCGGAGTGTTCGCCAAGTGTTTCCGGCGTAGCCGGCTGGTGAGTTTGCATGTCCAGCGGTCGTTCCGGCAGGTCAAGCCGGTGGTTCCGGCGTGTCCGGCAGGTGGTTCCGGTCTGTCCGGCAGGTGGTTCTGTGGTGTCCAGCACGAGGTTCAGTCTGAGAGGCTGTGCCGGCATGCCCTTCACGTGATTTCGGCTTGTCCCCGAAGTGGTGCTGGTGTAGCGGGCAGGCGATTTTGGCCTGTCTGGCAGGTGGTTCAGGCGAGTTGAGCAGGTGGTTGCGACGTGCTCGGCAGGTGCTTCCGGCGTCTCCGGCACGTGGTTCTGGTGTGTCTGAGAGCTGGTTCGGCATGTCCGGCAGATGATTCCGGAGTGTCCGCCAAGTGGTTCTGGCATACCCGGCTGGTGATTTGGGCATGTCAGGTAGGTGGTTCCAGCGAGTCGAGCAGGTGGCTCAGGCGTGCTCGGCAGGTTCTTCAGACGGGTCTGGCAGGTGTTTTCCGTCTGTTCGGGGTGTGGTTCCAGCATCTCATGCACCTGGTTCTGGCACGTCTGAGATGTGGTTCCGGCCGGCCCGACAGGTGTTTCCACAGTGTCCGCCAAGTGGTACTGGTGTAGTTGGCAGGTGATTTTGGCATGACCGGCAGGTGGTTCCAGCAAGCCCGGCAGGTGATTCCGAAGTGTTCCCCAACTGGTTGTGGCGTAGCCGGCAGGTGATTTTTGCGTGTCCGGCAGGTGGTTCTGGCGAGTCGAGCAGGTGGTTCCGGCGTGCTCGGCAGGTGCTTCCGGGGTCATTGGCACGTGGTTCTGGCATATCTGAGAGGTGGTTCCTGCATGCCCGGCAGGTGACTCCGGAGTGTTCGCCAAGTGTTTCCGGCGTAGCCGGCAGGTGATTTTGCATGTCCAGCGGTCGTTCCGGCGGGTCGAGCCGGTGGTTCCGGCGTGTCCGGCAGGTGGTTCCGGTCTGTCCGGCAGGTGGTTCTGTGGTGTCCGGCACGAGGTTCAGTCTGAGAGGCTGTGCCGGCATGCCCCTCACGTGATTCCGGCTTGTCCCCGAAGTGGTGCTGGTGTAGCGGGCAGGTGATTTTGGCGTGTCCGGCAGGTGGTTCAGGCGAGTTGAGCAGGTGGTTGCGACGTGCTCGGCAGGTGCTTCCGGCGTCTCCGGCACGTGTTTCTGGCACATCTGACTGGTGGTTCCGGCATGCCCAAAAGTTGATTCCGGTCTGTCCGGTAGGTGGTTCCAGCCTGCACGGCACGTGGTTCTGGTACGTCTCAGAGGTGGTTGCGTATGCCCAACAGGTGATTCCGGACTGTCCGCCACGTGCTTCTGGCATGTCTGAGAGGTGGTTCCAACATGCCCGGCAGGTCATTAGGAGAGTCGTCCAAGTGGTTCTGGCGTAGCCCGCAGGTGATTTTGGCGTGTCCGGCAGGTGGTTCCGCCGTGCTCGGCAGGTGGTTCAGGCATGGCCGTCACGTGGTTCCAGTCTGTCCAGGACGTGTTTCCAGCTTCTCCGGCAGGTGGTTCTGGTACGTCTGAGAGGTGGTTCCGCCATGGCTGGCAGGTGATCCCGGACTGTCCCCCAGGTGGTTCTGGCATACCCGGCAGGTGATTTTGGCGTGTCCGGCAGGTGTTTCTGGCGAGTCGAGCAGGTGGCTCCGGCATGCTCGACAGGTGCTTCCGGCGTCTCCGGCACTTGGTTCTGGTGTGTCTGAGAGCTGGTTCCGGCATATCCGGCAGATGATTCCGGAGTGTCCGCCAAGTGGTTCTGGCATACCCAGCAGGTGATTTTGGCGTGTCAGGGAGGTGGTACCGGTGAGTCGAGCAGGTGGTTCCGGCGTGCTCAGCAGGTGGTTCAGGCGGTTCTGGCAGGTGGTATCCGTCTGTTCGGGGTGTGGTTCCAGCATCTCATGAACACGTTTCTGGCACGTCTGAGATGTGGTTCCAGCCGGCCCGACAGGTGTTTCCGCAGTGTCCCCCAAGCGGTTCTGGCGTAGTTGGCAGGTGATTTTGGCATGACTGGCAGGTGGTTCCAGCAAGCCTGGCAGGTGATTCCAAAGTGTTCACCAACTGGTTGTGGCGTAGCCGGCAGGTGATTTTTGCGTGATCGGCAGGTGGTTCTGGCGAGTCGAGCAGGTGGTTCCGGCGTGCTCGGCTGGTGCTTCCGGGGTCATTGGCACGGGGTTCTGGCATGTCTGAGAGGTGGTTCCTGCATGCCCGGCAAGTGATTCCGGAGTGTTCGCCAAGTGGTTCTGGCATAGTCGGCAGGTGATTTTGGCATGTCCGGCAGGTGGTTCAGGCGAGTTGAGCAGGTGGTTCCAACGTGCTCGGCAGGTGCTTCCGGCGTCTCCGGCACGTGTTTCTGGCACATCTGACAGGTGGTTCCGGCATGCCCGAAATGTGATTCCGGTCTGTCCGGTAGGTGGTTCCAGCCTGCACGGCATGTGGTTCTGGTACGTCTCAGAGGTGGTTGCGCATGCCCAACAGGTGATTCGGGACTGTCCGCCACATGGTTCTGGCACGTCTGAGAGGTGGTTCCGGCATGCCCGGCAGGTCATTGCAGAGAGTCCTCCAAGTGGTTCTGGCACAACACGAAGGTGATTTTGGCGTGTCTGGCAGGTTGTTCCGTTGTGCTTGGCAGGTGGTTCAGGCTTGGCCGGCAGGTGGTTCCAGACTGTCCAGGACGTGTTTCCAGCTTCTCCGGCAGGTGGTTCTGGTACGTCTGAGAGGTGGTTCCGCCATGGCTGGCAGGTGATTCCGGACCGTCCCCCAGGTGGTTCTGGCATAGCCAGCAGTTGATATTGGCCTGTCCGGCAGGTGGTTCCAGCGAGTCGAACAGGTGGCTCCGGCGTGCTCGGCAGGTGGTTCCGGTCTGTCCGGTAGGTGATTCCGGCGTGTCCGGCACGTGCTTCCGGCACGTCTGAGAGGTGGTTCCGGCATGCGCGACAGGTGATTTCGGAGTGTCCGCCAGGTGGTTCTGGCGTACCCAGCAGGTGATTTTGGCGTGTCCGGCAGGTGTTTCTGGCGAGTCGAGCAGGTGGCTCCGGCATGCTCGGCAGTTGCTTCTGGCGTCTCCGGCACGTGGTTCTGGTGTGTCTGAGAGCTGGTTCCGGCATGTTCGGCAGATGATTCCGGAGTGTCCGCCAAGTGGTTCTGGCATACCCAGCTGGTGATTTGGGCATGTCAGGTATGTGGTTCCGGCGAGTCGAGCAGGTGGCTCGGGCGTGCTAGGCAGGTTGTTCAGACGGGTCTGGCAGGTGTTTTCCGTCTGTTCGGGGTGTGGTTCCAGCATCTCATGCACCTGGTTCTGGCACGTCTGAGATGTGGTTCCGGCCGGCCCGACAGGTGTTTCCACAGTGTCCGCCAAGTGGTACTGGCGTAGTTGGCAGGTGATTTTGGCATGACCGGCAGGTGGTTCCAGCAAGCCCGGCAGGTGATTCCAAAGTGTTCCCCAACTGGTTGTGGCGTAGCCGGCAGGTGATTTTTGCGTGTCCGGCAGGTGGTTCTGGCGAGTCGAGCAGGGGGTTCCGGCGTGCTCGGCAGGTGCTTCCGGGGTCATTGGCACGTGGTTCTGGAATATCTGAGAGGTGGTTCCGGCATGCCCGGCAGGTGATTCCGGAGTGTTCGCCAAGTGTTTCCGGCGTAGCCGGCAGGTGATTTTGTATGTCCAGCGGTCGTTCCGGCGGGTCGAGCCGGTGGTTCCGGCGTGTCCGGCAGGTGGTTCCGGTCTGTCCGGCAGGTGGTTCTGTGGTGTCCGGCACGAGGTTCAGTCTGAGAGGCTGTGCCGGCATGCCCCTCACGTGATTCCGGCTTGTCCCCGAAGTGGTGCTGGTGTAGCGGGCAGGTGATTTTGGCGTGTCCGGCAGGTGGTTCAGACGAGTTGAGCAGGTGGTTGCGACGTGCTCGGCAGGTGCTTCCGGCGTCTCCGGCACGTGTTTCTGGCACATCTGACTGGTGGTTCCGGCATGCCCAAAAGTGGATTCCGGTCTGTCCGGTAGGTGGTTCCGGCGTGCACGGCACGTGGTTGTGGTACGTGTCAGAGGTGGTTGCGTATGCCCAACAGGTGATTCCGGAGTGTCCGCCACGTGCTTCTGGCACGTCTGAGAGGTGGTTCCAACATGCCCGGCAGGTCATTTCGGAGAGTCGTCCAAGTGGTTCTGACGTAGCCCGCAGGTAATTTGGGCGTGTCCGGCAGGTGGTTCCGCCGTGCTCGGCATGTGGTTCAGGCATGGCCGTCACGTGGTTCCAGTCTGTCCAGGACGTGTTTCCAGCTTCTCCGGCAGGTGGTTCTGGTACGTCTGAGAGGTGGTTCCGCCATGGCTGGCAGGTGATCCCGGACTGTCCCCCAGGTGGTTCTGGCATAGCCAGCAGTTGATATTGGCCTGTCCGGCAGGTGGTTCCAGCGAGTCGAACAGGTGGCTCCGGCGTTCTTGGCAGGTGGTTCCGGTCTGTCCGGTAGGTGTTTCCGGCGTGTCTGGCACGTGCTTCCGGCACGTCTGAGAGGTGGTTCCGGCATGCGCGGCAGGTGATTCCGTAGTGTCCGCCAGGTGGTTCTGGCGTGCCCGGCAGGTGATTTTGGCGTGTCCGGCAGGTGTTTCTGGCGAGTCGAGCAGGTGGCTCCGGCATGCTCGGCAGGTGCTTCCGGCGTCTCCGGCACTTGGTTCTGGTGTGTCTGAGAGCTGGTTCCGGCATGTCCGGCAGATGATTCCGGAGTGTCCGCCAAGTGGTTCTGGCATACCCGGCTGGTGATTTGGGCATGTCAGGTAGGTGGTTCCGGCGAGTAGAGCAGGTGGCTCGGGCGTGCTCGGCAGGTTGTTCAGACGGGTCTGGCAGGTGTTTTCCGTCTGTTCGGGGTGTGGTTCCAGCATCTCATGCACCTGGTTCTGGCACGTCTGAGATGTGGTTCCGGCCGGCCCGAAAGGTGTTTCCACCGTGTCCGCCAAGCGGTACTGGCGTAGTTGGCAGGTGATTTTGGCATGACCGGCAGGTGGTTCCAGCAAGCCCGGCAGGTGATTCCGAAGTGTTCCCCAACTGGTTGTGGCGTAGCCGGCAGGTGATTTTTGCGTGTCCGGCAGGTGGTTCTGGCGAGTCGAGCAGGTGGTTCCGGCCAGCTCAGCAGGTGCTTCCGGGGTCATTGGCACGTGGTTCTGGCATATCTGAGAGGTGGTTCCGGCATGCCCGGCAGGTGATTCCGGAGTGTTCGCCAAGTGTTTCCGGCGTAGCCGGCAGGTGATTTTGCATGTCCAGCGGTCGTTCCGGCGGGTCGAGCCGGTGGTTCCGGCGTGTCCGGCAGGTGGTTCCGGTCTGTCCGGCAGATGGTTCTGTGGTGTCCGGCACGAGGTTCAGTCTGAGAGGCTGTGCCGGCATGCCCCTCACGTGATTCCGGCTTGTCCCCGAAGTGGTGCTGGTGTAGCGGGCAGGTGATTTTGGCGTGTCCAGCAGGTGGTTCTGGCGAGTCGAGCAGGTGGTTCCTGCGTGCTCGGCTGGTGCTTCCGGGGTCATTGGCACGGGGTTCTGGCATGTCTGAGAGGTGGTTCCTGCATGCCCGCCAAGTGATTCCGGAGTGTTCGCCAAGTGGTTCTGGCATAGTCGGCAGGTGATTTTGGCATGTCCGGCAGGTGGTTCAGGCGAGTTGAGCAGGTGGTTCCAACGTGCTCGGCAGGTGCTTCCGGCGTCTCCGGCACGTGTTTCTGGCACATCTGACAGGTGGTTCCGGCATGCCCGAAAGGTGATTCCAGTCTGTCCGGTAGGTGGTTCCAGCCTGCACGGCATGTGGTTCTGGTACGTCTCAGAGGTGGTTGCGCATGCCCAACAGGTGATCCCGGACTCTCCGCCACGTGCTTCTGGCACGTCTGAGAGGTGGTTCCAACATGCCCGGCAGGTCATTTCGGAGAGTCGTCCAAGTGGTTCTGGCGTAGCCCGCAGGTGATTTTGGCGTGTCCGGCAGGTGGTTCCGCTGTGCTCGGCAGGTGGTTCAGGCATGGCCGTCACGTGGTTCCAGTCTGTCCAGGACGTGTTTCCAGCTTCTCCGGCAGGTGGTTCTGGTACGTCTGAGAGGTGGTTCCGCCATGGCTGGCAGGTGATCCCGGACTGTCCCCCAGGTGGTTCTGGCATAGCCAGCAGTTGATATTGGCCTGTCCGGCAGGTGGTTCCAGCGAGTCGAACAGGTGGCTCCGGCGTGCTCGGCAGGCGGTTCCGGTCTGTCCGGTAGGTGATTCCGGCGTGTCCGGCACGTGCTTCCGGCACGTCTGAGAGGTGGTTCCGGCATGCGCGACAGGTGATTTCGGAGTGTCCGCCAGCTGGTTCTGGCGTACCCAGCAGGTGATTTTGGCGTGTCCGGCAGGTGTTTCTGGCGAGTCGAGCAGGTGGCTCCGGCATGCTCGGCAGTTGCTTCTGGCGTCTCCGGCACGTGGTTCTGGTGTGTCTGAGAGCTGGTTCCGGCATGTCCGGCAGATGATTCCGGAGTGTCCGCCAAGTGGTTCTGGCATACCCAGCTGGTGATTTGGGCATGTCAGGTATGTGGTTCCGGCGAGTCGAGCAGGTGGCTCGGGCGTGCTCGGCAGGTTGTTCAGACGGGTCTGGCAGGTGTTTTCCGTCTGTTCGGGGTGTGGTTCCAGCATCTCATGCACCTGGTTCTGGCACGTCTGAGATGTGGTTCCGGCCGGCCCGACAGGTGTTTCCACAGTGTCCGCCAAGTGGTACTGGCGTAGTTGGCAGGTGATTTTGGCATGACCGGCAGGTGGTTCCAGCAAGCCCGGCAGGTGATTCCAAAGTGTTCCCCAACTGGTTGTGGCGTAGCCGGCAGGTGATTTTTGCGTGTCCGGCAGGTGGTTCTGGCGAGTCGAGCAGGGGGTTCCGGCGTGCTCGGCAGGTGCTTCCGGGGTCATTGGCACGTGGTTCTGGCATATCTGAGAGGTGGTTCCGGCATGCCCGGCAGGTGATTCCGGAGTGTTCGCCAAGTGTTTCCGGCGTAGCCGGCAGGTGATTTTGCATGTCCAGCGGTCGTTCCGGCGGGTCGAGCCGGTGGTTCCGGCGTGTCCGGCAGGTGGTTCCGGTCTGTCCGGCAGGTAGTTCTGTGGTGTCCGGCACGAGGTTCAGTCTGAGAGGCTGTGCCGGCATGCCCCTCACGTGATTCCGGCTTGTCCCCGAAGTGGTGCTGGTGTAGCGGGCAGGTGATTTTGGCGTGTCCGGCAGGTGGTTCAGGCGAGTTGAGCAGGTGGTTGCGACGTGCTCGGCAGGTGCTTCCGGCGTCTCCGGCACGTGTTTCTGGCACATCTGACTGGTGGTTCCGGCATGCCCAAAAGTGGATTCCGGTCTGTCCGGTAGGTGGTTCCGGCGTGCACGGCACGTGGTTCTGGTACGTGTCAGAGGTGGTTGCGTATGCCCAACAGGTGATTCCGGACTGTCCGCCACGTGCTTCTGGCACGTCTGAGAGGTGGTTCCAACATGCCCGGCAGGTCATTTCGGAGAGTCGTCCAAGTGGTTCTGGCGTGGCCCGCAGGTAATTTGGGCGTGTCCGGCAGGTGGTTCCGCCGTGCTCGGCAGGTGGTTCAGGCATGGCCGTCACGTGGTTCCAGTCTGTCCAGGACGTGTTTCCAGCTTCTCCGGCAGGTGGTTCTGGTACGTCTGAGAGGTGGTTCCGCCATGGCTGGCAGGTGATTCCGGACCGTCCCCCAGGTGGTTCTGGCATAGCCAGCAGTTGATATTGGCCTGTCCGGCAGGTGGTTCCAGCGAGTCGAACAGGTGGCTCCGGCGTGCTTGGCAGGTGGTTCCGATCTGTCCGGTAGGTGATTCCGGCGTGTCCGGCACGTGCTTCCGGCACGTCTGAGAGGTGGTTCCGGCATGCGCGACAGGTGGTTTCGGAGTGTCCGCCAGGTGGTTCTGGCGTACCCGGCAGGTGATTCTGGCGTGTCCGGCAGGTGTTTCTGGCGAGTCGAGCAGGTGGCTCCGGCATGCTCGGCAGGTGCTTCCGGCGTCTCCGGCACGTGGTTCTGGCGTGTCTGAGAGCTGGTTCCGGCATGTCCGGCAGACGATTCCGGAGTGTCCGCCAATTGGTTCTGGCATACCCGGCTGGTGATTTGGGCATGTCAGGTAGGTGGTTCCGGCGAGTCGATCAGGTGTCTCCGGCGTGCTCGGCAGCTTGTTCAGATGGGTCTGGCAGGTGTTTTCCGTCTGTTCGCGGTGTGGTTCCAGCATCTCATGCACATGGTTCTGGCACGTCTGAGATGTGGTTCCGGCCGGCCCGACAGGTGTTTCCACAGTGTCCGCCAAGCGGTACTGGCGTTCTTGGCAGGTGATTTTGGCATGACCGGCAGGTGGTTCCAGCAAGCCCGGCAGGTGATTCTGAAGTGTTCCCCAACTGGTTGTGGCGTAGCCGGCAGGTGATTTTTGCCTGTCCCGCAGGTGGTTCTGGCGAGTCGAGCAGGTGGTTCTGGCGTGCTCGGCAGGTGCTTCCGGGGTCATTGGCACGTGGTTCTGGCATATCTGAGAGGTGGTTCCGGCATGCCCGGCAGGTGATTCCGGAGTGTTCGCCAAGTGTTTCCGGCGTAGCCGGCAGGTGATTTTGCATGTCCAGCGGTCGTTCCGGCGGGTCGAGCCGGTGGTTCCGGCGTGTCCGGCAGGTGGTTCCGGTCTGTCCGGCAGGTGGTTCTGTGGTGTCCGGCACGAGGTTCAGTCTGAGAGGCTGTGCCGGCATGCCCCTCACGTGATTCAGGCTTGTCCCCGAAGTGGTGCTGGTGTAGCGGGCAGGCGATTTTGGCCTGTCCGGCAGGTGGTTCAGGCGAGTTGAGCAGGTGGTTGCGACGTGCTCGGCAGGTGCTTCCGGCGTCTCCGGCACGTGTTTCTGGCACATCTGACTGGTGGTTCCGGCATGCCCAAAAGTTGATTCCGGTCTGTCCGGTAGGTGGTTCCGGCGTGCACGGCACGTGGTTCTGGTACGTCTCAGAGGTGGTTGCGTATGCCCAACAGGTGATTCCGGACTGTCCGCCACGTGCTTCTGGCACGTCTGAGATGTGGTTCCAACATGCCCGGCAGGTCATTTCGGAGAGTCATCCAAGTGGTTCTGGCGTAGCCCGCAGGTGATTTTGGCGTGTCCGGCAGGTGGTTCCGCCGTGCTCGGCAGGTGGTTCAGGCATGGCCGTCACGTGGTTCCAGTCTGTCCAGGACGTGTTTCCAGCTTCTCCGGCAGGTGGTTCTGGTACGTCTGAGAGGTGGTTCCGCCATGGCTGGCAGGTGATCCCGGACTGTCACCCAGGTGGTTCTGGCATAGCCAGCAGTTGATATTCCCCTGTCCGGCAGGTGGTTCCAGCGAGTCGAACAGGTGGCTCCGGCGTTCTTGGCAGTTGGTTCCGGTCTGTCCGGTAGGTGTTTCCGGCGTGTCTGGCACGTGCTTCCGGCACGTCTGAGAGGTGGTTCCGGCAGGTGCGGCAGGTGATTCCGTAGTGTCCGCCAGGTGGTTCTGGCATAACCGGCAGGTGATTTTGGCGTGTCCGGCAGGTGTTTCTGGCGAGTCGAGCAGGTGGCTCCGGCATGCTCGGCAGGTGCTTCCGGCGTCTCCGGCACTTGGTTCTGGTGTGTCTGAGAGCTGGTTCCGGCATGTCCGGCAGATGATTCCGGAGTGTCCGCCAAGTGGTTCTGGCATACCCAGCAGGTGATTTTGGCGTGTCAGGGAGGTGGTACCGGTGAGTCGAGCAGGTGGTTCCGGCGTGCTCAGCAGGTGGTTCAGGCGGTTCTGGCAGGTGGTATCCGTCTGTTCGGGGTGTGCTTACAGCATCTCATGAACACGTTTCTGGCACATCTGAGATGTGGTTCCAGCCGGCCCGACAGGTGTTTCCGCAGTGTCCGCCAAGCGGTTCTGGCGTAGTTGGCAGGTGATTTTGGCATGACTGGCAGGTGGTTCCAGCAAGCCTGGCAGGTGATTCCAAAGTGTTCCCCAACTGGTTGTGGCGTAGCCGGCAGGTGATTTTGGCGTGATCGGCAGGTGGTTCTGGCGAGTCGAGCAGGTGGTTCCGGCGTGCTCGGCTGGTGCTTCCGGGGTCATTGGCACGGCGTTCTGGCATGTCTGAGATGTGGTTGCTGCATGCCCGGCAAGTGATTCCGGAGTGTTCGCCAAGTGGTTCTGGCATAGTCGGCAGGTGATTTTGGCATGTCCGGCAGGTGGTTCAGGCGAGTTGAGCAGGTGGTTCCAACGTGCTTGGCAGGTGCTTCCGGCGTCTCCGGCACGTGTTTCTGGCACATCTGACAGGTGGTTCCAGCATGCCCGAAAGGTGATTCCGGTCTGTCCCGTAGGTGGTTCCAGCCTGCACGGCATGTGGTTCTGGTACGTCTCAGAGGTGGTTGCGCATGCCCAACAGGTGATTCCGGACTGTCCGCCACATGGTTCTGGCACGTCTGAGAGGTGGTTCCGGCATGCCCGGCAGGTCATCCCAGAGAGTCCTCCAAGTGGTTCTGGCATAACACGCAGGTGATTTTGGCGTGTCTGGCAGGTTGTTCCGTTGTGCTTGGCAGGTGGTTCAGGCTTGGCCGGCAGGTGGTTCCAGACTGTCCAGGACGTGTTTCCAGCTTCTCCGGCAGGTGGTTCTGGTACGTCTGAGAGGTGGTTCCGCCATGGCTGGCAGGCGATTCCGGACCGTCCCCCAGGTGGTTCTGGCATAGCCAGCAGTTGATATTGGCCTGTCCGGCAGGTGGTTCCAGCGAGTCGAACAGGTGGCTCCGGCGTGCTCGGCAGGTGGTTCCGGTCTGTCCGGTAGGTGATTCCGGCGTGTCCGGCACGTGCTTCCGGCACGTCTGAGAGGTGGTTCTGGCATGCGCGACTGGTGGTTTCGGAGTGTCCGCCAGGTGGTTCTGGCGTACCCGGCAGGTGATTTTGGCGTGTCCGGCAGGTGTTTCTGGCGAGTCGAGCAGGTGGCTCCGGCATGCTCGGCAGGTGCTTCCGGCGTCTCCGGCACGTGGTTCTGGTGTGTCTGAGAGCTGGTTCCGGCATGTCCGGCAGATGATTCCGGAGTGTCCGCCAAGTGGTTCTGGCATACCCGGCTGGTGATTTGGGCATGTCAGGTAGGTGGTTCCGGCGAGTCGAGCAGGTGGCTCCGCCGTGCTCGGCAGGTTGTTCAGACGGGTCTGGCAGGTGTTTTCCGTCTGTTCGGGGTGTGGTTCCAGCATCTCATGCACATGGTTCTGGCACGTCTGAGATGTGGTTCCGGCCGGCCCGACAGGTGTTTCCACAGTGTCCGCCAAGTGGTACTGGCGTAGTTGGCAGGTGATTTTGGCATGACCGGCAGGTGGTTCCAGCAAGCCCGGCAGGTGATTCCGAAGTGTTCCCCAACTGGTTGTGGCGTAGCCGGCAGGTGATTTTTGCGTGTCCGGCATGTGGTTCTGGCGAGTCGAGCAGGTGGTTCCGGCGTGCTCGGCAGGTGCTTCCGGGGTCATTGGCACGTGGTTTTGGCATATCTGAGAGGTGGTTCCGGCATGCCCGGCAGGTGATTCCGGAGTGTTCGCCAAGTGTTTCCGGCGTAGCCGGCAGGTGATTTTGCATGTCCAGCGGTCGTTCCGGCGGGTCGAGCCGGTTGTTCCGGCGTGTCCGGCAGGTGGTTCCGGTCTGTCCGGCAGGTGGTTCTGTGGTGTCCGCCACGAGGTTCAGTCTGAGAGGCTGTGCCGGCATGCCCCTCACGTGATTCAGGCTTGTCCCCGAAGTGGTGCTGGTGTAGCGGGCAGGCGATTTTGGCCTGTCAGGCAGGTGGTTCAGGCGAGTTGAGCAGGTGGTTGCGACGTGCTCGGCAGGTGCTTCCGGCGTCTCCGGCACGTCTTTCTGGCACATCTGACTGGTGGTTCCGGCATGCCCAAAAGTTGATTCCGGTCTGTCCGGTAGGTGGTTCCGGCGTGCACGGCACGTGGTTCTGGTACGTGTCAGAGGTGGTTGCGTATGCCCAACAGGTGATTCCGGACTGTCCGCCACATGCTTCTGGCACGTCTGAGAGGTGGTTCCAACATGCCCGGCAGGTCATTTCGGAGAGTCATCCAAGTGGTTCCGGCGTAGCCCACAGGTGATTTTGGCGTGTCCGGCAGGTGGTTCAGGCATGGCCGTCACGTGGTTCCAGTCTGTCCAGGACGTGTTTCCAGCTTCTCCGACAGGTGGTTCTGGTACGTCTGAGAGGTGGTTCCGCCATGGCTGGCAGGTGATTCCGGACCGTCCCCCAGGTGGTTCTGGCATAGCCAGCAGTTGATATTGGCCTGTCCGGCAGGTGGTTCCAGCGAGTCGAACAGGTGGCTCCGGCGTGCTCGGCAGGTGGTTCCGGTCTGTCCGGTAGGTGATTCCGGCGTGTCCGGCACGTGCTTCCGGCACGTCTGAGAGGTGGTTCTGGCATGCGCGACTGGTGGTTTCGGAGTGTCCGCCAGGTGGTTCTGGCGTACCCGGCAGGTGATTTTGGCGTGTCCGGCAGGTGTTTCTGGCGAGTCGAGCAGGTGGCTCCGGCATGCTCGGCAGGTGCTTCCGGCGTCTCCGGCACGTGGTTCTGGTGTGTCTGAGAGCTGGTTCCGGCATGTCCGGCAGATGATTCCGGAGTGTCCGCCAAGTGGTTCTGGCATACCCGGCTGGTGATTTGGGCATGTCAGGTAGGTGGTTCCGGCGAGTCGAGCAGGTGGCTCCGCCGTGCTCGGCAGGTTGTTCAGACGGGTCTGGCAGGTGTTTTCCGTCTGTTCGGGGTGTGGTTCCAGCATCTCATGCACATGGTTCTGGCACGTCTGAGATGTGGTTCCGGCCGGCCCGACAGGTGTTTCCACAGTGTCCGCCAAGTGGTACTGGCGTAGTTGGCAGGTGATTTTGGCATGACCGGCAGGTGGTTCCAGCAAGCCCGGCAGGTGATTCCGAAGTGTTCCCCAACTGGTTGTGGCGTAGCCGGCAGGTGATTTTTGCATGTCCGGCATGTGGTTCTGGCGAGTCGAGCAGGTGGTTCCGGCGTGCTCGGCAGGTGCTTCCGGGGTCATTGGCACGTGGTTTTGGCATATCTGAGAGGTGGTTCCGGCATGCCCGGCAGGTGATTCCGGAGTGTTCGCCAAGTGTTTCCAGCGTAGCCGGCAGGTGATTTTGCATGTCCAGCGGTCGTTCCGGCGGGTCGAGCCGGTTGTTCCGGCGTGTCCGGCAGGTGGTTCCGGTCTGTCCGGCAGGTGGTTCTGTGGTGTCCGCCACGAGGTTCAGTCTGAGAGGCTGTGCCGGCATGCCCCTCACGTGATTCAGGCTTGTCCCCGAAGTGGTGCTGGTGTAGCGGGCAGGCGATTTTGGCCTGTCAGGCAGGTGGTTCAGGCGAGTTGAGCAGGTGGTTGCGACGTGCTCGGCAGGTGCTTCCGGCGTCTCCGGCACGTCTTTCTGGCACATCTGACTGGTGGTTCCGGCATGCCCAAAAGTTGATTCCGGTCTGTCCGGTAGGTGGTTCCGGCGTGCACGGCACGTGGTTCTGGTACGTGTCAGAGGTGGTTGCGTATGCCCAACAGGTGATTCCGGACTGTCCGCCACATGCTTCTGGCACGTCTGAGAGGTGGTTCCAACATGCCCGGCAGGTCATTTCGGAGAGTCATCCAAGTGGTTCCGGCGTAGCCCACAGGTGATTTTGGCGTGTCCGGCAGGTGGTTCAGGCATGGCCGTCACGTGGTTCCAGTCTGTCCAGGACGTGTTTCCAGCTTCTCCGACAGGTGGTTCTGGTACGTCTGAGAGGTGGTTCCGCCATGGCTGGCAGGTGATTCCGGACCGTCCCCCAGGTGGTTCTGGCATAGCCAGCAGTTGATATTGGCCTGTCCGGCAGGTGGTTCCAGCGAGTCGAACAGGTGGCTCCGGCGTGCTCGGCAGGTGGTTCCGGTCTGTCCGGTAGGTGATTCCGGCGTGTCCGGCACGTGCTTCCGGCACGTCTGAGAGGTGGTTCCGGCATGCGCGACAGGTGGTTTCGGAGTGTCCGCCAGGTGGTTCTGGCGTACCCAGCAGGTGATTTTGGCGTGTCCGGCAGGTGTTTCTGGCGAGTCGAGCAGGTGGCTCCGGCATGCTCGGCAGGTGCTTCCGGCGTCTCCGGCACGTGGTTCTGGTGTGTCTGAGAGCTGGTTCCGGCATGTCCGGCAGATGATTCCGGAGTGTCCGCCAAGTGGTTCTGGCATACCCGGCTGGTGATTTGGGCATGTCAGGTATGTGGTTCCGGCGAGTCGAGCAGGTGGCTCCGGCGTGCTCGGCAGGTTGTTCAGACGGGTCTGGCAGGTGTTTTCCGTCTGTTCGGGGTGTGGTTCCAGCATCTCATGCACCTGGTTCTGGCACGTCTGAGATGTGGTTCCGGCCGGCCCGACAGGTGTTTCCACAGTGTCCACCAAGTGGTACTGGCGTAGTTGGCAGGTGATTTTGGCATGACCGGCAGGTGGTTCCAGCAAGCCCGGCAGGTGATTCTGAAGTGTTCCCCAACTGGTTGTGGCGTAGCCGGCAGGTGATTTTTGCGTGTCCGGCAGGTGGTTCTGGCGAGTCGAGCAGGTGGTTCCGGCGTGCTCGGCAGGTGCTTCCGGGGTCATTGGCACGTGGTTCTGGCATATCTGAGAGGTGGTTCCGGCATGCCCGGCAGGTGATTCCGGAGTGTTCGCCAAGTGTTTCCGGCATAGCCGGCAGGTGATTTTGCATGTCCAGCGGTCGTTCTGGCGGGTCGAGCCGGTGGTTCCGGCGTGTCCGGCAGGTGGTTCCGGTCTGTCCGGCAGGTGGTTCTGTGGTGTCCGGCACGAGGTTCAGTCTGAGAGGCTGTGCCGGCATGCCCCTCACGTGATTCCGGCTTGTCCCCGAAGTGGTGCTGGTGTAGCGGGCAGGTGATTTGGGCGTGTCCGGCAGGTGGTTCAGGCGAGTTGAGCAGGTGGTTGCGACGTGCTCGGCAGGTGCTTCCGGCGTCTCCGGCACGTGTTTCTGTCACATCTGACTGGTGGTTCCGGCATGCCCAAAAGTTGATTCCGGTCTGTCCGGTAGGTGGTTCCGGCGTGCACGGCACGTGGTTCTGGTACGTGTCAGAGGTGGTTGCGTATGATCAACTGGTGATTCCGGACTGTCCGCCACGTGCTTCTGGCACGTCTGAGAGGTGGTTCCAACATGCCCGGCAGGTCATTTCGGAGAGTCGTCCAAGTGGTTCTGGCGTAGCCCGCAGGTGATTTGGGCGTGTCCGGCAGGTGGTTCCGCCGTGCTCGGCAGGTGGTTCAGGCATGGCCGTCACGTGGTTCCAGTCTGTCCAGGACGTGTTTCCAGCTTCTCCGGCAGGTGGTTCTGGTACGTCTGAGAGGTGGTTCCGCCATGGCTGGCAGGTGATCCCGGACTGTCCCCCAGGTGGTTCTGGCATAGCCAGCAGTTGATATTGGCCTGTCCGGCAGGTGGTTCCAGCGAGTCGAACAGGTGGCTCCGGCGTTCTTGGCAAGTGGTTCCGGTCTGTCCGGTAGGTGTTTCCGGCGTGTCTGACACGTGCTTCCGGCACGTCTGAGAGGTGGTTCCGGCATGCGCGGCAGTTGATTCCGTAGTGTCCGCCAGGTGGTTCTGGCATACCCGGCAGGTGATTTTGGCATGTCCGGCAGGTGTTTCTGGCGAGTCGAGCAGGTGGCTCCGGCATGCTCGGCAGGTGCTTCCGGCGTCTCTGGCACTTGGTTCTGGTGTGTCTGAGAGCTGGTTCCGGCATGTCCGGCAGATGATTCCGGAGTGTCCGCCAAGTGGTTCTGGCATACCCAGCAGGTGATTTTGGCGTGTCAGGGAGGTGGTACCGGTGAGTCGAGCAGGTGGTTCCGGCGTGCTCAGCAGGTGGTTCAGGCGGTTCTGGCAGGTGGTATCCGTCTGTTCGGGGTGTGCTTACAGCATCTCATGAACACGTTTCTGGCACATCTGAGATGTGGTTCCAGCCGGCCCGACAGGTGTTTCCGCAGTGTCCGCCAAGCGGTTCTGGCGTAGTTGGCAGGTGATTTTGGCATGACTGGCAGGTGGTTCCAGCAAGCCTGGCAGGTGATTCCAAAGTGTTCCCCAACTGGTTGTGGCGTAGCCGGCAGGTGATTTTGGCGTGATCGGCAGGTGGTTCTGGCGAGTCGAGCAGGTGCTTCCGGCGTGCTCGGCTGGTGCTTCCGGGGTCATTGGCACGGGGTTCTGGCATGTCTGAGAGGTGGTTCCTGCATGCCCGGCAAGTGATTCCGGAGTGTTCGCCAAGTGGTTCTGGCATAGTCGGCAGGTGATTTTGGCATGTCCGGCAGGTGGTTCAGGCGAGTTGAGCAGGTGGTTCCAACGTGCTTGGCAGGTGCTTCCGGCGTCTCCGGCACGTGTTTCTGGCACATCTGACAGGTGGTTCCGGCATGCCCGAAAGGTGATTCCGGTCTGTCCCGTAGGTGGTTGCAGCCTGCACGGCATGTGGTTCTGGTACGTCTCAGAGGTGGTTGCGCATGCCCAACAGGTGATTCCGGACTGTCCGCCACATGGTTCTGGCACGTCTGAGAGGTGGTTCCGGCATGCCCGACAGGTCATCCCAGAGAGTCCTCCAAGTGGTTCTGGCATAACACGCAGGTGATTTTGGCGTGTCTGGCAGGTTGTTCCGTTGTGCTTGGCAGGTGGTTCAGGCTTGGCCGGCAGGTGGTTCCAGAGTGTCCAGGACGTGTTTCCAGCTTCTCTGGCAGGTGGTTCTGGTACGTCTGAGAGGTGGTTCCGCCATGGCTGGCAGGTGATTCCGGACCGTCCCCCAGGTGGTTCTGGCATAGCCAGCAGTTGATATTGGCCTGTCCGGCAGGTGGTTCCAGCGAGTCGACTGGTGGCTCCGGCGTGCTCGGCAGGTGGTTCCGGTCTGTCCGGTAGGTGATTCCGGCGTGTCCGGCACGTGCTTCCGGCACGTCTGAGAGGTGGTTCCGGCATGCGCGACTGGTGGTTTCGGAGTGTCCGCCAGGTGGTTCTGGCGTACCCGGCAGGTGATTTTGGCGTGTCCGGCAGGTGTTTCTGGAGAGTCGAGCAGGTGGCTCCGGCATGCTCGGCAGGTGCTTCCGGCGTCTCCGGCACGTGGTTCTGGTGTGTCTGAGAGCTGGTTCCGCCATGTCCGGCAGATGATTCCGGAGTGTCCGCCAAGTGGTTCTGTCATACCCGGCTGGTGATTTGGGCATGTCATGTAGGTGGTTCCGGCGAGTCGAGCAGGTGGCTCCGCCGTGCTCGGCAGGTTGTTCAGACGGGTCTGGCAGGTGTTTTCCGTCTGTTCGCGGTGTGGTTCCAGCATCTCATGCACATGGTTCTGGCACGTCTGAGATGTGGTTCCGGCCGGCCCGACAGGTGTTTCCACAGTGTCCGCCAAGTGGTACTGGCGTAGTTGGCAGGTGATTTTGGCATGACTGGCAGGTGGTTCCAGCAAGCCCGGCAGGTGATTCCGAAGTGTTCCCCAACTGGTTGTGGCGTAGCCGGCAGGTGATTTTTGCGTGTCCGGCAGGTGGTTCTGGCGAGTCGAGCAGGTGGTTCCGGCGTGCTCGGCAGATGCTTCCGGGGTCATTGGCACGTGGTTCTGGCATATCTGAGAGGTGGTTCCGGCATGCCCGGCAGGTGATTCCGGAGTGTTCGCCAAGTGTTTCCGGCGTAGCCGGCAGGTGATTTTGCATGTCCAGCGGTCGTTCCGGCGGGTCGAACTGGTGGTTCCGGCGTGTCCGGCAGGTGGTTCCGGTCTGTCCGGCAGGTGGTTCTGTGGTGTCCGGCACGAGGTTCAGTCTGAGAGGCTGTGCCGGCATGCCCCTCACATGATTCAGGCTTGTCCCCGAAGTGGTGCTGGTGTAGCGGGCAGGCGATTTTGGCGTGTCCTGCAGGTGGTTCAGGCGAGTTGAGCAGGTGGTTGCGACGTGCTCGGCAGGTGCTTCCGGCGTCTCCGGCACGTGTTTCTGGCACATCTGACTGGTGGTTCCGGCATGCCCAAAAGTTGATTCCGGTCTGTCCGGTAGGTGGTTCCGGCGTGCACGGCACGTGGTTCTGGTACGTCTCAGAGGTGGTTGCGTATGCCCAACAGGTGATTCCGGACTGTCCGCCACATGCTTCTGGCACGTCTGAGAGGTGGTTCCAACATGCCCGGCAGGTCATTTCGGAGAGTCATCCAAGTGGTTCTGGCGTAGCCCGCAGGTGATTTTGGCGAGTCCGGCAGGTGGTTCAGGCATGGCCGTCACGTGGTTCCAGTCTGTCCAGGACGTGTTTCCAGCTTCTCCGACAGGTGGTTCTGGTACGTCTGAGAGGTGGTTCCGCCATGGCTGGCAGGTGATTCCGGACCGTCCCCCAGGTGGTTCTGGCATAGCCAGCAGTTGATATTGGCCTGTCCGGCAGGTGGTTCCAGCGAGTCGAACAGGTGGCTCCGGCGTGTTCGGCAGGTGGTTCCGGTCTGTCCGGTAGGTGATTCCGGCGTGTCCGGCACGTGATTCCGGCACGTCTGAGAGGTGGTTCCGGCATGCGCGACAGGTGGTTTCGGAGTGTCCGCCAGGTGGTTCTGGCGTACCCAGCAGGTGATTTTGGCGTGTCCGGCAGGTGTTTCTGGCGAGTCGAGCAGGTGGCTCCGGCATGCTCGGCAGGTGCTTCCGGCGTCTCCGGCACGTGGTTCTGGTGTGTCTGAGAGCTGCTTCCGGCATGTCCGGCAGATGATTCCGGAGTGTCCGCCAAGTGGTTCTGGCATACCCGGCTGGTGATTTGGGCATGTCAGGTATGTGGTTCCGGCGAGTCGAGCAGGTGGCTCCGGCGTGCTCGGCAGGTTGTTCAGACGGGTCTGGCAGGTGTTTTCCGTCTGTTCGGGGTGTGGTTCCAGCATCTCATGCACATGGTTCTGGCACGTCTGAGATGTGGTTCCGGCCGGCCCGACAGGTGTTTCCACAGTGTCCACCAAGTGGTACTGGCGTAGTTGGCAGGTGATTTTGGCATGACCGGCAGGTGGTTCCAGCAAGCCCGGCAGGTGATTCTGAAGTGTTCCCCAACTGGTTGTGGCGTAGCCGGCAGGTGATTTTTGTGTGTCCGGCAGGTGGTTCTGGCGAGTCGAGCAGGTGGTTCCGGCGTGCTCGGCAGGTGCTTCCGGGGTCATTGGCTCGTGGTTCTGGCATATCTGAGAGGTGGTTCCGGCATGCCCGGCAGGTGATTCCGGAGTGTTCGCCAAGTGTTTCCGGCATAGCCGGCAGGTGATTTTGCATGTCCAGCGGTCGTTCTGGCGGGTCGAGCCGGTGGTTCCGGCGTGTCCGGCAGGTGGTTCCGGTCTGTCCGGCAGGTGGTTCTGTGGTGTCCGGCACGAGGTTCAGTCTGAGAGGCTGTGCCGGCATGCCCCTCACGTGATTCCGGCTTGTCCCCGAAGTGGTGCTGGTGTAGCGGGCAGGTGATTTTGGCGTGTCCGGCAGGTGGTTCAGGCGAGTTGAGCAGGTGGTTGCGACGTGCTCGGCAGGTGCTTCCGGCGTCTCCGGCACGTGTTTCTGGCACATCTGACTGGTGGTTCCGGCATGCCCAAAAGTTGATTCCGGTCTGTCCGGTAGGTGGTTCCGGCGTGCACGGCACGTGGTTCTGGTACGTGTCAGAGGTGGTTGCGTATGATCAACTGGTGATTCCGGACTGTCCGCCACGTGCTTCTGGCACGTCTGAGAGGTGGTTCCAACATGCCCGGCAGGTCATTTCGGAGAGTCGTCCAAGTGGTTCTGGCGTAGCCCGCAGGTGATTTGGGCGTGTCCGGCAGGTGGTTCCGCCGTGCTCGGCAGGTGGTTCAGGCATGGCCGTCACGTGGTTCCAGTCTGTCCAGGACGTGTTTCCAGCTTCTCCGGCAGGTGGTTCTGGTACGTCTGAGAGGTGGTTCCGCCATGGCTGGCAGGTGATCCCGGACTGTCCCCCAGGTGGTTCTGGCATAGCCAGCAGTTGATATTGGCCTGTCCGGCAGGTGGTTCCAGCGAGTCGAACAGGTGGCTCCGGCGTTCTTGGCAGGTGGTTCCGGTCTGTCCGGTAGGTGTTTCCGGCGTGTCTGGCACGTGCTTCCGGCACGTCTGAGAGGTGGTTCCGGCATGCGCGGCAGGTGGTTTCGGAGTGTCCGCCAGGTGGTTCTGGCGTACCCGGCAGGTGATTTGGGCGTGTCCGGCAGGTGTTTCTGGCGAGTCGAGCAGGTGGCTCCGGCATGCTCGGCAGGTGCTTCCGGCGTCTCCGGCACGTGGTTCTGGTGTGTCTGAGAGCTGCTTCCGGCATGTCCGGCAGATGATTCCGGAGTGTCCGCCAAGTGGTTCTGGCATACCCGGCTGGTGATTTGGGCATGTCAGGTAGGTGGTTCCGGCGAGTCGAGCAGGTGGCTCCGGCGTGCTCGGCAGGTTGTTCAGACGGGTCTGGCAGGTGTTTTCCGTCTGTTCGGGGTGTGGTTCCAGCATCTCATGCACATGGTTCGGGCATGTCTGAGATGTGGTTCCGGCCGGCCCGACAGGTGTTTCCACAGTGTCCGCCAAGTGGTACTGGCGTAGTTGGCAGGTGATTTTGGCATGACCGGCAGGTGGTTCCAGCAAGCCCGGCAGGTGATTCCGAAGTGTTCCCCAACTGGTTGTGGCGTAGCCGGCAGGTGATTTTTGCGTGTCCGGCAGGTGGTTCTGGCGAGTCGAGCAGGTGGTTCCGGCGTGCTCGGCAGGTGCTTCCGGGGTCATTGGCACGTGGTTCTGGCATATCTGAGAGGTGGTTCCGGCATGCCCGGCAGGTGATTCCGGAGTGTTCGCCAAGTGTTTCCGGCGTAGCCGGCAGGTGATTTTGCATGTCCAGCGGTCGTTCCGGCGGGTCGAGCCGGTGGTTCCGGCGTGTCAGGCAGGTGGTTCCGGTCTGTCCGGCAGATGGTTCTGTGGTGTCCGGCACGACGTTCAGTCTGAGAGGCTGTGCCGGCATGCCCCTCACGTGATTCCGGCTTGTCCCCGAAGTGGTGCTGGTGTAGCGGGCAGGTGATTTTGGCGTGTCCGGCAGGTGGTTCAGGCGAGTTGAGCAGGTGGTTGCGACGTGCTCGGCAGGTGCTTCCGGCGTCTCCGGCACGTGTTTCTGGCACATCTGACTGGTGGTTCCGGCATGTCCAAAAGTTGATTCCGGTCTGTCCGGTAGGTGGTTCCGGCGTGCACGGCACGTGGTTCTGGTACGTCTCAGAGGTGGTTGCGTATGCCCAACAGGTGATTCCGGACTGTCCGCAACGTGCTTCTGGCACGTCTGAGAGGTGGTTCCAACATGCCCGGCAGGTCATTTCGGAGAGTCATCCAAGTGGTTCTGGCGTAGCCCGCAGGTGATTTTGGCGTGTCCGGCAGGTGGTTCAGGCATGGCCGTCACGTGGTTCCAGTCTCTCCAGGACGTGTTTCCAGCTTCTCCGGCAGGTGGTTCTGGTACGTCTGAGAGGTGGTTCCGCCATGGCTGGCAGGTGATCCCGGACTGTCCCCCAGGTGGTTCTGGCATAGCCAGCAGTTGATATTGGCCTGTCCGGCAGGTGGTTCCAGCGAGTCGAACAGGTGGCTCCGGCGTTCTTGGCAGGTGGTTCCGGTCTGTCCGGTAGGTGTTTCCGGCGTGTCTGGCACGTGCTTCCGGCACGTCTGAGAGGTGGTTCCGGCATGCGCGGCAGGTGATTCCGTAGTGTCCGCCAGATGGTTCTGGCATACCCGGCAGGTGATTTTGGCGTGTCCGGCAGGTGTTTCTGGCGAGTCGAGCAGGTGGTTCCGGCGTGCTCAGCAGGTGGTTCAGGCGGTTCTGGCAGGTGGTATCCGTCTGTTCGGGGTGTGGTTCCAGCATCTCATGAACACGTTTCTGGCACGTCTGAGATGTGGTTCCAGCCGGCCCGACAGGTGTTTCCGCAGTGTCCGCCAAGCGGTTCTGGCGTAGTTGGCAGGTGATTTTGGCATGACTGGCAGGTGGTTCCAGCAAGCCTGGCAGGTGATTCCAAAGTGTTCCCCAACTGGTTGTGGCGTAGCCGGCAGGTGATTTTGGCGTGATCGGCAGGTGGTTCTGGCGAGTCGAGCAGGTGGTTCCGGCGTGCTCGGCTGGTGCTTTCCGGGGTCATTGGCACGGGGTTCTGGCATGTCTGAGAGGTGGTTCCTGCATGCCCGGCAAGTGATTCCGGAGTGTTCGCCAAGTGGTTCTGGCATAGTCGGCAGGTGATATTGGCCTGTCCGGCAGGTGGTTCAGGCGACTTGAGCAGGTGGTTCCAACGTGCTTGGCAGGTGCTTCCGGCGTCTCCGGCACGTGTTTCTGGCACATCTGACAGGTGGTTCCGGCATGCCCGAAAGGTGATTCCGGTGTGTCCCGTAGGTGGTTCCAGCCTGCACGGCATGTGGTTCTGGTACGTCTCACAGGTGGTTGCGCATGCCCAACAGGTGATTCCGGACTGTCCGCCACATGGTTCTGGCACGTCTGAGAGGTGGTTCCGGCATGCCCGACAGGTCATCCCAGAGAGTCCTCCAAGTGGTTCTGGCATAACACGCAGGTGATTTTGGCGTGTCTGGCAGGTTGTTCCGTTGTGCTTGGCAGGTGGTTCAGGCTTGGCCGGCAGGTGGTTCCAGACTGTCCAGGACGTGTTTCCAGCTTCTCCGGCAGGTGGTTCTGGTACGTCTGAGAGGTGGTTCCGCCATGGCTGGCAGGTGATTCCGGACCGTCCCCCAGGTGGTTCTGGCATAGCCAGCAGTTGATATTGGCCTGTCCGGCAGGTGGTTCCAGCGAGTCGAACAGGTGGCTCCGGCGTGCTCGGCAGGTGGTTCCGGTCTGTCCGGTAGGTGATTCCGGCGTGTCCGGCACGTGCTTCCGGCACGTCTGAGAGGTGGTTCCGGCATGCGCGACTGGTGGTTTCGGAGTGTCCGCCAGGTGGTTCTGGCGTACCCGGCAGGTGATTTTGGCGTGTCCGGCAGGTGTTTCTGGCGAGTCGAGCAGGTGGCTCGGGCGTGCTCGGCAGGTTGTTCAGACGGGTCTGGCAGGTGTTTTCCGTCTGTTCGGGGTGTGGTTCCAGCATCTCATGCACCTGGTTCTGGCACGTCTGAGATGTGGTTCCGGCCGGCCCGACAGGTGTTTCCACAGTGTCCGCCAAGTGGTACTGGCGTAGTTGGCAGGAGATTTTGGCATGACCGGCAGGTGGTTCCAGCAAGCCCGGCAGGTGATTCCGAAGTGTTCCCCAACTGGTTGTGGCGTAGCCGGCAGGTGATTTTTGCGTGTATGGCAGGTGGTTCCAGCGAGTCGAACAGGTGGCTCCTGCGTTCTTGGCAGGTGGTTCCGGTCTGTCCGGTAGGTGTTTCCGGCGTGTCTGGCACGTGCTTCCGGCACGTCTGAGAGGTGGTTCCGGCATGCGCGGCAGGTGATTCCGTAGTGTCCGCCAGGTGGTTCTGGCATACCCGGCAGGTGATTTTGGCGTGTCCGGCAGGTGTTTCTGGCGAGTCGAGCAGGTGGCTCCGGCATGCTCGGCAGGTGCTTCCGGCGTCTCCGGCACTTGGTTCTGGTGTGTCTGAGAGCTGGTTCCGGCATGTCCGGCAGATGATTCCGGAGTGTCCGCCAAGTGGTTCTGGCATACCCAGCAGGTGATTTTGGCGTGTCAGGGAGGTGGTACCGGTGAGTCGAGCAGGTGGTTCCGGCGTGCTCAGCAGGTGGTTCAGGCGGTTCTGGCAGGTGGTATCCGTCTGTTCGGGGTGTGGTTCCAGCATCTCATGAACACGTTTCTGGCACGTCTGAGATGTGGTTCCAGCCGGCCCGACAGGTGTTTCCGCAGTGTCCGCCAAGCGGTTCTGGCGTAGTTGGCAGGTGATTTTGGCATGACTGGCAGGTGGTTCCAGCAAGCCTGGCAGGTGATTCCAAAGTATTCCCCAACTGGTTGTGGCGTAGCCGGCAGGTGATTTTGGCGTGATCGGCAGGTGGTTCTGGCGAGTCGAGCAGGTGGTTCCGGCGTGCTCGGCTGGTGCTTCCGGGGTCATTGGCACGGGGTTCTGGCATGTCTGAGAGGTGGTTCCTGCATGCCCGGCAAGTGATTCCGGAGTGTTCGCGAAGTGGTTCTGGCATAGTCGGCAGGTGATTTTGGCATGTCCGGCAGGTGGTTCAGGCGAGTTGAGCAGGTGGTTCCAACGTGCTTGGCAGGTGCTTCCGGCGTCTCCGGCATGTGTTTCTGGCACATCTGACAGGTGGTTCCAGCATGCCCGAAAGGTGATTCCGGTCTGTCCCGTAGGTGGTTCCAGCCTGCACGGCATGTGGTTCTGGTACGTCTCAGAGGTGGTTGCACATGCCCAAAAGGTGATTCCGGACTGTCCGCCACATGGTTCTGGCACGTCTGAGAGGTGGTTCCGGCATGCCCGGCAGGTCATCCCAGAGAGTCCTCCAAGTGGTTCTGGCATAACACGCAGGTGATTTTGGCGTGTCTGGCAGGTTGTTCCGTTGTGCTTGGCAGGTGGTTCAGGCTTGGCCGGCAGGTGGTTCCAGACTGTCCAGGACGTGTTTCCAGCTTCTCCGGCAGGTGGTTCAGGTACGTCTGAGAGGTGGTTCCGCCATGGCTGGCAGGAGATTCCGGACCGTCCCCCAGGTGGTTCTGGCATAGCCAGCAGTTGATATTGGCCTGTCCGGCAGGTGGTTCCAGCGAGTCGAACAGGTGGCTCCGGCGTGCTCGGCAGGTGGTTCCGGTCTGTCCGGTAGGTGATTCCAGCGTGTCCGGCACGTGCTTCCGGCACGTCTGAGAGGTGGTTCCGGCATGCGCGACATGTGGTTTCGGAGTGTCCGCCAGGTGGTTCTGGCGTACCCGGCAGGTGATTTTGGCGTGTCCGGCAGGTGTTTCTGGCGAGTCGAGCAGGTGGCTCCGGCATGCTCGGCAGGTGCTTCCGGCGTCTCCGGCACGTGGTTCTGGTGTGTCTGAGAGCTGCTTCCGGCATGTCCGGCAGATGATTCCGGAGTGTCCGCCAAGTGGTTCTGGCATACCCGGCTGGTGATTTGGGCATGTCAGGTAGGTGGTTCCGGCGAGTCGAGCAGGTGGCTCCGGCGTGCTCGGCAGGTTGTTCAGACGGGTCTGGCAGGTGTTTTCCGTCTGTTCGGGGTGTGGTTCCAGCATCTCATGCACATGGTTCTGGCACGTCTGAGATGTGGTTCCGGCCGGCCCGACAGGTGTTTCCACAGTGTCCGCCAAGTGGTACTGGCGTAGTTGGCAGGTGATTTTGGCATGACCGGCAGGTGGTTCCAGCAAGCCCGGCAGGTGATTCCGAAGTGTTCCCCAACTGGTTGTGGCGTAGCCGGCAGGTGATTTTTGCGTGTCCGGCAGGTGGTTCTGGCGAGTCGAGCAGGTGGTTCCGGCGTGCTCGGCTGGTGCTTCGGGGGTCATTGGCACGTGGTTCCGGCATATCTGAGAGGTGGTTCCGGCATGCCCGGCAGGTGATTCCGGAGTGTTCGCCAAGTGTTTCCGGCGTAGCCGGCAGGTGATTTTGCATGTCCAGCGGTCGTTCCGGCGGGTCGAGCCGGTGGTTCCGGCGTGTCCGGCAGGTGGTTCCGGTCTGTCCGGCAGGTGGTTCTGTGGTGTCTGGCACGAGGTTCAGTCTGAGAGGCTGTGCCGGCATGCCCCTCACGTGATTCCGGCTTGTCCCCGAAGTGGTGCTGGTGTAGCGGGCAGGTGATTTTGGCGTGTCCGGCAGGTGGTTCAGGCGAGTTGAGCAGGTGGTTGCGACGTGCTCGGCAGGTGCTTCCGGCGTCTCCGGCACGTGTTTCTGGCACATCTGACTGGTGGTTCCGGCATGCCCAAAAGTTGATTCCGGTCTGTCCGGTAGGTGGTTCCGGCGTGCACGGCACGTGGTTCTGGTACGTCTCAGAGGTGGTTGCGTATGCCCAACAGGTGATTCCGGACTGTCCGCCACGTGCTTCTGGCACGTCTGAGAGGTGGTTCCAACATGCCCGGCAGGTCATTTCGGAGAGTCATCCAAGTGGTTCTGGCGTAGCCCGCAGGTGATTTTGGCGTGTCCGGCAGGTGGTTCAGGCATGGCCGTCACGTGGTTCCAGTCTTTCCAGGACGTGTTTCCAGCTTCTCCGGCAGGTGGTTCTGGTACGTCTGAGAGGTGGTTCCGCCATGGCTGGCAGGTGATCCCGGACTGTCCCCCAGGTGGTTCTGGCATAGCCAGCAGTTGATATTGGCCTGTCCGGCAGGTGGTTCCTGCGAGTCGAACAGGTGGCTCCCGCGTTCTTGGCAGGTGGTTCCGGTCTGTCCGGTAGGTGTTTCCGGCGTGTCTGGCACGTGCTTCCGGCACGTCTGAGAGGTGGTTCCGGCATGCGCGGCTGGTGATTCCGTAGTGTCCGCCAGATGGTTCTGGCATACCCGGCAGGTGATTTTGGCGTGTCCGGCAGGTGTTTCTGGCGAGTCGAGCAGGTGGTTCCGGCGTGCTCAGCAGGTGGTTCAGGCGGTTCTGGCAGGTGGTATCCGTCTGTTCGGGGTGTGGTTCCAGCATCTCATGAACACGTTTCTGGCACGTCTGAGATGTGGTTCCAGCCGGCCCGACAGGTGTTTCCGCAGTGTCCGCCAAGCGGTTCTGGCGTAGTTGGCAGGTGATTTTGGCATGACTGGCAGGTGGTTCCAGCAAGCCTGGCAGGTGATTCCAAAGTGTTCCCCAACTGGTTGTGGCGTAGCCGGCAGGTGATTTTGGCGTGATCGGCAGGTGGTTCTGGCGAGTCGAGCAGGTGGTTCCGGCGTGCTCGGCTGGTGCTTTCCGGGGTCATTGGCACGGGGTTCTGGCATGTCTGAGAGGTGGTTCCTGCATGCCGGGCAAGTGATTCCAGAGTGTTCGCCAAGTGGTTCTGGCATAGTCGGCAGGTGATATTGGCCTGTCCGGCAGGTGGTTCAGGCGACTTGAGCAGGTGGTTCCAACGTGCTTGGCAGGTGCTTCCGGCGTCTCCGGCACGTGTTTCTGGCACATCTGACAGGTGGTTCCGGCATGCCCGAAAGGTGATTCCGGTCTGTCCCGTAGGTGGTTCCAGCCTGCACGGCATGTGGTTCTGGTACGTCTCACAGGTGGTTGCGCATGCCCAACAGGTGATTCCGGACTGTCCGCCACATGGTTCTGGCACGTCTGAGAGGTGGTTCCGGCGTGCCCGACAGGTCATCCCAGAGAGTCCTCCAAGTGGTTCTGGCATAACACGCAGGTGATTTTGGCGTGTCTGGCAGGTTGTTCCGTTGTGCTTGGCAGGTGGTTCAGGCTTGGCCGGCAGGTGGTTCCAGACTGTCCAGGACGTGTTTCCAGCTTCTCCGGCAGGTGGTTCTGGTACGTCTGAGAGGTGGTTCCGCCATGGCTGGCAGGTGATTCCGGACCGTCCCCCAGGTGGTTCTGGCATAGCCAGCAGTTGATATTGGCCTGTCCGGCAGGTGGTTCCAGCGAGTCGAACAGGTGGCTCCGGCGTGCTTGGCAGGTGGTTCCGATCTGTCCGGTAGGTGATTCCGGCGTGTCCGGCACGTGCTTCCGGCACGTCTGAGAGGTGGTTCCGGCATGCGCGACTGGTGGTTTCGGAGTGTCCGCCAGGTGGTTCTGGCGTACCCGGCAGGTGATTTTGGCGTGTCCGGCAGGTGTTTCTGGCGAGTCGAGCAGGTGGCTCGGGCGTGCTCGGCAGGTTGTTCAGACGGGTCTGGCAGGTGTTTTCCGTCTGTTCGGGGTGTGGTTCCAGCATCTCATGCACCTGGTTCTGGCACGTCTGAGATGTGGTTCCGGCCGGCCCGACAGGTGTTTCCACAGTGTCCGCCAAGTGGTACTGGCGTAGTTGGCAGGAGATTTTGGCATGACCGGCAGGTGGTTCCAGCAAGCCCGGCAGGTGATTCCGAAGTGTTCCCCAACTGGTTGTGGCGTAGCCGGCAGGTGATTTTTGCGTGTATGGCAGGTGGTTCCAGCGAGTCGAACAGGTGGCTCCGGCGTTCTTGGCAGGTGGTTCCGGTCTGTCCGGTAGGTGTTTCCGGCGTGTCTGGCACGTGCTTCCGGCACGTCTGAGAGGTGGTTCCGGCATGCGCGGCAGGTGATTCCGTAGTGTCCGCCAGGTGGTTCTGGCATACCCGGCAGGTGATTTGGGCGTGTCCGGCAGGTGTTTCTGGCGAGTCGAGCAGGTGGCTCCGGCATGCTCGGCAGGTGCTTCCGGCGTCTCCGGCACTTGGTTCTGGTGTGTCTGAGAGCTGGTTCCGGCATGTCCGGCAGATGATTCCGGAGTGTCCGCCAAGTGGTTCTGGCATACCCAGCAGGTGATTTTGGCGTGTCAGGGAGGTGGTACCGGTGAGTCGAGCAGGTGGTTCCGGCGTGCTCAGCAGGTGGTTCAGGCGGTTCTGGCAGGTGGTATCCGTCTGTTCGGGGTGTGGTTCCAGCATCTCATGAACACGTTTCTGGCACGTCTGAGATGTGGTTCCAGCCGGCCCGACAGGTGTTTCCGCAGTGTCCGCCAAGCGGTTCTGGCGTAGTTGGCAGGTGATTTTGGCATGACTGGCAGGTGGTTCCAGCAAGCCTGGCAGGTGATTCCAAAGTATTCCCCAACTGGTTGTGGCGTAGCCGGCAGGTGATTTTGGCGTGATCGGCAGGTGGTTCTGGCGAGTTGAGCAGGTGGTTCCGGCGTGCTCGGCTGGTGCTTCCGGGGTCATTGGCACGGGGTTCTGGCATGTCTGAGAGGTGGTTCCTGCATGCCCGGCAAGTGATTCCGGAGTGTTCGCGAAGTGGTTCTGGCATAGTCGGCAGGTGATTTTGGCATGTCCGGCAGGTGGTTCAGGCGAGTTGAGCAGGTGGTTCCAACGTGCTTGGCAGGTGCTTCCGGCGTCTCCGGCATGTGTTTCTGGCACATCTGACAGGTGGTTCCAGCATGCCCGAAAGGTGATTCCGGTCTGTCCCGTAGGTGGTTCCAGCCTGCACGGCATGTGGTTCTGGTACGTCTCAGAGGTGGTTGCACATGCCCAAAAGGTGATTCCGGACTGTCCGCCACATGGTTCTGGCACGTCTGAGAGGTGGTTCCGGCATGCCCGGCAGGTCATCCCAGAGAGTCCTCCAAGTGGTTCTGGCATAACACGCAGGTGATTTTGGCGTGTCTGGCAGGTTGTTCCGTTGTGCTTGGCAGGTGGTTCAGGCTTGGCCGGCAGGTGGTTCCAGACTGTCCAGGACGTGTTTCCAGCTTCTCCGGCAGGTGGTTCTGGTACGTCTGAGAGGTGGTTCCGCCATGGCTGGCAGGTGATTCCGGACCGTCCCCCAGGTGGTTCTGGCATAGCCAGCAGTTGATATTGGCCTGTCCGGCAGGTGGTTCCAGCGAGTCGAACAGGTGGCTCCGGCGTGCTCGGCAGGTGGTTCCGGTCTGTCCGGTAGGTGATTCCGGCGTGTCCGGCACGTGCTTCCGGCACGTCTGAGAGGTGGTTCCGGCATGCGCGACAGGTGGTTTCGGAGTGTCCGCCAGGTGGTTCTGGCGTACCCGGCAGGTGATTTTGGCGTGTCCGGCAGGTGTTTCTGGAGAGTCGAGCAGGTGGCTCCGGCATGCTCGGCAGGTGCTTCCGGCGTCTCCGGCACGTGGTTCTGGTGTGTCTGAGAGCTGGTTCCGGCATGTCCGGCAGATGATTCCGGAGTGTCCGCCAAGTGGTTCTGGCATACCCGGCTGGTGATTTGGGCATGTCAGGTAGGTGGTTCCGGCGAGTCGAGCAGGTGGCTCGGGCGTGCTCGGCAGGTTGTTCAGACGGGTCTGGCAGGTGTTTTCCATCTGTTCGGGGTGTGGTTCCAGCATCTCATGCACCTGGTTCTGGCACGTCTGAGATGTGGTTCCGGCCGGCCCGACAGGTGTTTCCACAGTGTCCGCCAAGTGGTACTGGCGTAGTTGGCAGGTGATTTTGGCATGACCGGCAGGTGGTTCCAGCAAGCCCGGCAGGTGATTCCGAAGTGTTCCCCAACTGGTTGTGGCGTAGCCGGCAGGTGCTTTTTGCGTGTCCGGCAGGTGGTTCTGGCGAGTCGAGCAGGTGGTTCCGGCGTGCTCGGCAGGTGCTTCCGGGGTCATTGGCACGTGGTTCTGGCATATGTGAGAGGTGGTTCCGGCATGCCCGGCAATTGATTCCGGAGTGTTCGCCAAGTGTTTCCGGCGTAGCCGGCAGGTGATTTTGCATGTCCAGCGGTCGTTCCGGCGGGTCGAGCCGGTGGTTCCGGCGTGTCCGGCAGGTGGTTCCGGTCTGTCCGGCAGGTGGTACTGTGGTGTCCGGCACGAGGTTCAGTCTGAGAGGCTGTGCCGGCATGCCCCTCACGTGATTCCGGCTTGTCCCCGAAGTGGTGCTGGTGTAGCGGGCACGTGATTTGGGCGTGTCCGGCAGGTGGTTCAGGCGAGTTGAGCAGGTGGTTGCGACGTGCTCGGCAGGTGCTTCCGGCGTCTCCGGCACGTGTTTCTGGCACATCTGACTGGTGGTTCCGGCATGCCCAAAAGTTGATTCCGGTCTGTCCGGTAGGTGGTTCCGGCGTGCACGGCACGTGGTTCTGGTACGTCTCAGAGGTGGTTGCGTATGCCCAACAGGTGATTCCGGACTGTCCGCCACGTGCTTCTGGCACGTCTGAGAGGTGGTTCCAACATGCCCGGCAGGTCATTTCGGAGAGTCGTCCAAGTGGTTCTGGCGTAGCCCGCAGGTGATTTGGGCGTGTCCGGCAGGTGGTTCCGCCGTGCTCGGCAGGTGGTTCAGGCATGGCCGTCACGTGGTTCCAGTCTGTCCAGGACGTGTTTCCAGCTTCTCCGGCAGGTGGTTCTGGTACGTCTGAGAGGTGGTTCCGCCATGGCTGGCAGGTGATCCCGGACTGTCCCCCAGGTGGTTCTGGCATAGCCAGCAGTTGATATTGGCCTTTCCGGCAGGTGGTTCCAGCGAGTCGAACAGGTGGCTCCGGCGTTCTTGGCAGGTGGTTCCGGTCTGTCCGGTAGGTGTTTCCGGCGTGTCTGGCACGTGCTTCCGGCACGTCTGAGAGGTGGTTCCGGCATGCGCGGCAGGTGATTCCGTAGTGTCCGCCAGGTGGTTCTGGCATACCCGGCAGGTGATTTGGGCGTGTCCGGCAGGTGTTTCTGGCGAGTCGAGCAGGTGGCTCCGGCATGCTCGGCAGGTGCTTCCGGCGTCTCCGGCACTTGGTTCTGGTGTGTCTGAGAGCTGGTTCCGGCATGTCCGGCAGATGATTCCGGAGTGTCCGCCAAGTGGTTCTGGCATACCCAGCAGGTGATTTTGGCGTGTCAGGGAGGTGGTACCGGTGAGTCGAGCAGGTGGTTCCGGCATGCTCAGCAGGTGGTTCAGGCGGTTCTGGCAGGTGGTATCCGTCTGTTCGGGGTGTGGTTCCAGCATCTCATGAACACGTTTCTGGCACGTCTGAGATGTGGTTCCAGCCGGCCCGACAGGTGTTTCCGCAGTGTCCGCCAAGCGGTTCTGGCGTAGTTGTCAGGTGATTTTGGCATGACTGGCAGGTGGTTCCAGCAAGCCTGGCAGGTGATTCCAAAGTGTTCACCAACTGGTTGTGGCGTAGCCGGCAGGTGATTTTTGCGTGATCGGCAGGTGGTTCTGGCGAGTCGAGCAGGTGGTTCCGGCGTGCTCGGCTGGAGCTTCCGGGGTCATTGGCACGGGGTTCTGGCATGTCTGAGAGGTGGTTCCTGCATGCCCGGCAAGTGATTCCGGAGTGTTCGGCAAGTGGTTCTGGCATAGTCGGCAGGTGATTTTGGCATGTCCGGCAGGTGGTTCAGGCGAGTTGAGCAGGTGGTTCCAACGTGCTCGGCAGGTGCTTCCGGCGTGTCCGGCACGTGTTTCTGGCACATCTGACAGGTGGTTCCGGCATGCCCGAAAGGTGATTCCGGTCTGTCCGGTAGGTGGTTCCAGCCTGCACGTCATGTGGTTCTGGTACGTCTCAGAGGTGGTTGCGCATGCCCAACAGGTGATTCCGGACTGTCCGCCACATGGTTCTGGTACGTCTGAGAGGTGGTTCCGGCATGCCCGGCAGGTGATTCCGGAGTGTTCGCCAAGTGTTTCCGGCGTAGCCGGCAGGTGAGTTTGCATGTCCAGCGGTCGTTCCGGCGGGTCGAGCCGGTGGTTCCGGCGTGTCCGGCAGGTGGTTCCGGTCTGTCCGGCAGGTGGTTCTGTGGTGTCCGGCACGAGGTTCAGTCTGAGAGGCTGTGCCGGCATGCCCCTCACGTGATTCCGGCTTGTCCCCGAAGTGGTGCTGGTGTAGCGGGCAGGCGATTTTGGCCTGTCTGGCAGGTGGTTCAGGCGAGTTGAGCAGGTGGTTGCGACGTGCTCGGCAGGTGCTTCCGGCGTCTCCGGCACGTGTTTCTGGCACATCTGACTGGTGGTTCGGCATGCCCAAAAGTTGATTTCGGTCTGTCCGGTAGGTGGTTCCGGCGTGCACGGCACGTGGTTCTGGTACGTCTCAGAGGTGGTTGCGTATGCCCAACAGGTGATTCCGGACTGTCCGCCACGTGCTTCTGGCACGTCTGAGAGGTGGTTCCAACATGCCCGGCAGGTCATTTCGGAGAGTCGTCCAAGTGGTTCTGGCGTAGCCCGCAGGTGATTTGGGCGTGTCCGGCAGGTGGTTCCGCCGTGCTCGGCAGGTGGTTCAGGCATGGCCGTCACGTGGTTCCAGTCTGTCCAGGACGTGTTTCCAGCTTCTCCGGCAGGTGGTTCTGGTACGTCTGAGAGGTGGTTCCGCCATGGCTGGCAGGTGATCCCGGACTGTCCCCCAGGTGGTTCTGGCATAGCCAGCAGTTGATATTGGCCTGTCCGGCAGGTGGTTCCAGCGAGTCGAACAGGTGGCTCCGGCGTTCTTGGCAGGTGGTTCCGGACTGTCCGGTAGGTGTTTCCGGCGTGTCTGGCACGTGCTTCCGGCACGTCTGAGAGGTGGTTCCGGAATGCGCGGCAGGTGATTCCGTAGTGTCCGCCAGGTGGTTCTGGCGTACCCGGCAGGTGATTTTGGCGTGTCCGGCAGGTGTTTCTGGCGAGTCGAGCAGGTATCTCTGGCATGCTCGGCAGGTGCTTCCGGCGTCTCCGGCACTTGGTTCTGGTGTGTCTGAGGGCTGGTTCCGGCATGTCCGTCAGATGATTCCGGAGTGTCCGCCAAGTGGTTCTGGCATACGCAGCAGGTGATTTTGGCGTGTCAGGGAGGTGGTACCGGTGAGTCGAGCAGGTGGTTCCGGCGTGATCAGCAGGTGGTTCAGGCGGTTCTGGCAGGTGGTATCCGTCTGTTCGGGGTGTGGTTCCAGCATCTCATGAACACGTTTCTGGCACGTCTGAGATGTGGTTCCAGCCGGCCCGACAGGTGTTTCCGCAGTGTCCACCAAGCGGTTCTGGTGTAGTTGGCAGGTGATTTTGGCATGACTGGCAGGTGGTTCCAGCAAGCCTGGCAGGTGATTCCAAAGTGTTCCCCAACTGGTTGTGGCGTAGCCGGCAGGTGATTTTTGCGTGATCGGCAGGTGGTTCTGGCGAGTCGAGCAGGTGGTTCCGGCGTGCTCGGCTGGTGCTTCCGGGGTCATTGGCACGGGGTTCTGGCATGTCTGAGAGGTGGTTCCTGCATGCCCGGCAAGTGATTCCGGAGTGTTCGCCAAGTGGTTCTGGCATAGTCGGCAGGTGATTTTGGCATGTCCGGCAGGTGGTTCAGGCGAGTTGAGCAGGTGGTTCCAACGTGCTCGGCAGGTGCTTCCGGCGTCTCCGGCACGTGTTTCTGGCACTTCTGACAGGTGGTTCCGGCATGCCCGAAAGGTGATTCCCGTCTGTCCGGTAGGTGGTTCCAGCCTGCACGGCATGTGGTTCTGGTACGTCTCAGAGGTGGTTGCGCATGCCCAACAGGTGATTCCGGACTGTCCGCCACATGGTTCTGGCACGTCTGGGAGGTGGTTCCGGCATGCCCGGCAGGTCATCCCAGAGAGTCCTCCAAGTGGTTCTGGCATAACACGCAGGTGATTTTGGCGTGTCTGGCAGGTTGTTCCGTTGTGCTTGGCAGGTGGTTCAGGCTTGGCCGGCAGGTGGTTCCAGACTGTCCAGGACGTGTTTCCAGCTTCTCCGGCAGGTGGTTCTGGTACGTCTGAGAGGTGGTTCGGCCATGGCTGGCAGGTGATTCCGGACCGTCCCCCAGGTGGTTCTGGCATAGCCAGCAGTTGATATTGGCCTGTCCGGCAGGTGGTTCCAGCGAGTCGAACAGGTGGCTCCGGCATGCTCGGCAGGTGGTTCCGGTCTGTCCGGTAGGTGATTCCGGCGTGTCCGGCACGTGCTTCCGGCACGTCTGAGAGCTGGTTCCGGCATGCGCGACAGGTGGTTTCAGAGTGTCCGCCAGGTGGTTCTGGCGTACCCGGCAGGTGATTTTGGCGTGTCCGGCAGGTGTTTCTGGCGAGTCGAGCAGGTGGCTCCGGCATGCTCGGCAGGTGCTTCCGGCGTCTCCGGCACGTGGTTCTGGTGTGTCTGAGAGCTGGTTCCGGCATGTCCGGCAGATGATTCCGGAGTGTCCGCCAAGTGGTTCTGGCATACCCGGCTGGTGATTTGGGCATGTCAGGTAGGTGGTTGCGGCAAGTCGAGCAGGTGGCTCGGGCGTGCTCGGCAGGTTGTTCAGACGGGTCTGGCAGGTGTTTTCCGTCTGTTCGGGGTGTGGTTCCAGCATCTCATGCACCTGGTTCTGGCACGTCTGAGATGTGGTTCCGGCCGGCCCGACAGGTGTTTCCACAGTGTCCGCCAAGTGGTACTGGCATAGTTGGCAGGTGATTTTGGCATGACTGGCAGGTGGTTCCAGCAAGCCCGGCAGGTGATTCCGAAGTGTTCCCCAACTGGTTGTGGCGTAGCCGGCAGGTGATTTTTGCGTGTCCGGCAGGTGGTTCTGGCGAGTCGAGCAGGTGGTTCCGGCGTGCTCGGCAGGTGCTTCCGGGGTCATTGGCACGTGGTTCTGGCATATCTGAGAGGTGGTTCCGGCATGCCCGGCAAGTGATTCCGGAGTGTTCGAAAAGTGTTTCCGGCGTAGCCGGCTGGTGAGTTTGCATGTCCAGCGGTCGTTCTGGCGGGTCGAGCCGGTGGTTCCGGCGTGTCCGGCAGGTGGTTCCAGTCTTTCCGGCAGGTGGTTCTGTGGTGTCCGGCACGAGGTTCAGTCTGAGAGGCTGTGCCGGCATGCCCCTCACGTGATTCCGGCTTGTCCCCGAAGTGGTGCTGGTGTAGCGGGCAGGCGATTTTGGCCTGTCTGGCAGGTGGTTCAGGCGAGTTGAGCAGGTGGTTGCGACGTGCTCGGCAGGTGCTTCCGGCGTCTCCGGCACGTGTTTCTGGCACATCTGACTGGTGGTTCCGGCATGCCCAAAAGTTGATTCCGGTCTGTCCGGTAGGTGGTTCCGGTGTGCACTGCTCGTGCTTCTGGTATGTCTCAGAGGTGGTTGCGTATGCCCAACAGGTGATTCCGGACTGTCCGCCACGTGCTTCTGGCACGTCTGAGAGGTGGTTCCAACATGCCCGGCAGGCCATTTTGGAGAGTCGTCCAAGTGGTTCTGGCGTAGCCCGCAGGTGATTTTGGCCTGTCCGGCAGGTGGTTCCGCCGTGCTCGGCAGGTGGTTCAGGCATGGCCGTCACGTGGTTCCAGTCTGTCCAGGACGTGTTTCCAGCTTCTCCGGCAGGTGGTTCTCGTACGTCTGAGAGGTGGTTCCGCCATGGCTGGCAGGTGATCCCGGACTGTCCCCCAGGTGGTTCTGGCATAGCCAGCAGTTGATATTGGCCTGTCCGGCAGGTGGTTCCAGCGAGTCGAACAGGTGGCTCCGGCGTTCTTGGCAGGTGGTTCCGGTCTGCCCGGTAGGTCTTTCTGGCGTGTCTGGCACGTGCCTCCGGCACGTCTGAAAGGTGGTTCCGGCATGCGCGGCAGGTGATTCCGTAGTGTCCGCCATGTGGTTCTGGCATACCCGGCATGTGATTTTGGCGTGTCCGGCAGGTGTTTCTGGCGAGTCGAGCAGGTGGCTCCGGCATGCTCGGCAGGTGCTTCCGGCGTCTCCGGCACTTGGTTCTGGTGTGTCTGAGAGCTGGTTCCGGCATGTCCGGCAGATGATTCCGGAGTGTCCGCCAAGTGGTTCTGGCATACCCAGCAGGTGATTTTGGCGTGTCAGGGAGGTGGTACCGGTGATTCGAGCAGGTGGTTCCAGCGTGCTCAGCAGGTGGTTCAGGCGGTTCTGGCAGGTGGTATCCGTCTGTTCGGGGTGTGGTTCCAGCATCTCATGAACACGTTTCTGGCACGTCTGAGATGTGGTTCCAGCCGGCCCGACAGGTGTTTCCGCAGTGTCCGCCAAGCGGTTCTGGCGTAGTTGGCAGGTGATTTTGGCATGACTGGCAGGTGGTTCCAGCAAGCCTGGCAGGTGATTCCAAAGTGTTCACCAACTGGTTGTGGCGTAGCCGGCAGGTGATTTTTGCGTGATCGGCAGGTGGTTCTGGCGAGTCGACCAGGTGGTTCTGGCGTGCTCGGCTGGTGCTTCCGGGGTCATTGGCACGGGGTTCTGGCATGTCTGAGAGGTGGTTTCTGCATGCCCTGCAAGTGATTCCGGAGTGTTCGCCAAGTGGTTCTGGCATAGTCGGCAGGTGATTTTGGCATGTCCGGCAGGTGGTTCAGGCGAGTTGAGCAGGTGGTTCCAACGTGCTTGGCAGGTGCTTCCGGCGTGTCCGGCACGTGCTTCCGGCACGTCTGAGAGGTGGTTCCGGCATGCGCGACAGGTGATTTCGGAGTGTCCGCCAGGTGGTTCTGGCTTACCCAGCAGGTGATTTTGGCGTGTCCGGCAGGTGTTTCTGGCGAGTCGAGCAGGTGGCTCCGGCATGCTCGGCAGGTGCTTCTGGCGTCTCCGGCACGTGGTTCTGGTGTGTCTGAGAGCTGGTTCCGGCATGTCCGGCAGATGATTCCGGAGTGTGCGCCAAGTGGTTCTGGCATACCCGGCTGGTGATTTGGGCATGTCAGGTAGGTGGTTCCGGCGAGTCGAGCAGGTGGCTCGGGCGTGCTCGGCAGGTTGTTCAAACGGGTCTGGCAGGTGTTTTCCATCTGTTCGGGGTGTGGTTCCAGCATCTCATGCACATGGTTCTGGCACATCTGAGATGTGGTTCCGGCCGGCCCGACAGGTGTTTCCACAGTGTCCGCCAAGTGGTACTGGCGTAGTTGGCAGGTGATTTAGGCATGACCGGCAGGTGGTTCCAGCAAGCCCGGCAGGTGATTCCGAAGTGTTCCCCAACTGGTTGTGGCGTAGCCGGCAGCTGATTTTTGCATGTCCGGCAGGTGGTTCTGGCGAGGCGAGCAGGTGGTTCCGGCGTGCTCGGCAGGTGCTTCCGGGGTCATTGGCACGTGGTTCTGGCATATCTGAGAGGTGGTTCCGGCATGCCCGGCAGGTGATTCCGGAGTGTTCGCCAAGTGTTTCCGGCGTAGCCGGCAGGTGATTTTGCATGTCCAGCGGTCGTTCCGGCGTGTCGAGCCGGTGGTTCCGGCGTGTCCGGCATGTGGTTCCGGTCTGTCCGGCAGGTGGTTCTGTGGTGTCCGGCACGAGGTTCAGTCTGAGAGGCTGTGCCGGCATGCCCCTCACGTGATTCCGGCTTGTCCCCGAAGTGGTGCTGGTGTAGCGGGCAGGTGATTTTGGCGTGTCCGGCAGGTGGTTCAGGCGAGTTGAGCAGGTGGTTCCAACGTGCTTGGCAGGTGCTTCCGGCGTCTCCGGCACGTGTTTCTGGCACATCTGACAGGTGGTTCCGGCATGCCCGAAAGGTGATTCCGGTCTGTCCGGTAGGTGGTTCCAGCCTGCACGGCATGTGGTTCTGGTACGTCTCAGAGGTGGTTGCGCATGCCCAACAGGTGATTCCGGACTGTCCGCCACATGGTTCTGGCACGTCTGAGAGGTGGTTCCAGCATGCCCGGCAGGTCATCCCAGAGAGTCCTCCAAGTTGTTCTGGCATAACACGCAGGTGATTTTGGCGTGTCTGGCAGGTTGTTCCGTTGTGCTTGGCAGGTGGTTCAGGCTTGGCCGGCAGGTGGTTCCAGACTGTCCAGGACGTGTTTCCAGCTTCTCCGGCAGGTGGTTCTGGTACGTCTGAGAGGTGGTTCCGCCATGGCTGGCAGGTGATTCCGGACCGTCCCCCAGGTGGTTCTGGCATAGCCAGCAGTTGATATTGGCCTGTCCGGCATGTGGTTCCAAGAGTCGAACAGGTGGCTCCGGCGTGCTCGGCAGGTGGTTCCGGTCTGTCCGGTAGGTGATTCCGGCGTGTCCGGCACGTGCTTCCGGCACGTCTGAGAGGTGGTTCCGGCATGCGCGACAGGTGATTTCGGAGTGTCCGCCAGGTGGTTCTTGCGTACCCGGCAGGTGATATTGGCGTGTCCGGCAGGTGTTTCTGGCGAGTCGAGCAGGTGGCTCCGGCATGCTCGGCAGGTGCTTCCGGCGTCTCCGGCACGTGGTTCTGGTGTGTCTGAGAGCTGGTTCCGGCATGTCCGGCAGATGATTCCGGAGTGTCCGCCAAGTGGTTCTGGCATACCCGGCTGGTGATTTGGGCATGTCAGGTAGGTGGTTCCGGCGAGTCGAGCAGGTGGCTCCGGCGTGCTCGGCAGGTTGTTCAGACGGGTCTGGCAGGTGTTTTCCGTCTGTTCGGGGTGTGGTTCCAGCATCTCATGCACATGGTTCTGGCACGTCTGAGATGTGGTTCCGGCCGGCCCGACAGGTGTTTCCACAGTGTCCGCCAAGTGGTACTGGCATAGTTGGCAGGTGATTTTGGCATGACCGGCAGGTGGTTCCAGCAAGCCCGGCAGGTGATTCCGAAGTGTTCCCCAACTGGTTCTGACGTATCCGGCAGGTGATTTTTGCGTGTCCGGCAGGTGGTTCTGGCGAGTCGAGCAGGTGGTTCCGGCGTGCTCGGCAGGTGCTTCCGGGGTCATTGGCACATGGTTCTGGCATATCTGAGAGGTGGTTCCGGCATGCCCGGCGGGTGATTCCGGAGTGTTCGCCAAGTGTTTCCGGCGTAGCCGGCAGGTGATTTTGCATGTCCAGCGGTCGTTCCGGCGGGTCGAGCCGGTGGTTCCGGCGTGTCCGGCAGGTGGTTCCGTTCTGTCCGGCAGGTGGTTCTGTGGTGTCCGGCACGAGGTTCAGTCTGAGAGGCTGTGCCGGCATGCCCCTCACGTGATTCCGGCTTGTCCCCGAAGTGGTGCTGGTGTAGCGGGCAGGTGATTTTGGCGTGTCCGGCAGGTGGTTCAGGCGAGTTGAGCAGGTGGTTGCGACGTGCTCGGCAGGTGCTTCCGGCGTCTCCGGCACGTGTTTCTGGCACATCTGACTGGTGGTTCCGGCATGCCCAAAAGTTGATTCCGGTCTGTCCGGTAGGTGGTTCCGGCGTGCACGGCACTTGGTTCTGGTACGTGTCAGAGGTGGTTGCGTATGCCCAACAGGTGATTCCGGACTGTCCGCCACGTGCTTCTGGCACGTCTGAGAGGTGGTTCCAACATGCCCGGCAGGTCATTTCGGAGAGTCGTCCAAGTGGTTCTGGCGTATCCCGCAGGTGATTTTGGCGTGTCCGGCAGGTGGTTCCGCCGTGCTCGGCAGGTGGTTCAGGCATGGCCGTCACGTGGTTCCAGTCTGTCCAGGACGTGTTTCCAGCTTCTCCGGCAGGTGGTTCTCGTACGTCTGAGAGGTGGTTCCGCCATGGCTGGCAGGTGATCCCGGACTGTCCCCCAGGTGGTTCTGGCATAGCCAGCAGTTGATATTGGCCTGTCCGGCAGGTGGTTCCAGCGAGTCGAAAAGGTGGCTCCGGCTTTCTTGGCAGGTGGTTCCGGTCTGTCCGGTAGGTGTTTCCGGGCGTGTCTGGCACGTGCTTCCGGCACGTCTGAGAGGTGGTTCCGGCATGCGCGGCAGGTGATTCCGTAGTGTCCGCCAGCTGGTTCTGGCATACCCGGCAGGCGATTTTGGCGTGTCCGGCAGGTGTTTCTGGCGAGTCGAGCAGGTGGCTCCGGCATGCTCGGCAGGTGCTTCCGGCGTCTCCGGCACTTGGTTCTGGTGTGTCTGAGAGCTGGTTCTGGCATGTACGGCAGATGATTCCGGAGTGTCCGCCAAGTGGTTCTGGCATACCCAGCAGGTGATTTTGGCGTGTCAGGGAGGTGGTACCGGTGAGTCGAGCAGGTGGTTCCGGCGTGCTCAGCAGCTGGTTCAGGCGGTTCTGGCAGGTGGTATCCGTCTGTTCGGGGTGTGGTTCCAGCATGTCATGAACACGTTTCTGGCACGTCTGAGATGTGGTTCCGGCCGGCCCGACAGGTGTCACCGCAGTGTCCGCCAAGCGGTTCTGGCGTAGTTGGCAGGTGATTTTGGCATGACTGGCAGGTGGTTCCAGCAAGCCTGGCAGGTGATTCCAAAGTGTTCACCAACTGGTTGTGGCGTAGCCGGCAGGTGATTTTGGCGTGTCCGGCAGGTGTTTCTGGCGAGTCGAGCAGGTGGCTCCGGCATGCTCGGCAGGTGCTTCCGGCGTCTCCGGCACGTGGTTCTGGAGTGTCTGAGAGCTGGTTCCGGCATGTCCGGCAGATGATTCCGGAATGTCCGCCAAGTGGTTCTGGCATACCCGGCTGGTGATTTGGGCATGTCAGGTAGGTGTTTCCGGCGAGTCGAGCAGGTGGTTCCGGCGTGCTCGGCAGGTGCTTCCGGGGTCATTGGCACGTGGTTCTGGCATATCTGAGAGGTGGTTCCGGCATGCCCGGCAGGTGACTCCGGAGTGTTCGCCAAGTGTTTCCGGCGTAGCCGGCAGGTGATTTTGCATGTCTAGCGGTGGTTCCGGCGGGTCGAGCCGGTGGTTTCGGCGTGTCCGGCAGGTGGTTCCGGTCTGTCCGGCAGGTGGTTCTGTGGTGTCCGGCACGAGGTTCAGTCTGAGAGGCTGTGCCGGCATGCCCCTCACTTGATTCCGGCTTGTCCCCGAAGTGGTGCTGGTGTAGCGGGCAGGTGATTTTGGCGTGTCCGGCAGGTGGTTCAGGCGAGTTGAGCAGGTGGTTCCAACGTGCTTGGCAGTTGCTTCCGGCGTCTCCGGCACGTGTTTCTGGCACATCTGACAGGTGGTTCCGGCATGCCCGAAAGGTGATTCCGGTCTGTCCGGTAGGTGGTTCCAGCCTGCACGGCATGTGGTTCTGGTACGTCTCAGAGGTGGTTGCGCATGCCCAACATGTGATTCCGGACTGTCCGCCACATGGTTCTGGCACGTCTGAGAGGTGGTTCCCGCAAGCCCGGCAGGTCATCCCAGAGAGTCCTCCAAGTGGTTCTGGCATAACACGCAGGTGATTTTGGCGTGTCTGGCAGGTTGTTCCGTTGTGCTTGGCAGGTGGTTCAGGCTTGGCCGGCAGGTGGTTCCAGACTGTCCAGGACGTGTTTCCAGCTTCTCCGGCAGGTGGTTCTGGTACGTCTGAGAGGTGGTTCCGCCATGGCTGGCAGGTGATTCCGGACCGTCCCCCAGGTGGTTCTGTCATAGCCAGCAGTTGATATTGGCCTGTCCGGCAGGTGGTTCCAGAGAGTCGAACAGGTGGCTCCGGCGTGCTCGGCAGGTGGTTCCGGTCTGTCCGGTAGGTGATTCCGGCGTGTCCGGCACGTGCTTGTCGCACGTCTGAGAGGTGGTTCCGGAATGCGCGACAGGTGATTTCGGAGTGTCCGCCAGGTGGTTCTGGCGTACCCGGCAGGTGATTTTGGCGTGTCCGGCAGGTGTTTCTGGCGAGTCGAGCAGGTGGCTCTGGGATGCTCGGCAGGTGCTTCCGGCGTCTCCGGCACGTGGTTCTGGTGTGTCTGAGAGCTGGTTCCGGCATGTCCGGCAGATGATTCCGGAGTGTCCGCCAAGTGGTTCTGGCATACCCGGCTGGTGATTTGGGCATGTCAGGTAGGTGGTTCCGGCGAGTCGAGCAGGTGGCTCGGGCGTGCTCGGCAGGTTGTTCAAACGGGTCTGGCAGGTGTTTTCCATCTGTTCGGGGTGTGGTTCCAGCATCTCATGCACATGGTTCTGGCACATCTGAGATGTGGTTCCGGCCGGCCCGACAGGTGTTTCCACAGTGTCCGCCAAGTGGTACTGGCGTAGTTGGCAGGTGATTTAGGCATGACCGGCAGGTGGTTCCAGCAAGCCCGGCAGGTGATTCCGAAGTGTTCCCCAACTGGTTGTGGCGTAGCCGGCAGCTGATTTTTGCATGTCCGGCAGGTGGTTCTGGCGAGGCGAGCAGGTGGTTCCGGCGTGCTCGGCAGGTGCTTCCGGGGTCATTGGCACGTGGTTCTGGCATATCTGAGAGGTGGTTCCGGCATGCCCGGCAGGTGATTCCGGAGTGTTCGCCAAGTGTTTCCGGCGTAGCCGGCAGGTGATTTTGCATGTCCAGCGGTCGTTCCGGCGTGTCGAGCCGGTGGTTCCGGCGTGTCCGGCATGTGGTTCCGGTCTGTCCGGCAGGTGGTTCTGTGGTGTCCGGCACGAGGTTCAGTCTGAGAGGCTGTGCCGGCATGCCCCTCACGTGATTCCGGCTTGTCCCCGAAGTGGTGCTGGTGTAGCGGGCAGGTGATTTTGGCGTGTCCGGCAGGTGGTTCAGGCGAGTTGAGCAGGTGGTTCCAACGTGCTTGGCAGGTGCTTCCGGCGTCTCCGGCACGTGTTTCTGGCACATCTGACAGGTGGTTCCGGCATGCCCGAAAGGTGATTCCGGTCTGTCCGGTAGGTGGTTCCAGCCTGCACGGCATGTGGTTCTGGTACGTCTCAGAGGTGGTTGCGCATGCCCAACAGGTGATTCCGGACTGTCCGCCACATGGTTCTGGCACGTCTGAGAGGTGGTTCCAGCATGCCCGGCAGGTCATCCCAGAGAGTCCTCCAAGTTGTTCTGGCATAACACGCAGGTGATTTTGGCGTGTCTGGCAGGTTGTTCCGTTGTGCTTGGCAGGTGGTTCAGGCTTGGCCGGCAGGTGGTTCCAGACTGTCCAGGACGTGTTTCCAGCTTCTCCGGCAGGTGGTTCTGGTACGTCTGAGAGGTGGTTCCGCCATGGCTGGCAGGTGATTCCGGACCGTCCCCCAGGTGGTTCTGGCATAGCCAGCAGTTGATATTGGCCTGTCCGGCATGTGGTTCCAAGAGTCGAACAGGTGGCTCCGGCGTGCTCGGCAGGTGGTTCCGGTCTGTCCGGTAGGTGATTCCGGCGTGTCCGGCACGTGCTTCCGGCACGTCTGAGAGGTGGTTCCGGCATGCGCGACAGGTGATTTCGGAGTGTCCGCCAGGTGGTTCTTGCGTACCCGGCAGGTGATATTGGCGTGTCCGGCAGGTGTTTCTGGCGAGTCGAGCAGGTGGCTCCGGCATGCTCGGCAGGTGCTTCCGGCGTCTCCGGCACGTGGTTCTGGTGTGTCTGAGAGCTGGTTCCGGCATGTCCGGCAGATGATTCCGGAGTGTCCGCCAAGTGGTTCTGGCATACCCGGCTGGTGATTTGGGCATGTCAGGTAGGTGGTTCCGGCGAGTCGAGCAGGTGGCTCCGGCGTGCTCGGCAGGTTGTTCAGACGGGTCTGGCAGGTGTTTTCCGTCTGTTCGGGGTGTGGTTCCAGCATCTCATGCACATGGTTCTGGCACGTCTGAGATGTGGTTCCGGCCGGCCCGACAGGTGTTTCCACAGTGTCCGCCAAGTGGTACTGGCATAGTTGGCAGGTGATTTTGGCATGACCGGCAGGTGGTTCCAGCAAGCCCGGCAGGTGATTCCGAAGTGTTCCCCAACTGGTTCTGACGTATCCGGCAGGTGATTTTTGCGTGTCCGGCAGGTGGTTCTGGCGAGTCGAGCAGGTGGTTCCGGCGTGCTCGGCAGGTGCTTCCGGGGTCATTGGCACATGGTTCTGGCATATCTGAGAGGTGGTTCCGGCATGCCCGGCGGGTGATTCCGGAGTGTTCGCCAAGTGTTTCCGGCGTAGCCGGCAGGTGATTTTGCATGTCCAGCGGTCGTTCCGGCGGGTCGAGCCGGTGGTTCCGGCGTGTCCGGCAGGTGGTTCCGTTCTGTCCGGCAGGTGGTTCTGTGGTGTCCGGCACGAGGTTCAGTCTGAGAGGCTGTGCCGGCATGCCCCTCACGTGATTCCGGCTTGTCCCCGAAGTGGTGCTGGTGTAGCGGGCAGGTGATTTTGGCGTGTCCGGCAGGTGGTTCAGGCGAGTTGAGCAGGTGGTTGCGACGTGCTCGGCAGGTGCTTCCGGCGTCTCCGGCACGTGTTTCTGGCCCATCTGACTGGTGGTTCCGGCATGCCCAAAAGTTGATTCCGGTCTGTCCGGTAGGTGGTTCCGGCGTGCACGGCACTTGGTTCTGGTACGTGTCAGAGGTGGTTGCGTATGCCCAACAGGTGATTCCGGACTGTCCGCCACGTGCTTCTGGCACGTCTGAGAGGTGGTTCCAACATGCCCGGCAGGTCATTTCGGAGAGTCGTCCAAGTGGTTCTGGCGTATCCCGCAGGTGATTTTGGCGTGTCCGGCAGGTGGTTCCGCCGTGCTCGGCAGGTGGTTCAGGCATGGCCGTCACGTGGTTCCAGTCTGTCCAGGACGTGTTTCCAGCTTCTCCGGCAGGTGGTTCTGGTACGTCTGAGAGGTGGTTCCGCCATGGCTGGCAGGTGATCCCGGACTGTCCCCCAGGTGGTTCTGGCATAGCCAGCAGTTGATATTGGCCTGTCCGGCAGGTGGTTCCAGCGAGTCGAAAAGGTGGCTCCGGCTTTCTTGGCAGGTGGTTCCGGTCTGTCCGGTAGGTGTTTCCGGGCGTGTCTGGCACGTGCTTCCGGCACGTCTGAGAGGTGGTTCCGGCATGCGCGGCAGGTGATTCCGTAGTGTCCGCCAGCTGGTTCTGGCATACCCGGCAGGCGATTTTGGCGTGTCCGGCAGGTGTTTCTGGCGAGTCGAGCAGGTGGCTCCGGCATGCTCGGCAGGTGCTTCCGGCGTCTCCGGCACTTGGTTCTGGTGTGTCTGAGAGCTGGTTCTGGCATGTACGGCAGATGATTCCGGAGTGTCCGCCAAGTGGTTCTGGCATACCCAGCAGGTGATTTTGGCGTGTCAGGGAGGTGGTACCGGTGAGTCGAGCAGGTGGTTCCGGCGTGCTCAGCAGCTGGTTCAGGCGGTTCTGGCAGGTGGTATCCGTCTGTTCGGGGTGTGGTTCCAGCATGTCATGAACACGTTTCTGGCACGTCTGAGATGTGGTTCCGGCCGGCCCGACAGGTGTCACCGCAGTGTCCGCCAAGCGGTTCTGGCGTAGTTGGCAGGTGATTTTGGCATGACTGGCAGGTGGTTCCAGCAAGCCTGGCAGGTGATTCCAAAGTGTTCACCAACTGGTTGTGGCGTAGCCGGCAGGTGATTTTGGCGTGTCCGGCAGGTGTTTCTGGCGAGTCGAGCAGGTGGCTCCGGCATGCTCGGCAGGTGCTTCCGGCGTCTCCGGCACGTGGTTCTGGAGTGTCTGAGAGCTGGTTCCGGCATGTCCGGCAGATGATTCCGGAATGTCCGCCAAGTGGTTCTGGCATACCCGGCTGGTGATTTGGGCATGTCAGGTAGGTGTTTCCGGCGAGTCGAGCAGGTGGTTCCGGCGTGCTCGGCAGGTGCTTCCGGGGTCATTGGCACGTGGTTCTGGCATATCTGAGAGGTGGTTCCGGCATGCCCGGCAGGTGACTCCGGAGTGTTCGCCAAGTGTTTCCGGCGTAGCCGGCAGGTGATTTTGCATGTCTAGCGGTGGTTCCGGCGGGTCGAGCCGGTGGTTTCGGCGTGTCCGGCAGGTGGTTCCGGTCTGTCCGGCAGGTGGTTCTGTGGTGTCCGGCACGAGGTTCAGTCTGAGAGGCTGTGCCGGCATGCCCCTCACTTGATTCCGGCTTGTCCCCGAAGTGGTGCTGGTGTAGCGGGCAGGTGATTTTGGCGTGTCCGGCAGGTGGTTCAGGCGAGTTGAGCAGGTGGTTCCAACGTGCTTGGCAGTTGCTTCCGGCGTCTCCGGCACGTGTTTCTGGCACATCTGACAGGTGGTTCCGGCATGCCCGAAAGGTGATTCCGGTCTGTCCGGTAGGTGGTTCCAGCCTGCACGGCATGTGGTTCTGGTACGTCTCAGAGGTGGTTGCGCATGCCCAACATGTGATTCCGGACTGTCCGCCACATGGTTCTGGCACGTCTGAGAGGTGGTTCCCGCAAGCCCGGCAGGTCATCCCAGAGAGTCCTCCAAGTGGTTCTGGCATAACACGCAGGTGATTTTGGCGTGTCTGGCAGGTTGTTCCGTTGTGCTTGGCAGGTGGTTCAGGCTTGGCCGGCAGGTGGTTCCAGACTGTCCAGGACGTGTTTCCAGCTTCTCCGGCAGGTGGTTCTGGTACGTCTGAGAGGTGGTTCCGCCATGGCTGGCAGGTGATTCCGGACCGTCCCCCAGGTGGTTCTGTCATAGCCAGCAGTTGATATTGGCCTGTCCGGCAGGTGGTTCCAGAGAGTCGAACAGGTGGCTCCGGCGTGCTCGGCAGGTGGTTCCGGTCTGTCCGGTAGGTGATTCCGGCGTGTCCGGCACGTGCTTGTCGCACGTCTGAGAGGTGGTTCCGGAATGCGCGACAGGTGATTTCGGAGTGTCCGCCAGGTGGTTCTGGCGTACCCGGCAGGTGATTTTGGCGTGTCCGGCAGGTGTTTCTGGCGAGTCGAGCAGGTGGCTCTGGGATGCTCGGCAGGTGCTTCCGGCGTCTCCGGCACGTGGTTCTGGTGTGTCTGAGAGCTGGTTCCGGCATGTCCGGCAGATGATTCTGGAGTGTCCGCCAAGTGGTTCTGGCATACCCGGCTGGTGATTTGGGCATGTCACATAGGTGTTTCCGGCGGGTCGAGCAGGTGGCTCCGGCGTGCTCGGCAGGTTGTTCAGACGGGTCTGGCAGGTGTTTTCCCTCTGTTAGGGGTGTGGTTCCACCATCTCATGCACATGGTTCTGGCACGTCTGCGATGTGGTTCCGGCCGGCCCGACGGGTGTTTCCACAGTGTCCGCCAAGTGGTACTGGCGTAGTTGGCAGGTGATTTTGGCATGACCAGCAGGTGGTTCCAGCAAGCCCGGCAGGTGATTCCGAAGTGTTCCCCAACTGGTTGTGGCGTAGCCGGCAGGTGATTTTTGCGTGTCCGGCAGGTGGTTCTGGCGAGTCGAGCAGGTGGTTCCGGCGTGGTCTGCAGGTGCTTCCGGGGTCATTGGCACGTGGTTCTGGCATATCTGAGAGGTGGTTCCGGCGTGCCCGGCAGGTGATTCCGGAGTGTTCGCCAAGTGTTTCCGGCGTAGCCGGCAGGTGATTTTGCATGTCCAGCGGTCGTTCCGGCGGGTCGAGCCGGTGGTTCCGGTGTGTCCGGCAGGTGGTTCCGGTGTGTCCGGCAGGTGGTTCTGTGGCGTCCGGCACGAGGTTCAGTCTGAGAGGCTGTGCCGGCATGACCCTCACGTGATTCCGGCTTGTCCCCGAAGTGGTGCTGGTGTAGCGGGCAGGTGATTTTGGCGTGTCCGGCAGGTGGTTCAGGCGAGTCGAGCAGGTGGCTCCGGCATGCTCGGCAGGTGCTTCCGGCGTCTCCGGCACGTGGTTCTGGTGTGTCTGAGAGCTGGTTCCGGCATGTCCGGCAGATGATTCCGGAGTGTCCGCCAAGTGGTTCTGGCATACCCGGCTGGTGATTTGGGCATGTCAGGTAGGTGGTTCCGGCGAGTCGAGCAGGTGGCTCCGGCGTGCACGGCAGGTTGTTCAGACGGGTCTGGCAGGTGTATTCCGTCTGTTCGGGGTGTGGTTCCAGCATCTCATGCACATGGTTCGGGCACGTCCGAGATGTGGTTCCGGCCGGCCCGACAGGTGTTTCCACAGTGTCCGCCAAGTGGTACTGGCGTAGTTGGCAGGTGATTTTGGCATGACCGGCAGGTGGTTCCAGCAAGCCCGGCAGGTGATTCCGAAGTGTTCCCCAACTGGTTGTGGCGTAGCCGGCAGGTGATTTTTGCGTGTCCGGCAGGTGGTTCTGGCGAGTCGAGCAGGGGGTTCCGGCGTGCTCGGCAGGTGCTTCCGGGGTCATTGGCACGTGGTTCTGGCATATCTGAGAGGTGGTTCCGGCATGCCCGGCAGGTGATTCCGGAGTGTTCGCCAAGTGTTTCCGGCGTAGCCGGCAGGTGATTTTGCATGTCCAGCGGTCGTTCCGGCGGGTCGAGCCGGTGGTTCCGGCGTGTCCGGCAGGTGGTTCCGGTCTGTCCGGCAGGTAGTTCTGTGGTGTCCGGCACGAGGTTCAGTCTGAGAGGCTGTGCCGGCATGCCCCTCACGTGATTCCGGCTTGTCCCCGAAGTGGTGCTGGTGTAGCGGGCAGGTGATTTGGGCGTGTCCGGCAGGTGGTTCAGGCGAGTTGAGCAGGTGGTTGCGACGTGCTCGGCAGGTGCTTCCGGCGTCTCCGGCACGTGTTTCTGGCACATCTGACTGGTGGTTCCGGCATGCCCAAAAGTTGATTCCGGTCTGTCCGGTAGGTGGTTCCGGCGTGCACGGCACGTGGTCCTGGTACGTCTCAGAGGTGGTTGCGTATGCCCAACAGGTGATTCCGGACTGTCCGCCACGTGCTTCTGGCACGTCTGAGAGGTGGTTCCAACATGCCCGGCAGGTCATTTCGGAGAGTCGTCCAAGTGGTTCTGGCGTAGCCCGCAGGTGATTTTGGCGTGTACGGCAGGTGGTTCCGCCGTGCTCGGCAGGTGGTTCAGGCATGGCCGTCACGTGGTTCCAGTCTGTCCAGGACGTGTTTCCAGCTTCTCCGGCAGGTGGTTCTGGTACGTCTGAGAGGTGGTTCCGCCATGGCTGGCAGGTGATCCCGGACTGTCCCCCAGGTGGTTCTGGCATAGCCAGCATTTGATATTGGCCTGTCCGGAAGGTGGTTCCAGCCAGTCGAACAGGTGGCTCCGGCGTTCTTGGCAGGTGGTTCCGGTCTGTCCGGTAGGTGTTTCCAGCGTGTCTGGCACGTGCTTCCGGCACGTTTGAGAGGTGGTTCCGGCATGCGCGGCAGGTGATTCCGTAGTGTCCGCCAGGTGGTTCTGGCATACCCGGCAGGTGATTTGGGCGTGTCCGGCAGGTGTTTCTGGCGAGTCGAGCAGGTGGCTCCGGCATGCTCGGCAGGTGCTTCCGGCGTCTCCGGCACTTGGTTCTGGTGTGTCTGAGAGCTGGTTCCGGCATGTCCGGCAGATGATTCCGGAGTGTCCGCCAAGTGGTTCTGGCATACCCAGCAGGTGATTTTGGCGTGTCAGGGAGGTGGTACCGGTGAGTCGAGCAGGTGGTTCCGGCGTGCTCAGCAGGTGGTTCAGGCGGTTCTGGCAGGTGGTATCCGTCTGTTCGGGGTGTAGTTCCAGCATCTCATGAACACGTTTCTGGCACGTCTGAGATGTGGTTCCAGCCGGCCCGACAGGTGTTTCCGCAGTGTCCGCCAAGCGGTTCTGGCGTAGTTGGCAGGTGATTTTGGCATGACTGGCAGGTGGTTCCAGCAAGCCTGGCAGGTGATTCCAAAGTGTTCACCAACTGGTTGTGGCGTAGCCGGCAGGTGATTTTTGCGTGATCGGCAGGTGGTTCTGGCGAGTCGAGCAGGTGGTTCTGGCGTGCTCGGCTGGTGCTTCCGGGGTCATTGGCACGGGGTTCTGGCATGTCTGAGAGGTGGTTCCTGCATGCCCGGCAAGTGATTCCGGAGTGTTCGCCAAGTGGTTCTGGCATAGTCGGCAGGTGATTTTGGCATGTCCGGCAGGTGGTTCAGGGGAGTTGAGCAGGTGGTTCCAACGTGCTCGGCAGGTGCTTCCGGCGTCTCCGGCACGTGTTTCTGGCACATCTGACAGGTGGTTCCGGCATGCCCGAAAGGTGATTCCGGTCTGTCCGGTAGGTGGTTCCAGCCTGCACGGCATGTGGTTCTGGTACGTCTCAGAGGTGGTTGCGCATGCCCAACAGGTGATTCCGGACTGTCCGCCACATGGTTCTGGCACGTCTGAGAGGTGGTTCCGGCATGCCCGGCAGGTCATCCCAGAGAGTCCTCCAAGTGGTTCTGGCATAACACGCAGGTGATTTTGGCGTGTCTGGCAGGTTGTTCCGTTGTGCTTGGCAGGTGGTTCAGGCTTGGCCGGCAGGTGGTTCCAGACTGTCCAGGACGTGTTTCCAGCTTCTCCAGCAGGTGGTTCTGGTACGTCTGAGAGGTGGTTCCGCCATGGCTGGCAGGTGATTCCGGACCGTCCCCCAGGTGGTTCTGGCATAGCCAGCAGTTGATATTGGCCTGTCCGGCAGGTGGTTCCAGCGAGTCGAACAGGTGGCTCCGGCGTGCTCGGCAGGTGGTTCCGGTCTGTCCGGTAGGTGATTCCGGCGTGTCCGGCACGTGCTTCTGGCACGTCTGAGAGGTGGTTCCGGCATGCGCGACAGGTGGTTTCGGAGTGTCCGCCAGGTGGTTCTGGCGTACCCGGCAGGTGATTTTGGCGTGACCGGCAGGTGTTTCTGGCGAGTCGAGCAGGTGGCTCCGGCATGCTCGGCAGGTGCTTCCGGCGTCTCCGGCACGTGGTTCTGGTGTGTCTGAGAGCTGCTTCCGGCATGTCCGGCAGATGATTCCGGAGTGTCCGCCAAGTGGTTCTGGCATACCCGGCTGGTGATTTGGGCATGTCAGGTAGGTGGTTCCGGCGAGTCGAGCAGGTGGCTCCGGCGTGCTCGGCAGGTTGTTCAGACGGGTCTGGCAGGTGTTTTCCGTCTGTTCGGGTTGTGGTTCCAGCATCTCATGCACATGGTTCTGGCACGTCTGAGAAGTGGTTCCGGCCGGCCCGACAGGTGTTTCCACAGTGTCCGCCAAGTGGTACTGGCGTAGTTGGCAGGTGATTTTGGCATGACCGGCAGGTGGTTCCAGCAAGCCCGGCAGGTGATTCCGAAGTGTTCCCCAACTGGTTGTGGCGTAGCCGGCAGGAGATTTTTGCGTGTCCGGCAGGTGGTTCTGGCGAGTCGAGCAGGTGGTTCCGGCGTGCTCGGCAGGTGCTTCCGGGGTCATTGGCACGTGGTTCTGGCATATCTGAGAGGTGGTTCCGGCATGCCCGGCAGGTGATTCCGGAGTGTTCGCCAAGTGTTTCCGGCGTAGCCGGCAGGTGATTTTGCATGTCCAGCGGTCGTTCCGGCGGGTCGAGCCGGTGGTTCCGGCGTGTCCGGCAGGTGGTTCCGGTCTGTCCGGCAGGTGGTTCTGTGGTGTCCGGCACGAGGTTCAGTCTGAGAGGCTGTGCCGGCATGCCCCTCACGTGATTCCGGCTTGTCCCCGAAGTGGTGCTGGTGTAGCGGGCAGGTGATTTTGGCGTGTCCGGCAGGTGGTTCAGGCGAGTTGAGCAGGTGATTGCGAAGTGCTCGGCAAGTGCTTCCGGCGTCTCCGGCACGTGTCTCTGGCACATCTGACTGGTGGTTCCGGCATGCCCAAAAGTTGATTCCGGTCTGTCCGGTAGGTGGTTCCGGCGTGCACGGCACGTGGTTCTGGTACGTCTCAGAGGTGGTTGCGTATGCCCACCAGGTGATTCCGGACTGTCCGCCACTTGCTTCTGGCACGTCTGAGAGGTGGTTCCAACATGCCCGGCAGGTCATTTCGGAGAGTCGTCCAAGGGGTTCTGGCGTAGCCCGCAGGTGATTTGGGCGTGTCCGGCAGGTGGTTCCGCCGTGCTCGGCAGGTGGTTCAGGCATGGCCGTCACGTGGTTCCAGTCTGTCCAGGACGTGTTTCCAGCTTCTCCGGCAGGTGGTTCTGGTACGTCTGAGAGGTGGTTCCGCCATGGCTGGCAGGTGATCCCGGACTGTCCCCCAGGTGGTTCTGGCATAGCCAGCAGTTGATATTGGCCTGTCCGGCAGGTGGTTCCAGCGAGTCGAACAGGTGGCTCCGGCGTTCTTGGCAGGTGGTTCCGGTCTGTCCGGTAGGTGTTTCCAGCGTGTCTGGCACGTGCTTCCGGCACGTCTGAGAGGTGGTTCCGGCATGCGCGGCAGGTGATTCCGTAGTGTCCGCCAGGTGGTTCTGGCATACCCGGCAGGTGATTTTGGCGTGTCCGGCAGGTGTTTCTGGCGAGTCGAGCAGGTGGCTCCGGCATGCTCGGCAGGTGCTTCCGGCGTCTCTGGCACTTGGTTCTGGTGTGTCTGAGAGCTGGTTCCGGCATGTCCGGCAGATGATTCCGGAGTGTCCGCCAAGTGGTTCTGGCATACCCAGCAGGTGATTTTGGCGTGTCAGGGAGGTGGTACCGGTGAGTCGAGCAGGTGGTTCCGGCGTGCTCAGCAGGTGGTTCAGGCGGTTCTGGCAGGTGGTATCCGTCTGTTCGGGGTGTGGTTCCAGCATCTCATGAACACGTTTCTGGCACATCTGAGATGTGGTTCCAGGCGGCCCGACAGGTGTTTCCGCAGTGTCCGCCAAGCGGTTCTGGCGTAGTTGGCAGGTGATTTTGGCATGACTGGCAGGTGGTTCCAGCAAGCCTGGCAGGTGATTCCAAAGTGTTCCCCAACTGGTTGTGGCGTAGCCGGCAGGTGATTTTGGCGTGATCGGCAGGTGGTTCTTGCGAGTCGAGCAGGTGGTTCCGGCGTGCTCGGCTGGTGCTTCCGGGGTCATTGGCACGGGGTTCTGGCATGTCTGAGAGGTGGTTCCTGCATGCCCGGCAAGTGATTCCGGAGTGTTCGGCAAGTGGTTCTGGCATAGTCGGCAGGTGATTTTGGCATGTCCGGCAGGTGGTTCAGGCGAGTTGAGCAGGTGGTTCCAACGTGCTTGGCAGGTGCTTCCGGCGTCTCCGGCACGTGTTTCTGGCACATCTGACAGGTGGTTCCGGCATGCCCGAAAGGTGATTCCGGTCTGTCCCGTAGGTGGTTGCAGCCTGCACGGCATGTGGTTCTGGTACGTCTCAGAGGTGGTTGCGCATGCCCAACAGGTGATTCCGGACTGTCCGCCAAATGGTTCTGGCACGTCTGAGAGGTGGTTCCGGCATGCCCGAAAGGTCATCCCAGAGAGTCCTCCAAGTGGTTCTGGCATAACACGCAGGTGATTTTGGCGTGTCTGGCAGGTTGTTCCGTTGTGCTTGGCAGGTGGTTCAGGCTTGGCCGGCAGGTGGTTCCAGACTGTCCAGGACGTGTTTCCAGCTTCTCCGGCAGGTGGTTCTGGTACGTCTGAGAGGTGGTTCCGCCATGGCTGGCAGGTGATTCCGGACCGTCCCCCAGGTGGTTCTGGCATAGCCAGCAGTTGATATTGGCCTGTCCGGCAGGTGGTTCCAGCGAGTCGAACAGGTGGCTCCGGCGTGCTCGGCAGGTGGTTCCGGTCTGTCCGGTAGGTGATTCCGGCGTGTCCGGCACGTGCTTCCGGCACGTCTGAGAGGTGGTTCCGGCATGCGCGACTGGTGGTTTCGGAGTGTCCGCCAGGTGGTTCTGGCGTACCCGGCAGGTGATTTTGGCGTGTCCGGCAGGTGTTTCTGGCGAGTCGAGCAGGTGGCTCCGGCATGCTCGGCAGGTGCTTCCGGCGTCTCCGGCACGTGGTTCTGGTGTGTCTGAGAGCTGGTTCCGCCATGTCCGGCAGATGATTCCGGAGTGTCCGCCAAGTGGTTCTGGCATACCCGGCTGGTGATTTGGGCATGTCAGGTAGGTGGTTCCGGCGAGTCGAGCAGGTGGCTCCGCCGTGCTCGGCAGGTTGTTCAGACGGGTCTGGCAGGTGTTTTCCGTCTGTTCGCGGTGTGGTTCCAGCATCTCATGCACATGGTTCTGGCACGTCTGAGATGTGGTTCCGGCCGGCCCGACAGGTGTTTCCACAGTGTCCGCCAAGTGGTACTGGCGTAGTTGGCAGGTGATTTTGGCATGACCGGCAGGTGGTTCCAGCAAGCCCGGCAGGTGATTCCGAAGTGTTCCCCAACTGGTTGTGGCGTAGCCGGCAGGTGATTTTTGCGTGTCCGGCAGGTGGTTCTGGCGAGTCGAGCAGGTGGTTCCGGCGTGCTCGGCAGGTGCTTCCGGGGTCATTGGCACATGGTTCTGGCATATCTGAGAGGTGGTTCCGGCATGCCCGGCGGGTGATTCCGGAGTGTTCGCCAAGTGTTTCCGGCGTAGCCGGCAGGTGATTTTGCATGTCCAGCGGTCGTTCCGGCGGGTCGAGCCGGTGGTTCCGGCGTGTCCGGCAGGTGGTTCCGTTCTGTCCGGCAGGTGGTTCTGTGGTGTCCGGCACGAGGTTCAGTCTGAGAGGCTGTGCCGGCATGCCCCTCACGTGATTCCGGCTTGTCCCCGAAGTGGTGCTGGTGTAGCGGGCAGGTGATTTTGGCGTGTCCGGCAGGTGGTTCAGGCGAGTTGAGCAGGTGGTTGCGACGTGCTCGGCAGGTGCTTCCGGCGTCTCCGGCACGTGTTTCTGGCACATCTGACTGGTGGTTCCGGCATGCCCAAAAGTTGATTCCGGTCTGTCCGGTAGGTGGTTCCGGCGTGCACGGCACTTGGTTCTGGTACGTGTCAGAGGTGGTTGCGTATGCCCAACAGGTGATTCCGGACTGTCCGCCACGTGCTTCTGGCACGTCTGAGAGTTGGTTCCAACATGCCCGGCAGGTCATTTCGGAGAGTCGTCCAAGTGGTTCTGGCGTATCCCGCAGGTGATTTTGGCGTGTCCGGCAGGTGGTTCCGCCGTGCTCGGCAGGTGGTTCAGGCATGGCCGTCACGTGGTTCCAGTCTGTCCAGGACGTGTTTCCAGCTTCTCCGGCAGGTGGTTCTGGTACGTCTGAGAGGTGGTTCCGCCATGGCTGGCAGGTGATCCCGGACTGTCCCCCAGGTGGTTCTGGCATAGCCAGCAGTTGATATTGGCCTGTCCGGCAGGTGGTTCCAGCGAGTCGAAAAGGTGGCTCCGGCTTTCTTGGCAGGTGGTTCCGGTCTGTCCGGTAGGTGTTTCCGGGCGTGTCTGGCACGTGCTTCCGGCACGTCTGAGAGGTGGTTCCGGCATGCGCGGCAGGTGATTCCGTAGTGTCCGCCAGCTGGTTCTGGCATACCCGGCAGGCGATTTTGGCGTGTCCGGCAGGTGTTTCTGGCGAGTCGAGCAGGTGGCTCCGGCATGCTCAGCAGGTGCTTCCGGCGTCTCCGGCACTTGGTTCTGGTGTGTCTGAGAGCTGGTTCTGGCATGTACGGCAGATGATTCCGGAGTGTCCGCCAAGTGGTTCTGGCATACCCAGCAGGTGATTTTGGCGTGTCAGGGAGGTGGTACCGGTGAGTCGAGCAGGTGGTTCCGGCGTGCTCAGCAGCTGGTTCAGGCGGTTCTGGCAGGTGGTATCCGTCTGTTCGGGGTGTGGTTCCAGCATGTCATGAACACGTTTCTGGCACGTCTGAGATGTGGTTCCGGCCGGCCCGACAGGTGTCTCCGCAGTGTCCGCCAAGCGGTTCTGGCGTAGTTGGCAGGTGATTTTGGCATGACTGGCAGGTGGTTCCAGCAAGCCTGGCAGGTGATTCCAAAGTGTTCACCAACTGGTTGTGGCGTAGCCGGCAGGTGATTTTGGCGTGTCCGGCAGGTGTTTCTGGCGAGTCGAGCAGGTGGCTCCGGCATGCTCGGCAGGTGCTTCCGGCGTCTCCGGCACGTGGTTCTGGAGTGTCTGAGAGCTGGTTCCGGCATGTCCGGCATATGATTCCGGAATGTCCGCCAAGTGGTTCTGGCATACCCGGCTGGTGATTTGGGCATGTCAGGTAGGTGTTTCCGGCGAGTCGAGCAGGTGGTTCCGGCGTGCTCGGCAGGTGCTTCCGGGGTCATTGGCACGTGGTTCTGGCATATCTGAGAGGTGGTTCCGGCATGCCCGGCAGGTGACTCCGGAGTGTTCGCCAAGTGTTTCCGGCGTAGCCGGCAGGTGATTTTGCATGTCTAGCGGTGGTTCCGGCGGGTCGAGCCGGTGGTTTCGGCGTGTCCGGCAGGTGGTTCCGGTCTGTCCAGCAGGTGGTTCTGTGGTGTCCGGCACGAGGTTCAGTCTGAGAGGCTGTGCCGGCATGCCCCTCACTTGATTCCGGCTTGTCCCCGAAGTGGTGCTGGTGTAGCGGGCAGGTGATTTTGGCGTGTCCGGCAGGTGGTTCAGGCGAGTTGAGCAGGTGGTTCCAACGTGCTTGGCAGTTGCTTCCGGCGTCTCCGGCACGTGTTTCTGGCACATCTGACAGGTGGTTCCGGCAGGCCCGAAAGGTGATTCCGGTCTGTCCGGTAGGTGGTTCCAGCCTGCACGGCATGTGGTTCTGGTACGTCTCAGAGGTGGTTGCGCATGCCCAACATGTGATTCCGGACTGTCCGCCACATGGTTCTGGCACGTCTGAGAGGTGGTTCCCGCAAGCCCGGCAGGTCATCCCAGAGAGTCCTCCAAGTGGTTCTGGCATAACACGCAGGTGATTTTGGCGTGTCTGGCAGGTTGTTCCGTTGTGCTTGGCAGGTGGTTCAGGCTTGGCCGGCAGGTGGTTCCAGACTGTCCAGGACGTGTTTCCAGCTTCTCCGGCAGGTGGTTCTGGTACGTCTGAGAGGTGGTTCCGCCATGGCTGGCAGGTGATTCCGGACCGTCCCCCAGGTGGTTCTGTCATAGCCAGCAGTTGATATTGGCCTGTCCGGCAGGTGGTTCCAGAGAGTCGAACAGGTGGCTCCGGCGTGCTCGGCAGGTGGTTCCGGTCTGTCCGGTAGGTGATTCCGGCGTGTCCGGCACGTGCTTGTCGCACGTCTGAGAGGTGGTTCCGGAATGCGCGACAGGTGATTTCGGAGTGTCCGCCAGGTGGTTCTGGCGTACCCGGCAGGTGATTTTGGCGTGTCCGGCAGGTGTTTCTGGCGAGTCGAGCAGGTGGCTCTGGGATGCTCGGCAGGTGCTTCCGGCGTCTCCGGCACGTGGTTCTGGTGTGTCTGAGAGCTGGTTCCGGCATGTCCGGCAGATGATTCTGGAGTGTCCGCCAAGTGGTTCTGGCATACCCGGCTGGTGATTTGGGCATGTCACATAGGTGTTTCCGGCGGGTCGAGCAGGTGGCTCCGGCGTGCTCGGCAGGTTGTTCAGACGGGTCTGGCAGGTGTTTTCCCTCTGTTAGGGGTGTGGTTCCACCATCTCATGCACATGGTTCTGGCACGTCTGCGATGTGGTTCCGGCCGGCCCGACGGGTGTTTCCACAGTGTCCGCCAAGTGGTACTGGCGTAGTTGGCAGGTGATTTTGGCATGACCAGCAGGTGGTTCCAGCAAGCCCGGCAGGTGATTCCGAAGTGTTCCCCAACTGGTTGTGGCGTAGCCGGCAGGTGATTTTTGCGTGTCCGGCAGGTGGTTCTGGCGAGTCGAGCAGGTGGTTCCGGCGTGGTCTGCAGGTGCTTCCGGGGTCATTGGCACGTGGTTCTGGCATATCTGAGAGGTGGTTCCGGCGTGCCCGGCAGGTGATTCCGGAGTGTTCGCCAAGTGTTTCCGGCGTAGCCGGCAGGTGATTTTGCATGTCCAGCGGTCGTTCCGGCGGGTCGAGCCGGTGGTTCCGGTGTGTCCGGCAGGTGGTTCCGGTGTGTCCGGCAGGTGGTTCTGTGGCGTCCGGCACGAGGTTCAGTCTGAGAGGCTGTGCCGGCATGACCCTCACGTGATTCCGGCTTGTCCCCGAAGTGGTGCTGGTGTAGCGGGCAGGTGATTTTGGCGTGTCTGGCAGGTGGTTCAGGCGAGTCGAGCAGGTGGCTCCGGCATGCTCGGCAGGTGCTTCCGGCGTCTCCGGCACGTGGTTCTGGTGTGTCTGAGAGCTGGTTCCGGCATGTCCGGCAGATGATTCCGGAGTGTCCGCCAAGTGGTTCTGGCATACCCGGCTGGTGATTTGGGCATGTCAGGTAGGTGGTTCCGGCGAGTCGAGCAGGTGGCTCCGGCGTGCACGGCAGGTTGTTCAGACGGGTCTGGCAGGTGTATTCCGTCTGTTCGGGGTGTGGTTCCAGCATCTCATGCACATGGTTCGGGCACGTCCGAGATGTGGTTCCGGCCGGCCCGACAGGTGTTTCCACAGTGTCCGCCAAGTGGTACTGGCGTAGTTGGCAGGTGATTTTGGCATGACCGGCAGGTGGTTCCAGCAAGCCCGGCAGGTGATTCCGAAGTGTTCCCCAACTGGTTGTGGCGTAGCCGGCAGGTGATTTTTGCGTGTCCGGCAGGTGGTTCTGGCGAGTCGAGCAGGGGGTTCCGGCGTGCTCGGCAGGTGCTTCCGGGGTCATTGGCACGTGGTTCTGGCATATCTGAGAGGTGGTTCCGGCATGCCCGGCAGGTGATTCCGGAGTGTTCGCCAAGTGTTTCCGGCGTAGCCGGCAGGTGATTTTGCATGTCCAGCGGTCGTTCCGGCGGGTCGAGCCGGTGGTTCCGGCGTGTCCGGCAGGTGGTTCCGGTCTGTCCGGCAGGTAGTTCTGTGGTGTCCGGCACGAGGTTCAGTCTGAGAGGCTGTGCCGGCATGCCCCTCACGTGATTCCGGCTTGTCCCCGAAGTGGTGCTGGTGTAGCGGGCAGGTGATTTGGGCGTGTCCGGCAGGTGGTTCAGGCGAGTTGAGCAGGTGGTTGCGACGTGCTCGGCAGGTGCTTCCGGCGTCTCCGGCACGTGTTTCTGGCACATCTGACTGGTGGTTCCGGCATGCCCAAAAGTTGATTCCGGTCTGTCCGGTAGGTGGTTCCGGCGTGCACGGCACGTGGTCCTGGTACGTCTCAGAGGTGGTTGCGTATGCCCAACAGGTGATTCCGGACTGTCCGCCACGTGCTTCTGGCACGTCTGAGAGGTGGTTCCAACATGCCCGGCAGGTCATTTCGGAGAGTCGTCCAAGTGGTTCTGGCGTAGCCCGCAGGTGATTTTGGCGTGTACGGCAGGTGGTTCCGCCGTGCTCGGCAGGTGGTTCAGGCATGGCCGTCACGTGGTTCCAGTCTGTCCAGGACGTGTTTCCAGCTTCTCCGGCAGGTGGTTCTGGTACGTCTGAGAGGTGGTTCCGCCATGGCTGGCAGGTGATCCCGGACTGTCCCCCAGGTGGTTCTGGCATAGCCAGCATTTGATATTGGCCTGTCCGGAAGGTGGTTCCAGCCAGTCGAACAGGTGGCTCCGGCGTTCTTGGCAGGTGGTTCCGGTCTGTCCGGTAGGTGTTTCCAGCGTGTCTGGCACGTGCTTCCGGCACGTTTGAGAGGTGGTTCCGGCATGCGCGGCAGGTGATTCCGTAGTGTCCGCCAGGTGGTTCTGGCATACCCGGCAGGTGATTTGGGCGTGTCCGGCAGGTGTTTCTGGCGAGTCGAGCAGGTGGCTCCGGCATGCTCGGCAGGTGCTTCCGGCGTCTCCGGCACTTGGTTCTGGTGTGTCTGAGAGCTGGTTCCGGCATGTCCGGCAGATGATTCCGGAGTGTCCGCCAAGTGGTTCTGGCATACCCAGCAGGTGATTTTGGCGTGTCAGGGAGGTGGTACCGGTGAGTCGAGCAGGTGGTTCCGGCGTGCTCAGCAGGTGGTTCAGGCGGTTCTGGCAGGTGGTATCCGTCTGTTCGGGGTGTAGTTCCAGCATCTCATGAACACGTTTCTGGCACGTCTGAGATGTGGTTCCAGCCGGCCCGACAGGTGTTTCCGCAGTGTCCGCCAAGCGGTTCTGGCGTAGTTGGCAGGTGATTTTGGCATGACTGGCAGGTGGTTCCAGCAAGCCTGGCAGGTGATTCCAAAGTCTTCACCAACTGGTTGTGGCGTAGCCGGCAGGTGATTTTTGCGTGATCGGCAGGTGGTTCTGGCGAGTCGAGCAGGTGGTTCCGGCGTGCTCGGCTGGTGCTTCCGGGGTCATTGGCACGGGGTTCTGGCATGTCTGAGAGGTGGTTCCTGCATGCCCGGCAAGTGATTCCGGAGTGTTCGGCAAGTGGTTCTGGCATAGTCGGCAGGTGATTTTGGCATGTCCGGCAGGTGGTGCAGGCGAGTTGAGCAGGTGGTTCCAACGTGCTCGGCAGGTGCTTCCGGCGTCTCCGGCACGTGTTTCTGGCACATCTGACAGGTGGTTCCGGCATGCCCGAAAGGTGATTCCGGTCTGTCCGGTAGGTGGTTCCAGCCTGCACGGCATGTGGTTCTGGTACGTCTCAGAGGTGGTTGCGCATGCCCAACAGGTGATTCCGGACTGTCCGCCACATGGTTCTGGCACGTCTGAGAGGTGGTTCCGGCATGCCCGGCAGGTCATCCCAGAGAGTCCTCCAAGTGGTTCTGGCATAACACGCAGGTGATTTTGGCGTGTCTGGCAGGTTGTTCCGTTGTGCTTGGCAGGTGGTTCAGGCTTGGCCGGCAGGTGGTTCCAGACTGTCCAGGACGTGTTTCCAGCTTCTCCAGCAGGTGGTTCTGGTACGTCTGAGAGGTGGTTCCGCCATGGCTGGCAGGTGATTCCGGACCGTCCCCCAGGTGGTTCTGGCATAGCCAGCAGTTGATATTGGCCTGTCCGGCAGGTGGTTCCAGCGAGTCGAACAGGTGGCTCCGGCGTGCTCGGCAGGTGGTTCCGGTCTGTCCGGTAGGTGATTCCGGCGTGTCCGGCACGTGCTTCTGGCACGTCTGAGAGGTGGTTCCGGCATGCGCGACAGGTGGTTTCGGAGTGTCCGCCAGGTGGTTCTGGCGTACCCGGCAGGTGATTTTGGCGTGACCGGCAGGTGTTTCTGGCGAGTCGAGCAGGTGGCTCCGGCATGCTCGGCAGGTGCTTCCGGCGTCTCCGGCACGTGGTTCTGGTGTGTCTGAGAGCTGCTTCCGGCATGTCCGGCAGATGATTCCGGAGTGTCCGCCAAGTGGTTCTGGCATACCCGGCTGGTGATTTGGGCATGTCAGGTAGGTGGTTCCGGCGAGTCGAGCAGGTGGCTCCGGCGTGCTCGGCAGGTTGTTCAGACGGGTCTGGCAGGTGTTTTCCGTCTGTTCGGGTTGTGGTTCCAGCATCTCATGCACATGGTTCTGGCACGTCTGAGAAGTGGTTCCGGCCGGCCCGACAGGTGTTTCCACAGTGTCCGCCAAGTGGTACTGGCGTAGTTGGCAGGTGATTTTGGCATGACCGGCAGGTGGTTCCAGCAAGCCCGGCAGGTGATTCCGAAGTGTTCCCCAACTGGTTGTGGCGTAGCCGGCAGGAGATTTTTGCGTGTCCGGCAGGTGGTTCTGGCGAGTCGAGCAGGTGGTTCCGGCGTGCTCGGCAGGTGCTTCCGGGGTCATTGGCACGTGGTTCTGGCATATCTGAGAGGTGGTTCCGGCATGCCCGGCAGGTGATTCCGGAGTGTTCGCCAAGTGTTTCCGGCGTAGCCGGCAGGTGATTTTGCATGTCCAGCGGTCGTTCCGGCGGGTCGAGCCGGTGGTTCCGGCGTGTCCGGCAGGTGGTTCCGGTCTGTCCGGCAGGTGGTTCTGTGGTGTCCGGCACGAGGTTCAGTCTGAGAGGCTGTGCCGGCATGCCCCTCACGTGATTCCGGCTTGTCCCCGAAGTGGTGAGGGTGTAGCGGGCAGGTGATTTTGGCGTGTCCGGCAGGTGGTTCAGGCGAGTTGAGCAGGTGATTGCGAAGTGCTCGGCAAGTGCTTCCGGCGTCTCCGGCACGTGTCTCTGGCACATCTGACTGGTGGTTCCGGCATGCCCAAAAGTTGATTCCGGTCTGTCCGGTAGGTGGTTCCGGCGTGCACGGCACGTGGTTCTGGTACGTCTCAGAGGTGGTTGCGTATGCCCACCAGGTGATTCCGGACTGTCCGCCACTTGCTTCTGGCACGTCTGAGAGGTGGTTCCAACATGCCCGGCAGGTCATTTCGGAGAGTCGTCCAAGTGGTTCTGGCGTAGCCCGCAGGTGATTTGGGCGTGTCCGGCAGGTGGTTCCGCCGTGCTCGGCAGGTGGTTCAGGCATGGCCGTCACGTGGTTCCAGTCTGTCCAGGACGTGTTTCCAGCTTCTCCGGCAGGTGGTTCTGGTACGTCTGAGAGGTGGTTCCGCCATGGCTGGCAGGTGATCCCGGACTGTCCCCCAGGTGGTTCTGGCATAGCCAGCAGTTGATATTGGCCTGTCCGGCAGGTGGTTCCAGCGAGTCGAACAGGTGGCTCCGGCGTTCTTGGCAGGTGGTTCCGGTCTGTCCGGTAGGTGTTTCCGGCGTGTCTGGCACGTGCTTCCGGCACGTCTGAGAGGTGGTTCCGGCATGCGCGGCAGGTGATTCCGTAGTGTCCGCCAGGTGGTTCTGGCATACCCGGCAGGTGATTTTGGCGTGTCCGGCAGGTGTTTCTGGCGAGTCGAGCAGGTGGCTCCGGCATGCTCGGCAGGTGCTTCCGGCGTCTCTGGCACTTGGTTCTGGTGTGTCTGAGAGCTGGTTCCGGCATGTCCGGCAGATGATTCCGGAGTGTCCGCCAAGTGGTTCTGGCATACCCAGCAGGTGATTTTGGCGTGTCAGGGAGGTGGTACCGGTGAGTCGAGCAGGTGGTTCCGGCGTGCTCAGCAGGTGGTTCAGGCGGTTCTGGCAGGTGGTATCCGTCTGTTCGGGGTGTGGTTCCAGCATCTCATGAACACGTTTCTGGCACATCTGAGATGTGGTTCCAGGCGGCCCGACAGGTGTTTCCGCAGTGTCCGCCAAGCGGTTCTGGCGTAGTTGGCAGGTGATTTTGGCATGACTGGCAGGTGGTTCCAGCAAGCCTGGCAGGTGATTCCAAAGTGTTCCCCAACTGGTTGTGGCGTAGCCGGCAGGTGATTTTGGCGTGATCGGCAGGTGGTTCTTGCGAGTCGAGCAGGTGGTTCCGGCGTGCTCGGCTGGTGCTTCCGGGGTCATTGGCACGGGGTTCTGGCATGTCTGAGAGGTGGTTCCTGCATGCCCGGCAAGTGATTCCGGAGTGTTCGCCAAGTGGTTCTGGCATAGTCGGCAGGTGATTTTGGCATGTCCGGCAGGTGGTTCAGGCGAGTTGAGCAGGTGGTTCCAACGTGCTTGGCAGGTGCTTCCGGCGTCTCCGGCACGTGTTTCTGGCACATCTGACAGGTGGTTCCGGCATGCCCGAAAGGTGATTCCGGTCTGTCCCGTAGGTGGTTGCAGCCTGCACGGCATGTGGTTCTGGTACGTCTCAGAGGTGGTTGCGCATGCCCAACAGGTGATTCCGGACTGTCCGCCAAATGGTTCTGGCACGTCTGAGAGGTGGTTCCGGCATGCCCGAAAGGTCATCCCAGAGAGTCCTCCAAGTGGTTCTGGCATAACACGCAGGTGATTTTGGCGTGTCTGGCAGGTTGTTCCGTTGTGCTTGGCAGGTGGTTCAGGCTTGGCCGGCAGGTGGTTCCAGACTGTCCAGGACGTGTTTCCAGCTTCTCCGGCAGGTGGTTCTGGTACGTCTGAGAGGTGGTTCCGCCATGGCTGGCAGGTGATTCCGGACCGTCCCCCAGGTGGTTCTGGCATAGCCAGCAGTTGATATTGGCCTGTCCGGCAGGTGGTTCCAGCGAGTCGAACAGGTGGCTCCGGCGTGCTCGGCAGGTGGTTCCGGTCTGTCCGGTAGGTGATTCCGGCGTGTCCGGCACGTGCTTCCGGCACGTCTGAGAGGTGGTTCCGGCATGCGCGACTGGTGGTTTCGGAGTGTCCGCCAGGTGGTTCTGGCGTACCCGGCAGGTGATTTTGGCGTGTCCGGCAGGTGTTTCTGGCGAGTCGAGCAGGTGGCTCCGGCATGCTCGGCAGGTGCTTCCGGCGTCTCCGGCACGTGGTTCTGGTGTGTCTGAGAGCTGGTTCCGGCATGTCCGGCAGATGATTCCGGAGTGTCCGCCAAGTGGTTCTGGCATACCCGGCTGGTGATTTGGGCATGTCAGGTAGGTGGTTCCGGCGAGTCGAGCAGGTGGCTCCGGCGTGCACGGCAGGTTGTTCAGACGGGTCTGGCAGGTGTATTCCGTCTGTTCGGGGTGTGGTTCCAGCATCTCATGCACATGGTTCGGGCACGTCCGAGATGTGGTTCCGGCCGGCCCGACAGGTGTTTCCACAGTGTCCGCCAAGTGGTACTGGCGTAGTTGGCAGGTGATTTTGGCATGACCGGCAGGTGGTTCCAGCAAGCCCGGCAGGTGATTCCGAAGTGTTCCCCAACTGGTTGTGGCGTAGCCGGCAGGTGATTTTTGCGTGTCCGGCAGGTGGTTCTGGCGAGTCGAGCAGGGGGTTCCGGCGTGCTCGGCAGGTGCTTCCGGGGTCATTGGCACGTGGTTCTGGCATATCTGAGAGGTGGTTCCGGCATGCCCGGCAGGTGATTCCGGAGTGTTCGCCAAGTGTTTCCGGCGTAGCCGGCAGGTGATTTTGCATGTCCAGCGGTCGTTCCGGCGGGTCGAGCCGGTGGTTCCGGCGTGTCCGGCAGGTGGTTCCGGTCTGTCCGGCAGGTAGTTCTGTGGTGTCCGGCACGAGGTTCAGTCTGAGAGGCTGTGCCGGCATGCCCCTCACGTGATTCCGGCTTGTCCCCGAAGTGGTGCTGGTGTAGCGGGCAGGTGATTTGGGCATGTCCGGCAGGTGGTTCAGGCGAGTTGAGCAGGTGGTTGCGACGTGCTCGGCAGGTGCTTCCGGCGTCTCCGGCACGTGTTTCTGGCACATCTGACTGGTGGTTCCGGCATGCCCAAAAGTTGATTCCGGTCTGTCCGGTAGGTGGTTCCGGCGTGCACGGCACGTGGTCCTGGTACGTCTCAGAGGTGGTTGCGTATGCCCAACAGGTGATTCTGGACTGTCCGCCACGTGCTTCTGGCACGTCTGAGAGGTGGTTCCAACATGCCCGGCAGGTCATTTCGGAGAGTCGTCCAAGTGGTTCTGGCGTAGCCCGCAGGTGATTTTGGCGTGTACGGCAGGTGGTTCCGCCGTGCTCGGCAGGTGGTTCAGGCATGGCCGTCACGTGGTTCCAGTCTGTCCAGGACGTGTTTCCAGCTTCTCCGGCAGGTGGTTCTGGTACGTCTGAGAGGTGGTTCCGCCATGGCTGGCAGGTGATCCCGGACTGTCCCCCAGGTGGTTCTGGCATAGCCAGCATTTGATATTGGCCTGTCCGGAAGGTGGTTCCAGCCAGTCGAACAGGTGGCTCCGGCGTTCTTGGCAGGTGGTTCCGGTCTGTCCGGTAGGTGTTTCCAGCGTGTCTGGCACGTGCTTCCGGCACGTTTGAGAGGTGGTTCCGGCATGCGCGGCAGGTGATTCCGTAGTGTCCGCCAGGTGGTTCTGGCATACCCGGCAGGTGATTTGGGCGTGTCCGGCAGGTGTTTCTGGCGAGTCGAGCAGGTGGCTCCGGCATGCTCGGCAGGTGCTTCCGGCGTCTCCGGCACTTGGTTCTGGTGTGTCTGAGAGCTGGTTCCGGCATGTCCGGCAGATGATTCCGGAGTGTCCGCCAAGTGGTTGTGGCATACCCAGCAGGTGATTTTGGCGTGTCAGGGAGGTGGTACCGGTGAGTCGAGCAGGTGGTTCCGGCGTGCTCAGCAGGTGGTTCAGGCGGTTCTGGCAGGTGGTATCCGTCTGTTCGGGGTGTAGTTCCAGCATCTCATGAACACGTTTCTGGCACGTCTGAGATGTGGTTCCAGCCGGCCCGACAGGTGTTTCCGCAGTGTCCGCCAAGCGGTTCTGGCGTAGTTGGCAGGTGATTTTGGCATGACTGGCAGGTGGTTCCAGCAAGCCTGGCAGGTGATTCCAAAGTGTTCACCAACTGGTTGTGGCGTAGCCGGCAGGTGATTTTTGCGTGATCGGCAGGTGGTTCTGGCGAGTCGAGCAGGTGGTTCCGGCGTGCTCGGCTGGTGCTTCCGGGGTCATTGGCACGGGGTTCTGGCATGTCTGAGAGGTGGTTCCTGCATGCCCGGCAAGTGATTCCGGAGTGTTCGGCAAGTGGTTCTGGCATAGTCGGCAGGTGATTTTGGCATGTCCGGCAGGTGGTGCAGGCGAGTTGAGCAGGTGGTTCCAACGTGCTCGGCAGGTGCTTCCGGCGTCTCCGGCACGTGTTTCTGGCACATCTGACAGGTGGTTCCGGCATGCCCGAAAGGTGATTCCGGTCTGTCCGGTAGGTGGTTCCAGCCTGCACGGCATGTGGTTCTGGTACGTCTCAGAGGTGGTTGCGCATGCCCAACAGGTGATTCCGGACTGTCCGCCACATGGTTCTGGCACGTCTGAGAGGTGGTTCCGGCATGCCCGGCAGGTCATCCCAGAGAGTCCTCCAAGTGGTTCTGGCATAACACGCAGGTGATTTTGGCGTGTCTGGCAGGTTGTTCCGTTGTGCTTGGCAGGTGGTTCAGGCTTGGCCGGCAGGTGGTTCCAGACTGTCCAGGACGTGTTTCCAGCTTCTCCAGCAGGTGGTTCTGGTACGTCTGAGAGGTGGTTCCGCCATGGCTGGCAGGTGATTCCGGACCGTCCCCCAGGTGGTTCTGGCATAGCCAGCAGTTGATATTGGCCTGTCCGGCAGGTGGTTCCAGAGAGTCGAACAGGTGGCTCCGGCGTGCTCGGCAGGTGGTTCCGGTCTGTCCGGTAGGTGATTCCGGCGTGTCCGGCACGTGCTTCTGGCACGTCTGAGAGGTGGTTCCGGCATGCGCGACAGGTGGTTTCGGAGTGTCCGCCAGGTGGTTCTGGCGTACCCGGCAGGTGATTTTGGCGTGACCGGCAGGTGTTTCTGGCGAGTCGAGCAGGTGGCTCCGGCATGCTCGGCAGGTGCTTCCGGCGTCTCCGGCACGTGGTTCTGGTGTGTCTGAGAGCTGCTTCCGGCATGTCCGGCAGATGATTCCGGAGTGTCCGCCAAGTGGTTCTGGCATACCCGGCTGGTGATTTGGGCATGTCAGGTAGGTGGTTCCGGCGAGTCGAGCAGGTGGCTCCGGCGTGCTCGGCAGGTTGTTCAGACGGGTCTGGCAGGTGTTTTCCGTCTGTTCGGGTTGTGGTTCCAGCATCTCATGCACATGGTTCTGGCACGTCTGAGAAGTGGTTCCGGCCGGCCCGACAGGTGTTTCGACAGTGTCCGCCAAGTGGTACTGGCGTAGTTGGCAGGTGATTTTGGCATGACCGGCAGGTGGTTCCAGCAAGCCCGGCAGGTGATTCCGAAGTGTTCCCCAACTGGTTGTGGCGTAGCCGGCAGGAGATTTTTGCGTGTCCGGCAGGTGGTTCTGGCGAGTCGAGCAGGTGGTTCCGGCGTGCTCGGCAGGTGCTTCCGGGGTCATTGGCACGTGGTTCTGGCATATCTGAGAGGTGGTTCCGGCATGCCCGGCAGGTGATTCCGGAGTGTTCGCCAAGTGTTTCCGGCGTAGCCGGCAGGTGATTTTGCATGTCCAGCGGTCGTTCCGGCGGGTCGAGCCGGTGGTTCCGGCGTGTCCGGCAGGTGGTTCCGGTCTGTCCGGCAGGTGGTTCTGTGGTGTCCGGCACGAGGTTCAGTCTGAGAGGCTGTGCCGGCATGCCCCTCACGTGATTCCGGCTTGTCCCCGAAGTGGTGAGGGTGTAGCGGGCAGGTGATTTTGGCGTGTCCGGCAGGTGGTTCAGGCGAGTTGAGCAGGTGATTGCGAAGTGCTCGGCAAGTGCTTCCGGCGTCTCCGGCACGTGTCTCTGGCACATCTGACTGGTGGTTCCGGCATGCCCAAAAGTTGATTCCGGTCTGTCCGGTAGGTGGTTCCGGCGTGCACGGCACGTGGTTCTGGTACGTCTCAGAGGTGGTTGCGTATGCCCACCAGGTGATTCCGGACTGTCCGCCACTTGCTTCTGGCACGTCTGAGAGGTGGTTCCAACATGCCCGGCAGGTCATTTCGGAGAGTCGTCCAAGTGGTTCTGGCGTAGCCCGCAGGTGATTTGGGCGTGTCCGGCAGGTGGTTCCGCCGTGCTCGGCAGGTGGTTCAGGCATGGCCGTCACGTGGTTCCAGTCTGTCCAGGACGTGTTTCCAGCTTCTCCGGCAGGTGGTTCTGGTACGTCTGAGAGGTGGTTCCGCCATGGCTGGCAGGTGATCCCGGACTGTCCCCCAGGTGGTTCTGGCATAGCCAGCAGTTGATATTGGCCTGTCCGGCAGGTGGTTCCAGCGAGTCGAACAGGTGGCTCCGGCGTTCTTGGCAGGTGGTTCCGGTCTGTCCGGTAGGTGTTTCCGGCGTGTCTGGCACGTGCTTCCGGCACGTCTGAGAGGTGGTTCCGGCATGCGCGGCAGGTGATTCCGTAGTGTCCGCCAGGTGGTTCTGGCATACCCGGCAGGTGATTTTGGCGTGTCCGGCAGGTGTTTCTGGCGAGTCGAGCAGGTGGCTCCGGCATGCTCGGCAGGTGCTTCCGGCGTCTCTGGCACTTGGTTCTGGTGTGTCTGAGAGCTGGTTCCGGCATGTCCGGCAGATGATTCCGGAGTGTCCGCCAAGTGGTTCTGGCATACCCAGCAGGTGATTTTGGCGTGTCAGGGAGGTGGTACCGGTGAGTCGAGCAGGTGGTTCCGGCGTGCTCAGCAGGTGGTTCAGGCGGTTCTGGCAGGTGGTATCCGTCTGTTCGGGGTGTGGTTCCAGCATCTCATGAACACGTTTCTGGCACATCTGAGATGTGGTTCCAGGCGGCCCGACAGGTGTTTCCGCAGTGTCCGCCAAGCGGTTCTGGCGTAGTTGGCAGGTGATTTTGGCATGACTGGCAGGTGGTTCCAGCAAGCCTGGCAGGTGATTCCAAAGTGTTCCCCAACTGGTTGTGGCGTAGCCGGCAGGTGATTTTGGCGTGATCGGCAGGTGGTTCTTGCGAGTCGAGCAGGTGGTTCCGGCGTGCTCGGCTGGTGCTTCCGGGGTCATTGGCACGGGGTTCTGGCATGTCTGAGAGGTGGTTCCTGCATGCCCGGCAAGTGATTCCGGAGTGTTCGGCAAGTGGTTCTGGCATAGTCGGCAGGTGATTTTGGCATGTCCGGCAGGTGGTTCAGGCGAGTTGAGCAGGTGGTTCCAACGTGCTTGGCAGGTGCTTCCGGCGTCTCCGGCACGTGTTTCTGGCACATCTGACAGGTGGTTCCGGCATGCCCGAAAGGTGATTCCGGTCTGTCCCGTAGGTGGTTGCAGCCTGCACGGCATGTGGTTCTGGTACGTCTCAGAGGTGGTTGCGCATGCCCAACAGGTGATTCCGGACTGTCCGCCAAATGGTTCTGGCACGTCTGAGAGGTGGTTCCGGCATGCCCGAAAGGTCATCCCAGAGAGTCCTCCAAGTGGTTCTGGCATAACACGCAGGTGATTTTGGCGTGTCTGGCAGGTTGTTCCGTTGTGCTTGGCAGGTGGTTCAGGCTTGGCCGGCAGGTGGTTCCAGACTGTCCAGGACGTGTTTCCAGCTTCTCCGGCAGGTGGTTCTGGTACGTCTGAGAGGTGGTTCCGCCATGGCTGGCAGGTGATTCCGGACCGTCCCCCAGGTGGTTCTGGCATAGCCAGCAGTTGATATTGGCCTGTCCGGCAGGTGGTTCCAGCGAGTCGAACAGGTGGCTCCGGCGTGCTCGGCAGGTGGTTCCGGTCTGTCCGGTAGGTGATTCCGGCGTGTCCGGCACGTGCTTCCGGCACGTCTGAGAGGTGGTTCCGGCATGCGCGACTGGTGGTTTCGGAGTGTCCGCCAGGTGGTTCTGGCGTACCCGGCAGGTGATTTTGGCGTGTCCGGCAGGTGTTTCTGGCGAGTCGAGCAGGTGGCTCCGGCATGCTCGGCAGGTGCTTCCGGCGTCTCCGGCACGTGGTTCTGGTGTGTCTGAGAGCTGGTTCCGCCATGTCCGGCAGATGATTCCGGAGTGTCCGCCAAGTGGTTCTGGCATACCCGGCTGGTGATTTGGGCATGTCAGGTAGGTGGTTCCGGCGAGTAGAGCAGGTGGCTCCGCCGTGCTCGGCAGGTTGTTCAGACGGGTCTGGCAGGTGTTTTCCGTCTGTTCGGGGTGTGGTTCCAGCATCTCATGCACCTGGTTCTGGCACGTCTGAGATGTGGTTCCGGCCGGCCCGACAGGTGTTTCCACCGTGTCCGCCAAGCGGTACTGGCGTAGTTGGCAGGTGATTTTGGCATGACCGGCAGGTGGTTCCAGCAAGCCCGGCAGGTGATTCCGAAGTGTTCCCCAACTGGTTGTGGCGTAGCCGGCAGGTGATTTTTGCGTGTCCGGCAGGTGGTTCTGGCGAGTCGAGCAGGTGGTTCCGGCGTGCTCGGCAGGTGCTTCCGGGGTCATTGGCACGTGGTTCTGGCATATCTGAGAGGTGGTTCCGGCATGCCCGGCAGGTGATTCTGGAGTGTTCGCCAAGTGTTTCCGGCGTAGCCGGCAGGTGATTTTGCATGTCCAGCGGTCGTTCCGGCGTGTCGAGCCGGTGGTTCCGGCGTGTCCGGCAGGTGGTTCCGGTCTGTCCGGCAGGTGCTTCTGTGGTGTCCGGCACGAGGTTCAGTCTGAGAGGCTGTGCCGGCATGCCCCTCACGTGATTCCGGCTTGTCCCCGAAGTGGTGCTGGTGTAGCGGGCAGGCGATTTTGGCCTGTCCGGCAGGTGGTTCAGGCGAGTTGAGCAGGTGGTTGCGACGTGCTCGGCAGGTGCTTCCGGCGTCTCCGGCACGTGTTTCTGGCACATCTGACTGGTGGTTCCGGCATGTCCAAAAGTTGATTCCGGTCTGTCCGGTAGGTGGTTCCGGCGTGCACGGCACGTGGACCTGGTACGTCTCAGAGGTGGTTGCGTATGCCCAACAGGTGATTCCGGACTGTCCGCCACGTGCTTCTGGCACGTCTGAGAGGTGGTTCCAAAATGCCCGGCAGGTCATTTCGGAGAGTCATCCAAGTGGTTCCGGCGTAGCCCACAGGTGATTTTGGCGTGTCCGGCAGGTGGTTCAGGCATGGCCGTCACGTGGTTCCAGTCTGTCCAGGACGTGTTTCCAGCTTCTCCGACAGGTGGTTCTGGTACGTCTGAGAGGTGGTTCCGCCATGGCTGGCAGGTGATTCCGGACCGTCCCCCAGGTGGCTCTGGCATAGCCAGCAGTTGATATTGGCCTGTCCGGCAGGTGGTTCCAGCGAGTCGAACAGGTGGCTCAGGCGTGCTCGGCAGGTGGTTCCGGTCTGTCCGGTAGGTGATTCCGGCGTGTCCGGCACGTGCTTCCGGCACGTCTGAGAGGTGGTTCCGGCATGCGCGACAGGTGGTTTCGGAGTGTCCGCCAGGTGGTTCTGGCGTACCCAGCAGGTGATTTTGGCGTGTCCGGCAGGTGTTTCTGGCGAGTCGAGCAGGTGGCTCCGGCATGCTCGGCAGGTGCTTCCGGCGTCTCCGGCACGTGGTTCTGGTGTGTCTGAGAGCTGCTTCCGGCATGTCCGGCAGATGATTCCGGAGTGTCCGCCAAGTGGTTCTGGCATACCCGGCTGGTGATTTGGGCATGTCAGGTAGGTGGTTCCGGCGAGTCGATCAGGTGTCTACGGCGTGCTCGGCAGCTTGTTCAGATGGGTCTGGCAGGTGTTTTCCGTCTTTTCGGGGTGTGGTTCCAGCATCTCATGCACATGGTTCTGGCACGTCTGAGATGTGTTTCCGGCCGGCCCGACAGGTGTTTCCACAGTGTCCGCCAAGTGGTACTGGCATAGTTGGCAGGTGATTTTGGCATGACCAGCAGGTGGTTCCAGCATGCCCGGCAGGTGATTCCGAAGTGTTCCCCAACTGGTTGTGGCGTAGCCGGCAGGTGATTTCTGTGTGTCCGGCAGGTGGTTCTGGCGAGTTGAGCAGGTGGTTCCGGCGTGCTCGGCAGGTGCTTCCGGGGTCATTGGCACGTGGTTCTGGCATATCTGAGAGGTGGTTCCGGCATGCCCGGCAGGTGATTCCGGAGTGTTCGCCAAGTGTTTCCGGCGTAGCCGGCAGGTGATTTTGCATGTCCAGCGGTCGTTCCGGCGGGTCGAGCCGGTGGTTCCGGCGTGTCCGGCAGGTGGTTCCGGTCTGTCCGGCAGGTGGTTCTGTGGTGTCCGGCACGAGGTTCAGTCTGAGAGGCTGTGCCGGCATGCCCCTCACGTGATTCCGGCTTGTCCCCGAAGTGGTGCTGGTGTAGCGGGCAGGTGATTTTGGCGTGTCCGGCAGGTGGTTCAGGTGAGTTGAGCAGGTGGTTGCGACGTGCTCGGCAGGTGCTTCCGGCGTCTCCGGCACGTGTTTCTGGCACATCTGACTGGTGGTTCCGGCATGCCCAAAAGTTGATTCCGGTCTGTCCGGTAGGTGGTTCCGGCGTGCACGGCACGTGGTTCTGGTACGTCTCAGAGGTGGTTGCGTATGCCCAACAGGTGATTCCGGACTGTCCGCCACGTGCTTCTGGCACGTCTGAGAGGTGGTTCCAACATGCCCGGCAGGTCATTTCGGAGAGTCGTCCAAGTGGTTCTGGCGTAGCCCGCAGGTAATTTGGGCGTGTCCGGCAGGTGGTTCCGCAGTGCTCGGCAGGTGGTTCAGGCATGGCCGTCACGTGGTTCCAGTCTGTCCAGGACGTGTTTCCAGCTTCTCCGGCAGGTGGTTCTGGTACGTCTGAGAGGTGGTTCCGCCATGGCTGGCAGGTGATCCCGGACTGTCCCCCAGGTGGTTCTGGCATAGCCAGCAGTTGATATTGGCCTGTCCGGCAGGTGGTTCCAGCGAGTCGAACAGGTGGCTCCGGCGTGCTCGGCAGGTGGTTCCGGTCTGTCCGGTAGGTGTTTCCGGCGTGTCTGGCACGTGCTTCCGGCACGTCTGAGAGGTGGTTCCGGCATGCGCGGCAGGTGATTCCGTAGTGTCCGCCAGGTGCTTCTGCCGTGCCCGGCAGGTGATTTTGGCGTGTCCGGCAGGTGTTTCTGGCGAGTCGATCATGTGGCTCCGGCATGCTCGGCAGGTGCTTCCGGCGTCTCCGGCACTTGGTTCTGGTGTGTCTGAGAGCTGGTTCCGGCATGTCCGGCAGATGATTCCTGTGTGTCCGCCAAGTGGTTCTGGCATACCCAGCAGGTGATTTTGGCGTGTCAGGGAGGTGGTACCGGTGAGTCGAGCAGGTGGTTCCGGCGTGCTCAGCAGGTGGTTCAGGCGGTTCTGGCAGGTGGTATCCGTCTGTTCGGGGTGTGGTTCCAGCATCTCATGAACACGTTTCTGGCACGTCTGAGATGTGGTTCCAGCCGGCCCGACAGGTGTTTCCGCAGTGTCCGCCAAGCGGTTCTGGTGTAGTTGGCAGGTGATTTTGGCATGACTGACAGGTGGTTCCAGCAAGCCTGGCAGGTGATTCCAAAGTGTTCACCAACTGGTTGTGGCGTAGCCGGCAGGTGATTTTGGCGTGATCGGCAGGTGGTTCTGGCGAGTCGAGCAGGTGGTTCCGGCGTGCTCGGCTGGTGCTTCCGGGGTCATTGGCACGGGGTTCTGGCATGTCTGAGAGGTGGTTCCTGCATGCCCGCCAAGTGATTCCGGAGTGTTCGCCAAGTGGTTCTGGCATAGTCGGCAGGTGATTTTGGCATGTCCGGCAGGTGGTTCAGGCGAGTTGAGCAGGTGGTTCCAACGTGCTCGGCAGGTGCTTCCGGCGTCTCCGGCACGTGTTTCTGGCACATCTGACAGGTGGTTCCGGCATGCCCGAAAGGTGATTCCGGTCTGTCCCGTAGGTGGTTCCAGCCTGCACGGCATGTGGTTCTGGTACGTCTCAGAGGTGGTTGCGCATGCCCAACAGGTGATTCCGGACTGTCCGCCACATGGTTCAGGCACGTCTGAGATGTGGTTCCCGCCGGCCCGACAGGTGTTTCCGCAGTGTCCGCCAAGCGGTTCTGGCGTAGTTGGCAGGTGATTTTGGCATGACTGGCAGGTGGTTCCAGCAAGCCTGGCAGGTGATTCCAAAGTGTTCACCAACTGGTTGTGGCGTAGCTGGCAGGTGATTTTGGCGTGATCGGCAGGTGGTTCTGGCGAGTCGAGCAGGTGGTTCCGGCGTGCTCGGCTGGTGCTTCCGGGGTCATTGGCACGGGGTTCTGGCATGTCTGAGAGGTGGTTCCTGCATGCCCGGCAAGTGATTCCGGAGTGTTCGCCAAGTGGTTCTGGCATAGTCGGCAGGTGATTTGGGCGTGTCCGGCAGGTGGTTCCGCCGTGCTCGGCAGGTGGTTCAGGCATGGCCGTCACGTGGTTCCAGTCTGTCCAGGACGTGTTTCCAGCTTCTCCGGCAGGTGGTTCTGGTACGTCTGAGAGGTGGTTCCGCCATGGCTGGCAGGTGATCCCGGACTGTCCCCCAGGTGGTTCTGGCATAGCCAGCAGTTGATATTGGCCTGTCCGGCAGGTGGTTCCAGCGAGTCGAACAGGTGGCTCCGGCGTGCTCGGCAGGTGGTTCCGGTCTGTCCGGTAGGTGTTTCCGGCGTGTCTGGCACGTGCTTCCGGCACGTCTGAGAGGTGGTTCCGGCATGTCCGGCAGATGATTCCGGAGTGTCCGCCAAGTGGTTCTGGCATACCCGGCTGGTGATTTGGGCATGTCAGGTAGGTGGTTCCGGCGAGTCGAGCAGGTGGCTCCGGCGTGCTCGGCAGGTTGTTCAGACGGGTCTGGCAGGTGTTTTCCGTCTGTTCGGGGTGTGGTTCCAGCATCTCATGCACCTGGTTCTGGCACGTCTGAGATGTGGTTCCGGCCGGCCCGACAGGTGTTTCCACAGTGTCCGCCAAGTGGTACTGGCGTAGTTGGCAGGTGATTTTGGCATGACCGGCAGGTGGTTCCAGCAAGCCCGGCAGGTGATTCCGAAGTGTTCCCCAACTGGTTGTGGCGTAGCCGGCAGGTGATTTTTGCGTGTCCGGCAGGTGGTTCTGGCGACTCGAGCAGGTGGTTCCGGCGTGCTCGGCAGGTGCTTCCGGGGTCATTGGCACGTGGTTCTGGCATATCTGAGAGGTGGTTCCGGCATGCCCGGCAGGTGATTCCGGAGTGTTCGCCAAGTGTTTCCGGCGTAGCCGGCAGGTGATTTTGCATGTCCAGCGGTCGTTCCGGCGGGTCGAGCCGGTGGTTCCGGCGTGTCCGGCAGGTGGTTCCGGTCTGTCCGGCAGGTGGTTCTGTGGTGTCCGGCACGAGGTTCAGTCTGAGAGGCTGTGCCGGCATGCCCCTCACGTGATTCCGGCTTGTCCCCGAAGTGGTGAGGGTGTAGCGGGCAGGTGATTTTGGCGTGTCCGGCAGGTGGTTCAGGCGAGTTGAGCAGGTGATTGCGAAGTGCTCGGCAGGTGCTTCCGGCGTCTCCGGCACGTGTCTCTGGCACATCTGACTGGTGGTTCCGGCATGCCCAAAAGTTGATTCCGGTCTGTCCGGTAGGTGGTTCCGGCGTGCACGGCACGTGGTTCTGGTACGTCTCAGAGGTGGTTGCGTATGCCCACCAGGTGATTCCGGACTGTCCGCCACTTGCTTCTGGCACGTCTGAGAGGTGGTTCCAACATGCCCGGCAGGTCATTTCGGAGAGTCGTCCAAGTGGTTCTGGCGTAGCCCGCAGGTGATTTGGGCGTGTCCGGCAGGTGGTTCCGCCGTGCTCGGCAGGTGGTTCAGGCATGGCCGTCACGTGGTTCCAGTCTGTCCAGGACGTGTTTCCAGCTTCTCCGGCAGGTGGTTCTGGTACGTCTGAGAGGTGGTTCCGCCATGGCTGGCAGGTGATCCCGGACTGTCCCCCAGGTGGTTCTGGCATAGCCAGCAGTTGATATTGGCCTGTCCTGCAGGTGGTTCCAGAGAGTCGAACAGGTGGCTCCGGCGTTCTTGGCAGGTGGTTCCGGTCTGTCCGGTAGGTGTTTCCGGCGTGTCTGGCACGTGCTTCCGGCACGTCTGAGAGGTGGTTCCGGCATGCGCGGCAGGTGATTCCGTAGTGTCCGCCAGGTGGTTCTGGCATACCCGGCAGGTGATTTTGGCGTGTCCGGCAGGTGTTTCTGGCGAGTCGAGCAGGTGGCTCCGGCATGCTCGGCAGGTGCTTCCGGCGTCTCTGGCACTTGGTTCTGGTGTGTCTGAGAGCTGGTTCCGGCATGTCCGGCAGATGATTCCGGAGTGTCCGCCAAGTGGTTCTGGCATACCCAGCAGGTGATTTTGGCGTGTCAGGGAGGTGGTACCGGTGAGTCGAGCAGGTGGTTCCGGCGTGCTCAGCAGGTGGTTCAGGCGGTTCTGGCAGGTGGTATCCGTCTGTTCGGGGTGTGCTTCCAGCATCTCATGAACACGTTTCTGGCACATCTGAGATGTGGTTCCAGGCGGCCCGACAGGTGTTTCCGCAGTGTCCGCCAAGCGGTTCTGGCGTAGTTGGCAGGTGATTTTGGCATGACTGGCAGGTGGTTCCAGCAAGCCTGGCAGGTGATTCCAAAGTGTTCCCCAACTGGTTGTGGCGTAGCCGGCAGGTGATTTTGGCGTGATCGGCAGGTGGTTCTTGCGAGTCGAGCAGGTGGTTCCGGCGTGCTCGGCTGGTGCTTCCGGGGTCATTGGCACGGGGTTCTGGCATGTCTGAGAGGTGGTTCCTGCATGCCCGGCAAGTGATTCCGGAGTGTTCGCCAAGTGGTTCTGGCATAGTCGGCAGGTGATTTTGGCATGTCCGGCAGGTGGTTCAGGCGAGTTGAGCAGGTGGTTCCAACGTGCTTGGCAGGTGCTTCCGGCGTCTCCGGCACGTGTTTCTGGCACATCTGACAGGTGGTTCCGGCATGCCCGAAAGGTGATTCCGGTCTGTCCCGTAGGTGGTTGCAGCCTGCACGGCATGTGGTTCTGGTACGTCTCAGAGGTGGTTGCGCATGCCCAACAGGTGATTCCGGACTGTCCGCCAAATGGTTCTGGCACGTCTGAGAGGTGGTTCCGGCATGCCCGAAAGGTCATCCCAGAGAGTCCTCCAAGTGGTTCTGGCATAACACGCAGGTGATTTTGGCGTGTCTGGCAGGTTGTTCCGTTGTGCTTGGCAGGTGGTTCAGGCTTGGCCGGCAGGTGGTTCCAGACTGTCCAGGACGTGTTTCCAGCTTCTCCGGCAGGTGGTTCTGGTACGTCTGAGAGGTGGTTCCGCCATGGCTGGCAGGTGATTCCGGACCGTCCCCCAGGTGGTTCTGGCATAGCCAGCAGTTGATATTGGCCTGTCCGGCAGGTGGTTCCAGCGAGTCGAACAGGTGGCTCCGGCGTGCTCGGCAGGTGGTTCCGGTCTGTCCGGTAGGTGATTCCGGCGTGTCCGGCACGTGCTTCCGGCACGTCTGAGAGGTGGTTCCGGCATGCGCGACTGGTGGTTTCGGAGTGTCCGCCAGGTGGTTCTGGCGTACCCGGCAGGTGATTTTGGCGTGTCCGGCAGGTGTTTCTGGCGAGTCGAGCAGGTGGCTCCGGCATGCTCGGCAGGTGCTTCCGGCGTCTCCGGCACGTGGTTCTGGTGTGTCTGAGAGCTGGTTCCGCCATGTCCGGCAGATGATTCCGGAGTGTCCGCCAAGTGGTTCTGGCATACCCGGCTGGTGATTTGGGCATGTCAGGTAGGTGGTTCCGGCGAGTCGAGCAGGTGGCTCCGCCGTGCTCGGCAGGTTGTTCAGACGGGTCTGGCAGGTGTTTTCCGTCTGTTCGCGGTGTGGTTCCAGCATCTCATGCACATGGTTCTGGCACGTCTGAGATGTGGTTCCGGCCGGCCCGACAGGTGTTTCCACAGTGTCCGCCAAGTGGTACTGGCGTAGTTGGCAGGTGATTTTGGCATGACCGGCAGGTGGTTCCAGCAAGCCCGGCAGGTGATTCCGAAGTGTTCCCCAACTGGTTGTGGTGTAGCCGGCAGGTGATTTTTGCGTGTCCGGCAGGTGGTTCTGGCGAGTCGAGCAGGTGGTTCCGGCGTGCTCGGCAGGTGCTTCCGGGGTCATTGGCACGTGGTTCTGGCATATCTGAGAGGTGGTTCCGGCATGCCCGGCAGGTGATTCTGGAGTGTTCGCCAAGTGTTTCCGGCGTAGCCGGCAGGTGATTTTGCATGTCCAGCGGTCGTTCCGGCGGGTCGAGCCGGTGGTTCCGGCGTGTCCGGCAGGTGGTTCCGGTCTGTCCGGCAGGTGGTTCTGTGGTGTCCGGCACGAGGTTCAGTCTGAGAGGCTGTGCCGGCATGCCCCTCACGTGATTCCGGCTTGTCCCCGAAGTGGTGCTGGTGTAGCGGGCAGGCGATTTTGGCCTGTCCGGCAGGTGGTTCAGGCGAGTTGAGCAGGTGGTTGCGACGTGCTCGGCAGGTGCTTCCGGCGTCTCCGGCACGTGTTTCTGGCACATCTGACTGGTGGTTCCGGCATGCCCAAAAGTTGATTCCGGTCTGTCCGGTAGGTGGTTCCGGCGTGCACGGCACGTGGTTCTGGTACGTGTCAGAGGTGGTTGCGTATGATCAACTGGTGATTCCGGACTGTCCGCCACGTGCTTCTGGCACGTCTGAGAGGTGGTTCCAACATGCCCGGCAGGTCATTTCGGAGAGTCGTCCAAGTGGTTCTGGCGTAGCCCGCAGGTGATTTGGGCGTGTCCGGCAGGTGGTTCCGCCGTGCTCGGCAGGTGGTTCAGGCATGGCCGTCACGTGGTTCCAGTCTGTCCAGGACGTGTTTCCAGCTTCTCCGGCAGGTGGTTCTGGTACGTCTGAGAGGTGGTTCCGCCATGGCTGGCAGGTGATCCCGGACCGTCCCCCAGGTGGTTCTGGCATAGCCAGCAGTTGATATTGGCCTGTCCGGCAGGTGGTTCCAGCGAGTCGAACAGGTGGCTCCGGCGTGCTCGGCAGGTGGTTCCGGTCTTTCCGGTAGGTGATTCCGGCGTGTCCGGCACGTGCTTCCGGCACGTCTGAGAGGTGGTTCCGGCATGCGCGACTGGTGGTTTCGGAGTGTCCGCCAGGTGGTTCTGGCGTACCCGGCAGGTGATTTTGGCGTGTCCGGCAGGTGTTTCTGGCGAGTCGAGCAGTTGGCTCCGGCATGCTCGGCAGGTGCTTCCGGCGTCTCCGGCACGTGGTTCTGGTGTGTCTGAGAGCTGGTTCCGCCATGTCCGGCAGATGATTCCGGAGTGTCCGCCAAGTGGTTCTGGCATACCCGGCTGGTGATTTGGGCATGTCAGGTAGGTGGTTCCGGCGAGTCGAGCAGGTGGCTCCGCCGTGATCGGCAGGTTGTTCAGACGGGTCTGGCAGGTGTTTTCCGTCTGTTCGCGGTGTGGTTCCAGCATCTCATGCACATGGTTCTGGCACGTCTGAGATGTGGTTCCGGCCGGCCCGACAGGTGTTTCCACAGTGTCTGCCAAGTGGTACTGGCGTAGTTGGCAGGTGATTTTGGCATGACCAGCAGGTGGTTCCAGCAAGCCCGGCAGGTGATTCCGAAGTGTTCCCCAACTGGTTGTGGCGTAGCCGGCAGGTGATTTTTGCGTGTCCGGCAGGTGGTTCTGGCGAGTCGAGCAGGTGGTTCCGGCGTGCTCGGCAGGTGCTTCCGGGGTCATTGGCACGTGGTTCTGGCATATCTGAGAGGTGGTTCCGGCATGCCCGGCAGGTGATTCCGGAGTGTTCGCCAAGTGTTTCCGGCGTAGCCGGCAGGTGATTTTGCATGTCCAGCGGTCGTTCCGGCGGGTCGAGCCGGTGGTTCCGGCGTGTCCGGCAGGTGGTTCCGGTCTGTCCGGCAGGTGCTTCTGTGGTGTCCGGCACGAGGTTCAGTCTGAGAGGCTGTGCCGGCATGCCCCTCACGTGATTCCGGCTTGTCCCCGAAGTGGTGCTGGTGTAGCGGGTAGGCGATTTTGGCCTGTCCGGCAGGTGGTTCAGGCGAGTTGAGGAGGTGGTTGCGACGTGCTCGGCAGGTGCTTCCGGCGTCTCCGGCACGTGTTTCTGGCACATCTGACTGGTGGTTCCGGCAAGCCCAAAAGTTGATTCCGGTCTGTCCGGTAGGTGGTTCCGGCGTGCACGGCACGTGGACCTGGTACGTCTCAGAGGTGGTTGCGTATGCCCAACAGGTGATTCCGGACTGTCCGCCACGTGCTTCTGGCACGTCTGAGAGGTGGTTCCAAAATGCCCGGCAGCTCATTTCGGAGAGTCATCCAAGTGGTTCCGGCGTAGCCCACAGGTGATTTTGGCGTGTCCGGCAGGTGGTTCAGGCATGGCCGTCACGTGGTTCCAGTCTGTCCAGGACGTGTTTCCAGCTTCTCCGACAGGTGGTTCTGGTACGTCTGAGAGGTGGTTCCGCCATGGCTGGCAGGTGATTCCGGACCGTCCCCCAGGTGGCTCTGGCATAGCCAGCAGTTGATATTGGCCTGTCCGGCAGGTGGTTCCAGCGAGTCGAACAGTTGGCTCCGGCGTGCTCGGCAGGTGGTTCCGGTCTGTCCGGTAGGTGATTCCGGCGTGTCCGGCACGTGCTTCCGGCACGTCTGAGAGGTGCTTCCGGCATGCGCGACAGGTGGTTTCGGAGTGTCCGCCAGGTGGTTCTGGCGTACCCAGCAGGTGATTTTGGCGTGTCCGGCAGGTGTTTCTGGCGAGTCGAGCAGGTGGCTCCGGCATGCTCGGCAGGTGCTTCCGGCGTCTCCGGCACGTGGTTCTGGTGTGTCTGAGAGCTGCTTCCGGCATGTCCGGCAGATGATTCCGGAGTGTCCGCCAAGTGGTTCTGGCATACCCGGCTGGTGATTTGGGCATGTCAGGTAGGTGGTTCCGGCGAGTCGATCAGGTGTCTACGGCGTGCTCGGCAGCTTGTTCAGATGGGTCTGGCAGGTGTTTTCCGTCTTTTCGGGGTGTGGTTCCAGCATCTCATTCACATGGTTCTGGCACGTCTGAGATGTGTTTCCGGCCGGCCCGACAGGTGTTTCCACAGTGTCCGCCAAGTGGTACTGGCATAGTTGGCAGGTGATTTTGGCATGACCGGCAGGTGGTTCCAGCATGCCCGGCAGGTGATTCCGAAGTGTTCCCCAACTGGTTGTGGCGTAGCCGGCATGTGATTTCTGTGTGTCCGGCAGGTGGTTCTGGCGAGTTGAGCAGGTGGTTCCGGCGTGCTCGGCAGGTGCTTCCGGGGTCATTGGCACGTGGTTCTGGCATATCTGAGAGGTGGTTCCGGCATGCCCGGCAGGTGATTCCGGAGTGTTCGCCAAGTGTTTCCGGCGTAGCCGGCAGGTGATTTTGCATGTCCAGCGGTCGTTCCGGCGGGTCGAGCCGGTGGTTCCGGCGTGTCCGGCAGGTGGTTCCGGTCTGTCCGGCAGGTGGTTCTGTGGTGTCCGGCACGAGGTTCAGTCTGAGAGGCTGTGCCGGCATGCCCCTCACGTGATTCCGGCTTGTCCCCGAAGTGGTGCTGGTGTAGCGGGCAGGTGATTTTGGCGTGTCCGGCAGGTGGTTCAGGTGAGTTGAGCAGGTGGTTGCGACGTGCTCGGCAGGTGCTTCCGGCGTCTCCGGCACGTGTTTCTGGCACATCTGACTGGTGGTTCCGGCATGCCCAAAAGTTGATTCCGGTCTGTCCGGTAGGTGGTTCCGGCGTGCACGGCACGTGGTTCTGGTACGTCTCAGAGGTGGTTGCGTATGCCCAACAGGTGATTCCGGACTGTCCGCCACGTGCTTCTGGCACGTCTGAGAGGTGGTTCCAACATGCCCGGCAGGTCATTTCGGAGAGTCGTCCAAGTGGTTCTGGCGTAGCCCGCAGGTAATTTGGGCGTGTCCGGCAGGTGGTTCCGCCGTGCTCGGCAGGTGGTTCAGGCATGGCCGTCACGTGGTTCCAGTCTGTCCAGGACGTGTTTCCAGCTTCTCCGGCAGGTGGTTCTGGTACGTCTGAGAGGTGGTTCCGCCATGGCTGGCAGGTGATCCCGGACTGTCCCCCAGGTGGTTCTGGCATAGCCAGCAGTTGATATTGGCCTGTCCGGCAGGTGGTTCCAGCGAGTCGAACAGGTGGCTCCGGCGTGCTCGGCAGGTGGTTCCGGTCTGTCCGGTAGGTGTTTCCGGCGTGTCTGGCACGTGCTTCCGGCACGTCTGAGAGGTGGTTCCGGCATGCGCGGCAGGTGATTCCGTAGTGTCCGCCAGGTGCTTCTGCCGTGCCCGGCAGGTGATTTTGGCGTGTCCGGCAGGTGTTTCTGGCGAGTCTAGCAGGTGGCTCCGGCATGCTCGGCAGGTGCTTCCGGCGTCTCCGGCACTTGGTTCTGGTGTGTCTGAGGGCTGGTTCCGGCATGTCCGGCAGATGATTCCGGAGTGTCCGCCAAGTGGTTCTGGCATACCCAGCAGGTGATTTTGGCGTGTCAGGGAGGTGGTACCGGTGAGTCGAGCAGGTGGTTCCGGCGTGCTCAGCAGGTGGTTCAGGCGGTTCTGGCAGGTGGTATCCGTCTGTTCGGGGTGTGGTTCCAGCATCTCATGAACACGTTTCTGGCACGTCTGAGATGTGGTTCCAGCCGGCCCGACAGGTGTTTCCGCAGTGTCCGCCAAGCGGTTCTGGTGTAGTTGGCAGGTGATTTTGGCATGACTGACAGGTGGTTCCAGCAAGCCTGGCAGGTGATTCCAAAGTGTTCCCCAACTGGTTGTGGCGTAGCCGGCAGGTGATTTTGGCGTGATCGGCAGGTGGTTCTGGCGAGTCGAGCAGGTGGTTCCGGCGTGCTCGGCTGGTGCTTCCGGGGTCATTGGCACGGGGTTCTGGCATGTCTGAGAGGTGGTTCCTGCATGCCCGGCAAGTGATTCCGGAGTGTTCGCCAAGTGGTTCTGGCATAGTCGGCAGGTGATTTTGGCATGTCCGGCAGGTGGTTCAGGCAAGTTGAGCAGGTGGTTCCAACGTGCTCGGCAGGTGCTTCCGGCGTCTCCGGCACGTGTTTCTGGCACATCTGACAGGTGGTTCCGGCATGCCCGAAAGGTGATTCCGGTCTGTCCGGTAGGTGGTTCCAGCCTGCACGGCATGTGGTTCTGGTACGTCTCAGAGGTGGTTGCGCATGCCCAACAGGTGATTCCGGACTGTCCACCACATTCTTCAGGCACGTCTGAGATGTGGTTCCAGCCGGCCCGACAGGTGTTTCCGCAGTGTCCGACAAGCGGTTCTGGCGTAGTTGGCAGGTGATTTTGGCATGACTGGCAGGTGGTTCCAGCAAGCCTGGCAGGTGATTCCAAAGTGTTCACCAACTGGTTGTGGCGTAGCTGGCAGGTGATTTTGGCGTGATCGGCAGGTGGTTCTGGCGAGTCGAGCAGGTGGTTCCGGCGTGCTCGGCTGGTGCTTCCGGGGTCATTGGCACGGGGTTCTGGCATGTCTGAGAGGTGGTTCCTGCATGCCCGGCAAGTGATTCCAGAGTGTTCGCCAAGTGGTTCTGGCATAGTCGGCAGGTGATTTGGGCGTGTCCGGCAGGTGGTTCCGCCGTGCTCGGCAGGTGGTTCAGGCATGGCCGTCACGTGGTTCCAGTCTGTCCAGGACGTGTTTCCAGCTTCTCCGACAGGTGGTTCTGGTACGTCTGAGAGGTGGTTCCGCCATGGCTGGCAGGTGATCCCGGACTGTCCCCCAGGTGGTTCTGGCATAGCCAGCAGTTGATATTGGCCTGTCCGGCAGGTGGTTCCAGCGAGTCGAACAGGTGGCTCCGGCGTGCTCGGCAGGTGGTTCCGGTCTGTCCGGTAGGTGTTTCCGGCGTGTCTGGCACGTGCTTCCGGCACGTCTGAGAGGTGGTTCCGGCATGCGCGGCAGGTGATTCCGTAGTGTCCGCCAGGTGGTTCTGGCATACCCGGCAGGTGATTTTGTCGTGTCAGGCAGGAGTTTCTGCCGATTCGAGCAGCTGGCTCCGGCATGCTCGGCAGGTGCTTCCGGCGTCTCCGGCACGTGGTTCTGGTGTGTCTGAGAGCTGGTTCCGGCATGTCCGGCAGATGATTCCGGAGTGTCCGCCAAGTGGTTCTGGCATACCCGGCTGGTGATTTGGGCATGTCAGGTAGGTGGTTCCGGCGAGTCGAGCAGGTGGCTCCGGCGTGCTCGGCAGGTTGTTCAGACGGGTCTGGCAGGTGTTTTCCGTCTGTTCGGGGTGTGGTTCCAGCATCTCATGCACATGGTTCTGGCACGTCTGAGATGTGGTTCCGGCCGGCCCGACAGGTGTTTCCGAAGTGTCCGCCAAGTGGTACTGGCGTAGTTGGCAGGTGATTTTGGCATGACCGGCAGGTGGTTCCAGCAATCCCGGCAGGTGATTCCGAAGTGTTCCCCACTGGTTGTGGCGTAGCCGGCAGGTGATTTTTGCGTGTCCAGCAGGTGGTTCTGGCGAGTCGAGCAGGTGGTTCCGGCGTGCTCGGCAGGTGCTTCCGGGGTCATTGGCACGTGGTTCAGGCACATCTGAGAGGTGGTTCCGGCATGCCCGGCAGGTGATTCCGGAGTGTTCGCCAAGTGTTTCCGGCGTAGCCGGCAGGTGATTTTGCATGTCCAGCGGTCGTTCCGGCGGGTCGAGCCGGTGGTTCCGGCGTGTCCGGCAGGTGGTTCCGGTCTGTCCGGCAGGTGGTTCTGTGGTGTCCGGCACGAGGTTCAGTCTGAGAGGCTGTGCCGGCATGCCCCTCACGTGATTCCGGCTTGTCCCCGAAGTGGTGCTGGTGTAGCGGGCAGGCGATTTTGGCCTTTCTGGCAGGTGGTTCAGGCGAGTTGAGCAGGTGGTTGCGACGTGCTCGGCAGGTGCTTCCGGCGTCTCCGGCACGTGTTTCTGGCACATCTGACTGGTGGTTCCGGCATGCCCAAAAGTTGATTCCGGTCTGTCCGCTAGGTGGTTCCGGCGTGCACGGCACGTGGTTCTGGTACGTCTCAGAGGTGGTTGCGTATGCCCACCAGGTGATTCCGGACTGTCCGCCACGTGCTTCTGGCACGTCTGAGAGGTGGTTCCAACATGCCCGGCAGGTCATTTCGGAGAGTCGTCAAAGTGGTTCTGGCGTAGCCCGCAGGAGATTTTGGCGAGTCCGGCAGGTGGTTCAGGCATGGCCGTCACGTGGTTCCAGTCTGTCCAGGACGTGTTTCCAGCTTCTCCGGCAGGTGGTTCTGGTACGTCTGAGAGGTGGTTCCGCCATGGCTGTCAGCTGATCCGGGACGGTCCCCGAGGTGGTTCTGGCATAGCCAGCAGTTGATATGGGCCTGTCTGGCAGGTGGTTCCAGCGAGTCGAACAGGTGGCTCCGGCGTTCTTGGCAGGTGGTTCCGGTCTGTCCGGTAGGTGTTTCCGGCGTGTCTGGCACGTGCTTCCGGCACGTCTGAGAGGTGGTTCCGGCATGCGCGGCAGGTGATTCCGTAGTGTCCGCCAGGTGGTTCTGGCATACCCGGCAGGTGATTTTGGCGTGTCCGGCAGGTGTTTCAGGCGAGTCGAGCAGGTGGCTCCGGCATGCTCGGCAGGTGCTTCCGGCGTCTCCGGCACTCGGTTCTGGTGTGTCTGAGAGCTGGTTCCGGCATGTTCGGCAGATGATTCCGGAGTGTCCGCCAAGTGGTTCTGGCATACCCAGCAGGTGATTTTGGCGTGTCAGGGAGGTGGTACCGGTGAGTCGAGCAGCTGGTTCCGGCGTTCTCAGCAGGTGGTTCAGGCGGTTCTGGCAGGTGGTATCCGTCTGTTCGGGGTGTGGTTCCAGCATCTCATGAACACGTTTCTGGCACGTCTGAGATGTGGTTCCAGCCGGCCCGACAGGTGTTTCCGCAGTGTCCGCCAAGCGGTTCTGGCGTAGTTGGCAGGTGATTTTGGCATGACTGGCAGGTGGTTCCAGCAAGCCTGGCAGGTGATTCCAAAGTGTTCACCAACTGGTTGTGGCGTAGCCGGCAGGTGATTTTGGCGTGATCGGCAGGTGGTTCTGGCGAGTCGAGCAGGTGGTTCCGGCGTGCTCGGCTGGTGCTTCCGGGGTCATTGGCACGGGGTTCTGGCATGTCTGAGAGGTGGTTCCTGCATGCCCGGCAAGTGATTCCGGAGTGTTCGCCAAGTGGTTCTGGCATAGTCGGCAGGTGATTTTGGCATGTCCGGCAGGTGGTTCAGGCGAGTTGAGCACGTGGTTCCAATGAGCTCGGCAGGTGCTTCCGGCGTCTCCGGCACGTGTTTCTGGCACATCTGACAGGTGGTTCCGGCATGCCCGAAAGGTGATTCCGGTCTGTCCGGTAGGTGGTTCCAGCCTGCACGGCATGTGGTTCTGGTACGTCTCAGAGGTGGTTGCGCATGCCCAACAGGTGATTCCGGACTGTCCGCCAAATGGTTCTGGCACGTCTGAGAGGTGGTTCCGGCATGCCCGGCAGGTCATTTCGGAGAGTCCTCCAAGTGGTTCTGGCATAACACGCAGGTGATTTTGGCGTGTCTGGCATGTTGTTCTGTTGTGCTTGGCAGGTGGTTCAGGCTTGGCCGGCAGGTGGTTCCAGACTGTCCAGGACGTGTTTCCAGCTTCTCCGGCAGGTGGTTCTGGTACGTCTGAGAGGTGGTTCCGCCATGGCTGGCAGGCGATTCCGGACCGTCCCCCAGGTGGTTCTGGCATAGCCAGCAGTTGATATTGGCCTGTCCGGCAGGTGGTTCCAGCGAGTCGAACAGGTGGCTCCGGCGTGCTCGGCAGGTGGTTCCGGTCTGTCCGGTAGGTGATTCCGGTGTGTCCGGCACGTGCTTCCGGCATGTCTTAGACGTAGTTCCGGCATGCGCGACAGGTGATTTCGCAGTGTCCGCCAGGTGGTTCTGGCGTACCCGGCAGGTGATTTTGGCGTGTCCGGCAGGTGTTTCTGGCGAGTCGAGCAGGTGGCTCCGGCATGCTCGGCAGGTGCTTCCGGCGTCTCCGGCACGTGGTTCTGGTGTGTCTGAGAGCTGGTTCCGGCATGTCCGGCAGATGATTCCGGAGTGTCCGCCAAGTGGTTCTGGCATAGCCGGCTGGTGATTTGGGCATGTCAGGTAGGTGGTTCCAGCGAGTCGAGCAGGTGGCTCGGGCGTGCTCGGCAGGTTGTTCAGACGGGTCTGGCAGGTGTTTTCCATCTGTTTGGGGTGTGGTTCCAGCATCTCATGCACCTGGTTCTGGCACGTCTGAGATGTGGTTCCGGCCGGCCCGACAGGTGTTTCCACAGTGTCTGCCAAGTGGTACTGGCGTAGTTGGCAGGTGATTTTGGCATGACCGGCAGGTGGTTCCAGCAAGCCCGGCAGGTGATTCCGAAGTGTTCCCCAACTGGTTCTGGCGTAGCCGGCAGGTGATTTTTGCGTATCCGGCAGGTGGTTCTGGCGAATCGAGCAGGTGGTTCCGGCGTGCTCGGCAGGTGCTTCCGGGGTCATTGGCACGTGGTTCTGGCATATCTGAGAGGTGGTTCCGGCATGCCCGGCAGGTGATTCCGGAGTGTTCGCCAAGTGTTTCCGGCGTAGCCGGCAGGTGAGTTTGCATGTCCAGCGGTCGTTCCGGCAGGTCAAGCCGGTGGTTCCGGCGTGTCCGGCAGGTGGTTCCGGTCTGTCCGGCAGGTGGTTCTGTGGTGTCCAGCACGAGGTTCAGTCTGAGAGGCTGTGCCGGCATGCCCTTCACGTGATTTCGGCTTGTCCCCGAAGTGGTGCTGGTGTAGCGGGCAGGCGATTTTGGCCTGTCTGGCAGGTGGTTCAGGCGAGTTGAGCAGGTGGTTGCGACGTGCTCGGCAGGTGCTTCCGGCGTCTCCGGCACGTGTTTCTGGCACATCTGACTGGTGGTTCCGGCATGCCCAAAAGTTGATTCCGGTCTGTCCGGTAGGTGGTTCCAGCCTGCACGGCACGTGGTTCTGGTACGTCTCAGAGGTGGTTGCGTATGCCCAACAGGTGATTCCGGACTGTCCGCCACGTGCTTCTGGCTTGTCTGAGAGGTGGTTCCAACATGCCCGGCAGGTCATTAGGAGAGTCGTCCAAGTGGTTCTGGCGTAGCCCGCAGGTGATTTTGGCGTGTCCGGCAGGTGGTTCCGCCGTTCTCGGCAGGTGGTTCAGGCATGGCCGTCACGTGGTTCCAGTCTGTCCAGGACGTGTTTCCAGCTTCTCCGGCAGGTGGTTCTGGTACGTCTGAGAGGTGGTTCCGCCATGGCTGGCAGGTGATCCCGGACTGTCCCCCAGGTGGTTCTGGCATACCCGGCAGGTGATTTTGGCGTGTCCGGCAGGTGTTTCTGGCGAGTCGAGCAGGTGGCTCCGGCATGCTCGACAGGTGCTTCCGGCGTCTCCGGCACTTGGTTCTGGTGTGTCTGAGAGCTGGTTCCGGCATATCCGGCAGATGATTCCGGAGTGTCCGCCAAGTGGTTGTGGCATACCCAGCAGGTGATTTTGGCGTGTCAGGGAGGTGGTACCGGTGAGTCGAGCAGGTGGTTCCGGCGTGCTCAGCAGGTGGTTCAGGCGGTTCTGGCAGGTGGTATCCGTCTGTTCGGGGTGTGGTTCCAGCATCTCATGAACACGTTTCTGGCACGTCTGAGATGTGGTTCCAGCCGGCCCGACAGGTGTTTCCGAAGAGTCCCCCAAGCGGTTCTGGCGTAGTTGGCAGGTGATTTTGGCATGACTGGCAGGTGGTTCCAGCAAGCCTGGCAGGTGATTCCAAAGTGTTCACCAACTGGTTGTGGCGTAGCCGGCAGGTGATTTTGGCGTGATCGGCAGGTGGTTCTGGCGAGTCGAGCAGGTGGTTCCGGCGTGCTCGGCTGGTGCTTCCGGGGTCATTGGCACGGGGTTCTGGCATGTCTGAGAGGTGGTTCCTGCATGCCCGGCAAGTGATTCCGGAGTGTTCGCCAAGTGGTTCTGGCATATTCGGCAGGTGATTTTGGCATGTCCGGCAGGTGGTTCAGGCGAGTTGAGCACGTGGTTCCAACGTGCTCGGCAGGTGCTTCCGGCGTCTCCGGCACGTGTTTCTGGCACATCTGACAGGTGGTTCCGGCATGCCCGAAAGGTGATTCCGGTCTGTCCGGTAGGTGGTTCCAGCCTGCACGGCATGTGGTTCTGGTACGTCTCAGAGGTGGTTGCGCATGCCCAACAGGTGATTCCGGACTGTCCGCCACATGGTTCAGGCACGTCTGAGATGTGGTTCCAGCCGGCCCGACAGGTGTTTCCGCAGTGTCCGCCAAGCGGTTCTGGCGTAGTTGGCAGTTGATTTTGGCATGACTGGCAGGTGGTTCCAGCAAGCCTGGCAGGTGATTCCAAAGTGTTCACCAACTGGTTGTGGCGTAGCTGGCAGGTGATTTTGGCGTGATCGGCAGGTGGTTCTGGCGAGTCGAGCAGGTGGTTCCGGCGTGCTCGGCTGGTGCTTCCGGGGTCATTGGCACGGGGTTCTGGCATGTCTGAGAGGTGGTTCCTGCATGCCCGGCAAGTGATTCCGGAGTGTTCGCCAAGTGGTTCTGGCATAGTCGGCAGGTGATTTGGGCGTGTCCGGCAGGTGGTTCCGCCGTGCTCGGCAGGTGGTTCAGGCATGGCCGTCACGTGGTTCCAGTCTGTCCAGGACGTGTTTCCTGCTTCTCCGGCAGGTGGTTCTGGTACATCTGAGAGGTGGTTCCGCCATGGCTGGCAGGTGATCCCGGACTGTCCCCCAGGTGGTTCTGGCATAGCCAGCAGTTGATATTGGCCTGTCCGGCAGGTGGTTCCAGCGAGTCGAACAGGTGGCTCCGGCGTGCTCGGCAGGTGGTTCCGGTCTGTCCGGTAGGTGTTTCCGGCGTGTCTGGCACGTGCTTCCGGCACGTCTGAGAGGTGGTTCCGGCATGCGCGGCAGGTGATTCCGTAGTGTCTGCCAGGTGGTTCTGGCGTACCCGGCAGGTGATTTTGGCGTGTCCGGCAGGTGTTTCTGGCGAGTCGAGCAGGTGGCTCCGGCATGCTCGGCAGGTGCTTCCGGTGTCTCCGGCACTTGGTTCTGGTGTTTCTGAGAGCTGGTTCCGGCATGTCCGGCAGATGATTCCGGAGTGTCCGCCAAGTGGTTCTGGCGTACCCGGCAGGTGATTTTGGCGTGTCCGGCAGGTGTTTCAGGCGAGTCGAGCAGGTGGCTCCGGCATGCGCGGCAGGTGATTCCGTAGTGTCCGACAGGTGGTTCTGGCATACCCGGCAGGTGATTTTGTCGTGTCAGGCAGGAGTTTCTGCCGAGTCGAGCAGCTGGCTCCGGCATGCTCGGCAGGTGCTTCCGGCGTCTCCGGCACGTGGTTCTGGTGTGTCTGAGAGCTGCTTCCGGCATGTCCGGCAGATGATTCCGGAGTGTCCGCCAAGTGGTTCTGGCATACCCGGCTGGTGATTTGGGCATGTCAGGTAGGTGGTTCCGGCGAGTCGAGCAGGTGGCTCCGGCGTGCTCGGCAGGTTGTTCAGACGGGTCTGGCAGGTGTTTTCCGTCTGTTCGGGGTGTGGTTCCAGCATCTCATGCACATGGTTCTGGCACGTCTGAGATGTGGTTCCGGCCGTCCCGACAGGTGTTTCCGCAGTGTCCGCCAAGTGGTACTGGCGTAGTTGGCAGGTGATTTAGGCATGACCGGCAGGTGGTTCCAGCAAGCCCGGCAGGTGATTCCGAAGTGTTCCCCAACTGGTTGTGGCGTAGCCGGCAGGTGATTTTTGCGTGTCCAGCAGGTGGTTCTGGCGAGTTGAGCAGATGGTTCCGGCGTGCTCGGCAGGTGCTTCCGGGGTCATTGGCACGTGGTTCAGGCACATCTGAGAGGTGGTTCCGGCATGCCCGGCAGGTGATTCCGGAGTGTTCGCCAAGTGTTTCCGGCGTAGCCGGCAGGTGATTTTGCATGTCCAGCGGTCGTTCCGGCGGGTCGAGCCGGTGGTTCCGGCGTGTCCGGCAGGTGGTTCCGGTCTGTCCGGCAGGTGGTTCTGTGGTGTCCGGCACGAGGTTCAGTCTGAGAGGCTGTGCCGGCATGCCCCTCACGTGATTCCGGCTTGTCCCCGAAGTGGTGCTGGTGTAGCGGGCAGGCGATTTTGGCCTTTCTGGCAGGTGGTTCAGGCGAGTTGAGCAGGTGGTTGCGACGTGCTCGGCAGGTGCTTCCGGCGTCTCCGGCTCGTGTTTCTGGCACATCTGACTGGTGGTTCCGGCATGCCCAAAAGTTGATTCCGGTCTGTCCGGTAGGTGGTTCCGGCGTGCACGGCACGTGGTTCTGGTACGTGTCAGAGGTGGTTGCGTATGCCCACCAGGTGATTCCGGACTGTCCGCCACGTGCTTCTGGCACGTCTGAGAGGTGGTTCCAACATGCCCGGCAGGTCATTTCGGAGAGTCGTCAAAGTGGTTCTGGCGTAGCCCGCAGGAGATTTTGGCGAGTCCGGCAGGTGGTTCAGGCATGGCCGTCACGTGGTTCCAGTCTGTCCAGGACGTGTTTCCAGCTTCTCCGGCAGGTGGTTCTGGTACGTCTGAGAGGTGGTTCCGCCATGGCTGTCAGCTGATCCGGGACGGTCCCCGAGGTGGTTCTGGCATAGCCAGCAGTTGATATTGGCCTGTCCGGCAGGTGGTTCCAGCGAGTCGAACAGGTGGCTCCGGCGTTCTTGGCAGGTGGTTCCGGTCTGTCCGGTAGGTGTTTCCGGCGTGTCTGGCACGTGCTTCCGGCACGTCTGAGAGGTGGTTCCGGCATGCGCGGCAGGTGATTCCGTAGTGTCCGCCAGGTGGTTCTGGCATACCCGGCAGGTGATTTTGGCGTGTCCGGCAGGTGTTTCTGGCGAGTCGAGCAGGTGGCTCCGGCATGCTCGGCAGTTGCTTCTGGCGTCTCCGGCACGTGGTTCTGGTGTGTCTGAGAGCTGGTTCCGGCATGTCCGGCAGATGATTCCGGAGTGTCCGCCAAGTGGTTCTGGCATACCCAGCTGGTGATTTGGGCATGTCAGGTAAGTGGTTCCGGCGAGTCGAGCAGGTGGCTCGGGCGTGCTCGGCAGGTTGTTCAGATGGGTCTGGCAGGCGTTTTCCGTCTGTTCGCGGTGTGGTTCCAGCATCTCATGCACCTGGTTCTGGCACGTCTGAGATGTGGTTCCGGCCGGCCCGACAGGTGTTTCCACAGTGTCCGCCAAGTGGTACTGGCGTAGTTGGCAGGTGATTTTGGCATGACCGGCAGGTGGTTCCAGCAAGCCCGGCAGGTGATTCCAAAGTGTTCCCCAACTGGTTGTGGCGTAGCCGGCAGGTGATTTTTGCGTGTCCGGCAGGTGGTTCTGGCGAGTCGAGCAGGGGGTTCCGGCGTGCTCGGCAGGTGCTTCCGGGGTCATTGGCACGTGGTTCTGGCATATCTGAGAGGTGGTTCCGGCATGCCCGGCAGGTGATTCCGGAGTGTTCGCCAAGTGTTTCCGGCGTAGCCGGCAGGTGATTTTGCATGTCCAGCGGTCGTTCCGGCGGGTCGAGCCGGTGGTTCCGGCGTGTCCGGCAGGTGGTTCCGGTCTGTCCGGCAGGTAGTTCTGTGGTGTCCGGCACGAGGTTCAGTCTGAGAGGCTGTGCCGGCATGCCCCTCACGTGATTCCGGCTTGTCCCCGAAGTGGTGCTGGTGTAGCGGGCAGGTGATTTTGGCGTGTCCGGCAGGTGGTTCAGGCGAGTTGAGCAGGTGGTTGCGACGTGCTCGGCAGGTGCTTCCGGCGTCTCCGGCACGTGTTTCTGGCACATCTGACTGGTGGTTCCGGCATGCCCAAAAGTTGATTCCGGTCTGTCCGGTAGGTGGTTCCGGCGTGCACGGCACGTGGTTCTGGTACGTGTCAGAGGTGGTTGCGTATGCCCAACAGGTGATTCCGGACTGTCCGCCACGTGCTTCTGGCACGTCTGAGAGGTGGTTCCAACATGCCCGGCAGGTCATTTCAGAGAGTCGTCCAAGTGGTTCTGGCGTAGCCCGCAGGTGATTTTGGCGTGTCCGGCAGGTGGTTCCGCCGTGCTCGGCAGGTGGTTCAGGCATGGCCGTCACGTGGTTCCAGTCTGTCCAGGACGTGTTTCCTGCTTCTCCGGCAGGTGGTTCTGGTACGTCTGAGAGGTGGTTCCGCCATGGCTGGCAGGTGATCCCAGACTGTCCCGCAGGTGGTTCTGGCATAGCCAGCAGTTGATATTTTCCTGTCCGGCAGTTGGTTCCAGCGAGTCGGACAGGTGGCTCCGGCGTTCTTGGCAGGTGGATCCGGTCTGTCAGGTAGGTGTTTCCGGCGTGTCTGGCACGTGCTTCCGGCACGTCTGAGAGGTGGTTCCGGCATGTCCGGCAGATGATTCCGGAGTGTCCGCCAAGTGGTTCTGGCATACCCGGCTGGTGATTTGGGCATGTCAGGTATGTGGCTCCGGCGTGCTCGGCAGGTTGTTCAGACGGGTCTGGCACGTGTTTTCCGTCTGTTCGGGGTGTGGTTCCAGCATCTCATGCACATGGTTCTGGCACGTCTGAGATGTGGTTCCGGCCGGCCCGACAGGTGTTTCCACAGTGTCCGCCAAGTGGTACTGGCGTAGTTGGCAGGTGATTTTGGCATGACCGGCAGGTGGTTCCAGCAAGCCCGCCAGGTGATTCCGAAGTGTTCCCCAACTGGTTGTGTCGTAGCCGGCAGGTGATTTTTGCGTGTCCGGCAGGTGGTTCTGGCGAGTCGAGCAGGTGGTTCCGGCGTGCTCGGCAGGTGCTTCCGGGGTCATTGGCACGTGGTTCTGGCATATCTGAGAGGTGGTTCCGGCATGCCCGGCAGGTGATTCCTGAGTGTTCGCCAAGTGTTTCCGGCGTAGCAGGCAGGTGATTTTGCATGTCCAGCGGTGGTTCCGGCGGGTCGAGCCGGTGGTTCCGGCGTGTCCGGCAGGTGGTTCTGTGGTGTCCGGCACGAGGTTCAGTCTGAGAGGCTGTGCCGGCATGCCCCTCACGTGATTCCGGCTTGTCCCCGAAGTGGTGCTGGTGTAGCGGGCAGGTGATTTTGGCGTGTCCGGCAGGTGGTTCAGGCGAGTTGAGCAGGTGGTTGCGACGTGCTCGGCAGGTGCTTCCGGCGTCTCGGGCACGTGTTTCTGGCACATCTGACTGGTGGTTCCGGCATGCCCAAAAGTTGATTCCGGTCTGTCCGGTAGGTGGTTCCGGCGTGCACGGCACGTGGTTCTGGTACGTCTCAGAGGTGGTTGCGTATGCCCAACAGGTGATTCCGGACTGTCCGCCACGTGCTTCTGGCACGTCTGAGAGGTGGTTCCAACATGCCCGGCAGGTCATTTCGGAGAGTCGTCCAAGTGGTTCTGGCGTAGCCCGCAGGTAATTTGGGCGTGTCCGGCAGGTGGTTCCGCAGTGCTCGGCAGGTGGTTCAGGCATGGCCGTCACGTGGTTCCAGTCTGTCCAGGACGTGTTTCCAGCTTCTCCGGCAGGTGGTTCTGGTACGTCTGAGAGGTGGTTCCGCCATGGCTGGCAGGTGATCCCGGACTGTCCCCCAGGTGGTTCTGGCATAGCCAGCAGTTGATATTGGCCTGTCCGGCAGGTGGTTCCAGCGAGTCGAACAGGTGGCTCCGGCGTTCTTGGCAGGTGGTTCCGGTCTGTCCGGTAGGTGTTTCCGGCGTGTCTGGCACGTGCTTCCGGCACGTCTGAGAGGTGGTTCCGGCATGCGCAGCAGGTGATTCCGTAGTGTCCGCCAGGTGGTTCTGCCGTGCCCGGCAGGTGATTTTGGCGTGTCCGGCAGGTGTTTCTGGCGAGTCGAGCAGGTGGCTCCGGCATGCTCGGCAGGTGCTTCCGGCGTCTCCGGCACTTGGTTCTGGTGTGTCTGAGAGCTGGTTCCGGCATGTCCGGCAGATGATTCCGGAGTGTCCGCCAAGTGGTTCTGGCATACCCAGCAGGTGATTTTGGCGTGTCAGGGAGGTGGTACCGGTGAGTCGAGCAGGTGGTTCCGGCGTGCTCAGCAGGTGGTTCAGGCGGTTCTGGCAGGTGGTATCCGTCTGTTCGGGGTGTGGTTCCAGCATCTCATGAACACGTTTCTGGCACGTCTGAGATGTGGTTCCAGCCGGCCCGACAGGTGTTTCCGCAGTGTCCGCCAAGCGGTTCTGGTGTAGTTGGCAGGTGATTTTGGCATGACTGACAGGTGGTTCCAGCAAGCCTGGCAGGTGATTCCAAAGTGTTCACCAACTGGTTGTGGCGTAGCCGGCAGGTGATTTTGGCGTGATCGGCAGGTGGTTCTGGCGAGTCGAGCAGGTGGTTCCGGCGTGCTCGGCTGGTGCTTCCGGGGTCATTGGCACGGGGTTCTGGCATGTCTGAGAGGTGGTTCCTGCATGCCCGGCAAGTGATTCCGGAGTGTTCGCCAAGTGGTTCTGGCATAGTCGGCAGGTGATTTTGGCATGTCCGGCAGGTGGTTCAGGCGAGTTGAGCAGGTGGTTCCAACGTGCTCGGCAGGTGCTTCCGGCGTCTCCGGCAGGTGTTTCTGGCACATCTGACAGGTGGTTCCGGCATGCCCGAAAGGTGATTCCGGTCTGTCCGGTAGGTGGTTCCAGCCTGCACGGCATGTGGTTCTGGTACGTCTCAGAGGTGGTTGCGCATGCCCAACAGGTGATTCCGGACTGTCCGCCACATGGTTCAGGCACGTCTGAGATGTGGTTCCAGCCGGCCCGACAGGTGTTTCCGCAGTGTCCGCCAAGCGGTTCTGGCGTAGTTGGCAGTTGATTTTGGCATGACTGGCAGGTGGTTCCAGCAAGCCTGGCAGGTGATTCCAAAGTGTTCACCAACTGGTTGTGGCGTAGCTGGCAGGTGATTTTGGCGTGATCGGCAGGTGGTTCTGGCGAGTCGAGCAGGTGGTTCCGGCGTGCTCGGCTGGTGCTTCCCGGGTCATTGGCACGGGGTTCTGGCATGTCTGAGAGGTGGTTCCTGCATGCCCGGCAAGTGATACCGGAGTGTTCGCCAAGTGGTTCTGGCATAGTTGGCAGGTGATTTGGGCGTGTCCGGCAGGTGGTTCCGCCGTGCTCGGCAGGTGGTTCAGGCATGGCCGCCACGTGGTTCCAGTCTGTCCAGGACGTGTTTCCTGCTTCTCCGGCAGGTGGTTCTGGTACGTCTGAGAGGTGGTTCCGCCATGGCTGGCAGGTGATCCCGGACTGTCCCCCAGGTGGTTCTGGCATAGCCAGCAGTTGATATTGGCCTGTCCGGCAGGTGGTTCCAGCGAGTCGAACAGGTGGCTCCGGCGTGCTCGGCAGGTGGTTCCGGTCTGTCCGGTAGGTGTTTCCGGCGTGTCTGGCACGTGCTTCCGGCACGTCTGAGAGGTGGTTCCGGCATGCGCGGCAGGTGATTCCGTAGTGTCTGCCAGGTGGTTCTGGCGTACCCGGCAGGTGATTTTGGCGTGTCAGGGAGGTGGTACCGGTGAGTCGAGCAGCTGGTTCCGGCGTTCTCAGCAGGTGGTTCAGGCGGTTCTGGCAGGTGGTATCCGTCTGTTCGGGGTGTGGTTCCAGCATCTCATGAACACGTTTCTGGTACGTCTGAGATGTGGTTCCAGCCGGCCCGACAGGTGTTTCCGCAGTGTCCGCCAAGCGGTTCTGGCGTAGTTGGCAGGTGATTTTGGCATGACTGGCAGGTGGTTCCAGCAAGCCTGGCAGGTGATTCCAAAGTCTTCACCAACTGGTTGTGGCGTAGCCGGCAGGTGATTTTGGCGTGATCGGCAGGTGGTTCTGGCGAGTCGAGCAGGTGGTTCCGGCGTGCTCGGCTGGTGCTTCCGGGGTCATTGGCACGGGGTTCTGGCATGTCTGAGAGGTGGTTCCTGCATGCCCGGCAAGTGATTCCGGAGTGTTCGGCAAGTGGTTCTGGCATAGTCGGCAGGTGATTTTGGCATGTCCGGCAGGTGGTTCAGGCGAGTTGAGCACGTGGTTCCAACGTGCTCGGCAGGTGCTTCCGGCGTCTCCGGCACGTGTTTCTGGCACATCTGACAGGTGGTTCCGGCATGCCCGAAAGGTGATTCCGGTCTGTCCGGTAGGTGGTTCCAGCCTGCACGGCATGTGGTTCTGGTACGTCTCAGAGGTGGTTGCGCATGCCCAACAGGTGATTCCGGACTGTCCGCCAAATGGTTCTGGCACGTCTGAGAGGTGGTTCCGGCATGCCCGGCAGGTCATCCCAGAGAGTCCCCCAAGTGGTTCTGGCATAACACGCAGGTGATTTTGGCGTGTCTGGCATGTTGTTCTGTTGTGCTTGGCAGGTGGTTCAGGCTTGGCCGGCAGGTGGTTCCAGACTGTCCAGGACGTGTTTCCAGCTTCTCCGGCAGGTGGTTCTGGTACGTCTGAGAGGTGGTTCCGCCATGGCTGGCAGGCGATTCCGGACCGTCCCCCAGGTGGTTCTGGCATAGCCAGCAGTTGATATTGGCCTGTCCGGCAGGTGGTTCCAGCGAGTCGAACAGGTGGCTCCGGCGTGCTCGGCAGGTGGTTCCGGTCTGTCCGGTAGGTGATTCCGGTGTGTCCGGCACGTGCTTCCGGCATGTCTTAGACGTAGTTCCGGCATGCGCGACAGGTGATTTCGCAGTGTCCGCCAGGTGGTTCTGGCGTACCCGGCAGGTGATTTTGGCGTGTCCGGCAGGTGTTTCTGGCGAGTCGAGCAGGTGGCTCCGGCATGCTCGGCAGGTGCTTCCGGCGTCTCCGGCACGTGGTTCTGGTGTGTCTGAGAGCTGGTTCCGGCATGTCCGGCAGATGATTCCGGAGTGTCCGCCAAGTGGTTCTGGCATAGCCGGCTGGTGATTTGGGCATGTCAGGTAGGTGGTTCCAGCGAGTCGAGCAGGTGGCTCGGGCGTGCTCGGCAGGTTGTTCAGACGGGTCTGGCAGGTGTTTTCCATCTGTTTGGGGTGTGGTTCCAGCATCTCATGCACCTGGTTCTGGCACGTCTGAGATGTGGTTCCGGCCGGCCCGACAGGTGTTTCCACAGTGTCTGCCAAGTGGTACTGGCGTAGTTGGCAGGTGATTTTGGCATGACCGGCAGGTGGTTCCAGCAAGCCCGGCAGGTGATTCCGAAGTGTTCCCCAACTGGTTCTGGCGTAGCCGGCAGGTGATTTTTGCGTGTCCGGCAGGTGGTTCTGGCGAATCGAGCAGGTGGTTCCGGCGTGCTCGGCAGGTGCTTCCGGGGTCATTGGCACGTGGTTCTGGCATATCTGAGAGGTGGTTCCGGCATGCCCGGCAGGTGATTCCGGAGTGTTCGCCAAGTGTTTCCGGCGTAGCCGGCTGGTGAGTTTGCATGTCCAGCGGTCGTTCCGGCAGGTCAAGCCGGTGGTTCCGGCGTGTCCGGCAGGTGGTTCCGGTCTGTCCGGCAGGTGGTTCTGTGGTGTCCAGCACGAGGTTCAGTCTGAGAGGCTGTGCCGGCATGCCCTTCACGTGATTTCGGCTTGTCCCCGAAGTGGTGCTGGTGTAGCGGGCAGGCGATTTTGGCCTGTCTGGCAGGTGGTTCAGGCAAGTTGAGCAGGTGGTTGCGACGTGCTCGGCAGGTGCTTCCGGCGTCTCCGGCACGTGGTTCTGGTGTGTCTGAGAGCTGGTTCGGCATGTCCGGCAGATGATTCCGGAGTGTCCGCCAAGTGGTTCTGGCATACCCGGCTGGTGATTTGGGCATGTCAGGTAGGTGGTTCCGGCGAGTCGAGCAGGTGGCTCAGGCGTGCTCGGCAGGTTGTTCAGACGGGTCTGGCAGATGTTTTCCGTCTGTTCGGGGTGTGGTTCCAGCATCTCATGCACCTGGTTCTGGCACGTCTGAGATGTGGTTCCGGCCGGCCCGACAGGTGTTTCCACAGTGTCCGCCAAGTGGTACTGGTGTAGTTGGCAGGTGATTTTGGCATGACCGGCAGGTGGTTCCAGCAAGCCCGGCAGGTGATTCCGAAGTGTTCCCCAACTGGTTGTGGCGTAGCCGGCAGGTGATTTTTGCGTGTCCGGCAGGTGGTTCTGGCGAGTCGAGCAGGTGGTTCCGGCGTGCTCGGCAGGTGCTTCCGGGGTCATTGGCACGTGGTTCTGGCATATCTGAGAGGTGGTTCCTGCATGCCCGGCAGGTGACTCCGGAGTGTTCGCCAAGTGTTTCCGGCGTAGCCGGCAGGTGATTTTGCATGTCCAGCGGTCGTTCCGGCGGGTCGAGCCGGTGGTTCCGGCGTGTCCGGCAGGTGGTTCCGGTCTGTCCGGCAGGTGGTTCTGTGGTGTCCGGCACGAGGTTCAGTCTGAGAGGCTGTGCCGGCATGCCCCTCACGTGATTCCGGCTTGTCCCCGAAGTGGTGCTGGTGTAGCGGGCAGGTGATTTTGGCGTGTCCGGCAGGTGGTTCAGGCGAGTTGAGCAGGTGGTTGCGACGTGCTCGGCAGGTGCTTCCGGCGTCTCCGGCACGTGTTTCTGGCACATCTGACTGGTGGTTCCGGCATGCCCAAAAGTTGATTCCGGTCTGTCCGGTAGGTGGTTCCAGCCTGCACGGCACGTGGTTCTGGTACGTCTCAGAGGTGGTTGCGTATGCCCAACAGGTGATTCCGGACTGTCCGCCACGTGCTTCTGGCATGTCTGAGAGGTGGTTCCAACATGCCCGGCAGGTCATTAGGAGAGTCGTCCAAGTGGTTCTGGCGTAGCCCGCAGGTGATTTTGGCGTGTCCGGCAGGTGGTTCCGCCGTGCTCGGCAGGTGGTTCAGGCATGGCCGTCACGTGGTTCCAGTCTGTCCAGGACGTGTTTCCAGCTTCTCCGGCAGGTGGTTCTGGTACGTCTGAGAGGTGGTTCCGCCATGGCTGGCAGGTGATCCCGGACTGTCCCCCAGGTGGTTCTGGCATACCAGGCAGGTGATTTTGGCGTGTCCGGCAGGTGTTTCTGGCGAGTCGAGCAGGTGGCTCCGGCATGCTCGACAGGTGCTTCCGGCGTCTCCGGCACTTGGTTCTGGTGTGTCTGAGAGCTGGTTCCGGCATATCCGGCAGATGATTCCGGAGTGTCCGCCAAGTGGTTCTGGCATACCCAGCAGGTGATTTTGGCGTGTCAGGGAGGTGGTACCGGTGAGTCGAGCAGGTGGTTCCGGCGTGCTCAGCAGGTGGTTCAGGCGGTTCTGGCAGGTGGTATCCGTCTGTTCGGGGTGTGGTTCCAGCATCTCATGAACACGTTTCTGGCACGTCTGAGATGTGGTTCCAGCCGGCCCGACAGGTGTTTCCGCTGTGTCCCCCAAGCGGTTCTGGCGTAGTTGGCAGGTGATTTTGGCATGACTGGCAGGTGGTTCCAGCAAGCCTGGCAGGTGATTCCAAAGTGTTCACCAACTGGTTGTGGCGTAGCCGGCAGGTGATTTTTGCGTGATCGGCAGGTGGTTCTGGCGAGTCGAGCAGGTGGTTCCGGCGTGCTCGGCTGGTGCTTCCGGGGTCATTGGCACGGGGTTCTGGCATGTCTGAGAGGTGGTTCCTGCATGCCCGGCAAGTGATTCCGGAGTGTTCGCCAAGTGGTTCTGGCATAGTCGGCAGGTGATTTTGGCATGTCCGGCAGGTGGTTCAGGCGAGTTGAGCAGGTGGTTCCAACGTGCTCGGCAGGTGCTTCCGGCGTCTCCGGCACGTGTTTCTGGCACATCTGACAGGTGGTTCCGGCATGCCCGAAAGGTGATTCCGGTCTGTCCGGTAGGTGGTTCCAGCCTGCACGGCATGTGGTTCTGGTACGTCTCAGAGGTGGTTGCGCATGCCCAACAGGTGATTCGGGACTGTCCGCCACATGGTTCTGGCACGTCTGAGAGGTGGTTCCGGCATGCCCGGCAGGTCATCGCAGAGAGTCCTCCAAGTGGTTCTGGCACAACACGAAGGTGATTTTGGCGTGTCTGGCAGGTTGTTCCGTTGTGCTTGGCAGGTGGTTCAGGCTTGGCCGGCAGGTGGTTCCAGACTGTCCAGGACGTGTTTCCAGCTTCTCCGGCAGGTGGTTCTGGTTCGTGTGAGAGGTGGTTCCGCCATGGCTGGCAGGTGATTCCGGACCGTCCCCCAGGTGGTTCTGGCATAGCCAGCAGTTGATATTGGCCTGTCCGGCAGGTGGTTCCAGCGAGTCGAACAGGTGGCTCCGGCGTGCTCGGCAGGTGGTTCCGGTCTGTCCGGTAGGTGATTCTGGCGTGTCCGGCACGTGCTTCCGGCACGTCTGAGAGGTGGTTCCGGCATGCGCGACAGGTGATTTCGGAGTGTCCGCCAGGTGGTTCTGGCGTACCCAGCAGGTGATTTTGGCGTGTCCGGCAGGTGTTTCTGGCGAGTCGAGCAGGTGGCTCCAGCATGCTCGGCAGTTGCTTCTCGCGTCTCCGGCACGTGGTTCTGGTGTGTCTGAGAGCTGGTTCCGGCATGTCCGGCAGATGATTCCGGAGTGTCCGCCAAGTGGTTCTGGCATACCCAGCTGGTGATTTGGGCATGTCAGGTATGTGGTTCCGGCGAGTCGAGCAGGTGGCTCGGGCGTGCTCGGCAGGTTGTTCAGACGGGTCTGGCAGGTGTTTTCCGTCTGTTCGGGGTGTGGTTCCAGCATCTCATGCACCTGGTTCTGTCACGTCTGAGATGTGGTTCCGGCCGGCCCGACAGGTGTTTCCACAGTGTCCGCCAAGTGGTACTGGCGTAGTTGGCAGGTGATTTTGGCATGACCGGCAGGTGGTTCCAGCAAGCCCGGCAGGTGATTCCAAAGTGTTCCCCAACTGGTTGTGGCGTAGCCGGCAGGTGATTTTTGCGTGTCCGGCAGGTGGTTCTGGCGAGTCGAGCAGGGGGTTCCGGCGTGCTCGGCAGGTGCTTCCGGGGTCATTGGCACGTGGTTCTGGAATATCTGAGAGGTGGTTCCGGCATGCCCGGCAGGTGATTCCGGAGTGTTCGCCAAGTGTTTCCGGCGTAGCCGGCAGGTGATTTTGTATGTCCAGCGGTCGTTCCGGCGGGTCGAGCCGGTGGTTCCGGCGTGTCCGGCAGGTGGTTCGGGTCTGTCCGGCAGGTGGTTCTGTGGTGTCCGGCACGAGGTTCAGTCTGAGAGGCTGTGCCGGCATGCCCCTCACGTGATTCCGGCTTGTCCCCGAAGTGGTGCTGGTGTAGCGGGCAGGTGATTTTGGCGTGTCCGGCAGGTGGTTCAGACGAGTTGAGCAGTTGGTTGCGACGTGCTCGGCAGGTGCTTCCGGCGTCTCCGGCACGTGTTTCTGGCACATCTGACAGGTGGTTCCGGCATGCCCAAAAGTTGATTCCGGTCTGTCCGGTAGGTGGTTCCGGCGTGCACGGCACGTGGTTGTGGTACGTGTCAGAGGTGGTTGCGTATGCCCAACAGGTGATTCCGGAGTGTCCGCCACGTGCTTCTGGCACGTCTGAGAGGTGGTTCCAACATGCCCGGCAGGTCATTTCGGAGAGTCGTCCAAGTGGTTCTGGCGTAGCCCGCAGGTAATTTGGGCGTGTCCGGCAGGTGGTTCCGCCGTGCTCGGCAGGTGGTTCAGGCATGGCCGTCACGTGGTTCCAGTCTGTCCAGGACGTGTTTCCAGCTTCTCCGGCAGGTGGTTCTGGTACGTCTGAGAGGTGGTTCCGCCATGGCTGGCAGGTGATCCCGGACTGTCCCCCAGGTGGTTCTGGCATAGCCAGCAGTTGATATTGGCCTGTCCGGCAGGTGGTTCCAGCGAGTCGAACAGGTGGCTCCGGCGTTCTTGGCAGGTGGTTCCGGTCTGTCCGGTAGGTGTTTCCGGCGTGTCTGGCACGTGCCTCCGGCACGTCTGAGAGGTGGTTCCGGCATGCGCGGCAGGTGATTCCGTAGTGTCCGCCAGGTGGTTCTGGCGTGCCCGGCAGGTGATTTTGGCGTGTCCGGCAGGTGTTTCTGGCGAGTCGAGCAGGTGGCTCCGGCATGCTCGGCAGGTGCTTCCGGCGTCTCCGGCACTTGGTTCTGGTGTGTCTGAGAGCTGGTTCCGGCATGAACGGCAGATGATTCCGGAGTGTCCGCCAAGTGGTTCTGGCATACCCGGCTGGTGATTTGGGCATGTCAGGTAGGTGGTTCCGGCGAGTAGAGCAGGTGGCTCGGGCGTGCTCGGCAGGTTGTTCAGACGGGTCTGGCAGGTGTTTTCCGTCTGTTCGGGGTGTGGTTCCAGCATCTCATGCACCTGGTTCTGGCACGTCTGAGATGTGGTTCCGGCCGGCCCGACAGGTGTTTCCACCGTGTCCGCCAAGTGGTACTGGCGTAGTTGGCAGGTGATTTTGGCATGACCGGCAGGTGGTTCCAGCAAGCCCGGCAGGTGATTCCGAAGTGTTCCCCAACTGGTTGTGGCATAGTCGGCAGGTGATTTTGGCATGTCCGGCAGGTGGTTCAGGCGAGTTGAGCAGGTGGTTCCAACGTGCTCGGCAGGTGCTTCCGGCGTCTCCGGCACGTGTTTCTGGCACATCTGACAGGTGGTTCCGGCATGCCCGAAAGTTGATTCCGGTCTGTCCGGTAGGTGGTTCCAGCCTGCACGGCATGTGGTTCTGGTACGTCTCAGAGGTGGTTGCGCATGCCCAACAGGTGATTCCGGACTGTCCGCCACATGGTTCTGGCACGTCTGAGAGGTGGTTCCGGCATGCCCGGCAGGTCATCCCAGAGAGTCCTCCAAGTGGTTCTGGCATAACACGCAGGTGATTTTGGCGTGTCTGGCAGGTTGTTCCGTTGTGCTTGGCAGGTGGTTCAGGCTTGGCCGGCAGGTGGTTCCAGACTGTCCAGGACGTGTTTCCAGCTTCTCCGGCAGGTGGTTCTGGTACGTCTGAGAGGTGGTTCCGCCATGGCTGGCAGGTGATTCCGGACCGTCCCCCAGGTGGTTCTGGCATAGCCAGCAGTTGATATTGGCCTGTCCGGCAGGTGGTTCCAGCGAGTCGAACAGGTGGCTCCGGCGTGCTTGGCAGGTGGTTCCGATCTGTCCGGTAGGTGATTCCGGCGTGTCCGGCACGTGCTTCCGGCACGTCTGAGAGGTGGTTCCGGCATGCGCGACAGGTGGTTTCGGAGTGTCCGCCAGGTGGTTCTGGCGTACCCGGCAGGTGATTTTGGCGTGTCCGGCAGGTGTTTCTGGCGAGTCGAGCAGGTGGCTCCGGCATGCTCGGCAGGTGCTTCCGGCGTCTCCGGCACGTGGTTCTGGCGTGTCTGAGAGCTGGTTCCGGCATGTCCGGCAGACGATTCCGGAGTGTCCGCCAATTGGTTCTGGCATACCCGGCTGGTGATTTGGGCATGTCAGGAGGTGGTTCCGGCGAGTCGATCAGGTGTCTCCGGCGTGCTCGGCAGCTTGTTCAGATGGGTCTGGCAGGTGTTTTCCGTCTTTTCGGGGTGTGGTTCCAGCATCTCATGCACATGGTTCTGGCACGTCTGAGATGTGTTTCTGGCCGGCCCGACAGGTGTTTCCACAGTGTCCGCCAAGTGGTACTGGCATAGTTGGCAGGTGATTTTGGCATGACCGGCAGGTGGTTCCAGCAAGCCCGGCAGGTGATTCCGAAGTGTTCCCCAACTGGTTCTGGCGTAGCCGGCAGGTGATTTTTGCATGTCCGGCAGGTGGTTCTGGCGAGTCGAGCAGGTGGTTCCGGCGTGCTCGGCAGGTGCTTCCGGGGTCATTGGCACGTGGTTCTGGCATATCTGAGAGGTGGTTCCGGCATGCCCGGCAGGTGATTCCGGAGTGTTCGCCAAGTGTTTCCGGCGTAGCCGGCAGGTGAGTTTGCATGTCCAGCGGTCGTTCCGGCGGGTCGAGCCGGTGGTTCCGGCGTGTCCGGCAGGTGGTTCCGGTCTGTCCGGCAGGTGGTTCTGTGGTGTCCGGCACGAGGTTCAGTCTGAGAGGCTGTGCCGGCATGCCCCTCAAGTGATTCCGTCTTGTCCCCGAAGTGGTGCTGGTGTAGCGGACAGGTGATTTTGGCATGTCCGGCAGGTGGTTCAGGCGAGTTGAGCAGGTGGTTCCAACGTGCTCGGCAGGTGCTTCCGGCGTCTCCGGCACGTGTTTCTGGCACATCTGACAGGTGGTTCCGGCATGCCCGAAAGGTGATTCCGGTCTGTCCGGTAGGTGGTTCCAGCCTGCACGGCATGTGGTTCTGGTACGTCTCAGAGGTGGTTGCGCATGCCCAACAGGTGATTCCGGACTGTCCGCCACATGGTTCTGGCACGTCTGAGAGGTGGTTCCGGCATGCCCGGCAGGTCATCCCAGAGAGTCCTCCAAGTGGTTCTGGCATAACACGCAGGTGATTTTGGCGTGTCTGGCAGGTTGTTCCGTTGTGCTTGGCAGGTGGTTCAGGCTTGGCCGGCAGGTGGTTCCAGTCTGTCCAGGACGTGTTTCCAGCTTCTCCGGCAGGCGGTTCTGGTACGTCTGAGAGGTGGTTCCGCCATGGCTGGCAGGTGATCCCGGACCGTCCCCCAGGTGGTTCTGGCATAGCCAGCAGTTGATATTGGCCTGTCCGGCAGGTGGTTCCAGTGAGTCGAACAGGTGGCTCCGGCGTTCTTGGCAGGTGGTTCCGGTCTGTCCGGTAGGTGTTTCCGGCGTGTCTGGCACGTGCTTCCGGCATGTCTCAGAGGTGGTTCCGGCATGCGCGGCAGGTGATTCCGTAGTGTCCGCCAGGTGGTTCTGGCGTACCCGGCAGGTGATTTTGGCGTGTCCGGCAGGTGTTTCTGGCGAGTCGAGCAGGTGGCTCCGGCATGCTCGGCAGGTGCTTCCGGCGTCTCCGGCACTTGGTTCCGGTGTGTCTGAGGGCTGGTTCCGGCATGTCCGGCAGATGATTCCGGAGTGTCCGCCAAGTGGTTCTGGCATACCCAGAACGTGATTTTGGCGTGTCAGGGAGGTGGTACCGGTGAGTCGAGCAGGTGGTTCCGGCGTGCTCAGCAGGTGGTTCAGGCGGTTCTGGCAGGTGGTATCCGTCTGTTCGGGGTGTGGTTCCAGCATCTCATGAACACGTTTCTGGCACGTCTGAGATGTGGTTCCAGCCGGCCCGACAGGTGTTTCCGCAGTGTCCGCCAAGTGGTACTGGCGTAGTTGGCAGGTGATTTTGGCATGACCGGCAGGTGGTTCCAGCAAGCCCGGCAGGTGATTCCGAAGTGTTCCCCAACTGGTTGTGGGGTAGCCGGCAGGTGATTTTTGCGTGTCCGGCAGGTGGTTCTGGCGAGTCGAGCAGGTGGTTCCGGCGTGCTCGGCAGGTGCTTCCGGGGTCATTGGCACGTGGTTCTGGCATATCTGAGAGGTGGTTCCGGCATGCCCGGCAGGTGATTCCGGAGTGTTCGCCAAGTGTTTCCGGCGTAGCCAGCAGGTGATCTTGCATGTCCAGCGGTCGTTCCGGCGGGTCGAGCCGGTGGTTCCGGCGTGTCCGGCATGTGGTTCCGGTCTGTCCGGCAGATGGTTCTGTGGTGTCCGGCACGAGGTTCAGTCTGAGAGGCTGTGCCGGCATGCCCCTCACGTGATTCCGGCTTGTCCCCGAAGTGGTGCTGGTGTAGCGGGCAGGTGATTTTGGCGTGTCCGGCAGGTGGTTCAGGCGAGTTGAGCAGGTGGTTGCGACGTGCTCGGCAGGTGCTTCCGGCGTCTCCGGCACGTCTTTCTGGCACATCTGACTGGTGGTTCCGGCATGCCCAAAAGTTGATTCCGGACTGTCCGGTAGGTGGTTCCGGCGTGCACGGCACGTGGTTCTGGTACGTCTCAGAGGTGGTTGCGTATGCCCAACAGGTGATTCCGGACTGTCCGCCACGTGCTTCTGGCACGTCTGAGAGGTGTTTCCAACATGCCCGGCAGGTCATTTCGGAGAGTCGTCCAAGTGGTTGTGGCGTAGCCCGCAGGTGATTTGGGCGTGTCCGGCAGATGGTTCCGCCGTGCTCGGCAGGTGGTTCAGGCATGGCCGTCACGTGGTTCCAGTCTGTCCAGGACGTGTTTCCGGCTTCTCCGACAGGTGGTTCTGGTACGTCTGAGAGGTGGTTCCGCCATGGCGGGCAGGTGATCCCGGACTGTCCCCCAGGTGGTTCTGGCATAGCCAGCAGTTGATATTGGCCTGTCCGGCAGGTGGTTCCAGCGAGTCGAACAGGTGGCTCCGGCGTTCTTGGCAGGTGGTTCCGGTCTGTCCAGTAGGTGTTTCCGGCGTGTCTGGCACGTGCTTCCGGCACGTCTGAGAGGTGGTTCCGGCATGCGCGGCAGGTGATTCCGTAGTGTCCGCCAGGTGGTTCTGGCGTACCCGGCAGGTGATTTTGGCGTGTCCGGCAGGTGTTTCTGGCGAGTCGAGCAGGTGGCTCCGGCATGCTCGGCAGGTGCTTCCGGCGTCTCCGGCACTTGGTACTGGTGTGTCTGAGAGCTGGTTCCGGCATGTCCGGCAGATGATTCCGGAGTGTCCGCCAAGTGGTTCTGGCATACCCAGCAGGTGATTTTGGCGTGTCAGGGAGGTGGTACCGGTGAGTCGAGCAGGTGGTTCCGGCGTGCTCAGCAGGTGGTTCAGGCGGTTCTGGCAGGTGGTATCCGTCTGTTCGGGGTGTGGTTCCAGCATCTCATGAACACGTTTCTGGCACGTCTGAGATGTGGTTCCAGCCGGCCCGACAGGTGTTTCCGCAGTGTCCGCCAAGCGGTTCTGGCGTAGTTGGCAGGTGATTTTGGCATGACTGGCAGGTGGTTCCAGCAAGCCTGGCAGGTGATTCCAAAGTGTTCACCAACTGGTTGTGGCGTAGCCGGCATGTGATTTTGGCGTGATCGGCAGGTGGTTCTGGCGAGTCGAGCAGGTGGTTCCGGCGTGCTCGGCTGGTGCTTCCGGGGTCATTGGCACGGGGTTCTGGCATGTCTGAGAGGTGGTTCCTGCATGCCCGGCAAGTGATTCCGGAGTGTTCGCCAAGTGGTTCTGGCATAGTCGGCAGGTGATTTTGGCATGTCCGGCAGGTGGTTCAGGCGAGTTGAGCAGGGGGTTCCAACGTGCTCGGCAGGTGCTTCCGGCGTCTCCGGCACGTGTTTCTGGCACATCTGACAGGTGGTTCCGGCATGCCCGAAAGGTGATTCCGGTCTGTCCGGTAGGTGGTTCCAGCCTGCACGGCATGTGGTTCTGGTACGTCTCAGAGGTGGTTGCGCATGCCCAACAGGTGATTCCGGACTGTCCGCCACATGGTTCTGGCACGTCTGAGAGGTGGTTCCGGCATGCCCGGCAGTTCATCCCAGAGAGTCCCCCAAGTGGTTCTGGCATAACACGCAGGTGATTTTGGCGTGTCTGGCAGGTTGTTCCGTTGTGCTTGGCAGGTGGTTCAGGCTTGGCCGGCAGGTGGTTCCAGACTGTCCAGGACGTGTTTCCAGCTTCTCCGGCAGGTGGTTCTGGTACGTCTGAGAGGTGGTTCCGGCATGCCCGGCAGGTGATTCCGGAGTGTTCGCCAAGTGTTTCCGGCGTAGCCGGCAGGTGAGTTTGCATGTCCAGCGGTCGTTCCGGCGGGTCGAGCCGGTGGTTCCGGCGTGTCCGGCAGGTGGTTCCGGTCTGTCCGGCAGGTGGTTCTGTGGTGTCCGGCACGAGGTTCAGTCTGAGAGGCTGTGCCGGCATGCCCCTCACGTGATTCCGGCTTGTCCCCGAAGTGGTGCTGGTGTAGCCAGCAGTTGATATTGGCCTGTCCGGCAGGTGGTTCCAGCGAGTCGAACAGGTGGCTCCGGCATGCTCGGCAGGTGGTTCCGGTCTGTCCGGTAGGTGATTCCGGCGTGTCTGGCACGTGCTTCCGGCACGTCTGAGAGCTGGTTCCGGCATGCGCGACAGGTGGTTTCAGAGTGTCCGCCAGGTGGTTCTGGCGTACCCGGCAGGTGATTTTGGCGTGTCCGGCAGGTGTTTCTGGCGAGTCGAGCAGGTGGCTCCGGCATGCTCGGCAGGTGCTTCCGGCGTCTCCGGCACGTGGTTCTGGTGTGTCTGAGAGCTGGTTCCGGCATGTCCGGCAGATGATTCCGGAGTGTCCGCCAAGTGGTTCTGGCATACCCGGCTGGTGATTTGGGCATGTCAGGTAGGTGGTTGCGGCAAGTCGAGCAGGTGGCTCGGGCGTGCTCGGCAGGTTGTTCAGACGGGTCTGGCAGGTGTTTTCCGTCTGTTCGGGGTGTGGTTCCAGCATCTCATGCACCTGGTTCTGGCACGTCTGAGATGTGGTTCCGGCCGGCCCGACAGGTGTTTCCACAGTGTCCGCCAAGTGGTACTGGCATAGTTGGCAGGTGATTTTGGCATGACCGGCAGGTGGTTCCAGCAAGCCCGGCAGGTGATTCCGAAGTGTTCCCCAACTGGTTGTGGCGTAGCCGGCAGGTGATTTTTGCGTGTCCGGCAGGTGGTTCTGGCGAGTCGAGCAGGTGGTTCCGGCGTGCTCGGCAGGTGCTTCCGGGGTCATTGGCACGTGGTTCTGGCATATCTGAGAGGTGGTTCCGGCATGCCCGGCAAGTGATTCCGGAGTGTTCGAAAAGTGTTTCCGGCGTAGCCGGCAGGTGAGTTTGCATGTCCAGCGGTCGTTCTGGCGGGTCGAGCCGGTGGTTCCGGCGTGTCCGGCAGGTGGTTCCAGTCTTTCCGGCAGGTGGTTCTGTGGTGTCCAGCACGAGGTTCAGTCTGAGAGGCTGTGCCGGCATGCCCCTCACGTGATTCCGGCTTGTCCCCGAAGTGGTGCTGGTGTAGCGGGCAGGCGATTTTGGCCTGTCTGGCAGGTGGTTCAGGCGAGTTGAGCAGGTGGTTGCGACGTGCTCGGCAGGTGCTTCCGGCGTCTCCGGCACGTGTTTCTGGCACATCTGACTGGTGGTTCCGGCATGCCCAAAAGTTGATTCCGGTCTGTCCGGTAGGTGGTTCCGGTGTGCACTGCACGTGCTTCTGGTACGTCTCAGAGGTGGTTGCGTATGCCCAACAGGTGATTCCGGACTGTCCGCCACGTGCTTCTGGCACGTCTGAGAGGTGGTTCCAACATGCCCGGCAGGCCATTTTGGAGAGTCGTCCAAGTGGTTCTGGCGTAGCCCGCAGGTGATTTTGGCCTGTCCGGCAGGTGGTTCCGCCGTGCTCGGCAGGTGGTTCAGGCATGGCCGTCACGTGGTTCCAGTCTGTCCAGGACGTGTTTCCAGCTTCTCCGGCAGGTGGTTCTCGTACGTCTGAGAGGTGGTTCCGCCATGGCTGGCAGGTGATCCCGGACTGTCCCCCAGGTGGTTCTGGCATAGCCAGCAGTTGATATTGGCCTGTCCGGCAGGTGGTTCCAGCGAGTCGAACAGGTGGCTCCGGCGTTCTTGGCAGGTGGTTCCGGTCTGTCCGGTAGGTGTTTCCGGCGTGTCTGGCACGTGCTTCCGGCACGTCTGAAAGGTGGTTCCGGCATGCGCGGCAGGTGATTCCGTAGTGTCCGCCATGTGGTTCTGGCATACCCGGCATGTGATTTTGGCGTGTCCGGCAGGTGTTTCTGGCGAGTCGAGCAGGTGGCTCCGGCATGCTCGGCAGGTGCTTCCGGCGTCTCCGGCACTTGGTTCTGGTGTGTCTGAGAGCTGGTTCCGGCATGTCCGGCAGATGATTCCGGAGTGTCCGCCAAGTGGTTCTGGCATACCCAGCAGATGATTTTGGCGTGTCAGGGAGGTGGTACCGGTGATTCGAGCAGGTGGTTCCAGCGTGCTCAGCAGGTGGTTCAGGCGGTTCTGGCAGGTGGTATCCGTCTGTTCGGGGTGTGGTTCCAGCATCTCATGAACACGTTTCTGGCACGTCTGAGATGTGGTTCCAGCCGGCCCGACAGGTGTTTCCGCAGTGTCCGCCAAGCGGTTCTGGCGTAGTTGGCAGGTGATTTTGGCATGACTGGCAGGTGGTTCCAGCAAGCCTGGCAGGTGATTCCAAAGTGTTCACCAACTGGTTGTGGCGTAGCCGGCAGGTGATTTTTGCGTGATCGGCAGGTGGTTCTGGCGAGTCGACCAGGTGGTTCTGGCGTGCTCGGCTGGTGCTTCCGGGGTCATTGGCACGGGGTACTGGCATGTCTGAGAGGTGGTTTCTGCATGCCCGGCAAGTGATTCCGGAGTGTTCGCCAAGTGGTTCTGGCATAGTCGGCAGGTGATTTTGGCATGTCCGGCAGGTGGTTCAGGCGAGTTGAGCAGGTGGTTCCAACGTGCTTGGCAGGTGCTTCCGGCGTGTCCGGCACGTGCTTCCGGCACGTCTGAGAGGTGGTTCCGGCATGCGCGACAGGTGATTTCGGAGTGTCCGCCAGGTGGTTCTGGCTTACCCAGCAGGTGATTTTGGCGTGTCCGGCAGGTGTTTCTGGCGAGTCGAGCAGGTGGCTCCGGCATGCTCGGCAGGTGCTTCTGGCGTCTCCGGCACGTGGTTCTGGTGTGTCTGAGAGCTGGTTCCGGCATGTCCGGCAGATGATTCCGGAGTGTGCGCCAAGTGGTTCTGGCATACCCGGCTGGTGATTTGGGCATGTCAGGTAGGTGGTTCCGGCGAGTCGAGCAGGTGGCTCGGGCGTGCTCGGCAGGTTGTTCAGACGGGTCTGGCAGGTGTTTTCCATCTGTTCGGGGTGTGGTTCCAGCATCTCATGCACATGGTTCTGGCACATCTGAGATGTGGTTCCGGCCGGCCCGACAGGTGTTTCCACAGTGTCCGCCAAGTGGTACTGGCGTAGTTGGCAGGTGATTTAGGCATGACCGGCAGGTGGTTCCAGCAAGCCCGGCAGGTGATTCCGAAGTGTTCCCCAACTGGTTGTGGCGTAGCCGGCAGGTGATTTTTGCATGTCCGGCAGGTGGTTCTGGTGAGTCGAGCAGGTGGTTCCGGCGTGCTCGGCAGGTGCTTCCGGGGTCATTGGCACGTGGTTCTGGCATATCTGAGAGGTGGTTCCGGCATGCCCGGCAGGTGATTCCGGAGTGTTCGCCAAGTGTTTCCGGCGTAGCCGGCAGGTGATTTTGCATGTCCAGCGGTCGTTCCGGCGTGTCGAGCCGGTGGTTCCGGCGTGTCCGGCATGTGGTTCCGGTCTGTCCGGCAGGTGGTTCTGTGGTGTCCGGCACGAGGTTCAGTCTGAGAGGCTGTGCCGGCATGCCCCTCACGTGATTCCGGCTTGTCCCCGAAGTGGTGCTGGTGTAGCGGGCAGGTGATTTTGGCGTGTCCGGCAGGTGGTTCAGGCGAGTTGAGCAGGTGGTTCCAACGTGCTCGGCAGGTGCTTCCGGCGTCTCCGTCACGTGTTTCTGGCACATCTGACAGGTGGTTCCGGCATGCCCGAAAGGTGATTCCGGTCTGTCCGGTAGGTGGTTCCAGCCTGCACGGCATGTGGTTCTGGTACGTCTCAGAGGTGGTTGCGCATGCCCAACAGGTGATTCCGGACTGTCCGCCACATGGTTCTGGCACGTCTGAGAGGTGGTTCCAGCATGCCCGGCAGGTCATCCCAGAGAGTCCTCCAAGTTGTTCTGGCATAACACGCAGGTGATTTTGGCGTGTCTGGCAGGTTGTTCCGTTGTGCTTGGCAGGTGGTTCAGGCTTGGCCGGCAGGTGGTTCCAGACTGTCCAGGACGTGTTTCCAGCTTCTCCGGCAGGTGGTTCTGGTACGTCTGAGAGGTGGTTCCGCCATGGCTGGCAGGTGATTCCGGACCGTCCCCCAGGTGGTTCTGGCATAGCCAGCAGTTGATATTGGCCTGTCCGGCAGGTGGTTCCAAGAGTCGAACAGGTGGCTCCGGCGTGCTCGGCAGGTGGTTCCGGTCTGTCCGGTAGGTGATTCCGGCGTGTCCGGCACGTGCTTCCGGCACGTCTGAGAGGTGGTTCCGGCATGCGCGACAGGTGATTTCGGAGTGTCCGCCAGGTGGTTCTTGCGTACCCGGCAGGTGATATTGGCGTGTCCGGCAGGTGTTTCTGGCGAGTCGAGCAGGTGGCTCCGGCATGCTCGGCAGGTGCTTCCGGCGTCTCCGGCACGTGGTTCTGGTGTGTCTGAGAGCTGGTTCCGGCATGTCCGGCAGATGATTCCGGAGTGTCCGCCAAGTGGTTCTGGCATACCCGGCTGGTGATTTGGGCATGTCAGGTAGGTGGTTCCGGCGAGTCGAGCAGGTGGCTCCGGCGTGCTCGGCAGGTTGTTCAGACGGGTCTGGCAGGTGTTTTCCGTCTGTTCGGGGTGTGGTTCCAGCATCTCATGCACATGGTTCTGGCACGTCTGAGATGTGGTTCCGGCCGGCCCGACAGGTGTTTCCACAGTGTCCGCCAAGTGGTACTGGCATAGTTGGCAGGTGATTTTGGCATGACCGGCAGGTGGTTCCAGCAAGCCCGGCAGGTGATTCCGAAGTGTTCCCCAACTGGTTCTGGCGTATCCGGCAGGTGATTTTTGCGTGTCCGGCAGGTGGTTCTGGCGAGTCGAGCAGGTGGTTCCGGCGTGCTCGGCAGGTGCTTCCGGGGTCATTGGCACATGGTTCTGGCATATCTGAGAGGTGGTTCCGGCATGCCTGCCGGGTGATTCCGGAGTGTTCGCCAAGTGTTTCCGGCGTAGCCGGCAGGTGATTTTGCATGTCCAGCGGTCGTTCCGGCGGGTCGAGCCGGTGGTTCCGGCGTGTCCGGCAGGTGGTTCCGTTCTGTCCGGCAGGTGGTTCTGTGGTGTCCGGCACGAGGTTCAGTCTGAGAGGCTGTGCCGGCATGCCCCTCACGTGATTCCGGCTTGTCCCCGAAGTGGTGCTGGTGTAGCGGGCAGGTGATTTGGGCGTGTCCGGCAGGTGGTTCAGGCGAGTTGAGCAGGTGGTTGCGACGTGCTCGGCAGGTGCTTCCGGCGTCTCCGGCACGTGTTTCTGGCACATCTGACTGGTGGTTCCGGCATGCCCAAAAGTTGATTCCGGTCTGTCCGGTAGGTGGTTCCGGCGTGCACGGCACTTGGTTCTGGTACGTGTCAGAGGTGGTTGCGTATGCCCAACAGGTGATTCCGGACTGTCCGCCACGTGCTTCTGGCACGTCTGAGAGGTGGTTCCAACATGCCCGGCAGGTCATTTCGGAGAGTCGTCCAAGTGGTTCTGGCGTATCCCGCAGGTGATTTTGGCGTGTCCGGCAGGTGGTTCCGCCGTGCTCGGCAGGTGGTTCAGGCATGGCCGTCACGTGGTTCCAGTCTGTCCAGGACGTGTTTCCAGCTTCTCCGGCAGGTGGTTCTGGTACGTCTGAGAGGTGGTTCCGCCATGGCTGGCAGGTGATCCCGGACTGTCCCCCAGGTGGTTCTGGCATAGCCAGCAGTTGATATTGGCCTGTCCGGCAGGTGGTTCCAGCGAGTCGAAAAGGTGGCTCCGGCTTTCTTGGCAGGTGGTTCCGGTCTGTCCGGTAGGTGTTTCCGGGCGTGTCTGGCACGTGCTTCCGGCACGTCTGAGAGGTGGTTCCGGCATGCGCGGCAGGTGATTCCGTAGTGTCCGCCAGCTGGTTCTGGCATACCCGGCAGGCGATTTTGGCGTGTCCGGCAGGTGTTTCTGGCGAGTCGAGCAGGTGGCTCCGGCATGCTCGGCAGGTGCTTCCGGCGTCTCCGGCACTTGGTTCTGGTGTGTCTGAGAGCTGGTTCTGGCATGTACGGCAGATGATTCCGGAGTGTCCGCCAAGTGGTTCTGGCATACCCAGCAGGTGATTTTGGCATGTCAGGGAGGTGGTACCGGTGAGTCGAGCAGGTGGTTCCGGCGTGCTCAGCAGCTGGTTCAGGCGGTTCTTGCAGGTGGTATCCGTCTGTTCGGGGTGTGGTTCCAGCATGTCATGAACACGTTTCTGGCTCGTCTGAGATGTGGTTCCGGCCGGCCCGACAGGTGTCTCCGCAGTGTCCGCCAAGCGGTTCTGGCGTAGTTGGCAGGTGATTTTGGCATGACTGGCAGGTGGTTCCAGCAAGCCTGGCAGGTGATTCCAAAGTGTTCACCAACTGGTTGTGGCGTAGCCGGCAGGTGATTTTGGCGTGTCCGGCAGGTGTTTCTGGCGAGTCGAGCAGGTGGCTCCGGCATGCTCGGCAGGTGCTTCCGGCGTCTCCGGCACGTGGTTCTGGAGTGTCTGAGAGCTGGTTCCGGCATGTCCGGCAGATGATTCCGGAATGTCCGCCAAGTGGTTCTGGCATACCCGGCTGGTGATTTGGGCATGTCAGGTAGGTGTTTCCGGCGAGTCGAGCAGGTGGTTCCGGCGTGCTCGGCAGGTGCTTCCGGGGTCATTGGCACATGGTTCTGGAATATCTGACAGGTGGTTCCGGCATGCCCGAAAGGTGTTTCCGGTCTGTCCGGTAGGTGGTTCCAGCCTGCACGGCATGTGGTTCTGGTACGTCTCAGAGGTGGTTGCGCATGCCCAACATGTGATTCCGGACTGTCCGCCACATGGTTCTGGCACGTCTGAGAGGTGGTTCCAGCATGCCCGGCAGGTCATCCCAGAGAGTCCTCCAAGTGGTTCTGGCATAACACGCAGGTGATTTTGGCGTGTCTGGCAGGTTGTTCCGTTGTGCTTGGCAGGTGGTTCAGGCTTGGCCGGCAGGTGGTTCCAGACTGTCCAGGACGTGTTTCCAGCTTCTCCGGCAGGTGGTTCTGGTACGTCTGAGAGGTGGTTCCGCCATGGCTGGCAGGTGATTCCGGACCGTCCCCCAGGTGGTTCTGTCATAGCCAGCAGTTGATATTGGCCTGTCCGGCAGGTGGTTCCAGAGAGTCGAACAGGTGGCTCCGGCGTGCTCGGCAGGTGGTTCCGGTCTGTCCGGTAGGTGATTCCGGCGTGTCCGGCACCTGCTTGTGGCACGTCTGAGAGGTGGTTCCGGAATGCGCGACTGGTGATTTCGGAGTGTCCGCCAGGTGGTTCTGGCGTACCCGGCAGGTGATTTTGGCGTGTCCGGCAGGTGTTTCTGGCGAGTCGAGCAGGTGGCTCTGGGATGCTCGGCAGGTGCTTCCGGCGTCTCCGGCACGTGGTTCTGGTGTGTCTGAGAGCTGGTTCCGGCATGTCCGGCAGATGATTCTGGAGTGTCCGCCAAGTGGTTCTGGCATACCCGGCTGGTGATTTGGGCATGTCACATAGGTGTTTCCGGCGGGTCGAGCAGGTGGCTCCGGCGTGCTCGGCAGGTTGTTCAGACGGGTCTGGCAGGTGTTTTCCCTCTGTTAGGGGTGTGGTTCCACCATCTCATGCACATGGTTCTGGCACGTCTGCGATGTGGTTCCGGCCGGCCCGACGGGTGTTTCCACAGTGTCCGCCAAGTGGTACTGGCGTAGTTGGCAGGTGATTTTGGCATGACCAGCAGGTGGTTCCAGCAAGCCCGGCAGGTGATTCCGAAGTGTTCCCCAACTGGTTGTGGCGTAGCCGGCAGCTGATTTTTGCGTGTCCGGCAGGTGGTTCTGGCGAGTCGAGCAGGTGGTTCCGGCGTGGTCTGCAGGTGCTTCCGGGGTCATTGGCACGTGGTTCTGGCATATCTGAGAGGTGGTTCCGGCGTGCCCGGCAGGTGATTCCGGAGTGTTCGCCAAGTGTTTCCGGCGTAGCCGGCAGGTGATTTTGCATGTCCAGCGGTCGTTCCGGCGGGTCGAGCCGGTGGTTCCGGCGTGTCCGGCAGGTGGTTCCGGTGTGTCCGGCAGGTGGTTCTGTGGCGTCCGGCACGAGGTTCAGTCTGAGAGGCTGTGCCGGCATGACCCTCACGTGATTCCGGCTTGTCCCCGAAGTGGTGCTGGTGTAGCGGGCAGGCGATTTTGGCCTGTCCGGCAGGTGGTTCAGGCGAGTTGAGCAGGTGGCTCCGACATGCTCGGCAGGTGCTTCCGGCGTCTCCGGCACGTGTTTCTGGCACATCTGACTGGTGGTTCCGGCATGCCCAAAAGTTGATTCCGGTCTGTCCGGTAGGTGGTTCCGGCGTGCACGGCACGTAGTCCTGGTACGTCTCAGAGGTGGTTGCGTATGCCCAACAGGTGATTCCGGACTGTCCGCCACGTGCTTCTGGCACGTCTGAGAGGTGGTTCCAAAATGCCCGGCAGGTCATTTCGGAGAGTCATCCAAGTGGTTCTGGCGTAGCCCGCAGGTGATTTTGGCGAGTCCGGCAGGTGGTTCAGGCATGGCCGTCACGTGGTTCCAGTCTGTCCAGGACGTGTTTCCAGCTTCTCCGACAGGTGGTTCTGGTCCGTCTGAGAGGTGGTTCCGCCATGGCTGGCAGGTGATTCCGGACCGTCCCCCAGGTGGTTCTGGCATAGCCAGCAGTTGATATTGGCCTGTCCGGCAGGTGGTTCCAGCGAGTCGAACAGGTGGCTCCGGCGTGCTCGGCAGGTGGTTCCGGTCTGTCCGGTAGGTGATTCCGGCGTGTCCGGCACGTGCTTCCGGCACGTCTGAGAGGTGGTTCCGGCATGCGCGACAGGTGGTTTCGGAGTGTCCGCCAGGTGGTTCTGGCGTACCCGGCAGGTGATTTTGGCGTGTCCGGCAGGTGTTTCTGGCGAGTCGAGCAGGTGGCTCCGGCATGCTCGGCAGGTGCTTCCGGCGTCTCCGGCACGTGGTTCTGGTGTGTCTGAGAGCTGCTTCCGGCATGTCCGGCAGATGATTCCGGAGTGTCCGCCAAGTGGTTCTGGCATACCCGGCTGGTGATTTGGGCATGTCAGGTAGGTGGTTCCGGCGAGTCGAGCAGGTGGCTCCGGCGTGCTCGGCAGGTTGTTCAGACGGGTCTGGCAGGTGTTTTCCGTCTGTTCGGGGTGTGGTTCCAGCATCTCATGCACATGGTTCTGGCACGTCTGAGATGTGGTTCCGGCCGGCCCGACAGGTGTTTCCACAGTGTCCACCAAGTGGTACTGGCGTAGTTGGCAGGTGATTTTGGCATGACCGGCAGGTGGTTCCAGCAAGCCCGGCAGGTGATTCTGAAGTGTTCCCCAACTGGTTGTGGCGTAGCCGGCAGGTGATTTTTGCGTGTCCGGCAGGTGGTTCTGGCGAGTCGAGCAGGTGGTTCCGTCGTGCTCGGCAGGTGCTTCCGGGGTCATTGGCACGTGGCTCTGGCATATCTGAGAGGTGGTTCCGGCATGCCCGGCAGGTGATTCCGGAGTGTTCGCCAAGTGTTTCTGGCATAGCCGGCAGGTGATTTTGCATGTCCAGCGGTCGTTCTGGCGGGTCGAGCCGGTGGTTCCGGCGTGTCCGGCAGGTGGTTCCGGTCTGTCCGGCAGGTGGTTCTGTGGTGTCCGGCACGAGGTTCAGTCTGAGAGGCTGTGCCGGCATGCCCCTCACGTGATTCCGGCTTGTCCCCGAAGTGGTGCTGGTGTAGCGGGCAGGTGATTTTGGCGTGTCCGGCAGGTGGTTCAGGCGAGTTGAGCAGGTGGTTGCGACGTGCTCGGCAGGTGCTTCCGGCGTCTCCGGCACGTGTTTCTGGCACATCTGACTGGTGGTTCCGGCATGCCCAAAAGTTGATTCCGGTCTGTCCGGTAGGTGGTTCCGGCGTGCACGGCACGTGGTTCTGGTACGTGTCAGAGGTGGTTGCGTATGATCAACTGGTGATTCCGGACTGTCCGCCACGTGCTTCTGGCACGTCTGAGAGGTGGTTCCAACATGCCCGGCAGGTCATTTCGGAGAGTCGTCCAAGTGGTTCTGGCGTAGCCCGCAGGTGATTTTGGCGTGTCCGGCAGGTGGTTCCGCCGTGCTCGGCAGGTGGTTCAGGCATGGCCGTCACGTGGTTCCAGTCTGTCCAGGACGTGTTTCCAGCTTCTCCGGCAGGTGGTTCTGGTACGTCTGAGAGGTGGTTCCGCCATGGCTGGCAGGTGATCCCGGACTGTCCCCCAGGTGGTTCTGGCATAGCCAGCAGTTGATATTGGCCTGTCCGGCAGGTGGTTCCAGCGAGTCGAACAGGTGGCTCCGGTGTTCTTGGCAGGTGTTTCCGGTCTGTCCGGTAGGTGTTTCCGGCGTGTCTGGCACGTGCTTCCGGCACGTCTGAGAGGTGGTTCCGGCATGCGCGGCAGGTGATTCCGTAGTGTCCGCCAGGTGGTTCTGGCATAACCGGCAGGTGATTTTGGCGTGTCCGGCAGGTGTTTCTGGCGAGTCGAGCAGGTGGCTCCGGCATGCTCGGCAGGTGCTTCCGGCGTCTCCGGCACTTGGTTCTGGTGTGTCTGGGAGCTGGTTCCGGCATGTCCGGCAGATGATTCCGGAGTGTCCGCCAAGTGGTTCTCGCATACCCAGCAGGTGATTTTGGCGTGTCAGGGAGGTGGTACCGGTGAGTCGAGCAGGTGGTTCCGGCGTGCTCAGCAGGTGGTTCAGGCGGTTCTGGCAGGTGGTATCCGTCTGTTCGGGGTGTGCTTCCAGCATCTCATGAACACGTTTCTGGCACATCTGAGATGTGGTTCCAGCCGGCCCGACAGGTGTTTCCGCAATGTCCGCCAAGCGATTCTGGCGTAGTTGGCAGGTGATTTTGGCATGACTGGCAGGTGGTTCCAGCAAGCCTGGCAGGTGATTCCAAAGTGTTCCCCAACTGGTTGTGGCGTAGCCGGCAGGTGATTTTGGCGTGATCGGCAGGTGGTTCTGGCGAGTCGAGCAGGTGCTTCCGGCGTGCTCGGCTGGTGCTTCCGGGGTCATTGGCACGGGGTTCTGGCATGTCTGAGAGGTGGTTCCTGCATGCCCGGCAAGTGATTCCGGAGTGTTCGCCAAGTGGTTCTGGCATAGTCGGCAGGTGATTTTGGCATGTCCGGCAGGTGGTTCAGGCGAGTTGAGCACGTGGTTCCAACGTGCTTGGCAGGTGCTTCCGGCGTCTCCGGCACGTGTTTCTGGCACATCTGACAGGTGGTTCCGGCATGCCCGAAAGGTGATTCCGGTCTGTCCCGTAGGTGGTTGCAGCCTGCACGGCATGTGGTTCTGGTACGTCTCAGAGGTGGTTGCGCATGCCCAACAGGTGATTCCGGACTGTCCGCCACAGGGTTCTGGCACGTCTGAGAGGTGGTTCCGGCATGCCCGACAGGTCATCCCAGAGAGTCCTCCAAGTGGTTCTGGCATAACACGCAGGTGATTTTGGCGTGTCTGGCAGGTTGTTCCGTTGTGCTTGGCAGGTGGTTCAGGCTTGGCCGGCAGGTGGTTCCAGTCTGTCCAGGACGTGTTTCCAGCTTCTCCGACAGGTGGTTCTGGTACGTCTGAGAGGTGGTTCCGCCATGGCTGGCAGGTGATTCCGGACCGTCCCCCAGGTGGCTCTGGCATAGCCAGCAGTTGATATTGGCCTGTCCGGCAGGTGGTTCCAGCGAGTCGAACAGGTGGCTCCGGCGTGCTCGGCAGGTGGTTCCGGTCTGTCCGGTAGGTTATTCCGGCGTGTCCGGCACGTGCTTCCGGCACGTCTGAGAGGTGGTTCCGGCATGCGCGACAGGTGGTTTCGGAGTGTCCGCCAGGTGGTTCTGGCGTACCCAGCAGGTGATTTTGGCGTGTCCGGCAGGTGTTTCTGGCGAGTCGAGCAGGTGGTTCAGGCATGGCCGTCACGTGCTTCCGGCGTCTCCGGCACGTGGTTCTGGTGTGTCTGAGAGCTGCTTCCGGCATGTCCGGCAGATGATTCCGGAGTGTCCGCCAAGTGGTTCTGGCATACCCGGCTGGTGATTTCGGCATGTCAGGTAGGTGGTTGCGGCGAGTCGATCAGGTGTCTACGGCGTGCTCGGCAGCTTGTTCAGATGGGTCTGGCAGGTGTTTTCCGTCTTTTCGGGGTGTGGTTCCAGCATCTCATGCACATGGTTCTGGCACGTCTGAGATGTGTTTCCGGCCGGCCCGACAGGTGTTTCCACAGTGTCCGCCAAGTGGTACTGGCATAGTTGGCAGGTTATTTTGGCATGACCGGCAGGTGGTTCCAGCAAGCCCGGCAGGTGATTCCGAAGTGTTCCCCAACTGGTTGTGGCGTAGCCGGCAGGTGATTTCTGCGTGTCCGGCAGGTGGTTCTGGCGAGTTGAGCAGGTGGTTCCGGCGTGCTCGGCAGGTGCTTCCGGGGTCATTGGCACGTGGTTCTGGCATATCTGAGAGGTGGTTCCGGCATGCCCGGCAGGTGATTCCGGAGTGTTCGCCAAGTGTTTCCGGCGTAGCCGGCAGGTGATTTTGCATGTCCAGCGGTCGTTCCGGCGGATCGAGCCGGTGGTTCCGGCGTGTCCGGCAGGTGGTTCCGGTCTGTCCGGCAGGTGGTTCTGTGGTGTCCGGCACGAGGTTCAGTCTGAGAGGCTGTGCCGGCATGCCCCTCACGTGATTCTGGCTTGTCCCCGAAGTGGTGCTGGTGTAGCGGGCAGGTGATTTTGGCGTGTCCGGCAGGTGGTTCAGGTGAGTTGAGCAGGTGGTTGCGACGTGCTCGGCAGGTGCTTCCGGCGTCTCCGGCACGTGTTTCTGGCACATCTGACTGGTGGTTCCGGCATGCCCAAAAGTTGATTCCGGTCTGTCCGGTAGGTGGTTCCGGCGTGCACGGCACGTGGTTCTGGTACGTCTCAGAGGTGGTTGCGTATGCCCAACAGGTGATTCCGGACTGTCCGCCACGTGCTTCTGGCACGTCTGAGAGGTGGTTCCAACATGCCCGGCAGGTCATTTCGGAGAGTCGTCCAAGTGGTTCTGGCGTAGCCCGCAGGTAATTTGGGCGTGTCCGGCAGGTGGTTCCGCCGTGCTCGGCAGGTGGTTCAGGCATGGCCGTCACGTGGTTCCAGTCTGTCCAGGACGTGTTTCCAGCTTCTCCGGCAGGTGGTTCTGGTACGTCTGAGAGGTGGTTCCGCCATGGCTGGCAGGTGATCCCGGACTGTCCCCCAGGTGGTTCTGGCATAGCCAGCAGTTGATATTGGCCTGTCCGGAAGGTGGTTCCAGCCAGTCGAACAGGTGGCTCCGGCGTTCTTGGCAGGTGGTTCCGGTCTGTCCGGTAGGTGTTTCCGGCGTGTCTGGCACGTGCTTCCGGCACGTCTGAGAGGTGGTTCCGGCATGCGCGGCAGGTGATTCCGTAGTGTCCGCCAGGTGGTTCTGGCGTGCCCGGCAGGTGATTTTGGCGTGTCCGGCAGGTGTTTCTGGCGAGTCGAGCAGGTGGCTCCGGCATGCTCGGCAGGTGCTTCCGGCGTCTCCGGCACTTGGTTCTGGTGTGTCTGAGAGCTGGTTCCGGCATGTCCGGCAGATGATTCCGGAGTGTCCGCCAAGTGGTTCTGGCATACCCGGCTGGTGATTTGGGCATGTCAGGTAGGTGGTTCCGGCGAGTAGAGCAGGTGGCTCGGGCGTGCTCGGCAGGTTGTTCAGACGGGTCTGGCAGGTGTTTTCCGTCTGTTCGGGGTGTGGTTCCAGCATCTCATGCACCTGGTTCTGGCACGTCTGAGATGTGGTTCCGGCCGGCCCGACAGGTGTTTCCACCGTGTCCGCCAAGTGGTACTGGCGTAGTTGGCAGGTGATTTTGGCATGACCGGCAGGTGGTTCCAGCAAGCCCGGCAGGTGATTCCGAAGTGTTCCCCAACTGGTTGTGGCGTAGCCGGCAGGTGATTTTTGCGTGTCCGGCAGGTGGTTCTGGCGAGTCGAGCAGGTGGTTCCGGCGTGCTCGGCAGGTGCTTCCGGGGTCATTGGCACGTGGTTCTGGCATATCTGAGAGGTGGTTCCGGCATGCCCGGCAGGTGATTCCGGAGTGTTCGCCAAGTGTTTCCGGCGTAGCCGGCAGGTGATTTTGCCTGTCCAGCGGTCGTTCCGGCGGGTCGAGCCGGTGGTTCCGGCGGGTCCGGCAGGTGGTTCCGGTCTGTCCGGCAGATGGTTCTGTGGTGTCCGGCACGAGGTTCAGTCTGAGAGGCTGTGCCGGCATGCCCCTCACGTGATTCCGGCTTGTCCCCGAAGTGGTGCTGGTGTAGCGGGCAGGTGATTTTGGCGTGTCCAGCAGGTGGTTCTGGCGAGTCGAGCAGGTGGTTCCGGCGTGCTCGGCTGGTGCTTCCGGGGTCATTGGCACGGGGTTCTGACATGTCTGAGAGGTGGTTCCTGCATGCCCGCCAAGTGATTCCGGAGTGTTCGCCAAGTGGTTCTGGCATAGTCGGCAGGTGATTTTGGCATGTCCGGCAGGTGGTTCAGGCGAGTTGAGCAGGTGGTTCCAACGTGCTCGGCAGGTGCTTCCGGCGTCTCCGGCACGTGTTTCTGGCACATCTGACAGGTGGTTCCGGCATGCCCGAAAGGTGATTCCGGTCTGTCCGGTAGGTGGTTCCAGCCTGCATGGCATGTGGTTCTGGTACGTCTCAGAGGTGGTTGCGCATGCCCAACAGGTGATTCTGGACTGTCCGCCACATGGTTCTGGCACGTCTGAGAGGTGGTTCCGAAATGCCCGGCAGGTCATCCCAGAGAGTCGTCCAAGTGGTTCTGGCGTAGCCCACAGGTGATTTGGGCGTGTCCGGCAGGTGGTTCCGCCGTGCTCGGCAGGTGGTTCAGGCATGGCCGTCACGTGGTTCCAGTCTGTCCAGGACGTGTTTCCAGCTTCTCCGGCAGGTGGTTCTGGTACGTCTGAGAGGCGGTTCCGCCATGGCTGGCAGGTGATTCCGGACCGTCCCCCAGGTGGTTCTGTCATAGCCAGCAGTTGATATTGGCCTGTCCGGCAGGTGGTTCCAGCGAGTCGAACAGGTGGCTCCGGCGTGCTCGGCAGGCGGTTCCGGTCTGTCCGGTAGGTGATTCCGGCGTGTCCGGCACGTGCTTCCGGCACGTCTGAGAGGTGGTTCCGGCATGCGCGACAGGTGATTTCGGAGTGTCCGCCAGGTGGTTCTGGCGTACCCGGCAGGTGATTTTGGCGTGTCCGGCAGGTGGTTCCAGCAAGCCCGGCAGGTGATTCCGAAGTGTTCCCCAACTGGTTGTGGCGTAGCCGGCAGGTGATTTTTGCGTGTCCGGCAGGTGGTTCTGGCGAGTCGAGCAGGTGGTTCCGGCGTGCTCGGCAGGTGCTTCCGGGGTCATTGGAACGTGGTTCTGGCATATCTGAGAGGTGGTTCCGGCATGCCCGGCAGGTGATTCCGGAGTGTTCGCCAAGTGTTTCCGGCGTAGCCGGCAGGTGATTTTGCATGTCCAGCGGTCGTTCCGGCGGGTCGAGCCGGTGGTTCCGGCGTGTCCGGCAGGTGGTTCCGGTCTGTCCGGCAGGTGGTTCTGTGGTGTCCGGCACGAGGTTCAGTCTGAGAGGCTGTGCCGGCATGCCCCTCACGTGATTCCGGCTTGTCCCCGAAGTGGTGCTGGTGTAGCGGGCAGGCGATTTTGGCGTGTCCGGCAGGTGGTTCAGGCGAGTTGAGCAGGTGGTTGCGACGTGCTCGGCAGGTGCTTCCGGCGTCTCCGGCACGTGTTTCTGGCACATCTGACTGGTGGTTCGGCATGCCCAAAAGTTGATTTCGGTCTGTCCGGTAGGTGGTTCCGGCGTGCACGGCACGTGGTTCTGGTACGTCTCAGAGGTGGTTGCGTATGCCCAACAGGTGATCCCGGACTCTCCGCCACGTGCTTCTGGCACGTCTGAGAGGTGGTTCCAACATGCCCGGCAGGTCATTTCGGAGAGTCGTCCAAGTGGTTCTGGCGTAGCCCGCAGGTGATTTTGGCGTGTCCGGCAGGTGGTTCCGCCGTGCTCGGCAGGTGGTTCAGGCATGGCACGTGCTTCCGGCACGTCTGAGAGGTGGTTCCGGCACGCGCGACAGGTGATTTCGGAGTGTCCGCCAGGTGGTTCTGGCGTACCCAGCAGGTGATTTTGGCGTGTCCGGCAGGTGTTTCTGGCGAGTCGAGCAGGTGGCTCCGGCATGCTCGGCAGTTGCTTCTGGCGTCTCCGGCACGTGGTTCTGGTGTGTCTGAGAGCTGGTTCCGGCATGTCCGGCAGATGATTCCGGAGTGTCCGCCAAGTGGTTCTGGCATACCCAGCTGGTGATTTGGGCATGTCAGGTATGTGGTTCCGGCGAGTCGAGCAGGTGGCTCGGGCGTGCTCGGCAGGTTGTTCAGACGGGTCTGGCAGGTGTTTTCCGTCTGTTCGGGGTGTGGTTCCAGCATCTCATGCACCTGGTTCTGGCACGTCTGAGATGTGGTTCCGGCCGGCCCGACAGGTGTTTCCACAGTGTCCGCCAAGTGGTACTGGCGTAGTTGGCAGGTGATTTTGGCATGACCGGCAGGTGGTTCCAGCAAGCCCGGCAGGTGATTCCAAAGTGTTCCCCAACTGGTTGTGGCGTAGCCGGCAGGTGATTTTGGCGTGATCGGCAGGTGGTTCTGGCGAGTCGAACAGGTGGCTCCGGCATGCTCGGCAGGTGCTTCCGGCGTCTCCGGCACTTGGTTCTGGTGTGTCTGAGAGCTGGTTCCGGCATGTCCGGCAGATGATTCCGGAGTGTCCGCCAAGTGGTTCTGACATACCCAGCAGGTGATTTTGGCGTGTCAGGGAGGTGGTACCGGTGAGTCGAGCAGGTGGTTCCGGCGTGCTCAGCAGGTGGTTCAGGCGGTTCTGGCAGGTGGTATCCGTCTGTTCGGGGTGTGGTTCCAGCATCTCATGAACACGTTTCTGGCACGTCTGAGATGTGGTTCCAGCCGGCCCGACAGGTGTTTCCGCAGTGTCCGCCAAGCGGTTCTGGTGTAGTTGGCAGGTGATTTTGGCATGACTGGCAGGTGGTTCCAGCAAGCCTGGCAGGTGATTCCAAAGTGTTCACCAACTGGTTGTGGCGTAGCCGGCAGGTGATTTTTGCGTGATCGGCAGGTGGTTCTGGCGAGTCGAGCAGGTGGTTCCGGCGTGCTCGGCTGGTGCTTCCGGGGTCATTGGCACGGGGTTCTGGCATGTCTGGGAGGTGGTTCCTGCATGCCCGGCAAGTGATTCCGGAGTGTTCGCCAAGTGGTTCTGGCATAGTCGGCAGGTGATTTTGGCATGTCCGGCAGGTGGTTCAGGCGAGTTGAGCAGGTGGTTCCAACGTGCTCGGCAGGTGCTTCCGGCGTCTCCGGCACGTGTTTCTGGCACATCTGACAGGTGGTTCCGGCATGCCCGAAAGGTGATTCCGGTCTGTCCGGTAGGTGGTTCAAGCCTGCACGGCATGTGGTTCTGGTACGTCTCAGAGGTGGTTGCGCATGCCCAACAGGTGATTCCGGACTGTCCGCCACATGGTTCTGGCACGTCTGAGAGGTGGTTCCGGCATGCCCGGCAGGTCATCCCAGAGAGTCCTCCAAGTGGTTCTGGCATAACACGCAGGTGATTTTGGCGTGTCTGGCAGGTTGTTCCGTTGTGCTTGGCAGGTGGTTCAGGCTTGGCCGGCAGGTGGTTCCAGACTGTCCAGGACGTGTTTCCAGCTTCTCCGGCAGGTGGTTCTGGTACGTCTGAGAGGTGGTTCCGCCATGGCTGGCAGGTGATTCCGGACCGTCCCCCAGGTGGTTCTGGCATAGCCAGCAGTTGATATTGGCCTGTCCGGCAGGTGGTTCCAGCGAGTCGAACAGGTGGCTCCGGCGTGCTTGGCAGGTGGTTCCGATCTGTCCGGTAGGTGATTCCGGCGTGTCCGGCACGTGCTTCCGGCACGTCTGAGAGGTGGTTCCGGCATGCGCGACAGGTGGTTTCGGAGTGTCCGCCAGGTGGTTCTGGCGTACCCGGCAGGTGATTTTGGCGTGTCCGGCAGGTGTTTCTGGCGAGTCGAGCAGGTGGCTCCGGCATGCTCGGCAGGTGCTTCCGGCGTCTCCGGCACGTGGTTCTGGCGTGTCTGAGAGCTGGTTCCGGCATGTCCGGCAGACGATTCCGGAGTGTCCGCCAATTGGTTCTGGCATACCCGGCTGGTGATTTGGGCATGTCAGGTAGGTGGTTCCGGCGAGTCGATCAGGTGTCTCCGGCGTGCTCGGCAGCTTGTTCAGATGGGTCTGGCAGGTGTTTTCCGTCTTTTCGGGGTGTGGTTCCAGCATCTCATGCACATGGTTCTGGCACATCTGAGATGTGTTTCCGGCCGGCCCGACAGGTGTTTCCACAGTGTCCGCCAAGTGGTACTGGCATAGTTGGCAGGTGATTTTGGCATGACCGGCAGGTGGTTCCAGCAAGCCCGGCAGGTGATTCCGAAGTGTTCCCCAACTGGTTCTGGCGTAGCCGGCAGGTGATTTTTGCATGTCCGGCAGGTGGTTCTGGCGAGTCGAGCAGGTGGTTCCGGCGTGCTCGGCAGGTGCTTCCGGGGTCATTGGCACGTGGTTCTGGCATATCTGAGAGGTGGTTCCGGCATGCCCGGCAGGTGATTCTGGAGTGTTCGCCAAGTGTTTCCGGCGTAGCCGGCAGGTGATTTTGCATGTCCAGCGGTCGTTCCGGCGGGTCGAGCCGGTGGTTCCTGCGTGTCCGGCAGGTGGTTCCGGTCTGTCCGGCAGGTGGTTCTGTGGTGTCCGGCACGAGGTTCAGTCTGAGAGGCTGTGCCGGCATGCCCCTCAAGTGATTCCGTCTTGTCCCCGAAGTGGTGCTGGTGTAGCGGACAGGTGATTTTGGCGTGTCCGGCAGGTGGTTCAGGCGAGTTGAGCAGGTGGTTGCGACGTGCTCGGCAGGTGCTTCCGGCGTCTCCGGCACGTGTTTCTGGCACATCTGACTGGTGGTTCCGGCATGCCCAAAAGTTGATTCCGGTCTGTCCGCTAGATGGTTCCGGCGTGCACGGCACGTGGTTCTGGTACGTGTCAGAGGTGGTTGCATATGCCCAACAGGTGATTCCGGACTGTCCGCCACGTGCTTCTGGCACGTCTGAGAGGTGGTTCCAACATGCACGGCAGGTCATTTCGGAGAGTCGTCCAAGTGGTTCTGGCGTAGCCCGCAGGTGATTTTGGCGTGTCCGGCAGGTGGTTCCGCCGTGCTCGGCAGGTGGTTCAGGCATGGCCGTCACGTGGTTCCAGTCTGTCCAGGACGTGTTTCCTGCTTCTCCGGCAGGTGGTTCTGGTACGTCTGAGAGGTGGTTCCGCCATGGCTGGCAGGTGATCCCAGACTGTCCCGCAGGTGGTTCTGGCATAGCCAGCAGTTGATATTTTCCTGTCCGGCAGTTGGTTCCAGCGAGTCGGACAGGTGGCTCCGGCGTTCTTGGCAGGTGGATCCGGTCTGTCAGGTAGGTGTTTCCGGCGTGTCTGGCAAGTGCTTCCGGCACGTCTGAGAGGTGGTTCCGGCATGTCCGGCAGATGATTCCGGAGTGTCCGCCAAGTGGTTCTGGCATACCCGGCTGGTGATTTGGGCATGTCAGGTATGTGGCTCCGACGTGCTCGGCAGGTTGTTCAGACGGGTCTGGCACGTGTTTTCCGTCTGTTCGGGGTGAGGTTCCAGCATCTCATGCACATGGTTCTGGCACGTCTGAGATGTGGTTCCGGCCGGCCCGACAGGTGTTTCCACACTGTCCGCCAAGTGGTACTGGCGTAGTTGGCAGGTGATTTTGGCATGACCGGCAGGTGGTTCCAGCAAGCCCGGCAGGTGATTCCGAAGTGTTCCCCAACTGGTTGTGGCGTAGCCGGCAGGTGATTTTTGCGTGTCCGGCAGGTGGTTCTGGCGAGTCGAGCAGGTGGTTCCGGCGTGCTCGGCAGGTGCTTCCGGGGTCATTGGCACGTGGTTCTGGCATATCTGAGAGGTGGTTCCGTCATGCCCGGCAGGTGATTCCTGAGTGTTCGCCAAGTGTTTCCGGCGTAGCCGGCAGGTGATTTTGCATGTCCAGCGGTCGTTCCGGCGGGTCGAGCCGGTGGTTCCGGCGCGTCTGGCAGGTGGTTCCGGTCTGTCCGGCAGGTGGTTCTGTGGTGCCCTGCACGAGGTTCAGTCTGATAGGCTGTGCCGGCATGCCCCTCACGTGATTCCGGCTTGTCCCCGAAGTGGTGCTGGTGTAGCGGGCAGGTGATTTTGGCGTGTCCGGCAGGTGGTTCAGGCGAGTTGAGCAGGTGGTTGCGACGTGCTCGGCAGGTGCTTCCGGCGTCTCCGGCACGTGTTTCTGGCACATCTGACTGGTGGTTCCGGCATGCCCAAAAGTTGATTCCGGTCTGTCCGGTAGGTGGTTCCGGCGTGCACGGCACGTGGTTGTGGTACGTGTCACAGTTGGTTGCGTATGCCCAACAGGTGATTCCGGACTGTCCGCCACGTGCTTCTGGCACGTCTGAGAGGTGGTTCCAACACGCCCGGCAGGTCATTTCGGAGAGTCGTCCAAGTGGTTCTTGCGTAGCCCGCAGGTGATTTTGGCGTGTCCGGCAGGTGGTTCCGCCGTGCTCGGCAGGTGGTTCAGGCATGGCCGTCACGTGGTTCCAGTCTGTGCAGGACGTGTTTCCAGCTTCTCCAGCAGGTGGTTCTGGTACGTCTGAGAGGTGGTTCCGCCATGGCTGGCAGGTGATCCCGGACTGTCCCCCAGGTGGTTCTGGCATAGCCAGCAGTTGATATTGGCCTGTCCGGCAGGTGGTTCCAGCGAGTCGAACAGGTGGCTCCGGCGTTCTTGGCAGGTGGTTCCGGTCTGTCCGGTAGGTGTTTCCGGCGTGTCTGGCACGTGCTTCCGGCACGTCTGAGAGGTGGTTCCGGCATGCGCGACAGGTGATTTCGGAGTGTCCGCCAGGTGGTTCTGGCGTACCCGGCAGGTGATTTTGGCGTGTCCGGCAGGTGTTTCTGGCGAGTCGAGCAGGTGGCTCCGGCATGCTCGGCAGGTGCTTCCGGCGTCTCTGGCACTTGGTTCTGGTGTGTCTGAGAGCTGGTTCCGGCATGTCCGGCAGATGATTCCGGAGTGTCCGCCAAGTGGTTCTGGCATACCCAGCAGGTGATTTTGGCGTGTCAGGGAGGTGGTACCGGTGAGTCGAGCAGGTGGTTCCGGCGTGCTCAGCAGGTGGTTCAGGCGGTTCTGGCAGGTGGTATCCGTCTGTTCGGGGTGTGCTTCCAGCATCTCATGAACACGTTTCTGGCACATCTGAGATGTGGTTCCAGCCGGCCCGACAGGTGTTTCCGCAGTGTCCGCCAAGCGGTTCTGGCGTAGTTGGCAGGTGATTTTGGCATGACTGGCAGGTGGTTCCAGCAAGCCTGGCAGGTGATTCCAAAGTGTTCCCCAACTGGTTGTGGCGTAGCCGGCAGGTGATTTTTGCGTGATCGGCAGGTGGTTCTGGCGAGTCGAGCAGGTGGTTCCGGCGTGCTCGGCTGGTGCTTCCAGGGTCATTGGCACGGGGTTCTGGCATGTCTGAGATGTGGTTGCTGCATGCCCGGCAAGTGATTCCGGAGTGTTCGCCAAGTGGTTCTGGCATAGTCGGCAGGTGATTTTGGCATGTCCGGCAGGTGGTTCAGGCGAGTTGAGCAGGTGGTTCCAACGTGCTTGGCAGGTGCTTCCGGCGTCTCCGGCACGTGTTTCTGGCACATCTGACAGGTGGTTCCGGCATGCCCGAAAGGTGATTCCGGTCTGTCCCGTAGGTGGTTCCAGCCTGCACGGCATGTGGTTCTGGTACGTCTCAGAGGTGGTTGCGCATGCCCAACAGGTGATTCAGACTGTCCGCCACATGGTTCTGGCACGTCTGAGAGGTGGTTCCGGCATGCCCGGCAGGTCATCCCAGAGAGTCCTCCAAGTGGTTCTGGCATAACACGCAGGTGATTTTGGCGTGTCTGGCAGGTTGTTCCGTTGTGCTTGGCAGGTGGTTCAGGCTTGGCCGGCAGGTGGTTCCAGACTGTCCAGGACGTGTTTCCAGCTTCTCCGGCAGGTGGTTCTGGTACGTCTGAGAGGTGGTTCCGCCATGGCTGGCAGGCGATTCCGGACCGTCCCCCAGGTGTTTCTGGCATAGCCAGCAGTTGATATTGGCCTGTCCGGCAGGTGGTTCCAAGAGTCGAACAGGTGGCTCCGGCGTGCTCGGCAGGTGGTTCCGGTCTGTCCGGTAGGTGATTCCGGCGTGTCCGGCACGTGCTTCCGGCACGTCTGAGAGGTGGTTCCGGCATGCGCGACTGGTGGTTTCGGAGTGTCCGCCAGGTGGTTCTGGCGTACCCGGCAGGTGATTTTGGCGTGTCCGGCAGGTGTTTCTGGCGAGTCGAGCAGGTGGCTCCGGCATGCTCGGCAGGTGCTTCCGGCGTCTCCGGCACGTGGTTCTGGTGTGTCTGAGAGCTGGTTCCGGCATGTCCGGCAGATGATTCCGGAGTGTCCGCCAAGTGGTTCTGGCATACCCGGCTGGTGATTTGGGCATGTCAGGTAGGTGGTTCCGGCGAGTCGAGCAGGTGGCTCCGCCGTGCTCGGCAGGTTGTTCAGACGGGTCTGGCAGGTGTTTTCCGTCTGTTCGCGGTGTGGTTCCAGCATCTCATGCACATGGTTCTGGCACGTCTGAGATGTGGTTCCGGCCGGCCCGACAGGTGTTTCCACAGTGTCCGCCAAGTGGTACTGGCGTAGTTGGCAGGTGATTTTGGCATGACTGGCAGGTGGTTCCAGCAAGCCCGGCAGGTGATTCCGAAGTGTTCCCCAACTGGTTGTGGCGTAGCCGGCAGGTGATTTTTGCGTGTCCGGCAGGTGGTTCTGGCGAGTCGAGCAGGTGGTTCCGGCGTGCTCGGCAGGTGCTTCCGGGGTCATTGGCACGTGGTTCTGGCATATCTGAGAGGTGGTTCCGGCATGCCCGGCAGGTGATTCCGGAGTGTTCGCCAAGTGTTTCCGGCGTAGCCGGCAGGTGATTTTGCATGTCCAGCGGTCGTTCCGGCGGGTCGAGCCGGTGGTTCCGGCGTGTCCGGCAGGTGGTTCCGGTCTGTCCGGCAGGTGGTTCTGTGGTGTCCGGCACGAGGTTCAGTCTGAGAGGCTGTGCCGGCATGCCCCTCACATGATTCAGGCTTGTCCCCGAAGTGGTGCTGGTGTAGCGGGCAGGCGATTTTGGCGTGTCCTGCAGGTGCTTCAGGCGAGTTGAGCAGGTGGTTGCGACGTGCTCGGCAGGTGCTTCCGGCGTCTCCGGCACGTGTTTCTGGCACATCTGACTGGTGGTTCCGGCATGCCCAAAAGTTGATTCCGGTCTGTCCGGTAGGTGGTTCCGGCGTGCACGGCACGTGGTTCTGGTACGTCTCAGAGGTGGTTGCGTATGCCCAACAGGTGATTCCGGACTGTCCGCCACATGCTTCTGGCACGTCTGAGAGGTGGTTCCAACATGCCCGGCAGGTCATTTCGGAGAGTCATCCAAGTGGTTCTGGCGTAGCCCGCAGGTGATTTTGGCGAGTCCGGCAGGTGGTTCAGGCATGGCCGTCACGTGGTTCCAGTCTGTCCAGGACGTGTTTCCAGCTTCTCCGACAGGTGGTTCTGGTACGTCTGAGAGGTGGTTCCGCCATGGCTGGCAGGTGATTCCGGACCGTCCCCCAGGTGGTTCTGGCATAGCCAGCAGTTGATATTGGCCTGTCCGGCAGGTGGTTCCAGCGAGTCGAACAGGTGGCTCCGGCGTGCTCGGCAGGTGGTTCCGGTCTGTCCGGTAGGTGATTCCGGCGTGTCCGGCACGTGCTTCCGGCACGTCTGAGAGGTGGTTCCGGCATGCGCGACTGGTGGTTTCGGAGTGTCCGCCAGGTGGTTCTGGCGTACCCGGCAGGTGATTTTGGCGTGTCCGGCAGGTGTTTCTGGCGAGTCGAGCAGGTGGCTCCGGCATGCTCGGCAGGTGCTTCCGGCGTCTCCGGCACGTGGTTCTGGTGTGTCTGAGAGCTGGTTCCGCCATGTCCGGCAGATGATTCCGGAGTGTCCGCCAAGTGGTTCTGGCATACCCGGCTGGTGATTTGGGCATGTCAGGTAGGTGGTTCCGGCGAGTCGAGCAGGTGGCTCCGCCGTGCTCGGCAGGTTGTTCAGACGGGTCTGGCAGGTGTTTTCCGTCTGTTCGCGGTGTGGTTCCAGCATCTCATGCACATGGTTCTGGCACGTCTGAGATGTGGTTCCGGCCGGCCCGACAGGTGTTTCCACAGTGTCCGCCAAGTGGTACTGGCGTAGTTGGCAGGTGATTTTGGCATGACTGGCAGGTGGTTCCAGCAAGCCCGGCAGGTGATTCCGAAGTGTTCCCCAACTGGTTGTGGCGTAGCCGGCAGGTGATTTTTGCGTGTCCGGCAGGTGGTTCTGGCGAGTCGAGCAGGTGGTTCCGGCGTGCTCGGCAGGTGCTTCCGGGGTCATTGGCACGTGGTTCTGGCATATCTGAGAGGTGGTTCCGGCATGCCCGGCAGGTGATTCCGGAGTGTTCGCCAAGTGTTTCCGGCGTAGCCGGCAGGTGATTTTGCATGTCCAGCGGTCGTTCCGGCGGGTCGAGCCGGTGGTTCCGGCGTGTCCGGCAGGTGGTTCCGGTCTGTCCGGCAGGTGGTTCTGTGGTGTCCGGCACGAGGTTCAGTCTGAGAGGCTGTGCCGGCATGCGCCTCACATGATTCAGGCTTGTCCCCGAAGTGGTGCTGGTGTAGCGGGCAGGCGATTTTGGCGTGTCCTGCAGGTGCTTCAGGCGAGTTGAGCAGGTGGTTGCGACGTGCTCGGCAGGTGCTTCCGGCGTCTCCGGCACGTGTTTCTGGCACATCTGACTGGTGGTTCCGGCATGCCCAAAAGTTGATTCCGGTCTGTCCGGTAGGTGGTTCTGGCGTGCACGGCACGTGGTTCTGGTACGTCTCAGAGGTGGTTGCGTATGCCCAACAGGTGATTCCGGACTGTCCGCCACATGCTTCTGGCACGTCTGAGATGTGGTTCCAACATGCCCGGCAGGTCATTTCGGAGAGTCATCCAAGTGGTTCTGGCGTAGCCCGCAGGTGATTTTGGCGAGTCCGGCAGGTGGTTCAGGCATGGCCGTCACGTGGTTCCAGTCTGTCCAGGACGTGTTTCCAGCTTCTCCGACAGGTTGTTCTGGTACGTCTGAGAGGTGGTTCCGCCATGGCTGGCAGGTGATTCCGGACCGTCCCCCAGGTGGTTCTGGCATAGCCAGCAGTTGATATTGGCCTGTCCGGCAGGTGGTTCCAGCGAGTCGAACAGGTGGCTCCGGCGTGCTCGGCAGGTGGTTCCGGTCTGTCCGGTAGGTGATTCCGGCGTGTCCGGCACGTGCTTCCGGCACGTCTGAGAGGTGGTTCCGGCATGCGCGACAGGTGGTTTCGGAGTGTCCGCCAGGTGGTTCTGGCGTACCCAGCAGGTGATTTTGGCGTGTCCGGCAGGTGTTTCTGGCGAGTCGAGCAGGTGGCTCCGGCATGCTCGGCAGGTGCTTCCGGCGTCTCCGGCACGTGGTTCTGGTGTGTCTGACAGCTGCTTCCGGCATGTCCGGCAGATGATTCCGGAGTGTCCGCCAAGTGGTTCTGGCATACCCGGCTGGTGATTTGGGCATGTCAGGTATGTGGTTCCGGCGAGTCGAGCAGGTGGCTCCGGCGTGCTCGGCAGGTTGTTCAGACGGGTCTGGCAGGTGTTTTCCGTCTGTTCGGGGTGTGGTTCCAGCATCTCATGCACATGGTTCTGGCACGTCTGAGATGTGGTTCCGGCCGGCCCGACAGGTGTTTCCACAGTGTCCACCAAGTGGTACTGGCGTAGTTGGCAGGTGATTTTGGCATGACCGGCAGGTGGTTCCAGCAAGCCCGGCAGGTGATTCTGAAGTGTTCCCCAACTGGTTGTGGCGTAGCCGGCAGGTGATTTTTGCGTGTCCGGCAGGTGGTTCTGGCGAGTCGAGCAGGTGGTTCCGTCGTGCTCGGCACGTGCTTCCGGGGTCATTGGCTCGTGGTTCTGGCATATCTGAGAGGTGGTTCCGGCATGCCCGGCAGGTGATTCCGGAGTGTTCGCCAAGTGTTTCCGGCATAGCCGGCAGGTGATTTTGCATGTCCAGCGGTCGTTCTGGCGGGTCGAGCCGGTGGTTCCGGCGTGTCCGGCAGGTGGTTCCGGTCTGTCCGGCAGGTGGTTCTGTGGTGTCCGGCACGAGGTTCAGTCTGAGAGGCTGTGCCGGCATGCCCCTCACGTGATTCCGGCTTGTCCCCGAAGTGGTGCTGGTGTAGCGGGCAGGTGATTTTGGCGTGTCCGGCAGGTGGTTCAGGCGAGTTGAGCAGGTGGTTGCGACGTGCTCGGCAGGTGCTTCCGGCGTCTCCGGCACGTGTTTCTGGCACATCTGACTGGTGGTTCCGGCATGCCCAAAAGTTGATTCCGGTCTGTCCGGTAGGTGGTTCCGGCGTGCACGGCACGTGGTTCTGGTACGTGTCAGAGGTGGTTGCGTATGATCAACTGGTGATTCCGGACTGTCCGCCACGTGCTTCTGGCACGTCTGAGAGGTGGTTCCAACATGCCCGGCAGGTCATTTCGGAGAGTCGTCCAAGTGGTTCTGGCGTAGCCCGCAGGTGATTTGGGCGTGTCCGGCAGGTGGTTCCGCCGTGCTCGGCAGGTGGTTCAGGCATGGCCGTCACGTGGTTCCAGTCTGTCCAGGACGTGTTTCCAGCTTCTCCGGCAGGTGGTTCTGGTACGTCTGAGAGGTGGTTCCGCCATGGCTGGCAGGTGATCCCGGACTGTCCCCCAGGTGGTTCTGGCATAGCCAGCAGTTGATATTGGCCTGTCCGGCAGGTGGTTCCAGCGAGTCGAACAGGTGGCTCCGGCGTGCTCGGCAGGTGGTTCCGGTCTGTCCGGTAGGTGATTCCGGCGTGTCCGGCACGTGCTTCCGGCACGTCTGAGAGGTGGTTCCGGCATGCGCGACTGGTGGTTTCGGAGTGTCCGCCAGGTGGTTCTGGCGTACCCGGCAGGTGATTTTGGCGTGTCCGGCAGGTGTTTCTGGCGAGTCGAGCAGGTGGCTCCGGCATGCTCGGCAGGTGCTTCCGGCGTCTCCGGCACGTGGTTCTGGTGTGTCTGAGAGCTGGTTCCGCCATGTCCGGCAGATGATTCCGGAGTGTCCGCCAAGTGGTTCTGGCATACCCGGCTGGTGATTTGGGCATGTCAGGTAGGTGGTTCCGGCGAGTCGAGCAGGTGGCTCCGCCGTGATCGGCAGGTTGTTCAGACGGGTCTGGCAGGTGTTTTCCGTCTGTTCGCGGTGTGGTTCCAGCATCTCATGCACATGGTTCTGGCACGTCTGAGATGTGGTTCCGGCCGGCCCGACAGGTGTTTCCACAGTGTCCGCCAAGTGGTACTGGCGTAGTTGGCAGGTGATTTTGGCATGACCGGCAGGTGGTTCCAGCAAGCCCGGCAGGTGATTCCGAAGTGTTCCCCAACTGGTTGTGGCGTAGCCGGCAGGTGATTTTTGCGTGTCCGGCAGGTGGTTCTGGCGAGTCGAGCAGGTGGTTCCGGCGTGCTCGGCAGGTGCTTCCGGGGTCATTGGCACGTGGTTCTGGCATATCTGAGAGGTGGTTCCGGCATGCCCGGCAGGTGATTCCGGAGTGTTCGCCAAGTGTTTCCGGCGTAGCCGGCAGGTGATTTTGCATGTCCAGCGGTCGTTCCGGCGGGTCGAGCCGGTGGTTCCGGCGTGTCCGGCAGGTGGTTCCGGTCTGTCCGGCAGGTGGTTCTGTGGTGTCCGGCACGAGGTTCAGTCTGAGAGGCTGTGCCGGCATGCGCCTCACATGATTCAGGCTTGTCCCCGAAGTGGTGCTGGTGTAGCGGGCAGGCGATTTTGGCGTGTCCTGCAGGTGCTTCAGGCGAGTTGAGCAGGTGGTTGCGACGTGCTCGGCAGGTGCTTCCGGCGTCTCCGGCACGTGTTTCTGGCACATCTGACTGGTGGTTCCGGCATGCCCAAAAGTTGATTCCGGTCTGTCCGGTAGGTGGTTCTGGCGTGCACGGCACGTGGTTCTGGTACGTCTCAGAGGTGGTTGCGTATGCCCAACAGGTGATTCCGGACTGTCCGCCACATGCTTCTGGCACGTCTGAGATGTGGTTCCAACATGCCCGGCAGGTCATTTCGGAGAGTCATCCAAGTGGTTCTGGCGTAGCCCGCAGGTCATTTTGGCGAGTCCGGCAGGTGGTTCAGGCATGGCCGTCACGTGGTTCCAGTCTGTCCAGGACGTGTTTCCAGCTTCTCCGACAGGTGGTTCTGGTACGTCTGAGAGGTGGTTCCGCCATGGCTGGCAGGTGATTCCGGACCGTCCCCCAGGTGGTTCTGGCATAGCCAGCAGTTGATATTGGCCTGTCCGGCAGGTGGTTCCAGCGAGTCGAACAGGTGGCTCCGGCGTGCTCGGCAGGTGGTTCCGGTCTGTCCGGTAGGTGATTCCGGCGTGTCCGGCACGTGCTTCCGGCACGTCTGAGAGGTGGTTCCGGCATGCGCGACAGGTGGTTTCGGAGTGTCCGCCAGGTGGTTCTGGCGTACCCAGCAGGTGATTTTGGCGTGTCCGGCAGGTGTTTCTGGCGAGTCGAGCAGGTGGCTCCGGCATGCTCGGCAGGTGCTTCCGGCGTCTCCGGCACGTGGTTCTGGTGTGTCTGACAGCTGCTTCCGGCATGTCCGGCAGATGATTCCGGAGTGTCCGCCAAGTGGTTCTGGCATACCCGGCTGGTGATTTGGGCATGTCAGGTATGTGGTTCCGGCGAGTCGAGCAGGTGGCTCCGGCGTGCTCGGCAGGTTGTTCAGACGGGTCTGGCAGGTGTTTTCCGTCTGTTCGGGGTGTGGTTCCAGCATCTCATGCACATGGTTCTGGCACGTCTGAGATGTGGTTCCGGCCGGCCCGACAGGTGTTTCCACAGTGTCCACCAAGTGGTACTGGCGTAGTTGGCAGGTGATTTTGGCATGACCGGCAGGTGGTTCCAGCAAGCCCGGCAGGTGATTCTGAAGTGTTCCCCAACTGGTTGTGGCGTAGCCGGCAGGTGATTTTTGCGTGTCCGGCAGGTGGTTCTGGCGAGTCGAGCAGGTGGTTCCGTCGTGCTCGGCACGTGCTTCCGGGGTCATTGGCTCGTGGTTCTGGCATATCTGAGAGGTGGTTCCGGCATGCCCGGCAGGTGATTCCGGAGTGTTCGCCAAGTGTTTCCGGCATAGCCGGCAGGTGATTTTGCATGTCCAGCGGTCGTTCTGGCGGGTCGAGCCGGTGGTTCCGGCGTGTCCGGCAGGTGGTTCCGGTCTGTCCGGCAGGTGGTTCTGTGGTGTCCGGCACGAGGTTCAGTCTGAGAGGCTGTGCCGGCATGCCCCTCACGTGATTCCGGCTTGTCCCCGAAGTGGTGCTGGTGTAGCGGGCAGGTGATTTTGGCGTGTCCGGCAGGTGGTTCAGGCGAGTTGAGCAGGTGGTTGCGACGTGCTCGGCAGGTGCTTCCGGCGTCTCCGGCACGTGTTTCTGGCACATCTGACTGGTGGTTCCGGCATGCCCAAAAGTTGATTCCGGTCTGTCCGGTAGGTGGTTCCGGCGTGCACGGCACGTGGTTCTGGTACGTGTCAGAGGTGGTTGCGTATGATCAACTGGTGATTCCGGACTGTCCGCCACGTGCTTCTGGCACGTCTGAGAGGTGGTTCCAACATGCCCGGCAGGTCATTTCGGAGAGTCGTCCAAGTGGTTCTGGCGTAGCCCGCAGGTGATTTGGGCGTGTCCGGCAGGTGGTTCCGCCGTGCTCGGCAGGTGGTTCAGGCATGGCCGTCACGTGGTTCCAGTCTGTCCAGGACGTGTTTCCAGCTTCTCCGGCAGGTGGTTCTGGTACGTCTGAGAGGTGGTTCCGCCATGGCTGGCAGGTGATCCCGGACTGTCCCCCAGGTGGTTCTGGCATAGCCAGCAGTTGATATTGGCCTGTCCGGCAGGTGGTTCCAGCGAGTCGAACAGGTGGCTCCGGCGTGCTCGGCAGGTGGTTCCGGTCTGTCCGGTAGGTGATTCCGGCGTGTCCGGCACGTGCTTCCGGCACGTCTGAGAGGTGGTTCCAGCATGCGCGACTGGTGGTTTCGGAGTGTCCGCCAGGTGGTTCTGGCGTACCCGGCAGGTGATTTTGGCGTGTCCGGCAGGTGTTTCTGGCGAGTCGAGCAGGTGGCTCCGGCATGCTCGGCAGGTGCTTCCGGCGTCTCCGGCACGTGGTTCTGGTGTGTCTGAGAGCTGGTTCCGCCATGTCCGGCAGATGATTCCGGAGTGTCCGCCAAGTGGTTCTGGCATACCCGGCTGGTGATTTGGGCATGTCAGGTAGGTGGTTCCGGCGAGTCGAGCAGGTGGCTCCGCCGTGATCGGCAGGTTGTTCAGACGGGTCTGGCAGGTGTTTTCCGTCTGTTCGCGGTGTGGTTCCAGCATCTCATGCACATGGTTCTGGCACGTCTGAGATGTGGTTCCGGCCGGCCCGACAGGTGTTTCCACAGTGTCCGCCAAGTGGTACTGGCGTAGTTGGCAGGTGATTTTGGCATGACCAGCAGGTGGTTCCAGCAAGCCCGGCAGGTGATTCCGAAGTGTTCCCCAACTGGTTGTGGCGTAGCCGGCAGGTGATTTTTGCGTGTCCGGCAGGTGGTTCTGGCGAGTCGAGCAGGTGGTTCCGGCGTGCTCGGCAGGTGCTTCCGGGGTCATTGGCACGTGGTTCTGGCATATCTGAGAGGTGGTTCCGGCATGCCCGGCAGGTGATTCCGGAGTGTTCGCCAAGTGTTTCCGGCGTAGCCGGCAGGTGATTATGCATGTCCAGCGGTCGTTCCGGCGGGTCGAGCCGGTGGTTCCGGCGTGTCAGGCAGGTGGTTCCGGTCTGTCCGGCAGGTGGTTCTGTGGTGTCCGGCACGACGTTCAGTCTGAGAGGCTGTGCCGGCATGCCCCTCACGTGATTCCGGCTTGTCCCCGAAGTGGTGCTGGTGTAGCGGGCAGGTGATTTTGGCGTGTCCGGCAGGTGGTTCAGGCGAGTTGAGCAGGTGGTTGCGACGTGCTCGGCAGGTGCTTCCGGCGCCTCCGGCACGTGTTTCTGGCACATCTGACTGGTGGTTCCGGCATGTCCAAAAGTTGATTCCGGTCTGTCCGGTAGGTGGTTCCGGCGTGCACGGCACGTGGTTCTGGTACGTCTCAGAGGTGGTTGCGTATGCCCAACAGGTGATTCCGGACTGTCCGCCACGTGCTTCTGGCACGTCTGAGAGGTGGTTCCAACATGCCCGGCAGGTCATTTCGGAGAGTCATCCAAGTGGTTCTGGCGTAGCCCGCAGGTGATTTTGGCGTGTCCGGCAGGTGGTTCAGGCATGGCCGTCACGTGGTTCCAGTCTCTCCAGGACGTGTTTCCAGCTTCTCCGGCAGGTGGTTCTGGTACGTCTGAGAGGTGGTTCCGCCATGGCTGGCAGGTGATCCCGGACTGTCCCCCAGGTGGTTCTGGCATAGCCAGCAGTTGATATTGGCCTGTCCGGCAGGTGGTTCCAGCGAGTCGAACAGGTGGCTCCGGCGTTCTTGGCAGGTGGTTCCGGTCTGTCCGGTAGGTGTTTCCGGCGTGTCTGGCACGTGCTTCCGGCACGTCTGAGAGGTGGTTCCGGCATGCGCGGCAGGTGATTCCGTAGTGTCCGCCAGATGGTTCTGGCATACCCGGCAGGTGATTTTGGCGTGTCCGGCAGGTGTTTCTGTCGAGTCGAGCAGGTGGTTCCGGCGTGCTCAGCAGGTGGTTCAGGCGGTTCTGGCAGGTGGTATCCGTCTGTTCGGGGTGTGGTTCCAGCATCTCATGAACACGTTTCTGGCACGTCTGAGATGTGGTTCCAGCCGGCCCGACAGGTGTTTCCGCAGTGTCCGCCAAGCGGTTCTGGCGTAGTTGGCAGGTGATTTTGGCATGACTGGCAGGTGGTTCCAGCAAGCCTGGCAGGTGATTCCAAAGTGTTCCCCAACTGGTTGTGGCGTAGCCGGCAGGTGATTTTGGCGTGATCGGCAGGTGGTTCTGGCGAGTCGAGCAGGTGGTTCCGGCGTGCTCGGCTGGTGCTTTCCGGGGTCATTGGCACGGGGTTCTGGCATGTCTGAGAGGTGGTTCCTGCATGCCCGGCAAGTGATTCCGGAGTGTTCGCCAAGTGGTTCTGGCATAGTCGGCAGGTGATATTGGCATGTCCGGCAGGTGGTTCAGGCGACTTGAGCAGGTGGTTCCAACGTGCTTGGCAGGTGCTTCCGGCGTCTCCGGCACGTGTTTCTGGCACATCTGACAGGTGGTTCCGGCATGCCCGAAAGGTGATTCCGGTCTGTCCCGTAGGTGGTTCCAGCCTGCACGGCATGTGGTTCTGGTACGTCTCACAGGTGGTTGCGCATGCCCAACAGGTGATTCCGGACTGTCCGCCACATGGTTCTGGCACGTCTGAGAGGTGGTTCCGGCATGCCCGACAGGTCATCCCAGAGAGTCCTCCAAGTGGTTCTGGCATAACACGCAGGTGATTTTGGCGTGTCTGGCAGGTTGTTCCGTTGTGCTTGGCAGGTGGTTCAGGCTTGGCCGGCAGGTGGTTCCAGACTGTCCAGGACGTGTTTCCAGCTTCTCCGGCAGGTGGTTCTGGTACGTCTGAGAGGTGGTTCCGCCATGGCTGGCAGGTGATTCCGGACCGTCCCCCAGGTGGTTCTGGCATAGCCAGCAGTTGATATTGGCCTGTCCGGCAGGTGGTTCCAGCGAGTCGAACAGGTGGCTCCGGCGTGCTCGGCAGGTGGTTCCGGTCTGTCCGGTAGGTGATTCCGGCGTGTCCGGCACGTGCTTCCGGCACGTCGGAGAGGTGGTTCCGGCATGCGCGACTGGTGGTTTCGGAGTGTCCGCCAGGTGGTTCTGGCGTACCCAGCAGGTGATTTTGGCGTGTCCGGCAGGTGTTTCTGGCGAGTCGAGCAGGTGGCTCGGGCGTGCTCGGCAGGTTGTTCAGACGGGTCTGGCAGGTGTTTTCCGTCTGTTCGGGGTGTGGTTCCAGCATCTCATGCACCTGGTTCTGGCACGTCTGAGATGTGGTTCCGGCCGGCCCGACAGGTGTTTCCACAGTGTCCGCCAAGTGGTACTGGCGTAGTTGGCAGGAGATTTTGGCATGACCGGCAGGTGGTTCCAGCAAGCCCGGCAGGTGATTCCGAAGAGTTCCCCAACTGGTTGTGGCGTAGCCGGCAGGTGATTTTTGCGTGTATGGCAGGTGGTTCCAGCGAGTCGAACAGGTGGCTCCGGCGTTCTTGGCAGGTGGTTCCGGTCTGTCCGGTAGGTGTTTCCGGCGTGTCTGGCACGTGCTTCCGGCACGTCTGAGAGGTGGTTCCGGCATGCGCGGCAGGTGATTCCGTAGTGTCCGCCAGGTGGTTCTGGCATACCCGGCAGGTGATTTTGGCGTGTCCGGCAGGTGTTTCTGGCGAGTCGAGCAGGTGGCTCCGGCATGCTCGGCAGGTGCTTCCGGCGTCTCCGGCACTTGGTTCTGGTGTGTCTGAGAGCTGGTTCCGGCATGTCCGGCAGATGATTCCGGAGTGTCCGCCAAGTGGTTCTGGCATACCCAGCAGGTGATTTTGGCGTGTCAGGGAGGTGGTACCGGTGAGTCGAGCAGGTGGTTCCGGCGTGCTCAGCAGGTGGTTCAGGCGGTTCTGGCAGGTGGTATCCGTCTGTTCGGGGTGTGGTTCCAGCATCTCATGAACACGTTTCTGGCACGTCTGAGATGTGGTTCCAGCCGGCCCGACAGGTGTTTCCGCAGTGTCCGCCAAGCGGTTCTGGCGTAGTTGGCAGGTGATTTTGGCATGACTGGCAGGTGGTTCCAGCAAGCCTGGCAGGTGATTCCAAAGTATTCCCCAACTGGTTGTGGCGTAGCCGGCAGGTGATTTTGGCGTGATCGGCAGGTGGTTCTGGCGAGTCGAGCAGGTGGTTCCGGCGTGCTCGGCTGGTGCTTCCGGGGTCATTGGCACGGGGTTCTGGCATGTCTGAGAGGTGGTTCCTGCATGCCCGGCAAGTGATTCCGGAGTGTTCGCGAAGTGGTTCTGGCATAGTCGGCAGGTGATTTTGGCATGTCCGGCAGGTGGTTCAGGCGAGTTGAGCAGGTGGTTCCAACGTGCTCGGCAGGTGCTTCCGGCGTCTCCGGCACGTGTTTCTGGCACATCTGACAGGTGGTTCCAGCATGCCCGAAAGGTGATTCCGGTCTGTCCCGTAGGTGGTTCCAGCCTGCACGGCATGTGGTTCTGGTACGTCTCAGAGGTGGTTGCACATGCCCAACAGGTGATTCCGGACTGTCCGCCACATGGTTCTGGCACGTCTGAGAGGTGGTTCCGGCATGCCCGGCAGGTCATCCCAGAGAGTCCTCCAAGTGGTTCTGGCATAACACGCAGGTGATTTTGGCGTGTCTGGCAGGTTGTTCCGTTGTGCTTGGCAGGTGGTTCAGGCTTGGCCGGCAGGTGGTTCCAGACTGTCCAGGACGTGTTTCCAGCTTCTCCGGCAGGTGGTTCTGGTACGTCTGAGAGGTGGTTCCGCCATGGCTGGCAGGAGATTCCGGACCGTCCCCCAGGTGGTTCTGGCATAGCCAGCAGTTGATATTGGCCTGTCCGGCAGGTGGTTCCAGCGAGTCGAACAGGTGGCTCCGGCGTGCTCGGCAGGTGGTTCCGGTCTGTCCGGTAGGTGATTCCAGCGTGTCCGGCACGTGCTTCCGGCACGTCTGAGAGGTGGTTCCGGCATGCGCGACAGGTGGTTTCGGAGTGTCCGCCAGGTGGTTCTGGCGTACCCGGCAGGTGATTTTGGCGTGTCCGGCAGGTGTTTCTGGCGAGTCGAGCAGGTGGCTCCGGCATGCTCGGCAGGTGCTTCCGGCGTCTCCGGCACGTGGTTCTGGTGTGTCTGAGAGCTGCTTCCGGCATGTCCGGCAGATGATTCCGGAGTGTCCGGCAAGTGGTTCTGGCATACCCAGCTGGTGATTTGGGCATGTCAGGTAGGTGGTTCCGGCGAGTCGAGCAGGTGGCTCCGGCGTGCTCGGCAGGTTGTTCAGACGGGTCTGGCAGGTGTTTTCCGTCTGTTCGGGTTGTGGTTCCAGCATCTCATGCACATGGTTCTGGCACGTCTGAGATGTGGTTCCGGCCGGCCCGACAGGTGTTTCCACAGTGTCCGCCAAGTGGTACTGGCGTAGTTGGCAGGTGATTTTGGCATGATCGGCAGGTGGTTCCAGCAAGCCCGGCAGGTGATTCCGAAGTGTTCCCCAACTGGTTGTGGCGTAGCCGGCAGGTGATTTTTGCGTGTCCGGCAGGTGGTTCTGGCGAGTCGAGCAGATGGTTCCGGCGTGCTCGGCAGGTGCTTCCGGGGTCATTGGCACGTGGTTCTGGCATATCTGATAGGTGGTTCCGGCATGCCCGGCAGGTGATTCCGGAGTGTTCGCCAAGTGTTTCCGGCGTAGCCGGCAGGTGATTTTGCATGTCCAGCGGTCGTTCCGGCGGGTCGAGCCGGTGGTTCCGGCGTGTCCGGCAGGTGGTTCCGGTCTGTCCGGCAGGTGGTTCTGTGGTGTCTGGCACGAGGTTCAGTCTGAGAGGCTGTGCCGGCATGCCCCTCACGTGATTCCGGCTTGTCCCCGAAGTGGTGCTGGTGTAGCGGGCAGGTGATTTTGGCGTGTCCGGCAGGTGGTTCAGGCGAGTTGAGCAGGTGGTTGCGACGTGCTCGGCAGGTGCTTCCGGCGTCTCCGGCACGTGTTTCTGGCACATCTGACTGGTGGTTCCGGCATGCCCAAAAGTTGATTCCGGTCTGTCCGGTAGGTGGTTCCGGCGTGCACGGCACGTGGTTCTGGTACGTCTCAGAGGTGGTTGCGTATGCCCAACAGGTGATTCCGGACTGTCCGCCACGTGCTTCTGGCACGTCTGAGAGGTGGTTCCAACATGCCCGGCAGGTCATTTCGGAGAGTCATCCAAGTGGTTCTGGCGTAGCCCGCAGGTGATTTTGGCGTGTCCGGCAGGTGGTTCAGGCATGGCCGTCACGTGGTTCCAGTCTCTCCAGGACGTGTTTCCAGCTTCTCCGGCAGGTGGTTCTGGTACGTCTGAGAGGTGGTTCCGCCATGGCTGGCAGGTGATCCCGGACTGTCCCCCAGGTGGTTCTGGCATAGCCAGCAGTTGATATTGGCCTGTCCGGCAGGTGGTTCCAGCGAGTCGAACAGGTGGCTCCGGCGTTCTTGGCAGGTGGTTCCGGTCTGTCCGGTAGGTGTTTCCGGCGTGTCTGGCACGTGCTTCCGGCACGTCTGAGAGGTGGTTCCGGCATGCGCGGCAGGTGATTCCGTAGTGTCCGCCAGATGGTTCTGGCATACCCGGCAGGTGATTTTGGCGTGTCCGGCAGGTGTTTCTGGCGAGTCGAGCAGGTGGTTCCGGCGTGCTCAGCAGGTGGTTCAGGCGGTTCTGGCAGGTGGTATCCGTCTGTTCGGGGTGTGGTTCCAGCATCTCATGAACACGTTTCTGGCACGTCTGAGATGTGGTTCCAGCCGGCCCGACAGGTGTTTCCGCAGTGTCCGCCAAGCGGTTCTGGCGTAGTTGGCAGGTGATTTTGGCATGACTGGCAGGTGGTTCCAGCAAGCCTGGCAGGTGATTCCAAAGTGTTCCCCAACTGGTTGTGGCGTAGCCGGCAGGTGATTTTGGCGTGATCGGCAGGTGGTTCTGGCGAGTCGAGCAGGTGGTTCCGGCGTGCTCGGCTGGTGCTTTCCGGGGTCATTGGCACGGGGTTCTGGCATGTCTGAGAGGTGGTTCCTGCATGCCCGGCAAGTGATTCCGGAGTGTTCGCCAAGTGGTTCTGGCATAGTCGGCAGGTGATATTGGCATGTCCGGCAGGTGGTTCAGGCGACTTGAGCAGGTGGTTCCAACGTGCTTGGCAGGTGCTTCCGGCGTCTCCGGCACGTGTTTCTGGCACATCTGACAGGTGGTTCCGGCATGCCCGAAAGGTGATTCCGGTCTGTCCCGTAGGTGGTTCCAGCCTGCACGGCATGTGGTTCTGGTACGTCTCACAGGTGGTTGCGCATGCCCAACAGGTGATTCCGGACTGTCCGCCACATGGTTCTGGCACGTCTGAGAGGTGGTTCCGGCATGCCCGACAGGTCATCCCAGAGAGTCCTCCAAGTGGTTCTGGCATAACACGCAGGTGATTTTGGCGTGTCTGGCAGGTTGTTCCGTTGTGCTTGGCAGGTGGTTCAGGCTTGGCCGGCAGGTGGTTCCAGACTGTCCAGGACGTGTTTCCAGCTTCTCCGGCAGGTGGTTCTGGTACGTCTGAGAGGTGGTTCCGCCATGGCTGGCAGGTGATTCCGGACCGTCCCCCAGGTGGTTCTGGCATAGCCAGCAGTTGATATTGGCCTGTCCGGCAGGTGGTTCCAGCGAGTCGAACAGGTGGCTCCGGCGTGCTCGGCAGGTGGTTCCGGTCTGTCCGGTAGGTGATTCCGGCGTGTCCGGCACGTGCTTCCGGCACGTCTGAGAGGTGGTTCCGGCATGCGCGACTGGTGGTTTCGGAGTGTCCGCCAGGTGGTTCTGGCGTACCCGGCAGGTGATTTTGGTGTGTCCGGCAGGTGTTTCTGGCGAGTCGAGCAGGTGGCTCGGGCGTGCTCGGCAGGTTGTTCAGACGGGTCTGGCAGGTGTTTTCCGTCTGTTCGGGGTGTGGTTCCAGCATCTAATGCACCTGGTTCTGGCACGTCTGAGATGTGGTTCCGGCCGGCCCGACAGGTGTTTCCACAGTGTCCGCCAAGTGGTACTGGCGTAGTTGGCAGGAGATTTTGGCATGACCGGCAGGTGGTTCCAGCAAGCCCGGCAGGTGATTCCGAAGTGTTCCCCAACTGGTTGTGGCGTAGCCGGCAGGTGATTTTTGCGTGTATGGCAGGTGGTTCCAGCGAGTCGAACAGGTGGCTCCGGCGTTCTTGGCAGGTGGTTCCGGTCTGTCCGGTAGGTGTTTCCGGCGTGTCTGGCACGTGCTTCCGGCACGTCTGAGAGGTGGTTCCGGCATGCGCGGCAGGTGATTCCGTAGTGTCCGCCAGGTGGTTCTGGCATACCCGGCAGGTGATTTTGGCGTGTCCGGCAGGTGTTTCTGGCGAGTCGAGCAGGTGGCTCCGGCATGCTCGGCAGGTGCTTCCGGCGTCTCCGGCACTTGGTTCTGGTGTGTCTGAGAGCTGGTTCCGGCATGTCCGGCAGATGATTCCGGAGTGTCCGCCAAGTGGTTCTGGCATACCCAGCAGGTGATTTTGGCGTGTCAGGGAGGTGGTACCGGTGAGTCGAGCAGGTGGTTCCGGCGTGCTCAGCAGGTGGTTCAGGCGGTTCTGGCAGGTGGTATCCGTCTGTTCGGGGTGTGGTTCCAGCATCTCATGAACACGTTTCTGGCACGTCTGAGATGTGGTTCCAGCCGGCCCGACAGGTGTTTCCGCAGTGTCCGCCAAGCGGTTCTGGCGTAGTTGGCAGGTGATTTTGGCATGACTGGCAGGTGGTTCCAGCAAGCCTGGCAGGTGATTCCAAAGTATTCCCCAACTGGTTGTGGCGTAGCCGGCAGGTGATTTTGGCGTGATCGGCAGGTGGTTCTGGCGAGTCGAGCAGGTGGTTCCGGCGTGCTCGGCTGGTGCTTCCGGGGTCATTGGCACGGGGTTCTGGCATGTCTGAGAGGTGGTTCCTGCATGCCCGGCAAGTGATTCCGGAGTGTTCGCGAAGTGGTTCTGGCATAGTCGGCAGGTGATTTTGGCATGTCCGGCAGGTGGTTCAGGCGAGTTGAGCAGGTGGTTCCAACGTGCTTGGCAGGTGCTTCCGGCGTCTCCGGCACGTGTTTCTGGCACATCTGACAGGTGGTTCCAGCATGCCCGAAAGGTGATTCCGGTCTGTCCCGTAGGTGGTTCCAGCCTGCACGGCATGTGGTTCTGGTACGTCTCAGAGGTGGTTGCACATGCCCAACAGGTGATTCCGGACTGTCCGCCACATGGTTCTGGCACGTCTGAGAGGTGGTTCCGGCATGCCCGGCAGGTCATCCCAGAGAGTCCTCCAAGTGGTTCTGGCATAACACGCAGGTGATTTTGGCGTGTCTGGCAGGTTGTTCCGTTGTGCTTGGCAGGTGGTTCAGGCTTGGCCGGCAGGTGGTTCCAGACTGTCCAGGACGTGTTTCCAGCTTCTCCGGCAGGTGGTTCTGGTACGTCTGAGAGGTGGTTCCGCCATGGCTGGCAGGTGATTCCGGACCGTCCCCCAGGTGGTTCTGGCATAGCCAGCAGTTGATATTGGCCTGTCCGGCAGGTGGTTCCAGCGAGTCGAACAGGTGGCTCCGGCGTGCTCGGCAGGTGGTTCCGGTCTGTCCGGTAGGTGATTCCAGCGTGTCCGGCACGTGCTTCCGGCACGTCTGAGAGGTGGTTCCGGCATGCGCGACTGGTGGTTTCGGAGTGTCCGCCAGGTGGTTCTGGCGTACCCGGCAGGTGATTTTGGCGTGTCCGGCAGGTGTTTCTGGCGAGTCGAGCAGGTGGCTCCGGCATGCTCGGCAGGTGCTTCCGGCGTCTCCGGCACGTGGTTCTGGTGTGTCTGAGAGCTGCTTCCGGCATGTCCGGCAGATGATTCCGGAGTGTCCGGCAAGTGGTTCTGGCATACCCGGCTGGTGATTTGGGCATGTCAGGTAGGTGGTTCCGGCGAGTCGAGCAGGTGGCTCCGGCGTGCTCGGCAGGTTGTTCAGACGGGTCTGGCAGGTGTTTTCCGTCTGTTCGGGTTGTGGTTCCAGCATCTCATGCACATGGTTCTGGCACGTCTGAGATGTGGTTCCGGCCGGCCCGACAGGTGTTTCCACAGTGTCCGCCAAGTGGTACTGGCGTAGTTGGCAGGTGATTTTGGCATGACCGGCAGGTGGTTCCAGCAAGCCCGGCAGGTGATTCCGAAGTGTTCCCCAACTGGTTGTGGCGTAGCCGGCAGGTGATTTTTGCGTGTCCGGCAGGTGGTTCTGGCGAGTCGAGCAGGTGGTTCCGGCGTGCTCGGCAGGTGCTTCCGGGGTCATTGGCACGTGGTTCTGGCATATCTGAGAGGTGGTTCCGGCATGCCCGGCAGGTGATTCCGGAGTGTTCGCCAAGTGTTTCCGGCGTAGCCGGCAGGTGATTTTGCATGTCCAGCGGTCGTTCCGGCGGGTCGAGCCGGTGGTTCCGGCGTGTCCGGCAGGTGGTTCCTGTCTGTCCGGCAGGTGGTTCTGTGGTGTCTGGCACGAGGTTCAGTCTGAGAGGCTGTGCCGGCATGCCCCTCACGTGATTCCGGCTTGTCCCCGAAGTGGTGCTGGTGTAGCGGGCAGGTGATTTTGGCGTGTCCGGCAGGTGGTTCAGGCGAGTTGAGCAGGTGGTTGCGACGTGCTCGGCAGGTGCTTCCGGCGTCTCCGGCACGTGTTTCTGGCACATCTGACTGGTGGTTCCGGCATGCCCAAAAGTTGATTCCGGTCTGTCCGGTAGGTGGTTCCGGCGTGCACGGCACGTGGTTCTGGTACGTGTCAGAGGTGGTTGCGTATGCCCACCAGGTGATTCCGGACTGTCCGCCACGTGCTTCTGGCACGTCTGAGAGGTGGTTCCAACATGCCCGGCAGGTCATTTCGGAGAGTCGTCCAAGTGGTTCTGGCGTAGCCCGCAGATAATTTGGGCGTGTCCGGCAGGTGGTTCCGCCGTGCTCGGCAGGTGGTTCAGGCATGGCCGTCACGTGGTTCCAGTCTGTCCAGGACGTGTTTCCAGCTTCTCCGGCAGGTGGTTCTGGTACGTCTGAGAGGTGGTTCCGCCATGGCTGGCAGGTGATCCCGGACTGTCCCCCAGGTGGTTCTGGCATAGCCAGCAGTTGATATTGGCCTGTCCGGCAGGTGGTTCCAGCGAGTCGAACAGGTGGCTCCGGCGTTCTTGGCAGGTGGTTCCGGTCTGTCCGGTAGGTGTTTCCGGCGTGTCTGGCACGTGCTTCCAGCACGTCTGAGAGGAGGTTCCGGCATGTGCGGCAGGTGATTCCGTAGTGTCCGTCAGGTGGTTCTGGCGTGCCCGGCAGGTGATTTTGGCGTGTCCGGCAGGCGTTTCTGGCGAGTCGAGCAGGTGGCTCCGGCATGCTCGGCAGGTGCTTCCGGCGTCTCCGGCACTTGGTTCTGGTGTGTCTGAGAGCTGGTTCCGGCATGTCCGGCAGATGATTCCGGAGTGTCCGCCAAGTGGTTCTGGCATACCCAGCAGGTGATTTTGGCTTGTCAGGGAGGTGGTACCGGTGAGTCGAGCAGGTGGTTCCGGCGTGCTCAGCAGGTGGTTCCAGCAAGCCTGGCAGGTGATTCCAAAGTGTTCACCAACTGGTTGTGGCGTAGCCGGCAGGTGATTTTGGCGTGATCGGCAGGTGGTTCTGGCGAGTCGAGCAGGTGGTTCCGGTGTGCTCGGCTGGTGCTTCCGGGGTCATTGGCACGGGGTTCTGGCATGTCTGAGAGGTGGTTCCTGCATGCCCGGTAAGTGATTCCGGAGTGTTCGCGAAGTGGTTCTGGCATAGTCGGCAGGTGATTTTGGCATGTCCGGCAGGTGGTTCAGGCGAGTTGAGCAGGTGGTTCCAACGTGCTTGGCAGGTGCTTCCGGCGTCTCCGGCACGTGTTTCTGGCACATCTGACAGGTGGTTCCAGCATGCCCGAAAGGTGATTCCGGTCTGTCCCGTAGGTGGTTCCAGCCTGCACGGCATGTGGTTCTGGTACGTCTCAGAGGTGGTTGCACATGCCCAACAGGTGATTCCGGACTGTCCGCCACATGGTTCTGGCACGTCTGAGAGGTGGTTCCGGCATGCCCGGCAGGTCATCCCAGAGAGTCCTCCAAGTGGTTCTGGCATAACACGCAGGTGATTTTGGCGTGTCTGGCAGGTTGTTCCGTTGTGCTTGGCAGGTGGTTCAGGCTTGGCCGGCAGGTGGTTCCAGACTGTCCAGGACGTGTTTCCAGCTTCTCCGGCAGGTGGTTCTGGTACGTCTGAGAGGTGGTTCCGGCATGCCCGGCAGGTGATTCCGGAGTGTTCGCCAAGTGTTTCCGGCGTAGCCGGCTGGTGAGTTTGCATGTCCAGCGGTCGTTCCGGCGGGTCGAGCCGGTGGTTCCGGCGTGTCCGGCAGGTGGTTCCGGTTTGTCCGGCAGGTGGTTCTGTGGTGTCCGGCACGAGGTTCAGTCTGAGAGGCTGTGCCGGCATGCCCCTCACGTGATTCCGGCTTGTCCCCGAAGTGGTGCTGGTGTAGCGGGCAGGCGATTTTGGCCTGTCTGGCAGGTGGTTCAGGCGAGTTGAGCAGGTGGTTGCGACGTGCTCGGCAGGTGCTTCCGGCGTCTCCGGCACGTGTTTCTGGCACATCTGACTGGTGGTTCGGCATGCCCAAAAGTTGATTTCGGTCTGTCCGGTAGGTGGTTCCGGCGTGCACGGCACGTGGTTCTGGTACGTCTCAGACGTGGTTGCGTATGCCCAACAGGTGATTCCGGACTGTCCGCCACGTGCTTCTGGCACGTCTGAGAGGTGGTTCCAACATGCCCGGCAGGTCATTTCGGAGAGTCGTCCAAGTGGTTCTGGCGTAGCCCACAGGTGATTTGGGCGTGTCCGGCAGGTGGTTCCGCCGTGCTCGGCAGGTGGTTCAGGCATGGCCGTCACGTGGTTCCAGTCTGTCCAGGACGTGTTTCCAGCTTCTCCGGCAGGTGGTTCTGGTACGTCTGAGAGGTGGTTCCGCCATGGCTGGCAGGTGATCCCGGACTGTCCCCCAGGTGGTTCTGGCATAGCCAGCAGTTGATATTGGCCTGTCCGGCAGGTGGTTCCAGCGAGTCGAACAGGTGGCTCCGGCGTTCTTGGCAGGTGGTTCCGGACTGTCCGGTAGGTGTTTCCGGCGTGTCTGGCACGTGCTTCCGGCACGTCTGAGAGGTGGTTCCGGAATGCGCGGCAGGTGATTCCGTAGTGTCCGCCAGGTGGTTCTGGCGTACCCGGCAGGTGATTTTGGCGTGTCCGGCAGGTGTTTCTGGCGAGTCGAGCAGGTATCTCCGGCATGCTCGGCAGGTGCTTCCGGCGTCTCCGGCACTTGGTTCCGGTGTGTCTGAGGGCTGGTTCCGGCATGTCCGTCAGATGATTCCGGAGTGTCCGCCAAGTGGTTCTGGCATACGCAGCAGGTGATTTTGGCGTGTCAGGGAGGTGGTACCGGTGAGTCGAGCAGGTGGTTCCGGCGTGCTCAGCAGGTGGTTCAGGCGGTTCTGGCAGGTGGTATCCGTCTGTTCGGGGTGTGGTTCCAGCATCTCATGAACACGTTTCTGGCACGTCTGAGATGTGGTTCCAGCCGGCCCGACAGGTGTTTCCGCAGTGTCCGCCAAGCGGTTCTGGCGTAGTTGGCAGGTGATTTTGGCATGACTGGCAGGTGGTTCCAGCAAGCCTGGCAGGTGATTCCAAAGTGTTCACCAACTGGTTGTGGCGTAGCCGGCAGGTGATTTTGGCGTGATCGGCAGGTGGTTCTGGCGAGTCGAGCAGGTGGTTCCGGCGTGCTCGGCTGGTGCTTCCGGGGTCATTGGCACGGGGTTCTGGCATGTCTGAGAGGTGGTTCCTGCATGCCCGGCAAGTGATTCCGGAGTGTTCGCCAAGTGGTTCTGGCATAGTCGGCAGGTGATTTTGGCATGTCCGGCAGGTGGTTCAGGCGAGTTGAGCAGGTGGTTCCAACGTGCTCGGCAGGTGCTTCCGGCGTCTCCGGCACGTGTTTCTGGCACTTCTGACAGGTGGTTCCGGCATGCCCGAAAGGTGATTCCCGTCTGTCCGGTAGGTGGTTCCAGCCTGCACGGCATGTGGTTCTGGTACGTCTCAGAGGTGGTTGCGCATGCCCAACAGGTGATTCCGGACTGTCCGCCACATGGTTCTGGCACGTCTGAGAGGTGGTTCCGGCATGCCCGGCAGGTCATCCCAGAGAGTCCTCCAAGTGGTTCTGGCATAACACGCAGGTGATTTTGGCGTGTCTGGCAGGTTGTTCCGTTGTGCTTGGCAGGTGGTTCAGGCTTGGCCGGCAGGTGGTTCCAGACTGTCCAGGACGTGTTTCCAGCTTCTCCGGCAGGTGGTTCTGGTACGTCTGAGAGGTGGTTCCGCCATGGCTGGCAGGTGATTCCGGACCGTCCCCCAGGTGGTTCTGGCATAGCCAGCAGTTGATATTGGCCTGTCCGGCAGGTGGTTCCAGCGAGTCGAACAGGTGGCTCCGGCATGCTCGGCAGGTGGTTCCGGTCTGTCCGGTAGGTGATTCCGGCGTGTCCGGCACGTGCTTCCGGCACGTCTGAGAGCTGGTTCCGGCATGCGCGACAGGTGGTTTCAGAGTGTCCGCCAGGTGGTTCTGGCGTACCCGGCAGGTGATTTTGGCGTGTCCGGCAGGTGTTTCTGGCGAGTCGAGCAGGTGGCTCCGGCATGCTCGGCAGGTGCTTCCGGCGTCTCCGGCACGTGGTTCTGGTGTGTCTGAGAGCTGGTTCCGGCATGTCCGGCAGATGATTCCGGAGTGTCCGCCAAGTGGTTCTGGCATACCCGGCTGGTGATTTGGGCATGTCAGGTAGGTGGTTGCGGCAAGTCGAGCAGGTGGCTCGGGCGTGCTCGGCAGGTTGTTCAGACGGGTCTGGCAGGTGTTTTCCGTCTGTTCGGGGTGTGGTTCCAGCATCTCATGCACCTGGTTCTGGCACGTCTGAGATGTGGTTCCGGCCGGCCCGACAGGTGTTTCCACAGTGTCCGCCAAGTGGTACTGGCATAGTTGGCAGGTGATTTTGGCATGACCGGCAGGTGGTTCCAGCAAGCCCGGCAGGTGATTCCGAAGTGTTCCCCAACTGGTTGTGGCGTAGCCGGCAGGTGATTTTTGCGTGTCCGGCAGGTGGTTCTGGCGAGTCGAGCAGGTGGTTCCGGCGTGCTCGGCAGGTGCTTCCGGGGTCATTGGCACGTGGTTGTGGCATATCTGAGTGGTGGTTCCGGCATGCCCGGCAAGTGATTCCGGAGTGTTCGAAAAGTGTTTCCGGCGTAGCCGGCAGGTGAGTTTGCATGTCCAGCGGTCGTTCTGGCGGGTCGAGCCGGTGGTTCCGGCGTGTCCGGCAGGTGGTTCCAGTCTTTCCGGCAGGTGGTTCTGTGGTGTCCGGCACGAGGTTCAGTCTGAGAGGCTGTGCCGGCATGCCCCTCACGTGATTCCGGCTTGTCCCCGAAGTGGTGCTGGTGTAGCGGGCAGGCGATTTTGGCCTGTCTGGCAGGTGGTTCAGGCGAGTTGAGCAGGTGGTTGCGACGTGCTCGGCAGGTGCTTCCGGCGTCTCCGGCACGTGTTTCTGGCACATCTGACTGGTGGTTCCGGCATGCCCAAAAGTTGATTCCGGTCTGTCCGGTAGGTGGTTCCGGTGTGCACTGCACGTGCTTCTGGTACGTCTCAGAGGTGGTTGCGTATGCCCAACAGGTGATTCCGGACTGTCCGCCACGTGCTTCTGGCACGTCTGAGAGGTGGTTCCAACATGCCCGGCAGGCCATTTTGGAGAGTCGTCCAAGTGGTTCTGGCGTAGCCCGCAGGTGATTTTGGCCTGTCCGGCAGGTGGTTCCGCCGTGCTCGGCAGGTGGTTCAGGCATGGCCGTCACGTGGTTCCAGTCTGTCCAGGACGTGTTTCCAGCTTCTCCGGCAGGTGGTTCTCGTACGTCTGAGAGGTGGTTCCGCCATGGCTGGCAGGTGATCCCGGACTGTCCCCCAGGTGGTTCTGGCATAGCCAGCAGTTGATATTGGCCTGTCCGGCAGGTGGTTCCAGCGAGTCGAACAGGTGGCTCCGGCGTTCTTGGCAGGTGGTTCCGGTCTGCCCGGTAGGTCTTTCTGGCGTGTCTGGCACGTGCTTCCGGCACGTCTGAAAGGTGGTTCCGGCATGCGCGGCAGGTGATTCCGTAGTGTCCGCCATGTGGTTCTGGCATACCCGGCATGTGATTTTGGCGTGTCCGGCAGGTGTTTCTGGCGAGTCGAGCAGGTGGCTCCGGCATGCTCGGCAGGTGCTTCCGGCGTCTCCGGCACTTGGTTCTGGTGTGTCTGAGAGCTGGTTCCGGCATGTCCGGCAGATGATTCCGGAGTGTCCGCCAAGTGGTTCTGGCATACCCAGCAGGTGATTTTGGCGTGTCAGGGAGGTGGTACCGGTGATTCGAGCAGGTGGTTCCAGCGTGCTCAGCAGGTGGTTCAGGCGGTTCTGGCAGGTGGTATCCGTCTGTTCGGGGTGTGGTTCCAGCATCTCATGAACACGTTTCTGGCACGTCTGAGATGTGGTTCCAGCCGGCCCGACAGGTGTTTCCGCAGTGTCCGCCAAGCGGTTCTGGCGTAGTTGGCAGGTGATTTTGGCATGACTGGCAGGTGGTTCCAGCAAGCCTGGCAGGTGATTCCAAAGTGTTCACCAACTGGTTGTGGCGTAGCCGGCAGGTGATTTTTGCGTGATCGGCAGGTGGTTCTGGCGAGTCGACCAGGTGGTTCTGGCGTGCTCGGCTGGTGCTTCCGGGGTCATTGGCACGGGGTACTGGCATGTCTGAGAGGTGGTTTCTGCATGCCCGGCAAGTGATTCCGGAGTGTTCGCCAAGTGGTTCTGGCATAGTCGGCAGGTGATTTTGGCATGTCCGGCAGGTGGTTCAGGCGAGTTGAGCAGGTGGTTCCAACGTGCTTGGCAGGTGCTTCCGGCGTGTCCGGCACGTGCTTCCGGCACGTCTGAGAGGTGGTTCCGGCATGCGCGACAGGTGATTTCGGAGTGTCCGCCAGGTGGTTCTGGCTTACCCAGCAGGTGATTTTGGCGTGTCCGGCAGGTGTTTCTGGCGAGTCGAGCAGGTGGCTCCGGCATGCTCGGCAGGTGCTTCTGGCGTCTCCGGCACGTGGTTCTGGTGTGTCTGAGAGCTGGTTCCGGCATGTCCGGCAGATGATTCCGGAGTGTGCGCCAAGTGGTTCTGGCATACCCGGCTGGTGATTTGGGCATGTCAGGTAGGTGGTTCCGGCGAGTCGAGCAGGTGGCTCGGGCGTGCTCGGCAGGTTGTTCAGACGGGTCTGGCAGGTGTTTTCCATCTGTTCGGGGTGTGGTTCCAGCATCTCATGCACATGGTTCTGGCACATCTGAGATGTGGTTCCGGCCGGCCCGACAGGTGTTTCCACAGTGTCCGCCAAGTGGTACTGGCGTAGTTGGCAGGTGATTTAGGCATGACCGGCAGGTGGTTCCAGCAAGCCCGGCAGGTGATTCCGAAGTGTTCCCCAACTGGTTGTGGCGTAGCCGGCAGGTGATTTTTGCATGTCCGGCAGGTGGTTCTGGTGAGTCGAGCAGGTGGTTCCGGCGTGCTCGGCAGGTGCTTCCGGGGTCATTGGCACGTGGTTCTGGCATATCTGAGAGGTGGTTTCGGCATGCCCGGCAGGTGATTCCGGAGTGTTCGCCAAGTGTTTCCGGCGTAGCCGGCAGGTGATTTTGCATGTCCAGCGGTCGTTCCGGCGTGTCGAGCCGGTGGTTCCGGCGTGTCCGGCATGTGGTTCCGGTCTGTCCGGCAGGTGGTTCTGTGGTGTCCGGCACGAGGTTCAGTCTGAGAGGCTGTGCCGGCATGCCCCTCACGTGATTCCGGCTTGTCCCCGAAGTGGTGCTGGTGTAGCGGGCAGGTGATTTTGGCGTGTCCGGCTGGTGGTTCAGGCGAGTTGAGCAGGTGGTTCCAACGTGCTCGGCAGGTGCTTCCGGCGTCTCCGGCACGTGTTTCTGGCACATCTGACAGGTGGTTCCGGCATGCCCGAAAGGTGATTCCGGTCTGTCCGGTAGGTGGTTCCAGCCTGCACGGCATGTGGTTCTGGTACGTCTCAGAGGTGGTTGCGCATGCCCAACAGGTGATTCCGGACTGTCCGCCACATGGTTCTGGCACGTCTGAGAGGTGGTTCCAGCATGCCCGGCAGGTCATCCCAGAGAGTCCTCCAAGTTGTTCTGGCATAACACGCAGGTGATTTTGGCGTGTCTGGCAGGTTGTTCCGTTGTGCTTGGCAGGTGGTTCAGGCTTGGCCGGCAGGTGGTTCCAGACTGTCCAGGACGTGTTTCCAGCTTCTCCGGCAGGTGGTTCTGGTACGTCTGAGAGGTGGTTCCGCCATGGCTGGCAGGTGATTCCGGACCGTCCCCCAGGTGGTTCTGGCATAGCCAGCAGTTGATATTGGCCTGTCCGGCAGGTGGTTCCAAGAGTCGAACAGGTGGCTCCGGCGTGCTCGGCAGGTGGTTCCGGTCTGTCCGGTAGGTGATTCCGGCGTGTCCGGCACGTGCTTGTGGCACGTCTGAGAGGTGGTTCCGGAATGCGCGACAGGTGATTTCGGAGTGTCCGCCAGGTGGTTCTGGCGTACCCGGCAGGTGATTTTGGCGTGTCCGGCAGGTGTATCTGGCGAGTCGAGCAGGTGGCTCTGGGATGCTCGGCAGGTGCTTCCGGCGTCTCCGGCACGTGGTTCTGGTGTGTCTGAGAGCTGGTTCCGGCATGTCCGGCAGATGATTCTGGAGTGTCCGCCAAGTGGTTCTGGCATACCCGGCTGGTGATTTGGGCATGTCACATAGGTGTTTCCGGCGGGTCGAGCAGGTGGCTCCGGCGTGCTCGGCAGGTTGTTCAGACGGGTCTGGCAGGTGTTTTCCCTCTGTTAGGGGTGTGGTTCCACCATCTCATGCACATGGTTCTGGCACGTCAGCGATGTGGTTCCGGCCGGCCCGACGGGTTTTTCCACAGTGTCCGCCAAGTGGTACTGGCGTAGTTGGCAGGAGATTTTGGCATGACCAGCAGGTGGTTCCAGCAAGCCCGGCAGGTGATTCCGAAGTGTTCCCCAACTGGTTGTGGCGTAGCCGGCAGGTGATTTTTGCGTGTCCGGCAGGTGGTTCTGGCGAGTCGAGCAGGTGGTTCCAGCGTGCTCGGCAGGTGCTTCCGGGGTCATTGGCACGTGGTTCTGGCATATCTGAGAGGTGGTTCCGGCATGCCCGGCAGGTGATTCCGGAGTGTTCGCCAAGTGTTTCCGGCATAGCCGGCAGGTGATTTTGCATGTCCAGCGGTCGTTCCGGCGGGTCGAGCTGGTGGTTCCGGCGTGTCCGGCAGGTGGTTCCGGTCTGTCCGGCAGGTGGTTCTGTGGTGTCCGGCACGAGGTTCAGTCTGAGAGGCTGTGCCGGCATGCCCCTCACGTGATTCCGGCTTGTCCCCGAAGTGGTGAGGGTGTAGCGGGCAGGTGATTTTGGCGTGTCCGGCAGGTGGTTCAGGCGAGTTGAGCAGGTGATTGCGAAGTGCTCGGCAGGTGCTTCCGGCGTCTCCGGCACGTGTCTCTGGCACATCTGACTGGTGGTTCCGGCATGCCCAAAAGTTGATTCCGGTCTGTCCGGTAGGTGGTTCCGGCGTGCACGGCACGTGGTTCTGGTACGTCTCAGAGGTGGTTGCGTATGCCCACCAGGTGATTCCGGACTGTCCGCCACTTGCTTCTGGCACGTCTGAGAGGTGGTTCCAACATGCCCGGCAGGTCATTTCGGAGAGTCGTCCAAGTGGTTCTGGCGTAGCCCGCAGGTGATTTGGGCGTGTCCGGCAGGTGGTTCCGCCGTGCTCGGCAGGTGGTTCAGGCATGGCCGTCACGTGGTTCCAGTCTGTCCAGGACGTGTTTCCAGCTTCTCCGGCAGGTGGTTCTGGTACGTCTGAGAGGTGGTTCCGCCATGGCTGGCAGGTGATCCCGGACTGTCCCCCAGGTGGTTCTGGCATAGCCAGCAGTTGATATTGGCCTGTCCGGCAGGTGGTTCCAGCGAGTCGAACAGGTGGCTCCGGCGTTCTTGGCAGGTGGTTCCGGTCTGTCCGGTAGGTGTTTCCGGCGTGTCTGGCACGTGCTTCCGGCACGTCTGAGAGGTGGTTCCGGCATGCGCGGCAGGTGATTCCGTAGTGTCCGCCAGGTGGTTCTGGCATACCCGGCAGGTGATTTTGGCGTGTCCGGCAGGTGTTTCTGGCGAGTCGAGCAGGTGGCTCCGGCATGCTCGGCAGGTGCTTCCGGCGTCTCTGGCACTTGGTTCTGGTGTGTCTGAGAGCTGGTTCCGGCATGTCCGGCAGATGATTCCGGAGTGTCCGCCAAGTGGTTCTGGCATACCCAGCAGGTGATTTTGGCGTGTCAGGGAGGTGGTACCGGTGAGTCGAGCAGGTGGTTCCGGCGTGCTCAGCAGGTGGTTCAGGCGGTTCTGGCAGGTGGTATCCGTCTGTTCGGGGTGTGCTTCCAGCATCTCATGAACACGTTTCTGGCACATCTGAGATGTGGTTCCAGCCGGCCCGACAGGTGTTTCCGCAGTGTCCGCCAAGCGGTTCTGGCGTAGTTGGCAGGTGATTTTGGCATGACTGGCAGGTGGTTCCAGCAAGCCTGGCAGGTGATTCCAAAGTGTTCCCCAACTGGTTGTGGCGTAGCCGGCAGGTGATTTTGGCGTGATCGGCAGGTGGTTCTTGCGAGTCGAGCAGGTGGTTCCGGCGTGCTCGGCTGGTGCTTCCGGGGTCATTGGCACGGGGTTCTGGCATGTCTGAGAGGTGGTTCCTGCATGCCCGGCAAGTGATTCCGGAGTGTTCGCCAAGTGGTTCTGGCATAGTCGGCAGGTGATTTTGGCATGTCCGGCAGGTGGTTCAGGCGAGTTGAGCAGGTGGTTCCAACGTGCTTGGCAGGTGCTTCCGGCGTCTCCGGCACGTGTTTGTGGCACATCTGACAGGTGGTTCCGGCATGCCCGAAAGGTGATTCCGGTCTGTCCCGTAGGTGGTTGCAGCCTGCACGGCATGTGGTTCTGGTACGTCTCAGAGGTGGTTGCGCATGCCCAACAGGTGATTCCGGACTGTCCGCCACAGGGTTCTGGCACGTCTGAGAGGTGGTTCCGGCATGCCCGACAGGTCATCCCAGAGAGTCCTCCAAGTGGTTCTGGCATAACACGCAGGTGATTTTGGCGTGTCTGGCAGGTTGTTCCGTTGTGCTTGGCAGGTGGTTCAGGCTTGGCCGGCAGGTGGTTCCAGACTGTCCAGGACGTGTTTCCAGCTTCTCCGGCAGGTGGTTCTGGTACGTCTGAGAGGTGGTTCCGCCATGGCTGGCAGGTGATTCCCGACCATCCCCCAGGTGGTTCTGGCATAGCCAGCAGTTGATATTGGCCTGTCCGGCAGGTGGTTCCAGCGAGTCGAACAGGTGGCTCCGGCGTGCTCGGCAGGTGGTTCCGGTCTGTCCGGTAGGTGATTCCGGCGTGTCCGGCACGTGCTTCCGGCACGTCTGAGAGGTGGTTCCGGCATGCGCGACTGGTGGTTTCGGAGTGTCCGCCAGGTGGTTCTGGCGTACCCGGCAGGTGATTTTGGCGTGTCCGGCAGGTGTTTCTGGCGAGTCGAGCAGGTGGCTCCGGCATGCTCGGCAGGTGCTTCCGGCGTCTCCGGCACGTGGTTCTGGTGTGTCTGAGAGCTGGTTCCGCCATGTCCGGCAGATGATTCCGGAGTGTCCGCCAAGTGGTTCTGGCATACCCGGCTGGTGATTTGGGCATGTCAGGTAGGTGGTTCCGGCGAGTCGAGCAGGTGGCTCCGCCGTGCTCGGCAGGTTGTTCAGACGGGTCTGGCAGGTGTTTTCCGTCTGTTCGCGGTGTGGTTCCAGCATCTCATGCACATGGTTCTGGCACGTCTGAGATGTGGTTCCGGCCGGCCCGACAGGTGTTTCCACAGTGTCCGCCAAGTGGTACTGGCGTAGTTGGCAGGTGATTTTGGCATGACCGGCAGGTGGTTCCAGCAAGCCCGGCAGGTGATTCCGAAGTGTTCCCCAACTGGTTGTGGCGTAGCCGGCAGGTGATTTTTGCGTGTCCGGCAGGTGGTTCTGGCGAGTCGAGCAGGTGGTTCCGGCGTGCTCGGCAGGTGCTTCCGGGGTCATTGGCACGTGGTTCTGGCATATCTGAGAGGTGGTTCCGGCATGCCCGGCAGGTGATTCCGGAGTGTTCGCCAAGTGTTTCCGGCGTAGCCGGCAGGTGATTTTGCATGTCCAGCGGTCGTTCCGGCGGGTCGAGCCGGTGGTTCCGGCGTGTCCGGCAGGTGGTTCCGGTCTGTCCGGCAGGTGGTTCTGTGGTGTCCGGCACGAGGTTCAGTCTGAGAGGCTGTGCCGGCATGCCCCTCACGTGATTCCGGCTTGTCCCCGAAGTGGTGCTGGTGTAGCGGGCAGGTGATTTTGGCGTGTCCGGCAGGTGGTTCAGGCGAGTTGAGCAGGTGGTTGCGACGTGCTCGGCAGGTGCTTCCGGCGTCTCCGGCACGTGTTTCTGGCACATCTGACTGGTGGTTCCGGCATGCCCAAAAGTTGATTCCGGTCTGTCCGGTAGGTGGTTCCGGCGTGCACGGCACGTGGTCCTGGTACGTCTCAGAGGTGGTTGCGTATGCCCAACAGGTGATTCCGGACTGTCCGCCACGTGCTTCTGGCACGTCTGAGAGGTGGTTCCAAAATGCCCGGCAGGTCATTTCGGAGAGTCATCCAAGTGGTTCTGGCGTAGCCCGCAGGTGATTTTGGCGAGTCCGGCAGGTGGTTCAGGCATGGCCGTCACGTGGTTCCAGTCTGTCCAGGACGTGTTTCCAGCTTCTCCGGCAGGTGGTTCTGGTACGTCTGAGAGGTGGTTCCGCCATGGCTGGCAGGTGATCCCGGACTGTCCCCCAGATGGTTCTGGCATAGCCAGCAGTTGATATTGGCCTGTCCGGCAGGTGGTTCCAGCGAGTCGAACAGGTGGCTCCGGCGTTCTTGGCAGGTGGTTCCGGTCTGTCCGGTAGGTGTTTCCGGCGTGTCTGGCACGTGCTTCCGGCACGTCTGAGAGGTGGTTCCGGCATGCACGGCAGGTGATTCCGTAGTGTCCGCCAGGTGGTTCTGGCGTACCCGGCAGGTGATTTAGGCGTGTCCGGCAGGTGTTTCTGGCGAGTCGAGCAGGTGGCTCCGGCATGCTCGGCAGGTGCTTCCGGCGTCTCTGGCACTTGGTTCTGGTGTGTCTGAGAGCTGGTTCCGGCATGTCCGGCAGATGATTCCGGAGTGTCCGCCAAGTGGTTCTGGCATACCCAGCAGGTGATTTTGGCGTGTCAGGGAGGTGGTACCGGTGAGTCGAGCAGGTGGTTCCGGCGTGCTCAGCAGGTGGTTCAGGCGGTTCTGGCAGGTGGTATCCGTCTGTTCGGGGTGTGCTTCCAGCATCTCATGAACACGTTTCTGGCACATCTGAGATGTGGTTCCAGCCGGCCCGACAGGTGTTTCCGCAGTGTCCGCCAAGCGGTTCTGGCGTAGTTGGCAGGTGATTTTGGCATGACTGGCAGGTGGTTCCAGCAAGCCTGGCAGGTGATTCCAAAGTGTTCCCCAACTGGTTGTGGCGTAGCCGGCAGGTGATTTTGGCGTGATCGGCAGGTGGTTCTGGCGAGTCGAGCAGGTGGTTCCGGCGTGCTCGGCTGGTGCTTCCGGGGTCATTGGCACGGGGTTCTGGCATGTCTGAGAGGTGGTTCCTGCATGCCCGGCAAGTGATTCCGGAGTGTTCGCCAAGTGGTTCTGGCATAGTCGGCAGGTGATTTTGGCATGTCCGGCAGGTGGTTCAGGCGAGTTGAGCAGGTGGTTCCAACGTGCTTGGCAGGTGCTTCCGGCGTCTCCGGCACGTGTTTCTGGCACATCTGACAGGTGGTTCCGGCATGCCCGAAAGGTGATTCCGGTCTGTCCCGTAGGTGGTTCCAGCCTGCACGGCATGTGGTTCTGGTACGTCTCACAGGTGGTTGCGCATGCCCAACAGGTGATTCCGGACTGTCCGCCACATGGTTCTGGCACGTCTGAGAGGTGGTTCCGGCATGCCCGACAGGTCATCCCAGAGAGTCCTCCAAGTGGTTCTGGCATAACACGCAGGTGATTTTGGCGTGTCTGGCAGGTTGTTCCGTTGTGCTTGGCAGGTGGTTCAGGCTTGGCCGGCAGGTGGTTCCAGACTGTCCAGGACGTGTTTCCAGCTTCTCCGGCAGGTGGTTCTGGTACGTCTGAGAGGTGGTTCCGCCATGGCTGGCAGGTGATTCCGGACCGTCCCCCAGGTGGTTCTGGCATAGCCAGCAGTTGATATTGGCCTGTCCGGCAGGTGGTTCCAGCGAGTCGAACAGGTGGCTCCGGCGTGCTCGGCAGGTGGTTCCGGTCTGTCCGGTAGGTGATTCCGGCGTGTCCGGCACGTGCTTCCGGCACGTCTGAGAGGTGGTTCCGGCATGCGCGACTGGTGGTTTCGGAGTGTCCGCCAGGTGGTTCTGGCGTACCCGGCAGGTGATTTTGGCGTGTCCGGCAGGTGTTTCTGGCGAGTCGAGCAGGTGGCTCCGGCATGCTCGGCAGGTGCTTCCGGCGTCTCCGGCACGTGGTTCTGGTGTGTCTGAGAGCTGGTTCCGCCATGTCCGGCAGATGATTCCAGAGTGTCCGCCAAGTGGTTCTGGCATACCCGGCTGGTGATTTGGGCATGTCAGGTAGGTGGTTCCGGCGAGTCGAGCAGGTGGCTCCGCCGTGCTCGGCAGGTTGTTCAGACGGGTCTGGCAGGTGTTTTCCGTCTGTTCGCGGTGTGTTTCCAGCATCTCATGCACATGGTTCGGGCACGTCTGAGATGTGGTTCCGGCCGGCCCGACAGGTGTTTCCACAGTGTCCGCCAAGTGGTACTGGCGTAGTTGGCAGGTGATTTTGGCATGACCGGCAGGTGGTTCCAGCAAGCCCGGCAGGTGATTCCGAAGTGTTCCCCAACTGGTTGTGGCGTAGCCGGCAGGTGATTTTTGCGTGTCCGGCAGGTGGTTCTGGCGAGTCGAGCAGGTGGTTCCGGCGTGCTCGGCAGGTGCTTCCGGGGTCATTGGCACGTGGTTCTGGCATATCTGAGAGGTGGTTCCGGCATGCCCGGCAGGTGATTCCGGAGTGTTCGCCAAGTGTTTCCGGCGTAGCCGGCAGGTGATTTTGCATGTCCAGCGGTCGTTCCGGCGGGTCGAGCCGGTGGTTCCGGCGTGTCCGGCAGGTGGTTCCGGTCTGTCCGGCAGGTGGTTCTGTGGTGTCCGGCACGAGGTTCAGTCTGAGAGGCTGTGCCGGCATGCCCCTCACGTGATTCCGGCTTGTCCCCGAAGTGGTGCTGGTGTAGCGGGCAGGCGATTTTGGCGTGTCCGGCAGGTGGTTCAGGCGAGTTGAGCAGGTGGTTGCGACGTGCTCGGCAGGTGCTTCCGGCGTCTTCGGCACGTGTTTCTGGCACATCTGACTGGTGGTTCCGGCATGCCCAAAAGTTGATTCCGGTCTGTCCGGTAGGTGGTTCCGGCGTGCACGGCACGTGGTTCTGGAACGTGTCAGAGGTGGTTGCGTATGATCAACTGGTGATTCCGGACTGTCCGCCACGTGCTTCTGGCACGTCTGAGAGGTGGTTCCAACATGCCCGGCAGGTCATTTCGGAGAGTCGTCCAAGTGGTTCTGGCGTAGCCCGCAGGTGATTTTGGCGTGTCCGGCAGGTGGTTCCGCCGTGCTCGGCAGGTGGTTCAGGCATGGCCGTCACGTGGTTCCAGTCTGTCCAGGACGTGTTTCCAGCTTCTCCGGCAGGTGGTTCTGGTACGTCTGAGAGGTGGTTCCGCCATGGCTGGCAGGTGATCCCGGACCGTCCCCCAGGTGGTTCTGGCATAGCCAGCAGTTGATATTGGCCTGTCCGGCAGGTGGTTCCAGCGAGTCGAACAGGTGGCTCCGGCGTGCTCGGCAGGTGGTTCCGGTCTGTCCGGTAGGTGATTCCGGCGTGTCCGGCACGTGCTTCCGGCACGTCTGAGAGGTGGTTCCGGCATGCGCGACTGGTGGTTTCGGAGTTCCGCCAGGTGGTTCTGGCGTACCCGGCAGGTGATTTTGGCGTGTCCGGCAGGTGTTTCTGGCGAGTCGAGCAGGTGGCTCCGGCATGCTCGGCAGCTGCTTCCGGCGTCTCCGGCACGTGGTTCTGGTGTGTCTGAGAGCTGGTTCCGCCATGTCCGGCAGATGATTCCGGAGTGTCCGCCAAGTGGTTCTGGCATACCCGGCTGGTGATTTGGGCATGTCAGGTAGGTGGTTCCGGCGAGTCGAGCAGGTGGCTCCGCCGTGCTCGGCAGGTTGTTCAGACGGGTCTGGCAGGTGTTTTCCGTCTGTTCGCGGTGTGTTTCCAGCATCTCATGCACATGGTTCTGGCACGTCTGAGATGTGGTTCCGGCCGGCCCGACAGGTGTTTCCACAGTGTCCGCCAAGTGGTACTGGCGTAGTTGGCAGGTGATTTTGGCATGACCGGCAGGTGGTTCCAGCAAGCCCGGCAGGTGATTCCGAAGTGTTCCCCAACTGGTTGTGGCGTAGCCGGCAGGTGATTTTTGCGTGTCCGGCAGGTGGTTCTGGCGAGTCGAGCAGGTGGTTCCGGCGTGCTCGGCAGGTGCTTCCGGGGTCATTGGCACGTGGTTCTGGCATATCTGAGAGGTGGTTCCGGCATGCCCGGCAGGTGATTCCGGAGTGTTCGCCAAGTGTTTCCGGCATAGCCGGCAGGTGATTTTGCATGTCCAGCGGTCGTTCCGGCGGGTCGAGCCGGTGGTTCCGGCGTGTCCGGCAGGTGGTTCCGGTCTGTCCGGCAGGTGGTTGTGTGGTGTCCGGCACGAGGTTCAGTCTGAGAGGCTGTGCCGGCATGCCCCTCACGTGATTCCGGCTTGTCCCCGAAGTGGTGCTGGTGTAGCGGGCAGGTGATTTTGGCGTGTCCGGCAGGTGGTTCAGGCGAGTTGAGCAGGTGGTTGCGACGTGCTCGGCAGGTGCTTCCGGCGTCTCCGGCACGTGTTTCTGGCACATCTGACTGGTGGTTCCGGCATGCCCAAAAGTTGATTCCGGTCTGTCCGGTAGGTGGTTCCGGCGTGCACGGCACGTGGTTCTGGTACGTGTCAGAGGTGGTTGCGTATGCCCAACAGGTGATTCCGGACTGTCCGCCACGTGCTTCTGGCACGTCTGAGAGGTGGTTCCAACATGCCCGGCAGGTCATTTCGGAGAGTCGTCCAAGTGGTTCTGGCGTAGCCCGCAGGTGATTTTGGCGTGTCCGGCAGGTGGTTCCGCCGTGCTCGGCAGGTGGTTCAGGCATGGCCGTCACGTGGTTCCAGTCTGTCCAGGACGTGTTTCCAGCTTCTCCTGCAGGTGGTTCTGGTACGTCTGAGAGGTGGTTCCGCCATGGCTGGCAGGTGATCCCGGACTGTCCCCCAGGTGGTTCTGGCATAGCCAGCAGTTGATATTGGCCTGTCCGGCAGGTGGTTCCAGCGAGTCGAACAGGTGGCTCCGGCGTTCTTGGCAGGTGGTTCCGGTCTGTCCGGTATGTGTTTCCGGCGTGTCTGGCACGTGCTTCCGGCACGTCTGAGAGGTGGTTCCGGCATGCGCGGCAGGTGATTCCGTAGTGTCCGCCAGGTGGTTCTGGCATACCCGGCAGGTGATTTTGGCGTGTCCGGCAGGTGTTTCTGGCGAGTCGAGCAGGTGGCTCCGGCATGCTCGGCAGGTGCTTCCGGCGTCTCCGGCACTTGGTTCTGGTGTGTCTGAGAGCTGGTTCCTGCATGTCCGGCAGATGATTCCGGAGTGTCCGCCAAGTGGTTCTGGCATACCCAGCAGGTGATTTTGGCGTGTCAGGGAGGTGGTACCGGTGAGTCGAGCAGGTGGTTCGGGCGTGCTCAGCAGGTGGTTCAGGCGGTTCTGGCAGGTGGTATCCGTCTGTTCGGGGTGTGGTTCCAGCATCTCATGAACACGTTTCTGGCACGTCTGAGATGTGGTTCCAGCCGGCCCGACAGGTGTTTCCGCAGTGTCCGCCAAGCGGTTCTGGCGTAGTTGGCAGGTGATTTTGGCATGACTGGCAGGTGGTTCCAGCAAGCCTGGCAGGTGATTCCAAAGTGTTCACCAACTGGTTGTGGCGTAGCCGGCAGGTGATTTTTGCGTGATCGGCAGGTGGTTCTGGCGAGTCGAGCAGGTGGTTCCGGCGTGCTCGGCTGGTGCTTCCGGGGTCATTGGCACGGGGTTCTGGCATGTCTGAGAGGTGGTTCCTGCATGCCTGGCAAGTGATTCCGGAGTGTTCGCCAAGTGGTTCTGGCATAGTCGGCAGGTGATTTTGGCATGTCCGGCAGGTGGTTCAGGCGAGTTGAGCAGGTGGTTCCAACGTGCTTGGCAGGTGCTTCCGGCGTCTCCGGCACGTGTTTCTGGCACATCTGACAGGTGGTTCCGGCATGCCCGAAAGGTGATTCCGGTCTGTCCGGTCGGTGGTTCCAGCCTGCACGGCATGTGGTTCTGGTACGTCTCAGAGGTGGTTGCGCATGCCCAACAGGTGATTCCGGACTGTCCGCCACATGGTTCTGGCACGTCTGAGAGGTGGTTCCGGCATGCCCGGCAGGTCATCCCAGAGAGTCCTCCTAGTGGTTCTGGCATAACACGCAGGTGATTTTGGCGTGTCTGGCAGGTTGTTCCGTTGTGCTTGGCAGGTGGTTCAGGCTTGGCCGGCAGGTGGTTCCAGACTGTCCAGGACGTGTTTCCAGCTTCTCCGGCAGGTGGTTCTGGTACGTCTGAGAGGTGGTTCCGCCATGGCTGGCAGGTGATTCCGGACCGTCCCCCAGGTGTTTCTGGCATAGCCAGCAGTTGATATTGGCCTGTCCGGCAGGTGGTTCCAGCGAGTCGAACAGGTGGCTCCGGCGTGCTCGGCAGGTGGTTCCGGTCTGTCCGGTAGGTGATTCCGGCGTGTCCGGCACGTGCTTCCGGCACGTCTGAGAGGTGGTTCCGGCATGCGCGACAGGTGGTTTCGGAGTGTCCGCCAGGTGGTTCTGGCGTACCCGGCAGGTGATTTTGGCGTGTCCGGCAGGTGTTTCTGGCGAGTCGAGCAGGTGGCTCCGGCATGCTCGGCAGGTGCTTCCGGCGTCTCCGGCACGTGGTTCTGGTGTGTCTGAGAGCTGGTTCCGGCATGTCCGGCAGATGATTCCGGAGTGTCCGCCAAGTGGTTCTGGCATACCCGGCTGGTGATTTGGGCATGTCAGGTAGGTGGTTCCGGCGAGTCGAGCAGGTGGCTCCGGCGTGCTCGGCAGGTTGTTCAGACGGGTCTGGCAGGTGTTTTCCGTCTGTTCGGGGTGTGGTTCCAGCATCTCATGCACATGGTTCTGGCACGTCTGAGATGTGGTTCCGGCCGGCCCGACAGGTGTTTCCACAGTGTCCGCCAAGTGGTACTGGCGTAGTTGGCAGGTGATTTTGGCATGACCGGCAGGTGGTTCCAGCAAGCCCGGCAGGTGATTCCGAAGTGTTCCCCAACTGGTTGTGGCGTAGCCGGCAGGTGATTTTTGCGTGTCCGGCAGGTGGTTCTGGCGAGTCGAGCACGTGGTTCCGGCGTGCTCGGCAGGTGCTTCCGGGGTCATTGGCACGTGGTTCTGGCATATCTGAGAGGTGGTTCCGGCATGCCCGGCAGGTGATTCCGGAGTGTTCGCCAAGTGTTTCCGGCGTAGCCGGCAGGTGATTTTGCATGTCCAGCGGTCGTTCCGGCGGGTCGAGCCGGTGGTTCCGGCGTGTCCGGCAGGTGGTTCCGGTCTGTCCGGCAGGTGGTTCTGTGGTGTCCGGCACGAGGTTCAGTCTGAGAGGCTGTGCCGGCATGCCCCTCACGTGATTCCGGCTTGTCCCCGAAGTGGTGCTGGTGTAGCGGGCAGGTGATTTTGGCGTGTCCGGCAGGTGGTTCAGGCGAGTTGAGCAGGTGGTTGCGACGTGCTCGGCAGGTGCTTCCGGCGTCTCCGGCACGTGTTTCTGGCACATCTGACTGGTGGTTCCGGCATGCCCAAAAGTTGATTCCGGTCTGTCCGGTAGGTGGTTCCGGCGTGCACGGCACGTGGTTCTGGTACGTGTCAGAGGTGGTTGCGTATGCCCAACAGGTGATTCCGGACTGTCCGCCACGTGCTTCTGGCACGTCTGAGAGGTGGTTCCAACATGCCCGGCAGGTCATTTCGGAGAGTCGTCCAAGTGGTTCCGGCGTAGCCCGCAGGTTATTTTGGCGTGTCCGGCAGGTGGTTCCGCCGTGCTCGGCAGGTGGTTCAGGCATGGCCGTCACGTGGTTCCAGTCTGTCCAGGACGTGTTTCCAGCTTCTCCGGCAGGTGGTTCTGGTACGTCTGAGAGGTGGTTCCGCCATGGCTGGCAGGTGATCCCGGACTGTACCCCAGGTGGTTCTGGCAAAGCCAGCAGTTGATATTGGCCTGTCCGGGAGGTGGTTCCAGCGAGTCGAACAGGTGGCTCCGGCGTTCTTGGCAGGTGGTTCCGGTCTGTCCGGTAGGTGTTTCCGGCGTGTCCGGCACATGCTTCCGGCACGTCTGAGAGGTGGTTCCGGCATACGCGGCAGGTGATTCCGTAGACTCCGCCAGGTGGTGCTGGCATACCCGGCAGGTGATTTTGGCGTGTCCGGCAGGTGTTTCTGGCGAGTCGAGCAGGTGGCTCCGGCATGCTCGGCATGTGCTTCCGGCGTCTCCGGCACTTGGTTCTGGTGTGTCTGAGAGCTGGTTCCGGCATGTCCGGCAGATGATTCCGGAGTGTCCGCCAAGTGGTTCTGGCATACCCAGCAGGTGATTTTGTCGTGTCAGGGAGGTGGTACCGGTGAGTCGAGCAGGTGGTTCGGGCGTGCTCAGCAGGTGGTTCAGGCGGTTCTGGCAGGTGGTATCCGTCTGTTCGGGGTGTGGTTCCAGCATCTCATGAACACGTTTCTGGCACGTCTGAGATGTGGTTCCAGCCGGCCCGACAGGTGTTTCCGCAGTGTCCGCCAAGCGGTTCTGGCGTAGTTGGCAGGTGATTTTGGCATGACTGGCAGGTGGTTCCAGCAAGCCTGGCAGGTGATTCCAAAGTGTTCACCAACTGGTTGTGGCGTAGCCGGCAGGTGATTTTTGCGTGATCGGCAGGTGGTTCTGGCGAGTCGAGCAGGTGGTTCCGGCGTGCTCGGCTGGTGCTTCCGGGGTCATTGGCACGGGGTTCTGGCATGTCTGAGAGGTGGTTCCTGCATGCCCGGCAATTGATTCCGGAGTGTTCGCCAAGTGGTTCTGGCATAGTCGGCAGGTGATTTTGGCATGTCCGGCAGCTGGTTCAGGCGAGTTGAGCAGGTGGTTCCAACGTGCTTGGCAGGTGCTTCCGGCGTCTCCGGCACGTGTTTCTGGCACATCTGACAGGTGGTTCCGGCATGCCCGAAAGGTGATTCCGGTCTGTCCGGTAGGTGGTTCCAGCCTGCACGGCATGTGGTTCTGGTACGTCTCAGAGGTGGTTGCGCATGCCCAACAGGTGATTCCGGACTTTCAGCCACATGGTTCTGGCACATCTGAGAGGTGGTTCCGGCATGCCCGGCAGGTCATCCCAGAGAGTCCTCCAAGTGGTTCTGGCATAACACGCAGGTGATTTTGGCGTGTCTGGCAGGTTGTTCCGTTGTGCTTGGCAGGTGGTTCAGGCTTGGCCGGCAGGTGGTTCCAGACTGTCCAGGACGTGTTTCCAGCTTCTCCGGCAGGTGGTTCTGGTACGTCTGAGAGGTGGTTCCGCCATGGCTGGCAGGTGATTCCGGACCGTCCCCCAGGTGGTTCTGGCATAGCCAGCAGTTGATATTGGCCTGTCCGGCAGGTGGTTCCAGCGAGTCGAACAGGTGGCTCCGGCGTGCTCGGCAGGTGGTTCCGGTCTGTCCGGTAGGTGATTCCGGCGTGTCCGGCACGTGCTTCCGGCACGTCTGAGAGGTGGTTCCGGCATGCGCGACAGGTGGTTTCGGAGTGTCCGCCAGGTGGTTCTGGCGTACCCGGCAGGTGATTTTGGCGTGTCCGGCAGGTGTTTCTGGCGAGTCGAGCAGGTGGCTCCGGCATGCTCGGCAGGTGCTTCCGGCGTCTCCGGCACGTGGTTCTGGTGTGTCTGAGAGCTGGTTCCGGCATGTCCGGCAGATGATTCCGGAGTGTCCGCCAAGTGGTTCTGGCATACCCGGCTGGTGATTTGGGCATGTCAGGTAGGTGGTTCCGGCGAGTCGAGCAGGTGGCTCCGGCGTGCTCGGCAGGTTGTTCAGACGGGTCTGGCAGGTGTTTTCCGTCTGTTCGGGGTGTGGTTCCAGCATCTCATGCACATGGTTCTGGCACGTCTGAGATGTGGTTCCGGCCGGCCCGACAGGTGTTTCCACAGTGTCCGCCAAGTGGTACTGTGCGTAGTTGGCAGGTGATTTTGGCATGACCGGCAGGTGGTTCCAGCAAGCCCGGCAGGTGATTCCGAAGTGTTCCCCAACTGGTTGTGGCGTAGCCGGCAGGTGATTTTTGCGTGTCCGGCAGGTGGTTCTGGCGAGTCGAGCAGGTGGTTCCGGCGTGCTCGGCAGGTGCTTCCGGGGTCATTGGCACGTGGTTCTGGCATATCTGAGAGGTGGTTCCGGCATGCCCGGCAGGTGATTCCGGAGTGTTCGCCAAGTGTTTCCGGCGTAGCCGGCAGGTGATTTTGCATGTCCAGCGGTCGTTCCGGCGGGTCGAGCCGGTGGTTCCGGCGTGTCCGGCAGGTGGTTCCGGTCTGTCCGGCAGGTGGTTGTGTGGTGTCCGGCACGAGGTTCAGTCTGAGAGGCTGTGCCGGCATGCCCCTCACGTGATTCCGGCTTGTCCCCGAAGTGGTGCTGGTGTAGCGGGCAGGTGATTTTGGCGTGTCCGGCAGGTGGTTCAGGCGAGTTGAGCAGGTGGTTGCGACGTGCTCGGCAGGTGCTTCCGGCGTCTCCGGCACGTGTTTCTGGCACATCTGACTGGTGGTTCCGGCATGCCCAAAAGTTGATTCCGGTCTGTCCGGTAGGTGGTTCCGGCGTGCACGGCACGTGGTTCTGGTACGTGTCAGAGGTGGTTGCGTATGCCCAACAGGTGATTCCAGACTGTCCGCCACGTGCTTCTGGCACGTCTGAGAGGTGGTTCCAACATGCCCGGCAGGTCATTTCGGAGAGTCGTCCAAGTGGTTCTGGCGTAGCCCGCAGGTGATTTTGGCGTGTCCGGCAGGTGGTTCCGCCGTGCTCGGCAGGTGGTTCAGGCATGGCCGTCACGTGGTTCCAGTCTGTCCAGGACGTGTTTCCAGCTTCTCCTGCAGGTGGTTCTGGTACGTCTGAGAGGTGGTTCCGCCATGGCTGGCAGGTGATCCCGGACTGTCCCCCAGGTGGTTCTGGCATAGCCAGCAGTTGATATTGGCCTGTCCGGCAGGTGGTTCCAGCGAGTCGAACAGGTGGCTCCGGCGTTCTTGGCAGGTGGTTCCGGTCTGTCCGGTATGTGTTTCCGGCGTGTCTGGCACGTGCTTCCGGCACGTCTGAGAGGTGGTTCCGGCATGCGCGGCAGGTGATTCCGTAGTGTCCGCCAGGTGGTTCTGGCGTACCCGGCAGGTGATTTTGGCGTGTCCGGCAGGTGTTTCTGGCGAGTCGAGCAGGTGGCTCCGGCATGCTCGGCAGGTGCTTCCGGCGTCTCCGGCACTTGGTTCTGGTGTGTCTGAGAGCTGGTTCCTGCATGTCCGGCAGATGATTCCAGAGTGTCCGCCAAGTGGTTCTGGCATACCCAGCAGGTGATTTTGGCGTGTCAGGGAGGTGGTACCGGTGAGTCGAGCAGGTGGTTCCGGCGTGCTCAGCAGGTGGTTCAGGCGGTTCTGGCAGGTGGTATCCGTCTGTTCGGGGTGTGGTTCCAGCATCTCATGAACACGTTTCTGGCACGTCTGAGATGTGGTTCCAGCCGGCCCGACAGGTGTTTCCGCAGTGTCCGCCAAGCGGTTCTGGCGTAGTTGGCAGGTGATTTTGGCATGACTGGCAGGTGGTTCCAGCAAGCCTGGCAGGTGATTCCAAAGTGTTCACCAACTGGTTGTGGCGTAGCCGGCAGGTGATTTTTGCGTGATCGGCAGGTGGTTCTGGCGAGTCGAGCAGGTGGTTCCGGCGTGCTCGGCTGGTGCTTCCGGGGTCATTGGCACGGGGTTCTGGCATGTCTGAGAGGTGGTTCCTGCATGCCTGGCAAGTGATTCCGGAGTGTTCGCCAAGTGGTTCTGGCATAGTCGGCAGGTGATTTTGGCATGTCCGGCAGGTGGTTCAGGCGAGTTGAGCAGGTGGTTCCAACGTGCTTGGCAGGTGCTTCCGGCGTCTCCGGCACGTGTTTCTGGCACATCTGACAGGTGGTTCCGGCATGCCCGAAAGGTGATTCCGGTGTGTCCGGTCGGTGGTTCCAGCCTGCACGGCATGTGGTTCTGGTACGTCTCAGAGGTGGTTGCGCATGCCCAACAGGTGATTCTGGACTGTCCGCCACATGGTTCTGGCACGTCTGAGAGGTGGTTCCGGCATGCCCGGCAGGTCATCCCAGAGAGTCCTCCTAGTGGTTCTGGCATAACACGCAGGTGATTTTGGCGTGTCTGGCAGGTTGTTCCGTTGTGCTTGGCAGGTGGTTCAGGCTTGGCCGGCAGGTGGTTCCAGACTGTCCAGGACGTGTTTCCAGCTTCTCCGGCAGGTGGTTCTGGTACGTCTGAGAGGTGGTTCCGCCATGGCTGGCAGGTGATTCCGGACCGTCCCCCAGGTGGTTCTGGCATAGCCAGCAGTTGATATTGGCCTGTCCGGCAGGTGGTTCCAGCGAGTCGAACAGGTGGCTCCGGCGTGCTCGGCAGGTGGTTCCGGTCTGTCCGGTAGGTGATTCCGGCGTGTCCGGCACGTGCTTCCGGCACGTCTGAGAGGTGGTTCCGGCATGCGCGACAGGTGGTTTCGGAGTGTCCGCCAGGTGGTTCTGGCGTACCCGGCAGGTGATTTTGGCGTGTCCGGCAGGTGTTTCTGGCGAGTCGAGCAGGTGGCTCCGGCATGCTCGGCAGGTGCTTCCGGCGTCTCCGGCACTTGGTTCTGGTGTGTCTGAGAGCTGGTTCCTGCATGTCCGGCAGATGATTCCAGAGTGTCCGCCAAGTGGTTCTGGCATACCCAGCAGGTGATTTTGGCGTGTCAGGGAGGTGGTACCGGTGAGTCGAGCAGGTGGTTCGGGCGTGCTCAGCAGGTGGTTCAGGCGGTTCTGGCAGGTGGTATCCGTCTGTTCGGGGTGTGGTTCCAGCATCTCATGAACACGTTTCTGGCACGTCTGAGATGTGGTTCCAGCCGGCCCGACAGGTGTTTCCGCAGTGTCCGCCAAGCGGTTCTGGCGTAGTTGGCAGGTGATTTTGGCATGACTGGCAGGTGGTTCCAGCAAGCCTGGCAGGTGATTCCAAAGTGTTCACCAACTGGTTGTGGCGTAGCCGGCAGGTGATTTTTGCGTGATCGGCAGGTGGTTCTGGCGAGTCGAGCAGGTGGTTCCGGCGTGCTCGGCTGGTGCTTCCGGGGTCATTGGCACGGGGTTCTGGCATGTCTGAGAGGTGGTTCCTGCATGCCTGGCAAGTGATTCCGGAGTGTTCGCCAAGTGGTTCTGGCATAGTCGGCAGGTGATTTTGGCATGTCCGGCAGGTGGTTCAGGCGAGTTGAGCAGGTGGTTCCAACGTGCTTGGCAGGTGCTTCCGGCGTCTCCGGCACGTGTTTCTGGCACATCTGACAGGTGGTTCCGGCATGCCCGAAAGGTGATTCCGGTGTGTCCGGTCGGTGGTTCCAGCCTGCACGGCATGTGGTTCTGGTACGTCTCAGAGGTGGTTGCGCATGCCCAACAGGTGATTCCGGACTGTCCGCCACATGGTTCTGGCACGTCTGAGAGGTGGTTCCGGCATGCCCGGCAGGTCATCCCAGAGAGTCCTCCTAGTGGTTCTGGCATAACACGCAGGTGATTTTGGCGTGTCTGGCAGGTTGTTCCGTTGTGCTTGGCAGGTGGTTCAGGCTTGGCCGGCAGGTGGTTCCAGACTGTCCAGGACGTGTTTCCAGCTTCTCCGGCAGGTGGTTCTGGTACGTCTGAGAGGTGGTTCCGCCATGGCTGGCAGGTGATTCCGGACCGTCCCCCAGGTGGTTCTGGCATAGCCAGCAGTTGATATTGGCCTGTCCGGCAGGTGGTTCCAGCGAGTCGAACAGGTGGCTCCGGCGTGCTCGGCAGGTGGTTCCGGTCTGTCCGGTAGGTGATTCCGGCGTGTCCGGCACGTGCTTCCGGCACGTCTGAGAGGTGGTTCTGGCATGCGCGACAGGTGGTTTCGGAGTGTCCGCCAGGTGGTTCTGGCGTACCCGGCAGGTGATTTTGGCGTGTCCGGCAGGTGTTTCTGGTGAGTCGAGCAGGTGGCTCCGGCATGCTCGGCAGGTGCTTCCGGCGTCTCCGGCACGTGGTTCTGGTGTGTCTGAGAGCTGGTTCCGGCATGTCCGGCAGATGATTCCGGAGTGTCCGCCAAGTGGTTCTGGCATACCCGGCTGGTGATTTGGGCATGTCAGGTAGGTGGTTCCGGCGAGTCGAGCAGGTGGCTCCGGCGTGCTCGGCAGGTTGTTCAGACGGGTCTGGCAGGTGTTTTCCGTCTGTTCGGGGTGTGGTTCCAGCATCTCATGCACATGGTTCTGGCACGTCTGAGATGTGGTTCCGGCCGGCCCGACAGGTGTTTCCACAGTGTCCGCCAAGTGGTACTGGCGTAGTTGGCAGGTGATTTTGGCATGACCGGCAGGTGGTTCCAGCAAGCCCGGCAGGTGATTCCGAAGTGTTCCCCAACTGGTTGTGGCGTAGCCGGCAGGTGATTTTTGCGTGTCCGGCAGGTGGTTCTGGCGAGTCGAGCAGGTGGTTCCGGCGTGCTCGGCAGGTGCTTCCGGGGTCATTGGCACGTGGTTCTGGCATATCTGAGAGGTGGTTCCGGCATGCCCGGCAGGTGATTCCGGAGTGTTCGCCAAGTGTTTCCGGCGTAGCCGGCAGGTGATTTTGCATGTCCAGCGGTCGTTCCGGCGGGTCGAGCTGGTGGTACCGGCGTGTCCGGCAGGTGGTTCCAGTCTGTCCGGCACGAGGTTCAGTCTGAGAGGCTGTGCCGGCATGCCCCTCACGTGATTCCGGCTTGTCCCCGAAGTGGTGCTGGTGTAGCGGGCAGGTGATTTTGGCGTGTCCGGCAGGTGGTTCAGGCGAGTTGAGCAGGTGGTTGCGACGTGCTCGGCAGGTGCTTCCGGCGTCTCCGGCACGTGTTTCTGGCACATCTGACTGGTGGTTCCGGCATGCCCAAAAGTTGATTCCGGTCTGTCCGGTAGGTGGTTCCGGCGTGCACGGCACGTGGTTCTGGTACGTGTCAGAGGTGGTTGCGTATGCCCAACAGGTGATTCCGGACTGTCCGCCACGTGCTTCTGGCACGTCTGAGAGGTGGTTCCAACATGCCCGGCAGGTCATTTCGGAGAGTCGTCCAAGTGGTTCTGGCGTAGCCCGCAGGTGATTTTGGGGTGTCCGGCAGGTGGTTCCGCCGTGCTCGGCAGGTGGTTCAGGCATGGCCGTCACGTGGTTCCAGTCTGTCCAGGACGTGTTTCCAGCTTCTCCGGCAGGTGGTTCTGGTACGTCTGAGAGGTGGTTCCGCCATGGCTGGCAGGTGATCCCGGACTGTACCCCAGGTGGTTCTGGCAAAGCCAGCAGTTGATATTGGCCTGTCCGGGAGGTGGTTCCAGCGAGTCGAACAGGTGGCTCCGGCGTTCTTGGCAGGTGGTTCCGGTCTGTCCGGTAGGTGTTTCCGGCGTGTCCGACACATGCTTCCGGCACGTCTGAGAGGTGGTTCCGGCATACGCGGCAGGTGATTCCGTAGAGTCCGCCAGGTGGTTCTGGCATACCCGGCAGGTGATTTTGGCGTGTCCGGCAGGTGTTTCTGGCGAGTCGAGCAGGTGGCTCCGGCATGCTCGGCATGTGCTTCCGGCGTCTCCGGCACTTGGTTCTGGTGTGTCTGAGAGCTGGTTCCGGCATGTCCGGCAGATGATTCCGGAGTGTCCGCCAAGTGGTTCTGGCATACCCAGCAGGTGATTTTGGCGTGTCAGGGAGGTGGTACCGGTGAGTCGAGCAGGTGGTTCCGGCGTGCTCAGCAGGTGGTTCAGGCGGTTCTGGCAGGTGGTATCCGTCTGTTCGGGGTGTGGTTCCAGCATCTCATGAACACGTTTCTGGCACGTCTGAGATGTGGTTCCAGCCGGCCCGACAGGTGTTTCCGCAGTGTCCGCCAAGCGGTTCTGGCGTAGTTGGCAGGTGATTTTGGCATGACTGGCAGGTGGTTCCAGCAAGCCTGGCAGGTGATTCCAAAGTGTTCACCAACTGGTTGTGGCGTAGCCGGCAGGTGATTTTTGCGTGATCGGCAGGTGGTTCTGGCGAGTCGAGCAGGTGGTTCCGGCGTGCTCGGCTGGTGCTTCCGGGGTCATTGGCACGGGGTTCTGGCATGTCTGAGAGGTGGTTCCTGCATGCCCGGCAAGTGATTCCGGAGTGTTCGCCAAGTGGTTCTGGCATAGTCGGCAGGTGATTTTGGCATGTCCGGCAGGTGGTTCAGGCGAGTTGAGCAGGTGGTTCCAACGTGCTTGGCAGGTGCTTCCGGCGTCTCCGGCACGTGTTTCTGGCACATCTGACAGGTGGTTCCGGCATGCCCGAAAGGTGATTCCGGTGTGTCCGGTAGGTGGTTCCAGCCTGCACGGCATGTGGTTCTGGTACGTCTCAGAGGTGGTTGCGCATGCCCAACAGGTGATTCCGGACTGTCCGCCACATGGTTCTGGCACGTCTGAGAGGTGGTTCCGGCATGCCCGGCAGGTCATCCCAGAGAGTCCTCCTAGTGGTTCTGGCATAACACGCAGGTGATTTTGGCGTGTCTGGCAGGTTGTTCCGTTGTGCTTGGCAGGTGGTTCAGGCTTGGCCGGCAGGTGGTTCCAGACTGTCCAGGACGTGTTTCCAGCTTCTCCGGCAGGTGGTTCTGGTACGTCTGAGAGGTGGTTCCGCCATGGCTGGCAGGTGATTCCGGACCGTCCCCCAGGTGGTTCTGGCATAGCCAGCAGTTGATATTGGCCTGTCCGGCAGGTGGTTCCAGCGAGTCGAACAGGTGGCTCCGGCGTGCTCGGCAGGTGGTTCCGGTCTGTCCGGTAGGTGATTCCGGCGTGTCCGGCACGTGCTTCCGGCACGTCTGAGAGGTGGTTCTGGCATGCGCGACAGGTGGTTTCGGAGTGTCCGCCAGGTGGTTCTGGCGTACCCGGCAGGTGATTTTGGCGTGTCCGGCAGGTGTTTCTGGTGAGTCGAGCAGGTGGCTCCGGCATGCTCGGCAGGTGCTTCCGGCGTCTCCGGCACGTGGTTCTGGTGTGTCTGAGAGCTGGTTCCGGCATGTCCGGCAGATGATTCCGGAGTGTCCGCCAAGTGGTTCTGGCATACCCGGCTGGTGATTTGGGCATGTCAGGTAGGTGGTTCCGGCGAGTCGAGCAGGTGGCTCCGGCGTGCTCGGCAGGTTGTTCAGACGGGTCTGGCAGGTGTTTTCCGTCTGTTCGGGGTGTGGTTCCAGCATCTCATGCACATGGTTCTGGCACGTCTGAGATGTGGTTCCGGCCGGCCCGACAGGTGTTTCCACAGTGTCCGCCAAGTGGTACTGGCGTAGTTGGCAGGTGATTTTGGCATGACCGGCAGGTGGTTCCAGCAAGCCCGGCAGGTGATTCCGAAGTGTTCCCCAACTGGTTGTGGCGTAGCCGGCAGGTGATTTTTGCGTGTCCGGCAGGTGGTTCTGGCGAGTCGAGCAGGTGGTTCCGGCGTGCTCGGCAGGTGCTTCCGGGGTCATTGGCACGTGGTTCTGGCATATCTGAGAGGTGGTTCCGGCATGCCCGGCAGGTGATTCCGGAGTGTTCGCCAAGTGTTTCCGGCGTAGCCGGCAGGTGATTTTGCATGTCCAGCGGTCGTTCCGGCGGGTCGAGCCGGTGGTTCCGGCGTGTCCGGCAGGTGGTTCCGGTCTGTCCGGCAGGTGGTTGTGTGGTGTCCGGCACGAGGTTCAGTCTGAGAGGCTGTGCCGGCATGCCCCTCACGTGATTCCGGCTTGTCCCCGAAGTGGTGCTGGTGTAGCGGGCAGGTGATTTTGGCGTGTCCGGCAGGTGGTTCAGGCGAGTTGAGCAGGTGGTTGCGACGTGCTCGGCAGGTGCTTCCGGCGTCTCCGGCACGTGTTTCTGGCACATCTGACTGGTGGTTCCGGCATGCCCAAAAGTTGATTCCGGTCTGTCCGGTAGGTGGTTCCGGCGTGCACGGCACGTGGTTCTGGTACGTGTCAGAGGTGGTTGCGTATGCCCAACAGGTGATTCCGGACTGTCCGCCACGTGCTTCTGGCACGTCTGAGAGGTGGTTCCAACATGCCCGGCAGGTCATTTCGGAGAGTCGTCCAAGTGGTTCTGGCGTAGCCCGCAGGTGATTTTGGCGTGTCCGGCAGGTGGTTCCGCCGTGCTCGGCAGGTGGTTCAGGCATGGCCGTCACGTGGTTCCAGTCTGTCCAGGACGTGTTTCCAGCTTCTCCTGCAGGTGGTTCTGGTACGTCTGAGAGGTGGTTCCGCCATGGCTGGCAGGTGATCCCGGACTGTCCCCCAGGTGGTTCTGGCATAGCCAGCAGTTGATATTGGCCTGTCCGGCAGGTGGTTCCAGCGAGTCGAACAGGTGGCTCCGGCGTTCTTGGCAGGTGGTTCCGGTCTGTCCGGTATGTGTTTCCGGCGTGTCTGGCACGTGCTTCCGGCACGTCTGAGAGGTGGTTCCGGCATGCGCGGCAGGTGATTCCGTAGTGTCCGCCAGGTGGTTCTGGCATACCCGGCAGGTGATTTTGGCGTGTCCGGCAGGTGTTTCTGGCGAGTCGAGCAGGTGGCTCCGGCATGCTCGGCAGGTGCTTCCGGCGTCTCCGGCACTTGGTTCTGGTGTGTCTGAGAGCTGGTTCCTGCATGTCCGGCAGATGATTCCAGAGTGTCCGCCAAGTGGTTCTGGCATACCCAGCAGGTGATTTTGGCGTGTCAGGGAGGTGGTACCGGTGAGTCGAGCAGGTGGTTCGGGCGTGCTCAGCAGGTGGTTCAGGCGGTTCTGGCAGGTGGTATCCGTCTGTTCGGGGTGTGGTTCCAGCATCTCATGAACACGTTTCTGGCACGTCTGAGATGTGGTTCCAGCCGCCCCGACAGGTGTTTCCGCAGTGTCCGCCAAGCGGTTCTGGCGTAGTTGGCAGGTGATTTTGGCATGACTGGCAGGTGGTTCCAGCAAGCCTGGCAGGTGATTCCAAAGTGTTCACCAACTGGTTGTGGCGTAGCCGGCAGGTGATTTTTTCGTGATCGGCAGGTGGTTCTGGCGAGTCGAGCAGGTGGTTCCGGCGTGCTCGGCTGGTGCTTCCGGGGTCATTGGCACGGGGTTCTGGCATGTCTGAGAGGTGGTTCCTGCATGCCCGGCAAGTGATTCCGGAGTGTTCGCCAAGTGGTTCTGGCATAGTCGGCAGGTGATTTTGGCATGTCCGGCAGGTGGTTCAGGCGAGTTGAGCAGGTGGTTCCAACGTGCTTGGCAGGTGCTTCCGGCGTCTCCGGCACGTGTTTCTGGCACATCTGACAGGTGGTTCCGGCATGCCCGAAAGGTGATTCCGGTGTGTCCGGTCGGTTGTTCCAGCCTGCACGGCATGTGGTTCTGGTACGTCTCAGAGGTGGTTGCGCATGCCCAACAGGTGATTCCGGACTGTCCGCCACATGGTTCTGGCACGTCTGAGAGGTGGTTCCGGCATGCCCGGCAGGTCATCCCAGAGAGTCCTCCTAGTGGTTCTGGCATAACACGCAGGTGATTTTGGCGTGTCTGGCAGGTTGTTCCGTTGTGCTTGGCAGGTGGTTCAGGCTTGGCCGGCAGGTGGTTCCAGACTGTCCAGGACGTGTTTCCAGCTTCTCCGGCAGGTGGTTCTGGTACGTCTGAGAGGTGGTTCCGCCATGGCTGGCAGGTGATTCCGGACCGTCCCCCAGGTGGTTCTGGCATAGCCAGCAGTTGATATTGGCCTGTCCGGCAGGTGGTTCCAGCGAGTCGAACAGGTGGCTCCGGCGTGCTCGGCAGGTGGTTCCGGTCTGTCCGGTATGTGATTCCGGCGTGTCCGGCACGTGCTTCCGGCACGTCTGAGAGGTGGTTCCGGCATGCGCGACAGGTGGTTTCGGAGTGTCCGCCAGGTGGTTCTGGCGTACCCGGCAGGTGATTTTGGCGTGTCCGGCAGGTGTTTCTGGCGAGTCGAGCAGGTGGCTCCGGCATGCTCGGCAGGTGCTTCCGGCGTCTCCGGCACGTGGTTCTGGTGTGTCTGAGAGCTGGTTCCGGCATGTCCGGCAGATGATTCCGGAGTGTCCGCCAAGTGGTTCTGGCATACCCGGCTGGTGATTTGGGCATGTCAGGTAGGTGGTTCCGGCGAGTCGAGCAGGTGGCTCCGGCGTGCTCGGCAGGTTGTTCAGACGGGTCTGGCAGGTGTTTTCCGTCTGTTCGGGGTGTGGTTCCAGCATCTCATGCACATGGTTCTGGCACGTCTGAGATGTGGTTCCGGCCGGCCCGACAGGTGTTTCCACAGTGTCCGCCAAGTGGTACTGGCGTAGTTGGCAGGTGATTTTGGCATGACCGGCAGGTGGTTCCAGCAAGCCCGGCAGGTGATTCCGAAGTGTTCCCCAACTGGTTGTGGCGTAGCCGGCAGGTGATTTTTGCGTGTCCGGCAGGTGGTTCTGGCGAGTCGAGCAGGTGGTTCCGGCGTGCTCGGCAGGTGCTTCCGGGGTCATTGGCACGTGGTTCTGGCATATCTGAGAGGTGGTTCCGGCATGCCCGGCAGGTGATTCCGGAGTGTTCGCCAAGTGTTTCCGGCGTAGCCGGCAGGTGATTTTGCATGTCCAGCGGTCGTTCCGGCGGGTCGAGCCGGTGGTTCCGGCGTGTCCGGCAGGTGGTTCCGGTCTGTCCGGCAGGAGGTTGTGTGGTGTCCGGCACGAGGTTCAGTCTGAGAGGCTGTGCCGGCATGCCCCTCACGTGATTCCGGCTTGTCCCCGAAGTGGTGCTGGTGTAGCGGGCAGGTGATTTTGGCGTGTCCGGCAGGTGGTTCAGGCGAGTTGAGCAGGTGGTTGCGACGTGCTCGGCAGGTGCTTCCGGCGTCTCCGGCACGTGTTTCTGGCACATCTGACTGGTGGTTCCGGCATGCCCAAAAGTTGATTCCGGTCTGTCCGGTAGGTGGTTCCGGCGTGCACGGCACGTGGTTCTGGTACGTGTCAGAGGTGGTTGCGTATGCCCAACAGGTGATTCCGGACTGTCCGCCACGTGCTTCTGGCACGTCTGAGAGGTGGTTCCAACATGCCCGGCAGGTCATTTCGGAGAGTCGTCCAAGTGGTTCTGGCGTAGCCCGCAGGTGATTTTGGCGTGTCCGGCAGGTGGTTCCGCCGTGCTCGGCAGGTGGTTCAGGCATGGCCGTCACGTGGTTCCAGTCTGTCCAGGACGTGTTTCCAGCTTCTCCTGCAGGTGGTTCTGGTACGTCTGAGAGGTGGTTCCGCCATGGCTGGCAGGTGATCCCGGACTGTCCCCCAGGTGGTTCTGGCATAGCCAGCAGTTGATATTGGCCTGTCCGGCAGGTGGTTCCAGCGAGTCGAACAGGTGGCTCCGGCGTTCTTGGCAGGTGGTTCCGGTCTGTCCGGTATGTGTTTCCGGCGTGTCTGGCACGTGCTTCCGGCACGTCTGAGAGGTGGTTCCGGCATGCGCGGCAGGTGATTCCGTAGTGTCCGCCAGGTGGTTCTGGCATACCCGGCAGGTGATTTTGGCGTGTCCGGCAGGTGTTTCTGGCGAGTCGAGCATGTGGCTCCGGCATGCTCGGCAGGTGCTTCCGGCGTCTCCGGCACTTGGTTCTGGTGTGTCTGAGAGCTGGTTCCGGCATGTCCGGCAGATGATTCCGGAGTGTCCGCCAAGTGGTTCTGGCATACCCAGCAGGTGATTTTGGCGTGTCAGGGAGGTTGTACCGGTGAGTCGAGCAGGTGGTTCCGGCGTGCTCAGCAGGTGGTTCAGGCGGTTCTGGCAGGTGGTATCCGTCTGTTCGGGGTGTGGTTCCAGCATCTCATGAACACGTTTCTGGCACGTCTGAGATGTGGTTCCAGCCGGCCCGACAGGTGTTTCCGCAGTGTCCGCCAAGCGGTTCTGGTGTAGTTGGCAGGTGATTTTGGCATGACTGGCAGGTGGTTCCAGCAAGCCTGGCAGGTGATTCCAAAGTGTTCACCAACTGGTTGTGGCGTAGCCCGACAGGTGATTTTTGCGTGATCGGCAGGTGGTTCTGGCGAGTCGAGCAGGTGGTTCCGGCGTGCTCGGCTGGTGCTTCCGGGGTCATTGGCACGGGGTTCTGGCATGTCTGAGAGGTGGTTCCTGCATGCCTGGCAAGTGATTCCGGAGTGTTCGCCAAGTGGTTCTGGCATAGTCGGCAGGTGATTTTGGCATGTCCGGCAGGTGGTTCAGGCGAGTTGAGCAGGTGGTTCCAACGTGCTTGGCAGGTGCTTCCGGCGTCTCCGGCACGTGTTTCTGGCACATCTGACAGGTGGTTCCGGCATGCCCGAAAGGTGATTCCGGTGTGTCCGGTCGGTGGTTCCAGCCTGCACGGCATGTGGTTCTGGTACGTCTCAGAGGTGGTTGCGCATGCCCAACAGGTGATTCCGGACTGTCCGCCACATGGTTCTGGCACGTCTGAGAGGTGGTTCCGGCATGCCCGGCAGGTCATCCCAGAGAGTCCTCCTAGTGGTTCTGGCATAACACGCAGGTGATTTTGGCGTGTCTGGCAGGTTGTTCCGTTGTGCTTGGCAGGTGGTTCAGGCTTGGCCGGCAGGTGGTTCCAGACTGTCCAGGACGTGTTTCCAGCTTCTCCGGCAGGTGGTTCTGGTACGTCTGAGAGGTGGTTCCGCCATGGCTGGCAGGTGATTCCGGACCGTCCCCCAGGTGGTTCTGGCATAGCCAGCAGTTGATATTGGCCTGTCCGGCAGGTGGTTCCAGCGAGTCGAACAGGTGGCTCCGGCGTGCTCGGCAGGTGGTTCCGGTCTGTCCGGTAGGTGATTCCGGCGTGTCCGGCACGTGCTTCCGGCACGTCTGAGAGGTGGTTCCGGCATGCGCGACAGGTGGTTTCGGAGTGTCCGCCAGGTGGTTCTGGCGTACCCGGCAGGTGATTTTGGCGTGTCCGGCAGGTGTTTCTGGCGAGTCGAGCAGGTGGCTCCGGCATGCTCGGCAGGTGCTTCCGGCGTCTCCGGCACGTGGTTCTGGTGTGTCTGAGAGCTGGTTCCGGCATGTCCGGCAGATGATTCCGGAGTGTCCGCCAAGTGGTTCTGGCATACCCGGCTGGTGATTTGGGCATGTCAGGTAGGTGGTTCCGGCGAGTCGAGCAGGTGGCTCCGGCGTGCTCGGCAGGTTGTTCAGACGGGTCTGGCAGGTGTTTTCCGTCTGTTCGGGGTGTGGTTCCAGCATCTCATGCACATGGTTCTGGCACGTCTGAGATGTGGTTCCGGCCGGCCCGACAGGTGTTTCCACAGTGTCCGCCAAGTTGTACTGGGCGTAGTTGCCAGGTGATTTTGGCATGACCGGCAGGTGGTTCCAGCAAGCCCGGCAGGTGATTCCGAAGTGTTCCCCAACTGGTTGTGGCGTAGCCGGCAGGTGATTTTTGCGTGTCCGGCAGGTGGTTCTGGCGAGTCGAGCAGGTGGTTCCGGCGTGCTCGGCAGGTGCTTCCGGGGTCATTGGCACGTGGTTCTGGCATATCTGAGAGGTGGTTCCGGCATGCCCGGCAGGTGATTCCGGAGTGTTCGCCAAGTGTTTCCGGCGTAGCCGGCAGGTGATTTTGCATGTCCAGCGGTCGTTCCGGCGGGTCGAGCCGGTGGTTCCGGCGTGTCCGGCAGGTGGTTCTGGTCTGTCCGGCAGGTGGTTGTGTGGTGTCCGGCACGAGGTACAGTCTGAGAGGCTGTGCCGGCATGCCCCTCACGTGATTCCGGCTTGTCCCCGAAGTGGTGCTGGTGTAGCGGGCAGGTGATTTTGGCGTGTCCGGCAGGTGGTTCAGGCGAGTTGAGCAGGTGGTTGCGACGTGCTCGGCAGGTGCTTCCGGCGTCTCCGGCACGTGTTTCTGGCACATCTGACTGGTGGTTCCGGCATGCCCAAAAGTTGATTCCGGTCTGTCCGGTAGGTGGTTCCGGCGTGCACGGCACGTGGTTCTGGTACGTGTCAGAGGTGGTTGCGTATGCCCAACAGGTGATTCCGGACTGTCCGCCACGTGCTTCTGGCACGTCTGAGAGGTGGTTCCAACATGCCCGGCAGGTCATTTCGGAGAGTCGTCCAAGTGGTTCTGGCGTAGCCCGCAGGTGATTTTGGCGTGTCCGGCAGGTGGTTCCGCCGTGCTCGGCAGGTGGTTCAGGCATGGCCGTCACGTGGTTCCAGTCTGTCCAGGACGTGTTTCCAGCTTCTCCTGCAGGTGGTTCTGGTACGTCTGAGAGGTGGTTCCGCCATGGCTGGCAGGTGATCCCGGACTGTCCCCCAGGTGGTTCTGGCATAGCCAGCAGTTGATATTGGCCTGTCCGGCAGGTGGTTCCAGCGAGTCGAACAGGTGGCTCCGGCGTTCTTGGCAGGTGGTTCCGGTCTGTCCGGTATGTGTTTCCGGCGTGTCTGGCACGTGCTTCCGGCACGTCTGAGAGGTGGTTCCGGCATGCGCGGCAGGTGATTCCGTAGTGTCCGCCAGGTGGTTCTGGCATACCCGGCAGGTGATTTTGGCGTGTCCGGCAGGTGTTTCTGGCGAGTCGAGCAGGTGGCTCCGGCATGCTCGGCAGGTGCTTCCGGCATCTCCAGCACTTGGTTCTGGTGTGTCTGAGAGCTGGTTCCTGCATGTCCGGCAGATGATTCCAGAGTGTCCGCCAAGTGGTTCTGGCATACCCAGCAGGTGATTTTGGCGTGTCAGGGAGGTGGTACCGGTGAGTCGAGCAGGTGGTTCCGGCGTGCTCAGCAGGTGGTTCAGGCGGTTCTGGCAGGTGGTATCCGTCTGTTCGGGGTGTGGTTCCAGCATCTCATGAACACGTTTCTGGCACGTCTGAGATGTGGTTCCAGCCGGCCCGACAGGTGTTTCCGCAGTGTCCGCCAAGCGGTTCTGGCGTAGTTGGCAGGTGATTTTGGCATGACTGGCAGGTGGTTCCAGCAAGCCTGGCAGGTGATTCCAAAGTGTTCACCAACTGGTTGTGGCGTAGCCGGCAGGTGATTTTTGCGTGATCGGCAGGTGGTTCTGGCGAGTCGAGCAGGTGGTTCCGGCGTGCTCGGCTGGTGCTTCCGGGGTCATTGGCACGGGGTTCTGGCATGTCTGAGAGGTGGTTCCTGCATGCCTGGCAAGTGATTCCGGAGTGTTCGCCAAGTGGTTCTGGCATAGTCGGCAGGTGATTTTGGCATGTCCGGCAGGTGGTTCAGGCGAGTTGAGCAGGTGGTTCCAACGTGCTTGGCAGGTGCTTCCGGCGTCTCCGGCACGTGTTTCTGGCACATCTGACAGGTGGTTCCGGCATGCCCGAAAGGTGATTCCGGTGTGTCCGGTCGGTGGTTCCAGCCTGCACGGCATGTGGTTCTGGTACGTCTCAGAGGTGGTTGCGCATGCCCAACAGGTGATTCCGGACTGTCCGCCACATGGTTCTGGCACGTCTGAGAGGTGGTTCCGGCATGCCCGGCAGGTCATCCCAGAGAGTCCTCCTAGTGGTTCTGGCATAACACGCAGGTGATTTTGGCGTGTCTGGCAGGTTGTTCCGTTGTGCTTGGCAGGTGGTTCAGGCTTGGCCGGCAGGTGGTTCCAGACTGTCCAGGACGTGTTTCCAGCTTCTCCGGCAGGTGGTTCTGGTACGTCTGAGAGGTGGTTCCGCCATGGCTGGCAGGTGATTCCGGACCGTCCCCCAGGTGGTTCTGGCATAGCCAGCAGTTGATATTGGCCTGTCCGGCAGGTGGTTCCAGCGAGTCGAACAGGTGGCTCCGGCGTGCTCGGCAGGTGGTTCCGGTCTGTCCGGTAGGTGATTCCGGCGTGTCCGGCACGTGCTTCCGGCACGTCTGAGAGGTGGTTCCGGCATGCGCGACAGGTGGTTTCGGAGTGTCCGCCAGGTGGTTCTGGCGTACCCGGCAGGTGATTTTGGCGTGTCCGGCAGGTGTTTCTGGCGAGTCGAGCAGGTGGCTCCGGCATGCTCGGCAGGTGCTTCCGGCGTCTCCGGCACGTGGTTCTGGTGTGTCTGAGAGCTGGTTCCGGCATGTCCGGCAGATGATTCCGGAGTGTCCGCCAAGTGGTTCTGGCATACCCGGCTGGTGATTTGGGCATGTCAGGTAGGTGGTTCCGGCGAGTCGAGCAGGTGGCTCCGGCGTGCTCGGCAGGTTGTTCAGACGGGTCTGGCAGGTGTTTTCCGTCTGTTCGGGGTGTGGTTCCAGCATCTCATGCACATGGTTCTGGCACGTCTGAGATGTGGTTCCGGCCGGCCCGACAGGTGTTTCCACAGTGTCCGCCAAGTGGTACTGGCGTAGTTGGCAGGTGATTTTGGCATGACCGGCAGGTGGTTCCAGCAAGCCCGGCAGGTGATTCCGAAGTGTTCCCCAACTGGTTGTGGCGTAGCCGGCAGGTGATTTTTGCGTGTCCGGCAGGTGGTTCTGGCGAGTCGAGCAGGTGGTTCCGGCGTGCTCGGCAGGTGCTTCCGGGGTCATTGGCACGTGGTTCTGGCATATCTGAGAGGTGGTTCCGGCATGCCCGGCAGGTGATTCCGGAGTGTTCGCCAAGTGTTTCCGGCGTAGCCGGCAGGTGATTTTGCATGTCCAGCGGTCGTTCCGGCGGGTCGAGCCGGTGGTTCCGGCGTGTCCGGCAGGTGGTTCCGGTCTGTCCGGCAGGTGGTTGTGTGGTGTCCGGCACGAGGTTCAGTCTGAGAGGCTGTGCCGGCATGCCCCTCACGTGATTCCGGCTTGTCCCCGAAGTGGTGCTGGTGTAGCGGGCAGGTGATTTTGGCGTGTCCGGCAGGTGGTTCAGGCGAGTTGAGCAGGTGGTTGCGACGTGCTCGGCAGGTGCTTCCGGCGTCTCCGGCACGTGTTTCTGGCACATCTGACTGGTGGTTCCGGCATGCCCAAAAGTTGATTCCGGTCTGTCCGGTAGGTGGTTCCGGCGTGCACGGCACGTGGTTCTGGTACGTGTCAGAGGGGGTTGCGTATGCCCAACAGGTGATTCCGGACTGTCCGCCACGTGCTTCTGGCACGTCTGAGAGGTGGTTCCAACATGCCCGGCAGGTCATTTCGGAGAGTCGTCCAAGTGGTTCTGGCGTAGCCCGCAGGTGATTTTGGCGTGTCCGGCAGGTGGTTCCGCCGTGCTCGGCAGGTGGTTCAGGCATGGCCGTCACGTGGTTCCAGTCTGTCCAGGACGTGTTTCCAGCTTCTCCGGCAGGTGGTTCTGGTACGTCTGAGAGGTGGTTCCGCCATGGCTGGCAGGTGATCCCGGACTGTACCCCAGGTGGTTCTGGCAAAGCCAGCAGTTGATATTGGCCTGTCCGGGAGGTGGTTCCAGCGAGTCGAACAGGTGGCTCCGGCGTTCTTGGCAGGTGGTTCCGGTCTGTCCGTTAGGTGTTTCCGGCGTGTCCGGCACATGCTTCCGGCACGTCTGAGAGGTGGTTCCGGCATACGCGGCAGGTTATTCCGTAGTGTCCGCCAGGTGGTTCTGGCATACCCGGCAGGTGATTTTGGCGTGTCCGGCAGGTGTTTCTGGCGAGTCGAGCAGGTGGCTCCGGCATGCTCGGCATGTGCTTCCGGCGTCTCCGGCACTTGGTTCTGGTGTGTCTGAGAGCTGGTTCCGGCATGTCCGGCAGATGATTCCGGAGTGTCCGCCAAGTGGTTCTGGCATACCCAGCAGGTGATTTTGGCGTGTCAGGGAGGTGGTACCGGTGAGTCGAGCAGGTGGTTCCGGCGTGCTCAGCAGGTGGTTCAGGCGGTTCTGGCAGGTGGTATCCGTCTGTTCGGGGTGTGGTTCCAGCATCTCATGAACACGTTTCTGGCACGTCTGAGATGTGGTTCCAGCCGGCCCGACAGGTGTTTCCGCAGTGTCCGCCAAGCGGTTCTGGCGTAGTTGGCAGGTGATTTTGGCATGACTGGCAGGTGGTTCCAGCAAGCCTGGCAGGTGATTCCAAAGTGTTCACCAACTGGTTGTGGCGTAGCCGGCAGGTGATTTTTGCGTGATCGGCAGGTGGTTCTGGCGAGTCGAGCAGGTGGTTCCGGCGTGCTCGGCTGGTGCTTCCGGGGTCATTGGCACGGGGTTCTGGCATGTCTGAGAGGTGGTTCCTGCATGCCCGGCAAGTGATTCCGGAGTGTTCGCCAAGTGGTTCTGGCATAGTCGGCAGGTGATTTTGGCATGTCCGGCAGGTGGTTCAGGCGAGTTGAGCAGGTGGTTCCAACGTGCTTGGCAGGTGCTTCCGGCGTCTCCGGCACGTGTTTCTGGCACATCTGACAGGCGGTTACGGCATGCCCGAAAGGTGATTCCGGTCTGTCCGGTAGGTGGTTCCAGCCTGCACGGCATGTGGTTCTGGTACGTCTCAGAGGTGGTTGCGCATGCCCAACAGGTGATTCCGGACTGTCCGCCACATGGTTCTGGCACGTCTGAGAGGTGGTTCCGGCATGCCCGGCAGGTCATCCCAGAGAGTCCTCCTAGTGGTTCTGGCATAACACGCAGGTGATTTTGGCGTGTCTGGCAGGTTGTTCCGTTGTGCTTGGCAGGTGGTTCAGGCTTGGCCGGCAGGTGGTTCCAGACTGTCCAGGACGTGTTTCCAGCTTCTCCGGCAGGTGGTTCTGGTACGTCTGAGAGGTGGTTCCGCCATGGCTGGCAGGTGATTCTGGACCGTCCCCCAGGTGGTTCTGGCATAGCCAGCAGTTGATATTGGCCTGTCCGGCAGGTGGTTCCAGCGAGTCGAACAGGTGGCTCCGGCGTGCTCGGCAGGTGGTTCCGGTCTGTCCGGTAGGTGATTCCGGCGTGTCCGGCACGTGCTTCCGGCACGTCTGAGAGGTGGTTCCGGCATGCGCGACAGGTGGTTTCGGAGTGTCCGCCAGGTGGTTCTGGCGTACCCGGCAGGTGATTTTGGCGTGTCCGGCAGGTGTTTCTGGCGAGTCGAGCAGGTGGCTCCGGCATGCTCGGCAGGTGCTTCCGGCGTCTCCGGCACGTGGTTCTGGTGTGTCTGAGAGCTGGTTCCGGCATGTCCGGCAGATGATTCCGGAGTGTCCGCCAAGTGGTTCTGGCATACCTGGCTGGTGATTTGGGCATGTCAGGTAGGTGGTTCCGGCGAGTCGAGCAGGTGGCTCCGGCGAGCTCGGCAGGTTGTTCAGACGGGTCTGGCAGGTGTTTTCCGTCTGTTCGGGGTGTGGTTCCAGCATCTCATGCACATGGTTCTGGCACGTCTGAGATGTGGTTCCGGCCGGCCCGACCGGTGTTTCCACAGTGTCCGCCAAGTGGTACTGGCGTAGTTGGCAGGTGATCTTGGCATGACCGGCAGGTGGTTCCAGCAAGCCCGGCAGGTGATTCCGAAGTGTTCCCCAACTGGTTGTGGCGTAGCCGGCAGGTGATTTTTGCGTGTCCGGCAGGTGGTTCTGGCGAGTCGAGCAGGTGGTTCCGGCGTGCTCGGCAGGTGCTTCCGGGGTCATTGGCACGTGGTTCTGGCATATCTGAGAGGTGGTTCCGGGGTGTCCGGCATGTGGTTCCGGTCTGTCCGGCAGGTGATTCTGTGGTGTCCGGCACGAGGTTCAGTCTGAGAGGCTGTGCCGGCATGCCCCTCACGTGATTCCGGCTTGTCCCCGAAGTGGTGCTGGTGTAGCGGGCAGGTGATTTTGGCGTGTCCGGCAGGTGGTTCAGGCGAGTTGAGCAGGTGGTTGCGACGTGCTCGGCAGGTGCTTCCGGCATCTCCGGCACGTGTTTCTGGCACATCTGACTGGTGGTTCCGGCATGCCCAAAAGTTGATTCCGGTCTGTCCGGTAGGTGGTTCCGGCGTGCACGGCACGTGGTTCTGGTACGTGTCAGAGGTGGTTGCGTATGCCCAACAGGTGATTCCGGACAGTCCGCCACGTGCGTCTGGCACGTCTGAGAGGTGGTTCCAACATGCCCGGCAGGTCATTTCGGAGAGTCGTCCAAGTGGTTCTGGCTTAGCCCGCAGGTGATTTTGGCGTGTCTGGCAGGTGGTTCCGCCGTGCTCGGCAGGTGGTTCAGGCATGGACGTCACGTGGTTCCAGTCTGTCCAGGACGTGTTTCCAGCTTCTCCGGCAGGTGGTTCTGGTACGTCTGAGAGGTGGTTCCGCCATGGCTGGCAGGTGATCCCGGACTGTCCCCCAGGTGGTTCTGGCATAGCCAGCAGTTGATATTGGCCTGTCCGGCAGGTGGTTCCAGCGAGTCGAACAGGTGGCTCCGGCGTTCTTGGCAGGTGTTTCCGGTCTGTCCGGTAGGTGTTTCCGGCGTGTCCGGCACGTGCTTCCGGCACGTCTGCGAGGTGGTTCCGGCATGCGCGGCAGATGATTCCGTAGTGTCCGCCAGGTGGTTCTGGCATACCCGGCAGGTGATTTTGGCGTGTCCGGCAGGTGTTTCTGGCGAGTCGAGCAGGTGGCTCCGGCATGCTCGGCAGGTGCTTCCGGCGTCTCCGGCACTTGGTTCTGGTGTGTCTGAGAGCTGGTTCCGGCATGTCCGGCAGATGATTCCGGAGTGTCCGCCAAGTGGTTCTGGCATACCCAGCAGGTGATTTTGGCGTGTCAGGGAGGTGGTACCGGTGAGTCGAGCAGGTGGTTCCGGCGTGCTCAGCAGGTGGTTCAGGCGGTTCTGGCAGGTGGTATCCGTCTGTTCGGGGTGTGGTTCCAGCATCTCATGAACACGTTCCTGGCACGTCTGAGATGTGGTTCCAGCCGGCCCGACAGGTGTTTCCGCAGTGTCCGCCAAGCGGTTCTGGCGTAGTTGGCAGGTGATTTTGGCATGACTGGCAGGTGGTTCCAGCAAGCCTGGCAGGTGATTCCAAAGTGTTCACCAACTGGTTGTGGCGTAGCCGGCAGGTGATTTTTGCGTGATCGGCAGGTGGTTCTGGCGAGTCGAGCAGGTGGTTCCGGCGTGCTCGGCTGGTGCTTCCGGGGTCATTGGCACGGGGTTCTGGCATGTCTGAGAGGTGGTTCCTGCATGCCCGGCAAGTGATTCCGGAGTGTTCGCCAAGTGGTTCTGGCATAGTCGGCAGGTGATTTTGGCATGTCCGGCAGGTGGTTCAGGCGAGTTGAGCAGGTGGTTCCAACGTGCTTGGCAGGTGCTTCCGGCGTCTCCGGCACGTGTTTCTGGCACATCTGACAGGTGGTTCCGGCATGCCCGAAAGGTGATTCCGGTCTGTCCGGTAGGTGGTTCCAGCCTGCACGGCATGTGGTTCTGGTACGTCTCAGAGGTGGTTGCGCATGCCCAACAGGTGATTCCGGACTGTCCGCCACATGGTTCTGGCACGTCTGAGAGGTGGTTCCGGCATGCCCGGCAGGTCATCCCAGAGAGTCCTCCAAGTGGTTCTGGCATAACACGCAGGTGATTTTGGCGTGTCTGGCATGTTGTTCCGTTGTGCTTGGCAGGTGGTTCAGGCTTGGCCGGCAGGTGGTTCCAGACTGTCCAGGACGTGTTCCAGCTTCTCCGGCAGGTGGTTCTGGTACGTCTGAGAGGTGGCTCCGCCATGGCTGGCTTGTGATTCCGGACCGTCCCCCAGGTGGTTCTGGCATAGCCAGCAGTTGATATTGGCCTGTCCGGCAGGTGGTTCCAGCGAGTCGAACAGGTGGCTCCGGCGTGCTCGGCAGGTGGTTCCGGTCTGTCCGGTAGGTGATTCCGGCGTGTCCGGCACGTGCTTCCGGCACGTCTGAGAGGTGGTTCCGGCATGCGCGACAGGTGGTTTCGGAGTGTCCGCCAGGTGGTTCTGGCGTACCCGGCAGGTGATTTTGGCGTGTCCGGCAGGTGTTTCTGGCGAGTCGAGAAGGTGGCTCCGGCATGCTCGGCAGGTGCTTCCGGCGTCTCCGGCACGTGGTTCTGGTGTGTCTGAGAGCTGGTTCCAGCATGTCCGGCAGATGATTCCAGAGTGTCCGCCAAGTGGTTCTGGCATACCCGGCTGGTGATTTGGGCATTTAAGGTAGGTGGTTCCGGCAAGTCGAGCAGGTGGCTCCGGCATGCTCGGCAGGTTGTTCAGACGGGTCTGGCAGGTGTTTTCCGTCTGTTCGGGGTGTGGTTCCAGCATCTCATGCACATGGTTCTGGCACGTCTGAGATGTGGTTCCGGCCGGCCCGACAGGTGTTTCCACAGTGTCCGCCAAGTGGTACTGGCGTAGTTGGCAGGTGATTTTGGCATGACCGGCAGGTGGTTCCAGCAAGCCCGGCAGGTGATTCCGAAGTGTTCCCCAACTGGTTGTGGCGTAGCCGGCAGGTGATTTTTGCGTGTCCGGCAGGTGGTTCTGGCGAGTCGAGCAGGTGGTTCCGGCGTGCTCGGCAGGTGCTTCCGGGGTCATTGGCACGTGGTTCTGGCATATCTGAGAGGTGGTTCCGGCATGCCCGGCAGGTGATTCCGGAGTGTTCGCCAAGTGTTTCCGGCGTAGCCGGCAGGTGATTTTGCATGTCCAGCGGTCGTTCCGGCGGGTCGAGCCGGTGGTTCCGGCGTGTCCGGCAGGTGGTTCCGGTCTGTCCGGCAGGTGGTCCTGTGCTGTCCGGCACGAGGTTCAGTCTGAGAGGCTGTGCCGGCATGCCCCTCACGTGATTCCGGCTTGTCCCCGAAGTGGTGCTGGTGTAGCGGGCAGGTGACTTTGGCATGTCCAGCAGGTGTTTCAGGCGAGTTGAGCAGGTGGTTGCGACGTGCTCGGCAGGTGCTTCCGGCGTCTCCGGCACGTGTTTCTGGCACATCTGACTGGTGGTTCCGGCATGCCCAAAAGTTGATTCCGGTCTGTCAGGTAGGTGGTTCCGGCGTGTACGGCACGTGGTTCTGGTACGTCTCAGAGGTGGTTGCGTATGCCCAACAGGTGATTCCGGACTGTCCGCCACGTGCTTCTGGCACGTCTGAGAGGTGGTTCCAACATGCCCGGCAGGTCATTTCGGAGAGTCGTCCAAGTGGTTCTGGCGTAGCCCGCAGGTGATTTTGGCGTGTCCGGCAGGTGGTTCCGCCGTGCTCGGCAGGTGGTTCAGGCATGGCCGTCACGTGGTTCCAGTCTGTCCAGGACGTGTTTCCAGCTTCTCCGGCAGGTGGTTCTGGTACGTCTGAGAGGTGGTTCCGCCATGGCTGGCAGGTGATCCCGGACTGTACCCCAGGTGGTTCTGGCAAAGCCAGCAGTTGATATTGGCCTGTCCGGGAGGTGGTTCCAGCGAGTCGAACAGGTGGCTCCGGCGTTCTTGGCAGGTGGTTCCGGTCTGTCCGGTAGGTGTTTCCGGCGTGTCCGGCACATGCTTCCGGCACGTCTGAGAGGTGGTTCCGGCATACGCGGCAGGTGATTCCGTAGACTCCGCCAGGTGGTTCTGGCATACCCGGCAGGTGATTTTGGCGTGTCCGGCAGGTGTTTCTGGCGAGTCGAGCAGGTGGCTCCGGCATGCTCGGCATGTGCTTCCGGCCTCTCCGGCACTTGGTTCTGGTGTGTCTGAGAGCTGGTTCCGGCATGTCCGGCAGATGATTCCGGAGTGTCCGCCAAGTGGTTCTGGCATACCCAGCAGGTGATTTTGGCGTGTCAGGGAGGTTGTACCGGTGAGTCGAGCAGGTGGTTCCGGCGTGCTCAGCAGGTGGTTCAGGCGGTTCTGGCAGGTGGTATCCGTCTGTTCGGGGTGTGGTTCCAGCATCTCATGAACACGTTTCTGGCACGTCTGAGATGTGGTTCCAGCCGGCCCGACAGGTGTTTCCGCAGTGTCCGCCAAGCGGTTCTGGTGTAGTTGGCAGGTGATTTTGGCATGACTGGCAGGTGGTTCCAGCAAGCCTGGCAGGTGATTCCAAAGTGTTCACCAACTGGTTGTGGCGTAGCCCGACAGGTGATTTTTGCGTGATCGGCAGGTGGTTCTGGCGAGTCGAGCAGGTGGTTCCGGCGTGCTCGGCTGGTGCTTCCGGGGTCATTGGCACGGGGTTCTGGCATGTCTGAGAGGTGGTTCCTGCATGCCTGGCAAGTGATTCCGGAGTGTTCGCCAAGTGGTTCTGGCATAGTCGGCAGGTGATTTTGGCATGTCCGGCAGGTGGTTCAGGCGAGTTGAGCAGGTGGTTCCAACGTGCTTGGCAGGTGCTTCCGGCGTCTCCGGCACGTGTTTCTGGCACATCTGACAGGTGGTTCCGGCATGCCCGAAAGGTGATTCCGGTGTGTCCGGTCGGTGGTTCCAGCCTGCACGGCATGTGGTTCTGGTACGTCTCAGAGGTGGTTGCGCATGCCCAACAGGTGATTCCGGACTGTCCGCCACATGGTTCTGGCACGTCTGAGAGGTGGTTCCGGCATGCCCGGCAGGTCATCCCAGAGAGTCCTCCTAGTGGTTCTGGCATAACACGCAGGTGATTTTGGCGTGTCTGGCAGGTTGTTCCGTTGTGCTTGGCAGGTGGTTCAGGCTTGGCCGGCAGGTGGTTCCAGACTGTCCAGGACGTGTTTCCAGCTTCTCCGGCAGGTGGTTCTGGTACGTCTGAGAGGTGGTTCCGCCATGGCTGGCAGGTGATTCCGGACCGTCCCCCAGGTGGTTCTGGCATAGCCAGCAGTTGATATTGGCCTGTCCGGCAGGTGGTTCCAGCGAGTCGAACAGGTGGCTCCGGCGTGCTCGGCAGGTGGTTCCGGTCTGTCCGGTAGGTGATTCCGGCGTGTCCGGCACGTGCTTCCGGCACGTCTGAGAGGTGGTTCCGGCATGCGCGACAGGTGGTTTCGGAGTGTCCGCCAGGTGGTTCTGGCGTACCCGGCAGGTGATTTTGGCGTGTCCGGCAGGTGTTTCTGGCGAGTCGAGCAGGTGGCTCCGGCATGCTCGGCAGGTGCTTCCGGCGTCTCCGGCACGTGGTTCTGGTGTGTCTGAGAGCTGGTTCCGGCATGTCCGGCAGATGATTCCGGAGTGTCCGCCAAGTGGTTCTGGCATACCCGGCTGGTGATTTGGGCATGTCAGGTAGGTGGTTCCGGCGAGTCGAGCAGGTGGCTCCGGCGTGCTCGGCAGGTTGTTCAGACGGGTCTGGCAGGTGTTTTCCGTCTGTTCGGGGTGTGGTTCCAGCATCTCATGCACATGGTTCTGGCACGTCTGAGATGTGGTTCCGGCCGGCCCGACAGGTGTTTCCACAGTGTCCGCCAAGTGGTACTGGCGTAGTTGGCAGGTGATTTTGGCATGACCGGCAGGTGGTTCCAGCAAGCCCGGCAGGTGATTCCGAAGTGTTCCCCAACTGGTTGTGGCGTAGCCGGCAGGTGATTTTTGCGTGTCCGGCAGGTGGTTCTGGCGAGTCGAGCAGGTGGTTCCGGCGTGCTCGGCAGGTGCTTCCGGGGTCATTGGCACGTGGTTCTGGCATATCTGAGAGGTGGTTCCGGCGTGCCCGGCAGGTGATTCCGGAGTGTTCGCCAAGTGTTTCCGGCGTAGCCGGCAGGTGATTTTGCATGTCCAGCGGTCGTTCCGGCGGGTCGAGCTGGTGGTTCCGGCGTGTCCGGCAGGTGGTTCCGGTCTGTCCGGCAGGTGGTTGTGTGGTGTCCGGCAGGAGGTTCAGTCTGAGAGGCTGTGCCGGCATGCCCCTCACGTGATTCCGGCTTGTCCCCGAAGTGGTGCTGGTGTAGCGGGCAGGTGATTTTGGCGTGTCCGGCAGGTGGTTCAGGCGAGTTGAGCAGGTGGTTGCGACGTGCTCGGCAGGTGCTTCCGGCGTCTCCGGCACGTGTTTCTGGCACATCTGACTGGTGGTTCCGGCATGCCAAAAGTTGATTCCGGTCTGTCCGGTAAGTGGTTCCGGCGTGCACGGCACGTGGTTCTGGTACGTGTCAGAGGTGGTTGCGTATGCCCAACAGGTGATTCCGGACTGTCCGCCACGTGCTTCTGGCACGTCTGAGAGGTGGTTCCAACATGCCCGGCAGGTCATTTCGGAGAGTCGTCCAAGTGGTTCCGGCGTAGCCCGCAGGTTATTTTGGCGTGTCCGGCAGGTGGTTCCGCCGTGCTCGGCAGGTGGTTCAGGCATGGCCGTCACGTGGTTCCAGTCTGTCCAGGACGTGTTTCCAGCTTCTCCGGCAGGTGGTTCTGGTACGTCTGAGAGGTGGTTCCGCCATGGCTGGCAGGTGATCCCGGACTGTACCCCAGGTGGTTCTGGCAAAGCCAGCAGTTGATATTGGCCTGTCCGGGAGGTGGTTCCAGCGAGTCGAACAGGTGGCTCCGGCGTTCTTGGCAGGTGGTTCCGGTCTGTCCGGTAGGTGTTTCCGGCGTGTCCGGCACATGCTTCCGGCACGTCTGAGAGGTGGTTCCGGCATACGCGGCAGGTGATTCCGTAGACTCCGCCAGGTGGTGCTGGCATACCCGGCAGGTGATTTTGGCGTGTCCGGCAGGTGTTTCTGGCGAGTCGAGCAGGTGGCTCCGGCATGCTCGGCATGTGCTTCCGGCGTCTCCGGCACTTGGTTCTGGTGTGTCTGAGAGCTGGTTCCGGCATGTCCGGCAGATGATTCCGGAGTGTCCGCCAAGTGGTTCTGGCATACCCAGCAGGTGATTTTGTCGTGTCAGGGAGGTGGTACCGGTGAGTCGAGCAGGTGGTTCGGGCGTGCTCAGCAGGTGGTTCAGGCGGTTCTGGCAGGTGGTATCCGTCTGTTCGGGGTGTGGTTCCAGCATCTCATGAACACGTTTCTGGCACGTCTGAGATGTGGTTCCAGCCGGCCCGACAGGTGTTTCCGCAGTGTCCGCCAAGCGGTTCTGGCGTAGTTGGCAGGTGATTTTGGCATGACTGGCAGGTGGTTCCAGCAAGCCTGGCAGGTGATTCCAAAGTGTTCACCAACTGGTTGTGGCGTAGCCGGCAGGTGATTTTTGCGTGATCGGCAGGTGGTTCTGGCGAGTCGAGCAGGTGGTTCCGGCGTGCTCGGCTGGTGCTTCCGGGGTCATTGGCACGGGGTTCTGGCATGTCTGAGAGGTGGTTCCTGCATGCCCGGCAATTGATTCCGGAGTGTTCGCCAAGTGGTTCTGGCATAGTCGGCAGGTGATTTTGGCATGTCCGGCAGCTGGTTCAGGCGAGTTGAGCAGGTGGTTCCAACGTGCTTGGCAGGTGCTTCCGGCGTCTCCGGCACGTGTTTGTGGCACATCTGACAGGTGGTTCCGGCATGCCCGAAAGGTGATTCCGGTCTGTCCGGTAGGTGGTTCCAGCCTGCACGGCATGTGGTTCTGGTACGTCTCAGAGGTGGTTGCGCATGCCCAACAGGTGATTCCGGACTTTCAGCCACATGGTTCTGGCACATCTGAGAGGTGGTTCCGGCATGCCCGGCAGGTCATCCCAGAGAGTCCTCCAAGTGGTTCTGGCATAACACGCAGGTGATTTTGGCGTGTCTGGCAGGTTGTTCCGTTGTGCTTGGCAGGTGGTTCAGGCTTGGCCGGCAGGTGGTTCCAGACTGTCCAGGACGTGTTTCCAGCTTCTCCGGCAGGTGGTTCTGGTACGTCTGAGAGGTGGTTCCGCCATGGCTGGCAGGTGATTCCGGACCGTCCCCCAGGTGGTTCTGGCATAGCCAGCAGTTGATATTGGCCTGTCCGGCAGGTGGTTCCAGCGAGTCGAACAGGTGGCTCCGGCGTGCTCGGCAGGTGGTTCCGGTCTGTCCGGTAGGTGATTCCGGCGTGTCCGGCACGTGCTTCCGGCACGTCTGAGAGGTGGTTCCGGCATGCGCGACAGGTGGTTTCGGAGTGTCCGCCAGGTGGTTCTGGCGTACCCGGCAGGTGATTTTGGCGTGTCCGGCAGGTGTTTCTGGCGAGTCGAGCAGGTGGCTCCGGCATGCTCGGCAGGTGCTTCCGGCGTCTCCGGCACGTGGTTCTGGTGTGTCTGAGAGCTGGTTCCGGCATGTCCGGCAGATGATTCCGGAGTGTCCGCCAAGTGGTTCTGGCATACCCGGCTGGTGATTTGGGCATGTCAGGTAGGTGGTTCCGGCGAGTCGAGCAGGTGGCTCCGGCGTGCTCGGCAGGTTGTTCAGACGGGTCTGGCAGGTGTTTTCCGTCTGTTCGGGGTGTGGTTCCAGCATCTCATGCACATGGTTCTGGCACGTCTGAGATGTGGTTCCGGCCGGCCCGACAGGTGTTTCCACAGTGTCCGCCAAGTGGTACTGTGCGTAGTTGGCAGGTGATTTTGGCATGACCGGCAGGTGGTTCCAGCAAGCCCGGCAGGTGATTCCGAAGTGTTCCCCAACTGGTTGTGGCGTAGCCGGCAGGTGATTTTTGCGTGTCCGGCAGGTGGTTCTGGCGAGTCGAGCAGGTGGTTCCGGCGTGCTCGGCAGGTGCTTCCGGGGTCATTGGCACGTGGTTCTGGCATATCTGAGAGGTGGTTCCGGCATGCCCGGCAGGTGATTCCGGAGTGTTCGCCAAGTGTTTCCGGCGTAGCCGGCAGGTGATTTTGCATGTCCAGCGGTCGTTCCGGCGGGTCGAGCCGGTGGTTCCGGCGTGTCCGGCAGGTGGTTCCGGTCTGTCCGGCAGGTGGTTGTGTGGTGTCCGGCACGAGGTTCAGTCTGAGAGGCTGTGCCGGCATGCCCCTCACGTGATTCCGGCTTGTCCCCGAAGTGGTGCTGGTGTAGCGGGCAGGTGATTTTGGCGTGTCCGGCAGGTGGTTCAGGCGAGTTGAGCAGGTGGTTGCGACGTGCTCGGCAGGTGCTTCCGGCGTCTCCGGCACGTGTTTCTGGCACATCTGACTGGTGGTTCCGGCATGCCCAAAAGTTGATTCCGGTCTGTCCGGTAGGTGGTTCCGGCGTGCACGGCACGTGGTTCTGGTACGTGTCAGAGGTGGTTGCGTATGCCCAACAGGTGATTCCAGACTGTCCGCCACGTGCTTCTGGCACGTCTGAGAGGTGGTTCCAACATGCCCGGCAGGTCATTTCGGAGAGTCGTCCAAGTGGTTCTGGCGTAGCCCGCAGGTGATTTTGGCGTGTCCGGCAGGTGGTTCCGCCGTGCTCGGCAGGTGGTTCAGGCATGGCCGTCACGTGGTTCCAGTCTGTCCAGGACGTGTTTCCAGCTTCTACTGCAGGTGGTTCTGGTACGTCTGAGAGGTGGTTCCGCCATGGCTGGCAGGTGATCCCGGACTGTCCCCCAGGTGGTTCTGGCATAGCCAGCAGTTGATATTGGCCTGTCCGGCAGGTGGTTCCAGCGAGTCGAACAGGTGGCTCCGGCGTTCTTGGCAGGTGGTTCCGGTCTGTCCGGTATGTGTTTCCGGCGTGTCTGGCACGTGCTTCCGGCACGTCTGAGAGGTGGTTCCGGCATGCGCGGCAGGTGATTCCGTAGTGTCCGCCAGGTGGTTCTGGCGTACCCGGCAGGTGATTTTGGCGTGTCCGGCAGGTGTTTCTGGCGAGTCGAGCAGGTGGCTCCGGCATGCTCGGCAGGTGCTTCCGGCGTCTCCGGCACTTGGTTCTGGTGTGTCTGAGAGCTGGTTCCTGCATGTCCGGCAGATGATTCCAGAGTGTCCGCCAAGTGGTTCTGGCATACCCAGCAGGTGATTTTGGCGTGTCAGGGAGGTGGTACCGGTGAGTCGAGCAGGTGGTTCCGGCGTGCTCAGCAGGTGGTTCAGGCGGTTCTGGCAGGTGGTATCCGTCTGTTCGGGGTGTGGTTCCAGCATCTCATGAACACGTTTCTGGCACGTCTGAGATGTGGTTCCAGCCGGCCCGACAGGTGTTTCCGCAGTGTCCGCCAAGCGGTTCTGGCGTAGTTGGCAGGTGATTTTGGCATGACTGGCAGGTGGTTCCAGCAAGCCTGGCAGGTGATTCCAAAGTGTTCACCAACTGGTTGTGGCGTAGCCGGCAGGTGATTTTTGCGTGATCGGCAGGTGGTTCTGGCGAGTCGAGCAGGTGGTTCCGGCGTGCTCGGCTGGTGCTTCCGGGGTCATTGGCACGGGGTTCTGGCATGTCTGAGAGGTGGTTCCTGCATGCCTGGCAAGTGATTCCGGAGTGTTCGCCAAGTGGTTCTGGCATAGTCGGCAGGTGATTTTGGCATGTCCGGCAGGTGGTTCAGGCGAGTTGAGCAGGTGGTTCCAACGTGCTTGGCAGGTGCTTCCGGCGTCTCCGGCACGTGTTTCTGGCACATCTGACAGGTGGTTCCGGCATGCCCGAAAGGTGATTCCGGTGTGTCCGGTCGGTGGTTCCAGCCTGCACGGCATGTGGTTCTGGTACGTCTCAGAGGTGGTTGCGCATGCCCAACAGGTGATTCTGGACTGTCCGCCACATGGTTCTGGCACGTCTGAGAGGTGGTTCCGGCATGCCCGGCAGGTCATCCCAGAGAGTCCTCCTAGTGGTTCTGGCATAACACGCAGGTGATTTTGGCGTGTCTGGCAGGTTGTTCCGTTGTGCTTGGCAGGTGGTTCAGGCTTGGCCGGCAGGTGGTTCCAGACTGTCCAGGACGTGTTTCCAGCTTCTCCGGCAGGTGGTTCTGGTACGTCTGAGAGGTGGTTCCGCCATGGCTGGCAGGTGATTCCGGACCGTCCCCCAGGTGGTTCTGGCATAGCCAGCAGTTGATATTGGCCTGTCCGGCAGGTGGTTCCAGCGAGTCGAACAGGTGGCTCCGGCGTGCTCGGCAGGTGGTTCCGGTCTGTCCGGTAGGTGATTCCGGCGTGTCCGGCACGTGCTTCCGGCACGTCTGAGAGGTGGTTCCGGCATGCGCGACAGGTGGTTTCGGAGTGTCCGCCAGGTGGTTCTGGCGTACCCGGCAGGTGATTTTGGCGTGTCCGGCAGGTGTTTCTGGCGAGTCGAGCAGGTGGCTCCGGCATGCTCGGCAGGTGCTTCCGGCGTCTCCGGCACTTGGTTCTGGTGTGTCTGAGAGCTGGTTCCTGCATGTCCGGCAGATGATTCCAGAGTGTCCGCCAAGTGGTTCTGGCATACCCAGCAGGTGATTTTGGCGTGTCAGGGAGGTGGTACCGGTGAGTCGAGCAGGTGGTTCGGGCGTGCTCAGCAGGTGGTTCAGGCGGTTCTGGCAGGTGGTATCCGTCTGTTCGGGGTGTGGTTCCAGCATCTCATGAACACGTTTCTGGCACGTCTGAGATGTGGTTCCAGCCGGCCCGACAGGTGTTTCCGCAGTGTCCGCCAAGCGGTTCTGGCGTAGTTGGCAGGTGATTTTGGCATGACTGGCAGGTGGTTCCAGCAAGCCTGGCAGGTGATTCCAAAGTGTTCACCAACTGGTTGTGGCGTAGCCGGCAGGTGATTTTTGCGTGATCGGCAGGTGGTTCTGGCGAGTCGAGCAGGTGGTTCCGGCGTGCTCGGCTGGTGCTTCCGGGGTCATTGGCACGGGGTTCTGGCATGTCTGAGAGGTGGTTCCTGCATGCCTGGCAAGTGATTCCGGAGTGTTCGCCAAGTGGTTCTGGCATAGTCGGCAGGTGATTTTGGCATGTCCGGCAGGTGGTTCAGGCGAGTTGAGCAGGTGGTTCCAACGTGCTTGGCAGGTGCTTCCGGCGTCTCCGGCACGTGTTTCTGGCACATCTGACAGGTGGTTCCGGCATGCCCGAAAGGTGATTCCGGTGTGTCCGGTCGGTGGTTCCAGCCTGCACGGCATGTGGTTCTGGTACGTCTCAGAGGTGGTTGCGCATGCCCAACAGGTGATTCCGGACTGTCCGCCACATGGTTCTGGCACGTCTGAGAGGTGGTTCCGGCATGCCCGGCAGGTCATCCCAGAGAGTCCTCCTAGTGGTTCTGGCATAACACGCAGGTGATTTTGGCGTGTCTGGCAGGTTGTTCCGTTGTGCTTGGCAGGTGGTTCAGGCTTGGCCGGCAGGTGGTTCCAGACTGTCCAGGACGTGTTTCCAGCTTCTCCGGCAGGTGGTTCTGGTACGTCTGAGAGGTGGTTCCGCCATGGCTGGCAGGTGATTCCGGACCGTCCCCCAGGTGGTTCTGGCATAGCCAGCAGTTGATATTGGCCTGTCCGGCAGGTGGTTCCAGCGAGTCGAACAGGTGGCTCCGGCGTGCTCGGCAGGTGGTTCCGGTCTGTCCGGTAGGTGATTCCGGCGTGTCCGGCACGTGCTTCCGGCACGTCTGAGAGGTGGTTCTGGCATGCGCGACAGGTGGTTTCGGAGTGTCCGCCAGGTGGTTCTGGCGTACCCGGCAGGTGATTTTGGCGTGTCCGGCAGGTGTTTCTGGTGAGTCGAGCAGGTGGCTCCGGCATGCTCGGCAGGTGCTTCCGGCGTCTCCGGCACGTGGTTCTGGTGTGTCTGAGAGCTGGTTCCGGCATGTCCGGCAGATGATTCCGGAGTGTCCGCCAAGTGGTTCTGGCATACCCGGCTGGTGATTTGGGCATGTCAGGTAGGTGGTTCCGGCGAGTCGAGCAGGTGGCTCCGGCGTGCTCGGCAGGTTGTTCAGACGGGTCTGGCAGGTGTTTTCCGTCTGTTCGGGGTGTGGTTCCAGCATCTCATGCACATGGTTCTGGCACGTCTGAGATGTGGTTCCGGCCGGCCCGACAGGTGTTTCCACAGTGTCCGCCAAGTGGTACTGGCGTAGTTGGCAGGTGATTTTGGCATGACCGGCAGGTGGTTCCAGCAAGCCCGGCAGGTGATTCCGAAGTGTTCCCCAACTGGTTGTGGCGTAGCCGGCAGGTGATTTTTGCGTGTCCGGCAGGTGGTTCTGGCGAGTCGAGCAGGTGGTTCCGGCGTGCTCGGCAGGTGCTTCCGGGGTCATTGGCACGTGGTTCTGGCATATCTGAGAGGTGGTTCCGGCATGCCCGGCAGGTGATTCCGGAGTGTTCGCCAAGTGTTTCCGGCGTAGCCGGCAGGTGATTTTGCATGTCCAGCGGTCGTTCCGGCGGGTCGAGCTGGTGGTACCGGCGTGTCCGGCAGGTGGTTCCAGTCTGTCCGGCACGAGGTTCAGTCTGAGAGGCTGTGCCGGCATGCCCCTCACGTGATTCCGGCTTGTCCCCGAAGTGGTGCTGGTGTAGCGGGCAGGTGATTTTGGCGTGTCCGGCAGGTGGTTCAGGCGAGTTGAGCAGGTGGTTGCGACGTGCTCGGCAGGTGCTTCCGGCGTCTCCGGCACGTGTTTCTGGCACATCTGACTGGTGGTTCCGGCATGCCCAAAAGTTGATTCCGGTCTGTCCGGTAGGTGGTTCCGGCGTGCACGGCACGTGGTTCTGGTACGTGTCAGAGGTGGTTGCGTATGCCCAACAGGTGATTCCGGACTGTCCGCCACGTGCTTCTGGCACGTCTGAGAGGTGGTTCCAACATGCCCGGCAGGTCATTTCGGAGAGTCGTCCAAGTGGTTCTGGCGTAGCCCGCAGGTGATTTTGGGGTGTCCGGCAGGTGGTTCCGCCGTGCTCGGCAGGTGGTTCAGGCATGGCCGTCACGTGGTTCCAGTCTGTCCAGGACGTGTTTCCAGCTTCTCCGGCAGGTGGTTCTGGTACGTCTGAGAGGTGGTTCCGCCATGGCTGGCAGGTGATCCCGGACTGTACCCCAGGTGGTTCTGGCAAAGCCAGCAGTTGATATTGGCCTGTCCGGGAGGTGGTTCCAGCGAGTCGAACAGGTGGCTCCGGCGTTCTTGGCAGGTGGTTCCGGTCTGTCCGGTAGGTGTTTCCGGCGTGTCCGACACATGCTTCCGGCACGTCTGAGAGGTGGTTCCGGCATACGCGGCAGGTGATTCCGTAGAGTCCGCCAGGTGGTTCTGGCATACCCGGCAGGTGATTTTGGCGTGTCCGGCAGGTGTTTCTGGCGAGTCGAGCAGGTGGCTCCGGCATGCTCGGCATGTGCTTCCGGCGTCTCCGGCACTTGGTTCTGGTGTGTCTGAGAGCTGGTTCCGGCATGTCCGGCAGATGATTCCGGAGTGTCCGCCAAGTGGTTCTGGCATACCCAGCAGGTGATTTTGGCGTGTCAGGGAGGTGGTACCGGTGAGTCGAGCAGGTGGTTCCGGCGTGCTCAGCAGGTGGTTCAGGCGGTTCTGGCAGGTGGTATCCGTCTGTTCGGGGTGTGGTTCCAGCATCTCATGAACACGTTTCTGGCACGTCTGAGATGTGGTTCCAGCCGGCCCGACAGGTGTTTCCGCAGTGTCCGCCAAGCGGTTCTGGCGTAGTTGGCAGGTGATTTTGGCATGACTGGCAGGTGGTTCCAGCAAGCCTGGCAGGTGATTCCAAAGTGTTCACCAACTGGTTGTGGCGTAGCCGGCAGGTGATTTTTGCGTGATCGGCAGGTGGTTCTGGCGAGTCGAGCAGGTGGTTCCGGCGTGCTCGGCTGGTGCTTCCGGGGTCATTGGCACGGGGTTCTGGCATGTCTGAGAGGTGGTTCCTGCATGCCCGGCAAGTGATTCCGGAGTGTTCGCCAAGTGGTTCTGGCATAGTCGGCAGGTGATTTTGGCATGTCCGGCAGGTGGTTCAGGCGAGTTGAGCAGGTGGTTCCAACGTGCTTGGCAGGTGCTTCCGGCGTCTCCGGCACGTGTTTCTGGCACATCTGACAGGTGGTTCCGGCATGCCCGAAAGGTGATTCCGGTGTGTCCGGTAGGTGGTTCCAGCCTGCACGGCATGTGGTTCTGGTACGTCTCAGAGGTGGTTGCGCATGCCCAACAGGTGATTCCGGACTGTCCGCCACATGGTTCTGGCACGTCTGAGAGGTGGTTCCGGCATGCCCGGCAGGTCATCCCAGAGAGTCCTCCTAGTGGTTCTGGCATAACACGCAGGTGATTTTGGCGTGTCTGGCAGGTTGTTCCGTTGTGCTTGGCAGGTGGTTCAGGCTTGGCCGGCAGGTGGTTCCAGACTGTCCAGGACGTGTTTCCAGCTTCTCCGGCAGGTGGTTCTGGTACGTCTGAGAGGTGGTTCCGCCATGGCTGGCAGGTGATTCCGGACCGTCCCCCAGGTGGTTCTGGCATAGCCAGCAGTTGATATTGGCCTGTCCGGCAGGTGGTTCCAGCGAGTCGAACAGGTGGCTCCGGCGTGCTCGGCAGGTGGTTCCGGTCTGTCCGGTAGGTGATTCCGGCGTGTCCGGCACGTGCTTCCGGCACGTCTGAGAGGTGGTTCTGGCATGCGCGACAGGTGGTTTCGGAGTGTCCGCCAGGTGGTTCTGGCGTACCCGGCAGGTGATTTTGGCGTGTCCGGCAGGTGTTTCTGGTGAGTCGAGCAGGTGGCTCCGGCATGCTCGGCAGGTGCTTCCGGCGTCTCCGGCACGTGGTTCTGGTGTGTCTGAGAGCTGGTTCCGGCATGTCCGGCAGATGATTCCGGAGTGTCCGCCAAGTGGTTCTGGCATACCCGGCTGGTGATTTGGGCATGTCAGGTAGGTGGTTCCGGCGAGTCGAGCAGGTGGCTCCGGCGTGCTCGGCAGGTTGTTCAGACGGGTCTGGCAGGTGTTTTCCGTCTGTTCGGGGTGTGGTTCCAGCATCTCATGCACATGGTTCTGGCACGTCTGAGATGTGGTTCCGGCCGGCCCGACAGGTGTTTCCACAGTGTCCGCCAAGTGGTACTGGCGTAGTTGGCAGGTGATTTTGGCATGACCGGCAGGTGGTTCCAGCAAGCCCGGCAGGTGATTCCGAAGTGTTCCCCAACTGGTTGTGGCGTAGCCGGCAGGTGATTTTTGCGTGTCCGGCAGGTGGTTCTGGCGAGTCGAGCAGGTGGTTCCGGCGTGCTCGGCAGGTGCTTCCGGGGTCATTGGCACGTGGTTCTGGCATATCTGAGAGGTGGTTCCGGCATGCCCGGCAGGTGATTCCGGAGTGTTCGCCAAGTGTTTCCGGCGTAGCCGGCAGGTGATTTTGCATGTCCAGCGGTCGTTCCGGCGGGTCGAGCCGGTGGTTCCGGCGTGTCCGGCAGGTGGTTCCGGTCTGTCCGGCAGGTGGTTGTGTGGTGTCCGGCACGAGGTTCAGTCTGAGAGGCTGTGCCGGCATGCCCCTCACGTGATTCCGGCTTGTCCCCGAAGTGGTGCTGGTGTAGCGGGCAGGTGATTTTGGCGTGTCCGGCAGGTGGTTCAGGCGAGTTGAGCAGGTGGTTGCGACGTGCTCGGCAGGTGCTTCCGGCGTCTCCGGCACGTGTTTCTGGCACATCTGACTGGTGGTTCCGGCATGCCCAAAAGTTGATTCCGGTCTGTCCGGTAGGTGGTTCCGGCGTGCACGGCACGTGGTTCTGGTACGTGTCAGAGGTGGTTGCGTATGCCCAACAGGTGATTCCGGACTGTCCGCCACGTGCTTCTGGCACGTCTGAGAGGTGGTTCCAACATGCCCGGCAGGTCATTTCGGAGAGTCGTCCAAGTGGTTCTGGCGTAGCCCGCAGGTGATTTTGGCGTGTCCGGCAGGTGGTTCCGCCGTGCTCGGCAGGTGGTTCAGGCATGGCCGTCACGTGGTTCCAGTCTGTCCAGGACGTGTTTCCAGCTTCTCCTGCAGGTGGTTCTGGTACGTCTGAGAGGTGGTTCCGCCATGGCTGGCAGGTGATCCCGGACTGTCCCCCAGGTGGTTCTGGCATAGCCAGCAGTTGATATTGGCCTGTCCGGCAGGTGGTTCCAGCGAGTCGAACAGGTGGCTCCGGCGTTCTTGGCAGGTGGTTCCGGTCTGTCCGGTATGTGTTTCCGGCGTGTCTGGCACGTGCTTCCGGCACGTCTGAGAGGTGGTTCCGGCATGCGCGGCAGGTGATTCCGTAGTGTCCGCCAGGTGGTTCTGGCATACCCGGCAGGTGATTTTGGCGTGTCCGGCAGGTGTTTCTGGCGAGTCGAGCAGGTGGCTCCGGCATGCTCGGCAGGTGCTTCCGGCGTCTCCGGCACTTGGTTCTGGTGTGTCTGAGAGCTGGTTCCTGCATGTCCGGCAGATGATTCCAGAGTGTCCGCCAAGTGGTTCTGGCATACCCAGCAGGTGATTTTGGCGTGTCAGGGAGGTGGTACCGGTGAGTCGAGCAGGTGGTTCGGGCGTGCTCAGCAGGTGGTTCAGGCGGTTCTGGCAGGTGGTATCCGTCTGTTCGGGGTGTGGTTCCAGCATCTCATGAACACGTTTCTGGCACGTCTGAGATGTGGTTCCAGCCGGCCCGACAGGTGTTTCCGCAGTGTCCGCCAAGCGGTTCTGGCGTAGTTGGCAGGTGATTTTGGCATGACTGGCAGGTGGTTCCAGCAAGCCTGGCAGGTGATTCCAAAGTGTTCACCAACTGGTTGTGGCGTAGCCGGCAGGTGATTTTTTCGTGATCGGCAGGTGGTTCTGGCGAGTCGAGCAGGTGGTTCCGGCGTGCTCGGCTGGTGCTTCCGGGGTCATTGGCACGGGGTTCTGGCATGTCTGAGAGGTGGTTCCTGCATGCCCGGCAAGTGATTCCGGAGTGTTCGCCAAGTGGTTCTGGCATAGTCGGCAGGTGATTTTGGCATGTCCGGCAGGTGGTTCAGGCGAGTTGAGCAGGTGGTTCCAACGTGCTTGGCAGGTGCTTCCGGCGTCTCCGGCACGTGTTTCTGGCACATCTGACAGGTGGTTCCGGCATGCCCGAAAGGTGATTCCGGTGTGTCCGGTCGGTTGTTCCAGCCTGCACGGCATGTGGTTCTGGTACGTCTCAGAGGTGGTTGCGCATGCCCAACAGGTGATTCCGGACTGTCCGCCACATGGTTCTGGCACGTCTGAGAGGTGGTTCCGGCATGCCCGGCAGGTCATCCCAGAGAGTCCTCCTAGTGGTTCTGGCATAACACGCAGGTGATTTTGGCGTGTCTGGCAGGTTGTTCCGTTGTGCTTGGCAGGTGGTTCAGGCTTGGCCGGCAGGTGGTTCCAGACTGTCCAGGACGTGTTTCCAGCTTCTCCGGCAGGTGGTTCTGGTACGTCTGAGAGGTGGTTCCGCCATGGCTGGCAGGTGATTCCGGACCGTCCCCCAGGTGGTTCTGGCATAGCCAGCAGTTGATATTGGCCTGTCCGGCAGGTGGTTCCAGCGAGTCGAACAGGTGGCTCCGGCGTGCTCGGCAGGTGGTTCCGGTCTGTCCGGTAGGTGATTCCGGCGTGTCCGGCACGTGCTTCCGGCACGTCTGAGAGGTGGTTCCGGCATGCGCGACAGGTGGTTTCGGAGTGTCCGCCAGGTGGTTCTGGCGTACCCGGCAGGTGATTTTGGCGTGTCCGGCAGGTGTTTCTGGCGAGTCGAGCAGGTGGCTCCGGCATGCTCGGCAGGTGCTTCCGGCGTCTCCGGCACGTGGTTCTGGTGTGTCTGAGAGCTGGTTCCGGCATGTCCGGCAGATGATTCCGGAGTGTCCGCCAAGTGGTTCTGGCATACCCGGCTGGTGATTTGGGCATGTCAGGTAGGTGGTTCCGGCGAGTCGAGCAGGTGGCTCCGGCGTGCTCGGCAGGTTGTTCAGACGGGTCTGGCAGGTGTTTTCCGTCTGTTCGGGGTGTGGTTCCAGCATCTCATGCACATGGTTCTGGCACGTCTGAGATGTGGTTCCGGCCGGCCCGACAGGTGTTTCCACAGTGTCCGCCAAGTGGTACTGGCGTAGTTGGCAGGTGATTTTGGCATGACCGGCAGGTGGTTCCAGCAAGCCCGGCAGGTGATTCCGAAGTGTTCCCCAACTGGTTGTGGCGTAGCCGGCAGGTGATTTTTGCGTGTCCGGCAGGTGGTTCTGGCGAGTCGAGCAGGTGGTTCCGGCGTGCTCGGCAGGTGCTTCCGGGGTCATTGGCACGTGGTTCTGGCATATCTGAGAGGTGGTTCCGGCATGCCCGGCAGGTGATTCCGGAGTGTTCGCCAAGTGTTTCCGGCGTAGCCGGCAGGTGATTTTGCATGTCCAGCGGTCGTTCCGGCGGGTCGAGCCGGTGGTTCCGGCGTGTCCGGCAGGTGGTTCCGGTCTGTCCGGCAGGAGGTTGTGTGGTGTCCGGCACGAGGTTCAGTCTGAGAGGCTGTGCCGGCATGCCCCTCACGTGATTCCGGCTTGTCCCCGAAGTGGTGCTGGTGTAGCGGGCAGGTGATTTTGGCGTGTCCGGCAGGTGGTTCAGGCGAGTTGAGCAGGTGGTTGCGACGTGCTCGGCAGGTGCTTCCGGCGTCTCCGGCACGTGTTTCTGGCACATCTGACTGGTGGTTCCGGCATGCCCAAAAGTTGATTCCGGTCTGTCCGGTAGGTGGTTCCGGCGTGCACGGCACGTGGTTCTGGTACGTGTCAGAGGTGGTTGCGTATGCCCAACAGGTGATTCCGGACTGTCCGCCACGTGCTTCTGGCACGTCTGAGAGGTGGTTCCAACATGCCCGGCAGGTCATTTCGGAGAGTCGTCCAAGTGGTTCTGGCGTAGCCCGCAGGTGATTTTGGCGTGTCCGGCAGGTGGTTCCGCCGTGCTCGGCAGGTGGTTCAGGCATGGCCGTCACGTGGTTCCAGTCTGTCCAGGACGTGTTTCCAGCTTCTCCTGCAGGTGGTTCTGGTACGTCTGAGAGGTGGTTCCGCCATGGCTGGCAGGTGATCCCGGACTGTCCCCCAGGTGGTTCTGGCATAGCCAGCAGTTGATATTGGCCTGTCCGGCAGGTGGTTCCAGCGAGTCGAACAGGTGGCTCCGGCGTTCTTGGCAGGTGGTTCCGGTCTGTCCGGTATGTGTTTCCGGCGTGTCTGGCACGTGCTTCCGGCACGTCTGAGAGGTGGTTCCGGCATGCGCGGCAGGTGATTCCGTAGTGTCCGCCAGGTGGTTCTGGCATACCCGGCAGGTGATTTTGGCGTGTCCGGCAGGTGTTTCTGGCGAGTCGAGCAGGTGGCTCCGGCATGCTCGGCAGGTGCTTCCGGCGTCTCCGGCACTTGGTTCTGGTGTGTCTGAGAGCTGGTTCCGGCATGTCCGGCAGATGATTCCGGAGTGTCCGCCAAGTGGTTCTGGCATACCCAGCAGGTGATTTTGGCGTGTCAGGGAGGTTGTACCGGTGAGTCGAGCAGGTGGTTCCGGCGTGCTCAGCAGGTGGTTCAGGCGGTTCTGGCAGGTGGTATCCGTCTGTTCGGGGTGTGGTTCCAGCATCTCATGAACACGTTTCTGGCACGTCTGAGATGTGGTTCCAGCCGGCCCGACAGGTGTTTCCGCAGTGTCCGCCAAGCGGTTCTGGTGTAGTTGGCAGGTGATTTTGGCATGACTGGCAGGTGGTTCCAGCAAGCCTGGCAGGTGATTCCAAAGTGTTCACCAACTGGTTGTGGCGTAGCCCGACAGGTGATTTTTGCGTGATCGGCAGGTGGTTCTGGCGAGTCGAGCAGGTGGTTCCGGCGTGCTCGGCTGGTGCTTCCGGGGTCATTGGCACGGGGTTCTGGCATGTCTGAGAGGTGGTTCCTGCATGCCTGGCAAGTGATTCCGGAGTGTTCGCCAAGTGGTTCTGGCATAGTCGGCAGGTGATTTTGGCATGTCCGGCAGGTGGTTCAGGCGAGTTGAGCAGGTGGTTCCAACGTGCTTGGCAGGTGCTTCCGGCGTCTCCGGCACGTGTTTCTGGCACATCTGACAGGTGGTTCCGGCATGCCCGAAAGGTGATTCCGGTGTGTCCGGTCGGTGGTTCCAGCCTGCACGGCATGTGGTTCTGGTACGTCTCAGAGGTGGTTGCGCATGCCCAACAGGTGATTCCGGACTGTCCGCCACATGGTTCTGGCACGTCTGAGAGGTGGTTCCGGCATGCCCGGCAGGTCATCCCAGAGAGTCCTCCTAGTGGTTCTGGCATAACACGCAGGTGATTTTGGCGTGTCTGGCAGGTTGTTCCGTTGTGCTTGGCAGGTGGTTCAGGCTTGGCCGGCAGGTGGTTCCAGACTGTCCAGGACGTGTTTCCAGCTTCTCCGGCAGGTGGTTCTGGTACGTCTGAGAGGTGGTTCCGCCATGGCTGGCAGGTGATTCCGGACCGTCCCCCAGGTGGTTCTGGCATAGCCAGCAGTTGATATTGGCCTGTCCGGCAGGTGGTTCCAGCGAGTCGAACAGGTGGCTCCGGCGTGCTCGGCAGGTGGTTCCGGTCTGTCCGGTAGGTGATTCCGGCGTGTCCGGCACGTGCTTCCGGCACGTCTGAGAGGTGGTTCCGGCATGCGCGACAGGTGGTTTCGGAGTGTCCGCCAGGTGGTTCTGGCGTACCCGGCAGGTGATTTTGGCGTGTCCGGCAGGTGTTTCTGGCGAGTCGAGCAGGTGGCTCCGGCATGCTCGGCAGGTGCTTCCGGCGTCTCCGGCACGTGGTTCTGGTGTGTCTGAGAGCTGGTTCCGGCATGTCCGGCAGATGATTCCGGAGTGTCCGCCAAGTGGTTCTGGCATACCCGGCTGGTGATTTGGGCATGTCAGGTAGGTGGTTCCGGCGAGTCGAGCAGGTGGCTCCGGCGTGCTCGGCAGGTTGTTCAGACGGGTCTGGCAGGTGTTTTCCGTCTGTTCGGGGTGTGGTTCCAGCATCTCATGCACATGGTTCTGGCACGTCTGAGATGTGGTTCCGGCCGGCCCGACAGGTGTTTCCACAGTGTCCGCCAAGTTGTACTGGGCGTAGTTGCCAGGTGATTTTGGCATGACCGGCAGGTGGTTCCAGCAAGCCCGGCAGGTGATTCCGAAGTGTTCCCCAACTGGTTGTGGCGTAGCCGGCAGGTGATTTTTGCGTGTCCGGCAGGTGGTTCTGGCGAGTCGAGCAGGTGGTTCCGGCGTGCTCGGCAGGTGCTTCCGGGGTCATTGGCACGTGGTTCTGGCATATCTGAGAGGTGGTTCCGGCATGCCCGGCAGGTGATTCCGGAGTGTTCGCCAAGTGTTTCCGGCGTAGCCGGCAGGTGATTTTGCATGTCCAGCGGTCGTTCCGGCGGGTCGAGCCGGTGGTTCCGGCGTGTCCGGCAGGTGGTTCTGGTCTGTCCGGCAGGTGGTTGTGTGGTGTCCGGCACGAGGTACAGTCTGAGAGGCTGTGCCGGCATGCCCCTCACGTGATTCCGGCTTGTCCCCGAAGTGGTGCTGGTGTAGCGGGCAGGTGATTTTGGCGTGTCCGGCAGGTGGTTCAGGCGAGTTGAGCAGGTGGTTGCGACGTGCTCGGCAGGTGCTTCCGGCGTCTCCGGCACGTGTTTCTGGCACATCTGACTGGTGGTTCCGGCATGCCCAAAAGTTGATTCCGGTCTGTCCGGTAGGTGGTTCCGGCGTGCACGGCACGTGGTTCTGGTACGTGTCAGAGGTGGTTGCGTATGCCCAACAGGTGATTCCGGACTGTCCGCCACGTGCTTCTGGCACGTCTGAGAGGTGGTTCCAACATGCCCGGCAGGTCATTTCGGAGAGTCGTCCAAGTGGTTCTGGCGTAGCCCGCAGGTGATTTTGGCGTGTCCGGCAGGTGGTTCCGCCGTGCTCGGCAGGTGGTTCAGGCATGGCCGTCACGTGGTTCCAGTCTGTCCAGGACGTGTTTCCAGCTTCTCCTGCAGGTGGTTCTGGTACGTCTGAGAGGTGGTTCCGCCATGGCTGGCAGGTGATCCCGGACTGTCCCCCAGGTGGTTCTGGCATAGCCAGCAGTTGATATTGGCCTGTCCGGCAGGTGGTTCCAGCGAGTCGAACAGGTGGCTCCGGCGTTCTTGGCAGGTGGTTCCGGTCTGTCCGGTATGTGTTTCCGGCGTGTCTGGCACGTGCTTCCGGCACGTCTGAGAGGTGGTTCCGGCATGCGCGGCAGGTGATTCCGTAGTGTCCGCCAGGTGGTTCTGGCATACCCGGCAGGTGATTTTGGCGTGTCCGGCAGGTGTTTCTGGCGAGTCGAGCAGGTGGCTCCGGCATGCTCGGCAGGTGCTTCCGGCATCTCCAGCACTTGGTTCTGGTGTGTCTGAGAGCTGGTTCCTGCATGTCCGGCAGATGATTCCAGAGTGTCCGCCAAGTGGTTCTGGCATACCCAGCAGGTGATTTTGGCGTGTCAGGGAGGTGGTACCGGTGAGTCGAGCAGGTGGTTCCGGCGTGCTCAGCAGGTGGTTCAGGCGGTTCTGGCAGGTGGTATCCGTCTGTTCGGGGTGTGGTTCCAGCATCTCATGAACACGTTTCTGGCACGTCTGAGATGTGGTTCCAGCCGGCCCGACAGGTGTTTCCGCAGTGTCCGCCAAGCGGTTCTGGCGTAGTTGGCAGGTGATTTTGGCATGACTGGCAGGTGGTTCCAGCAAGCCTGGCAGGTGATTCCAAAGTGTTCACCAACTGGTTGTGGCGTAGCCGGCAGGTGATTTTTGCGTGATCGGCAGGTGGTTCTGGCGAGTCGAGCAGGTGGTTCCGGCGTGCTCGGCTGGTGCTTCCGGGGTCATTGGCACGGGGTTCTGGCATGTCTGAGAGGTGGTTCCTGCATGCCTGGCAAGTGATTCCGGAGTGTTCGCCAAGTGGTTCTGGCATAGTCGGCAGGTGATTTTGGCATGTCCGGCAGGTGGTTCAGGCGAGTTGAGCAGGTGGTTCCAACGTGCTTGGCAGGTGCTTCCGGCGTCTCCGGCACGTGTTTCTGGCACATCTGACAGGTGGTTCCGGCATGCCCGAAAGGTGATTCCGGTGTGTCCGGTCGGTGGTTCCAGCCTGCACGGCATGTGGTTCTGGTACGTCTCAGAGGTGGTTGCGCATGCCCAACAGGTGATTCCGGACTGTCCGCCACATGGTTCTGGCACGTCTGAGAGGTGGTTCCGGCATGCCCGGCAGGTCATCCCAGAGAGTCCTCCTAGTGGTTCTGGCATAACACGCAGGTGATTTTGGCGTGTCTGGCAGGTTGTTCCGTTGTGCTTGGCAGGTGGTTCAGGCTTGGCCGGCAGGTGGTTCCAGACTGTCCAGGACGTGTTTCCAGCTTCTCCGGCAGGTGGTTCTGGTACGTCTGAGAGGTGGTTCCGCCATGGCTGGCAGGTGATTCCGGACCGTCCCCCAGGTGGTTCTGGCATAGCCAGCAGTTGATATTGGCCTGTCCGGCAGGTGGTTCCAGCGAGTCGAACAGGTGGCTCCGGCGTGCTCGGCAGGTGGTTCCGGTCTGTCCGGTAGGTGATTCCGGCGTGTCCGGCACGTGCTTCCGGCACGTCTGAGAGGTGGTTCCGGCATGCGCGACAGGTGGTTTCGGAGTGTCCGCCAGGTGGTTCTGGCGTACCCGGCAGGTGATTTTGGCGTGTCCGGCAGGTGTTTCTGGCGAGTCGAGCAGGTGGCTCCGGCATGCTCGGCAGGTGCTTCCGGCGTCTCCGGCACGTGGTTCTGGTGTGTCTGAGAGCTGGTTCCGGCATGTCCGGCAGATGATTCCGGAGTGTCCGCCAAGTGGTTCTGGCATACCCGGCTGGTGATTTGGGCATGTCAGGTAGGTGGTTCCGGCGAGTCGAGCAGGTGGCTCCGGCGTGCTCGGCAGGTTGTTCAGACGGGTCTGGCAGGTGTTTTCCGTCTGTTCGGGGTGTGGTTCCAGCATCTCATGCACATGGTTCTGGCACGTCTGAGATGTGGTTCCGGCCGGCCCGACAGGTGTTTCCACAGTGTCCGCCAAGTGGTACTGGCGTAGTTGGCAGGTGATTTTGGCATGACCGGCAGGTGGTTCCAGCAAGCCCGGCAGGTGATTCCGAAGTGTTCCCCAACTGGTTGTGGCGTAGCCGGCAGGTGATTTTTGCGTGTCCGGCAGGTGGTTCTGGCGAGTCGAGCAGGTGGTTCCGGCGTGCTCGGCAGGTGCTTCCGGGGTCATTGGCACGTGGTTCTGGCATATCTGAGAGGTGGTTCCGGCATGCCCGGCAGGTGATTCCGGAGTGTTCGCCAAGTGTTTCCGGCGTAGCCGGCAGGTGATTTTGCATGTCCAGCGGTCGTTCCGGCGGGTCGAGCCGGTGGTTCCGGCGTGTCCGGCAGGTGGTTCCGGTCTGTCCGGCAGGTGGTTGTGTGGTGTCCGGCACGAGGTTCAGTCTGAGAGGCTGTGCCGGCATGCCCCTCACGTGATTCCGGCTTGTCCCCGAAGTGGTGCTGGTGTAGCGGGCAGGTGATTTTGGCGTGTCCGGCAGGTGGTTCAGGCGAGTTGAGCAGGTGGTTGCGACGTGCTCGGCAGGTGCTTCCGGCGTCTCCGGCACGTGTTTCTGGCACATCTGACTGGTGGTTCCGGCATGCCCAAAAGTTGATTCCGGTCTGTCCGGTAGGTGGTTCCGGCGTGCACGGCACGTGGTTCTGGTACGTGTCAGAGGGGGTTGCGTATGCCCAACAGGTGATTCCGGACTGTCCGCCACGTGCTTCTGGCACGTCTGAGAGGTGGTTCCAACATGCCCGGCAGGTCATTTCGGAGAGTCGTCCAAGTGGTTCTGGCGTAGCCCGCAGGTGATTTTGGCGTGTCCGGCAGGTGGTTCCGCCGTGCTCGGCAGGTGGTTCAGGCATGGCCGTCACGTGGTTCCAGTCTGTCCAGGACGTGTTTCCAGCTTCTCCGGCAGGTGGTTCTGGTACGTCTGAGAGGTGGTTCCGCCATGGCTGGCAGGTGATCCCGGACTGTACCCCAGGTGGTTCTGGCAAAGCCAGCAGTTGATATTGGCCTGTCCGGGAGGTGGTTCCAGCGAGTCGAACAGGTGGCTCCGGCGTTCTTGGCAGGTGGTTCCGGTCTGTCCGTTAGGTGTTTCCGGCGTGTCCGGCACATGCTTCCGGCACGTCTGAGAGGTGGTTCCGGCATACGCGGCAGGTTATTCCGTAGTGTCCGCCAGGTGGTTCTGGCATACCCGGCAGGTGATTTTGGCGTGTCCGGCAGGTGTTTCTGGCGAGTCGAGCAGGTGGCTCCGGCATGCTCGGCATGTGCTTCCGGCGTCTCCGGCACTTGGTTCTGGTGTGTCTGAGAGCTGGTTCCGGCATGTCCGGCAGATGATTCCGGAGTGTCCGCCAAGTGGTTCTGGCATACCCAGCAGGTGATTTTGGCGTGTCAGGGAGGTGGTACCGGTGAGTCGAGCAGGTGGTTCCGGCGTGCTCAGCAGGTGGTTCAGGCGGTTCTGGCAGGTGGTATCCGTCTGTTCGGGGTGTGGTTCCAGCATCTCATGAACACGTTTCTGGCACGTCTGAGATGTGGTTCCAGCCGGCCCGACAGGTGTTTCCGCAGTGTCCGCCAAGCGGTTCTGGCGTAGTTGGCAGGTGATTTTGGCATGACTGGCAGGTGGTTCCAGCAAGCCTGGCAGGTGATTCCAAAGTGTTCACCAACTGGTTGTGGCGTAGCCGGCAGGTGATTTTTGCGTGATCGGCAGGTGGTTCTGGCGAGTCGAGCAGGTGGTTCCGGCGTGCTCGGCTGGTGCTTCCGGGGTCATTGGCACGGGGTTCTGGCATGTCTGAGAGGTGGTTCCTGCATGCCCGGCAAGTGATTCCGGAGTGTTCGCCAAGTGGTTCTGGCATAGTCGGCAGGTGATTTTGGCATGTCCGGCAGGTGGTTCAGGCGAGTTGAGCAGGTGGTTCCAACGTGCTTGGCAGGTGCTTCCGGCGTCTCCGGCACGTGTTTCTGGCACATCTGACAGGCGGTTACGGCATGCCCGAAAGGTGATTCCGGTCTGTCCGGTAGGTGGTTCCAGCCTGCACGGCATGTGGTTCTGGTACGTCTCAGAGGTGGTTGCGCATGCCCAACAGGTGATTCCGGACTGTCCGCCACATGGTTCTGGCACGTCTGAGAGGTGGTTCCGGCATGCCCGGCAGGTCATCCCAGAGAGTCCTCCTAGTGGTTCTGGCATAACACGCAGGTGATTTTGGCGTGTCTGGCAGGTTGTTCCGTTGTGCTTGGCAGGTGGTTCAGGCTTGGCCGGCAGGTGGTTCCAGACTGTCCAGGACGTGTTTCCAGCTTCTCCGGCAGGTGGTTCTGGTACGTCTGAGAGGTGGTTCCGCCATGGCTGGCAGGTGATTCTGGACCGTCCCCCAGGTGGTTCTGGCATAGCCAGCAGTTGATATTGGCCTGTCCGGCAGGTGGTTCCAGCGAGTCGAACAGGTGGCTCCGGCGTGCTCGGCAGGTGGTTCCGGTCTGTCCGGTAGGTGATTCCGGCGTGTCCGGCACGTGCTTCCGGCACGTCTGAGAGGTGGTTCCGGCATGCGCGACAGGTGGTTTCGGAGTGTCCGCCAGGTGGTTCTGGCGTACCCGGCAGGTGATTTTGGCGTGTCCGGCAGGTGTTTCTGGCGAGTCGAGCAGGTGGCTCCGGCATGCTCGGCAGGTGCTTCCGGCGTCTCCGGCACGTGGTTCTGGTGTGTCTGAGAGCTGGTTCCGGCATGTCCGGCAGATGATTCCGGAGTGTCCGCCAAGTGGTTCTGGCATACCTGGCTGGTGATTTGGGCATGTCAGGTAGGTGGTTCCGGCGAGTCGAGCAGGTGGCTCCGGCGAGCTCGGCAGGTTGTTCAGACGGGTCTGGCAGGTGTTTTCCGTCTGTTCGGGGTGTGGTTCCAGCATCTCATGCACATGGTTCTGGCACGTCTGAGATGTGGTTCCGGCCGGCCCGACCGGTGTTTCCACAGTGTCCGCCAAGTGGTACTGGCGTAGTTGGCAGGTGATCTTGGCATGACCGGCAGGTGGTTCCAGCAAGCCCGGCAGGTGATTCCGAAGTGTTCCCCAACTGGTTGTGGCGTAGCCGGCAGGTGATTTTTGCGTGTCCGGCAGGTGGTTCTGGCGAGTCGAGCAGGTGGTTCCGGCGTGCTCGGCAGGTGCTTCCGGGGTCATTGGCACGTGGTTCTGGCATATCTGAGAGGTGGTTCCGGGGTGTCCGGCATGTGGTTCCGGTCTGTCCGGCAGGTGATTCTGTGGTGTCCGGCACGAGGTTCAGTCTGAGAGGCTGTGCCGGCATGCCCCTCACGTGATTCCGGCTTGTCCCCGAAGTGGTGCTGGTGTAGCGGGCAGGTGATTTTGGCGTGTCCGGCAGGTGGTTCAGGCGAGTTGAGCAGGTGGTTGCGACGTGCTCGGCAGGTGCTTCCGGCATCTCCGGCACGTGTTTCTGGCACATCTGACTGGTGGTTCCGGCATGCCCAAAAGTTGATTCCGGTCTGTCCGGTAGGTGGTTCCGGCGTGCACGGCACGTGGTTCTGGTACGTGTCAGAGGTGGTTGCGTATGCCCAACAGGTGATTCCGGACAGTCCGCCACGTGCGTCTGGCACGTCTGAGAGGTGGTTCCAACATGCCCGGCAGGTCATTTCGGAGAGTCGTCCAAGTGGTTCTGGCTTAGCCCGCAGGTGATTTTGGCGTGTCTGGCAGGTGGTTCCGCCGTGCTCGGCAGGTGGTTCAGGCATGGACGTCACGTGGTTCCAGTCTGTCCAGGACGTGTTTCCAGCTTCTCCGGCAGGTGGTTCTGGTACGTCTGAGAGGTGGTTCCGCCATGGCTGGCAGGTGATCCCGGACTGTCCCCCAGGTGGTTCTGGCATAGCCAGCAGTTGATATTGGCCTGTCCGGCAGGTGGTTCCAGCGAGTCGAACAGGTGGCTCCGGCGTTCTTGGCAGGTGTTTCCGGTCTGTCCGGTAGGTGTTTCCGGCGTGTCCGGCACGTGCTTCCGGCACGTCTGCGAGGTGGTTCCGGCATGCGCGGCAGATGATTCCGTAGTGTCCGCCAGGTGGTTCTGGCATACCCGGCAGGTGATTTTGGCGTGTCCGGCAGGTGTTTCTGGCGAGTCGAGCAGGTGGCTCCGGCATGCTCGGCAGGTGCTTCCGGCGTCTCCGGCACTTGGTTCTGGTGTGTCTGAGAGCTGGTTCCGGCATGTCCGGCAGATGATTCCGGAGTGTCCGCCAAGTGGTTCTGGCATACCCAGCAGGTGATTTTGGCGTGTCAGGGAGGTGGTACCGGTGAGTCGAGCAGGTGGTTCCGGCGTGCTCAGCAGGTGGTTCAGGCGGTTCTGGCAGGTGGTATCCGTCTGTTCGGGGTGTGGTTCCAGCATCTCATGAACACGTTCCTGGCACGTCTGAGATGTGGTTCCAGCCGGCCCGACAGGTGTTTCCGCAGTGTCCGCCAAGCGGTTCTGGCGTAGTTGGCAGGTGATTTTGGCATGACTGGCAGGTGGTTCCAGCAAGCCTGGCAGGTGATTCCAAAGTGTTCACCAACTGGTTGTGGCGTAGCCGGCAGGTGATTTTTGCGTGATCGGCAGGTGGTTCTGGCGAGTCGAGCAGGTGGTTCCGGCGTGCTCGGCTGGTGCTTCCGGGGTCATTGGCACGGGGTTCTGGCATGTCTGAGAGGTGGTTCCTGCATGCCCGGCAAGTGATTCCGGAGTGTTCGCCAAGTGGTTCTGGCATAGTCGGCAGGTGATTTTGGCATGTCCGGCAGGTGGTTCAGGCGAGTTGAGCAGGTGGTTCCAACGTGCTTGGCAGGTGCTTCCGGCGTCTCCGGCACGTGTTTCTGGCACATCTGACAGGTGGTTCCGGCATGCCCGAAAGGTGATTCCGGTCTGTCCGGTAGGTGGTTCCAGCCTGCACGGCATGTGGTTCTGGTACGTCTCAGAGGTGGTTGCGCATGCCCAACAGGTGATTCCGGACTGTCCGCCACATGGTTCTGGCACGTCTGAGAGGTGGTTCCGGCATGCCCGGCAGGTCATCCCAGAGAGTCCTCCAAGTGGTTCTGGCATAACACGCAGGTGATTTTGGCGTGTCTGGCATGTTGTTCCGTTGTGCTTGGCAGGTGGTTCAGGCTTGGCCGGCAGGTGGTTCCAGACTGTCCAGGACGTGTTCCAGCTTCTCCGGCAGGTGGTTCTGGTACGTCTGAGAGGTGGCTCCGCCATGGCTGGCTTGTGATTCCGGACCGTCCCCCAGGTGGTTCTGGCATAGCCAGCAGTTGATATTGGCCTGTCCGGCAGGTGGTTCCAGCGAGTCGAACAGGTGGCTCCGGCGTGCTCGGCAGGTGGTTCCGGTCTGTCCGGTAGGTGATTCCGGCGTGTCCGGCACGTGCTTCCGGCACGTCTGAGAGGTGGTTCCGGCATGCGCGACAGGTGGTTTCGGAGTGTCCGCCAGGTGGTTCTGGCGTACCCGGCAGGTGATTTTGGCGTGTCCGGCAGGTGTTTCTGGCGAGTCGAGAAGGTGGCTCCGGCATGCTCGGCAGGTGCTTCCGGCGTCTCCGGCACGTGGTTCTGGTGTGTCTGAGAGCTGGTTCCAGCATGTCCGGCAGATGATTCCAGAGTGTCCGCCAAGTGGTTCTGGCATACCCGGCTGGTGATTTGGGCATTTAAGGTAGGTGGTTCCGGCAAGTCGAGCAGGTGGCTCCGGCATGCTCGGCAGGTTGTTCAGACGGGTCTGGCAGGTGTTTTCCGTCTGTTCGGGGTGTGGTTCCAGCATCTCATGCACATGGTTCTGGCACGTCTGAGATGTGGTTCCGGCCGGCCCGACAGGTGTTTCCACAGTGTCCGCCAAGTGGTACTGGCGTAGTTGGCAGGTGATTTTGGCATGACCGGCAGGTGGTTCCAGCAAGCCCGGCAGGTGATTCCGAAGTGTTCCCCAACTGGTTGTGGCGTAGCCGGCAGGTGATTTTTGCGTGTCCGGCAGGTGGTTCTGGCGAGTCGAGCAGGTGGTTCCGGCGTGCTCGGCAGGTGCTTCCGGGGTCATTGGCACGTGGTTCTGGCATATCTGAGAGGTGGTTCCGGCATGCCCGGCAGGTGATTCCGGAGTGTTCGCCAAGTGTTTCCGGCGTAGCCGGCAGGTGATTTTGCATGTCCAGCGGTCGTTCCGGCGGGTCGAGCCGGTGGTTCCGGCGTGTCCGGCAGGTGGTTCCGGTCTGTCCGGCAGGTGGTCCTGTGCTGTCCGGCACGAGGTTCAGTCTGAGAGGCTGTGCCGGCATGCCCCTCACGTGATTCCGGCTTGTCCCCGAAGTGGTGCTGGTGTAGCGGGCAGGTGACTTTGGCATGTCCAGCAGGTGTTTCAGGCGAGTTGAGCAGGTGGTTGCGACGTGCTCGGCAGGTGCTTCCGGCGTCTCCGGCACGTGTTTCTGGCACATCTGACTGGTGGTTCCGGCATGCCCAAAAGTTGATTCCGGTCTGTCAGGTAGGTGGTTCCGGCGTGTACGGCACGTGGTTCTGGTACGTCTCAGAGGTGGTTGCGTATGCCCAACAGGTGATTCCGGACTGTCCGCCACGTGCTTCTGGCACGTCTGAGAGGTGGTTCCAACATGCCCGGCAGGTCATTTCGGAGAGTCGTCCAAGTGGTTCTGGCGTAGCCCGCAGGTGATTTTGGCGTGTCCGGCAGGTGGTTCCGCCGTGCTCGGCAGGTGGTTCAGGCATGGCCGTCACGTGGTTCCAGTCTGTCCAGGACGTGTTTCCAGCTTCTCCGGCAGGTGGTTCTGGTACGTCTGAGAGGTGGTTCCGCCATGGCTGGCAGGTGATCCCGGACTGTACCCCAGGTGGTTCTGGCAAAGCCAGCAGTTGATATTGGCCTGTCCGGGAGGTGGTTCCAGCGAGTCGAACAGGTGGCTCCGGCGTTCTTGGCAGGTGGTTCCGGTCTGTCCGGTAGGTGTTTCCGGCGTGTCCGGCACATGCTTCCGGCACGTCTGAGAGGTGGTTCCGGCATACGCGGCAGGTGATTCCGTAGACTCCGCCAGGTGGTTCTGGCATACCCGGCAGGTGATTTTGGCGTGTCCGGCAGGTGTTTCTGGCGAGTCGAGCAGGTGGCTCCGGCATGCTCGGCATGTGCTTCCGGCCTCTCCGGCACTTGGTTCTGGTGTGTCTGAGAGCTGGTTCCGGCATGTCCGGCAGATGATTCCGGAGTGTCCGCCAAGTGGTTCTGGCATACCCAGCAGGTGATTTTGGCGTGTCAGGGAGGTGGTACCGGTGAGTCGAGCAGGTGGTTCCGGCGTGCTCAGCAGGTGGTTCAGGCGGTTCTGGCAGGTGGTATCCGTCTGTTCGGGGTGTGGTTCCAGCATCTCATGAACACGTTTCTGGCACGTCTGAGATGTGGTTCCAGCCGGCCCGACAGGTGTTTCCGCAGTGTCCGCCAAGCGGTTCTGGTGTAGTTGGCAGGTGATTTTGGCATGACTGGCAGGTGGTTCCAGCAAGCCTGGCAGGTGATTCCAAAGTGTTCACCAACTGGTTGTGGCGTAGCCCGACAGGTGATTTTTGCGTGATCGGCAGGTGGTTCTGGCGAGTCGAGCAGGTGGTTCCGGCGTGCTCGGCTGGTGCTTCCGGGGTCATTGGCACGGGGTTCTGGCATGTCTGAGAGGTGGTTCCTGCATGCCTGGCAAGTGATTCCGGAGTGTTCGCCAAGTGGTTCTGGCATAGTCGGCAGGTGATTTTGGCATGTCCGGCAGGTGGTTCAGGCGAGTTGAGCAGGTGGTTCCAACGTGCTTGGCAGGTGCTTCCGGCGTCTCCGGCACGTGTTTCTGGCACATCTGACAGGTGGTTCCGGCATGCCCGAAAGGTGATTCCGGTGTGTCCGGTCGGTGGTTCCAGCCTGCACGGCATGTGGTTCTGGTACGTCTCAGAGGTGGTTGCGCATGCCCAACAGGTGATTCCGGACTGTCCGCCACATGGTTCTGGCACGTCTGAGAGGTGGTTCCGGCATGCCCGGCAGGTCATCCCAGAGAGTCCTCCTAGTGGTTCTGGCATAACACGCAGGTGATTTTGGCGTGTCTGGCAGGTTGTTCCGTTGTGCTTGGCAGGTGGTTCAGGCTTGGCCGGCAGGTGGTTCCAGACTGTCCAGGACGTGTTTCCAGCTTCTCCGGCAGGTGGTTCTGGTACGTCTGAGAGGTGGTTCCGCCATGGCTGGCAGGTGATTCCGGACCGTCCCCCAGGTGGTTCTGGCATAGCCAGCAGTTGATATTGGCCTGTCCGGCAGGTGGTTCCAGCGAGTCGAACAGGTGGCTCCGGCGTGCTCGGCAGGTGGTTCCGGTCTGTCCGGTAGGTGATTCCGGCGTGTCCGGCACGTGCTTCCGGCACGTCTGAGAGGTGGTTCCGGCATGCGCGACAGGTGGTTTCGGAGTGTCCGCCAGGTGGTTCTGGCGTACCCGGCAGGTGATTTTGGCGTGTCCGGCAGGTGTTTCTGGCGAGTCGAGCAGGTGGCTCCGGCATGCTCGGCAGGTGCTTCCGGCGTCTCCGGCACGTGGTTCTGGTGTGTCTGAGAGCTGGTTCCGGCATGTCCGGCAGATGATTCCGGAGTGTCCGCCAAGTGGTTCTGGCATACCCGGCTGGTGATTTGGGCATGTCAGGTAGGTGGTTCCGGCGAGTCGAGCAGGTGGCTCCGGCGTGCTCGGCAGGTTGTTCAGACGGGTCTGGCAGGTGTTTTCCGTCTGTTCGGGGTGTGGTTCCAGCATCTCATGCACATGGTTCTGGCACGTCTGAGATGTGGTTCCGGCCGGCCCGACAGGTGTTTCCACAGTGTCCGCCAAGTGGTACTGGCGTAGTTGGCAGGTGATTTTGGCATGACCGGCAGGTGGTTCCAGCAAGCCCGGCAGGTGATTCCGAAGTGTTCCCCAACTGGTTGTGGCGTAGCCGGCAGGTGATTTTTGCGTGTCCGGCAGGTGGTTCTGGCGAGTCGAGCAGGTGGTTCCGGCGTGCTCGGCAGGTGCTTCCGGGGTCATTGGCACGTGGTTCTGGCATATCTGAGAGGTGGTTCCGGCGTGCCCGGCAGGTGATTCCGGAGTGTTCGCCAAGTGTTTCCGGCGTAGCCGGCAGGTGATTTTGCATGTCCAGCGGTCGTTCCGGCGGGTCGAGCTGGTGGTTCCGGCGTGTCCGGCAGGTGGTTCCGGTCTGTCCGGCAGGTGGTTGTGTGGTGTCCGGCAGGAGGTTCAGTCTGAGAGGCTGTGCCGGCATGCCCCTCACGTGATTCCGGCTTGTCCCCGAAGTGGTGCTGGTGTAGCGGGCAGGTGATTTTGGCGTGTCCGGCAGGTGGTTCAGGCGAGTTGAGCAGGTGGTTGCGACGTGCTCGGCAGGTGCTTCCGGCGTCTCCGGCACGTGTTTCTGGCACATCTGACTGGTGGTTCCGGCATGCCAAAAGTTGATTCCGGTCTGTCCGGTAGGTGGTTCCGGCGTGCACGGCACGTGGTTCTGGTACGTGTCAGAGGTGGTTGCGTATGCCCAACAGGTGATTCCGGACTGTCCGCCACGTGCTTCTGGCACGTCTGAGAGGTGGTTCCAACATGCCCGGCAGGTCATTTCGGAGAGTCGTCCAAGTGGTTCTGGCGTAGCCCGCAGGTGATTTTGGCGTGTCCGGCAGGTGGTTCCGCCGTGCTCGGCAGGTGGTTCAGGCATGGCCGTCACGTGGTTCCAGTCTGTCCAGGACGTGTTTCCAGCTTCTCCTGCAGGTGGTTCTGGTACGTCTGAGAGGTGGTTCCGCCATGGCTGGCAGGTGATCCCGGACTGTCCCCCAGGTGGTTCTGGCATAGCCAGCAGTTGATATTGGCCTGTCCGGCAGGTGGTTCCAGCGAGTCGAACAGGTGGCTCCGGCGTTCTTGGCAGGTGGTTCCGGTCTGTCCGGTATGTGTTTCCGGCGTGTCTGGCACGTGCTTCCGGCACGTCTGAGAGGTGGTTCCGGCATGCGCGGCAGGTGATTCCGTAGTGTCCGCCAGGTGGTTCTGGCATACCCGGCAGGTGATTTTGGCGTGTCCGGCAGGTGTTTCTGGCGAGTCGAGCAGGTGGCTCCGGCATGCTCGGCAGGTGCTTCCGGCGTCTCCGGCACTTGGTTCTGGTGTGTCTGAGAGCTGGTTCCTGCATGTCCGGCAGATGATTCCAGAGTGTCCGCCAAGTGGTTCTGGCATACCCAGCAGGTGATTTTGGCGTGTCAGGGAGGTGGTACCGGTGAGTCGAGCAGGTGGTTCCGGCGTGCTCAGCAGGTGGTTCAGGCGGTTCTGGCAGGTGGTATCCGTCTGTTCGGGGTGTGGTTCCAGCATCTCATGAACACGTTTCTGGCACGTCTGAGATGTGGTTCCAGCCGGCCCGACAGGTGTTTCCGCAGTGTCCGCCAAGCGGTTCTGGTGTAGTTGGCAGGTGATTTTGGCATGACTGGCAGGTGGTTCCAGCAAGCCTGGCAGGTGATTCCAAAGTGTTCACCAACTGGTTGTGGCGTAGCCGGCAGGTGATTTTTGCGTGATCGGCAGGTGGTTCTGGCGAGTCGAGCAGGTGGTTCCGGCGTGCTCGGCTGGTGCTTCCGGGGTCATTGGCACGGGGTTCTGGCATGTCTGAGAGGTGGTTCCTGCATGCCCGGCAAGTGATTCCGGAGTGTTCGCCAAGTGGTTCTGGCATAGTCGGCAGGTGATTTTGGCATGTCCGGCAGGTGGTTCAGGCGAGTTGAGCAGGTGGTTCCAACGTGCTTGGCAGGTGCTTCCGGCGTCTCCGGCACGTGTTTCTGGCACATCTGACAGGTGGTTCCGGCATGCCCGAAAGGTGATTCCGGTGTGTCCAGTCGGTGGTTCCAGCCTGCACGGCATGTGGTTCTGGTACGTCTCAGAGGTGGTTGCGCATGCCCAACAGGTGATTCCGGACTGTCCGCCACATGGTTCTGGCACGTCTGAGAGGTGGTTCCGGCATGCCCGGCAGGTCATCCCAGAGAGTCCTCCTAGTGGTTCTGGCATAACACGCAGGTGATTTTGGCGTGTCTGGCAGGTTGTTCCGTTGTGCTTGGCAGGTGGTTCAGGCTTGGCCGGCAGGTGGTTCCAGACTGTCCAGGACGTGTTTCCAGCTTCTCCGGCAGGTGGTTCTGGTACGTCTGAGAGGTGGTTCCGCCATGGCTGGCAGGTGATTCCGGACCGTCCCCCAGGTGGTTCTGGCATAGCCAGCAGTTGATATTGGCCTGTCCGGCAGGTGGTTCCAGCGAGTCGAACAGGTGGCTCCGGCGTGCTCGGCAGGTGGTTCCGGTCTGTCCGGTAGGTGATTCCGGCGTGTCCGGCACGTGCTTCCGGCACGTCTGAGAGGTGGTTCCGGCATGCGCGACAGGTGGTTTCGGAGTGTCCGCCAGGTGGTTCTGGCGTACCCGGCAGGTGATTTTGGCGTGTCCGGCAGGTGTTTCTGGCGAGTCGAGCAGGTGGCTCCGGCATGCTCGGCAGGTGCTTCCGGCGTCTCCGGCACGTGGTTCTGGTGTGTCTGAGAGCTGGTTCCGGCATGTCCGGCAGATGATTCCGGAGTGTCCGCCAAGTGGTTCTGGCATACCCGGCTGGTGATTTGGGCATGTCAGGTAGGTGGTTCCGGCGAGTCGAGCAGGTGGCTCCGGCGTGCTCGGCAGGTTGTTCAGACGGGTCTGGCAGGTGTTTTCCGTCTGTTCGGGGTGTGGTTCCAGCATCTCATGCACATGGTTCTGGCACGTCTGAGATGTGGTTCCGGCCGGCCCGACAGGTGTTTCCACAGTGTCCGCCAAGTGGTACTGGGCGTAGTTGGCAGGTGATTTTGGCATGACCGGCAGGTGGTTCCAGCAAGCCCGGCAGGTGATTCCGAAGTGTTCCCCAACTGGTTGTGGCGTAGCCGGCAGGTGATTTTTGCGTGTCCGGCAGGTGGTTCTGGCGAGTCGAGCAGGTGGTTCCGGCGTGCTCGGCAGGTGCTTCCGGGGTCATTGGCACGTGGTTCTGGCATATCTGAGAGGTGGTTCCGGCATGCCCGGCAGGTGATTCCGGAGTGTTCGCCAAGTGTTTCCGGCGTAGACGGCAGGTGATTTTGCATGTCCAGCGGTCGTTCCGGCGGGTCGAGCCGGTGGTTCTGGCGTGTCCGGCAGGTGGTTCCAGTCTGTCCGGCAGGTGGTTCTGTGGTGTCCGGCACGAGGTTCAGTCTGAGAGGCTGTGCCGGCATGCCCCTCACGTGATTCCGGCTTGTCCCCGAAGTGGTGCTGGTGTAGCGGGCAGGTGATTTTGGCGTGTCCGGCAGGTGGTTCAGGCGAGTTGAGCAGGTGGTTGCGACGTGCTCGGCAGGTGCTTCCGGCGTCTCCGGCACGTGTTTCTGGCACATCTGACTGGTGGTTCTGGCATGCCCAAAAGTTGATTCCGGTCTGTCCGGTAGGTGGTTCCGGCGTGCACGGCACGTGGTTCTGGTACGTGTCAGAGGTGGTTGCGTATGCCCAACAGGTGATTCCGGACTGTCCGCCACGTGCTTCTGGCACGTCTGAGAGGTGGTTCCAACATGCCCGGCAGGTCATTTCGGAGAGTCGTCCAAGTGGTTCTGGCGTAGCCCGCAGGTGATTTTGGCGTGTCCGGCAGGTGGTTCCGCCGTGCTCGGCAGGTGGTTCAGGCATGGCCGTCACGTAGTTCCAGTCTGTCCAGGACGTGTTTCCAGCTTCTGCGGCAGGTGGTTCTGGTACGTCTGAGAGGTGGTTCCGCCATGGCTGGCAGGTGATCCCGGACTGTACCCCAGGTGGTTCTGGCAAAGCCAGCAGTTGATATTGGCCTGTCCGGGAGGTGGTTCCAGCGAGTCGAACAGGTGGCTCCGGCGTTCTTGGCAGGTGGTTCCGGTCTGTCCGGTAGGTGTTTCCGGCGTGTCCGGCACATGCTTCCGGCATGTCTGAGAGGTGGTTCCGGCATACGCGGCAGGTGATTCCGTAGAGTCCGCCAGGTGGTTCTGGCATACCCGGCAGGTGATTTTGGCGTGTCCGGCAGGTGTTTCTGGCGAGTCGAGCAGGTGGCTCCGGCATGCTCGGCATGTGCATCCGGCGTCTCCGGCACTTGGTTCTGGTGTGTCTGAGAGCTGGTTCCGGCATGTCCGGCAGATGATTCCGGAGTTTCCGCCAAGTGGTTCTGGCATACCCAGCAGGTGATTTTGGCGTGTCAGGGAGGTGGTACCGGTGAGTCGAGCAGGTGGTTCCGGCGTGCTCAGCAGGTGGTTCAGGCGGTTCTGGCAGGTGGTATCCGTCTGTTCGGGGTGTGGTTCCAGCATCTCATGAACACGTTTCTGGCACGTCTGAGATGTGGTTCCAGCCGGCCCGACAGGTGTTTCCGCAGTGTCCGCCAAGCGGTTCTGGCGTAGTTGGCAGGTGATTTTGGCATGACTGGCAGGTGGTTCCAGCAAGCCTGGCAGGTGATTCCAAAGTGTTCACCAACTGGTTGTGGCGTAGCCGGCAGGTGATTTTTGCGTGATCGGCAGGTGGTTCTGGCGAGTCGAGCAGGTGGTTCCGGCGTGCTCGGCTGGTGCTTCCGGGGTCATTGGCACGGGGTTCTGGCATGTCTGAGAGGTGGTTCCTGCATGCCCGGCAAGTGATTCCGGAGTGTTCGCCAAGTGGTTCTGGCATAGTCGGCAGGTGATTTTGGCATGTCCGGCAGGTGGTTCAGGCGAGTTGAGCAGGTGGTTCCAACGTGCTTGGCAGGTGCTTCCGGCGTCTCCGGCACGTGTTTCTGGCACATCTGACAGGTGGTTCCGGCATGCCCGAAAGGTGATTCCGGTGTGTCCGGTAGGTGGTTCCAGCCTGCACGGCATGTGGTTCTGGTACGTCTCAGAGGTGGTTGCGCATGCCCAACAGGTGATTCCGGACTGTCCGCCACATGGTTCTGGCACGTCTGAGAGGTGGTTCCGGCATGCCCGGCAGGTCATCCCAGAGAGTCCTCCAAGTGGTTCTGGGATAACACGCAGGTGATTTTGGCGTGTCTGGCAGGTTGTTCCGTTGTGCTTGGCAGGTGGTTCAGGCTTGGCCGGCAGGTGGTTCCAGACTGTCCAGGACGTGTTTCCAGCTTCTCCGGCAGGTGGTTCTGGTACGTCTGAGAGGTGGTTCCGCCATGGCTGGCAGGTGATTCCGGACCGTCCCCCAGGTGGTTCTGGCATAGCCAGCAGTTGATATTGGCCTGTCCGGCAGGTGGTTCCAGCGAGTCGAACAGGTGGCTCCGGCGTGCTCGGCAGGTGGTTCCGGTCTGTCCGGTAGGTGATTCCGGCGTGTCCGGCACGTGCTTCCGGCACGTCTGAGAGGTGGTTCCGGCATGCGCGACAGGTGGTTTCGGAGTGTCCGCCAGGTGGTTCTGGCGTACCCGGCAGGTGATTTTGGCGTGTCCGGCAGGTGTTTCTGGCGAGTCGAGCAGGTGGCTCCGGCATGCTCGGCAGGTGCTTCCGGCGTCTCCGGCACGTGGTTCTGGTGTGTCTGAGAGCTGGTTCCGGCATGTCCGGCAGATGATTCCGGAGTGTCCGCCAAGTGGTTCTGGCATACCCGGCTGGTGATTTGGGCATGTCAGGTAGGTGGTTCCGGCGAGTTGAGCAGGTGGCTCCGGCGTGCTCGGCAGGTTGTTCAGACGGGTCTGGCAGGTGTTTTCCGTCTGTTCGGGGTGTGGTTCCAGCATCTCATGCACATGGTTCTGGCACGTCTGAGATGTGGTTCCGGCCGGCCCGACAGGTGTTTCCACAGTGTCCGCCAAGTGGTACTGGCGTAGTTGGCAGGTGATTTTGGCATGACCGGCAGGTGGTTCCAGCAAGCCCGGCAGGTGATTCCGAAGTGTTCCCCAACTGGTTGTGGCGTAGCCGGCAGGTGATTTTTGCGTGTCCGGCAGGTGGTTCTGGCGAGTCGAGCAGGTGGTTCCGGCGTGCTCGGCAGGTGCTTCCGGGGTCATTGGCACGTGGTTCTGGCATATCTGAGAGGTGGTTCCGGCATGCCCGGCAGGTGATTCCGGAGTGTTCGCCAAGTGTTTCCGGCGTAGCCGGCAGGTGATTTTGCATGTCCAGCGGTCGTTCCGGCGGGTCGAGCCGGTGGTTCCGGCGTGTCCGGCAGGTGGTTCCGGTCTGTCCGGCAGGTGGTTGTGTGGTGTCCGGCACGAGGTTCAGTCTGAGAGGCTGTGCCGGCATGCCCCTCACGTGATTCCGGCTTGTCCCCGAAGTGGTGCTGGTGTAGCGGGCAGGTGATTTTGGCGTGTCCGGCAGGTGGTTCAGGCGAGTTGAGCAGGTGGTTGCGACGTGCTCGGCAGGTGCTTCCGGCGTCTCCGGCACGTGTTTCTGGCACATCTGACTGGTGGTTCCGGCATGCCCAAAAGTTGATTCCGGTCTGTCCGGTAGGTGGTTCCGGCGTGCACGGCACGTGGTTCTGGTACGTGTCAGAGGTGGTTGCGTATGCCCAACAGGTGATTCCGGACTGTCCGCCACGTGCTTCTGGCACGTCTGAGAGGTGGTTCCAACATGCCCGGCAGGTCATTTCGGAGAGTCGTCCAAGTGGTTCTGGCGTAGCCCGCAGGTGATTTTGGCGTGTCCGGCAGGTGGTTCCGCCGTGCTCGGCAGGTGGTTCAGGCATGGCCGTCACGTGGTTCCAGTCTGTCCAGGACGTGTTTCCAGCTTCTCCTGCAGGTGGTTCTGGTACGTCTGAGAGGTGGTTCCGCCATGGCTGGCAGGTGATCCCGGACTGTCCCCCAGGTGGTTCTGGCATAGCCAGCAGTTGATATTGGCCTGTCCGGCAGGTGGTTCCAGCGAGTCGAACAGGTGTCTCCGGCGTTCTTGGCAGGTGGTTCCGGTCTGTCCGGTATGTGTTTCCGGCGTGTCTGGCACGTGCTTCCGGCACGTCTGAGAGGTGGTTCCGGCATGCGCGGCAGGTGATTCCGTAGTGTCCGCCAGGTGGTTCTGGCATACCCGGCAGGTGATTTTGGCGTGTCCGGCAGGTGTTTCTGGCGAGTCGAGCAGGTGGCTCCGGCATGCTCGGCAGGTGCTTCCGGCGTCTCCGGCACTTGGTTCTGGTGTGTCTGAGAGCTGGTTCCTGCATGTCCGGCAGATGATTCCAGAGTGTCCGCCAAGTGGTTCTGGCATACCCAGCAGGTGATATTGGCGTGTCAGGGAGGTGGTACCGGTGAGTCGAGCAGGTGTTTCGGGCGTGCTCAGCAGGTGGTTCAGGCGGTTCTGGCAGGTGGTATCCGTCTGTTCGGGGTGTGGTTCCAGCATCTCATGAACACGTTTCTGGCACGTCTGAGATGTGGTTCCAGCCGGCCCGACAGGTGTTTCCGCAGTGTCCGCCAAGCGGTTCTGGTGTAGTTGGCAGGTGATTTTGGCATGACTGGCAGGTGGTTCCAGCAAGCCTGGCAGGTGATTCCAAAGTGTTCACCAACTGGTTGTGGCGTAGCCGGCAGGTGATTTTTGCGTGATCGGCAGGTGGTTCTGGCGAGTCGAGCAGGTGGTTCCGGCGTGCTCGGCTGGTGCTTCCGGGGTCATTGGCACGGGGTTCTGGCATGTCTGAGAGGTGGTTCCTGCATGCCTGGCAAGTGATTCCGGAGTGTTCGCCAAGTGGTTCTGGCATAGTCGGCAGGTGATTTTGGCATGTCCGGCAGGTGGTTCAGGCGAGTTGAGCAGGTGGTTCCAACGTGCTTGGCAGGTGCTTCCGGCGTCTCCGGCACGTGTTTCTGGCACATCTGACAGGTGGTTCCGGCATGCCCGAAAGGTGATTCCGGTGTGTCCGGTCGGTGGTTCCAGCCTGCACGGCATGTGGTTCTGGTACGTCTCAGAGGTGGTTGCGCATGCCCAACAGGTGATTCCGGACTGTCCGCCACATGGTTCTGGCACGTCTGAGAGGTGGTTCCGGCATGCCCGGCAGGTCATCCCAGAGAGTCCTCCAAGTGGTTCTGGCATAACACGCAGGTGATTTTGGCGTGTCTGGCAGGTTGTTCCGTTGTGCTTGGCAGGTGGTTCAGGCTTGGCCGGCAGGTGGTTCCAGACTGTCCAGGACGTGTTTCCAGCTTCTCCGGCAGGTGGTTCTGGTACGTCTGAGAGGTGGTTCCGCCATGGCTGGCAGGTGATTCCGGACCGTCCCCCAGGTGGTTCTGGCATAGCCAGCAGTTGATATTGGCCTGTCCGGCAGGTGGTTCCAGCGAGTCGAACAGGTGGCTCCGGCGTGCTCGGCAGGTGGTTCCGGTCTGTCCGGTAGGTGATTCCGGCGTGTCCGGCACGTGCTTCCGGCACGTCTGAGAGGTGGTTCCGGCATGCGCGACAGGTGGTTTCGGAGTGTCCGCCAGGTGGTTCTGGCGTACCCGGCAGGTGATTTTGGCGTGTCCGGCAGGTGTTTCTGGCGAGTCGAGCAGGTGGCTCCGGCATGCTCGGCAGGTGCTTCCGGCGTCTCCGGCACGTGGTTCTGGTGTGTCTGAGAGCTGGTTCCGGCATGTCCGGCAGATGATTCCGGAGTGTCCGCCAAGTGGTTCTGGCATACCCGGCTGGTGATTTGGGCATGTCAGGTAGGTGGTTCCGGCGAGTCGAGCAGGTGGCTCCGGCGTGCTCGGCAGGTTGTTCAGACGGGTCTGGCAGGTGTTTTCCGTCTGTTCGGGGTGTGGTTCCAGCATCTCATGCACATGGTTCTGGCACGTCTGAGATGTGGTTCCGGCCGGCCCGACAGGTATTTCCACAGTGTCCGCCAAGTGGTACTGGCGTAGTTGGCAGGTGATTTTGGCATGACCGGCAGGTGGTTCCAGCAAGCCCGGCAGGTGATTCCGAAGTGTTCCCCAACTGGTTGTGGCGTAGCCGGCAGGTGATTTTTGCGTGTCCGGCAGGTGGTTCTGGCGAGTCGAGCAGGTGGTTCCGGCGTGCTCGGCAGGTGCTTCCGGGGTCATTGGCACGTGGTTCTGGCATATCTGAGAGGTGGTTCCGGCGTGCCCGGCAGGTGATTCCGGAGTGTTCGCCAAGTGTTTCCGGCGTAGCCGGCAGGTGATTTTGCATGTCCAGCGGTCGTTCCGGCGGGTCGAGCCGGTGGTTCCGGCGTGTCCGGCAGGTGGTTCCGGTCTGTCCGGCAGGTGGTTGTGTGGTGTCCGGCACGAGGTTCAGTCTGAGAGGCTGTGCCGGCATGCCCCTCACGTGATTCCGGCTTGTCCCCGAAGTGGTGCTGGTGTAGCGGGCAGGTGATTTTGGCGTGTCCGGCAGGTGGTTCAGGCGAGTTGAGCAGGTGGTTGCGACGTGCTCGGCAGGTGCTTCCGGCGTCTCCGGCACGTGTTTCTGGCACATCTGACTGGTGGTTCCGGCATGCCCAAAAGTTGATTCCGGTCTGTCCGGTAGGTGGTTCCGGCGTGCACGGCACGTGGTTCTGGTACGTGTCAGAGGGGGTTGCGTATGCCCAACAGGTGATTCCGGACTGTCCGCCACGTGCTTCTGGCACGTCTGAGAGGTGGTTCCAACATGCCCGGCAGGTCATTTCGGAGAGTCGTCCAAGTGGTTCTGGCGTAGCCCGCAGGTGATTTTGGCGTGTCCGGCAGGTGGTTCCGCCGTGCTCGGCAGGTGGTTCAGGCATGGCCGTCACGTGGTTCCAGTCTGTCCAGGACGTGTTTCCAGCTTCTCCGGCAGGTGGTTCTGGTACGTCTGAGAGGTGGTTCCGCCATGGCTGGCAGGTGATCCCGGACTGTACCCCAGGTGGTTCTGGCAAAGCCAGCAGTTGATATTGGCCTGTCCGGGAGGTGGTTCCAGCGAGTCGAACAGGTGGCTCCGGCGTTCTTGGCAGGTGGTTCCGGTCTGTCCGTTAGGTGTTTCCGGCGTGTCCGGCACATGCTTCCGGCACGTCTGAGAGGTGGTTCCGGCATACGCGGCAGGTTATTCCGTAGTGTCCGCCAGGTGGTTCTGGCATACCCGGCAGGTGATTTTGGCGTGTCCGGCAGGTGTTTCTGGCGAGTCGAGCAGGTGGCTCCGGCATGCTCGGCATGTGCTTCCGGCGTCTCCGGCACTTGGTTCTGGTGTGTCTGAGAGCTGGTTCCGGCATGTCCGGCAGATGATTCCGGAGTGTCCGCCAAGTGGTTCTGGCATACCCAGCAGGTGATTTTGGCGTGTCAGGGAGGTGGTACCGGTGAGTCGAGCAGGTGGTTCCGGCGTGCTCAGCAGGTGGTTCAGGCGGTTCTGGCAGGTGGTATCCGTCTGTTCGGGGTGTGGTTCCAGCATCTCATGAACACGTTTCTGGCACGTCTGAGATGTGGTTCCAGCCGGCCCGACAGGTGTTTCCGCAGTGTCCGCCAAGCGGTTCTGGCGTAGTTGGCAGGTGATTTTGGCATGACTGGCAGGTGGTTCCAGCAAGCCTGGCAGGTGATTCCAAAGTGTTCACCAACTGGTTGTGGCGTAGCCGGCAGGTGATTTTTGCGTGATCGGCAGGTGGTTCTGGCGAGTCGAGCAGGTGGTTCCGGCGTGCTCGGCTGGTGCTTCCGGGGTCATTGGCACGGGGTTCTGGCATGTCTGAGAGGTGGTTCCTGCATGCCCGGCAAGTGATTCCGGAGTGTTCGCCAAGTGGTTCTGGCATAGTCGGCAGGTGATTTTGGCATGTCCGGCAGGTGGTTCAGGCGAGTTGAGCAGGTGGTTCCAACGTGCTTGGCAGGTGCTTCCGGCGTCTCCGGCACGTGTTTCTGGCACATCTGACAGGCGGTTACGGCATGCCCGAAAGGTGATTCCGGTCTGTCCGGTAGGTGGTTCCAGCCTGCACGGCATGTGGTTCTGGTACGTCTCAGAGGTGGTTGCGCATGCCCAACAGGTGATTCCGGACTGTCCGCCACATGGTTCTGGCACGTCTGAGAGGTGGTTCCGGCATGCCCGGCAGGTCATCCCAGAGAGTCCTCCTAGTGGTTCTGGCATAACACGCAGGTGATTTTGGCGTGTCTGGCAGGTTGTTCCGTTGTGCTTGGCAGGTGGTTCAGGCTTGGCCGGCAGGTGGTTCCAGACTGTCCAGGACGTGTTTCCAGCTTCTCCGGCAGGTGGTTCTGGTACGTCTGAGAGGTGGTTCCGCCATGGCTGGCAGGTGATTCTGGACCGTCCCCCAGGTGGTTCTGGCATAGCCAGCAGTTGATATTGGCCTGTCCGGCAGGTGGTTCCAGCGAGTCGAACAGGTGGCTCCGGCGTGCTCGGCAGGTGGTTCCGGTCTGTCCGGTAGGTGATTCCGGCGTGTCCGGCACGTGCTTCCGGCACGTCTGAGAGGTGGTTCCGGCATGCGCGACAGGTGGTTTCGGAGTGTCCGCCAGGTGGTTCTGGCGTACCCGGCAGGTGATTTTGGCGTGTCCGGCAGGTGTTTCTGGCGAGTCGAGCAGGTGGCTCCGGCATGCTCGGCAGGTGCTTCCGGCGTCTCCGGCACGTGGTTCTGGTGTGTCTGAGAGCTGGTTCCGGCATGTCCGGCAGATGATTCCGGAGTGTCCGCCAAGTGGTTCTGGCATACCTGGCTGGTGATTTGGGCATGTCAGGTAGGTGGTTCCGGCGAGTCGAGCAGGTGGCTCCGGCGAGCTCGGCAGGTTGTTCAGACGGGTCTGGCAGGTGTTTTCCGTCTGTTCGGGGTGTGGTTCCAGCATCTCATGCACATGGTTCTGGCACGTCTGAGATGTGGTTCCGGCCGGCCCGACCGGTGTTTCCACAGTGTCCGCCAAGTGGTACTGGCGTAGTTGGCAGGTGATCTTGGCATGACCGGCAGGTGGTTCCAGCAAGCCCGGCAGGTGATTCCGAAGTGTTCCCCAACTGGTTGTGGCGTAGCCGGCAGGTGATTTTTGCGTGTCCGGCAGGTGGTTCTGGCGAGTCGAGCAGGTGGTTCCGGCGTGCTCGGCAGGTGCTTCCGGGGTCATTGGCACGTGGTTCTGGCATATCTGAGAGGTGGTTCCGGGGTGTCCGGCATGTGGTTCCGGTCTGTCCGGCAGGTGATTCTGTGGTGTCCGGCACGAGGTTCAGTCTGAGAGGCTGTGCCGGCATGCCCCTCACGTGATTCCGGCTTGTCCCCGAAGTGGTGCTGGTGTAGCGGGCAGGTGATTTTGGCGTGTCCGGCAGGTGGTTCAGGCGAGTTGAGCAGGTGGTTGCGACGTGCTCGGCAGGTGCTTCCGGCATCTCCGGCACGTGTTTCTGGCACATCTGACTGGTGGTTCCGGCATGCCCAAAAGTTGATTCCGGTCTGTCCGGTAGGTGGTTCCGGCGTGCACGGCACGTGGTTCTGGTACGTGTCAGAGGTGGTTGCGTATGCCCAACAGGTGATTCCGGACAGTCCGCCACGTGCGTCTGGCACGTCTGAGAGGTGGTTCCAACATGCCCGGCAGGTCATTTCGGAGAGTCGTCCAAGTGGTTCTGGCTTAGCCCGCAGGTGATTTTGGCGTGTCTGGCAGGTGGTTCCGCCGTGCTCGGCAGGTGGTTCAGGCATGGACGTCACGTGGTTCCAGTCTGTCCAGGACGTGTTTCCAGCTTCTCCGGCAGGTGGTTCTGGTACGTCTGAGAGGTGGTTCCGCCATGGCTGGCAGGTGATCCCGGACTGTCCCCCAGGTGGTTCTGGCATAGCCAGCAGTTGATATTGGCCTGTCCGGCAGGTGGTTCCAGCGAGTCGAACAGGTGGCTCCGGCGTTCTTGGCAGGTGTTTCCGGTCTGTCCGGTAGGTGTTTCCGGCGTGTCCGGCACGTGCTTCCGGCACGTCTGCGAGGTGGTTCCGGCATGCGCGGCAGATGATTCCGTAGTGTCCGCCAGGTGGTTCTGGCATACCCGGCAGGTGATTTTGGCGTGTCCGGCAGGTGTTTCTGGCGAGTCGAGCAGGTGGCTCCGGCATGCTCGGCAGGTGCTTCCGGCGTCTCCGGCACTTGGTTCTGGTGTGTCTGAGAGCTGGTTCCGGCATGTCCGGCAGATGATTCCGGAGTGTCCGCCAAGTGGTTCTGGCATACCCAGCAGGTGATTTTGGCGTGTCAGGGAGGTGGTACCGGTGAGTCGAGCAGGTGGTTCCGGCGTGCTCAGCAGGTGGTTCAGGCGGTTCTGGCAGGTGGTATCCGTCTGTTCGGGGTGTGGTTCCAGCATCTCATGAACACGTTCCTGGCACGTCTGAGATGTGGTTCCAGCCGGCCCGACAGGTGTTTCCGCAGTGTCCGCCAAGCGGTTCTGGCGTAGTTGGCAGGTGATTTTGGCATGACTGGCAGGTGGTTCCAGCAAGCCTGGCAGGTGATTCCAAAGTGTTCACCAACTGGTTGTGGCGTAGCCGGCAGGTGATTTTTGCGTGATCGGCAGGTGGTTCTGGCGAGTCGAGCAGGTGGTTCCGGCGTGCTCGGCTGGTGCTTCCGGGGTCATTGGCACGGGGTTCTGGCATGTCTGAGAGGTGGTTCCTGCATGCCCGGCAAGTGATTCCGGAGTGTTCGCCAAGTGGTTCTGGCATAGTCGGCAGGTGATTTTGGCATGTCCGGCAGGTGGTTCAGGCGAGTTGAGCAGGTGGTTCCAACGTGCTTGGCAGGTGCTTCCGGCGTCTCCGGCACGTGTTTCTGGCACATCTGACAGGTGGTTCCGGCATGCCCGAAAGGTGATTCCGGTCTGTCCGGTAGGTGGTTCCAGCCTGCACGGCATGTGGTTCTGGTACGTCTCAGAGGTGGTTGCGCATGCCCAACAGGTGATTCCGGACTGTCCGCCACATGGTTCTGGCACGTCTGAGAGGTGGTTCCGGCATGCCCGGCAGGTCATCCCAGAGAGTCCTCCAAGTGGTTCTGGCATAACACGCAGGTGATTTTGGCGTGTCTGGCATGTTGTTCCGTTGTGCTTGGCAGGTGGTTCAGGCTTGGCCGGCAGGTGGTTCCAGACTGTCCAGGACGTGTTCCAGCTTCTCCGGCAGGTGGTTCTGGTACGTCTGAGAGGTGGCTCCGCCATGGCTGGCTTGTGATTCCGGACCGTCCCCCAGGTGGTTCTGGCATAGCCAGCAGTTGATATTGGCCTGTCCGGCAGGTGGTTCCAGCGAGTCGAACAGGTGGCTCCGGCGTGCTCGGCAGGTGGTTCCGGTCTGTCCGGTAGGTGATTCCGGCGTGTCCGGCACGTGCTTCCGGCACGTCTGAGAGGTGGTTCCGGCATGCGCGACAGGTGGTTTCGGAGTGTCCGCCAGGTGGTTCTGGCGTACCCGGCAGGTGATTTTGGCGTGTCCGGCAGGTGTTTCTGGCGAGTCGAGAAGGTGGCTCCGGCATGCTCGGCAGGTGCTTCCGGCGTCTCCGGCACGTGGTTCTGGTGTGTCTGAGAGCTGGTTCCAGCATGTCCGGCAGATGATTCCAGAGTGTCCGCCAAGTGGTTCTGGCATACCCGGCTGGTGATTTGGGCATTTAAGGTAGGTGGTTCCGGCAAGTCGAGCAGGTGGCTCCGGCATGCTCGGCAGGTTGTTCAGACGGGTCTGGCAGGTGTTTTCCGTCTGTTCGGGGTGTGGTTCCAGCATCTCATGCACATGGTTCTGGCACGTCTGAGATGTGGTTCCGGCCGGCCCGACAGGTGTTTCCACAGTGTCCGCCAAGTGGTACTGGCGTAGTTGGCAGGTGATTTTGGCATGACCGGCAGGTGGTTCCAGCAAGCCCGGCAGGTGATTCCGAAGTGTTCCCCAACTGGTTGTGGCGTAGCCGGCAGGTGATTTTTGCGTGTCCGGCAGGTGGTTCTGGCGAGTCGAGCAGGTGGTTCCGGCGTGCTCGGCAGGTGCTTCCGGGGTCATTGGCACGTGGTTCTGGCATATCTGAGAGGTGGTTCCGGCATGCCCGGCAGGTGATTCCGGAGTGTTCGCCAAGTGTTTCCGGCGTAGCCGGCAGGTGATTTTGCATGTCCAGCGGTCGTTCCGGCGGGTCGAGCCGGTGGTTCCGGCGTGTCCGGCAGGTGGTTCCGGTCTGTCCGGCAGGTGGTCCTGTGCTGTCCGGCACGAGGTTCAGTCTGAGAGGCTGTGCCGGCATGCCCCTCACGTGATTCCGGCTTGTCCCCGAAGTGGTGCTGGTGTAGCGGGCAGGTGACTTTGGCATGTCCAGCAGGTGTTTCAGGCGAGTTGAGCAGGTGGTTGCGACGTGCTCGGCAGGTGCTTCCGGCGTCTCCGGCACGTGTTTCTGGCACATCTGACTGGTGGTTCCGGCATGCCCAAAAGTTGATTCCGGTCTGTCAGGTAGGTGGTTCCGGCGTGTACGGCACGTGGTTCTGGTACGTCTCAGAGGTGGTTGCGTATGCCCAACAGGTGATTCCGGACTGTCCGCCACGTGCTTCTGGCACGTCTGAGAGGTGGTTCCAACATGCCCGGCAGGTCATTTCGGAGAGTCGTCCAAGTGGTTCTGGCGTAGCCCGCAGGTGATTTTGGCGTGTCCGGCAGGTGGTTCCGCCGTGCTCGGCAGGTGGTTCAGGCATGGCCGTCACGTGGTTCCAGTCTGTCCAGGACGTGTTTCCAGCTTCTCCGGCAGGTGGTTCTGGTACGTCTGAGAGGTGGTTCCGCCATGGCTGGCAGGTGATCCCGGACTGTACCCCAGGTGGTTCTGGCAAAGCCAGCAGTTGATATTGGCCTGTCCGGGAGGTGGTTCCAGCGAGTCGAACAGGTGGCTCCGGCGTTCTTGGCAGGTGGTTCCGGTCTGTCCGGTAGGTGTTTCCGGCGTGTCCGGCACATGCTTCCGGCACGTCTGAGAGGTGGTTCCGGCATACGCGGCAGGTGATTCCGTAGACTCCGCCAGGTGGTTCTGGCATACCCGGCAGGTGATTTTGGCGTGTCCGGCAGGTGTTTCTGGCGAGTCGAGCAGGTGGCTCCGGCATGCTCGGCATGTGCTTCCGGCCTCTCCGGCACTTGGTTCTGGTGTGTCTGAGAGCTGGTTCCGGCATGTCCGGCAGATGATTCCGGAGTGTCCGCCAAGTGGTTCTGGCATACCCAGCAGGTGATTTTGGCGTGTCAGGGAGGTTGTACCGGTGAGTCGAGCAGGTGGTTCCGGCGTGCTCAGCAGGTGGTTCAGGCGGTTCTGGCAGGTGGTATCCGTCTGTTCGGGGTGTGGTTCCAGCATCTCATGAACACGTTTCTGGCACGTCTGAGATGTGGTTCCAGCCGGCCCGACAGGTGTTTCCGCAGTGTCCGCCAAGCGGTTCTGGTGTAGTTGGCAGGTGATTTTGGCATGACTGGCAGGTGGTTCCAGCAAGCCTGGCAGGTGATTCCAAAGTGTTCACCAACTGGTTGTGGCGTAGCCCGACAGGTGATTTTTGCGTGATCGGCAGGTGGTTCTGGCGAGTCGAGCAGGTGGTTCCGGCGTGCTCGGCTGGTGCTTCCGGGGTCATTGGCACGGGGTTCTGGCATGTCTGAGAGGTGGTTCCTGCATGCCTGGCAAGTGATTCCGGAGTGTTCGCCAAGTGGTTCTGGCATAGTCGGCAGGTGATTTTGGCATGTCCGGCAGGTGGTTCAGGCGAGTTGAGCAGGTGGTTCCAACGTGCTTGGCAGGTGCTTCCGGCGTCTCCGGCACGTGTTTCTGGCACATCTGACAGGTGGTTCCGGCATGCCCGAAAGGTGATTCCGGTGTGTCCGGTCGGTGGTTCCAGCCTGCACGGCATGTGGTTCTGGTACGTCTCAGAGGTGGTTGCGCATGCCCAACAGGTGATTCCGGACTGTCCGCCACATGGTTCTGGCACGTCTGAGAGGTGGTTCCGGCATGCCCGGCAGGTCATCCCAGAGAGTCCTCCTAGTGGTTCTGGCATAACACGCAGGTGATTTTGGCGTGTCTGGCAGGTTGTTCCGTTGTGCTTGGCAGGTGGTTCAGGCTTGGCCGGCAGGTGGTTCCAGACTGTCCAGGACGTGTTTCCAGCTTCTCCGGCAGGTGGTTCTGGTACGTCTGAGAGGTGGTTCCGCCATGGCTGGCAGGTGATTCCGGACCGTCCCCCAGGTGGTTCTGGCATAGCCAGCAGTTGATATTGGCCTGTCCGGCAGGTGGTTCCAGCGAGTCGAACAGGTGGCTCCGGCGTGCTCGGCAGGTGGTTCCGGTCTGTCCGGTAGGTGATTCCGGCGTGTCCGGCACGTGCTTCCGGCACGTCTGAGAGGTGGTTCCGGCATGCGCGACAGGTGGTTTCGGAGTGTCCGCCAGGTGGTTCTGGCGTACCCGGCAGGTGATTTTGGCGTGTCCGGCAGGTGTTTCTGGCGAGTCGAGCAGGTGGCTCCGGCATGCTCGGCAGGTGCTTCCGGCGTCTCCGGCACGTGGTTCTGGTGTGTCTGAGAGCTGGTTCCGGCATGTCCGGCAGATGATTCCGGAGTGTCCGCCAAGTGGTTCTGGCATACCCGGCTGGTGATTTGGGCATGTCAGGTAGGTGGTTCCGGCGAGTCGAGCAGGTGGCTCCGGCGTGCTCGGCAGGTTGTTCAGACGGGTCTGGCAGGTGTTTTCCGTCTGTTCGGGGTGTGGTTCCAGCATCTCATGCACATGGTTCTGGCACGTCTGAGATGTGGTTCCGGCCGGCCCGACAGGTGTTTCCACAGTGTCCGCCAAGTGGTACTGGCGTAGTTGGCAGGTGATTTTGGCATGACCGGCAGGTGGTTCCAGCAAGCCCGGCAGGTGATTCCGAAGTGTTCCCCAACTGGTTGTGGCGTAGCCGGCAGGTGATTTTTGCGTGTCCGGCAGGTGGTTCTGGCGAGTCGAGCAGGTGGTTCCGGCGTGCTCGGCAGGTGCTTCCGGGGTCATTGGCACGTGGTTCTGGCATATCTGAGAGGTGGTTCCGGCGTGCCCGGCAGGTGATTCCGGAGTGTTCGCCAAGTGTTTCCGGCGTAGCCGGCAGGTGATTTTGCATGTCCAGCGGTCGTTCCGGCGGGTCGAGCTGGTGGTTCCGGCGTGTCCGGCAGGTGGTTCCGGTCTGTCCGGCAGGTGGTTGTGTGGTGTCCGGCAGGAGGTTCAGTCTGAGAGGCTGTGCCGGCATGCCCCTCACGTGATTCCGGCTTGTCCCCGAAGTGGTGCTGGTGTAGCGGGCAGGTGATTTTGGCGTGTCCGGCAGGTGGTTCAGGCGAGTTGAGCAGGTGGTTGCGACGTGCTCGGCAGGTGCTTCCGGCGTCTCCGGCACGTGTTTCTGGCACATCTGACTGGTGGTTCCGGCATGCCAAAAGTTGATTCCGGTCTGTCCGGTAGGTGGTTCCGGCGTGCACGGCACGTGGTTCTGGTACGTGTCAGAGGTGGTTGCGTATGCCCAACAGGTGATTCCGGACTGTCCGCCACGTGCTTCTGGCACGTCTGAGAGGTGGTTCCAACATGCCCGGCAGGTCATTTCGGAGAGTCGTCCAAGTGGTTCTGGCGTAGCCCGCAGGTGATTTTGGCGTGTCCGGCAGGTGGTTCCGCCGTGCTCGGCAGGTGGTTCAGGCATGGCCGTCACGTGGTTCCAGTCTGTCCAGGACGTGTTTCCAGCTTCTCCTGCAGGTGGTTCTGGTACGTCTGAGAGGTGGTTCCGCCATGGCTGGCAGGTGATCCCGGACTGTCCCCCAGGTGGTTCTGGCATAGCCAGCAGTTGATATTGGCCTGTCCGGCAGGTGGTTCCAGCGAGTCGAACAGGTGGCTCCGGCGTTCTTGGCAGGTGGTTCCGGTCTGTCCGGTATGTGTTTCCGGCGTGTCTGGCACGTGCTTCCGGCACGTCTGAGAGGTGGTTCCGGCATGCGCGGCAGGTGATTCCGTAGTGTCCGCCAGGTGGTTCTGGCATACCCGGCAGGTGATTTTGGCGTGTCCGGCAGGTGTTTCTGGCGAGTCGAGCAGGTGGCTCCGGCATGCTCGGCAGGTGCTTCCGGCGTCTCCGGCACTTGGTTCTGGTGTGTCTGAGAGCTGGTTCCTGCATGTCCGGCAGATGATTCCAGAGTGTCCGCCAAGTGGTTCTGGCATACCCAGCAGGTGATTTTGGCGTGTCAGGGAGGTGGTACCGGTGAGTCGAGCAGGTGGTTCCGGCGTGCTCAGCAGGTGGTTCAGGCGGTTCTGGCAGGTGGTATCCGTCTGTTCGGGGTGTGGTTCCAGCATCTCATGAACACGTTTCTGGCACGTCTGAGATGTGGTTCCAGCCGGCCCGACAGGTGTTTCCGCAGTGTCCGCCAAGCGGTTCTGGTGTAGTTGGCAGGTGATTTTGGCATGACTGGCAGGTGGTTCCAGCAAGCCTGGCAGGTGATTCCAAAGTGTTCACCAACTGGTTGTGGCGTAGCCGGCAGGTGATTTTTGCGTGATCGGCAGGTGGTTCTGGCGAGTCGAGCAGGTGGTTCCGGCGTGCTCGGCTGGTGCTTCCGGGGTCATTGGCACGGGGTTCTGGCATGTCTGAGAGGTGGTTCCTGCATGCCCGGCAAGTGATTCCGGAGTGTTCGCCAAGTGGTTCTGGCATAGTCGGCAGGTGATTTTGGCATGTCCGGCAGGTGGTTCAGGCGAGTTGAGCAGGTGGTTCCAACGTGCTTGGCAGGTGCTTCCGGCGTCTCCGGCACGTGTTTCTGGCACATCTGACAGGTGGTTCCGGCATGCCCGAAAGGTGATTCCGGTGTGTCCAGTCGGTGGTTCCAGCCTGCACGGCATGTGGTTCTGGTACGTCTCAGAGGTGGTTGCGCATGCCCAACAGGTGATTCCGGACTGTCCGCCACATGGTTCTGGCACGTCTGAGAGGTGGTTCCGGCATGCCCGGCAGGTCATCCCAGAGAGTCCTCCTAGTGGTTCTGGCATAACACGCAGGTGATTTTGGCGTGTCTGGCAGGTTGTTCCGTTGTGCTTGGCAGGTGGTTCAGGCTTGGCCGGCAGGTGGTTCCAGACTGTCCAGGACGTGTTTCCAGCTTCTCCGGCAGGTGGTTCTGGTACGTCTGAGAGGTGGTTCCGCCATGGCTGGCAGGTGATTCCGGACCGTCCCCCAGGTGGTTCTGGCATAGCCAGCAGTTGATATTGGCCTGTCCGGCAGGTGGTTCCAGCGAGTCGAACAGGTGGCTCCGGCGTGCTCGGCAGGTGGTTCCGGTCTGTCCGGTAGGTGATTCCGGCGTGTCCGGCACGTGCTTCCGGCACGTCTGAGAGGTGGTTCCGGCATGCGCGACAGGTGGTTTCGGAGTGTCCGCCAGGTGGTTCTGGCGTACCCGGCAGGTGATTTTGGCGTGTCCGGCAGGTGTTTCTGGCGAGTCGAGCAGGTGGCTCCGGCATGCTCGGCAGGTGCTTCCGGCGTCTCCGGCACGTGGTTCTGGTGTGTCTGAGAGCTGGTTCCGGCATGTCCGGCAGATGATTCCGGAGTGTCCGCCAAGTGGTTCTGGCATACCCGGCTGGTGATTTGGGCATGTCAGGTAGGTGGTTCCGGCGAGTCGAGCAGGTGGCTCCGGCGTGCTCGGCAGGTTGTTCAGACGGGTCTGGCAGGTGTTTTCCGTCTGTTCGGGGTGTGGTTCCAGCATCTCATGCACATGGTTCTGGCACGTCTGAGATGTGGTTCCGGCCGGCCCGACAGGTGTTTCCACAGTGTCCGCCAAGTGGTACTGGGCGTAGTTGGCAGGTGATTTTGGCATGACCGGCAGGTGGTTCCAGCAAGCCCGGCAGGTGATTCCGAAGTGTTCCCCAACTGGTTGTGGCGTAGCCGGCAGGTGATTTTTGCGTGTCCGGCAGGTGGTTCTGGCGAGTCGAGCAGGTGGTTCCGGCGTGCTCGGCAGGTGCTTCCGGGGTCATTGGCACGTGGTTCTGGCATATCTGAGAGGTGGTTCCGGCATGCCCGGCAGGTGATTCCGGAGTGTTCGCCAAGTGTTTCCGGCGTAGACGGCAGGTGATTTTGCATGTCCAGCGGTCGTTCCGGCGGGTCGAGCCGGTGGTTCTGGCGTGTCCGGCAGGTGGTTCCAGTCTGTCCGGCAGGTGGTTCTGTGGTGTCCGGCACGAGGTTCAGTCTGAGAGGCTGTGCCGGCATGCCCCTCACGTGATTCCGGCTTGTCCCCGAAGTGGTGCTGGTGTAGCGGGCAGGTGATTTTGGCGTGTCCGGCAGGTGGTTCAGGCGAGTTGAGCAGGTGGTTGCGACGTGCTCGGCAGGTGCTTCCGGCGTCTCCGGCACGTGTTTCTGGCACATCTGACTGGTGGTTCTGGCATGCCCAAAAGTTGATTCCGGTCTGTCCGGTAGGTGGTTCCGGCGTGCACGGCACGTGGTTCTGGTACGTGTCAGAGGTGGTTGCGTATGCCCAACAGGTGATTCCGGACTGTCCGCCACGTGCTTCTGGCACGTCTGAGAGGTGGTTCCAACATGCCCGGCAGGTCATTTCGGAGAGTCGTCCAAGTGGTTCTGGCGTAGCCCGCAGGTGATTTTGGCGTGTCCGGCAGGTGGTTCCGCCGTGCTCGGCAGGTGGTTCAGGCATGGCCGTCACGTAGTTCCAGTCTGTCCAGGACGTGTTTCCAGCTTCTGCGGCAGGTGGTTCTGGTACGTCTGAGAGGTGGTTCCGCCATGGCTGGCAGGTGATCCCGGACTGTACCCCAGGTGGTTCTGGCAAAGCCAGCAGTTGATATTGGCCTGTCCGGGAGGTGGTTCCAGCGAGTCGAACAGGTGGCTCCGGCGTTCTTGGCAGGTGGTTCCGGTCTGTCCGGTAGGTGTTTCCGGCGTGTCCGGCACATGCTTCCGGCATGTCTGAGAGGTGGTTCCGGCATACGCGGCAGGTGATTCCGTAGAGTCCGCCAGGTGGTTCTGGCATACCCGGCAGGTGATTTTGGCGTGTCCGGCAGGTGTTTCTGGCGAGTCGAGCAGGTGGCTCCGGCATGCTCGGCATGTGCATCCGGCGTCTCCGGCACTTGGTTCTGGTGTGTCTGAGAGCTGGTTCCGGCATGTCCGGCAGATGATTCCGGAGTTTCCGCCAAGTGGTTCTGGCATACCCAGCAGGTGATTTTGGCGTGTCAGGGAGGTGGTACCGGTGAGTCGAGCAGGTGGTTCCGGCGTGCTCAGCAGGTGGTTCAGGCGGTTCTGGCAGGTGGTATCCGTCTGTTCGGGGTGTGGTTCCAGCATCTCATGAACACGTTTCTGGCACGTCTGAGATGTGGTTCCAGCCGGCCCGACAGGTGTTTCCGCAGTGTCCGCCAAGCGGTTCTGGCGTAGTTGGCAGGTGATTTTGGCATGACTGGCAGGTGGTTCCAGCAAGCCTGGCAGGTGATTCCAAAGTGTTCACCAACTGGTTGTGGCGTAGCCGGCAGGTGATTTTTGCGTGATCGGCAGGTGGTTCTGGCGAGTCGAGCAGGTGGTTCCGGCGTGCTCGGCTGGTGCTTCCGGGGTCATTGGCACGGGGTTCTGGCATGTCTGAGAGGTGGTTCCTGCATGCCCGGCAAGTGATTCCGGAGTGTTCGCCAAGTGGTTCTGGCATAGTCGGCAGGTGATTTTGGCATGTCCGGCAGGTGGTTCAGGCGAGTTGAGCAGGTGGTTCCAACGTGCTTGGCAGGTGCTTCCGGCGTCTCCGGCACGTGTTTCTGGCACATCTGACAGGTGGTTCCGGCATGCCCGAAAGGTGATTCCGGTGTGTCCGGTAGGTGGTTCCAGCCTGCACGGCATGTGGTTCTGGTACGTCTCAGAGGTGGTTGCGCATGCCCAACAGGTGATTCCGGACTGTCCGCCACATGGTTCTGGCACGTCTGAGAGGTGGTTCCGGCATGCCCGGCAGGTCATCCCAGAGAGTCCTCCAAGTGGTTCTGGGATAACACGCAGGTGATTTTGGCGTGTCTGGCAGGTTGTTCCGTTGTGCTTGGCAGGTGGTTCAGGCTTGGCCGGCAGGTGGTTCCAGACTGTCCAGGACGTGTTTCCAGCTTCTCCGGCAGGTGGTTCTGGTACGTCTGAGAGGTGGTTCCGCCATGGCTGGCAGGTGATTCCGGACCGTCCCCCAGGTGGTTCTGGCATAGCCAGCAGTTGATATTGGCCTGTCCGGCAGGTGGTTCCAGCGAGTCGAACAGGTGGCTCCGGCGTGCTCGGCAGGTGGTTCCGGTCTGTCCGGTAGGTGATTCCGGCGTGTCCGGCACGTGCTTCCGGCACGTCTGAGAGGTGGTTCCGGCATGCGCGACAGGTGGTTTCGGAGTGTCCGCCAGGTGGTTCTGGCGTACCCGGCAGGTGATTTTGGCGTGTCCGGCAGGTGTTTCTGGCGAGTCGAGCAGGTGGCTCCGGCATGCTCGGCAGGTGCTTCCGGCGTCTCCGGCACGTGGTTCTGGTGTGTCTGAGAGCTGGTTCCGGCATGTCCGGCAGATGATTCCGGAGTGTCCGCCAAGTGGTTCTGGCATACCCGGCTGGTGATTTGGGCATGTCAGGTAGGTGGTTCCGGCGAGTTGAGCAGGTGGCTCCGGCGTGCTCGGCAGGTTGTTCAGACGGGTCTGGCAGGTGTTTTCCGTCTGTTCGGGGTGTGGTTCCAGCATCTCATGCACATGGTTCTGGCACGTCTGAGATGTGGTTCCGGCCGGCCCGACAGGTGTTTCCACAGTGTCCGCCAAGTGGTACTGGCGTAGTTGGCAGGTGATTTTGGCATGACCGGCAGGTGGTTCCAGCAAGCCCGGCAGGTGATTCCGAAGTGTTCCCCAACTGGTTGTGGCGTAGCCGGCAGGTGATTTTTGCGTGTCCGGCAGGTGGTTCTGGCGAGTCGAGCAGGTGGTTCCGGCGTGCTCGGCAGGTGCTTCCGGGGTCATTGGCACGTGGTTCTGGCATATCTGAGAGGTGGTTCCGGCATGCCCGGCAGGTGATTCCGGAGTGTTCGCCAAGTGTTTCCGGCGTAGCCGGCAGGTGATTTTGCATGTCCAGCGGTCGTTCCGGCGGGTCGAGCCGGTGGTTCCGGCGTGTCCGGCAGGTGGTTCCGGTCTGTCCGGCAGGTGGTTGTGTGGTGTCCGGCACGAGGTTCAGTCTGAGAGGCTGTGCCGGCATGCCCCTCACGTGATTCCGGCTTGTCCCCGAAGTGGTGCTGGTGTAGCGGGCAGGTGATTTTGGCGTGTCCGGCAGGTGGTTCAGGCGAGTTGAGCAGGTGGTTGCGACGTGCTCGGCAGGTGCTTCCGGCGTCTCCGGCACGTGTTTCTGGCACATCTGACTGGTGGTTCCGGCATGCCCAAAAGTTGATTCCGGTCTGTCCGGTAGGTGGTTCCGGCGTGCACGGCACGTGGTTCTGGTACGTGTCAGAGGTGGTTGCGTATGCCCAACAGGTGATTCCGGACTGTCCGCCACGTGCTTCTGGCACGTCTGAGAGGTGGTTCCAACATGCCCGGCAGGTCATTTCGGAGAGTCGTCCAAGTGGTTCTGGCGTAGCCCGCAGGTGATTTTGGCGTGTCCGGCAGGTGGTTCCGCCGTGCTCGGCAGGTGGTTCAGGCATGGCCGTCACGTGGTTCCAGTCTGTCCAGGACGTGTTTCCAGCTTCTCCTGCAGGTGGTTCTGGTACGTCTGAGAGGTGGTTCCGCCATGGCTGGCAGGTGATCCCGGACTGTCCCCCAGGTGGTTCTGGCATAGCCAGCAGTTGATATTGGCCTGTCCGGCAGGTGGTTCCAGCGAGTCGAACAGGTGTCTCCGGCGTTCTTGGCAGGTGGTTCCGGTCTGTCCGGTATGTGTTTCCGGCGTGTCTGGCACGTGCTTCCGGCACGTCTGAGAGGTGGTTCCGGCATGCGCGGCAGGTGATTCCGTAGTGTCCGCCAGGTGGTTCTGGCATACCCGGCAGGTGATTTTGGCGTGTCCGGCAGGTGTTTCTGGCGAGTCGAGCAGGTGGCTCCGGCATGCTCGGCAGGTGCTTCCGGCGTCTCCGGCACTTGGTTCTGGTGTGTCTGAGAGCTGGTTCCTGCATGTCCGGCAGATGATTCCAGAGTGTCCGCCAAGTGGTTCTGGCATACCCAGCAGGTGATATTGGCGTGTCAGGGAGGTGGTACCGGTGAGTCGAGCAGGTGTTTCGGGCGTGCTCAGCAGGTGGTTCAGGCGGTTCTGGCAGGTGGTATCCGTCTGTTCGGGGTGTGGTTCCAGCATCTCATGAACACGTTTCTGGCACGTCTGAGATGTGGTTCCAGCCGGCCCGACAGGTGTTTCCGCAGTGTCCGCCAAGCGGTTCTGGTGTAGTTGGCAGGTGATTTTGGCATGACTGGCAGGTGGTTCCAGCAAGCCTGGCAGGTGATTCCAAAGTGTTCACCAACTGGTTGTGGCGTAGCCGGCAGGTGATTTTTGCGTGATCGGCAGGTGGTTCTGGCGAGTCGAGCAGGTGGTTCCGGCGTGCTCGGCTGGTGCTTCCGGGGTCATTGGCACGGGGTTCTGGCATGTCTGAGAGGTGGTTCCTGCATGCCTGGCAAGTGATTCCGGAGTGTTCGCCAAGTGGTTCTGGCATAGTCGGCAGGTGATTTTGGCATGTCCGGCAGGTGGTTCAGGCGAGTTGAGCAGGTGGTTCCAACGTGCTTGGCAGGTGCTTCCGGCGTCTCCGGCACGTGTTTCTGGCACATCTGACAGGTGGTTCCGGCATGCCCGAAAGGTGATTCCGGTGTGTCCGGTCGGTGGTTCCAGCCTGCACGGCATGTGGTTCTGGTACGTCTCAGAGGTGGTTGCGCATGCCCAACAGGTGATTCCGGACTGTCCGCCACATGGTTCTGGCACGTCTGAGAGGTGGTTCCGGCATGCCCGGCAGGTCATCCCAGAGAGTCCTCCAAGTGGTTCTGGCATAACACGCAGGTGATTTTGGCGTGTCTGGCAGGTTGTTCCGTTGTGCTTGGCAGGTGGTTCAGGCTTGGCCGGCAGGTGGTTCCAGACTGTCCAGGACGTGTTTCCAGCTTCTCCGGCAGGTGGTTCTGGTACGTCTGAGAGGTGGTTCCGCCATGGCTGGCAGGTGATTCCGGACCGTCCCCCAGGTGGTTCTGGCATAGCCAGCAGTTGATATTGGCCTGTCCGGCAGGTGGTTCCAGCGAGTCGAACAGGTGGCTCCGGCGTGCTCGGCAGGTGGTTCCGGTCTGTCCGGTAGGTGATTCCGGCGTGTCCGGCACGTGCTTCCGGCACGTCTGAGAGGTGGTTCCGGCATGCGCGACAGGTGGTTTCGGAGTGTCCGCCAGGTGGTTCTGGCGTACCCGGCAGGTGATTTTGGCGTGTCCGGCAGGTGTTTCTGGCGAGTCGAGCAGGTGGCTCCGGCATGCTCGGCAGGTGCTTCCGGCGTCTCCGGCACGTGGTTCTGGTGTGTCTGAGAGCTGGTTCCGGCATGTCCGGCAGATGATTCCGGAGTGTCCGCCAAGTGGTTCTGGCATACCCGGCTGGTGATTTGGGCATGTCAGGTAGGTGGTTCCGGCGAGTCGAGCAGGTGGCTCCGGCGTGCTCGGCAGGTTGTTCAGACGGGTCTGGCAGGTGTTTTCCGTCTGTTCGGGGTGTGGTTCCAGCATCTCATGCACATGGTTCTGGCACGTCTGAGATGTGGTTCCGGCCGGCCCGACAGGTATTTCCACAGTGTCCGCCAAGTGGTACTGGCGTAGTTGGCAGGTGATTTTGGCATGACCGGCAGGTGGTTCCAGCAAGCCCGGCAGGTGATTCCGAAGTGTTCCCCAACTGGTTGTGGCGTAGCCGGCAGGTGATTTTTGCGTGTCCGGCAGGTGGTTCTGGCGAGTCGAGCAGGTGGTTCCGGCGTGCTCGGCAGGTGCTTCCGGGGTCATTGGCACGTGGTTCTGGCATATCTGAGAGGTGGTTCCGGCGTGCCCGGCAGGTGATTCCGGAGTGTTCGCCAAGTGTTTCCGGCGTAGCCGGCAGGTGATTTTGCATGTCCAGCGGTCGTTCCGGCGGGTCGAGCCGGTGGTTCCGGCGTGTCCGGCAGGTGGTTCCGGTCTGTCCGGCAGGTGGTTGTGTGGTGTCCGGCACGAGGTTCAGTCTGAGAGGCTGTGCCGGCATGCCCCTCACGTGATTCCGGCTTGTCCCCGAAGTGGTGCTGGTGTAGCGGGCAGGTGATTTTGGCGTGTCCGGCAGGTGGTTCAGGCGAGTTGAGCAGGTGGTTGCGACGTGCTCGGCAGGTGCTTCCGGCGTCTCCGGCACGTGTTTCTGGCACATCTGACTGGTGGTTCCGGCATGCCCAAAAGTTGATTCCGGTCTGTCCGGTAGGTGGTTCCGGCGTGCACGGCACGTGGTTCTGGTACGTGTCAGAGGTGGTTGCGTATGCCCAACAGGTGATTCCGGACTGTCCGCCACGTGCTTCTGGCACGTCTGAGAGGTGGTTCCAACATGCCCGGCAGGTCATTTCGGAGAGTCGTCCAAGTGGTTCTGGCGTAGCCCACAGGTGATTTTGGCGTGTCCGGCAGGTGGTTCCGCCGTGCTCGGCAGGTGGTTCAGGCATGGCCGTCACGTGGTTCCAGTCTGTCCAGGACGTGTTTCCAGCTTCTCCTGCAGGTGGTTCTGGTACGTCTGAGAGGTGGTTCCGCCATGGCTGGCAGGTGATCCCGGACTGTCCCCCAGGTGGTTCTGGCATAGCCAGCAGTTGATATTGGCCTGTCCGGCAGGTGGTTCCAGCGAGTCGAACAGGTGGCTCCGGCGTTCTTGGCAGGTGGTTCCGGTCTGTCCGGTAGGTGTTTCCGGCGTGTCTGGCACGTGCTTCCGGCACGTCTGAGAGGTGGTTCCGGCATGCACGGCAGGTGATTCCGTAGTGTCCGCCAGGTGGTTCTGGCATACCCGGCAGGTGATTTTGGCGTGTCCGGCAGGTGTTTCTGGCGAGTCGAGCAGGTGGCTCCGGCATGCTCGGCAGGTGCTTCCGGCGTCTCCGGCACTTGGTTCTGGTTTGTCTGAGAGCTGGTTCCTGCATGTCCGGCAGATGATTCCAGAGTGTCCGCCAAGTGGTTCTGGCATACCCAGCAGGTGATTTTGGCGTGTCAGGGAGGTGGTACCGGTGAGTCGAGCAGGTGGTTCCGGCGTGCTCAGCAGGTGGTTCAGGCGGTTCTGGCAGGTGGTATCCGTCTGTTCGGGGTGTGGTTCCAGCATCTCATGAACACGTTTCTGGCACGTCTGAGATGTGGTTCCAGCCGGCCCGACAGGTGTTTCCGCAGTGTCCGCCAAGCGGTTCTGGTGTAGTTGGCAGGTGATTTTGGCATGACTGGCAGGTGGTTCCAGCAAGCCTGGCAGGTGATTCCAAAGTGTTCACCAACTGGTTGTGGCGTAGCCGGCAGGTGATTTTTGCGTGATCGGCAGGTGGTTCTGGCGAGTCGAGCAGGTGGTTCCGGCGTGCTCGGCTGGTGCTTCCGGGGTCATTGGCACGGGGTTCTGGCATGTCTGAGAGGTGGTTCCTGCATGCCTGGCAAGTGATTCCGGAGTGTTCGCCAAGTGGTTCTGGCATAGTCGGCAGGTGATTTTGGCATGTCCGGAAGGTGGTTCAGGCGAGTTGAGCAGGTGGTTCCAACGTGCTTGGCAGGTGCTTCCGGCGTCTCCGGCACGTGTTTCTGGCACATCTGACAGGTGGTTCCGGCATGCCCGAAAGGTGATTCCGGTGTGTCCGGTCGGTGGTACCAGCCTGCACGGCATGTGGTTCTGGTACGTCTCAGAGGTGGTTGCGCATGCCCAACAGGTGATTCCGGACTGTCCGCCACATGGTTCTGGCACGTCTGAGAGGTGGTTCCGGCATGCCCGGCAGGTCATCCCAGAGAGTCCTCCTAGTGGTTCTGGCATAACACGCAGGTGATTTTGGCGTGTCTGGCAGGTTGTTCCGTTGTGCTTGGCAGGTGGTTCAGGCTTGGCCGGCAGGTGGTTCCAGACTGTCCAGGACGTGTTTCCAGCTTCTCCGGCAGGTGGTTCTGGTACGTCTGAGAGGTGGTTCCGCCATGGCTGGCAGGTGATTCCGGACCGTCCCCCAGGTGGTTCTGGCATAGCCAGCAGTTGATATTGGCCTGTCCGGCAGGTGGTTCCAGCGAGTCGAACAGGTGGCTCCGGCGTGCTCGGCAGGTGGTTCCGGTCTGTCCGGTAGGTGATTCCGGCGTGTCCGGCACGTGCTTCCGGCACGTCTGAGAGGTGGTTCCGGCATGCGCGACAGGTGGTTTCGGAGTGTCCGCCAGGTGGTTCTGGCGTACCCGGCAGGTGATTTTGGCGTGTCCGGCAGGTGTTTCTGGCGCGTCGAGCAGGTGGCTCCGGCATGCTCGGCAGGTGCTTCCGGCGTCTCCGGCACGTGGTTCTGGTGTGTCTGAGAGCTGGTTCCGGCATGTCCGGCAGATGATTCCGGAGTGTCCGCCAAGTGGTTCTGGCATACCCGGCTGGTGATTTGGGCATGTCAGGTAGGTGGTTCCGGCGAGTCGAGCAGGTGGCTCCGGCGTGCTCGGCAGGTTGTTCAGACGGGTCTGGCAGGTGTTTTCCGTCTGTTCGGGGTGTGGTTCCAGCATCTCATGCACATGGTTCTGGCACGTCTGAGATGTGGTTCCGGCCGGCCCGACAGGTGTTTCCACAGTGTCCGCCAAGTGGTACTGGGCGTAGTTGGCAGGTGATTTTGGCATGACCGGCAGGTGGTTCCAGCAAGCCCGGCAGGTGATTCCGAAGTGTTCCCCAACTGGTTGTGGCGTAGCCGGCAGGTGATTTTTGCGTGTCCGGCAGGTGGTTCTGGCGAGTCGAGCAGGTGGTTCCGGCGTGCTCGGCAGGTGCTTCCGGGGTCATTGGCACGTGGTTCTGGCATATCTGAGAGGTGGTTCCGGCATGCCCGGCAGGTGATTCCGGAGTGTTCGCCAAGTGTTTCCGGCGTAGACGGCAGGTGATTTTGCATGTCCAGCGGTCGTTCCGGCGGGTCGAGCCGGTGGTTCCGGCGTGTCCGGCAGGTGGTTCCAGTCTGTCCGGCAGGTGGTTCTGTGGTGTCCGGCACGAGGTTCAGTCTGAGAGGCTGTGCCGGCATGCCCCTCACGTGATTCCGGCTTGTCCCCGAAGTGGTGCTGGTGTAGCGGGCAGGTGATTTTGGCGTGTCCGGCAGGTGGTTCAGGCGAGTTGAGCAGGTGGTTGCGACGTGCTCGGCAGGTGCTTCCGGCGTCTCCGGCACGTGTTTCTGGCACATCTGACTGGTGGTTCTGGCATGCCCAAAAGTTGATTCCGGTCTGTCCGGTAGGTGGTTCCGGCGTTCACGGCACGTGGTTCTGGTACGTGTCAGAGGTGGTTGCGTATGCCCAACAGGTGATTCCGGACTGTCCGCCACGTGCTTCTGGCACGTCTGAGAGGTGGTTCCAACATGCCCGGCAGGTCATTTCGGAGAGTCGTCCAAGTGGTTCTGGCGTAGCCCGCAGGTGATTTTGGCGTGTCCGGCAGGTGGTTCCGCCGTGCTCGGCAGGTGGTTCAGGCATGGCCGTCACGTGGTTCCAGTCGGTCCAGGACGTGTTTCCAGCTTCTCCGGCAGGTGGTTCTGGTACGTCTGAGAGGTGGTTCCGCCATGGCTGGCAGGTGATCCCGGACTGTACCCCAGGTGGTTCTGGCAAAGCCAGCAGTTGATATTGGCCTGTCCGGGAGGTGGTTCCAGCGAGTCGAACAGGTGGCTCCGGCGTTCTTGGCAGGTGGTTCCGGTCTGTCCGGTAGGTGTTTCCGGCGTGTCCGGCACATGCTTCCGGCATGTCTGAGAGGTGGTTCCGGCATACGCGGCAGGTGATTCCGTAGAGTCCGCCAGGTGGTTCTGGCATACCCGGCAGGTGATTTTGGCGTGTCCGGCAGGTGTTTCTGGCGAGTCGAGCAGGTGGCTCCGGCATGCTCGGCATGTGCTTCCGGCGTCTCCGGCACTTGGTTCTGGTGTGTCTGAGAGCTGGTTCCGGCATGTCCGGCAGATGATTCCGGAGTGTCCGCCAAGTGGTTCTGGCATACCCAGCAGGTGATTTTGGCGTGTCAGGGAGGTGGTACCGGTGAGTCGAGCAGGTGGTTCCGGCGTGCTCAGCAGGTGGTTCAGGCGGTTCTGGCAGGTGGTATCCGTCTGTTCGGGGTGTGGTTCCAGCATCTCATGAACACGTTTCTGGCACGTCTGAGATGTGGTTCCAGCCGGCCCGACAGGTGTTTCCGCAGTGTCCGCCAAGCGGTTCTTGCGTAGTTGGTAGGTGATTTTGGCATGACTGGCAGGTGGTTCCAGCAAGCCTGGCAGGTGATTCCAAAGTGTTCACCAACTGGTTGTGGCGTAGCCGGCAGGTGATTTTTGCGTGATCGGCAGGTGGTTCTGGCGAGTCGAGCAGGTGGTTCCGGCGTGCTCGGCTGGTGCTTCCGGGGTCATTGGCACGGGGTTCTGGCATGTCTGAGAGGTGGTTCCTGCATGCCCGGCAAGTGATTCCGGAGTGTTCGCCAAGTGGTTCTGGCATAGTCGGCAGGTGATTTTGGCATGTCCGGCAGGTGGTTCAGGCGAGTTGAGCAGGTGGTTCCAACGTGCTTGGCAGGTGCTTCCGGCGTCTCCGGCACGTGTTTCTGGCACATCTGACAGGTGGTTCCGGCATGCCCGAAAGGTGATTCCGGTGTGTCCGGTAGGTGGTTCCAGCCTGCACGGCATGTGGTTCTGGTACGTCTCAGAGGTGGTTGCGCATGCCCAACAGGTGATTCCGGACTGTCCGCCACATGGTTCTGGCACGTCTGAGAGGTGGTTCCGGCATGCCCGGCAGGTCATCCCAGAGAGTCCTCCAAGTGGTTCTGGCATAACACGCAGGTGATTTTGGCGTGTCTGGCAGGTTGTTCCGTTGTGCTTGGCAGGTGGTTCAGGCTTGGCCGGCAGGTGGTTCCAGACTGTCCAGGACGTGTTTCCAGCTTCTCCGGCAGGTGGTTCTGGTACGTCTGAGAGGTGGTTCCGCCATGGCTGGCAGGTGATTCCGGACCGTCCCCCAGGTGGTTCTGGCATAGCCAGCAGTTGATATTGGCCTGTCCGGCAGGTGGTTCCAGCGAGTCGAACAGGTGGCTCCGGCGTGCTCGGCAGGTGGTTCCGGTCTGTCCGGTAGGTGATTCCGGCGTGTCCGGCACGTGCTTCCGGCACGTCTGAGAGGTGGTTCCGGCATGCGCGACAGGTGGTTTCGGAGTGTCCGCCAGGTGGTTCTGGCGTACCCGGCAGGTGATTTTGGCGTGTCCGGCAGGTGTTTCTGGCGAGTCGAGCAGGTGGCTCCGGCATGCTCGGCAGGTGCTTCCGGCGTCTCCGGCACGTGGTTCTGGTGTGTCTGAGAGCTGGTTCCGGCATGTCCGGCAGATGATTCCGGAGTGTCCGCCAAGTGGTTCTGGCATACCCGGCTGGTGATTTGGGCATGTCAGGTAGGTGGTTCCGGCGAGTCGAGCAGGTGGCTCCGGCGTGCTCGGCAGGTTGTTCAGACGGGTCTGGCAGGTGTTTTCCGTCTGTTCGGGGTGTGGTTCCAGCATCTCATGCACATGGTTCTGGCACGTCTGAGATGTGGTTCCGGCCGGCCCGACAGGTGTTTCCACAGTGTCCGCCAAGTGGTACTGGCGTAGTTGGCAGGTGATTTTGGCATGACCGGCAGGTGGTTCCAGCAAGCCCGGCAGGTGATTCCGAAGTGTTCCCCAACTGGTTGTGGCGTAGCCGGCAGGTGATTTTTGCGTGTCCGGCAGGTGGTTCTGGCGAGTCGAGCAGGTGGTTCCGGCGTGCTCGGCAGGTGCTTCCGGGGTCATTGGCACGTGGTTCTGGCATATCTGAGAGGTGGTTCCGGCGTGCCCGGCAGGTGATTCCGGAGTGTTCGCCAAGTGTTTCCGGCGTAGCCGGCAGGTGATTTTGCATGTCCAGCGGTCGTTCCGGCGGGTCGAGCCGGTGGTTCCGGCGTGTCCGGCAGGTGGTTCCGGTCTGTCCGGCAGGTGGTTCTGTGGTGTCCGGCACGAGGTTCAGTCTGAGAGGCTGTGCCGGCATGCCCCTCACGTGATTCCGGCTTGTCCCCGAAGTGGTGCTGGTGTAGCGGGCAGGTGATTTTGGCGTGTCCGGCAGGTGGTTCAGGCGAGTTGAGCAGGTGGTTGCGACGTGCTCGGCAGGTGCTTCCGGCGTCTCCGGCACGTGTTTCTGGCACATCTGACTGGTGGTTCCGGCATGCCCAAAAGTTGATTCCGGTCTGTCCGGTAGGTGGTTCCGGCGTGCACGGCACGTGGTTCTGGTACGTGTCAGAGGTGGTTGCGTATGCCCAACAGGTGATTCCGGACTGTCCGCCACGTGCTTCTGGCACGTCTGAGAGGTGGTTCCAACATGCCCGGCAGGTCATTTCGGAGAGCCGTCCAAGTGGTTCTGGCGTAGCCCGCAGGTGATTTTGGCGTGTCCGGCAGGTGGTTCCGCCGTGCTCGGCAGGTGGTTCAGGCATGGCCGTCACGTGGTTCCAGTCTGTCCAGGACGTGTTTCCAGCTTCTCCGGCAGGTGGTTCTGGTACGTCTGAGAGGTGGTTCCGCCATGGCTGGCAGGTGATCCCGGACTGTACCCCAGGTGGTTCTGGCATAGCCAGCAGTTGATATTGGCCTGTCCGGCAGGTGGTTCCAGCGAGTCGAACAGGTGGCTCCGGCGTTCTTGGCAGGTGGTTCCGGTCTGTCCGGTAGGTGTTTCCGGCGTGCCTGGAACGTGCTTCCGGCACGTCTGAGAGGTGGTTCAGGCATGCGCGGCAGGTGATTCCGTAGTGTCCGCCAGGTGGTTCTGGCATACCCGGCAGGTGATTTTGGCGTGTCCGGCAGGTGTTTCTGGCGAGTCGAGCAGGTGGCTCCGGCATGCTCGGCAGGTGCTTCCGGCGTCTCCGGCACTTGGTTCTGGTGTGTCTGAGAGCTGGTTCCGGCATGTCCGGCAGATGATTCCGGAGTGTCCGCCAAGTGGTTCTGGCATACCCAGCAGGTGATTTTGGCGTGTCAGGGAGGTGGTACCGGTGAGTCGAGCAGGTGGTTCCGGCGTGCTCAGCAGGTGGTTCAGGCGGTTCTGGCAGGTGGTATCCGTCTGTTCGGGGTGTGGTTCCAGCATATCATGAACACGTTTCTGGCACGTCTGAGATGTGGTTCCAGCCGGCCCGACAGGTGTTTCCGCAGTGTCCGCCAAGCGGTTCTGGCGTAGTTGGCAGGTGATTTTGGCATGACTGGCAGGTGGTTCCAGCAAGCCTGGCAGGTGATTCCAAAGTGTTCACCAACTGGTTGTGGCGTAGCCGGCAGGTGATTTTTGCGTGATCGGCAGGTGGTTCTGGCGAGTCGAGCAGGTGGTTCCGGCGTGCTCGGCTGGTGCTTCCGGGGTCATTGGCACGGGGTTCTGGCATGTCTGAGAGGTGGTTCCTGCATGCCCGGCAAGTGATTCCGGAGTGTTCGCCAAGTGGTTCTGGCATAGTCGGCAGGTGATTTTGGCATTTCCGGCAGGTGGTTCAGGCGAGTTGAGCAGGTGGTTCCAACGTGCTTGGCAGGTGCTTCCGGCGTCTCCGGCACGTGTTTCTGGCACATCTGACAGGTGGTTCCGGCATGCCCGAAAGGTGATTCCGGTCTGTCCGGTAGGTGGTTCCAGCCTGCACGGCATGTCGTTCTGGTACGTCTCAGAGGTGGTTGCGCATGCCCAACAGGTGATTCCGGACTGTCCGCCACATGGTTCTGGCACGTCTGAGAGGTGGTTCCGGCATGCCCAGCAGGTCATCCCAGAGAGTCCTCCAAGTGGTTCTGGCATAACACGCAGGTGATTTTGGCGTGTCTGGCAGGTTGTTCCGTTGTGCTTGGCAGGTGGTTCAGGCTTGGCCGGCAGGTGGTTCCAGACTGTCCAGGACGTGTTTCCAGCTTCTCCGGCAGGTGGTTCTGGTACGTCTGAGAGGTGGTTCCGCCATGGCTGGCAGGTGATTCCGGACCGTCCCCCAGGTGGTTCTGGCATAGCCAGCAGTTGATATTGGCCTGTCCGGCAGGTGGTTCCAGCGAGTCGAACAGGTGGCTCCGGCGTGCTCGGCAGGTGGTTCCGGTCTGTCCGGTAGGTGATTCCGGCGTGTCCGGCACGTGCTTCCGGCACGTCTGAGAGGTGGTTCCGGCATGCGCGACAGGTGGTTTCGGAGTGTCCGCCAGGTGGTTCTGGCGTACCCGGCAGGTGATTTTGGCGTGTCCGGCAGGTGTTTCTGGCGAGTCGAGCAGGTGGCTCCGGCATGCTCGGCAGGTGCTTCCGGCGTCTCCGGCACGTGGTTCTGGTGTGTCTGAGAGCTGGTTCCGGCATGTCCGGCAGATGATTCCGGAGTGTCCGCCAAGTGGTTCTGGCATACCCGGCTGGTGATTTGGGCATGTCAGGTAGGTGGTTCCGGCGAGTCGAGCAGGTGGCTCCGGCGTGCTCGGCAGGTTGTTCAGACGGGTCTGGCAGGTGTTTTCCGTCTGTTCGGGGTGTGGTTCCAGCATCTCATGCACATGGTTCTGGCACGTCTGAGATGTGGTTCCGGCCGGCCCGACAGGTGTTTCCACAGTGTCCGCCAAGTGGTACTGGCGTAGTTGGCAGGTGATTTTGGCATGACCGGCAGGTGGTTCCAGCAAGCCCGGCAGGTGATTCCGAAGTGTTCACCAACTGGTTGTGGCGTAGCCGGCAGGTGATTTTTGCGTGATCGGCAGGTGGTTCTGGCGAGTCGAGCAGGTGGTTCCGGCGTGCTCGGCTGGTGCTTCCGGGGTCATTGGCACGGGGTTCTGGCATGTCTGAGAGGTGGTTCCTGCATGCCCGGCAAGTGATTCCGGAGTGTTCGCCAAGTGGTTCTGGCATAGTCGGCAGGTGATTTTGGCATGTCCGGCAGGTGGTTCAGGCGAGTTGAGCAGGTGGTTCCAACGTGCTTGGCAGGTGCTTCCGGCGTCTCCGGCACGTGTTTCTGGCACATCTGACAGGTGGTTCCGGCATGCCCGAAAGGTGATTCCGGTGTGTCCGGTAGGTGGTTCCAGCCTGCACGGCATGTGGTTCTGGTACGTCTCAGAGGTGGTTGCGCATGCCCAACAGGTGATTCCGGACTGTCCGCCACATGGTTCTGGCACGTCTGAGAGGTGGTTCCGGCATGCCCGGCAGGTCATCCCAGAGAGTCCTCCAAGTGGTTCTGGCATAACACGCAGGTGATTTTGGCGTGTCTGGCAGGTTGTTCCGTTGTGCTTGGCAGGTGGTTCAGGCTTGGCCGGCAGGTGGTTCCAGACTGTCCAGGACGTGTTTCCAGCTTCTCCGGCAGGTGGTTCTGGTACGTCTGAGAGGTGGTTCCGCCATGGCTGGCAGGTGATTCCGGACCGTCCCCCAGGTGGTTCTGGCATAGCCAGCAGTTGATATTGGCCTGTCCGGCAGGTGGTTCCAGCGAGTCGAACAGGTGGCTCCGGCGTGCTCGGCAGGTGGTTCCGGTCTGTCCGGTAGGTGATTCCGGCGTGTCCGGCACGTGCTTCCGGCACGTCTGAGAGGTGGTTCCGGCATGCGCGACAGGTGGTTTCGGAGTGTCCGCCAGGTGGTTCTGGCGTACCCGGCAGGTGATTTTGGCGTGTCCGGCAGGTGTTTCTGGCGAGTCGAGCAGGTGGCTCCGGCATGCTCGGCAGGTGCTTCCGGCGTCTCCGGCACGTGGTTCTGGTGTGTCTGAGAGCTGGTTCCGGCATGTCCGGCAGATGATTCCGGAGTGTCCGCCAAGTGGTTCTGGCATACCCGGCTGGTGATTTGGGCATGTCAGGTAGGTGGTTCCGGCGAGTCGAGCAGGTGGCTCCGGCGTGCTCGGCAGGTTGTTCAGACGGGTCTGGCAGGTGTTTTCCGTCTGTTCGGGGTGTGGTTCCAGCATCTCATGCACATGGTTCTGGCACGTCTGAGATGTGGTTCCGGCCGGCCCGACAGGTGTTTCCACAGTGTCCGCCAAGTGGTACTGGCGTAGTTGGCAGGTGATTTTGGCATGACCGGCAGGTGGTTCCAGCAAGCCCGGCAGGTGATTCCGAAGTGTTCCCCAACTGGTTGTGGCGTAGCCGGCAGGTGATTTTTGCGTGTCCGGCAGGTGGTTCTGGCGAGTCGAGCAGGTGGTTCCGGCGTGCTCGGCAGGTGCTTCCGGGGTCATTGGCACGTGGTTCTGGCATATCTGAGAGGTGGTTCCGGCATGCCCGGCAGGTGATTCCGGAGTGTTCGCCAAGTGTTTCCGGCGTAGCCGGCAGGTGATTTTGCATGTCCAGCGGTCGTTCCGGCGGGTCGAGCCGGTGGTTCCGGCGTGTCCGGCAGGTGGTTCCGGTCTGTCCGGCAGGTGGTTCTGTGGTGTCCGGCACGAGGTTCAGTCTGAGAGGCTGTGCCGGCATGCCCCTCACGTGATTCCGGCTTGTCCCCGCAGTGGTGCTGGTGTAGCGGGCAGGTGATTTTGGCGTGTCCGGCAGGTGGTTCAGGCGAGTTGAGCAGGTGGTTGCGACGTGCTCGGCAGGTGCTTCCGGCGTCTCCGGCACGTGTTTCTGGCACATCTGACTGGTGGTTCCGGCATGCCCAAAAGTTGATTCCGGTCTGTCCGGTAGGTGGTTCCGGCGTGCACGGCACGTGGTTCTGGTACGTGTCAGAGGTGGTTGCGTATGCCCAACAGGTGATTCCGGACTGTCCGCCACGTGCTTCTGGCACGTCTGAGAGGTGGTTCCAACATGCCCGGCAGGTCATTTCGGAGAGTCGTCCAAGTGGTTCCGGCGTAGCCCGCAGGTGATTTTGGCGTGTCCGGCAGGTGGTTCCACCGTGCTCGGCAGGTGGTTCAGGCATGGCCGTCACGTGGTTCCAGTCTGTCCAGGACGTGTTTCCAGCTTCTCCGGCAGGTGGTTCTGGTACGTCTGAGAGGTGGTTCTGCCATGGCTGGCAGGTGATCCCGGACTGTCCCCCAGGTGGTTCTGGCATAGCCAGCAGTTGATATTGGCCTGTCCGGCAGGTGGTTCCAGCGAGTCGAACAGGTGGCTCCGGCGTTCTTGGCAGGTGGTTCCGGTCTGTCCGGTAGGTGTTTCCGGCGTGTCCTGCACGTGCTTCCGGCACGTCTGAGAGGTGGTTCCGGCATGCGCGGCGGGTGATTCCGTAGTGTCCTCCAGGTGGTTCTGGCATACCCGGCAGGTGATTTTGGCGTGTCCGGCAGGTGTTTCTGGCGAGTCGAGCAGGTGGCTCCGGCATGCTCGGCAGGTGCTTCCGGCGTCTCCGGCACTTGGTTCTGGTGTGTCTGAGAGCTGGTTCCGGCATGTCCGGCAGATGATTCCGGAGTGTCCGCCAAGTGGTTCTGGCATACCCAGCAGGTGATTTTGGCGTGTCAGGGAGGTGGTACCGGTGAGTCGAGCAGGTGTTTCGGGCGTGCTCAGCAGGTGGTTCAGGCGGTTCTGGCAGGTGGTATCCGTCTGTTCGGGGTGTGGTTCCAGCATCTCATGAACACGTTTCTGGCACGTCTGAGATGTGGTTCCAGCCGGCCCGACAGGTGTTTCCGCAGTGTCCGCCAAGCGGTTCTGGCGTAGTTGGCAGGTGATTTTGGCATGACTGGCAGGTGGTTCCAGCAAGCCTGGCAGGTGATTCCAAAGTGTTCACCAACTGGTTGTGGCGTAGCCGGCAGGTGATTTTTGCGTGATCGGCAGGTGGTTCTGGCGAGTCGAGCAGTTGGTTCCGGCGTGCTCGGCTGTTGCTTCCGGGGTCATTGGCACGGGGTTCTGGCATGTCAGAGAGGTGGTTCCTGCATGCCCGGCAAGTGATTCCGGAGTGTTCGCCAAGTGGTTCTGGCATAGTCGGCAGGTGATTTTGGCATGTAAGGCAGGTGGTTCAGGCGAGTTGAGCAGGTGGTTCCAACGTGCTCGGCAGGTGCTTCCGGCGTCTCCGGCACGTGTTTCTGGCACATCTGACAGGTGGTTCCGGCATGCCCGAAAGGTGATTCCGGTCTGTCCGGTAGGTGGTTCCAGCCTGCACGGCATGTGGTTCTGGTACGTCTCAGAGGTGGTTGCGCATGCCCAACAGGTGATTCCGGACTGTCCGCCACATGGTTCTGGCACGTCTGAGAGGTGGTTCCGGCATGCCCGGCAGGTCATCCCAGAGAGTCCTCCAAGTGGTTCTGGCATAACACGCAGGTGATTTTGGCGTGTCTGGCAGGTTGTTCCGTTGTGCTTGGCAGGTGGTTCAGGCTTGGCCGGCAGGTGGTTCCAGACTGTCCAGGACGTGTTTCCAGCTTCTCCGGCAGGTGGTTCTGGTACGTCTGAGAGGTGGTTCCGCCATGGCTGGCAGGTGATTCCGGACCGTCCCCCAGGTGGTTCTGGCATAGCCAGCAGTTGATATTGGCCTGTCCGGCAGGTGGTTCCAGCGAGTCGTACAGTTGGCTCCGGCGAGCTCGGCAGGTGGTTCCGGTCTGTCCGGTAGGTGATTCCGGCGTGTCCGGCACGTGCTTCCGGCACGTCTGAGAGGTGGTTCCGGCATGCGCGACAGGTGGTTTCGGAGTGTCCGCCAGGTGGTTCTGGCGTACCCGGCAGGTGATTTTGGCGTGTCCGGCAGGTGTTTCTGGCGAGTCGAGCAGGTGGCTCCGGCATGCTCGGCAGGTGCTTCCGGCATCTCCGGCACGTGGTTCTGGTGTGTCTGAGAGCTGGTTCCGGCATGTCCGGCAGATGATTCCGGAGTGTCCGCCAAGTGGTTCTGGCATAGCCGGCTGGTGATTTGGGCATGTCAGGTAGGTGGTTCCAGCGAATCGAGCAGGTGGCTCTGGCGTGCTCGGCAGGTTGTTCAGACGGGTCTGGCAGGTGTTTTCCGTCTGTTCGGGGTGTGGTTCCAGCATCTCATGCACATGGTTCTGGCACGTCTGAGATGTGGTTCCGGCCGGCCCGACAGGTGTTTCCACAGTGTCCGCCAAGTGGTACTGGCGTAGTTGGCAGGTGATTTTGGCATGACCGGCAGGTGGTTCCAGCAAGCCCGGCAGGTGATTCCGAAGTGTTCCCCAACTGGTTGTGGCGTAGCCGGCAGGTGATTTTTGCGTGTCCGGCAGGTGGTTCTGGCGAGTCGAGCAGGTGGTTCCGGCGTGCTCGGCAGGTGCTTCCGGGGTCATTGGCACGTGGTTCTGGCATATCTGAGAGGTGGTTCCGGCATGCCCGGCAGGTGATTCCGGAGTGTTCGCCAAGTGTTTCCGGCGTAGCCGGCAGGTGATTTTGCATGTCCAGCGGTCGTTCCGGCGGGTCGAGCCGGTGGTACCGGCGTGTCCGGCAGGTGGTTCCGGTCTGTCCGGCAGGTGGTTCTGTGGTGTCCGGCACGAGGTTCAGTCTGAGAGGCTGTGCCGGCATGCCCCTCACGTGATTCCGGCTTGTCCCCGAAGTGGTGCTGGTGTAGCGGGCAGGTGATTTTGGCGTGTCCGGCAGGTGGTTCAGGCGAGTTGAGCAGGTGGTTGCGACGTGCTCGGCAGGTGCTTCCGGCGTCTCCGGCACGTGTTTCTGGCACATCTGACTGGTGGTTCCGGCATGCCCAAAAGTTGATTCCGGTCTGTCCGGTAGGTGGTTCCGGCGTGCACGGCACGTGGTTCTGGTACGTGTCAGAGGTGGTTGCGTATGCCCAACAGGTGATTCCGGACTGTCCGCCACGTGCTTTTGGCACGTCTGAGAGGTGGTTCCAACATGCCCGGCAGGTCATTTCGGAGAGTCGTCCAAGTGGTTCTGGCGTAGCCCGCAGGTGATTTTGGCGTGTCCGGCAGGTGGTTCCGCCGTGCTCGGCAGGTGGTTCAGGCATGGCCGTCACGTGGTTCCAGTCTGTCCAGGACGTGTTTCCAGCTTCTCCGGCAGGTGGTTCTGGGACGTCTGAGAGGTGGTTCCGCCATGGCTGGCAGGTGATCCCGGACTGTACCCCAGGTGGTTCTGGCAAAGCCAGCAGTTGATATTGCCCTGTCCGAGAGGTGGTTCCAGCGAGTCGAACAGGTGGCTCCGGCGTTCTTGGCAGGTGGTTCCGGTCTGTCCGGTAGGTGTTTCCGGCGTGTCCGGCACGTGCTTCCGGCACGTCTGAGAGGTGGTTCAGGCATGCGCGGCAGGTGATTCCGTAGTGTCCGCCAGGTGGTTCTGGCATACCCGGCAGGTGATTTTGGCGTGTCCGGCAGGTGTTTCTGGCGAGTCGAGCAGGTGGCTCCGGCATGCTCGGCAGGTGCTTCCGGCGTCTCCGGCACTTGGTTCTGGTGTGTCTGAGAGCTGGTTCCGGCATGTCCGGCAGATGATTCCGGAGTGTCCGCCAAGTGGTTCTGGCATACCCAGCAGGTGATTTTGGCGTGTCAGGGAGGTGGTACCGGTGAGTCGAGCAGGTGGTTCCGGCGTGCTCAGCAGGTGGTTCAGGCGGTTCTGGCAGGTGGTATCCGTCTGTTCGGGGTGTGGTTCCAGCATCTCATGAACACGTTTCTGGCACGTCTGAGATGTGGTTCCAGCCGGCCCGACAGGTGTTTCCGCAGTGTCCGCCAAGCGGTTCTGGCGTAGTTGGCAGGTGATTTTGGCATGACTGGCAGGTGGTTCCAGCAAGCCTGGCAGGTGATTCCAAAGTGTTCACCAACTGGTTGTGGCGTAGCCGGCAGGTGATTTTTGCGTGATCGGCAGGTGGTTCTGGCGAGTCGAGCAGGTGGTTCCGGCGTGCTCGGCTGGTGCTTCCGGGGTCATTGGCACGGGGTTCTGGCATGTCTGAGAGGTGGTTCCTGCATGCCCGGCAAGTGATTCCGGAGTGTTCGCCAAGTGGTTCTGGCATAGTCGGCAGGTGATTTTGGCATGTCCGGCAGGTGGTTCAGGCGAGTTGAGCAGGTGGTTCCAACGTGCTTGGCAGGTGCTTCCGGCGTCTCCGGCACGTGTTTCTGGCACATCTGACAGGTGGTTCCGGCATGCCCGAAAGGTGATTCCGGTCTGTCCGGTAGGTGGTTCCAGCCTGCACGGCATGTGGTTCTGGTACGTCTCAGAGGTGGTTGCGCATGCCCAACAGGTGATTCCGGACTGTCCGCCACATGGTTCTGGCACGTCTGAGAGGTGGTTCCGGCATGCCCGGCAGGTCATCCCAGAGAGTCCTCCAAGTGGTTCTGGCATAACACGCAGGTGATTTTGGCGTGTCTGGCAGGTTGTTCCGTTGTGCTTGGCAGGTGGTTCAGGCTTGGCCGGCAGGTGGTTCCAGACTGTCCAGGACGTGTTTCCAGCTTCTCCGGCAGGTGGTTCTGGTACGTCTGAGAGGTGGTTCCGCCATGGCTGGCAGGTGATTCCGGACCGTCCCCCAGGTGGTTCTGGCATAGCCAGCAGTTGATATTGGCCTGTCCGGCAGGTGGTTCCAGCGAGTCGAACAGGTGGCTCCGGCGTGCTCGGCAGGTGGTTCCGGTCTGTCCGGTGGGTGATTCCGGCGTGTCCGGCACGTGCTTCCGGCACGTCTTAGAGGTGGTTCCGGCATGCGCGACAGGTGGTTTCGGAGTGTCCGCCAGGTGGTTCTGGCGTACCCGGCAGGTGATTTTGGCGTGTCCGGCAGGTGTTTCTGGCGAGTCGAGCAGGTGGCTCCGGCATGCTCGGCAGGTGCTTCCGGCGTCTCCGGCACGTGGTTCTGGTGTGTCTGAGAGCTGGTTCCGGCATGTCCGGCAGATGATTCCGGAGTGTCCGCCAAGTGGTTCTGGCATACCCGGCTGGTGATTTGGGCATGTCAGGTAGGTGGTTCCGGCGAGTCGAGCAGGTGGCTCCGGCGTGCTCGGCAGGTTGTTCAGACGGGTCTGGCAGGTGTTTTCCGTCTGTTCGGGGTGTGGTTCCAGCATCTCATGCACATGGTTCTGGCACGTCTGAGATGTGGTTCCGGCCGGCCCGACAGGTGTTTCCACAGTGTCCGCCAAGTGGTACTGGCGTAGTTGGCAGGTGATATTGGCATGACCGGCAGGTGGTTCCAGCAAGCCCGGCAGGTGATTCCGAAGTGTTCCCCAACTGGTTGTGGTGTAGCCGGCAGGTGATTTTTGCGTGTCCGGCAGGTGGTTCTGGCACATCTGAGAGGTGGTTCCGGCATGCCCGGCAGGTGATTCCGGAGTGTTCGCCAAGTGTTTCCGGCGTAGCCGGCAGGTGATTTTGCATGTCCAGCGGTCGTTCCGGCGGGTCGAGCCGGTGGTTCCGGCGTGTCCGGCAGGTGGTTCCGGTCTGTCCGGCAGGTGGTTCTGTGGTGTCCGGCACGAGGTTCAGTCTGAGAGGCTGTGCCGGCATGCCCCTCACGTGATTCCGGCTTGTCCCCGAAGTGGTGCTGGTGTAGCGGGCAGGTGACTTTGGCGTGTCCGGCAGGTGTTTCAGGCGAGTTGAGCAGGTGGTTGCGACGTGCTCGGCAGGTGCTTCCGGCGTCTCCGGCACGTGTTTCTGGCACATCTGACTGGTGGTTCCGGCATGCCCAAAAGTTGATTCCGGTCTGTCCGGTAGGTGGTTCCGGCGTGCACGGCACGTGGTTCTGGTACGTGTCAGAGGTGGTTGGGTATGCCCAACAGGTGATTCCGGACTGTCCGCCACGTGCTTCTGGCACGTCTGAGAGGTGGTTCCAACATGCCCGGCAGGTCATTTCGGAGAGTCGTCCAAGTGGTTTTGGCGTAGCCCGCGGGTGATTTTGGCGTGTCCGGCAGGTGGTTCCGCCGTGCTCGGCAGGTGGTTCAGGCATGGCCGTCACGTGGTTCCAGTCTGTCCAGGACGTGTTTCCAGCTTCTCCGGCAGGTGGTTCTGGTACGTCTGAGAGGTGGTTCCGCCATGGCTGGCAGGTGATCCCGGACTGTCCCCCAGGTGGTTCTGGCATAGCCAGCAGTTGATATTGGCCTGTCCGGCAGGTGGTTCCAGCGAGTCGAACAGGTGGCTCCGGCGTTCTTGGCAGGTGGTTCCGGTCTGCCCGGTAGGTGTTTCCGGCGTGTCCGGCACGTGCTTCCGGCACGTCTGAGAGGTGGTTCCGGCATGCGCGGCAGGTGATTCCGTAGTGTCCGCCAGGTGGTTCTGGCATACCCGGCAGGTGATTTTGGCGTGTCCGGCAGGTGTTTCTGGCGAGTCGAGCAGGTGGCTCCGGCATGCTCGGCATGTGCTTCCGGCGTCTCCGGCACTTGGTTCTGGTGTGTCTGAGAGCTGGTTCCGGCATGTCCGGCAGATGATTCCGGAGTGTCCGCCAAGTGGTTCTGGCATACCCAGCAGGTGATTTTGGCGTGTCAGGGAGGTGGTACCGGTGAGTCGAGCAGGTGGTTCCGGCGTGCTCAGCAGGTGGTTCAGGCGGTTCTGGCAGGTGGTATCCGTCTGTTCGGGGTGTGGTTCCAGCATCTCATGAACACGTTTCTGGCACGTCTGAGATGTGGTTCCAGCCGGCCCGACAGGTGTTTCCGCAGTGTCCGCCAAGCGGTTCTGGCGTAGTTGGCAGGTGATTTTGGCATGACTGGCAGGTGGTTCCAGCAAGCCTGGCAGGTGATTCCAAAGTGTTCACCAACTGGTTGTGGCGTAGCCGGCAGGTGATTTTTGCGTGATCGGCAGGTGGTTCTGGCGAGTCGAGCAGGTGGTTCCGGCGTGCTCGGCTGGTGCTTCCGGGGTCATTGGCACGGGGTTCTGGCATGTCTGAGAGGTGGTTCCTGCATGCCCGGCAAGTGATTCCAGAGTGTTCGCCAAGTGGTTCTGGCATAGTCGGCAGGTGATTTTGGCATGTCCGGCAGGTGGTTCAGGCGAGTTGAGCAGGTGGTTCCAACGTGCTTGGCAGGTGCTTCCGGCGTCTCCGGCACGTGTTTCTGGCACATCTGACAGGTGGTTCCAGCATGCCCGAAAGGTGATTCCGGTCTGTCCGGTAGGTGGTTCCAGCCTGCACGGCATGTGGTTCTGGTACGTCTCAGAGGTGGTTGCGCATGCCCAACAGGTGATTCCGGACTGTCCGCCACATGGTTCTGGCACGTCTGAGAGGTGGTTCCGGCATGCCCGGCAGGTCATCCCAGAGAGTCCTCTAAGTGGTTCTGGCACAACACGCAGGTGATTTTGGCGTGTCTGGCAGGTTGTTCCGTTGTGCTTGGCAGGTGGTTCAGGCTTGGCCGGCAGGTGGTTCCAGACTGTCCGGGACGTGTTTCCAGCTTCTCCGGCAGGTGGTTCTGGTACGTCTGAGAGGTGGTTCCGCCATGGCTGGCAGGTGATTCCGGACCGTCCCCCAGGTGGTTCTGGCATAGCCAGCAGTTGATATTGGCCTGTCCGGCAGGTGGTTCCAGCGAGTCGAACAGGTGGCTCCGGCGTGCTCGGCAGGTGGTTCCGGTCTGTCCGGTAGGTGATTCCGGCGTGTCCGGCACGTGCTTCCGGCTCGTCTTAGAGGTGGTTCCGGCATGCGCGACAGGTGGTTTCGGAGTGTCCGCCAGGTGGTTCTGGCGTACCCGGCAGGTGATTTTGGCGTGTCCGGCAGGTGTTTCTGGCGAGTCGAGCAGGTGGCTCCGGCATGCTCGGCAGGTGCTTCCGGCGTCTCCGGCACGTGGTTCTGGTGTGTCTGAGAGCTGGTTCCGGCATGTCCGGCAGATGATTCCGGAGTGTCCGCCAAGTGGTTCTGGCATACCCGGCTGGTGATTTGGGCATGTCAGGTAGGTGGTTCCAGCGAGTCGAGCAGGTGGCTCCGGCGTGCTCGGCAGGTTGTTCAGACGGGTCTGGCAGGTGTTTTCCGTCTGTTCGGGGTGTGGTTCCAGCATCTCATGCACATGGTTCTGGCACGTCTGAGATGTGGTTCCGGCCGGCCCGACAGGTGTTTCCACAGTGTCCGCCAAGTGGTACTGGCGTAGTTGGCAGGTGATTTTGGCATGACCGGCAGGTGGTTCCAGCAAGCCCGGCAGGTGATTCCGAAGTGTTCCCCAACTGGTTGTGGCGTAGCCGGCAGGTGATTTTTGCGTGTCCGGCAGGTGGTTCTGGCGAGTCGAGCAGGTGGTTCCGGCGTGCTCGGCAGGTGCTTCCGGGGTCATTGGCACGTGGTTCTGGCATATCTGAGAGGTGGTTCCGGCATGCCCGGCAGGTGATTCCGGAGTGTTCGCCAAGTGTTTCCGGCGTAGCCGGCAGGTGATTTTGCATGTCCAGCGGTCGTTCCGGCGGGTCGAGCCGGTGGTTCCGGCGTGTCCGGCAGGTGGTTCCGGTCTGTCTGGCAGGTGATTCTGTGGTGTCCGGCACGAGGTTCAGTCTGAGAGGCTGTGCCGGCATGCCCCTCACGTGATTCCGGCTTGTCCCCGAAGTGGTGCTGGTGTAGCGGGCAGGTGATTTTGGCGTGTCCGGCAGGTGGTTCAGGCGAGTTGAGCAGGTGGTTGCGACGTGCTCGGCAGGTGCTTCCGGCGTCTCCGACACGTGTTTCTGGCACATCTGACTGGTGGTTCCGGCATGCCCAAAAGTTGATTCCGGTCTGTCCGGTAGGTGGTTCCGGCGTGCACGGCACGTGGTTCTGGTACGTGTCAGAGGTGGTTGCGTATGCCCAACAGGTGATTCCGGACTGTCCGCCACGTGCTTCTGGCACGTCTCAGAGGTGGTTCCAACATGCCCGGCAGGTCATTTCGGAGAGTCGTCCAAGTGGTTCTGGCGTAGCCCGCGGGTGATTTTGGCGTGTCCGGCAGGTGGTTCCGCCGTGCTCGGCAGGTGGTTCAGGCATGGCCGTCACGTGGTTCCAGTCTGTCCAGGACGTGTTTCCAGCTTCTCCGGCAGATGGTTCTGGTACGTCTGAGAGGTGGTTCCGCCATGGCTGGCAGGTGATCCCGGACTGTCCCCCAGGTGGTTCTGGCATAGCCAGCAGTTGATATTGGCCTGTCCGGCAGGTGGTTCCAGCGAGTCGAACAGGTGGCTCCGGCGTTCTTGGCAGGTGGTTCCGGTCTGTCCGGTAGGTGTTTCCGGCGTGTCCGGCACGTGCTTCCGGCACGTCTGAGAGGTGGTTCCGGCATGCGCGGCAGGTGATTCCGTAGTGTCCGCCAGGTGGTTCTGGCATACCCGGCAGGTGATTTTGGCGTGTCCGGCAGGTGTTTCTGGCGAGTCGAGCAGGTGGCTCCGGCATGCTCGGCAGGTGCTTCCGGCGTCTCCGGCACTTGGTTCTGGTGTGTCTGAGAGCTGGTTCCGGCATGTCCGGCAGATGATTCCGGAGTGTCCGCCAAGTGGTTCTGGCATACCCAGCAGGTGATTTTGGCGTGTCAGGGAGGTGGTACCGGTGAGTCGAGCAGGTGGTTCCGGCGTGCTCAGCAGGTGGTTCAGGCGGTTCTGGCAGGTGGTATCCGTCTGTTCGGGGTGTGGTTCCAGCATCTCATGAACACGTTTCTGGCACGTCTGAGATGTGGTTCCAGCCGGCCCGACAGGTGTTTCCGCAGTGTCCGCCAAGCGGTTCTGGCGTAGTTGGCAGGTGATTTTGGCATGACTGGCAGGTGGTTCCAGCAAGCCTGGCAGGTGATTCCAAAGTGTTCACCAACTGGTTGTGGCGTAGCCGGCAGGTGATTTTTGCGTGATCGGCAGGTGGTTCTGGCGAGTCGAGCAGGTGGTTCCGGCGTGCTCGGCTGGTGCTTCCGGGGTCATTGGCACGGGGTTCTGGCATGTCTGAGAGGTGGTTCCTGCATGCCCGGCAAGTGATTCCGGAGTGTTCGCCAAGTGGTTCTGGCATAGTCGGCAGGTGATTTTGGCATGTCCGGCAGGTGGTTCAGGCGAGTTGAGCAGGTGGTTCCAACGTGCTTGGCAGGTGCTTCCGGCGTCTCCGGCACGTGTTTCTGGCACATCTGACAGGTGGTTCCGGCATGCCCGAAAGGTGATTCCGGTCTGTCCGGTAGGTGGTTCCAGCCTGCACGGCATGTGGTTCTGGTACGTCTCAGAGGTGGTTGCGCATGCCCAACAGGTGATTCCGGACTGTCCGCCACATGGTTCTGGCACGTCTGAGAGGTGGTTCCGGCATGCCCGGCAGGTCATCCCAGAGAGTCCTCCAAGTGGTTCTGGCATAACACGCAGGTGATTTTGGCGTGTCTGGCAGGTTGTTCCGTTGTGCTTGGCAGGTGGTTCAGGCTTGGCCGGCAGGTGGTTCCAGACTGTCCAGGACGTGTTTCCAGCTTCTCCGGCAGGTGGTTCTGGTACGTCTGAGAGGTGGTTCCGCCATGGCTGGCAGGTGATTCCGGACCGTCCCCCAGGTGGTTCTGGCATAGCCAGCAGTTGATATTGGCCTGTCCGGCAGGTGGTTCCAGCGAGTCGAACAGGTGGCTCTGGCGTGCTCGGCAGGTGGTTCCAGTCTGTCCGGTAGGTGATTCCGGCGTGTCCAGCACGTGCTTCCGGCACGTCTGAGAGGTGGTTCCGGCATGCGCGACAGGTGGTTTCGGAGTGTCCGCCAGGTGGTTCTGGCGTACCCGGCAGGTGATTTTGGCGTGTCCGGCAGGTGTTTCTGGCGAGTCGAGCAGGTGGCTCCGGCATGCTCGGCAGGTGCTTCCGGCGTCTCCGGCACGTGGTTGTGGTGTGTCTGAGAGCTGGTTCCGGCATGTCCGGCAGATGATTCCGGAGTGTCCGCCAAGTGGTTCTGGCATACCCGGCTGGTGATTTGGGCATGTCAGGTAGGTGGTTCCGGCGAGTCGAGCAGGTGGCTCCGGCGTGCTCGGCAGGTTGTTCAGACGGGTCTGGCAGGTGTTTTCCGTCTGTTCGGGGTGTGGTTCCAGCATCTCATGCACATGGTTCTGGCACGTCTGAGATGTGGTTCCGGCCGGCCCGACAGGTGTTTCCACAGTGTCCGCCAAGTGGTACTGGCGTAGTTGGCAGGTGATTTTGGCATGACCGGCAGGTGGTTCCAGCAAGCCCGGCAGGTGATTCCGAAGTGTTCCCCAACTGGTTGTGGCGTAGCCGGCAGGTGATTTTTGCGTGTCCGGCAGGTGGTTCTGGCGAGTCGAGCAGGTGGTTCCGGCGTGCTCGGCAGGTGCTTCCGGGGTCATTGGCACGTGGTTCTGGCATATCTGAGAGGTGGTTCCGGCATGCCCGGCAGGTGATTCCGGAGTGTTCGCCAAGTGTTTCCGGCGTAGCCGGCAGGTGATTTTGCATGTCCAGCGGTCGTTCCGGCGGGTCGAGCCGGTGGTTCCGGCGTGTCCGGCAGGTGGTTCCGGTCTGTCCGGCAGGTGGTTCTGTGGTGTCCGGCACGAGGTTCAGTCTGAGAGGCAGTGCCGGCATGCCCCTCACGTGATTCCGGCTTGTCCCCGAAGTGGTGCTGGTGTAGCGGGCAGGTGATTTTGGCGTGTCCGGCAGGTGGTTCAGGCGAGTTGAGCAGGTGGTTGCGACGTGCTCGGCAGGTGCTTCCGGCGTCTCCGGCACGTGTTTCTGGCACATCTGACTGGTGGTTCCGGCATGCCCAAAAGTTGATTCCGGTCTGTCCGGTAGGTGGTTCCGGCATGCACGGCACGTGGTTCTGGTACGTGTCAGAGGTGGTTGCGTATGCCCAACAGGTGATTCCGGACTGTCCGCCACGTGCTTCTCGCACGTCAGAGAGGTGGTTCCAACATGCACGGGAGGTCATTTCGGAGAGTCGTCCAAGTGGTTCTGGCATAGCCCGCGGGTGATTTTGGCGTGTCCGGCAGGTGGTTCCGCCGTGCTCGGCAGGTGGTTCAGGCATGGCCGTCACGTGGTTCCAGTCTGTCCAGGACGTGTTTCCAGCTTCTCCGGCAGGTGGTTCTGGTACGTCTGAGAGGTGGTTCCGCCATGGCTGGCAGGTGATCCCGGACTGTCCCCCAGGTGGTTCTGGCATAGCCAGCAGTTGATATTGGCCTGTCCGGCAGGTGGTTCCAGCGAGTCGAACAGGTGGCTCCGGCGTTCTAGGCAGGTGGTTCCGGTCTGTCCGGTAGGTGTTTCCGGCGTGTCCGGCACGTGCTTCTGGCATGTCTGAGAGGTGGTTCTGGCATGCGCGGCAGGTGATTCCGTAGTGTCCGCCAGGTGGTTCTGGCATACCCGGCAGGTGATTTTGGCGTGTCCGGCAGGTGTTTCTGGCGAGTCGAGCAGGTGGCTCCGGCATGCTCGGCAGGTGCTTCCGGCGTCTCCGGCACTTGGTTCTGGTGTGTCTGAGAGCTGGTTCCGGCATGTCCGGCAGATGATTCCGGAGTGTCCGCCAAGTGGTTCTGGCATACCCAGCAGGTGATTTTGGCGTGTCAGGGAGGTGGTACCGGTGAGTCGAGCAGGTGGTTCCGGCGTGCTCAGCAGGTGGTTCAGGCGGTTCTGGCAGGTGGTATCCGTCTGTTCGGGGTGTGGTTCCAGCATCTCATGAACACGTTTCTGGCACGTCTGAGATGTGGTTCCAGCCGGCCCGACAGGTGTTTCCGCAGTGTCCGCCAAGCGGTTCTGGCGTAGTTGGCAGGTGATTTTGGCATGACTGGCAGGTGGTTCCAGCAAGCCTGGCAGGTGATTCCAAAGTGTTCACCAACTGGTTGTGGCGTAGCCGGCAGGTGATTTTTGCGTGATCGGCAGGTGGTTCTGGCGAGTCGAGCAGGTGGTTCCGGCGTGCTCGGCTGGTGCTTCCGGGGTCATTGGCACGGGGTTCTGGCATGTCTGAGAGGTGGTTCCTGCATGCCCGGCAAGTGATTCCGGAGTGTTCGCCAAGTGGTTCTGGCATAGTCGGCAGGTGATTTTGGCATGTCCGGCAGGTGGTTCAGGCGAGTTGAGCAGGTGGTTCCAACGTGCTTGGCAGGTGCTTCCGGCGTCTCCGGCACGTGTTTCTGGCACATCTGACAGGTGGTTCCGGCATGCCCGAAAGGTGATTCCGGTCTGTCCGGTAGGTGGTTCCAGCCTGCACGGCATGTGGTTCTGGTACGTCTCAGAGGTGGTTGCGCATGCCCAACAGGTGATTCCGGACTGTCCGCCACATGGTTCTGGCACGTCTGAGAGGTGGTTCCGGCATGCCCGGCAGGTCATCCCAGAGAGTCCTCCAAGTGGTTCTGGCATAACACGCAGGTGATTTTGGCGTGTCTGGCAGGTTGTTCCGTTGTGCTTGGCAGGTGGTTCAGGCTTGGCCGGCAGGTGGTTCCAGACTGTCCAGGACGTGTTTCCAGCTTCTCCGGCAGGTGGTTCTGGTACGTCTGAGAGGTGGTTCCGCCATGGCTGGCAGGTGATTCCGGACCGTCCCCCAGGTGGTTCTGGCATAGCCAGCAGTTGATATTGGCCTGTCCGGCAGGTGGTTCCAGCGAGTCGAACAGGTGGCTCCGGCGTGCTCGGCAGGTGGTTCCGGTCTGTCCGGTAGGTGATTCCGGCGTGTCCGGCACGTGCTTCCGGCACGTCTGAGAGGTGGTTCCGGCATGCGCGACAGGTGGTTTCGGAGTGTCCGCCAGGTGGTTCTGGCGTACCCGGCAGGTGATTTTGGCGTGTCCGGCAGGTGTTTCTGGCGAGTCGAGCAGGTGGCTCCGGCATGCTCGGCAGGTGCTTCCGGCGTCTCCGGCACGTGGTTCTGGTGTGTCTGAGAGCTGGTTCCGGCATGTCCGGCAGATGATTCCGGAGTGTCCGCCAAGTGGTTCTGGCATACCCGGCTGGTGATTTGGGCATGTCAGGTAGGTGGTTCCGGCGAGTCGAGCAGGTGGCTCCGGCGTGCTCGGCAGGTTGTTCAGACGGGTCTGGCAGGTGTTTTCCGTCTGTTCGGGGTGTGGTTCCAGCATCTCATGCACATGGTTCTGGCACGTCTGAGATGTGGTTCCGGCCGGCCCGACAGGTGTTTCCACAGTGTCCGCCAAGTGGTACTGGCGTAGTTGGCAGGTGATTTTGGCATGACCGGCAGGTGGTTCCAGCAAGCCCGGCAGGTGATTCCGAAGTGTTCCCCAACTGGTTGTGGCGTAGCCGGCAGGTGATTTTTGCGTGTCCGGCAGGTGGTTCTGGCGAGTCGAGCAGGTGGTTCCGGCGTGCTCGGCAGGTGCTTCCGGGGTCATTGGCACGTGGTTCTGGCATATCTGAGAGGTGGTTCCGGCATGCCCGGCAGGTGATTCCGGAGTGTTCGCCAAGTGTTTCCGGCGTAGCCGGCAGGTGATTTTGCATGTCCAGCGGTCGTTCCGGCGGGTCGAGCCGGTGGTTCCGGCGTGTCAGGCAGGTGGTTCCGGTCTGTCCGGCAGGTGGTTCTGTGGTGTCCGGCACGAGGTTCAGTCTGAGAGGCTGTGCCGGCATGCCCCTCACGTGATTCCGGCTTGTCCCCGAAGTGGTGCTGGTGTAGCGGGCAGGTGATATTGGCGTGTCCGGCAGGTGGTTCAGGCGAGTTGAGCAGGTGGTTGCGACGTGCTCGGCAGGTGCTTCCGGCGTCTCCGGCACGTGTTTCTGGCACATCTGACTGGTGGTTCCGGCATGCCCAAAAGTTGATTCCGGTCTGTCCGGTAGGTGGTTCCGGCGTGCACGGCACGTGGTTCTGGTACGTGTCAGAGGTGGTTGCGTATGCCCAACAGGTGATTCCGGACTGTCCGCCACGTGCTTCTGGCATGTCTGAGAGGTGGTTCCAACATGCCCGGCAGGTCATTTCGGAGAGTCGTCCAAGTGGTTCCGGCGTAGCCCGCAGGTGATTTTGGCGTGTCCGGCAGGTGGTTCCGCCGTGCTCGGCAGGTGGTTCAGGCATGGCCGTCACGTGGTTCCAGTCTGTCCAGGACGTGGTTCCAGCTTCTCCGGCAGGTGGTTCTGGTACGTCTGAGAGGTGGTTCTGCCATGGCTGGCAGGTGATCCCGGACTGTCCCCCAGGTGGTTCTGGCATAGCCAGCAGTTGATATTGGCCTGTCCGGCAGGTGGTTCCAGCGAGTCGAACAGGTGGCTCCGGCGTTCTTGGCAGGTGGTTCCGGTCTGTCCGGTAGGTGTTTCCGGCGTGTCCGGCACGTGCTTCCGGCACGTCTGAGAGGTGGTTCCGGCATGCGCGGCGGGTGATTCCGTAGTGTCCTCCAGGTGGTTCTGGCATACCCGGCAGGTGATTTTGGCGTGTCCGGCAGGTGTTTCTGGCGAGTCGAGCAGGTGGCTCCGGCATGCTCGGCAGGTGCTTCCGGCGTCTCCGGCACTTGGTTCTGGTGTGTCTGAGAGCTGGTTCCGGCATGTCCGGCAGATGATTCCGGAGTGTCCGCCAAGTGGTTCTGGCATACCCAGCAGGTGATTTTGGCGTGTCAGGGAGGTGGTACCGGTGAGTCGAGCAGGTGGTTCCGGCGTGCTCAGCAGGTGGTTCAGGCGGTTCTGGCAGGTGGTATCCGTCTGTTCGGGGTGTGGTTCCAGCATCTCATGAACACGTTTCTGGCACGTCTGAGATGTGGTTCCAGCCGGCCCGACAGGTGTTTCCGCAGTGTCCGCCAAGCGGTTCTGGCGTAGTTGGCAGGTGATTTTGGCATGACTGGCAGGTGGTTCCAGCAAGCCTGGCAGGTGATTCCAAAGTGTTCACCAACTGGTTGTGGCGTAGCCGGCAGGTGATTTTTGCGTGATCGGCAGGTGGTTCTGGCGAGTCGAGCAGGTGGTTCCGGCGTGCTCGGCTGGTGCTTCCGGGGTCATTGGCACGGGGTTCTGGCATGTCTGAGAGGTGGTTCCTGCATGCCCGGCAAGTGATTCCGGAGTGTTCGCCAAGTGGTTCTGGCATAGTCGGCAGGTGATTTTGGCATGTCCGGCAGGTGGTTCAGGCGAGTTGAGCAGGTGGTTCCAACGTGCTTGGCAGGTGCTTCCGGCGTCTCCGGCACGTGTTTCTGGCACATCTGACAGGTGGTTCCGGCATGCCCGAAAGGTGATTCCGGTCTGTCCGGTAGGTGGTTCCAGCCTGCACGGCATGTGGTTCTGGTACGTCTCAGAGGTGGTTGCGCATGCCCAACAGGTGATTCCGGACTGTCCGCCACATGGTTCTGGCACGTCTGAGAGGTGGTTCCGGCATGCCCGGCAGGTCATCCCAGAGAGTCCTCCAAGTGGTTCTGGCATAACACGCAGGTGATTTTGGCGTGTCTGGCAGGTTGTTCCGTTGTGCTTGGCAGGTGGTTCAGGCTTGGCCGGCAGGTGGTTCCAGACTGTCCAGGACGTGTTTCCAGCTTCTCCGGCAGGTGGTTCTGGTACGTCTGAGAGGTGGTTCCGCCATGGCTGGCAGGTGATTCCGGACCGTCCCCCAGGTGGTTCTGGCATAGCCAGCAGTTGATATTGGCCTGTCCGGCAGGTGGTTCCAGCGAGTCGAACAGGTGGCTCCGGCGTGCTCGGCAGGTGGTTCCGGTCTGTCCGGTAGGTGATTCCGGCTTGTCCGGCACGTGCTTCCGGCACGTCTGAGAGGTGGTTCCGGCATGCGCGACAGGTGGTTTCGGAGTGTCCGCCAGGTGGTTCTGGCGTACCCGGCAGGTGATTTTGGCGTGTCCGGCAGGTGTTTCTGGCGAGTCGAGCAGGTGGCTCCGGCATGCTCGGCAGGTGCTTCCGGCGTCTCCGGCACGTGGTTCTGGTGTGTCTGAGAGCTGGTTCCGGCATGTCCGGCAGATGATTCCGGAGTGTCCGCCAAGTGGTTCTGGCATACCCGGCTGGTGATTTGGGCATGTCAGGTAGGTGGTTCCGGCGAGTCGAGCAGGTGGCTCCGGCGTGCTCGGCAGGTTGTTCAGACGGGTCTGGCAGGTGTTTTCCGTCTGTTCGGGGTGTGGTTCCAGCATCTCATGCACATGGTTCTGGCACGTCTGAGATGTGGTTCCGGCCGGCCCGACAGGTGTTTCCACAGTGTCCGCCAAGTGGTACTGGCGTAGTTGGCAGGTGATTTTGGCATGACCGGCAGGTGGTTCCAGCAAGCCCGGCAGGTGATTCCGAAGTGTTCCCCAACTGGTTGTGGCGTAGCCGGCAGGTGATTTTTGCGTGTCCGGCAGGTGGTTCTGGCGAGTCGAGCAGGTGGTTCCGGCGTGCTCGGCAGGTGCTTCCGGGGTCATTGGCACGTGGTTCTGGCATATCTGAGAGGTGGTTCCGGCATGCCCGGCAGGTGATTCCGGAGTGTTCGCCAAGTGTTTCCGGCGTAGCCGGCAGGTGAATTTGCATGTCCAGCGGTCGTTCCGGCGGGTCGAGCCGGTGGTTCCGGCGTGTCCGGCAGGTGGTTCCGGTCTGTCCGGCAGGTGGTTCTGTGGTGTCCGGCACGAGGTTCAGTCTGAGAGGCTGTGCCGGCATGCCCCTCACGTGATTCCGGCTTGTCCCCGAAGTGGTGCTGGTGTAGCGGGCAGGTGATTTTGGCGTGTCCGGCAGGTGGTTCAGGCGAGTTGAGCAGGTGGTTGCGACGTGCTCGGCAGGTGCTTCCGGCGTCTCCGGCACGTGTTTCTGGCACATCTGACTGGTGGTTCCGGCATGCCCAAAAGTTGATTCCGGTCTGTCCGGTAGGTGGTTCCGGCGTGCACGGCACGTGGTTCTGGTACGTGTCAGAGGTGGTTGCGTATGCCCAACAGGTGATTCCGGACTGTCCGCCACGTGCTTCTGGCACGTCTGAGAGGTGGTTCCAACATGCCCGGCAGGTCATTTCGGAGAGTCGTCCAAGTGGTTCCGGCGTAGCCCGCAGGTGATTTTGGCGTGTCCGGCAGGTGGTTCCACCGTGCTCGGCAGGTGGTTCAGGCATGGCCGTCACGTGGTTCCAGTCTGTCCAGGACGTGTTTCCAGCTTCTCCGGCAGGTGGTTCTGGTACGTCTGAGAGGTGGTTCTGCCATGGCTGGCAGGTGATCCCGGACTGTCCCCCAGGTGGTTCTGGCATAGCCAGCAGTTGATATTGGCCTGTCCGGCAGGTGGTTCCAGCGAGTCGAACAGGTGGCTCCGGCGTTCTTGGCAGGTGGTTCCGGTCTGTCCGGTAGGTGTTTCCGGCGTGTCCGGCACGTGCTTCCGGCACGTCTGAGAGGTGGTTCCGGCATGCGCGGCGGGTGATTCCGTAGTGTCCGCCAGGTGGTTCTGGCATACCCGGCAGGTGATTTTGGCGTGTCCGGCAGGTGTTTCTGGCGAGTCGAGCAGGTGGCTCCGGCATGCTCGGCATGTGCTTCCGGCGTCTCCGGCACTTGGTTCTGGTGTGTCTGAGAGCTGGTTCCGGCATGTCCGGCAGATGATTCCGGAGTGTCCGCCAAGTGGTTCTGGCATACCCAGCAGGTGATTTTGGCATGTCAGGGAGGTGGTACCGGTGAGTCGAGCAGGTGGTTCCGGCGTGCTCAGCAGGTGGTTCAGGCGGTTCTGGCAGGTGGTATCCGTCTGTTCGGGGTGTGGTTCCAGCATCTCATGAACACGTTTCTTGCACGTCTGAGATGTGGTTCCAGCCGGCCCGACAGGTGTTTCCGCAGTGTCCGCCAAGCGGTTCTGGCGTAGTTGGCAGGTGATTTTGGCATGACTGGCATGTGGTTCCAGCAAGCCTGGCAGGTGATTCCAAAGTGTTCACCAACTGGTTGTGGCGTAGCCGGCAGGTGATTTTTGCGTGATCGGCAGGTGGTTCTGGCGAGTCGAGCAGGTGGTTCCGGCGTGCTCGGCTGGTGCTTCCGGGGTCATTGGCACGGGGTTCCGGCATGTCTGAGAGGTGGTTCCTGCATGCCCGGCAAGTGATTCCGGAGTGTTCGCCAAGTGGTTCTGGCATAGTCGGCAGGTGATTTTGGCATGTCCGGCAGGTGGTTCAGGCGAGTTGAGCAGGTGGTTCCAACGTGCTTGGCAGGTGCTTCCGGCGTCTCCGGCACGTGTTTCTGGCACATCTGACAGGTGGTTCCGGCATGCCCGAAAGGTGATTCCGGTGTGTCCGGTAGGTGGTTCCAGCCTGCACGGCATGTGGTTCTGGTACGTCTCAGAGGTGGTTGCGCATGCCCAACAGGTGATTCCGGACTGTCCGCCACATGGTTCTGGCACGTCTGAGAGGTGGTTCCGGCATGCCCGGCACGTCATCCCAGAGAGTCCTCCAAGTGGTTCTGGCATAACACGCAGGTGATTTTGGCGTGTCTGGCAGGTTGTTCCGTTGTGCTTGGCAGGTGGTTCAGGCTTGGCCGGCAGGTGGTTCCAGACTGTCCAGGACGTGTTTCCAGCTTCTCCGGCAGGTGGTTCTGGTACGTCTGAGAGGTGGTTCCGCCATGGCTGGCAGGTGATTCCGGACCGTCCCCCAGGTGGTTCTGGCATAGCCAGCATTTGATATTGGCCTGTCCGGCAGGTGGTTCCAGCGAGTCGAACAGGTGGCTCCGGCGTGCTCGGCAGGTGGTTCCGGTCTGTCCGGTAGGTGATTCCGGCGTGTCCGGCACGTGCTTCCGGCACGTCTGAGAGGTGGTTCCGGCATGCGCGACAGGTGGTTTCGGAGTGTCCGCCAGGTGGTTCTGGCGTACCCGGCAGGTGATTTTGGCGTGTCCGGCAGGTGTTTCTGGCGAGTCGAGCAGGTGGCTCCGGCATGCTCGGCAGGTGGTTCCGGTCTGTCCGGTAGGTGATTCCGGCGTGTCCGGCACGTGCTTCCGGCACGTCTGAGAGGTGGTTCCGGCATGCGCGACAGGTGGTTTCGGAGTGTCCGCCAGGTGGTTCTGGCGTACCCGGCAGGTGATTTTGGCGTGTCCGGCAGGTGTTTCTGGCGAGTCGAGCAGGTGGCTCCGGCATGCTCGGCAGGTGCTTCCGGCGTCTCCGGCACGTGGTTGTGGTGTGTCTGAGAGCTGGTTCCGGCATGTCCGGCAGATGATTCCGGAGTGTCCGCCAAGTGGTTCTGGCATACCCGGCTGGTGATTTGGGCATGTCAGGTAGGTGGTTCCGGCGAGTCGAGCAGGTGGCTCCGGCGTGCTCGGCAGGTTGTTCAGACGGGTCTGGCAGGTGTTTTCCGTCTGTTCGGGGTGTGGTTCCAGCATCTCATGCACATGGTTCTGGCACGTCTGAGATGTGGTTCCGGCCGGCCCGACAGGTGTTTCCACAGTGTCCGCCAAGTGGTACTGGCGTAGTTGGCAGGTGATTTTGGCATGACCGGCAGGTGGTTCCAGCAAGCCCGGCAGGTGATTCCGAAGTGTTCCCCAACTGGTTGTGGCGTAGCCGGCAGGTGATTTTTGCGTGTCCGGCAGGTGGTTCTGGCGAGTCGAGCAGGTGGTTCCGGCGTGCTCGGCAGGTGCTTCCGGGGTCATTGGCACGTGGTTCTGGCATATCTGAGAGGTGGTTCCGGCATGCCCGGCAGGTGATTCCGGAGTGTTCGCCAAGTGTTTCCGGCGTAGCCGGCAGGTGATTTTGCATGTCCAGCGGTCGTTCCGGCGGGTCGAGCCGGTGGTTCCGGCGTGTCCGGCAGGTGGTTCCGGTCTGTCCGGCAGGTGGTTCTGTGGTGTCCGGCACGAGGTTCAGTCTGAGAGGCTGTGCCGGCATGCCCCTCACGTGATTCCGGCTTGTCCCCGAAGTGGTGCTGGTGTAGCGGGCAGGTGATTTTGGCGTGTCCGGCAGGTGGTTCAGGCGAGTTGAGCAGGTGGTTGCGACGTGCTCGGCAGGTGCTTCCGGCGTCTCCGGCACGTGTTTCTGGCACATCTGACTGGTGGTTCCGGCATGCCCAAAAGTTGATTCCGGTCTGTCCGGTAGGTGGTTCCGGCGTGCACGGCACGTGGTTCTGGTACGTGTCAGAGGTGGTTGCGTATGCCCAACAGGTGATTCCGGACTGTCCGCCACGTGCTTCTGGCACGTCTGAGAGGTGGTTCCAACATGCCCGGCAGGTCATTTCGGAGAGTCGTCCAAGTGGTTCCGGCGTAGCCCGCAGGTGATTTTGGCGTGTCCGGCAGTGGTTCCACCGTGCTCGGCAGGTGGTTCAGGCATGGCCGTCACGTGGTTCCAGTCTGTCCAGGACGTGTTTCCAGCTTCTCCGGCAGGTGGTTCTGGTACGTCTGAGAGGTGGTTCTGCCATGGCTGGCAGGTGATCCCGGACTGTCCCCCAGGTGGTTCTGGCATAGCCAGCAGTTGATATTGGCCTGTCCGGCAGGTGGTTCCAGCGAGTCGAACAGGTGGCTCCGGCGTTCTTGGCAGGTGGTTCCGGTCTGTCCGGTAGGTGTTTCCGGCGTGTCCGGCACGTGCTTCCGGCACGTCTGAGAGTTGGTTCCGGCATGCGCGGCGGGTGATTCCGTAGTGTCCTCCAGGTGGTTCTGGCATACCCGGCAGGTGATTTTGGCGTGTCAGGCAGGTGTTTCTGGCGAGTCGAGCAGGTGGCTCCGGCATGCTCGGCAGGTGCTTCCGGCGTCTCCGGCACTTGGTTCTGGTGTGTCTGAGAGCTGGTTCCGGCATGTCCGGCAGATGATTCCGGAGTGTCCGCCAAGTGGTTCTGGCATACCCAGCAGGTGATTTTGGCGTGTCAGGGAGGTGGTACCGGTGAGTCGAGCAGGTGGTTCCGGCGTGCTCAGCAGGTGGTTCAGGCGGTTCTGGCAGGTGGTATCCGTCTGTTCGGGGTGTGGTTCCAGCATCTCAAGAACACATTTCTTGCACGTCTGAGATGTGGTTCCAGCCGGCCCGACAGGTGTTTCCGCAGTGTCCGCCAAGCGGTTCTGGCGTAGTTGGCAGGTGATTTTGGCATGACTGGCATGTGGCTCCAGCAAGCCTGGCAGGTGATTCCAAAGTGTTCACCAACTGGTTGTGGCGTAGCCGGCAGGTGATTTTTGCGTGATCGGCAGGTGGTTCTGGCGAGTCGAGCAGGTGGTTCCGGCGTGCTCGGCTGGTGCTTCCGGGGTCATTGGCACGGGGTTCTGGCATGTCTGAGAGGTGGTTCCAACATGCCCGGCAGGTCATTTCGGAGAGTCGTCCAAGTGGTTCCGGCGTAGCCCGCAGGTGATTTTGGCGTGTCCGGCAGGTGGTTCCACAGTGCTCGGCAGGTGGTTCAGGCATGGCCGTCACGTGGTTCCAGTCTGTCCAGGACGTGGTTCCAGCTTCTCCGGCAGGTGGTTCTGGTACGTCTGAGAGGTGGTTCTGCCATGGCTGGCAGGTGATCCCGGACTGTCCCCCAGGTGGTTCTGGCATAGCCAGCAGTTGATATTGGCCTGTCCGGCAGGTGGTTCCAGCGAGTCGAACAGGTGGCTCCGGCGTTCTTGGCAGGTGGTTCCGGTCTGTCCGGTAGGTGTTTCCGGCGTGTCCGGCACGTGCTTCCGGCACGTCTGAGAGGTGGTTCCGGCATGCGCGGCGGGTGATTCCGTAGTGTCCTCCAGGTGGTTCTGGCATACCCGGCAGGTGATTTTGGCGTGTCCGGCAGGTGTTTCTGGCGAGTCGAGCAGGTGGCTCCGGCATGCTCGGCAGGTGCTTCCGGCGTCTCCGGCACTTGGTTCTGGTGTGTCTGAGAGCTGGTTCCGGCATGTCCGGCAGATGATTCCGGAGTGTCCGCCAAGTGGTTCTGGCATACCCAGCAGGTGATTTTGGCGTGTCAGGGAGGTGGTACCGGTGAGTCGAGCAGGTGGTTCCGGCGTGCTCAGCAGGTGGTTCAGGCGGTTCTGGCAGGTGGTATCCGTCTGTTCGGGGTGTGGTTCCAGCATCTCATGAACACGTTTCTGGCACGTCTGAGATGTGGTTCCAGCCGGCCCGACAGGTGTTTCCGCAGTGTCCGCCAAGCGGTTCTGGCGTAGTTGGCAGGTGATTTTGGCATGACTGGCAGGTGGTTCCAGCAAGCCTGGCAGGTGATTCCAAAGTGTTCACCAACTGGTTGTGGCGTAGCCGGCAGGTGATTTTTGCGTGATCGGCAGGTGGTTCTGGCGAGTCGAGCAGGTGGTTCCGGCGTGCTCGGCTGGTGCTTCCGGGGTCATTGGCACGGGGTTCTGGCATGTCTGAGAGGTGGTTCCTGCATGCCCGGCAAGTGATTCCGGAGTGTTCGCCAAGTGGTTCTGGCATAGTCGGCAGGTGATTTTGGCATGTCCGGCAGGTGGTTCAGGCGAGTTGAGCAGGTGGTTCCAACGTGCTTGGCAGGTGCTTCCGGCGTCTCCGGCACGTGTTTCTGGCACATCTGACAGGTGGTTCCGGCATGCCCGAAAGGTGATTCCGGTCTGTCCGGTAGGTGGTTCCAGCCTGCACGGCATGTGGTTCTGGTACGTCTCAGAGGTGGTTGCGCATGCCCAACAGGTGATTCCGGACTGTCCGCCACATGGTTCTGGCACGTCTGAGAGGTGGTTCCGGCATGCCCGGCAGGTCATCCCAGAGAGTCCTCCAAGTGGTTCTGGCATAACACGCAGGTGATTTTGGCGTGTCTGGCAGGTTGTTCCGTTGTGCTTGGCAGGTGGTTCAGGCTTGGCCGGCAGGTGGTTCCAGACTGTCCAGGACGTGTTTCCAGCTTCTCCGGCAGGTGGTTCTGGTACGTCTGAGAGGTGGTTCCGCCATGGCTGGCAGGTGATTCCGGACCGTCCCCCAGGTGGTTCTGGCATAGCCAGCAGTTGATATTGGCCTGTCCGGCAGGTGGTTCCAGCGAGTCGAACAGGTGGCTCCGGCGTGCTCGGCAGGTGGTTCCGGTCTGTCCGGTAGGTGATTCCGGCGTGTCCGGCACGTGCTTCCGGCACGTCTGAGAGGTGGTTCCGGCATGCGCGACAGGTGGTTTCGGAGTGTCCGCCAGGTGGTTCTGGCGTACCCGGCAGGTGATTTTGGCGTGTCCGGCAGGTGTTTCTGGCGAGTCGAGCAGGTGGCTCCGGCATGCTCGGCAGGTGCTTCCGGCGTCTCCGGCACGTGGTTCTGGTGTGTCTGAGAGCTGGTTCCGGCATGTCCGGCAGATGATTCCGGAGTGTCCGCCAAGTGGTTCTGGCATACCCGGCTGGTGATTTGGGCATGTCAGGTAGGTGGTTCCGGCGAGTCGAGCAGGTGGCTCCGGCGTGCTCGGCAGGTTGTTCAGACGGGTCTGGCAGGTGTTTTCCGTCTGTTCGGGGTGTGGTTCCAGCATCTCATGCACATGGTTCTGGCACGTCTGAGATGTGGTTCCGGCCGGCCCGACAGGTGTTTCCACAGTGTCCGCCAAGTGGTACTGGCGTAGTTGGCAGGTGATTTTGGCATGACCGGCAGGTGGTTCCAGCAAGCCCGGCAGGTGATTCCGAAGTGTTCCCCAACTGGTTGTGGCGTAGCCGGCAGGTGATTTTTGCGTGTCCGGCAGGTGGTTCTGGCGAGTCGAGCAGGTGGTTCCGGCGTGCTCGGCAGGTGCTTCCGGGGTCATTGGCACGTGGTTCTGGCATATCTGAGAGGTGGTTCCGGCATGCCCGGCAGGTGATTCCGGAGTGTTCGCCAAGTGTTTCCGGCGTAGCCGGCAGGTGATTTTGCATGTCCAGCGGTCGTTCCGGCGGGTCGAGCCGGTGGTTCCGGCGTGTCCGGCAGGTGGTTCCGGTCTGTCCGGCAGGTGGTTCTGTGGTGTCCGGCACGAGGTTCAGTCTGAGAGGCTGTGCCGGCATGCCCCTCACGTGATTCCGGCTTGTCCCCGAAGTGGTGCTGGTGTAGCGGGCAGGTGATTTTGGCGTGTCCGGCAGGTGGTTCAGGCGAGTTGAGCAGGTGGTTGCGACGTGCTCGGCAGGTGCTTCCGGCGTCTCCGGCACGTGTTTCTGGCACATCTGACTGGTGGTTCCGGCATGCCCAAAAGTTGATTCCGGTCTGTCCGGTAGGTGGTTCCGGCGTGCACGGCACGTGGTTCTGGTACGTGTCAGAGGTGGTTGCGTATGCCCAACAGGTGATTCCGGACTGTCCGCCACGTGCTTCTGGCACGTCTGAGAGGTGGTTCCAACATGCCCGGCAGGTCATTTCGGAGAGTCGTCCAAGTGGTTCCGGCGTAGCCCGCAGGTGATTTTGGCGTGTCCGGCAGGTGGTTCCACCGTGCTCGGCAGGTGGTTCAGGCATGGCCGTCACGTGGTTCCAGTCTGTCCAGGACGTGTTTCCAGCTTCTCCGGCAGGTGGTTCTGGTACGTCTGAGAGGTGGTTCTGCCATGGCTGGCAGGTGATCCCGGACTGTCCCCCAGGTGGTTCTGGCATAGCCAGCAGTTGATATTGGCCTGTCCGGCAGGTGGTTCCAGCGAGTCGAACAGGTGGCTCCGGCGTTCTTGGCAGGTGGTTCCGGTCTGTCCGGTAGGTGTTTCCGGCGTGTCCGGCACGTGCTTCCGGCACGTCTGAGAGGTGGTTCCGGCATGCGCGGCGGGTGATTCCGTAGTGTCCTCCAGGTGGTTCTGGCATACCCGGCAGGTGATTTTGGCGTGTCCGGCAGGTGTTTCTGGCGAGTCGAGCAGGTGGCTCCGGCATGCTCGGCAGGTGCTTCCGGCGTCTCCGGCACTTGGTTCTGGTGTGTCTGAGAGCTGGTTCCGGCATGTCCGGCAGATGATTCCGGAGTGTCCGCCAAGTGGTTCTGGCATACCCAGCAGGTGATTTTGGCGTGTCAGGGAGGTGGTACCGGTGAGTCGAGCAGGTGGTTCCGGCGTGCTCAGCAGGTGGTTCAGGCGGTTCTGGCAGGTGGTATCCGTCTGTTCGGGGTGTGGTTCCAGCATCTCATGAACACGTTTCTGGCACGTCTGAGATGTGGTTCCAGCCGGCCCGACAGGTGTTTCCGCAGTGTCCGCCAAGCGGTTCTGGCGTAGTTGGCAGGTGATTTTGGCATGACTGGCAGGTGGTTCCAGCAAGCCTGGCAGGTGATTCCAAAGTGTTCACCAACTGGTTGTGGCGTAGCCGGCAGGTGATTTTTGCGTGATCGGCAGGTGGTTCTGGCGAGTCGAGCAGGTGGTTCCGGCGTGCTCGGCTGGTGCTTCCGGGGTCATTGGCACGGGGTTCTGGCATGTCTGAGAGGTGGTTCCTGCATGCCCGGCAAGTGATTCCGGAGTGTTCGCCAAGTGGTTCTGGCATAGTCGGCAGGTGATTTTGGCATGTCCGGCAGGTGGTTCAGGCGAGTTGAGCAGGTGGTTCCAACGTGCTTGGCAGGTGCTTCCGGCGTCTCCGGCACGTGTTTCTGGCACATCTGACAGGTGGTTCCGGCATGCCCGAAAGGTGATTCCGGTCTGTCCGGTAGGTGGTTCCAGCCTGCACGGCATGTGGTTCTGGTACGTCTCAGAGGTGGTTGCGCATGCCCAACAGGTGATTCCGGACTGTCCGCCACATGGTTCTGGCACGTCTGAGAGGTGGTTCCGGCATGCCCGGCAGGTCATCCCAGAGAGTCCTCCAAGTGGTTCTGGCATAACACGCAGGTGATTTTGGCGTGTCTGGCAGGTTGTTCCGTTGTGCTTGGCAGGTGGTTCAGGCTTGGCCGGCAGGTGGTTCCAGACTGTCCAGGACGTGTTTCCAGCTTCTCCGGCAGGTGGTTCTGGTACGTCTGAGAGGTGGTTCCGCCATGGCTGGCAGGTGATTCCGGACCGTCCCCCAGGTGGTTCTGGCATAGCCAGCAGTTGATATTGGCCTGTCCGGCAGGTGGTTCCAGCGAGTCGAACAGGTGGCTCCGGCGTGCTCGGCAGGTGGTTCCGGTCTGTCCGGTAGGTGATTCCGGCGTGTCCGGCACGTGCTTCCGGCACGTCTGAGAGGTGGTTCCGGCATGCGCGACAGGTGGTTTCGGAGTGTCCGCCAGGTGGTTCTGGCGTACCCGGCAGGTGATTTTGGCGTGTCCGGCAGGTGTTTCTGGCGAGTCGAGCAGGTGGCTCCGGCATGCTCGGCAGGTGCTTCCGGCGTCTCCGGCACGTGGTTCTGGTGTGTCTGAGAGCTGGTTCCGGCATGTCCGGCAGATGATTCCGGAGTGTCCGCCAAGTGGTTCTGGCATACCCGGCTGGTGATTTGGGCATGTCAGGTAGGTGGTTCCGGCGAGTCGAGCAGGTGGCTCCGGCGTGCTCGGCAGGTTGTTCAGACGGGTCTGGCAGGTGTTTTCCGTCTGTTCGGGGTGTGGTTCCAGCATCTCATGCACATGGTTCTGGCACGTCTGAGATGTGGTTCCGGCCGGCCCGACAGGTGTTTCCACAGTGTCCGCCAAGTGGTACTGGCGTAGTTGGCAGGTGATTTTGGCATGACCGGCAGGTGGTTCCAGCAAGCCCGGCAGGTGATTCCGAAGTGTTCCCCAACTGGTTGTGGCGTAGCCGGCAGGTGATTTTTGCGTGTCCGGCAGGTGGTTCTGGCGAGTCGAGCAGGTGGTTCCGGCGTGCTCGGCAGGTGCTTCCGGGGTCATTGGCACGTGGTTCTGGCATATCTGAGAGGTGGTTCCGGCATGCCCGGCAGGTGATTCCGGAGTGTTCGCCAAGTGTTTCCGGCGTAGCCGGCAGGTGATTTTGCATGTCCAGCGGTCGTTCCGGCGGGTCGAGCCGGTGGTTCCGGCGTGTCCGGCAGGTGGTTCCGGTCTGTCCGGCAGGTGGTTCTGTGGTGTCCGGCACGAGGTTCAGTCTGAGAGGCTGTGCCGGCATGCCCCTCACGTGATTCCGGCTTGTCCCCGAAGTGGTGCTGGTGTAGCGGGCAGGTGATTTTGGCGTGTCCGGCAGGTGGTTCAGGCGAGTTGAGCAGGTGGTTGCGACGTGCTCGGCAGGTGCTTCCGGCGTCTCCGGCACGTGTTTCTGGCACATCTGACTGGTGGTTCCGGCATGCCCAAAAGTTGATTCCGGTCTGTCCGGTAGGTGGTTCCGGCGTGCACGGCACGTGGTTCTGGTACGTGTCAGAGGTGGTTGCGTATGCCCAACAGGTGATTCCGGACTGTCCGCCACGTGCTTCTGGCATGTCTGAGAGGTGGTTCCAACATGCCCGGCAGGTCATTTCGGAGAGTCGTCCAAGTGGTTCCGGCGTAGCCCGCAGGTGATTTTGGCGTGTCCGGCAGGTGGTTCCGCCGTGCTCGGCAGGTGGTTCAGGCATGGCCGTCACGTGGTTCCAGTCTGTCCAGGACGTGGTTCCAGCTTCTCCGGCAGGTGGTTCTGGTACGTCTGAGAGGTGGTTCTGCCATGGCTGGCAGGTGATCCCGGACTGTCCCCCAGGTGGTTCTGGCATAGCCAGCAGTTGATATTGGCCTGTCCGGCAGGTGGTTCCAGCGAGTCGAACAGGTGGCTCCGGCGTTCTTGGCAGGTGGTTCCGGTCTGTCCGGTAGGTGTTTCCGGCGTGTCCGGCACGTGCTTCCGGCACGTCTGAGAGGTGGTTCCGGCATGCGCGGCGGGTGATTCCGTAGTGTCCTCCAGGTGGTTCTGGCATACCCGGCAGGTGATTTTGGCGTGTCCGGCAGGTGTTTCTGGCGAGTCGAGCAGGTGGCTCCGGCATGCTCGGCAGGTGCTTCCGGCGTCTCCGGCACTTGGTTCTGGTGTGTCTGAGAGCTGGTTCCGGCATGTCCGGCAGATGATTCCGGAGTGTCCGCCAAGTGGTTCTGGCATACCCAGCAGGTGATTTTGGCGTGTCAGGGAGGTGGTACCGGTGAGTCGAGCAGGTGGTTCCGGCGTGCTCAGCAGGTGGTTCAGGCGGTTCTGGCAGGTGGTATCCGTCTGTTCGGGGTGTGGTTCCAGCATCTCATGAACACGTTTCTGGCACGTCTGAGATGTGGTTCCAGCCGGCCCGACAGGTGTTTCCGCAGTGTCCGCCAAGCGGTTCTGGCGTAGTTGGCAGGTGATTTTGGCATGACTGGCAGGTGGTTCCAGCAAGCCTGGCAGGTGATTCCAAAGTGTTCACCAACTGGTTGTGGCGTAGCCGGCAGGTGATTTTTGCGTGATCGGCAGGTGGTTCTGGCGAGTCGAGCAGGTGGTTCCGGCGTGCTCGGCTGGTGCTTCCGGGGTCATTGGCACGGGGTTCTGGCATGTCTGAGAGGTGGTTCCTGCATGCCCGGCAAGTGATTCCGGAGTGTTCGCCAAGTGGTTCTGGCATAGTCGGCAGGTGATTTTGGCATGTCCGGCAGGTGGTTCAGGCGAGTTGAGCAGGTGGTTCCAACGTGCTTGGCAGGTGCTTCCGGCGTCTCCGGCACGTGTTTCTGGCACATCTGACAGGTGGTTCCGGCATGCCCGAAAGGTGATTCCGGTGTGTCCGGTAGGTGGTTCCAGCCTGCACGGCATGTGGTTCTGGTACGTCTCAGAGGTGGTTGCGCATGCCCAACAGGTGATTCCGGACTGTCCGCCACATGGTTCTGGCACGTCTGAGAGGTGGTTCCGGCATGCCCGGCAGGTCATCCCAGAGAGTCCTCCAAGTGGTTCTGGCATAACACGCAGGTGATTTTGGCGTGTCTGGCAGGTTGTTCCGTTGTGCTTGGCAGGTGGTTCAGGCTTGGCCGGCAGGTGGTTCCAGACTGTCCAGGACGTGTTTCCAGCTTCTCCGGCAGGTGGTTCTGGTACGTCTGAGAGGTGGTTCCGCCATGGCTGGCAGGTGATTCCGGACCGTCCCCCAGGTGGTTCTGGCATAGCCAGCAGTTGATATTGGCCTGTCCGGCAGGTGGTTCCAGAGAGTCGAACAGGTGGCTCCGGCGTGCTCGGCAGGTGGTTCCGGTCTGTCCGGTAGGTGATTCCGGCGTGTCCGGCACGTGCTTCCGGCACGTCTGAGAGGTGGTTCCGGCATGCGCGACAGGTGGTTTCGGAGTGTCCGCCAGGTGGTTCTGGCGTACCCGGCAGGTGATTTTGGCGTGTCCGGCAGGTGTTTCTGGCGAGTCGAGCAGGTGGCTCCGGCATGCTCGGCAGGTGCTTCCGGCGTCTCCGGCACGTGGTTCTGGTGTGTCTGAGAGCTGGTTCCGGCATGTCCGGCAGATGATTCCGGAGTGTCCGCCAAGTGGTTCTGGCATACCCGGCTGGTGATTTGGGCATGTCAGGTAGGTGGTTCCGGCGAGTCGAGCAGGTGGCTCCGGCGTGCTCGGCAGGTTGTTCAGACGGGTCTGGCAGGTGTTTTCCGTCTGTTCGGGGTGTGGTTCCAGCATCTCATGCACATGGTTCTGGCACGTCTGAGATGTGGTTCCGGCCGGCCCGACAGGTGTTTCCACAGTGTCCGCCAAGTGGTACTGGCGTAGTTGGCAGGTGATTTTGGCATGACCGGCAGGTGGTTCCAGCAAGCCCGGCAGGTGATTCCGAAGTGTTCCCCAACTGGTTGTGGCGTAGCCGGCAGGTGATTTTTGCGTGTCCGGCAGGTGGTTCTGGCGAGTCGAGCAGGTGGTTCCGGCGTGCTCGGCAGGTGCTTCCGGGGTCATTGGCACGTGGTTCTGGCATATCTGAGAGGTGGTTCCGGCATGCCCGGCAGGTGATTCCGGAGTGTTCGCCAAGTGTTTCCGGCGTAGCCGGCAGGTGATTTTGCATGTCCAGCGGTCGTTCCGGCGGGTCGAGCCGGTGGTTCCGGCGTGTCCGGCAGGTGGTTCCGGTCTGTCCGGCAGGTGGTTCTGTGGTGTCCGGCACGAGGTTCAGTCTGAGAGGCTGTGCCGGCATGCCCCTCACGTGATTCCGGCTTGTCCCCGAAGTGGTGCTGGTGTAGCGGGCAGGTGATTTTGGCGTGTCCGGCAGGTGGTTCAGGCGAGTTGAGCAGGTGGTTGCGACGTGCTCGGCAGGTGCTTCCGGCGTCTCCGGCACGTGTTTCTGGCACATCTGACTGGTGGTTCCGGCATGCCCAAAAGTTGATTCCGGTCTGTCCGGTAGGTGGTTCCGGCGTGCACGGCACGTGGTTCTGGTACGTGTCAGAGGTGGTTGCGTATGCCCAACAGGTGATTCCGGACTGTCCGCCACGTGCTTCTGGCACGTCTGAGAGGTGGTTCCAACATGCCCGGCAGGTCATTTCGGAGAGTCGTCCAAGTGGTTCCGGCGTAGCCCGCAGGTGATTTTGGCGTGTCCGGCAGGTGGTTCCACCGTGCTCGGCAGGTGGTTCAGGCATGGCCGTCACGTGGTTCCAGTCTGTCCAGGACGTGTTTCCAGCTTCTCCGGCAGGTGGTTCTGGTACGTCTGAGAGGTGGTTCTGCCATGGCTGGCAGGTGATCCCGGACTGTCCCCCAGGTGGTTCTGGCATAGCCAGCAGTTGATATTGGCCTGTCCGGCAGGTGGTTCCAGCGAGTCGAACAGGTGGCTCCGGCGTTCTTGGCAGGTGGTTCCGGTCTGTCCGGTAGGTGTTTCCGGCGTGTCCGGCACGTGCTTCCGGCACGTCTGAGAGGTGGTTCCGGCATGCGCGGCGGGTGATTCCGTAGTGTCCTCCAGGTGGTTCTGGCATACCCGGCAGGTGATTTTGGCGTGTCCGGCAGGTGTTTCTGGCGAGTCGAGCAGGTGGCTCCGGCATGCTCGGCAGGTGCTTCCGGCGTCTCCGGCACTTGGTTCTGGTGTGTCTGAGAGCTGGTTCCGGCATGTCCGGCAGATGATTCCGGAGTGTCCGCCAAGTGGTTCTGGCATACCCAGCAGGTGATTTTGGCGTGTCAGGGAGGTGGTACCGGTGAGTCGAGCAGGTGGTTCCGGCGTGCTCAGCAGGTGGTTCAGGCGGTTCTGGCAGGTGGTATCCGTCTGTTCGGGGTGTGGTTCCAGCATCTCATGAACACGTTTCTGGCACGTCTGAGATGTGGTTCCAGCCGGCCCGACAGGTGTTTCCGCAGTGTCCGCCAAGCGGTTCTGGCGTAGTTGGCAGGTGATTTTGGCATGACTGGCAGGTGGTTCCAGCAAGCCTGGCAGGTGATTCCAAAGTGTTCACCAACTGGTTGTGGCGTAGCCGGCAGGTGATTTTTGCGTGATCGGCAGGTGGTTCTGGCGAGTCGAGCAGGTGGTTCCGGCGTGCTCGGCTGGTGCTTCCGGGGTCATTGGCACGGGGTTCTGGCATGTCTGAGAGGTGGTTCCTGCATGCCCGGCAAGTGATTCCGGAGTGTTCGCCAAGTGGTTCTGGCATAGTCGGCAGGTGATTTTGGCATGTCCGGCAGGTGGTTCAGGCGAGTTGAGCAGGTGGTTCCAACGTGCTTGGCAGGTGCTTCCGGCGTCTCCGGCACGTGTTTCTGGCACATCTGACAGGTGGTTCCGGCATGCCCGAAAGGTGATTCCGGTCTGTCCGGTAGGTGGTTCCAGCCTGCACGGCATGTGGTTCTGGTACGTCTCAGAGGTGGTTGCGCATGCCCAACAGGTGATTCCGGACTGTCCGCCACATGGTTCTGGCACGTCTGAGAGGTGGTTCCGGCATGCCCGGCAGGTCATCCCAGAGAGTCCTCCAAGTGGTTCTGGCATAACACGCAGGTGATTTTGGCGTGTCTGGCAGGTTGTTCCGTTGTGCTTGGCAGGTGGTTCAGGCTTGGCCGGCAGGTGGTTCCAGACTGTCCAGGACGTGTTTCCAGCTTCTCCGGCAGGTGGTTCTGGTACGTCTGAGAGGTGGTTCCGCCATGGCTGGCAGGTGATTCCGGACCGTCCCCCAGGTGGTTCTGGCATAGCCAGCAGTTGATATTGGCCTGTCCGGCAGGTGGTTCCAGCGAGTCGAACAGGTGGCTCCGGCGTGCTCGGCAGGTGGTTCCGGTCTGTCCGGTAGGTGATTCCGGCGTGTCCGGCACGTGCTTCCGGCACGTCTGAGAGGTGGTTCCGGCATGCGCGACAGGTGGTTTCGGAGTGTCCGCCAGGTGGTTCTGGCGTACCCGGCAGGTGATTTTGGCGTGTCCGGCAGGTGTTTCTGGCGAGTCGAGCAGGTGGCTCCGGCATGCTCGGCAGGTGCTTCCGGCGTCTCCGGCACGTGGTTCTGGTGTGTCTGAGAGCTGGTTCCGGCATGTCCGGCAGATGATTCCGGAGTGTCCGCCAAGTGGTTCTGGCATACCCGGCTGGTGATTTGGGCATGTCAGGTAGGTGGTTCCGGCGAGTCGAGCAGGTGGCTCCGGCGTGCTCGGCAGGTTGTTCAGACGGGTCTGGCAGGTGTTTTCCGTCTGTTCGGGGTGTGGTTCCAGCATCTCATGCACATGGTTCTGGCACGTCTGAGATGTGGTTCCGGCCGGCCCGACAGGTGTTTCCACAGTGTCCGCCAAGTGGTACTGGCGTAGTTGGCAGGTGATTTTGGCATGACCGGCAGGTGGTTCCAGCAAGCCCGGCAGGTGATTCCGAAGTGTTCCCCAACTGGTTGTGGCGTAGCCGGCAGGTGATTTTTGCGTGTCCGGCAGGTGGTTCTGGCGAGTCGAGCAGGTGGTTCCGGCGTGCTCGGCAGGTGCTTCCGGGGTCATTGGCACGTGGTTCTGGCATATCTGAGAGGTGGTTCCGGCATGCCCGGCAGGTGATTCCGGAGTGTTCGCCAAGTGTTTCCGGCGTAGCCGGCAGGTGATTTTGCATGTCCAGCGGTCGTTCCGGCGGGTCGAGCCGGTGGTTCCGGCGTGTCCGGCAGGTGGTTCCGGTCTGTCCGGCAGGTGGTTCTGTGGTGTCCGGCACGAGGTTCAGTCTGAGAGGCTGTGCCGGCATGCCCCTCACGTGATTCCGGCTTGTCCCCGAAGTGGTGCTGGTGTAGCGGGCAGGTGATTTTGGCGTGTCCGGCAGGTGGTTCAGGCGAGTTGAGCAGGTGGTTGCGACGTGCTCGGCAGGTGCTTCCGGCGTCTCCGGCACGTGTTTCTGGCACATCTGACTGGTGGTTCCGGCATGCCCAAAAGTTGATTCCGGTCTGTCCGGTAGGTGGTTCCGGCGTGCACGGCACGTGGTTCTGGTACGTGTCAGAGGTGGTTGCGTATGCCCAACAGGTGATTCCGGACTGTCCGCCACGTGCTTCTGGCATGTCTGAGAGGTGGTTCCAACATGCCCGGCAGGTCATTTCGGAGAGTCGTCCAAGTGGTTCCGGCGTAGCCCGCAGGTGATTTTGGCGTGTCCGGCAGGTGGTTCCGCCGTGCTCGGCAGGTGGTTCAGGCATGGCCGTCACGTGGTTCCAGTCTGTCCAGGACGTGGTTCCAGCTTCTCCGGCAGGTGGTTCTGGTACGTCTGAGAGGTGGTTCTGCCATGGCTGGCAGGTGATCCCGGACTGTCCCCCAGGTGGTTCTGGCATAGCCAGCAGTTGATATTGGCCTGTCCGGCAGGTGGTTCCAGCGAGTCGAACAGGTGGCTCCGGCGTTCTTGGCAGGTGGTTCCGGTCTGTCCGGTAGGTGTTTCCGGCGTGTCCGGCACGTGCTTCCGGCACGTCTGAGAGGTGGTTCCGGCATGCGCGGCGGGTGATTCCGTAGTGTCCTCCAGGTGGTTCTGGCATACCCGGCAGGTGATTTTGGCGTGTCCGGCAGGTGTTTCTGGCGAGTCGAGCAGGTGGCTCCGGCATGCTCGGCAGGTGCTTCCGGCGTCTCCGGCACTTGGTTCTGGTGTGTCTGAGAGCTGGTTCCGGCATGTCCGGCAGATGATTCCGGAGTGTCCGCCAAGTGGTTCTGGCATACCCAGCAGGTGATTTTGGCGTGTCAGGGAGGTGGTACCGGTGAGTCGAGCAGGTGGTTCCGGCGTGCTCAGCAGGTGGTTCAGGCGGTTCTGGCAGGTGGTATCCGTCTGTTCGGGGTGTGGTTCCAGCATCTCATGAACACGTTTCTGGCACGTCTGAGATGTGGTTCCAGCCGGCCCGACAGGTGTTTCCGCAGTGTCCGCCAAGCGGTTCTGGCGTAGTTGGCAGGTGATTTTGGCATGACTGGCAGGTGGTTCCAGCAAGCCTGGCAGGTGATTCCAAAGTGTTCACCAACTGGTTGTGGCGTAGCCGGCAGGTGATTTTTGCGTGATCGGCAGGTGGTTCTGGCGAGTCGAGCAGGTGGTTCCGGCGTGCTCGGCTGGTGCTTCCGGGGTCATTGGCACGGGGTTCTGGCATGTCTGAGAGGTGGTTCCTGCATGCCCGGCAAGTGATTCCGGAGTGTTCGCCAAGTGGTTCTGGCATAGTCGGCAGGTGATTTTGGCATGTCCGGCAGGTGGTTCAGGCGAGTTGAGCAGGTGGTTCCAACGTGCTTGGCAGGTGCTTCCGGCGTCTCCGGCACGTGTTTCTGGCACATCTGACAGGTGGTTCCGGCATGCCCGAAAGGTGATTCCGGTCTGTCCGGTAGGTGGTTCCAGCCTGCACGGCATGTGGTTCTGGTACGTCTCAGAGGTGGTTGCGCATGCCCAACAGGTGATTCCGGACTGTCCGCCACATGGTTCTGGCACGTCTGAGAGGTGGTTCCGGCATGCCCGGCAGGTCATCCCAGAGAGTCCTCCAAGTGGTTCTGGCATAACACGCAGGTGATTTTGGCGTGTCTGGCAGGTTGTTCCGTTGTGCTTGGCAGGTGGTTCAGGCTTGGCCGGCAGGTGGTTCCAGACTGTCCAGGACGTGTTTCCAGCTTCTCCGGCAGGTGGTTCTGGTACGTCTGAGAGGTGGTTCCGCCATGGCTGGCAGGTGATTCCGGACCGTCCCCCAGGTGGTTCTGGCATAGCCAGCAGTTGATATTGGCCTGTCCGGCAGGTGGTTCCAGCGAGTCGAACAGGTGGCTCCGGCGTGCTCGGCAGGTGGTTCCGGTCTGTCCGGTAGGTGATTCCGGCTTGTCCGGCACGTGCTTCCGGCACGTCTGAGAGGTGGTTCCGGCATGCGCGACAGGTGGTTTCGGAGTGTCCGCCAGGTGGTTCTGGCGTACCCGGCAGGTGATTTTGGCGTGTCCGGCAGGTGTTTCTGGCGAGTCGAGCAGGTGGCTCCGGCATGCTCGGCAGGTGCTTCCGGCGTCTCCGGCACGTGGTTCTGGTGTGTCTGAGAGCTGGTTCCGGCATGTCCGGCAGATGATTCCGGAGTGTCCGCCAAGTGGTTCTGGCATACCCGGCTGGTGATTTGGGCATGTCAGGTAGGTGGTTCCGGCGAGTCAAGCAGGTGGCTCCGGCGTGCTCGGCAGGTTGTTCAGACGGGTCTGGCAGGTGTTTTCCGTCTGTTCGGGGTGTGGTTCCAGCATCTCATGCACATGGTTCTGGCACGTCTGAGATGTGGTTCCGGCCGGCCCGACAGGTGTTTCCACAGTCTCCGCCAAGTGGTACTGGCGTAGTTGGCAGGTGATTTTGGCATGACCGGCAGGTGGTTCCAGCAAGCCCGGCAGGTGATTCCGAAGTGTTCCCCAACTGGTTGTGGCGTAGCCGGCAGGTGATTTTTGCGGGTCCGGCAGGTGGTTCTGGCGAGTCGAGCAGGTGGTTCCGGCGTGCTCGGCAGGTGCTTCCGGGGTCATTGGCACGTGGTTCTGGCATATCTGAGAGGTGGTTCCGGCATGCCCGGCAGGTGATTCCGGAGTGTTCGCCAAGTGTTTCCGGCGTAGCCGGCAGGTGATTTTGCATGTCCAGCGGTCGTTCCGGCGGGTCGAGCCGGTGGTTCCGGCGTGTCCGGCAGGTGGTTCCGGTCTGTCCGGCAGGTGGTTCTGTGGTGTCCGGCACGAGGTTCAGTCTGAGAGGCTGTGCCGGCATGCCCCTCACGTGATTCCGGCTTGTCCCCGAAGTGGTGCTGGTGTAGCGGGCAGGTGATTTTGGCGTGTCCGGCAGGTGGTTCAGGCGAGTTGAGCAGGTGGTTGCGACGTGCTCGGCAGGTGCTTCCGGCGTCTCCGGCACGTGTTTCTGGCACATCTGACTGGTGGTTCCGGCATGCCCAAAAGTTGATTCCGGTCTGTCCGGTAGGTGGTTCCGGCGTGCACGGCACGTGGTTCTGGTACGTGTCAGAGGTGGTTGCGTATGCCCAACAGGTGATTCCGGACTGTCCGCCACGTGCTTCTGGCACGTCTGAGAGGTGGTTCCAACATGCCCGGCAGGTCATTTCGGAGAGTCGTCCAAGTGGTTCCGGCGTAGCCCGCAGGTGATTTTGGCGTGTCCGGCAGGTGGTTCCACCGTGCTCGGCAGGTGGTTCAGGCATGGCCGTCACGTGGTTCCAGTCTGTCCAGGACGTGTTTCCAGCTTCTCCGGCAGGTGGTTCTGGTACGTCTGAGAGGTGGTTCTGCCATGGCTGGCAGGTGATCCCGGACTGTCCCCCAGGTGGTTCTGGCATAGCCAGCAGTTGATATTGGCCTGTCCGGCAGGTGGTTCCAGCGAGTCGAACAGGTGGCTCCGGCGTTCTTGGCAGGTGGTTCCGGTCTGTCCGGTAGGTGTTTCCGGCGTGTCCGGCACGTGCTTCCGGCACGTCTGAGAGGTGGTTCCGGCATGCGCGGCGGGTGATTCCGTAGTGTCCTCCAGGTGGTTCTGGCATACCCGGCAGGTGATTTTGGCGTGTCTGGCAGGTGTTTCTGGCGAGTCGAGCAGGTGGCTCCGGCATGCTCGGCAGGTGCTTCCGGCGTCTCCGGCACTTGGTTCTGGTGTGTCTGAGAGCTGGTTCCGGCATGTCCGGCAGATGATTCCGGAGTGTCCGCCAAGTGGTTCTGGCATACCCAGCAGGTGATTTTGGCGTGTCAGGGAGGTGGTACCGGTGAGTCGAGCAGGTGGTTCCGGCGTGCTCAGCAGGTGGTTCAGGCGGTTCTGGCAGGTGGTATCCGTCTGTTCGGGGTGTGGTTCCAGCATCTCAAGAACACGTTTCTTGCACGTCTGAGATGTGGTTCCAGCCGGCCCGACAGGTGTTTCCGCAGTGTCCGCCAAGCGGTTCTGGCGTAGTTGGCAGGTGATTTTGGCATGACTGGCATGTGGTTCCAGCAAGCCTGGCAGGTGATTCCAAAGTGTTCACCAACTGGTTGTGGCGTAGCCGGCAGGTGATTTTTGCGTGATCGGCAGGTGGTTCTGGCGAGTCGAGCAGGTGGTTCCGGCGTGCTCGGCTGGTGCTTCCGGGGTCATTGGCACGGGGTTCTGGCATGTCTGAGAGGTGGTTCCTGCATGCCCGGCAAGTGATTCCGGAGTGTTCGCCAAGTGGTTCTGGCATAGTCGGCAGGTGATTTTGGCATGTCCGGCAGGTGGTTCAGGCGAGTTGAGCAGGTGGTTCCAACGTGCTTGGCAGGTGCTTCCGGCGTCTCCGGCACGTGTTTCTGGCACATCTGACAGGTGGTTCCGGCATGCCCGAAAGGTGATTCCGGTCTGTCCGGTAGGTGGTTCCAGCCTGCACGGCATGTGGTTCTGGTACGTCTCAGAGGTGGTTGCGCATGCCCAACAGGTGATTCCGGACTGTCCGCCACATGGTTCTGGCACGTCTGAGAGGTGGTTCCGGCATGCCCGGCAGGTCATCCCAGAGAGTCCTCCAAGTGGTTCTGGCATAACACGCAGGTGATTTTGGCGTGTCTGGCAGGTTGTTCCGTTGTGCTTGGCAGGTGGTTCAGGCTTGGCCGGCAGGTGGTTCCAGACTGTCCAGGACGTGTTTCCAGCTTCTCCGGCAGGTGGTTCTGGTACGTCTGAGAGGTGGTTCCGCCATGGCTGGCAGGTGATTCCGGACCGTCCCCCAGGTGGTTCTGGCATAGCCAGCAGTTGATATTGGCCTGTCCGGCAGGTGGTTCCAGCGAGTCGAACAGGTGGCTCCGGCGTGCTCGGCAGGTGGTTCCGGTCTGTCCGGTAGGTGATTCCGGCGTGTCCGGCACGTGCTTCCGGCACGTCTGAGAGGTGGTTCCGGCATGCGCGACAGGTGGTTTCGGAGTGTCCGCCAGGTGGTTCTGGCGTACCCGGCAGGTGATTTTGGCGTGTCCGGCAGGTGTTTCTGGCGAGTCGAGCAGGTGGCTCCGGCATGCTCGGCAGGTGCTTCCGGCGTCTCCGGCACGTGGTTCTGGTGTGTCTGAGAGCTGGTTCCGGCATGTCCGGCAGATGATTCCGGAGTGTCCGCCAAGTGGTTCTGGCATACCCGGCTGGTGATTTGGGCATGTCAGGTAGGTGGTTCCGGCGAGTCGAGCAGGTGGCTCCGGCGTGCTCGGCAGGTTGTTCAGACGGGTCTGGCAGGTGTTTTCCGTCTGTTCGGGGTGTGGTTCCAGCATCTCATGCACATGGTTCTGGCACGTCTGAGATGTGGTTCCGGCCGGCCCGACAGGTGTTTCCACAGTGTCCGCCAAGTGGTACTGGCGTAGTTGGCAGGTGATTTTGGCATGACCGGCAGGTGGTTCCAGCAAGCCCGGCAGGTGATTCCGAAGTGTTCCCCAACTGGTTGTGGCGTAGCCGGCAGGTGATTTTTGCGTGTCCGGCAGGTGGTTCTGGCGAGTCGAGCAGGTGGTTCCGGCGTGCTCGGCAGGTGCTTCCGGGGTCATTGGCACGTGGTTCTGGCATATCTGAGAGGTGGTTCCGGCATGCCCGGCAGGTGATTCCGGAGTGTTCGCCAAGTGTTTCCGGCGTAGCCGGCAGGTGATTTTGCATGTCCAGCGGTCGTTCCGGCGGGTCGAGCCGGTGGTTCCGGCGTGTCCGGCAGGTGGTTCCGGTCTGTCCGGCAGGTGGTTCTGTGGTGTCCGGCACGAGGTTCAGTCTGAGAGGCTGTGCCGGCATGCCCCTCACGTGATTCCGGCTTGTCCCCGAAGTGGTGCTGGTGTAGCGGGCAGGTGATTTTGGCGTGTCCGGCAGGTGGTTCAGGCGAGTTGAGCAGGTGGTTGCGACGTGCTCGGCAGGTGCTTCCAGCGTCTCCGGCACGTGTTTCTGGCACATCTGACTGGTGGTTCCGGCATGCCCAAAAGTTGATTCCGGTCTGTCCGGTAGGTGGTTCCGGCGTGCACGGCACGTGGTTCTGGTACGTGTCAGAGGTGGTTGCGTATGCCCAACAGGTGATTCCGGACTGTCCGCCACGTGCTTCTGGCACGTCTGAGAGGTGGTTCCAACATGCCCGGCAGGTCATTTCGGAGAGTCGTCCAAGTGGTTCCGGCGTAGCCCGCAGGTGATTTTGGCGTGTCCGGCAGGTGGTTCCACCGTGCTCGGCAGGTGGTTCAGGCATGGCCGTCACGTGGTTCCAGTCTGTCCAGGACGTGTTTCCAGCTTCTCCGGCAGGTGGTTCTGGTACGTCTGAGAGGTGGTTCTGCCATGGCTGGCAGGTGATCCCGGACTGTCCCCCAGGTGGTTCTGGCATAGCCAGCAGTTGATATTGGCCTGTCCGTCAGGTGGTTCCAGCGAGTCGAACAGGTGGCTCCGGCGTTCTTGGCAGGTGGTTCCGGTCTGTCCGGTAGGTGTTTCCGGCGTGTCCGGCACATGCTTCCGGCACGTCTGAGAGGTGGTTCCGGCATGCGCGGCGGGTGATTCCGTAGTGTCCTCCAGGTGGTTCTGGCATACCCGGCAGGTGATTTTGGCGTGTCCGGCAGGTGTTTCTGGCGAGTCGAGCAGGTGGCTCCGGCATGCTCTTCAGGTGCTTCCGGCGTCTCCGGCACTTGGTTCTGGTGTGTCTGAGAGCTGGTTCCGGCATGTCCGGCAGATGATTCCGGAGTGTCCGCAAAGTGTTTCTGGCATACCCAGCAGGTGATTTTGGCGTGTCAGGGAGGTGGTACCGGTGAGTCGAGCAGGTGTTTCGGGCGTGCTCAGCAGGTGGTTCGGGCGGTTCTGGCAGGTGGTATCCGTCTGTTCGGGGTGTGGTTCCAGCATCTCATGAACACGTTTCTTGCACGTCTGAGATGTGGTTCCAGCCGGCCCGACAGGTGTTTCCGCAGTGTCCGCCAAGCGGTTCTGGCGTAGTTGGTAGGTGATTTTGGCATGACTGGCAGGTGGTTCCAGCAAGCCTGGCAGGTGATTCCAAAGTGTTCACCAACTGGTTGTGGCGTAGCCGGCAGGTGATTTTTGCGTGATCGGCAGGTGGTTCTGGCGAGTCGAGCAGTTGGTTCCGGCGTGCTCGGCTGGTGCTTCCGGGGTCATTGGCACGGGGTTCTTTCATGTCTGAGAGGTGGTTCCTGCATGCCCGGCAAGTGATTCCGGAGTGTTCGCCAAGTGGTTCTGGCATAGTCGGCAGGTGATTTTGGCATGTCCGGCAGGTGGTTCAGGCGAGTTGAGCAGGTGGTTCCAACGTGCTTGGCAGGTGCTTCCGGCGTCTCCGGCACGTGTTTCTGGCACATCTGACAGGTGGTTCCGGCATGCCCGAAAGGTGATTCCGGTCTGTCCGGTAGGTGGTTCCAGCCTGCACGGCATGTGGTTCTGGTACGTCTCAGAGGTGGTTGCGCATGCCCAACAGGTGATTCCGGACTGTCCGCCACATGGTTCTGGCACGTCTGAGAGGTGGTTCCGGCATGCCCGGCACGTCATCCCAGAGAGTCCTCCAAGTGGTTCTGGCATAACACGCAGGTGATTTTGGCGTGTCTGGCAGGTTGTTCCGTTGTGCTTGGCAGGTGGTTCAGGCTTGGCCGGCAGGTGGTTCCAGACTGTCCAGGACGTGTTTCCAGCTTCTCCGGCAGGTGGTTCTGGTACGTCTGAGAGGTGGTTCCGCCATGGCTGGCAGGTGATTCCGGACCGTCCCCCAGGTGGTTCTGGCATAGCCAGCAGTTGATATTGGCCTGTCCGGCAGGTGGTTCCAGCGAGTCGAACAGGTGGCTCCGGCGTGCTCGGCAGGTGGTTCCGGTCTGTCCGGTAGGTGATTCCGGCTTGTCCGGCACGTGCTTCCGGCACGTCTGAGAGGTGGTTCCGGCATGCGCGACAGGTGGTTTCGGAGTGTCCGCCAGGTGGTTCTGGCGTACCCGGCAGGTGATTTTGGCGTGTCCGGCAGGTGTTTCTGGCGAGTCGAGCAGGTGGCTCCGGCATGCTCGGCAGGTGCTTCCGGCGTCTCCGGCACGTGGTTCTGGTGTGTCTGAGAGCTGGTTCCGGCATGTCCGGCAGATGATTCCGGAGTGTCCGCCAAGTGGTTCTGGCATACCCGGCTGGTGATTTGGGCATGTCAGGTAGGTGGTTCCGGCGAGTCGAGCAGGTGGCTCCGGCGTGCTCGGCAGGTTGTTCAGACGGGTCTGGCAGGTGTTTTCCGTCTGTTCGGGGTGTGGTTCCAGCATCTCATGCACATGGTTCTGGCACGTCTGAGATGTGGTTCCGGCCGGCCCGACAGGTGTTTCCACAGTGTCCGCCAAGTGGTACTGGCGTAGTTGGCAGGTGATTTTGGCATGACCGGCAGGTGGTTCCAGCAAGCCCGGCAGGTGATTCCGAAGTGTTCCCCAACTGGTTGTGGCGTAGCCGGCAGGTGATTTTTGCGTGTCCGGCAGGTGGTTCTGGCGAGTCGAGCAGGTGGTTCCGGCGTGCTCGGCAGGTGCTTCCGGGGTCATTGGCACGTGGTTCTGGCATATCTGAGAGGTGGTTCCGGCATGCCCGGCAGGTGATTCCGGAGTGTTCGCCAAGTGTTTCCGGCGTAGCCGGCAGGTGATTTTGCATGTCCAGCGGTCGTTCCGGCGGGTCGAGCCGGTGGTTCCGGCGTGTCCGGCAGGTGGTTCCGGTCTGTCCGGCAGGTGGTTGTGTGGTGTCCGGCACGAGGTTCAGTCTGAGAGGCTGTGCCGGCATGCCCCTCACGTGATTCCGGCTTGTCCCCGAAGTGGTGCTGGTGTAGCGGGCAGGTGATTTTGGCGTGTCCGGCAGGTGGTTCAGGCGAGTTGAGCAGGTGGTTGCGACGTGCTCGGCAGGTGCTTCCGGCGTCTCCGGCACGTGTTTCTGGCACATCTGACTGGTGGTTCCGGCATGCCCAAAAGTTGATTCCGGTCTGTCCGGTAGGTGGTTCCGGCGTGCACGGCACGTGGTTCTGGTACGTGTCAGAGGTGGTTGCGTATGCCCAACAGGTGATTCCGGACTGTCCGCCACGTGCTTCCGGCACGTCAGAGAGGTGGTTCCGGCATGCGCGGCAGGTGATTCCGGAGTGTCCGCAAAGTGGTTCTGGCATACCCAGCAGGTGATTTTGGCGTGTCAGGGAGGTGGTACCGGTGAGTCGAGCAGGTGGTTCCGGCGTGCTCAGCAGGTGGTTCAGGCGGTTCTGGCAGGTGGTATCCGTCTGTTCGGGGTGTGGTTCCAGCATCTCATGAACACGTTTCTGGCACGTCTGAGATGTGGTTCCAGCCGGCCCGACAGGTGTTTCCGCAGTGTCCGCCAAGCGGTTCTGGCGTAGTTGGCAGGTGATTTTGGCATGACTGGCAGGTGGTTCCAGCAAGCCTGGCAGGTGATTCCAAAGTGTTCACCAACTGGTTGTGGCGTAGCCGGCAGGTGATTTTTGCGTGATCGGCAGGTGGTTCTGGCGAGTCGAGCAGGTGGTTCCGGCGTGCTCGGCTGGTGCTTCCGGGGTCATTGGCACGGGGTTCTGGCATGTCTGAGAGGTGGTTCCTGCATGCCCGGCAAGTGATTCCGGAGTGTTCGCCAAGTGGTTCTGGCATAGTCGGCAGGTGATTTTGGCATGTCCGGCAGGTGGTTCAAGCGAGTTGAGCAGGTGGTTCCAACGTGCTCGGCAGGTGCTTCCGGCGTCTCCGGCACGTGTTTCTGGCACATCTGACAGGTGGTTCCGGCATGCCCGAAAGGTGATTCCGGTCTGTCCGGTAGGTGGTTCCAGCCTGCACGGCATGTGGTTCTGGTACGTCTCAGAGGTGGTTGCGCATGCCCAACAGGTGATTCCGGACTGTCCGCCACATGGTTCTGGCACGTCTGAGAGGTGGTTCCGGCATGCCCGGCAGGTCATCCCAGAGAGTCCTCCAAGTGGTTCTGGCATAACACGCAGGTGATTTTGGCGTGTCTGGCAGGTTGTTCCGTTGTGCTTGGCAGGTGGTTCAGGCTTGGCCGGCAGGTGGTTCCAGACTGTCCAGGACGTGTTTCCAGCTTCTCCGGCAGGTGGTTCTGGTACGTCTGAGAGGTGGTTCCGCCATGGCTGGCAGGTGATTCCGGACCGTCCCCCAGGTGGTTCTGGCATAGCCAGCAGTTGATATTGGCCTGTCCGGCAGGTGGTTCCAGCGAGTCGTACAGGTGGCTCCGGCGAGCTCGGCAGGTGGTTCCGGTCTGTCCGGTAGGTGATTCCGGCGTGTCCGGCACGTGCTTCCGGCACGTCTGAGAGGTGGTTCCGGCATGCGCGACAGGTGGTTTCGGAGTGTCCGCCAGGTGGTTCTGGCGTACCCGGCAGGTGATTTTGGCGTGTCCGGCAGGTGTTTCTGGCGAGTCGAGCAGGTGGCTCCGGCATGCTCGGCAGGTGCTTCCGGCGTCTCCGGCACGTGGTTCTGGTGTGTCTGAGAGCTGGTTCCGGCATGTCCGGCAGATGATTCCGGAGTGTCCGCCAAGTGGTTCTGGCATACCCGGCTGGTGATTTGGGCATGTCAGGTAGGTGGTTCCAGCGAGTCGAGCAGGTGGCTCCGGCGTGCTCGGCAGGTTGTTCAGACGGGTCTGGCAGGTGTTTTCCGTCTGTTCGGGGTGTGGTTCCAGCATCTCATGCACATGGTTCTGGCACGTCTGAGATGTGGTTCCGGCCGGCCCGACAGGTGTTTCCACAGTGTCCGCCAAGTGGTACTGGCGTAGTTGGCAGGTGATTTTGGCATGACCGGCAGGTGGTTCCAGCAAGCCCGGCAGGTGATTCCGAAGTGTTCCCCAACTGGTTGTGGCGTAGCCGGCAGGTGATTTTTGCGTGTCCGGCAGGTGGTTCTGGCGAGTCGAGCAGGTGGTTCCGGCGTGCTCGGCAGGTGCTTCCGGGGTCATTGGCACGTGGTTCTGGCATATCTGAGAGGTGGTTCCGGCATGCCCGGCAGGTGATTCCGCAGTGTTCGCCAAGTGTTTCCGGCGTAGCCGGCAGGTGATTTTGCATGTCCAGCGGTCGTTCCGGCGGGTCGAGCCGGTGGTTCCGGCGTGTCCGGCATGTGGTTCCGGTCTGTCCGGCAGGTGATTCTGTGGTGTCCGGCACGAGGTTCAGTCTGAGAGGCTGTGCCGGCATGCCCCTCACGTGATTCCGGCTTGTCCCCGAAGTGGTGCTGGTGTAGCGGGCAGGTGATTTTGGCGTGTCCGGCAGGTGGTTCAGGCGAGTTGAGCAGGTGGTTGCGACGTGCTCGGCAGGTGCTTCCGGCGTCTCCGGCACGTGTTTCTGGCACATCTGACTGGTGGTTCCGGCATGCCCAAAAGTTGATTCCGGTCTGTCCGGTAGGTGGTTCCGGCGTGCACGGCACGTGGTTCTGGTACGTCTCAGAGGTGGTTGCGTATGCCCAACAGGTGATTCCGGACAGTCCGCCACGAGCTTCTGGCACGTCTGAGAGGTGGTTCCAAGATGCCCGGCAGGTCATTTCGGAGAGTCGTCCAAGTGGTTCTGGCTTAGCCCGCAGGTGATTTTGGCGTGTCCGGCAGGTGGTTCCGCCGTGCCTGGCAGGTGGTTCAGGCATGGCCGTCACGTGGTTCCAGTCTGTCCAGGACGTGTTTCCAGCTGCTCCGGCAGGTGGTTCTGGTACGTCTGAGAGGTGGTTCCACCATGGCTGGCAGGTGATCCCGGACTGTCCCCCAGGTGGTTCTGGCATAGCCAGAAGTTGATATTGGCCTGTCCGGCAGGTGGTTCCAGCGAGTCGAACAGGTGGCTCCGGCGTTCTTGGCAGGTGGTTCCGGTCTGTCCGGGAGGTGTTTCCGGCGTGTCCGGCACGTGCTTCCGGCACGTCTGCGAGGTGGTTCCGGCATGCGCGGCAGATGATTCCGTAGTGTCCGCCAGGTGGTTCTGGCATACCCGGCAGGTGATTTTGGCGTGTCCGGCAGGTGTTTCTGGCGAGTCGAGCAGGTGGCTCCGGCATGCTCGGCAGGTGCTTCCGGCGTCTCCAGCACTTGGTTCTGGTGTGTCTGAGAGCTGGTTCCGGCATGTCCGGCAGATGATTCCGGAGTGTCCGCCAAGTGGTTCTGGCATACCCAGCAGGTGATTTTGGCGTGTCAGGGAGGTGGTACCGGTGAGTCGAGCAGGTGGTTCCGGCGTGCTCAGCAGGTGGTTCAGGCGGTTCTGGCAGGTGGTATCCGTCTGTTCGGGGTGTGGTTCCAGCATCTCATGAACACGTTCCTGGCACGTCTGAGATGTGGTTCCAGCCGGCCCGACAGGTGTTTCCGCAGTGTCCGCCAAGCGGTTCTGGCGTAGTTGGCAGGTGATTTTGGCATGACTGGCAGGTGGTTCCAGCAAGCCTGGCAGGTGATTCCAAAGTGTTCACCAACTGGTTGTGGCGTAGCCGGCAGGTGATTTTTGCGTGATCGGCAGGTGGTTCTGGCGAGTCGAGCAGGTGGTTCCAGCGTGCTCGGCTGGTGCTTCCGGGGTCATTGGCACGGGGTTCTGGCATGTCTGAGAGGTGGTTCCTGCATGCCCGGCAAGTGATTCCGGAATGTTCGCCAAGTGGTTCTGGCATAGTCGTCAGGTGATTTTGGCATGTCCGGCAGGTGGTTCAGGCGAGTTGAGTAGGTGGTTCCAACGTGCTTGGCAGGTGCTTCCGGCGTCTCCGGCACGTGGTTCTGGTGTGTCTGAGAGCTGGTTCCGGCATGTCCGGCAGATTATTCCGGAGTGTCCGCCAAGTGGTTCTGGCATACCCGGCTGGTGATTTGGGCATGTCAGGTAGGTGGTTCCGGCGAGTCGAGCAGGTGGCTCCGGCGTGCTCGGCAGGTTGTTCAGACGGGTCTGGCAGGTGTTTTCCGTCTGTTCGGGGTGTGGTTCCAGCATCTCATGCACATGGTGCTGGCACGTCTGAGATGTGGTTCCGGCCGGCCCGACAGGTGTTTCCACAGTGTCCGCCAAGTGGTACTGGCGTAGTTGGCAGGTGATTTTGGCATGACCGGCAGGTGGTTCCAGCAAGCCCGGCAGGTGATTCCGACGTGTTCCCCAACTGGTTGTGGCGTAGCAGGCAGGTGATTTTTGCGTGTCCGGCAGGTGGTTCTGGCGAGTCGAGCAGGTGGTTCCGGCGTGCTCGGCAGGTGCTTCCGGGGTCATTGGCACGTGGTTCTGGCATATCTGAGAGGTGGTTCCGGCATGCCCGGCAGGTGATTCCGCAGTGTTCGCCAAGTGTTTCCGGCGTAGCAGGCAGGTGATTTTGCATGTCCAGCGGTCGTTCCGGCGGGTCAAGCCGGTGGTTCCGGCGTGTCCGGCAGGTGGTTCCGGTCTGTCCGGCAGGTGGTCCTGTGGTGTCCGGCACGAGGTTCAGTCTGAGAGGCTGTGCCAGCATGCCCCTCACGTGATTCCGGCTTGTCCCCGAAGTGGTGCTGGTGTAGCGGGCAGGTGACTTTGGCGTGTCCGGCAGGTGTTTCAGGCGAGTTGAGCAGGTGGTTGCGACGTGCTCGGCAGGTGCTTCCGGCGTCTCCGGCACGTGTTTCTGGCACATCTGACTGGTGGTTCCGGCATGCCCAAAAGTTGATTCCGGTCTGTCCGGTAGGTGGTTCCGGCGTGCACGGCACGTGGTTCTGGTACGTGTCAGAGGTGGTTGCGTATGCCAAACAGGTAATTCCGGACTGTCCGCCACGTGCTTCTGGCACGTCTGAGAGGTGGTTCCAACATGCCCGGCAGGTCATTTCGGAGAGTCGTCCAAGTGGTTCTGGCGTAGCCCGCGGGTGATTTTGGCGTGTCCGGCAGGTGGTTCCGCCGTGCTCGGCAGGTGGTTCAGGCATGGCCGTCACGTGGTTCCAGTCTGTCCAGGACGTGTTTCCAGCTTCTCCTGCAGGTGGTTCTGGTACGTCTGAGAGGTGGTTCCGCCATGGCTGGCAGGTGATCCCGGACTGTCCCCCAGGTGGTTCTGGCATAGCCAGCAGTTGATATTGGCCTGTCCGGCAGGTGGTTCCAGCGAGTCGAACAGGTGGCTCCGGCGTTCTTTGCAGGTGGTTCCGGTGTGCCCGGTAGGTGTTTCCGGCGTGTCCGGCACGTGCTTCCGGCACGTCTGAGAGGTGGTTCCGGCATGCGCGGCAGGTGATTCCGTAGTGTCCGCCAGGTGGTTCTGGCATACCCGGCAGGTGATTTTGGCGTGTCCGGCAGGTGTTTCTGGCGAGTCGAGCAGGTGGCTCCGGCATGCTCGGCAGGTGCTTCCGGCGTCTCCGGCACTTGGTTCTGGTGTGTCTGAGAGCTGGTTCCGGCATGTCCGGCAGATGATTCCGGAGTGTCCGCCAAGTGGTTCTGGCATACCCAGCAGGTGATTTTGGCGTGTCAGGGAGGTGGTACCGGTGAGTCGAGCAGGTCGTTCCGGCATGCTCAGCAGGTGGTTCAGGAGGTTCTGGCAGGTGGTATCCGTCTGTTCGGGGTGTGGTTCCAGCATCTCATGAACACGTTTCTGGCACGTCTGAGATGTGGTTCCAGCCGGCCCGACAGGTGTTTCCGCAGTGTCCGCCAAGCGGTTCTGGCGTAGTTGGCAGGTGATTTTGGCATGACTGGCAGGTGGTTCCAGCAAGCCTGGCAGGTGATTCCAAAGTGTTCACCAACTGGTTGTGGCGTAGCCGGCAGGTGATTTTTGCGTGATCGGCAGGTGGTTCTGGCGAGTCGAGCAGGTGGTTCCGGCGTGCTCAGCTGGTGCTTCCGGGGTCATTGGCACGGGGTTCTGGCATGTCTGAGAGGTGGTTCCTGCATGCCCGGCAAGTGATTCCGGAGTGTTCGCCAAGTGGTTCTGGCATAGTCGGCAGGTGATTTTGGCATGTCCGGCAGGTGGTTCAGGCGAGTTGAGCAGGTGGTTCCAACGTGCTTGGCAGGTGCTTCCGGCGTCTCCGGCACGTGTTTCTGGCACATCTGACAGGTGGTTCCGGCATGCCGGAAAGGTGATTCCGGTCTGTCCGGTAGGTGGTTCCAGCCTGCACGGCATGTGGTTCTGGTACGTCTCAGAGGTGGTTGCGCATGCCCAACAGGTGATTCCGGACTGTCCGCCACATGGTTCTGGCACGTCTGAGAGGTGGTTCCGGCATGCCCGGCAGGTCATCCCAGAGAGTCCTCCAAGTGGTTCTGGCATAACACGCAGGTGATTTTGGCGTGTCTGGCAGGTTGTTCCGTTGTGCTTGGCAGGTGGTTCAGGCTTGGCCGGCAGGTGGTTCCAGACTGTCCGGGACGTGTTTCCAGCTTCTCCGGCAGGTGGTTCTGGTACGTCTGAGAGGTGGTTCCGCCATGGCTGGCAGGTGATTCCGGACCGTCCCCCAGGTGGTTCTGGCATAGCCAGCAGTTGATATTGGCCTGTCCGGCAGGTGGTTCCAGCGAGTCGAACAGGTGGCTCCGGCGTGCTCGGCAGGTGGTTCCGGTCTGTCCGGTAGGTGATTCCGGCGTGTCCGGCACGTGCTTCCGGCACGTCTGAGAGGTGGTTCCGGCATGCGCGACAGGTGGTTTCGGAGTGTCCGCCAGGTGGTTCTGGCGTACCCGGCAGGTGATTTTGGCGTGTCCGGCAGGTGTTTCTGGCGAGTCGAGCAGGTGGCTCCGGCATGCTCGGCAGGTGCTTCCGGCGTCTCCGGCACGTGGTTCTGGTGTGTCTCAGAGCTGGTTCCGGCATGTCCGGCAGATGATTCCGGAGTGTCCGCCAAGTGGTTCTGGCATACCCGGCTGGTGATTTGGGCATGTCAGGTAGGTGGTTCCGGCGAGTCGAGCAGGTGGCTCCGGCGTGCTCGGCAGGTTGTTCAGACGGGTCTGGCAGGTGTTTTCCGTCTGTTCGGGGTGTGGTTCCAGCATCTCATGCACATGGTTCTGGCACGTCTGAGATGTGGTTCCGGCCGGCCCGACAGGTGTTTCCACAGTGTCCGCCAAGTGGTACTGGCGTAGTTGGCAGGTGATTTTGGCATGACCGGCAGGTGGTTCCAGCAAGCCCGGCAGGTGATTCCGAAGTGTTCCCCAACTGGTTGTGGCGTAGCCGGCAGGTGATTTTTGCGTGTCCGGCAGGTGGTTCTGGCGAGTCGAGCAGGTGGTTCCGGCGTGCTCGGCAGGTGCTTCCGGGGTCATTGGCACGTGGTTCTGGCATATCTGAGAGGTGGTTCCGGCATGCCCGGCAGGTGATTCCGGAGTGTTCGCCAAGTGTTTCCGGCGTAGCCGGCAGGTGATTTTGCATGTCCAGCGGTCGTTCCGGCGGGTCGAGCCGGTGGTTCCGGCGTGTCCGGCAGGTGGTTCCGGTCTGTCCGGCAGGTGGTTCTGTGGTGTCCGGCACGAGGTTCAGTCTGAGAGGCTGTGCCGGCATGCCCCTCACGTGATTCCGGCTTGTCCCCGAAGTGGTGCTGGTGTAGCGGGCAGGTGATTTTGGCGTGTCCGGCAGGTGGTTCAGGCGAGTTGAGCAGGTGGTTGCGACGTGCTCGGCAGGTGCTTCCGGCGTCTCCGGCACGTGTTTCTGGCACATCTGACTGGTGGTTCCGGCATGCCCAAAAGTTGATTCCGGTCTGTCCGGTAGGTGGTTCCGGCGTGCACGGCACGTGGATCTGGTACGTGTCAGAGGTGGTTGCGTATGCCCAACAGGTGATTCCGGACTGTCCGCCACGTGCTTCTGGCACGTCTGAGAGGTGGTTCCAACATGCCCGGCAGGTCATTTCGGAGAGTCGTCCAAGTGGTTCCGGCGTAGCCCGCAGGTGATTTTGGCGTGTCCGGCAGGTGGTTCCACCGTGCTCGGCAGGTGGTTCAGGCATGGCCGTCACGTGGTTCCAGTCTGTCCAGGACGTGTTTCCAGCTTCTCCGGCAGGTGGTTCTGGTACGTCTGAGAGGTGGTTCTGCCATGGCTGGCAGGTGATCCCGGACTGTCCCCCAGGTGGTTCTGGCATAGCCAGCAGTTGATATTGGCCTGTCCGGCAGGTGGTTCCAGCGAGTCGAACAGGTGGCTCCGGCGTTCTTGGCAGGTGGTTCCGGTCTGTCCGGTAGGTGTTTCCGGCGTGTCCGGCACGTGCTTCCGGCACGTCTGAGAGGTGGTTCCGGCATGCGCGGCGGGTGATTCCGTAGTGTCCTCCAGGTGGTTCTGGCATACCCGGCAGGTGATTTTGGCGTGTCCGGCAGGTGTTTCTGGCGAGTCGAGCAGGTGGCTCCGGCATGCTCGGCAGGTGCTTCCGGCGTCTCCGGCACTTGGTTCTGGTGTGTCTGAGAGCTGGTTCCGGCATGTCCGGCAGATGATTCCGGAGTGTCCGCCAAGTGGTTCTGGCATACCCAGCAGGTGATTTTGGCGTGTCAGGGAGGTGGTACCGGTGAGTCGAGCAGGTGGTTCCGGCGTGCTCAGCAGGTGGTTCAGGCGGTTCTGGCAGGTGGTATCCGTCTGTTCGGTGTGTGGTTCCAGCATCTCATGAACACGTTTCTTGCACGTCTGAGATGTGGTTCCAGCCGGCCCGACAGGTGTTTCCGCAGTGTCCGCCAAGCGGTTCTGGCGTAGTTGGCAGGTGATTTTGGCATGACTGGCATGTGGTTCCAGCAAGCCTGGCAGGTGATTCCAAAGTGTTCACCAACTGGTTGTGGCGTAGCCGGCAGGTGATTTTTGCGTGATCGGCAGGTGGTTCTGGCGAGTCGAGCAGGTGGTTCCGGCGTGCTCGGCTGGTGCTTCCGGGGTCATTGGCACGGGGTTCTGGCATGTCTGAGAGGTGGTTCCTGCATGCCCGGCAAGTGATTCCGGAGTGTTCGCCAAGTGGTTCTGGCATAGTCGGCAGGTGATTTTGGCATGTCCGGCAGGTGGTTCAGGCGAGTTGAGTAGGTGGTTCCAACGTGCTTGGCAGGTGCTTCCGGCGTCTCCGGCACGTGTTTCTGGCACATCTGACAGGTGGTTCCGGCATGCCCGAAAGGTGATTCCGGTCTGTCCGGTAGGTGGTTCCAGCCTGCACGGCATGTGGTTCTGGTACGTCTCAGAGGTGGTTGCGCATGCCCAACAGGTGATTCCGGACTGTCCGCCACATGGTTCTGGCACGTCTGAGAGGTGGTTCCGGCATGCCCGGCACGTCATCCCAGAGAGTCCTCCAAGTGGTTCTGGCATAACACGCAGGTGATTTTGGCGTGTCTGGCAGGTTGTTCCGTTGTGCTTGGCAGGTGGTTCAGGCTTGGCCGGCAGGTGGTTCCAGACTGTCCGGGACGTGTTTCCAGCTTCTCCGGCAGGTGGTTCTGGTACGTCTGAGAGGTGGTTCCGCCATGGCTGGCAGGTGATTCCGGACCGTCCCCCAGGTGGTTCTGGCATAGCCAGCAGTTGATATTGGCCTGTCCGGCAGGTGGTTCCAGCGAGTCGAACAGGTGGCTCCGGTATGCTCGGCAGGTGGTTCCGGTCTGTCCGGTAGGTGATTCCGGCGTGTCCGGCACGTGCTTCCGGCACGTCTGAGAGGTGGTTCCGGCATGCGCGACAGGTGGTTTCGGAGTGTCCGCCAGGTGGTTCTGGCGTACCCGGCAGGTGATTTTGGCGTGTCCGGCAGGTGTTTCTGGCGAGTCGAGCAGGTGGCTCCGGCATGCTCGGCAGGTGCTTCCGGCGTCTCCGGCACGTGGTTCTGGTGTGTCTGAGAGCTGGTTCCGGCATGTCCGGCAGATGATTCCGGAGTGTCCGCCAAGTGGTTCTGGCATACCCGGCTGGTGATTTGGGCATGTCAGGTAGGTGGTTCCGGCGAGTCGAGCAGGTGGCTCCGGCGTGCTCGGCAGGTTGTTCAGACGGGTCTGGCAGGTGTTTTCCGTCTGTTCGGGGTGTGGTTCCAGCATCTCATGCACATGGTTCTGGCACGTCTGAGATGTGGTTCCGGCCGGCCCGACAGGTGTTTCCACAGTGTCCGCCAAGTGGTACTGGCGTAGTTGGCAGGTGATTTTGGCATGACCGGCAGGTGGTTCCAGCAAGCCCGGCAGGTGATTCCGAAGTGTTCCCCAACTGGTTGTGGCGTAGCCGGCAGGTGATTTTTGCGTGTCCGGCAGGTGGTTCTGGCGAGTCGAGCAGGTGGTTCCGGCGTGCTCGGCAGGTGCTTCCGGGGTCATTGGCACGTGGTTCTGGCATATCTGAGAGGTGGTTCCGGCATGCCCGGCAGGTGATTCCGGAGTGTTTGCCAAGTGTTTCCGGCGTAGCCGGCAGGTGATTTTGCATGTCCAGCGGTCGTTCCGGCGGGTCGAGCCGGTGGTTCCGGCGTGTCCGGCAGGTGGTTCCGGTCTGTCCGGCAGGTGGTTCTGTGGTGTCCGGCACGAGGTTCAGTCTGAGAGGCTGTGCCGGCATGCCCCTCACGTGATTCCGGCTTGTCCCCGAAGTGGTGCTGGTGTAGCGGGCAGGTGATTTTGGCGTGTCCGGCAGGTGGTTCAGGCGAGTTGAGCAGGTGGTTGCGACGTGCTCGGCAGGTGCTTCCGGCGTCTCCGGCACGTGTTTCTGGCACATCTGACTGGTGGTTCCGGCATGCCCAAAAGTTGATTCCGGTCTGTCCGGTTGGTGGTTCCAGCATGCACGGCACGTGGTTCTGGTACGTGTCAGAGGTGGTTGCGTATGCCCAACAGGTGATTCCGGACTGTCCGCCACGTGCTTCTGGCACGTCTGAGAGGTGGTTCCAACATGCCCGGCAGGTCATTTCGGAGAGTCGTCCAAGTGGTTCTGGCGTAGCCCGCAGGTGATTTTGGCGTTTCCGGCAGGTGGTTCCGCTGTGCTCGGCAGGTGGTTCAGGCATGGACGTCACGTGGTTCCAGTCTGTCCAGGACGTGTTTCCAGCTTCTCCGGCAGGTGGTTCTGGTACGTCTGAGAGGTGGTTCCGCCATGGCTGGCAGGTGATCCCGGACTGTCCCCCAGGTGGTTCTGGCATAGCCAGCAGTTGATATTGGCCTGTCCGGCAGGTGGTTCCAGCGAGTCGAACAGGTGGCTCCGGCGTTCTTGGCAGGTGGTTCCGGTCTGTCCGGTAGGTGTTTCCGGCGTGTCCGGCACGTGCTTCCGGCACGTCTGCGAGGTGGTTCCGGCATGCGCGGCAGATGATTCCGTAGTGTCCGCCAGGTGGTTCTGGCATACCCGGCAGGTGATTTTGGCGTGTCCGGCAGGTGTTTCTGGCGAGTCGAGCATGTGGCTCCGGCATGCTCGGCAGGTGCTTCCGGCGTCTCCGGCACTTGGTTCTGGTGTGTCTGAGAGCTGGTTCCGGCATGTCCGGCAGATGATTCCGGAGTGTCCGCCAAGTGGTTCTGGCATACCCAGCAGGTGATTTTGGCGTGTCAGGGAGGTGGTACCGGTGAGTCGAGCAGGTGGTTCCGGCGTGCTCAGCAGGTGGTTCAGGCGGTTCTGGCAGGTGGTATCCGTCTGTTCGGGGTGTGGTTCCAGCATCTCATGAACACGTTCCTGGCACGTCTGAGATGTGGTTCCAGCCGGCCCGACAGGTGTTTCCGCAGTGTCCGCCAAGCGGTTCTGGCGTAGTTGGCAGGTGATTTTGGCATGACTGGCAGGTGGTTCCAGCAAGCCTGGCAGGTGATTCCAAAGTGTTCACCAACTGGTTGTGGCGTAGCCGGCAGGTGATTTTTGCGTGATCGGCAGGTGGTTCTGGCGAGTCGAGCAGGTGGTTCCGGCGTGCTCGGCTGGTGCTTCCGGGGTCATTGGCACGGGGTTCTGGCATGTCTGAGAGGTGGTTCCTGCATGCCTGGCAAGTGATTCCGGAGTGTTCGCCAAGTGGTTCTGGCATAGTCGGCAGGTGATTTTGGCATGTCCGGCAGGTGGTTCAGGCGAGTTGAGCAGGTGGTTCCAACGTGCTTGGCAGGTGCTTCCGGCGTCTCCGGCACGTGTTTCTGGCACATCTGACAGGTGGTTCCGGCATGCCCGAAAGGTGATTCCGGTGTGTCCGGTAGGTGGTTCCAGGCTGCACGGCATGTGGTTCTGGTACGTCTCAGAGGTGGTTGCGCATGCCCAACAGGTGATTCCGGACTGTCCGCCACATGGTTCTGGCACGTCTGAGAGGTGGTTCCGGCATGCCCGGCAGGTCATCCCAGAGAGTCCTCCAAGTGGTTCTGGCATAACACGCAGGTGATTTTGGCGTGTCTGGCAGGTTGTTCCGTTGTGCTTGGCAGGTGGTTCAGGCTTGGCCAGCAGGTGGTTCCAGACTGTCCAGGACGTGTTTCCAGCTTCTCCGGCAGGTGGTTCTGGTACGTCTGAGAGGTGGTTCCGCCATGGCTGGCAGGTGATCCCGGACTGTACCCCAGGTGGTTCTGGCATAGCCAGCAGTTGATATTGGCCTGTCCGGCAGGTGGTTCCAGAGAGTCGAACAGGTGGCTCCGGCGTTCTTGGCAGGTGGTTCCGGTCTGTCCGGTAGGTGTTTCCGGCGTGCCTGGAACGTGCTTCCGGCACGTCTGAGAGGTGGTTCCGGCATGCGCGGCAGGTGATTCCGTAGTGTCCGCCTGGTGGTTCTGGCATACCCAGCAGGTGATTTTGGCGTGTCAGGGAGGTGGTACCGGTGAGTCGAGCAGGTGGTTCCGGCGTGCTCAGCAGGTGGTTCAGGCGGTTCTGGCAGGTGGTATCCGTCTGTTCGGGGTGTGGTTCCAGCATCTCATGAACACGTTTCTGGCACGTCTGAGATGTGGTTCCGGCCGGCCCGACAGGTGTTTCCACAGTGTCCGCCAAGTGGTACTGGCGTAGTTGGCAGGTGATTTTGGCATGACCGGCAGGTGGTTCCAGCAAGCCCGGCAGGTGATTCCGAAGTGTTCCCCAACTGGTTGTGGCGTAGCCGGCAGGTGATTTTTGCGTGTCCGGCAGGTGGTTCTGGCGAGTCGAGCAGGTGGTTCCGGCGTGCTCGGCAGGTGCTTCCGGGGTCATTGGCACGTGGTTCTGGCATATCTGAGAGGTGGTTCCGGCATGCCCGGCAGGTGATTCCGGAGTGTTCGCCAAGTGTTTCCGGCGTAGCCGGCAGGTGATTTTGCATGTCCAGCGGTCGTTCCGGCGGGTCGAGCCGGTGGTTCCGGCGTGTCCGGCAGGTGGTTCCGGTCTGTCCGGCAGGTGGTTCTGTGGTGTCCGGCACGAGGTTCAGTCTGAGAGGCTGTGCCGGCATGCCCCTCACGTGATTCCGGCTTGTCCCCGAAGTGGTGCTGGTGTAGCGGGCAGGTGATTTTGGCATGTCCGGCAGGTGGTTCAGGCGAGTTGAGCAGGTGGTTGCGACGTGCTCGGCAGGTGCTTCCGGCGTCTCCGGCACGTGTTTCTGGCACATCTGACTGGTGGTTCCGGCATGCCCAAAAGTTGATTCCGGTCTGTCCGGTAGGTGGTTCCGGCGTGCACGGCACGTGGTTCTGGTACGTGTCAGAGGTGGTTGCGTATGCCCAACAGGTGATTCCGGACTGTCCGCCACGTGCTTCTGGCACGTCTGAGAGGTGGTTCCAACATGCCCGGCAGGTCATTTCGGAGAGTCGTCCAAGTGGTTCTGGCGTAGCCCGCGGGTGATTTTGGCGTGTCCGGCAGGTGGTTCCGCCGTGCTCGGCAGGTGGTTCAGGCATGGCCGTCACGTGGTTCCAGTCTGTCCAGGACGTGTTTCCAGCTTCTCCGGCAGGTGGTTCTGGTACGTCTGAGAGGTGGTTCCGCCATGGCTGGCAGGTGATCCCGGACTGTCCCCCAGGTGGTTCTGGCATAGCCAGCAGTTGATATTGGCCTGTCCGGCAGGTGGTTCCAGCGAGTCGAACAGGTGGCTCCGGCGTTCTTGGCAGGTGGTTCCGGTCTGTCCGGTAGGTGTTTCCGGCGTGTCTGGCACGTGCTTCCGGAACGTCTGAGAGGTGGTTCTGGCATGCGCGGCAGGTGATTCCGTAGTGTCCGCCAGGTGGTTCTGGCATACCCGGCAGGTGATTTTGTCGTGTCTGGCAGGTGTTTCTGGTGAGTCGAGCAGGTGGCTCCGGCATGCTCGGCAGGTGCTTCCGGCATCTCCGGCACTTGGTTCTGGTGCGTCTGAGAGCTGGTTCCGGCATGTCCGGCAGATGATTCCGGAGTGTCCGCCAAGTGGTTCTGGCATACCCAGCAGGTGATTTTGGCGTGTCAGGGAGGTGGTACCGGTGAGTCGAGCAGGTGGTTCCGGCGTGCTCAGCAGGTGGTTCAGGCGGTTCTGGCAGGTGGTATCCGTCTGTTCGGGGTGTGGTTCCAGCATCTCATGAACACGTTTCTGGCACGTCTGAGATGTGGTTCCGGCCGGCCCGACAGGTGTTTCCACAGTGTCCGCCAAGTGGTACTGGCGTAGTTGGCAGGTGATTTTGGCATGACCGGCAGGTGGTTCCAGCAAGCCCGGCAGGTGATTCCGAAGTGTTCCCCAACTGGTTGTGGCGTAGCCGGCAGGTGATTTTTGCGTGTCCGGCAGGTGGTTCTGGCGAGTCGAGCAGGTGGTTCCGGCGTGCTCGGCAGGTGCTTCCGGGGTCATTGGCACGTGGTTCTGGCATATCTGAGAGGTGGTTCCGGCATGCCCGGCAGGTGATTCCGGAGTGTTCGCCAAGTGTTTCCGGCGTAGCCGGCAGGTAATTTTGCATGTCCAGCGGTCGTTCCGGCGGGTCGAGCCGGTGGTTCCGGCGTGTCCGGCAGGTGGTTCCGGTCTGTCCGGCAGGTGGTTCTGTGGTGTCCGGCACGAGGTTCAGTCTGAGAGGCTGTGCCGGCATGCCCCTCACGTGATTCCGGCTTGTCCCCGAAGTGGTGCTGGTGTAGCGGGCAGGTGATTTTGGCGTGTCCGGCAGGTGGTTCAGGCGAGTTGAGCAGGTGGTTGCGACGTGCTCGGCAGGTGCTTCCGGCGTCTCCGGCACGTGTTTCTGGCACATCTGACTGGTGGTTCCGGCATGCCCAAAAGTTGATTCCGGTCTGTCCGGTAGGTGGTTCCGGCGTGCACGGCACGTGGTTCTGGTACGTGTCAGAGGTGGTTGCGTATGCCCAACAGGTGATTCCGGACTGTCCGCCACGTGCTTCTGGCACGTCTGAGAGGTGGTTCCAACATGCCCGGCAGGTCATTTCGGAGAGTCGTCCAAGTGGTTCTGGCGTAGCCCGCAGGTGATTTTGGCGTTTCCGGCAGGTGGTTCCGCTGTGCTCGGCAGGTGGTTCAGGCATGGACGTCACGTGGTTCCAGTCTGTCCAGGACGTGTTTCCAGCTTCTCCGGCAGGTGGTTCTGGTACGTCTGAGAGGTGGTTCCGCCATGGCTGGCAGGTGATCCCGGACTGTCCCCCAGGTGGTTCTGGCATAGCCAGCAGTTGATATTGGCCTGTCCGGCAGGTGGTTCCAGCGAGTCGAACAGGTGGCTCCGGCGTTCTTGGCAGGTGGTTCCGGTCTGTCCGGTAGGTGTTTCCGGCGTGTCAGGCACGTGCTTCCGGCACGTCTGCGAGGTGGTTCCGGCATGCGCGGCAGATGATTCCGTAGTGTCCGCCAGGTGGTTCTGGCATACCCGGCAGGTGATTTTGGCGTGTCCGGCAGGTGTTTCTGGCGAGTCGAGCAGGTGGCTCCGGCATGCTCGGCAGGTGCTTCCGGCGTCTCCGGCACTTGGTTCTGGTGTGTCTGAGAGCTGGTTCCGGCATGTCCGGCAGATGATTCCGGAGTGTCCGCCAAGTGGTTCTGGCATACCCAGCAGGTGATTTTGGCGTGTCAGGGAGGTGGTACCGGTGAGTCGAGCAGGTGGTTCCGGCGTGCTCAGCAGGTGGTTCAGGCGGTTCTGGCAGGTGGTATCCGTCTGTTCGGGGTGTGGTTCCAGCATCTCATGAACACGTTCCTGGCACGTCTGAGATGTGGTTCCAGCCGGCCCGACAGGTGTTTCCGCAGTGTCCGCCAAGCGGTTCTGGCGTAGTTGGCAGGTGATTTTGGCATGACTGGCAGGTGGTTCCAGCAAGCCTGGCAGGTGATTCCAAAGTGTTCACCAACTGGTTGTGGCGTAGCCGGCAGGTGATTTTTGCGTGATCGGCAGGTGGTTCTGGCGAGTCGAGCAGGTGGTTCCGGCGTGCTCGGCTGGTGCTTCCGGGGTCATTGGCACGGGGTTCTGGCATGTCTGAGAGGTGGTTCCTGCATGCCTGGCAAGTGATTCCGGAGTGTTCGCCAAGTGGTTCTGGCATAGTCGGCAGGTGATTTTGGCATGTCCGGCAGGTGGTTCAGGCGAGTTGAGCAGGTGGTTCCAACGTGCTTGGCAGGTGCTTCCGGCGTCTCCGGCACGTGTTTCTGGCACATCTGACAGGTGGTTCCGGCATGCCCGAAAGGTGATTCCGGTGTGTCCGGTAGGTGGTTCCAGGCTGCACGGCATGTGGTTCTGGTACGTCTCAGAGGTGGTTGCGCATGCCCAACAGGTGATTCCGGACTGTCCGCCACATGGTTCTGGCACGTCTGAGAGGTGGTTCCGGCATGCCCGGCAGGTCATCCCAGAGAGTCCTCCAAGTGGTTCTGGCATAACACGCAGGTGATTTTGGCGTGTCTGGCAGGTTGTTCCGTTGTGCTTGGCAGGTGGTTCAGGCTTGGCCGGCAGGTGGTTCCAGACTGTCCAGGACGTGTTTCCAGCTTCTCCGGCAGGTGGTTCTGGTACGTCTGAGAGGTGGTTCCGCCATGGCTGGCAGGTGATTCCGGACCGTCCCCCAGGTGGTTCTGGCATAGCCAGCAGTTGATATTGGCCTGTCCGGCAGGTGGTTCCAGCGAGTCGAACAGGTGGCTCCGGCGTGCTCGGCAGGTGGTTCCGGTCTGTCCGGTGGGTGATTCCGGCGTGTCCGGCATGTGCTTCCGGCACGTCTGAGAGGTGGTTCCGGCATGCGCGACAGGTGGTTTCGGAGTGTCCGCCAGGTGGTTCTGGCGTACCCGGCAGGTGATTTTGGCGTGTCCGGCAGCTGTTTCTGGCGAGTCGAGCAGGTGGCTCCGGCATGCTCGGCAGGTGCTTCCGGCGTCTCCGGCACGTGGTTCTGGTGTGTCTGAGAGCTGGTTCCGGCATGTCCGGCAGATGATTCCGGAGTGTCCGCCAAGTGGTTCTGGCATACCCGGCTGGTGATTTGGGCATGTCAGGTAGGTGGTTCCGGCGAGTTGAGCAGGTGGCTCCGGCGTGCTCGGCAGGTTGTTCAGACGGGTCTGGCAGGTGTTTTCCGTCTGTTCGGGGTGTGGTTCCAGCATCTCATGCACATGGTTCTGGCACGTCTGAGATGTGGTTCCGGCCGGCCCGACAGGTGTTTCCACAGTGTCCGCCAAGTGGTACTGGCGTAGTTGGCAGGTGATTTTGGCATGACCGGCAGGTGGTTCCAGCAAGCCCGGCAGGTGATTCCGAAGTGTTCCCCAACTGGTTGTGGCGTAGCCGGCAGGTGATTTTTGCGTGTCCGGCAGGTGGTTCTGGCGAGTCGAGCAGGTGGTTCCGGCGTGCTCGGCAGGTGCTTCCGGGGTCATTGGCACGTGGTTCTGGCATGTCTGAGAGGTGGTTCCGGCATGCCCGGCAGGTGATTCCGGAGTGTTCGCCAAGTGTTTCCGGCGTAGCCGGCAGGTGATTTTGCATGTCCAGCGGTCGTTCCGGCGGGTCGAGCCGGTGGTTTCGGCGTGTCCGGCAGGTGGTTCCGGTCTGTCCGGCAGGTGGTTGTGTGGTGTCCGGCACGAGGTTCAGTCTGAGAGGCTGTGCCGGCATGCCCCTCACGTGATTCCGGCTTGTCCCCGAAGTGGTGCTGGTGTAGCGGGCAGGTGATTTTGGCGTGTCCGGCAGGTGGTTCAGGCGAGTTGAGCAGGTGGTTGCGACGTGCTCGGCAGGTGCTTCCGGCGTCTCCGGCACGTGTTTCTGGCACATCTGACTGGTGGTTCCGGCATGCCCAAAAGTTGATTCCGGTCTGTCCGGTAGGTGGTTCCGGCGTGCACGGCACGTGGTTCTGGTACGTCTCAGATGTGGTTGCGCATGCCCAACAGGTGATTCCGGACTGTCCGCCACATGGTTCTGGCACGTCTGAGAGGTGGTTCCGGCATGCCCGGCAGGTCATCCCAGAGAGTCCTCCAAGTGGTTCTGGCATAACACGCAGGTGATTTTGGCGTGTCTGGCAGGTTGTTCCGTTGTGCTTGGCAGGTGGTTCAGGCTTGGCCGGCAGGTGGTTCCAGACTGTCCAGGACGTGTTTCCAGCTTCTCCGGCAGGTGGTTCTGGTACGTCTGAGAGGTGGTTCCGCCGTGGCTGGCAGGTGATTCCGGACCGTCCCCCAGGTGGTTCTGGCATAGCCAGCAGTTGATATTGGCCTGTCCGGCAGGTGGTTCCAGCGAGTCGAACAGGTGGCTCCGGCGTGCTCGGCAGGTGGTTCCGGTCTGTCCGGTAGGTGATTCCAGGGTGTCCGGCACATGCTTCCGGCACGTCTGAGAGGTGGTTCCGGCATGCGCGACAGGTGGTTTCGGAGTGTCCGCCAGGTGGTTCTGGCGTACCCGGCAGGTGATTTTGGCGTGTCCGGCAGGTGTTTCTGGCGAGTCGAGCAGGTGGCTCCGGCATGCTCGGCAGGTGCTTCCGGCGTCTCCGGCACGTGGTTCTGGTGTGTCTGAGAGCTGGTTCCGGCATGTCCGGCAGATGATTCCGGAGTGTCCGCCAAGTGGTTCTGGCATACCCGGCTGGTGATTTGGGCATGTCAGGTAGGTGGTTCCGGCGAGTCGAGCAGGTGGCTCCGGCGTGCTCGGCAGGTTGTTCAGACGGGTCTGGCAGGTGTTTTCCGTCTGTTCGGGGTGTGGTTCCAGCATCTCATGCACATGGTTCTGGCACGTCTGAGATGTGGTTCCGGCCGGCCCGACAGGTGTTTCCACAGTGTCCGCCAAGTGGTACTGGCGTAGTTGGCAGGTGATTTTGGCATGACCGGCAGGTGGTTCCAGCAAGCCCGGCAGGTGATTCCGAAGTGTTCCCCAACTGGTTGTGGCGTAGCCGGCAGGTGATTTTTGCGTGTCCGGCAGGTGGTTCTGGCGAGTCGAGCAGGTGGTTCCGGCGTGCTCGGCAGGTGCTTCCGGGGTCATTGGCACGTGGTTCTGGCATATCTGAGAGGTGGTTCCGGCATGCCCGGCAGGTGATTCCGGAGTGTTCGCCAAGTGTTTCCGGCGTAGCCGGCAGGTGATTTTGCATGTCCAGCGGTCGTTCCGGCGGGTCGAGCCGGTGGTTCCGGCGTGTCCGGCAGGTGGTTCCGGTCTGTCCGGCAGGTGGTTGTGTGGTGTCCGGCACGAGGATCAGTCTGAGAGGCTGTGCCGGCATGCCCCTCACGTGATTCCGGCTTGTCCCCGAAGTGGTGCTGGTGTAGCGGGCAGGTGATTTTGGCGTGTCCGGCAGGTGGTTCAGGCGAGTTGAGCAGGTGGTTGCGACGTGCTCGGCAGGTGCTTCCGGCGTCTCCGGCACGTGTTTCTGGCACATCTGACTGGTGGTTCCGGCATGCCCAAAAGTTGATTCCGGTCTGTCCGGTAGGTGGTTCCGGCGTGCACGGCACGTGGTTCTGGTACGTGTCAGAGGTGGTTGCGTATGCCCAACAGGTGATTCCGGACTGTCCGCCACGTGCTTCTGGCACGTCTGAGAGGTGGTTCCAACATGCCCGGCAGGTCATTTCGGAGAGTCGTCCAAGTGGTTCTGGCGTAGCCCGCGGGTGATTTTGGCATCTCCGGCAGGTGGTTCCGCCGTGCTCGGCAGGTGCTTCAGGCATGGCCGTCACGTGGTTCCAGTCTGTCCAGGACGTGTTTCCAGCTTCTCCGGCAGGTGGTTCTGGTACGTCTGAGAGGTGGTTCCGCCATGGCTGGCAGGTGATCCCGGACTGTACCCCAGGTGGTTCTGGCATAGCCAGCAGTTGATATTGGCCTGTCCGGCAGGTGGTTCCAGAGAGTCGAACAGGTGGCTCCGGCGTTCTTGGCAGGTGGTTCCGGTCTGTCCGGTAGGTGTTTCCGGCGTGCCTGGAACGTGCTTCCGGCACGTCTGAGAGGTGGTTCCGGCATGCGCGGCAGGTGATTCCGTAGTGTCCGCCAGGTGGTTCTGGCATACCCGGCAGGTGATTTTGGCGTGTCCGGCAGGTGTTTCTGGCGAGTCGAGCAGGTGGCTCCGGCATGCTCGGCAGGTGCTTCCGGCGTCTCCGGCACTTGGTTCTGGTGCGTCTGAGAGCTGGTTCCGGCATGTCCGGCAGATGATTCCGGAGTGTCCGCCAAGTGGTTCTGGCATACCCAGCAGGTGATTTTGGCGTGTCAGGGAGGTGGTACCGGTGAGTCGAGCAGGTGGTTCCGGCGTGCTCAGCAGGTGGTTCAGGCGGTTCTGGCAGGTGGTATCCGTCTGTTCGGGGTGTGGTTCCAGCATCTCATGAACACGTTTCTGGCACGTCTGAGATGTGGTTCCGGCCGGCCCGACAGGTGTTTCCACAGTGTCCGCCAAGTGGTACTGGCGTAGTTGGCAGGTGATTTTGGCATGACCGGCAGGTGGTTCCAGCAAGCCCGGCAGGTGATTCCGAAGTGTTCCCCAACTGGTTGTGGCGTAGCCGGCAGGTGATTTTTGCGTGTCCGGCAGGTGGTTCTGGCGAGTCGAGCAGGTGGTTCCGGCGTGCTCGGCAGGTGCTTCCGGGGTCATTGGCACGTGGTTCTGGCATATCTGAGAGGTGGTTCCGGCATGCCCGGCAGGTGATTCCGGAGTGTTCGCCAAGTGTTTCCGGCGTAGCCGGCAGGTGATTTTGCATGTCCAGCGGTCGTTCCGGCGGGTCGAGCCGGTGGTTCTGGCGTGTCCGGCAGGTGGTTCCGGTCTGTCCGGCAGGTGGTTCTGTGGTGTCCGGCACGAGGTTCAGTCTGAGAGGCTGTGCCGGCATGCCCCTCACGTGATTCCGGCTTGTCCCCGAAGTGGTGCTGGTGTAGCGGGCAGGTGATTTTGGCGTGTCCGGCAGGTGGTTCAGGCGAGTTGAGCAGGTGGTTGCGACGTGCTCGGCAGGTGCTTCCGGCGTCTCCGGCACGTGTTTCTGGCACATCTGACTGGTGGTTCCGGCATGCCCAAAAGTTGATTCCGGTCTGTCCGGTAGGTGGTTCCGGCGTGCACGGCACGTGGTTCTGGTACGTGTCAGAGGTGGTTGCGTATGCCCAACAGGTGATTCCGGACTGTCCGCCACGTGCTTCTGGCACGTCTGAGAGGTGGTTCCAACATGCCCGGCAGGTCATTTCGGAGAGTCGTCCAAGTGGTTCTGGCGTAGCCCGCAGGTGATTTTGGCGTGTCCGGCAGGTGGTTCCGCCGTGCTCGGCAGGTGGTTCAGGCATGGCCGTCACGTGGTTCCAGTCTGTCCAGGACGTGTTTCCAGCTTCTCCGGCAGGTGGTTCTGGTACGTCTGAGAGGTGGTTCCGCCATGGCTGGCAGGTGATCCCGGACTGTCCCCCAGGTGGTTCTGGCATAGCCAGCAGTTGATATTGGCCTGTCCGGCAGGTGGTTCCAGCGAGTCGAACAGGTGGCTCCGGCGTTCTTGGCAGGTGGTTCCGGTCTGTCCGGTAGGTGTTTCCGGCGTGTCTGGCACGTGCTTCCGGCACGTCTGAGAGGTGGTTCTGGCATGCGCGGCACGTGATTCCGTAGTGTCCGCCAGGTGGTTCTGGCATACCCGGCAGGTGATTTTGTCGTGTCTGGCAGGTGTTTCTGGTGAGTCGAGCAGGTGGCTCCGGCATGCTCGGCAGGTGCTTCCGGCATCTCCGGCACTTGGTTCTGGTGCGTCTGAGAGCTGGTTCCGGCATGTCCGGCAGATGATTCCGGAGTGTCCGCCAAGTGGTTCTGGCATACCCAGCAGGTGATTTTGGCGTGTCAGGGAGGTGGTACCGGTGAGTCGAGCAGGTGGTTCCGGCGTGCTCAGCAGGTGGTTCAGGCGGTTCTGGCAGGTGGTATCCGTCTGTTCGGGGTGTGGTTCCAGCATCTCATGAACACGTTTCTGGCACGTCTGAGATGTGGTTCCAGCCGGCCCGACAGGTGTTTCCGCAGTGTCCGCCAAGCGGTTCTGGCGTAGTTGGCAGGTGATTTTGGCATGACTGGCAGGTGGTTCCAGCAAGCCTGGCAGGTGATTCCAAAGTGTTCACCAACTGGTTGTGGCGTAGCCGGCAGGTGATTTTTGCGTGATCGGCAGGTGGTTCTGGCGAGTCGAGCAGGTGGTTCCGGCGTGCTCGGCTGGTGCTTCCGGGGTCATTGGCACGGGGTTCTGGCATGTCTGAGAGGTGGTTCCTGCATGCCCGGCAAGTGATTCCGGAGTGTTCGCCAAGTGGTTCTGGCATAGTCGGCAGGTGATTTTGGCATGTCCGGCAGGTGGTTCAGGCGAGTTGAGCAGGTGGTTGCGACGTGCTCGGCAGGTGCTTCCGGCGTCTCCGGCACGTGTTTCTGGCACATCTGACTGGTGGTTCCGGCATGCCCAAAAGTTGATTCCGGTCTGTCCGGTAGGTGGTTCCGGCGTGCACGGCACGTGGTTCTGGTACGTCTCAGATGTGGTTGCGCATGCCCAACAGGTGATTCCGGACTGTCCGCCACATGGTTCTGGCACGTCTGAGAGGTGGTTCCGGCATGCCCGGCAGGTCATCCCAGAGAGTCCTCCAAGTGGTTCTGGCATAACACGCAGGTGATTTTGGCGTGTCTGGCAGGTTGTTCCGTTGTGCTTGGCAGGTGGTTCAGGCTTGGCCGGCAGGTGGTTCCAGACTGTCCAGGACGTGTTTCCAGCTTCTCCGGCAGGTGGTTCTGGTACGTCTGAGAGGTGGTTCCGCCGTGGCTGGCAGGTGATTCCGGACCGTCCCCCAGGTGGTTCTGGCATAGCCAGCAGTTGATATTGGCCTGTCCGGCAGGTGGTTCCAGCGAGTCGAACAGGTGGCTCCGGCGTGCTCGGCAGGTGGTTCCGGTCTGTCCGGTAGGTGATTCCAGGGTGTCCGGCACATGCTTCCGGCACGTCTGAGAGGTGGTTCCGGCATGCGCGACAGGTGGTTTCGGAGTGTCCGCCAGGTGGTTCTGGCGTACCCGGCAGGTGATTTTGGCGTGTCCGGCAGGTGTTTCTGGCGAGTCGAGCAGGTGGCTCCGGCATGCTCGGCAGGTGCTTCCGGCGTCTCCGGCACGTGGTTCTGGTGTGTCTGAGAGCTGGTTCCGGCATGTCCGGCAGATGATTCCGGAGTGTCCGCCAAGTGGTTCTGGCATACCCGGCTGGTGATTTGGGCATGTCAGGTAGGTGGTTCCGGCGAGTCGAGCAGGTGGCTCCGGCGTGCTCGGCAGGTTGTTCAGACGGGTCTGGCAGGTGTTTTCCGTCTGTTCGGGGTGTGGTTCCAGCATCTCATGCACATGGTTCTGGCACGTCTGAGATGTGGTTCCGGCCGGCCCGACAGGTGTTTCCACAGTGTCCGCCAAGTGGTACTGGCGTAGTTGGCAGGTGATTTTGGCATGACCGGCAGGTGGTTCCAGCAAGCCCGGCAGGTGATTCCGAAGTGTTCCCCAACTGGTTGTGGCGTAGCCGGCAGGTGATTTTTGCGTGTCCGGCAGGTGGTTCTGGCGAGTCGAGCAGGTGGTTCCGGCGTGCTCGGCAGGTGCTTCCGGGGTCATTGGCACGTGGTTCTGGCATATCTGAGAGGTGGTTCCGGCATGCCCGGCAGGTGATTCCGGAGTGTTCGCCAAGTGTTTCCGGCGTAGCCGGCAGGTGATTTTGCATGTCCAGCGGTCGTTCCGGCGGGTCGAGCCGGTGGTTCCGGCGTGTCCGGCAGGTGGTTCCGGTCTGTCCGGCAGGTGGTTGTGTGGTGTCCGGCACGAGGATCAGTCTGAGAGGCTGTGCCGGCATGCCCCTCACGTGATTCCGGCTTGTCCCCGAAGTGGTGCTGGTGTAGCGGGCAGGTGATTTTGGCGTGTCCGGCAGGTGGTTCAGGCGAGTTGAGCAGGTGGTTGCGACGTGCTCGGCAGGTGCTTCCGGCGTCTCCGGCACGTGTTTCTGGCACATCTGACTGGTGGTTCCGGCATGCCCAAAAGTTGATTCCGGTCTGTCCGGTAGGTGGTTCCGGCGTGCACGGCACGTGGTTCTGGTACGTGTCAGAGGTGGTTGCGTATGCCCAACAGGTGATTCCGGACTGTCCGCCACGTGCTTCTGGCACGTCTGAGAGGTGGTTCCAACATGCCCGGCAGGTCATTTCGGAGAGTCGTCCAAGTGGTTCTGGCGTAGCCCGCGGGTGATTTTGGCATCTCCGGCAGGTGGTTCCGCCGTGCTCGGCAGGTGCTTCAGGCATGGCCGTCACGTGGTTCCAGTCTGTCCAGGACGTGTTTCCAGCTTCTCCGGCAGGTGGTTCTGGTACGTCTGAGAGGTGGTTCCGCCATGGCTGGCAGGTGATCCCGGACTGTACCCCAGGTGGTTCTGGCATAGCCAGCAGTTGATATTGGCCTGTCCGGCAGGTGGTTCCAGAGAGTCGAACAGGTGGCTCCGGCGTTCTTGGCAGGTGGTTCCGGTCTGTCCGGTAGGTGTTTCCGGCGTGCCTGGAACGTGCTTCCGGCACGTCTGAGAGGTGGTTCCGGCATGCGCGGCAGGTGATTCCGTAGTGTCCGCCAGGTGGTTCTGGCATACCCGGCAGGTGATTTTGGCGTGTCCGGCAGGTGTTTCTGGCGAGTCGAGCAGGTGGCTCCGGCATGCTCGGCAGGTGCTTCCGGCGTCTCCGGCACTTGGTTCTGGTGCGTCTGAGAGCTGGTTCCGGCATGTCCGGCAGATGATTCCGGAGTGTCCGCCAAGTGGTTCTGGCATACCCAGCAGGTGATTTTGGCGTGTCAGGGAGGTGGTACCGGTGAGTCGAGCAGGTGGTTCCGGCGTGCTCAGCAGGTGGTTCAGGCGGTTCTGGCAGGTGGTATCCGTCTGTTCGGGGTGTGGTTCCAGCATCTCATGAACACGTTTCTGGCACGTCTGAGATGTGGTTCCGGCCGGCCCGACAGGTGTTTCCACAGTGTCCGCCAAGTGGTACTGGCGTAGTTGGCAGGTGATTTTGGCATGACCGGCAGGTGGTTCCAGCAAGCCCGGCAGGTGATTCCGAAGTGTTCCCCAACTGGTTGTGGCGTAGCCGGCAGGTGATTTTTGCGTGTCCGGCAGGTGGTTCTGGCGAGTCGAGCAGGTGGTTCCGGCGTGCTCGGCAGGTGCTTCCGGGGTCATTGGCACGTGGTTCTGGCATATCTGAGAGGTGGTTCCGGCATGCCCGGCAGGTGATTCCGGAGTGTTCGCCAAGTGTTTCCGGCGTAGCCGGCAGGTGATTTTGCATGTCCAGCGGTCGTTCCGGCGGGTCGAGCCGGTGGTTCTGGCGTGTCCGGCAGGTGGTTCCGGTCTGTCCGGCAGGTGGTTCTGTGGTGTCCGGCACGAGGTTCAGTCTGAGAGGCTGTGCCGGCATGCCCCTCACGTGATTCCGGCTTGTCCCCGAAGTGGTGCTGGTGTAGCGGGCAGGTGATTTTGGCGTGTCCGGCAGGTGGTTCAGGCGAGTTGAGCAGGTGGTTGCGACGTGCTCGGCAGGTGCTTCCGGCGTCTCCGGCACGTGTTTCTGGCACATCTGACTGGTGGTTCCGGCATGCCCAAAAGTTGATTCCGGTCTGTCCGGTAGGTGGTTCCGGCGTGCACGGCACGTGGTTCTGGTACGTGTCAGAGGTGGTTGCGTATGCCCAACAGGTGATTCCGGACTGTCCGCCACGTGCTTCTGGCACGTCTGAGAGGTGGTTCCAACATGCCCGGCAGGTCATTTCGGAGAGTCGTCCAAGTGGTTCTGGCGTAGCCCGCAGGTGATTTTGGCGTGTCCGGCAGGTGGTTCCGCCGTGCTCGGCAGGTGGTTCAGGCATGGCCGTCACGTGGTTCCAGTCTGTCCAGGACGTGTTTCCAGCTTCTCCGGCAGGTGGTTCTGGTACGTCTGAGAGGTGGTTCCGCCATGGCTGGCAGGTGATCCCGGACTGTCCCCCAGGTGGTTCTGGCATAGCCAGCAGTTGATATTGGCCTGTCCGGCAGGTGGTTCCAGCGAGTCGAACAGGTGGCTCCGGCGTTCTTGGCAGGTGGTTCCGGTCTGTCCGGTAGGTGTTTCCGGCGTGTCTGGCACGTGCTTCCGGCACGTCTGAGAGGTGGTTCTGGCATGCGCGGCACGTGATTCCGTAGTGTCCGCCAGGTGGTTCTGGCATACCCGGCAGGTGATTTTGTCGTGTCTGGCAGGTGTTTCTGGTGAGTCGAGCAGGTGGCTCCGGCATGCTCGGCAGGTGCTTCCGGCATCTCCGGCACTTGGTTCTGGTGCGTCTGAGAGCTGGTTCCGGCATGTCCGGCAGATGATTCCGGAGTGTCCGCCAAGTGGTTCTGGCATACCCAGCAGGTGATTTTGGCGTGTCAGGGAGGTGGTACCGGTGAGTCGAGCAGGTGGTTCCGGCGTGCTCAGCAGGTGGTTCAGGCGGTTCTGGCAGGTGGTATCCGTCTGTTCGGGGTGTGGTTCCAGCATCTCATGAACACGTTTCTGGCACGTCTGAGATGTGGTTCCAGCCGGCCCGACAGGTGTTTCCGCAGTGTCCGCCAAGCGGTTCTGGCGTAGTTGGCAGGTGATTTTGGCATGACTGGCAGGTGGTTCCAGCAAGCCTGGCAGGTGATTCCAAAGTGTTCACCAACTGGTTGTGGCGTAGCCGGCAGGTGATTTTTGCGTGATCGGCAGGTGGTTCTGGCGAGTCGAGCAGGTGGTTCCGGCGTGCTCGGCTGGTGCTTCCGGGGTCATTGGCACGGGGTTCTGGCATGTCTGAGAGGTGGTTCCTGCATGCCCGGCAAGTGATTCCGGAGTGTTCGCCAAGTGGTTCTGGCATAGTCGGCAGGTGATTTTGGCATGTCCGGCAGGTGGTTCAGGCGAGTTGAGCAGGTGGTTCCAACGTGCTTGGCAGGTGCTTCCGGCGTCTCCGGCACGTGTTTCTGGCACATCTGACAGGTGGTTCCAGCATGCCCGAAAGGTGATTCCGGTCTGTCCGGTAGGTGGTTCCAGCCTGCACGGCATGTGGTTCTGGTACGTCTCAGAGGTGGTTGCGCATGCCCAACAGGTGATTCCGGACTGTCCGCCACATGGTTCTGGCACGTCTGAGAGGTGGTTCCGGCATGCCCGGCAGGTCATCCCAGAGAGTCCTCCAAGTGGTTCTGGCATAACACGCAGGTGATTTTGGCGTGTCTGGCAGGTTGTTCCGTTGTGCTTGGCAGGTGGTCCAGGCTTGGCCGGCAGGTGGTTCCAGACTGTCCAGGACGTGTTTCCAGCTTCTCCGGCAGGTGGTTCTGGTACGTCTGAGAGGTGGTTCCGCCATGGCTGGCAGGTGATTCCGGACCGTCCCCCAGGTGGTTCTGGCATAGCCAGCAGTTGATATTGGCCTGTCCGGCAGGTGGTTCCAGCGAGTCGAACAGGTGGCTCCGGCGTGCTCGGCAGGTGGTTCCGGTCTGTCCGGTAGGTGATTCCGGCGTGTCCGGCACGTGCTTCCGGCACGTCTGAGAGGTGGTTCCGGCATGCGCGACAGGTGGTTTCGGAGTGTCCGCCAGGTGGTTCTGGCGTACCCGGCAGGTGATTTTGGCGTGTCCGGCAGGTGTTTCTGGCGAGTCGAGCAGGTGGCTCCGGCATGCTCGGCAGGTGCTTCCGGCGTCTCCGGCACGTGGTTCTGGTGTGTCTGAGAGCTGGTTCCGGCATGTCCGGCAGATGATTCCGGAGTGTCCGCCAAGTGGTTCTGGCATACCCGGCTGGTGATTTGGGCATGTCAGGTAGGTGGTTCCGGCGAGTCGAGCAGGTGGCTCCAGCGTGCTCGGCAGGTTGTTCAGACGGGTCTGGCAGGTGTTTTCCGTCTGTTCGGGGTGTGGTTCCAGCATCTCATGCACATGGTTCTGGCACGTCTGAGATGTGATTCCGGCCGGCCCGACAGGTGTTTCCACAGTGTCCGCCAAGTGGTACTGGCGTAGTTGGCAGGTGATTTTGGCATGACCGGCAGGTGGTTCCAGCAAGCCCGGCAGGTGATTCCGAAGTGTTCCCCAACTGGTTGTGGCGTAGCCGGCAGGTGATTTTTGCGTGTCCGGCAGGCGGTTCTGGCGAGTCGAGCAGGTGGTTCCGGCGTGCTCGGCAGGTGCTTCCGGGGTCATTGGCACGTGGTTCTGGCATATCTGAGAGGTGGTTCCGGCATGCCCGGCAGGTGATTCCGGAGTGTTCGCCAAGTGTTTCCGGCGTAGCCGGCAGGTGATTTTGCATGTCCAGCGGTCGTTCCGGCGGGTCGAGCCGGTGGTTCCGGCGTGTCCGGCAGGTGGTTCCGGTCTGTCCGGCAGGTGGTTGTGTGGTGTCCGGCACGAGGATCAGTCTGAGAGGCTGTGCCGGCATGCCCCTCACGTGATTCCGGCTTGTCCCCGAAGTGGTGCTGGTGTAGCGGTCAGGTGATTTTGGCGTGTCCGGCAGGTGGTTCAGGCGAGTTGAGCAGGTGGTTGCGACGTGCTCGACAGGTGCTTCCGGCGTCTCCGGCACGTGCTTCTGGCACATCTGACTGGTGGTTCCGGCATGCCCAAAAGTTGATTCCGGTATGTCCAGTAGGTGGTTCCGGCGTGCACGGCACGTGGTTCTGGTACGTCTCAGATGTGGTTGCGCATGCCCAACAGGTGATTCCGGACTGTCCGCCACATGGATCTGGCACGTCTGAGAGGTGGTTCCGGCATGCCCGGCAGGTCATCCCAGAGAGTCCTCCAAGTGGTTCTGCCATAACACGCAGGTGATTTTGGCGTGTCTGGCAGGTTGTTCCGTTGTGCTTGGCAGGTGGTTCAGGCTTGGCCGGCAGGTGGTTCCAGACTGTCCAGGACGTGTTTCCAGCTTCTCCGGCAGGTGGTTCTGGTACGTCTGAGAGGTGGTTCCGCCATGGCTGGCAGGTGATTCCGGACCGTCCCCCAGGTGGTTCTGGCATAGCCAGCAGTTGATATTGGCCTGTCCGGCAGGTGGTTCCAGCGAGTCGAACAGGTGGCTCCGGCGTGCTCGGCAGGTGGTTCCGGTCTGTCCGGTAGGTGATTCCAGGGTGTCCGGCACATGCTTCCGGCACGTCTGAGAGGTGGTTCCGGCATGCGCGACAGGTGGTTTCGGAGTGTCCGCCAGGTGGTTCTGGCGTACCCGGCAGGTGATTTTGGCGTGTCCGGCAGGTGTTTCTGGCGAGTCGAGCAGGTGGCTCCGGCATGCTCGGCAGGTGCTTCCGGCGTCTCCGGCACGTGGTTCTGGTGTGTCTGAGAGCTGGTTCCGGCATGTCCGGCAGATGATTCCGGAGTGTCCGCCAAGTGGTTCTGGCATACCCGGCTGGTGATTTGGGCATGTCAGGTAGGTGGTTCCGGCGAGTCGAGCAGGTGGCTCCGGCGTGCTCGGCAGGTTGTTCAGACGGGTCTGGCAGGTGTTTTCCGTCTGTTCGGGGTGTGGTTCCAGCATCTCATGCACATGGTTCTGGCACGTCTGAGATGTGGTTCCGGCCGGCCCGACAGGTGTTTCCACAGTGTCCGCCAAGTGGTACTGGCGTAGTTGGCAGGTGATTTTGGCATGACCGGCAGGTGGTTCCAGCAAGCCCGGCAGGTGATTCCGAAGTGTTCCCCAACTGGTTGTGGCGTAGCCGGCAGGTGATTTTTGCGTGTCCGGCAGGTGGTTCTGGCGAGTCGAGCAGGTGGTTCCGGCGTGCTCGGCAGGTGCTTCCGGGGTCATTGGCACGTGGTTCTGGCATATCTGAGAGGTGGTTCCGGCATGCCCGCAGGTGATTCCGGAGTGTTCGCCAAGTGTTTCCGGCGTAGCCGGCAGGTGATTTTGCATGTCCAGCGGTCGTTCCGGCGGGTCGAGCCGGTGGTTCCGGCGTGTCCGGCAGGTGGTTCCGGTCTGTCCGGCAGGTGGTTCTGTGGTGTCCGGCACGAGGTTCAGTCTGAGAGGCTGTGCCGGCATGCCCCTCACGTGATTCCGGCTTGTCCCCGAAGTGGTGCTGGTGTAGCGGGCAGGTGATTTTGGCGTGTCCGGCAGGTGGTTCAGGCGAGTTGAGCAGGTGGTTGCGACGTGCTCGGCAGGTGCTTCCGGCGTCTCCGGCACGTGTTTCTGGCACATCTGACTGGTGGTTCCGGCATGCCCAAAAGTTGATTCCGGTCTGTCCGGTAGGTGGTTCCGGCGTGCACGGCACGTGGTTCTGGTACGTGTCAGAGGTGGTTGCGTATGCCCAACAGGTGATTCCGGACTGTCCGCCACGTGCTTCTGGCACGTCTGAGAGGTGGTTCCAACATGCCCGGCAGGTCATTTCGGAGAGTCGTCCAAGTGGTTCTGGCGTAGCCCGCGGGTGATTTTGGCATCTCCGGCAGGTGGTTCCGCCGTGCTCGGCAGGTGCTTCAGGCATGGCCGTCACGTGGTTCCAGTCTGTCCAGGACGTGTTTCCAGCTTCTCCGGCAGGTGGTTCTGGTACGTCTGAGAGGTGGTTCCGCCATGGCTGGCAGGTGATCCCGGACTGTACCCCAGGTGGTTCTGGCATAGCCAGCAGTTGATATTGGCCTGTCCGGCAGGTGGTTCCAGAGAGTCGAACAGGTGGCTCCGGCGTTCTTGGCAGGTGGTTCCGGTCTGTCCGGTAGGTGTTTCCGGCGTGCCTGGAACGTGCTTCCGGCACGTCTGAGAGGTGGTTCCGGCATGCGCGGCAGGTGATTCCGTAGTGTCCGCCTGGTGGTTCTGGCATACCCGGCAGGTGATTTTGGCGTGTCCGGCAGGTGTTTCTGGCGAGTCGAGCAGGTGGCTCCGGCATGCTCGGCAGGTGCTTCCGGCGTCTCCGGCACTTGGTTCTGGTGCGTCTGAGAGCTGGTTCCGGCATGTCCGGCAGATGATTCCGGAGTGTCCGCCAAGTGGTTCTGGCATACCCAGCAGGTGATTTTGGCGTGTCAGGGAGGTGGTACCGGTGAGTCGAGCAGGTGGTTCCGGCGTGCTCAGCAGGTGGTTCAGGCGGTTCTGGCAGGTGGTATCCGTCTGTTCGGGGTGTGGTTCCAGCATCTCATGAACACGTTTCTGGCACGTATGAGATGTGGTTCCGGCCGGCCCGACAGGTGTTTCCACAGTGTCCGCCAAGTGGTACTGGCGTAGTTGGCAGGTGATTTTGGCATGACCGGCAGGTGGTTCCAGCAAGCCCGGCAGGTGATTCCGAAGTGTTCCCCAACTGGTTGTGGCGTAGCCGGCAGGTGATTTTTGCGTGATCGGCAGGTGGTTCTGGCGAGTCGAGCAGGTGGTTCCGGCGTGCTCGGCTGGTGCTTCCGGGGTCATTGGCACGGGGTTCTGGCATGTCTGAGAGGTGGTTCCTGCATGCCCGGCAAGTGATTCCGGAGTGTTCGCCAAGTGGTTCTGGCATAGTCGGCAGGTGATTTTGGCATGTCCGGCAGGTGGTTCAGGCGAGTTGAGCAGGTGGTTCCAACGTGCTTGGCAGGTGCTTCCGGCGTCTCCGGCACGTGTTTCTGGCACATCTGACAGGTGGTTCCGGCATGCCCGAAAGGTGATTCCGGTGTGTCCGGTAGGTGGTTCCAGCCTGCACGGCATGTGGTTCTGGTACGTCTCAGAGGTGGTTGCGCATGCCCAACAGGTGATTCCGGACTGTCCGCCACATGGTTCTGGCACGTCTGAGAGGTGGTTCCGGCATGCCCGGCAGGTCATCCCAGAGAGTCCTCCAAGTGGTTCTGGCATAACACGCAGGTGATTTTGGCGTGTCTGGCAGGTTGTTCCGTTGTGCTTGGCAGGTGGTCCAGGCTTGGCCGGCAGGTGGTTCCAGACTGTCCAGGACGTGTTTCCAGCTTCTCCGGCAGGTGGTTCTGGTACGTCTGAGAGGTGGTTCCGCCATGGCTGGCAGGTGATTCCGGACCGTCCCCCAGGTGGTTCTGGCATAGCCAGCAGTTGATATTGGCCTGTCCGGCAGGTGGTTCCAGCGAGTCGAACAGGTGGCTCCGGCGTGCTCGGCAGGTGGTTCCGGTCTGTCCGGTAGGTGATTCCGGCGTGTCCGGCACGTGCTTCCGGCACGTCTGAGAGGTGGTTCCGGCATGCGCGACAGGTGGTTTCGGAGTGTCCGCCAGGTGGTTCTGGCGTACCCGGCAGGTGATTTTGGCGTGTCCGGCAGGTGTTTCTGGCGAGTCGAGCAGGTGGCTCCGGCATGCTCGGCAGGTGCTTCCGGCGTCTCCGGCACGTGGTTCTGGTGTGTCTGAGAGCTGGTTCCGGCATGTCCGGCAGATGATTCCGGAGTGTCCGCCAAGTGGTTCTGGCATACCCGGCTGGTGATTTGGGCATGTCAGGTAGGTGGTTCCGGCGAGTCGAGCAGGTGGCTCCGGCGTGCTCGGCAGGTTGTTCAGACGGGTCTGGCAGGTGTTTTCCGTCTGTTCGGGGTGTGGTTCCAGCATCTCATGCACATGGTTCTGGCACGTCTGAGATGTGATTCCGGCCGGCCCGACAGGTGTTTCCACAGTCTCCGCCAAGTGGTACTGGCGTAGTTGGCAGGTGATTTTGGCATGACCGGCAGGTGGTTCCAGCAAGCCCGGCAGGTGATTCCGAAGTGTTCCCCAACTGGTTGTGGCGTAGCCGGCAGGTGATTTTTGCGTGTCCGGCAGGCGGTTCTGGCGAGTCGAGCAGGTGGTTCCGGCGTGCTCGGCAGGTGCTTCCGGGGTCATTGGCACGTGGTTCTGGCATATCTGAGAGGTGGTTCCGGCATGCCCGGCAGGTGATTCCGGAGTGTTCGCCAAGTGTTTCCGGCGTAGCCGGCAGGTGATTTTGCATGTCCAGCGGTCGTTCCGGCGGGTCGAGCCGGTGGTTCCGGCGTGTCCGGCAGGTGGTTCCGGTCTGTCCGGCAGGTGGTTGTGTGGTGTCCGGCACGAGGATCAGTCTGAGAGGCTGTGCCGGCATGCCCCTCACGTGATTCCGGCTTGTCCCCGAAGTGGTGCTGGTGTAGCGGTCAGGTGATTTTGGCGTGTCCGGCAGGTGGTTCAGGCGAGTTGAGCAGGTGGTTGCGACGTGCTCGACAGGTGCTTCCGGCGTCTCCGGCACGTGCTTCTGGCACATCTGACTGGTGGTTCCGGCATGCCCAAAAGTTGATTCCGGTATGTCCAGTAGGTGGTTCCGGCGTGCACGGCACGTGGTTCTGGTACGTCTCAGATGTGGTTGCGCATGCCCAACAGGTGATTCCGGACTGTCCGCCACATGGATCTGGCACGTCTGAGAGGTGGTTCCGGCATGCCCGGCAGGTCATCCCAGAGAGTCCTCCAAGTGGTTCTGCCATAACACGCAGGTGATTTTGGCGTGTCTGGCAGGTTGTTCCGTTGTGCTTGGCAGGTGGTTCAGGCTTGGCCGGCAGGTGGTTCCAGACTGTCCAGGACGTGTTTCCAGCTTCTCCGGCAGGTGGTTCTGGTACGTCTGAGAGGTGGTTCCGCCATGGCTGGCAGGTGATTCCGGACCGTCCCCCAGGTGGTTCTGGCATAGCCAGCAGTTGATATTGGCCTGTCCGGCAGGTGGTTCCAGCGAGTCGAACAGGTGGCTCCGGCGTGCTCGGCAGGTGGTTCCGGTCTGTCCGGTAGGTGATTCCAGGGTGTCCGGCACATGCTTCCGGCACGTCTGAGAGGTGGTTCCGGCATGCGCGACAGGTGGTTTCGGAGTGTCCGCCAGGTGGTTCTGGCGTACCCGGCAGGTGATTTTGGCGTGTCCGGCAGGTGTTTCTGGCGAGTCGAGCAGGTGGCTCCGGCATGCTCGGCAGGTGCTTCCGGCGTCTCCGGCACGTGGTTCTGGTGTGTCTGAGAGCTGGTTCCGGCATGTCCGGCAGATGATTCCGGAGTGTCCGCCAAGTGGTTCTGGCATACCCAGCAGGTGATTTTGGCGTGTCAGGGAGGTGGTACCGGTGAGTCGAGCAGGTGGTTCCGGCGTGCTCAGCAGGTGGTTCAGGCGGTTCTGGCAGGTGGTATCCGTCTGTTCGGGGTGTGGTTCCAGCATCTCATGAACACGTTTCTGGCACGTATGAGATGTGGTTCCGGCCGGCCCGACAGGTGTTTCCACAGTGTCCGCCAAGTGGTACTGGCGTAGTTGGCAGGTGATTTTGGCATGACCGGCAGGTGGTTCCAGCAAGCCCGGCAGGTGATTCCGAAGTGTTCCCCAACTGGTTGTGGCGTAGCCGGCAGGTGATTTTTGCGTGTCCGGCAGGTGGTTCTGGCGAGTCGAGCAGGTGGTTCCGGCGTGCTCGGCAGGTGCTTCCGGGGTCATTGGCACGTGGTTCTGGCATATCTGAGAGGTGGTTCCGGCATGCCCGGCAGGTGATTCCGGAGTGTTCGCCAAGTGTTTCCGGCGTAGCCGGCAGGTGATTTTGCATGTCCAGCGGTCGTTCCGGCGGGTCGAGCCGGTGGTTCCGGCGTGTCCGGCAGGTGGTTCCGGTCTGTCCGGCAGGTGGTTCTGTGGTGTCCGGCACGAGGTTCAGTCTGAGAGGCTGTGCCGGCATGCCCCTCACGTGATTCCGGCTTGTCCCCGAAGTGGTGCTGGTGTAGCGGGCAGGTGATTTTGGCGTGTCCGGCAGGTGGTTCAGGCGAGTTGAGCAGGTGGTTGCGACGTGCTCGGCAGGTGCTTCCGGCGTCTCCGGCACGTGTTTCTGGCACATCTGACTGGTGGTTCCGGCATGCCCAAAAGTTGATTCCGGTCTGTCCGGTAGGTGGTTCCGGCGTGCACGGCACGTGGTTCTGGTACGTCTCAGAGGTGGTTGCGTATGCCCAACAGGTGATTCCGGACTGTCCGCCACGTGCTTCTGGCACGTCTGAGAGGTGGTTCCAACATGCCCGGCAGGTCATTTCGGAGAGTCGTCCAAGTGGTTCTGGCGTAGCCCGCGGGTGATTTTGGCGTGTCCGGCAGGTGGTTCCGCCGTGCTCGGCAGGTGGTTCAGGCATGGCCGTCACGTGGTTCCAGTCTGTCCAGGACGTGTTTCCAGCTTCTCCGGCAGGTGGTTCTGGTACGTCTGAGAGGTGGTTCCGCCATGGCTGGCAGGTGATCCCGGACTGTCCCCCAGGTGGTTCTGGCATAGCCAGCAGTTGATATTGGCCTGTCCGGCAGGTGGTTCCAGCGAGTCGAACAGGTGTCTCCGGCGTTCTTGGCAGGTGGTTCCGGTCTGTCCGGTAGGTGTTTCCGGCGTGTCTGGCACGTGCTTCCGGCACGTCTGAGAGGTGGTTCTGGCATGCGCGGCAGGTGATTCCGTAGTGTCCGCCAGGTGGTTCTGGCATACCCGGCAGGTGATTTTGTCGTGTCCGGCAGGTGTTTCTGGTGAGTCGAGCAGGTGGCTCCGGCATGCTCGGCAGGTGCTTCCGGCATCTCCGGCACTTGGTTCTGGTGCGTCTGAGAGCTGGTTCCGGCATGTCCGGCAGATGATTCCGGAGTGTCCGCCAAGTGGTTCTGGCATACCCAGCAGGTGATTTTGGCGTGTCAGGGAGGTGGTACCGGTGAGTCGAGCAGGTGGTTCCGGCGTGCTCAGCAGGTGGTTCAGGCGGTTCTGGCAGGTGGTATCCGTCTGTTCGGGGTGTGGTTCCAGCATCTCATGAACACGTTTCTGGCACGTCTGAGATGTGGTTCCAGCCGGCCCGACAGGTGTTTCCGCAGTGTCCGCCAAGCGGTTCTGGCGTAGTTGGCAGGTGATTTTGGCATGACTGGCAGGTGGTTCCAGCAAGCCTGGCAGGTGATTCCAAAGTGTTCACCAACTGGTTGTGGCGTAGCCGGCAGGTGATTTTTGCGTGATCGGCAGGTGGTTCTGGCGAGTCGAGCAGGTGGTTCCGGCGTGCTCGGCTGGTGCTTCCAGGGTCATTGGCACGGGGTTCTGGCATGTCTAAGAGGTGGTTCCTGCATGCCCGGCAAGTGATTCCGGAGTGTTCGCCAAGTGATTCTGGCATAGTCGGCAGGTGATTTTGGCATGTCCGGCAGGTGGTTCAGGCGAGTTGAGCAGGTGGTTCCAACGTGCTTGGCAGGTGCTTCCGGCGTCTCCGGCACGTGTTTCTGGCACATCTGACAGGTGGATCCGGCATGCCCGAAAGGTGATTCCGGTCTGTCCGGTAGGTGGTTCCAGCCTGCACGGCATGTGGTTCTGGTACGTCTCAGAGGTGGTTGCGCATGCCCAACAGGTGATTCCGGACTGTCCGCCACATGGTTCTGGCACGTCTGAGAGGTGGTTCCGGCATGCCCGGCAGGTCATCCCAGAGAGTCCTCCAAGTGGTTCTGGCATAACACGCAGGTGATTTTGGCGTGTCTGGCAGGTTGTTCCGTTGTGCTTGGCAGGTGGTTCAGGCTTGGCCGGCAGGTGGTTCCAGACTGTCCAGGACGTGTTTCCAGCTTCTCCGGCAGGTGGTTCTGGTACGTCTGAGAGGTGGTTCCGCCATGGCTGGCAGGTGATTCCGGACCGTCCCCCAGGTGGTTCTGGCATAGCCAGCAGTTGATATTGGCCTGTCCGGCAGGTGGTTCCAGCAAGTCGAACAGGTGGCTCCGGCGTGCTCAGCAGGTGGTTCCGGTCTGTCCGGTAGGTGATTCCGGCGTGTCCGGCACGTGCTTCCGGCACGTCTCAGAGGTGGTTCCGGCATGCGCGACAGGTGATTCCGTAGTGTCCGCCAGGTGGTTCTGGCGTACCCGGCAGGTGATTTTGGCGTGTCCGGCAGGTGTTTCTGGCGAGTCGAGCAGGTGGCTCCGGCATGCTCGGCAGGTGCTTCCGGCGTCTCCGGCACGTGGTTCTGGTGTGTCTGAGAGCTGGTTCCGGCATGTCCGGCAGATGATTCCGGAGTGTCCGCCAAGTGGTTCTGGCATACCCGGCTGGTGATTTGGGCATGTCAGGTAGGTGGTTCCGGCGAGTCGAGCAGGTGGCTCCGGCGTGCTCGGCAGGTTGTTCAGATGGGTCTGGCAGGTGTTTTCCGTCTGTTCGGGGTGTGGTTCCAGCATCTCATGCACATGGTTCTGGCACGTCTGAGATGTGGTTCCGGCCGGCCCGACAGGTGTTTCCACAGTGTCCGCCAAGTGGTACTGGCGTAGTTGGCAGGTGATTTTGGCATGACCGGCAGGTGGTTCCAGCAAGCCCGGCAGGTGATTCCGAAGTGTTCCCCAACTGGTTGTGGCGAAGCCGGCAGGTGATTTTTGCGTGTCCGGCAGGCGGTTCTGGCGAGTCGAGCAGGTGGTTCCGGCGTGCTCAGCAGGTGCTTCCGGGGTCATTGGCACGTGGTTCTGGCATATCTGAGAGGTGGTTCCGGCATGCCTGGCAGGTGATTCCGGAGTGTTCGCCAAGTGTTTCCGGCGTAGCCGGCAGGTGATTTTGCATGTCCAGCGGTCGTTCCGGCGGGTCGAGCCGGTGGTTCCGGCGTGTCCGGCAGGTGGTTCCGGTCTGTCCGGCAGGTGGTTGTGTGGTGTCCGGCACGAGGTTCAGTCTGAGAGGCTGTGCCGGCATGCCCCTCACGTGATTCCGGCTTGTCCCCGAAGTGGTGCTGGTGTAGCGGGCAGGTGATTTTGGCGTGTCCGGCAGGTGGTTCAGGCGAGTTGAGCAGGTGGTTGCGACGTGCTCGGCAGGTGCTTCCGGCGTCTCCGGCACGTGTTTCTGGCACATCTGACTGGTGGTTCCGGCATGCCCAAAAGTTGATTCCGGTCTGTCCGGTAGGTGGTTCCGGCGTGCACGGCACGTGGTTCTGGTACGTCTCAGATGTGGTTGCGCATGCCCAACAGGTGATTCCGGACTGTCCGCCACATGGTTCTGGCACGTCTGAGAGGTGGTTCCAACATGCCCGGCAGGTCATCCCAGAGAGTCCTCCAAGTGGTTCTGGCATAACACGCAGGTGATTTTGGCGTGTCTGGCAGGTTGTTCCGTTGTGCTTGGCAGGTGGTTCAGGCTTGGCCGGCAGGTGGTTCCAGACTGTCCAGGACGTGTTTCCAGCTTCTCCGGCAGGTGGTTCTGGTACGTCTGAGAGGTGGTTCCGCCATGGCTGGCAGGTGATTCCGGACCGTCCCCCAGGTGGTTCTGGCATAGCCAGCAGTTGATATTGGCCTGTCCGGCAGGTGGTTCCAGCGAGTCGAACAGGTGGCTCCGGCGTGCTCGGCAGGTGGTTCCGGTCTGTCCGGTAGGAGATTCCAGGGTGTCCGGCACATGCTTCCGGCACGTCTGAGAGGTGGTTCCGGCATGCGCGACAGGTGGTTTCGGAGTGTCCGCCAGGTGGTTCTGGCGTACCCGGCAGGTGATTTTGGCGTGTCCGGCAGGTGTTTCTGGCGAGTCGAGCAGGTGGCTCCGGCATGCTCGGCAGGTGCTTCCGGCGTCTCCGGCACGTGGTTCTGGTGTGTCTGAGAGCTGGTTCCGGCATGTCCGGCAGATGATTCCGGAGTGTCCGCCAAGTGGTTCTGGCATACCCGGCTGGTGATTTGGGCATGTCAGGTAGGTGGTTCCGGCGAGTCGAGCAGGTGGCTCCGGCGTGCTCGGCAGGTTGTTCAGACGGGTCTGGCAGGTGTTTTCCGTCTGTTCGGGGTGTGGTTCCAGCATCTCATGCACATGGTTCTGGCACGTCTGAGATGTGGTTCCGGCCGGCCCGACAGGTGTTTCCACAGTGTCCGCCAAGTGGTACTGGCGTAGTTGGCAGGTGATTTTGGCATGACCGGCAGGTGGTTCCAGCAAGCCCGGCAGGTGATTCCGAAGTGTTCCCCAACTGGTTGTGGCGTAGCCGGCAGGTGATTTTTGCGTGTCCGGCAGGTGGTTCTGGCGAGTCGAGCAGGTGGTTCCGGCGTGCTCGGCAGGTGCTTCCGGGGTCATTGGCACGTGGTTCTGGCATATCTGAGAGGTGGTTCCGGCATGCCCGCAGGTGATTCCGGAGTGTTCGCCAAGTGTTTCCGGCGTAGCCGGCAGGTGATTTTGCATGTCCAGCGGTCGTTCCGGCGGGTCGAGCCGGTGGTTCCGGCGTGTCCGGCAGGTGGTTCCGGTCTGTCCGGCAGGTGGTTCTGTGGTGTCCGGCACGAGGTTCAGTCTGAGAGGCTGTGCCGGCATGCCCCTCACGTGATTCCGGCTTGTCCCCGAAGTGGTGCTGGTGTAGCGGGCAGGTGATTTTGGCGTGTCCGGCAGGTGGTTCAGGCGAGTTGAGCAGGTGGTTGCGACGTGCTCGGCAGGTGCTTCCGGCGTCTCCGGCACGTGTTTCTGGCACATCTGACTGGTGGTTCCGGCATGCCCAAAAGTTGATTCCGGTCTGTCCGGTAGGTGGTTCCGGCGTGCACGGCACGTGGTTCTGGTACGTGTCAGAGGTGGTTGCGTATGCCCAACAGGTGATTCCGGACTGTCCGCCACGTGCTTCTGGCACGTCTGAGAGGTGGTTCCAACATGCCCGGCAGGTCATTTCGGAGAGTCGTCCAAGTGGTTCTGGCGTAGCCCGCGGGTGATTTTGGCATCTCCGGCAGGTGGTTCCGCCGTGCTCGGCAGGTGCTTCAGGCATGGCCGTCACGTGGTTCCAGTCTGTCCAGGACGTGTTTCCAGCTTCTCCGGCAGGTGGTTCTGGTACGTCTGAGAGGTGGTTCCGCCATGGCTGGCAGGTGATCCCGGACTGTACCCCAGGTGGTTCTGGCATAGCCAGCAGTTGATATTGGCCTGTCCGGCAGGTGGTTCCAGAGAGTCGAACAGGTGGCTCCGGCGTTCTTGGCAGGTGGTTCCGGTCTGTCCGGTAGGTGTTTCCGGCGTGCCTGGAACGTGCTTCCGGTACGTCTGAGAGGTGGTTCCGGCATGCGCGGCAGGTGATTCCGTAGTGTCCGCCTGGTGGTTCTGGCATACCCGGCAGGTGATTTTGGCGTGTCCGGCAGGTGTTTCTGGCGAGTCGAGCAGGTGGCTCCGGCATGCTCGGCAGGTGCTTCCGGCGTCTCCGGCACTTGGTTCTGGTGCGTCTGAGAGCTGGTTCCGGCATGTCCGGCAGATGATTCCGGAGTGTCCGCCAAGTGGTTCTGGCATACCCAGCAGGTGATTTTGGCGTGTCAGGGAGGTGGTACCGGTGAGTCGAGCAGGTGGTTCCGGCGTGCTCAGCAGGTGGTTCAGGCGGTTCTGGCAGGTGGTATCCGTCTGTTCGGGGTGTGGTTCCAGCATCTCATGAACACGTTTCTGGCACGTCTGAGATGTGGTTCCGGCCGGCCCGACAGGTGTTTCCACAGTGTCCGCCAAGTGGTACTGGCGTAGTTGGCAGGTGATTTTGGCATGACCGGCAGGTGGTTCCAGCAAGCCCGGCAGGTGATTCCGAAGTGTTCCCCAACTGGTTGTGGCGTAGCCGGCAGGTGATTTTTGCGTGTCCGGCAGGTGGTTCTGGCGAGTCGAGCAGGTGGTTCCGGCGTGCTCGGCAGGTGCTTCCGGGGTCATTGGCACGGGGTTCTGGCATGTCTGAGAGGTGGTTCCTGCATGCCCGGCAAGTGATTCCGGAGTGTTCGCCAAGTGGTTCTGGCATAGTCGGCAGGTGATTTTGGCATGTCCGGCAGGTGGTTCAGGCGAGTTGAGCAGGTGGTTCCAACGTGCTTGGCAGGTGCTTCCGGCGTCTCCGGCACGTGTTTCTGGCACATCTGACAGGTGGTTCCGGCATGCCCGAAAGGTGATTCCGGTCTGTCCGGTAGGTGGTTCCAGCCTGCACGGCATGTGGTTCTGGTACGTCTCAGAGGTGGTTGCGCATGCCCAACAGGTGATTCCGGACTGTCCGCCACATGGTTCTGGCACGTCTGAGAGGTGGTTCCGGCATGCCCGGCAGGTCATCCCAGAGAGTCCTCCAAGTGGTTCTGGCATAACACGCAGGTGATTTTGGCGTGTCTGGCAGGTTGTTCCGTTGTGCTTGGCAGGTGGTTCAGGCTTGGCCGGCAGGTGGTTCCAGACTGTCCAGGACGTGTTTCCAGCTTCTCCGGCAGGTGGTTCTGGTACGTCTGAGAGGTGGTTCCGCCATGGCTGGCAGGTGATTCCGGACCGTCCCCCAGGTGGTTCTGGCATAGCCAGCAGTTGATATTGGCCTGTCCGGCAGGTGGTTCCAGCGAGTCGAACAGGTGGCTCCGGCGTGCTCGGCAGGTGGTTCCGGTCTGTCCGGTAGGTGATTCCGGCGTGTCCGGCACGTGCTTCCGGCACGTCTGAGAGGTGGTTCCGGCATGCGCGACAGGTGGTTTCGGAGTGTCCGCCAGGTGGTTCTGGCGTACCCGGCAGGTGATTTTGGCGTGTCCGGCAGGTGTTTCTGGCGAGTCAAGCAGGTGGCTCCGGCATGCTCGGCAGGTGCTTCCGGCGTCTCCGGCACGTGGTTCTGGTGTGTCTGAGAGCTGGTTCCGGCATGTCCGGCAGATGATTCCGGAGTGTCCGCCAAGTGGTTCTGGCATACCCGGCTGGTGATTTGGGCATGTCAGGTAGGTGGTTCCGGCGAGTCGAGCAGGTGGCTCCGGCGTGCTCGGCAGGTTGTTCAGACGGGTCTGGCAGGTGTTTTCCGTCTGTTCGGGGTGTGGTTCCAGCATCTCATGCAAATGGTTCTGGCACGTCTGAGATGTGATTCCGGCCGGCCCGACAGGTGTTTCCACAGTGTCCGCCAAGTGGTACTGGCGTAGTTGGCAGGTGATTTTGGCATGACCGGCAGGTGGTTCCAGCAAGCCCGGCAGGTGATTCCGAAGTGTTCCCCAACTGGTTGTGGCGTAGCCGGCAGGTGATTTTTGCGTGTCCGGCAGGTGGTTCTGGCGAGTCGAGCAGGTGGTTCCGGCGTGCTCGGCAGGTGCTTCCGGGGTCATTGGCACGTGGTTCTGGCATATCTGAGAGGTGGTTCCGGCATGCCCGGCAGGTGATTCCGGAGTGTTCGCCAAGTGTTTCCGGCGTAGCCGGCAGGTGATTTTGCATGTCCAGCGGTCGTTCCGGCGGGTCGAGCCGGTGGTTCCGGCGTGTCCGGCAGGTGGTTCCGGTCTGTCCGGCAGGTGGTTGTGTCGTGTCCGGCACGAGGATCAGTCTGAGAGGCTGTGCCGGCATGCCCCTCACGTGATTCCGGCTTGTCCCCGAAGTGGTGCTGGTGTAGCGGGCAGGTGATTTTGGCGTGTCCGGCAGGTGGTTCAGGCGAGTTGAGCAGGTGGTTGCGACGTGCTCGACAGGTGCTTCCGGCGTCTCCGGCACGTGTTTCTGGCACATCTGACTGGTGGTTTCGGCATGCCCAAAAGTTGATTCCGGTATGTCCAGTAGGTGGTTCCGGCGTGCACGGCACGTGGTTCTGGTACGTCTCAGATGTGGTTGCGCATGCCCAACAGGTGATTCCGGACTGTCCGCCACATGGTTCTGGCACGTCTGAGAGGTGGTTCCGGCATGCCCGGCAGGTCATCCCAGAGAGTCCTCCAAGTGGTTCTGGCATAACACGCAGGTGATTTTGGCGTGTCTGGCAGGTTGTTCCGTTGTGCTTGGCAGGTGGTTCAGGCTTGGCCGGCAGGTGGTTCCAGACTGTCCAGGACGTGTTTCCAGCTTCTCCGGCAGGTGGTTCTGGTACGTCTGAGAGGTGGTTCCGCCATGGCTGGCAGGTGATTCCGGACCGTCCCCCAGGTGGTTCTGGCATAGCCAGCAGTTGATATTGGCCTGTCCGGCAGGTGGTTCCAGCGAGTCGAACAGGTGGCTCCGGCGTGCTCGGCAGGTGGTTCCGGTCTGTCCGGTAGGTGATTCCGGCGTGTCCGGCACGTGCTTCCGGCACGTCTGAGAGGTGGTTCCGGCATGCGCGACAGGTGGTTTCGGAGTGTCCGCCAGGTGGTTCTGGCGTACCCGGCAGGTGATTTTGGCGTGTCCGGCAGGTGTTTCTGGCGAGTCGAGCAGGTGGCTCCGGCATGCTCGGCAGGTGCTTCCGGCGTCTCCGGCACGTGGTTCTGGTGTGTCTGAGAGCTGGTTCCGGCATGTCCGGCAGATGATTCCGGAGTGTCCGCCAAGTGGTTCTGGCATACCCGGCTGGTGATTTGGGCATGTCAGCTAGGTGGTTCCGGCGAGTCGAGCAGGTGGCTCCGGCGTGCTCGGCAGGTTGTTCAGACGGGTCTGGCAGGTGTTTTCCGTCTGTTCGGGGTGTGGTTCCAGCATCTCATGCACATGGTTCTGGCACGTCTGAGATGTGGTTCCGGCCGGCCCGACAGGTGTTTCCACAGTGTCCGCCAAGTGGTACTGGCGTAGTTGGCAGGTGATTTTGGCATGACCGGCAGGTGGTTCCAGCAAGCCCGGCAGGTGATTCCGAAGTGTTCCCCAACTGGTTGTGGCGTAGCCGGCAGGTGATTTTTGCGTGTCCGGCAGGTGGTTCTGGCGAGTCGAGCAGGTGGTTCCGGCGTGCTCGGCAGGTGCTTCCGGGGTCATTGGCACGTGGTTCTGGCATATCTGAGAGGTGGTTCCGGCATGCCCGCAGGTGATTCCGGAGTGTTCGCCAAGTGTTTCCGGCGTAGCCGGCAGGTGATTTTGCATGTCCAGCGGTCGTTCCGGCGGGTCGAGCCGGTGGTTCCGGCGTGTCCGGCAGGTGGTTCCGGTCTGTCCGGCAGGTGGTTCTGTGGTGTCCGGCACGAGGTTCAGTCTGAGAGGCTGTGCCGGCATGCCCCTCACGTGATTCCGGCTTGTCCCCGAAGTGGTGCTGGTGTAGCGGGCAGGTGATTTTGGCGTGTCCGGCAGGTGGTTCAGGCGAGTTGAGCAGGTGGTTGCGACGTGCTCGGCAGGTGCTTCCGGCGTCTCCGGCACGTGTTTCTGGCACATCTGACTGGTGGTTCCGGCATGCCCAAAAGTTGATTCCGGTCTGTCCGGTAGGTGGTTCCGGCGTGCACGGCACGTGGTTCTGGTACGTGTCAGAGGTGGTTGCGTATGCCCAACAGGTGATTCCGGACTGTCCGCCACGTGCTTCTGGCACGTCTGAGAGGTGGTTCCAACATGCCCGGCAGGTCATTTCGGAGAGTCGTCCAAGTGGTTCTGGCGTAGCCCGCGGGTGATTTTGGCATCTCCGGCAGGTGGTTCCGCCGTGCTCGGCAGGTGCTTCAGGCATGGCCGTCACGTGGTTCCAGTCTGTCCAGGACGTGTTTCCAGCTTCTCCGGCAGGTGGTTCTGGTACGTCTGAGAGGTGGTTCCGCCATGGCTGGCAGGTGATCCCGGACTGTACCCCAGGTGGTTCTGGCATAGCCAGCAGTTGATATTGGCCTGTCCGGCAGGTGGTTCCAGAGAGTCGAACAGGTGGCTCCGGCGTTCTTGGCAGGTGGTTCCGGTCTGTCCGGTAGGTGTTTCCGGCGTGCCTGGAACGTGCTTCCGGCACGTCTGAGAGGTGGTTCCGGCATGCGCGGCAGGTGATTCCGTAGTGTCCGCCTGGTGGTTCTGGCATACCCGGCAGGTGATTTTGGCGTGTCCGGCAGGTGTTTCTGGCGAGTCGAGCAGGTGGCTCCGGCATGCTCGGCAGGTGCTTCCGGCGTCTCCGGCACTTGGTTCTGGTGCGTCTGAGAGCTGGTTCCGGCATGTCCGGCAGATGATTCCGGAGTGTCCGCCAAGTGGTTCTGGCATACCCAGCAGGTGATTTTGGCGTGTCAGGGAGGTGGTACCGGTGAGTCGAGCAGGTGGTTCCGGCGTGCTCAGCAGGTGGTTCAGGCGGTTCTGGCAGGTGGTATCCGTCTGTTCGGGGTGTGGTTCCAGCATCTCATGAACACGTTTCTGGCACGTCTGAGATGTGGTTCCGGCCGGCCCGACAGGTGTTTCCACAGTGTCCGCCAAGTGGTACTGGCGTAGTTGGCAGGTGATTTTGGCATGACCGGCAGGTGGTTCCAGCAAGCCCGGCAGGTGATTCCGAAGTGTTCCCCAACTGGTTGTGGCGTAGCCGGCAGGTGATTTTTGCGTGTCCGGCAGGTGGTTCTGGCGAGTCGAGCAGGTGGTTCCGGCGTGCTCGGCAGGTGCTTCCGGGGTCATTGGCACGGGGTTCTGGCATGTCTGAGAGGTGGTTCCTGCATGCCCGGCAAGTGATTCCGGAGTGTTCGCCAAGTGGTTCTGGCATAGTCGGCAGGTGATTTTGGCATGTCCGGCAGGTGGTTCAGGCGAGTTGAGCAGGTGGTTCCAACGTGCTTGGCAGGTGCTTCCGGCGTCTCCGGCACGTGTTTCTGGCACATCTGACAGGTGGTTCCGGCATGCCCGAAAGGTGATTCCGGTCTGTCCGGTAGGTGGTTCCAGCCTGCACGGCATGTGGTTCTGGTACGTCTCAGAGGTGGTTGCGCATGCCCAACAGGTGATTCCGGACTGTCCGCCACATGGTTCTGGCACGTCTGAGAGGTGGTTCCGGCATGCCCGGCAGGTCATCCCAGAGAGTCCTCCAAGTGGTTCTGGCATAACACGCAGGTGATTTTGGCGTGTCTGGCAGGTTGTTCCGTTGTGCTTGGCAGGTGGTTCAGGCTTGGCCGGCAGGTGGTTCCAGACTGTCCAGGACGTGTTTCCAGCTTCTCCGGCAGGTGGTTCTGGTACGTCTGAGAGGTGGTTCCGCCATGGCTGGCAGGTGATTCCGGACCGTCCCCCAGGTGGTTCTGGCATAGCCAGCAGTTGATATTGGCCTGTCCGGCAGGTGGTTCCAGCGAGTCGAACAGGTGGCTCCGGCGTGCTCGGCAGGTGGTTCCGGTCTGTCCGGTAGGTGATTCCGGCGTGTCCGGCACGTGCTTCCGGCACGTCTGAGAGGTGGTTCCGGCATGCGCGACAGGTGGTTTCGGAGTGTCCGCCAGGTGGTTCTGGCGTACCCGGCAGGTGATTTTGGCGTGTCCGGCAGGTGTTTCTGGCGAGTCGAGCAGGTGGCTCCGGCATGCTCGGCAGGTGCTTCCGGCGTCTCCGGCACGTGGTTCTGGTGTGTCTGAGAGCTGGTTCCGGCATGTCCGGCAGATGATTCCGGAGTGTCCGCCAAGTGGTTCTGGCATACCCGGCTGGTGATTTGGGCATGTCAGGTAGGTGGTTCCGGCGAGTCGAGCAGGTGGCTCCGGCGTGCTCGGCAGGTTGTTCAGACGGGTCTGGCAGGTGTTTTCCGTCTGTTCGGGGTGTGGTTCCAGCATCTCATGCAAATGGTTCTGGCACGTCTGAGATGTGATTCCGGCCGGCCCGACAGGTGTTTCCACAGTGTCCGCCAAGTGGTACTGGCGTAGTTGGCAGGTGATTTTGGCATGACCGGCAGGTGGTTCCAGCAAGCCCGGCAGGTGATTCCGAAGTGTTCCCCAACTGGTTGTGGCGTAGCCGGCAGGTGATTTTTGCGTGTCCGGCAGGTGGTTCTGGCGAGTCGAGCAGGTGGTTCCGGCGTGCTCGGCAGGTGCTTCCGGGGTCATTGGCACGTGGTTCTGGCATATCTGAGAGGTGGTTCCGGCATGCCCGGCAGGTGATTCCGGAGTGTTCGCCAAGTGTTTCCGGCGTAGCCGGCAGGTGATTTTGCATGTCCAGCGGTCGTTCCGGCGGGTCGAGCCGGTGGTTCCGGCGTGTCCGGCAGGTGGTTCCGGTCTGTCCGGCAGGTGGTTGTGTCGTGTCCGGCACGAGGATCAGTCTGAGAGGCTGTGCCGGCATGCCCCTCACGTGATTCCGGCTTGTCCCCGAAGTGGTGCTGGTGTAGCGGGCAGGTGATTTTGGCGTGTCCGGCAGGTGGTTCAGGCGAGTTGAGCAGGTGGTTGCGACGTGCTCGACAGGTGCTTCCGGCGTCTCCGGCACGTGTTTCTGGCACATCTGACTGGTGGTTTCGGCATGCCCAAAAGTTGATTCCGGTATGTCCAGTAGGTGGTTCCGGCGTGCACGGCACGTGGTTCTGGTACGTCTCAGATGTGGTTGCGCATGCCCAACAGGTGATTCCGGACTGTCCGCCACATGGTTCTGGCACGTCTGAGAGGTGGTTCCGGCATGCCCGGCAGGTCATCCCAGAGAGTCCTCCAAGTGGTTCTGGCATAACACGCAGGTGATTTTGGCGTGTCTGGCAGGTTGTTCCGTTGTGCTTGGCAGGTGGTTCAGGCTTGGCCGGCAGGTGGTTCCAGACTGTCCAGGACGTGTTTCCAGCTTCTCCGGCAGGTGGTTCTGGTACGTCTGAGAGGTGGTTCCGCCATGGCTGGCAGGTGATTCCGGACCGTCCCCCAGGTGGTTCTGGCATAGCCAGCAGTTGATATTGGCCTGTCCGGCAGGTGGTTCCAGCGAGTCGAACAGGTGGCTCCGGCGTGCTCGGCAGGTGGTTCCGGTCTGTCCGGTAGGTGATTCCGGCGTGTCCGGCACGTGCTTCCGGCACGTCTGAGAGGTGGTTCCGGCATGCGCGACAGGTGGTTTCGGAGTGTCCGCCAGGTGGTTCTGGCGTACCCGGCAGGTGATTTTGGCGTGTCCGGCAGGTGTTTCTGGCGAGTCGAGCAGGTGGCTCCGGCATGCTCGGCAGGTGCTTCCGGCGTCTCCGGCACGTGGTTCTGGTGTGTCTGAGAGCTGGTTCCGGCATGTCCGGCAGATGATTCCGGAGTGTCCGCCAAGTGGTTCTGGCATACCCGGCTGGTGATTTGGGCATGTCAGCTAGGTGGTTCCGGCGAGTCGAGCAGGTGGCTCCGGCGTGCTCGGCAGGTTGTTCAGACGGGTCTGGCAGGTGTTTTCCGTCTGTTCGGGGTGTGGTTCCAGCATCTCATGCACATGGTTCTGGCACGTCTGAGATGTGGTTCCGGCCGGCCCGACAGGTGTTTCCACAGTGTCCGCCAAGTGGTACTGGCGTAGTTGGCAGGTGATTTTGGCATGACCGGCAGGTGGTTCCAGCAAGCCCGGCAGGTGATTCCGAAGTGTTCCCCAACTGGTTGTGGCGTAGCCGGCAGGTGATTTTTGCGTGTCCGGCAGGTGGTTCTGGCGAGTCGAGCAGGTGGTTCCGGCGTGCTCGGCAGGTGCTTCCGGGGTCATTGGCACGTGGTTCTGGCATATCTGAGAGGTGGTTCCAGCATGCCCGCAGGTGATTCCGGAGTGTTCGCCAAGTGTTTCCGGCGTAGCCGGCAGGTGATTTTGCATGTCCAGCTGTCGTTCCGGCGGGTCGAGCCGGTGGTTCCGGCGTGTCCGGCAGGTGGTTCCGGTCTGTCCGGCAGGTGGTTCTGTGGTGTCCGGCACGAGGTTCAGTCTGAGAGGCTGTGCCGGCATGCCCCTCACGTGATTCCGGCTTGTCCCCGAAGTGGTGCTGGTGTAGCGGGCAGGTGATTTTGGCGTGTCCGGCAGGTGGTTCAGGCGAGTTGAGCAGGTGGTTGCGACGTGCTCGGCAGGTGCTTCCGGCGTCTCCGGCACGTGTTTCTGGCACATCTGACTGGTGGTTCCGGCATGCCCAAAAGTTGATTCCGGTCTGTCCGGTAGGTGGTTCCGGCGTGCACGGCACGTGGTTCTGGTACGTGTCAGAGGTGGTTGCGTATGCCCAACAGGTGATTCCGGACTGTCCGCCACGTGCTTCTGGCACGTCTGAGAGGTGGTTCCAACATGCCCGGCAGGTCATTTCGGAGAGTCGTCCAAGTGGTTCTGGCGTAGCCCGCGGGTGATTTTGGCATCTCCGGCAGGTGGTTCCGCCGTGCTCGGCAGGTGCTTCAGGCATGGCCGTCACGTGGTTCCAGTCTGTCCAGGACGTGTTTCCAGCTTCTCCGGCAGGTGGTTCTGGTACGTCTGAGAGGTGGTTCCGCCATGGCTGGCAGGTGATCCCGGACTGTACCCCAGGTGGTTCTGGCATAGCCAGCAGTTGATATTGGCCTGTCCGGCAGGTGGTTCCAGAGAGTCGAACAGGTGGCTCCGGCGTTCTTGGCAGGTGGTTCCGGTCTGTCCGGTAGGTGTTTCCGGCGTGCCTGGAACGTGCTTCCGGCACGTCTGAGAGGTGGTTCCGGCATGCGCGGCAGGTGATTCCGTTGTGTCCGCCTGGTGGTTCTGGCATACCCGGCAGGTGATTTTGGCGTGTCCGGCAGGTGTTTCTGGCGAGTCGAGCAGGTGGCTCCGGCATGCTCGGCAGGTGCTTCCGGCGTCTCCGGCACTTGGTTCTGGTGCGTCTGAGAGCTGGTTCCGGCATGTCCGGCAGATGATTCCGGAGTGTCCGCCAAGTGGTTCTGGCATACCCAGCAGGTGATTTTGGCGTGTCAGGGAGGTGGTACCGGTGAGTCGAGCAGGTGGTTCCGGCGTGCTCAGCAGGTGGTTCAGGCGGTTCTGGCAGGTGGTATCCGTCTGTTCGGGGTGTGGTTCCAGCATCTCATGAACACGTTTCTGGCACGTCTGAGATGTGGTTCCGGCCGGCCCGACAGGTGTTTCCACAGTGTCCGCCAAGTGGTACTGGCGTAGTTGGCAGGTGATTTTGGCATGACCGGCAGGTGGTTCCAGCAAGCCCGGCAGGTGATTCCGAAGTGTTCCCCAACTGGTTGTGGCGTAGCCGGCAGGTGATTTTTGCGTGTCCGGCAGGTGGTTCTGGCGAGTCGAGCAGGTGGTTCCGGCGTGCTCGGCAGGTGCTTCCGGGGTCATTGGCACGTGGTTCTGGCATATCTGAGAGGTGGTTCCGGCATGCCCGGCAGGTGATTCCGGAGTGTTCGCCAAGTGTTTCCGGCGTAGCCGGCAGGTGATTTTGCATGTCCAGCGGTCGTTCCGGCGGGTCGAGCCGGTGGTTCCGGCGTGTCCGGCAGGTGGTTCCGGTCTGTCCGGCAGGTGGTTGTGTGGTGTCCGGCACGAGGTTCAGTCTGAGAGGCTGTGCCGGCATGCCCCTCACGTGATTCCGGCTTGTCCCCGAAGTGGTGCTGGTGTAGCGGGCAGGTGATTTTGGCGTGTCCGGCAGGTGGTTCAGGCGAGTTGAGCAGGTGGTTGCGACGTGCTCGGCAGGTGCTTCCGGCGTCTCCGGCACGTGTTTCTGGCACATCTGACTGGTGGTTCCGGCATGCCCAAAAGTTGATTCCGGTCTGTCCGGTAGGTGGTTCCGGCGTGCACGGCACGTGGTTCTGGTACGTCTCAGAGGTGGTTGCGTATGCCCAACAGGTGATTCCGGACTGTCCGCCACGTGCTTCTGGCACGTCTGAGAGGTGGTTCCAACATGCCCGGCAGGTCATTTCGGAGAGTCGTCCAAGTGGTTCTGGCGTAGCCCGCAGGTGATTTTGGCGTGTCCGGCAGGTGGTTCCGCCGTGCTCGGCAGGTGGTTCAGGCATGGCCGTCACGTGGTTCCAGTCTGTCCAGGACGTGTTTCCAGCTTCTCCGGCAGGTGGTTCTGGTACGTCTGAGAGGTGGTTCCGCCATGGCTGGCAGGTGATCCCGGACTGTCCCCCAGGTGGTTCTGGCATAGCCAGCAGTTGATATTGGCCTGTCCGGCAGGTGGTTCCAGCGAGTCGAACAGGTGTCTCCGGCGTTCTTGGCAGGTGGTTCCGGTCTGTCCGGTAGGTGTTTCCGGCGTGTCTGGCACGTGCTTCCGGCACGTCTGAGAGGTGGTTCTGGCATGCGCGGAAGGTGATTCCGTAGTGTCCGCCAGGTGGTTCTGGCATACCCGGCAGGTGATTTTGTCGTGTCCGGCAGGTGTTTCTGGTGAGTCGAGCAGGTGGCTCCGGCATGCTCGGCAGGTGCTTCCGGCATCTCCGGCACTTGGTTCTGGTGCGTCTGAGAGCTGGTTCCGGCATGTCCGGCAGATGATTCTGGAGTGTCCGCCAAGTGGTTCTGGCATACCCAGCAGGTGATTTTGGCGTGTCAGGGAGGTGGTACCGGTGAGTCGAGCAGGTGGTTCCGGCGTGCTCAGCAGGTGGTTCAGGCGCTTCTGGCAGGTGGTATCCGTCTGTTCGGGGTGTGGTTCCAGCATCTCATGAACACGTTTCTGGCACGTCTGAGATGTGGTTCCGGCCGGCCCGACAGGTGTTTCCGCAGTGTCCGCCAAGCGGTTCTGGCGTAGTTGGCAGGTGATTTTGGCATGACTGGCAGGTGGTTCCAGCAAGCCTGGCAGGTGATTCCAAAGTGTTCACCAACTGGTTGTGGCGTAGCCGGCAGGTGATTTTTGCGTGATCGGCAGGTGGTTCTGGCGAGTCGAGCAGGTGGTTCCGGCGTGCTCGGCTGGTGCTTCCGGGGTCATTGGCACGGGGTTCTGGCATGTCTGAGAGGTGGTTCCTGCATGCCCGGCAAGTGATTCCGGAGTGTTCGCCAAGTGGTTCTGGCATAGTCGGCAGGTGATTTTGGCATGTCCGGCAGGTGGTTCAGGCGAGTTGAGCAGGTGGTTCCAACGTGCGTGGCAGGTGCTTCCGGCGTCTCCGGCACGTGTTTCTGGCACATCTGACAGGTGGTTCCGGCATGCCCGAAAGGTGATTCCGGTCTGTCCGGTAGGTGGTTCCAGCCTGCACGGCATGTGGTTCTGGTACGTCTCAGAGGTGGTTGCGCATGCCCAACAGGTGATTCCGGACTGTCCGCCACATGGTTCTGGCACGTCTGAGAGGTGGTTCCGCCATGCCCGGCAGGTCATCCCAGAGAGTCCTCCAAGTGGTTCTGCCATAACACGCAGGTGATTTTGGCGTGTCTGGCAGGTTGTTCCGTTGTGCTTGGCAGGTGGTTCAGGCTTGGCCGGCAGGTGGTTCCAGACTGTCCAGGACGTGTTTCCAGCTTCTCCGGCAGGTGGTTCTGGTACGTCTGAGAGGTGGTTCCGCCATGGCTGGCAGGTGATTCCGGACCGTCCCCCAGGTGGTTCTGGCATAGCCAGCAGTTGATATTGGCCTGTCCGGCAGGTGGTTCCAGCGAGTCGAACAGGTGGCTCCGGCGTGCTCGGCAGGTGGTTCCGGTCTGTCCGGTAGGTGATTCCGGCGTGTCCGGCACGTGCTTCCGGCACGTCTGAGAGGTGGTTCCGGCATGCGCGACAGGTGGTTTCGGAGTGTCCGCCAGGTGGTTCTGGCGTACCCGGCAGGTGATTTTGGCGTGTCCGGCAGGTGTTTCTGGCGAGTCGAGCAGGTGGCTCCGGCATGCTCGGCAGGTGCTTCCGGCGTCTCCGGCACGTGGTTCTGGTGTGTCTGAGAGCTGGTTCCGGCATGTCCGGCAGATGATTCCGGAGTGTCCGCCAAGTGGTTCTGGCATACCCGGCTGGTGATTTGGGCATGTCAGGTAGGTGGTTCCGGCGAGTTGAGCAGGTGGCTCCGGCGTGCTCGGCAGGTTGTTCAGACGGGTCTGGCAGGTGTTTTCCGTCTGTTCGGGGTGTGGTTCCAGCATCTCATGCACATGGTTCTGGCACGTCTGAGATGTGGTTCCGGCCGGCCCGACAGGTGTTTCCACAGTGTCCGCCAAGTGGTACTGGCGTAGTTGGCAGGTGATTTTGGCATGACCGGCAGGTGGTTCCAGCAAGCCCGGCAGGTGATTCCGAAGTGTTCCCCAACTGGTTGTGGCGTAGCCGGCAGGTGATTTTTGCGTGTCCGGCAGGTGGTTCTGGCGAGTCGAGCAGGTGGTTCCGGCGTGCTCGGCAGGTGCTTCCGGGATCATTGGCACGTGGTTCTGGCATATCTGAGAGGTGGTTCCGGCATGCCCGGCAGGTGATTCCGGAGTGTTCGCCAAGTGTTTCCGGCGTAGCCGGCAGGTGATTTTGCATGTCCAGCGGTCGTTCCGGCGGGTCGAGCCGGTGGTTCCGGCGTGTCCGGCAGGTGGTTCCGGTCTGTCCGGCAGGTGGTTGTGTGGTGTCCGGCACGAGGATCAGTCTGAGAGGCTGTGCCGGCATGCCCCTCACGTGATTCCGGCTTGTCCCCGAAGTGGTGCTGGTGTAGCGGGCAGGTGATTTTGGCGTGTCCGGCAGGTGGTTCAGGCGAGTTGAGCAGGTGGTTGCGACGTGCTCGACAGGTGCTTCCGGCGTCTCCGGCACGTGTTTCTGGCACATCTGACTGGTGGTTCCGGCATGCCCAAAAGTTGATTCCGGTATGTCCAGTAGGTGGTTCCGGCGTGCACGGCACGTGGTTCTGGTACGTCTCAGATGTGGTTGCGCATGCCCAACAGGTGATTCCGGACTGTCCGCCACATGGTTCTGGCACGTCTGAGAGGTGGTTCCGGCATGCCCGGCAGGTCATCCCAGAGAGTCCTCCAAGTGGTTCTGGCATAACACGCAGGTGATTTTGGCGTGTCTGGCAGGTTGTTCCGTTGTGCTTGGCAGGTGGTTCAGGCTTGGCCGGCAGGTGGTTCCAGACTGTCCAGGACGTGTTTCCAGCTTCTCCGGCAGGTGGTTCTGGTACGTCTGAGAGGTGGTTCCGCCATGGCTGGCAGGTGATTCCGGACCGTCCCCCAGGTGGTTCTGGCATAGCCAGCAGTTGATATTGGCCTGTCCGGCAGGTGGTTCCAGCCAGTCGAACAGGTGGCTCCGGCGTGCTCGGCAGGTGGTTCCGGTCTGTCCGGTAGGTGATTCCAGGGTGTCCGGCACATGCTTCCGGCACGTCTGAGAGGTGGTTCCGGCATGCGCGACAGGTGGTTTCGGAGTGTCCGCCAGGTGGTTCTGGCGTACCCGGCAGGTGATTTTGGCGTGTCCGGCAGGTGTTTCTGGCGAGTCGAGCAGGTGGCTCCGGCATGCTCGGCAGGTGCTTCCGGCGTCTCCGGCACGTGGTTCTGGTGTGTCTCAGAGCTGGTTCCGGCATGTCCGGCAGATGATTCCGGAGTGTCCGCCAAGTGGTTCTGGCATACCCGGCTGGTGATTTGGGCATGTCAGGTAGGTGGTTCCGGCGAGTCGAGCAGGTGGCTCCGGCGTGCTCGGCAGGTTGTTCAGACGGGTCTGGCAGGTGTTTTCCGTCTGTTCGGGGTGTGGTTCCAGCATCTCATGCACATGGTTCTGGCACGTCTGAGATGTGGTTCCGGCCGGCCCGACAGGTGTTTCCACAGTGTCCGCCAAGTGGTACTGGCGTAGTTGGCAGGTGATTTTGGCATGACCGGCAGGTGGTTCCAGCAAGCCCGGCAGGTGATTCCGAAGTGTTCCCCAACTGGTTGTGGCGTAGCCGGCAGGTGATTTTTGCGTGTCCGGCAGGTGGTTCTGGCGAGTCGAGCAGGTGGTTCCGGCATGCTCGGCAGGTGCTTCCGGGGTCATTGGCACGTGGTTCTGGCATATCTGAGAGGTGGTTCCGGCATGCCCGCAGGTGATTCCGGAGTGTTCGCCAAGTGTTTCCGGCGTAGCCGGCAGGTGATTTTGCATGTCCAGCGGTCGTTCCGGCGGGTCGAGCCGGTGGTTCCGGCGTGTCCGGCAGGTGGTTCCGGTCTGTCCGGCAGGTGGTTGTGTGGTGTCCGGCACGAGGTTCAGTCTGAGAGGCTGTGCCGGCATGCCCCTCACGTGATTCCGGCTTGTCCCCGAAGTGGTGCTGGTGTAGCGGGCAGGTGATTTTGGCGTGTCCGGCAGGTGGTTCAGGCGAGTTGAGCAGGTGGTTGCGACGTGCTCGGCAGGTGCTTCCGGCGTCTCCGGCACGTGTTTCTGGCACATCTGACTGGTGGTTCCGGCATGCCCAAAAGTTGATTCCGGTCTGTCCGGTAGGTGGTTCCGGCGTGCACGGCACGTGGTTCTGGTACGTGTCAGAGGTGGTTGCGTATGCCCAACAGGTGATTCCGGACTGTCCGCCACGTGCTTCTGGCACGTCTGAGAGGTGGTTCCAACATGCCCGGCAGGTCATTTCGGAGAGTCGTCCAAGTGGTTCTGGCGTAGCCCGCAGGTGATTTTGGCGTGTCCGGCAGGTGGTTCCGCCGTGCTCGGCAGGTGGTTCAGGCATGGCCGTCACGTGGTTCCAGTCTGTCCAGGACGTGTTTCCAGCTTCTCCGGCAGGTGGTTCTGGTACGTCTGAGAGGTGGTTCCGCCATGGCTGGCAGGTGATCCCGGACTGTCCCCCAGGTGGTTCTGGCATAGCCAGCAGTTGATATTGGCCTGTCCGGCAGGTGGTTCCAGCGAGTCGAACAGGTGTCTCCGGCGTTCTTGGCAGGTGGTTCCGGTCTGTCCGGTAGGTGTTTCCGGCGTGTCTGGCACGTGCTTCCGGCACGTCTGAGAGGTGGTTCCGGCATGCGCGGCAGGTGATTCCGTAGTGTCCGCCAGGTGGTTCTGGCATACCCGGCAGGTGATTTTGTCGTGTCCGGCAGGTGTTTCTGGTGAGTCGAGCAGGTGGCTCCGGCATGCTCGGCAGGTGCTTCCGGCATCTCCGGCACTTGGTTCTGGTGCGTCTGAGAGCTGGTTCCGGCATGTCCGGCAGATGATTCCGGAGTGTCCGCCAAGTGGTTCTGGCATACCCAGCAGGTGATTTTGGCGTGTCAGGGAGGTGGTACCGGTGAGTCGAGCAGGTGGTTCCGGCGTGCTCAGCAGGTGGTTCAGGCGGTTCTGGCAGGTGGTATCCGTCTGTTCGGGGTGTGGTTCCAGCATCTCATGAACACGTTTCTGGCACGTCTGAGATGTGGTTCCAGCCGGCCCGACAGGTGTTTCCGCAGTGTCCGCCAAGCGGTTCTGGCGTAGTTGGCAGGTGATTTTGGCATGACTGGCAGGTGGTTCCAGCAAGCCTGGCAGGTGATTCCAAAGTGTTCACCAACTGGTTGTGGCGTAGCCGGCAGGTGATTTTTGCGTGATCGGCAGGTGGTTCTGGCGAGTCGAGCAGGTGGTTCCGGCGTGCTCGGCTGGTGCTTCCGGGGTCATTGGCACGGGGTTCTGGCATGTCTAAGAGGTGGTTCCTGCATGCCCGGCAAGTGATTCCGGAGTGTTCGCCAAGTGATTCTGGCATAGTCGGCAGGTGATTTTGGCATGTCCGGCAGGTGGTTCAGGCGAGTTGAGCAGGTGGTTCCAACGTGCTTGGCAGGTGCTTCCGGCGTCTCCGGCACGTGTTTCTGGCACATCTGACAGGTGGTTCCGGCATGCCCGAAAGGTGATTCCGGTCTGTCCGGTAGGTGGTTCCAGCCTGCACGGCATGTGGTTCTGGTACGTCTCAGAGGTGGTTGCGCATGCCCAACAGGTGATTCCGGACTGTCCGCCACATGGTTCTGGCACGTCTGAGAGGTGGTTCCGGCATGCCCGGCAGGTCATCCCAGAGAGTCCTCCAAGTGGTTCTGGCATAACACGCAGGTGATTTTGGCGTGTCTGGCAGGTTGTTCCGTTGTGCTTGGCAGGTGGTTCAGGCTTGGCCGGCAGGTGGTTCCAGACTGTCCAGGACGTGTTTCCAGCTTCTCCGGCAGGTGGTTCTGGTACGTCTGAGAGGTGGTTCCGCCATGGCTGGCAGGTGATTCCGGACCGTCCCCCAGGTGGTTCTGGCATAGCCAGCAGTTGATATTGGCCTGTCCGGCAGGTGGTTCCAGCAAGTCGAACAGGTGGCTCCGGCGTGCTCGGCAGGTGGTTCCGGTCTGTCCGGTAGGTGATTCCGGCGTGTCCGGCACGTGCTTCCGGCACGTCTGAGAGGTGGTTCCGGCATGCGCGACAGGTGATTCCGTAGTGTCCGCCAGGTGGTTCTGGCGTACCCGGCAGGTGATTTTGGCGTGTCCGGCAGGTGTTTCTGGCGAGTCGAGCAGGTGGCTCCGGGATGCTCGGCAGGTGCTTCCGGCGTCTCCGGCACGTGGTTCTGGTGTGTCTGAGAGCTGGTTCCGGCATGTCCGGCAGATGATTCCGGAGTGTCCGCCAAGTGGTTCTGGCATACCCGGCTGGTGATTTGGGCATGTCAGGTAGGTGGTTCCGGCGAGTCGAGCAGGTGGCTCCGGCGTGCTCGGCAGGTTGTTCAGACGGGTCTGGCAGGTGTTTTCCGTCTGTTCGGGGTGTGGTTCCAGCATCTCATGCACATGGTTCTGGCACGTCTGAGATGTGGTTCCGGCCGGCCCGACAGGTGTTTCCACAGTGTCCGCCAAGTGGTACTGGCGTAGTTGGCAGGTGATTTTGGCATGACCGGCAGGTGGTTCCAGCAAGCCCGGCAGGTGATTCCGAAGTGTTCCCCAACTGGTTGTGGCGTAGCCGGCAGGTGATTTTTGCGTGTCCGGCAGGTGGTTCTGGCGAGTCGAGCAGGTGGTTCCGGCGTGCTCGGCAGGTGCTTCCGGGGTCATTGGCACGTGGTTCTGGCATATCTGAGAGGTGGTTCCGGCATGCCCGCAGGTGATTCCGGAGTGTTCGCCAAGTGTTTCCGGCGTAGCCGGCAGGTGATTTTGCATGTCCAGCGGTCGTTCCGGCGGGTCGAGCCGGTGGTTCCGGCGTGTCCGGCAGGTGGTTCCGGTCTGTCCGGCAGGTGGTTCTGTGGTGTCCGGCACGAGGTTCAGTCTGAGAGGCTGTGCCGGCATGCCCCTCACGTGATTCCGGCTTGTCCCCGAAGTGGTGCTGGTGTAGCGGGCAGGTGATTTTGGCGTGTCCGGCAGGTGGTTCAGGCGAGTTGAGCAGGTGGTTGCGACGTGCTCGGCAGGTGCTTCCGGCGTCTCCGGCACGTGTTTCTGGCACATCTGACTGGTGGTTCCGGCATGCCCAAAAGTTGATTCCGGTCTGTCCGGTAGGTGGTTCCGGCGTGCACGGCACGTGGTTCTGGTACGTGTCAGAGGTGGTTGCGTATGCCCAACAGGTGATTCCGGACTGTCCGCCACGTGCTTCTGGCACGTCTGAGAGGTGGTTCCAACATGCCCGGCAGGTCATTTCGGAGAGTCGTCCAAGTGGTTCTGGCGTAGCCCGCGGGTGATTTTGGCATCTCCGGCAGGTGGTTCCGCCGTGCTCGGCAGGTGCTTCAGGCATGGCCGTCACGTGGTTCCAGTCTGTCCAGGACGTGTTTCCAGCTTCTCCGGCAGGTGGTTCTGGTACGTCTGAGAGGTGGTTCCGCCATGGCTGGCAGGTGATCCCGGACTGTACCCCAGGTGGTTCTGGCATAGCCAGCAGTTGATATTGGCCTGTCCGGCAGGTGGTTCCAGAGAGTCGAACAGGTGGCTCCGGCGTTCTTGGCATGTGGTTCCGGTCTGTCCGGTAGGTGTTTCCGGCGTGCCTGGAACGTGCTTCCGGCACGTCTGAGAGGTGGTTCCGGCATGCGCGGCAGGTGATTCCGTAGTGTCCGCCTGGTGGTTCTGGCATACCCGGCAGGTGATTTTGGCGTGTCCGGCAGGTGTTTCTGGCGAGTCGAGCAGGTGGCTCCGGCATGCTCGGCAGGTGCTTCCGGCGTCTCCGGCACTTGGTTCTGGTGCGTCTGAGAGCTGGTTCCGGCATGTCCGGCAGATGATTCCGGAGTGTCCGCCAAGTGGTTCTGGCATACCCAGCAGGTGATTGTGGCGTGTCAGGGAGGTGGTACCGGTGAGTCGAGCAGGTGGTTCCGGCGTGCTCAGCAGGTGGTTCAGGCGGTTCTGGCAGGTGGTATCCGTCTGTTCGGGGTGTGGTTCCAGCATCTCATGAACACGTTTCTGGCACGTCTGAGATGTGGTTCCGGCCGGCCCGACAGGTGTTTCCACAGTGTCCGCCAAGTGGTACTGGCGTAGTTGGCAGGTGATTTTGGCATGACCGGCAGGTGGTTCCAGCAAGCCCGGCAGGTGATTCCGAAGTGTTCCCCAACTGGTTGTGGCGTAGCCGGCAGGTGATTTTTGCGTGTCCGGCAGGTGGTTCTGGCGAGTCGAGCAGGTGGTTCCGGCGTGCTCGGCAGGTGCTTCCGGGGTCATTGGCACGTGGTTCTGGCATATCTGAGAGGTGGTTCCGGCATGCCCGGCAGGTGATTCCGGAGTGTTCGCCAAGTGTTTCCGGCGTAGCCGGCAGGTGATTTTGCATGTCCAGCGGTCGTTCCGGTGGGTCGAGCCGGTGGTTCCGGCGTGTCCGGCAGGTGGTTCCGGTCTGTCCGGCAGGTGGTTCTGTGGTGTCCGGCACGAGGTTCAGTCTGAGAGGCTGTGCCGGCATGCCCCTCACGTGATTCCGGCTTGTCCCCGAAGTGGTGCTGGTGTAGCGGGCAGGTGATTTTGGCGTGTCCGGCAGGTGGTTCAGGCGAGTTGAGCAGGTGGTTGCGACGTGCTCGGCAGGTGCTTCCGGCGTCTCCGGCACGTGTTTCTGGCACATCTGACTGGTGGTTCCGGCATGCCCAAAAGTTGATTCCGGTCTGTCCGGTAGGTGGTTCCGGCGTGCACGGCACGTGGTTCTGGTACGTGTCAGAGGTGGTTGCGTATGCCCAACAGGTGATTCCGGACTGTCCGCCACGTGCTTCTGGCACGTCTGAGAGGTGGTTCCAACATGCCCGGCAGGTCATTTCGGAGAGTCGTCCAAGTGGTTCTGGCGTAGCCAGCGGGTGATTTTGGCGTGTCCGGCAGGTGGTTCCGCCGTGCTCGGCAGGTGGTTCAGGCATGGCCGTCACGTGGTTCCAGTCTGTCCAGGACGTGTTTCCAGCTTCTCCGGCAGGTGGTTCTGGTACGTCTGAGAGGTGGTTCCGCCATGGCTGGCAGGTGATCCCGGACTGTCCCCCAGGTGGTTCTGGCATAGCCAGCAGTTGATATTGGCCTGTCCGGCAGGTGGTTCCAGCGAGTCGAACAGGTGGCTCCGGCGTTCTTGGCAGGTGGTTCCGGTCTGTCCGGTAGGTGTTTCCGGCGTGTCTGGCACGTGCTTCCGGCACGTCTGAGAGGTGGTTCTGGCATGCGCGGCAGGTGATACCGTAGTGTCCGCCAGGTGGTTCTGGCATACCCGGCAGGTGATTTTGTCGTGTCCGGCAGGTGTTTCTGGTGAGTCGAGCAGGTGGCTCCGGCATGCTCGGCAGGTGCTTCCGGCATCTCCGGCACTTGGTTCTGGTGCGTCTGAGAGCTGGTTCCGGCATGTCCGGCAGATGATTCCGGAGTGTCCGCCAAGTGGTTCTGGCATACCCAGCAGGTGATTTTGGCGTGTCAGGGAGGTGGTACCGGTGAGTCGAGCAGGTGGTTCCGGCGTGCTCAGCAGGTGGTTCAGGCGGTTCTGGCAGGTGGTATCCGTCTGTTCGGGGTGTGGTTCCAGCATCTCATGAACACGTTTCTGGCACGTCTGAGATGTGGTTCCGGCCGGCCCGACAGGTGTTTCCGCAGTGTCCGCCAAGCGGTTCTGGCGTAGTTGGCAGGTGATTTTGGCATGACCGGCAGGTGGTTCCAGCAAGCCCGGCAGGTGATTCCGAAGTGTTCCCCAACTGGTTGTGGCGTAGCCGGCAGGTGATTTTTGCGTGTCCGGCAGGTGGTTCTGGCGAGTCGAGCAGGTGGTTCCGGCGTGCTCGGCAGGTGCTTCCGGGGTCATTGGCACGTGGTTCTGGCATATCTGAGAGGTGGTTCCGGCATGCCCGGCAGGTGATTCCGGAGTGTTCGCCAAGTGTTTCCGGCGTAGCCGGCAGGTGATTTTGCATGTCCAGCGGTCGTTCCGGCGGGTCGAGCCGGTGGTTCCGGCGTGTCCGGCAGGTGGTTCCGGTCTGTCCGGCAGGTGGTTGTGTGGTGTCCGGCACGAGGATCAGTCTGAGAGGCTGTGCCAGCATGCCCCTCACGTGATTCCGGCTTGTCCCCGAAGTGGTGCTGGTGTAGTGGGCAGGTGATTTTGGCGTGTCCGGCAGGTGGTTCAGGCGAGTTGAGCAGGTGGTTGCGACGTGCTCGACAGGTGCTTCCGGCGTCTCCGGCACGTGTTTCTGGCACATCTGACAGGTGGTTCCGGCATGCCCGAAAGGTGATTCCGGTGTGTCCGGTAGGTGGTTCCAGCCTGCACGGCATGTTGTTCTGGTACGTCTCAGAGGTGGTTGCGCATGCCCAACAGGTGATTCCGGACTGTCCGCCACATGGTTCTGGCACGTCTGAGAGGTGGTTCCGGCATGCCCGGCAGGTCATCCCAGAGAGTCCTCCAAGTGGTTCTGGCATAACACGCAGGTGATTTTGGCGTGTCTGGCAGGTTGTTCCGTTGTGCTTGGCAGGTGGTTCAGGCTTGGCCGGCAGGTGGTTCCAGACTGTCCAGGACGTGTTTCCAGCTTCTCCGGCAGGTGGTTCTGGTACGTCTGAGAGGTGGTTCCGCCATGGCTGGCAGGTGATTCCGGACCGTCCCCCAGGTGGTTCTGGCATAGCCAGCAGTTGATATTGGCCTGTCCGGCAGGTGGTTCCAGCGAGTCGAACAGGTGGCTCCGGCGTGCTCGGCAGGTGGTTCCGGTCTGTCCGGTAGGTGATTCCAGGGTGTCCGGCACATGCTTCCGGCACGTCTGAGAGGTGGTTCCGGCATGCGCGACAGGTGGTTTCGGAGTGTCCGCCAGGTGGTTCTGGCGTACCCAGCAGGTGATTTTGGCGTGTCCGGCAGGTGTTTCTGGCGAGTCGAGCAGGTGGCTCCGGCATGCTCGGCAGGTGCTTCCGGCGTCTCCGGCACGTGGTTCTGGTGTGTCTGAGAGCTGGTTCCGGCATGTCCGGCAGATGATTCCGGAGTGTCCGCCAAGTGGTTCTGGCATACCCGGCTGGTGATTTGGGCATGTCAGGTAGGTGGTTCCGGCGAGTCGAGCAGGTGGCTCCGGCGTGCTCGGCAGGTTGTTCAGACGGGTCTGGCAGGTGTTTTCCGTCTGTTCGGGGTGTGGTTCCAGCATCTCATGCACATGGTTCTGGCACGTCTGAGATGTGGTTCCGGCCGGCCCGACAGGTGTTTCCACAGTGTCCGCCAAGTGGTACTGGCGTAGTTGGCAGGTGATTTTGGCATGACCGGCAGGTGGTTCCAGCAAGCCCGGCAGGTGATTCCGAAGTGTTCCCCAACTGGTTGTGGCGTAGCCGGCAGGTGATTTTTGCGTGTCCGGCAGGTGGTTCTGGCGAGTCGAGCAGGTGGTTCCGGCGTGCTCGGCAGGTGCTTCCGGGGTCATTGGCACGTGGTTCTGGCATATCTGAGAGGTGGTTCCGGCATGCCCGCAGGTGATTCCGGAGTGTTCGCAAGTGTTTCCGGCGTAGCCGGCAGGTGATTTTGCATGTCCAGCGGTCGTTCCGGCGGGTCGAGCCGGTGGTTCCGGCGTGTCCGGCAGGTGGTTCCGGTCTGTCCGGCAGGTGGTTCTGTGGTGTCCGGCACGAGGTTCAGTCTGAGAGGCTGTGCCGGCATGCCCCTCACGTGATTCCGGCTTGTCCCCGAAGTGGTGCTGGTGTAGCGGGCAGGTGATTTTGGCGTGTCCGGCAGGTGGTTCAGGCGAGTTGAGCAGGTGGTTGCGACGTGCTCGGCAGGTGCTTCCGGCGTCTCCGGCACGTGTTTCTGGCACATCTGACTGGTGGTTCCGGCATGCCCAAAAGTTGATTCCGGTCTGTCCGGTAGGTGGTTCCGGCGTGCACGGCACGTGGTTCTGGTACGTGTCAGAGGTGGTTGCGTATGCCCAACAGGTGATTCCGGACTGTCCGCCACGTGCTTCTGGCACGTCTGAGAGGTGGTTCCAACATGCCCGGCAGGTCATTTCGGAGAGTCGTCCAAGTGGTTCTGGCGAAGCCCGCGGGTGATTTTGGCATCTCCGGCAGGTGGTTCCGCCGTGCTCAGCAGGTGCTTCAGGCATGGCCGTCACGTGGTTCCAGTCTGTCCAGGACGTGTTTCCAGCTTCTCCGGCAGGTGGTTCTGGTACGTCTGAGAGGTGGTTCCGCCATGGCTGGCAGGTGATCCCGGACTGTACCCCAGGTGGTTCTGGCATAGCCAGCAGTTGATATTGGCCTGTCCGGCAGGTGGTTCCAGAGAGTCGAACAGGTGGCTCCGGCGTTCTTGGCAGGTGGTTCCGGTCTGTCCGGTAGGTGTTTCCGGCGTGCCTGGAACGTGCTTCCGGCACGTCTGAGAGGTGGTTCCGGCATGCGCGGCAGGTGATTCCGTTGTGTCCGCCTGGTGGTTCTGGCATACCCGGCAGGTGATTTTGGCGTGTCCGGCAGGTGTTTCTGGCGAGTCGAGCAGGTGGCTCCGGCATGCTCGGCAGGTGCTTCCGGCGTCTCCGGCACGTGGTTCTGGTGCGTCTGAGAGCTGGTTCCGGCATGTCCGGCAGATGATTCCGGAGTGTCCGCCAAGTGGTTCTGGCATACCCAGCAGGTGATTTTGGCGTGTCAGGGAGGTGGTACCGGTGAGTCGAGCAGGTGGTTCCGGCGTGCTCAGCAGGAGGTTCAGGCGGTTCTGGCAGGTGGTATCCGTCTGTTCGGGGTGTGGTTCCAGCATCTCATGAACACGTTTCTGGCACGTCTGAGATGTGGTTCCGGCCGGCCCGACAGGTGTTTCCACAGTGTCCGCCAAGTGGTACTGGCGTAGTTGGCAGGTGATTTTGGCATGACCGGCAGGTGGTTCCAGCAAGCCCGGCAGGTGATTCCGAAGTGTTCCCCAACTGGTTGTGGCGTAGCCGGCAGGTGATTTTTGCGTGTCCGGCAGGTGGTTCTGGCGAGTCGAGCAGGTGGTTCCGGCGTGCTCGGCAGGTGCTTCCGGGGTCATTGGCACGTGGTTCTGGCATATCTGAGAGGTGGTTCCGGCATGCCCGGCAGGTGATTCCGGAGTGTTCGCCAAGTGTTTCTGGCGTAGCCGGCAGGTGATTTTGCATGTCCAGCGGTCGTTCCGGCGGGTCGAGCCGGTGGTTCCGGCGTATCCGGCAGGTGGTTCCGGTCTGTCCGGCAGGTGGTTGTGTGGTGTCCGGCACGAGGATCAGTCTGAGAGTCCGTGCCGGCATGCCCCTCACGTGATTCCGGCTTGTCCCCGAAGTGGTGCTGGTGTAGCGGGCAGGTGATTTTGGCGTGTCCGGCAGGTGGTTCAGGCGAGTTGAGCAGGTGGTTGCGACGTGCTCGACAGGTGCTTCCGGCGTCTCCGGCACGTGTTTCTGGCACATCTGACTGGTGGTTCCGGCATGCCCAAAAGTTGATTCCGGTATGTCCAGTAGGTGGTTCCGGCGTGCACGGCACGTGGTTCTGGTACGTCTCAGATGTGGTTGCGCATGCCCAACAGGTGATTCCGGACTGTCCGCCACATGGTTCTGGCACGTCTGAGAGGTGGTTCCGGCATGCCCGGCAGGTCATCCCAGAGAGTCCTCCAAGTGGTTCTGGCATAACACGCAGGTGATTTTGGCGTGTCTGGCAGGTTGTTCCGTTGTGCTTGGCAGGTGGTTCAGGCTTGGCCGGCAGGTGGTTCCAGACTGTCCAGGACGTGTTTCCAGCTTCTCCGGCAGGTGGTTCTGGTACGTCTGAGAGGTGGTTCCGCCATGGCTGGCAGGTGATTCCGGACCGTCCCCCAGGTGGTTCTGGCATAGCCAGCAGTTGATATTGGCCTGTCCGGCAGGTGGTTCCAGCGAGTCGAACAGGTGGCTCCGGCGTGCTCGGCAGGTGGTTCCGGTCTGTCCGGTAGGTGATTCCAGGGTGTCCGGCACATGCTTCCGGCACGTCTGAGAGGTGGTTCCGGCATGCGCGACAGGTGGTTTCGGAGTGTCCGCCAGGTGGTTCTGGCGTACCCGGCAGGTGATTTTGGCGTGTCCGGCAGGTGTTTCTGGCGAGTCGAGCAGGTGGCTCCGGCATGCTCGGCAGGTGCTTCCGGCGTCTCCGGCACGTGGTTCTGGTGTGTCTGAGAGCTGGTTCCGGCATGTCCGGCAGATGATTCCGGAGTGTCCGCCAAGTGGTTCTGGCATACCCGGCTGGTGATTTGGGCATGTCAGCTAGGTGGTTCCGGCGAGTCGAGCAGGTGGCTCCGGCGTGCTCGGCAGGTTGTTCAGACGGGTCTGGCAGGTGTTTTCCGTCTGTTCGGGGTGTGGTTCCAGCATCTCATGCACATGGTTCTGGCACGTCTGAGATGTGGTTCCGGCCGGCCCGACAGGTGTTTCCACAGTGTCCGCCAAGTGGTACTGGCGTAGTTGGCAGGTGATTTTGGCATGACCGGCAGGTGGTTCCAGCAAGCCCGGCAGGTGATTCCGAAGTGTTCCCCAACTGGTTGTGGCGTAGCCGGCAGGTGATTTTTGCGTGTCCGGCAGGTGGTTCTGGCGAGTCGAGCAGGTGGTTCCGGCGTGCTCGGCAGGTGCTTCCGGGGTCATTGGCACGTGGTTCTGGCATATCTGAGAGGTGGTTCCGGCATGCCCGCAGGTGATTCCGGAGTGTTCGCCAAGTGTTTCCGGCGTAGCCGGCAGGTGATTTTGCATGTCCAGCGGTCGTTCCGGCGGGTCGAGCCGGTGGTTCCGGCGTGTCCGGCAGGTGGTTCCGGTCTGTCCGGCAGGTGGTTCTGTGGTGTCCGGCACGAGGTTCAGTCTGAGAGGCTGTGCCGGCATGCCCCTCACGTGATTCCGGCTTGTCCCCGAAGTGGTGCTGGTGTAGTGGGCAGGTGATTTTGGCGTGTCCGGCAGGTGGTTCAGGCGAGTTGAGCAGGTGGTTGCGACGTGCTCGGCAGGTGCTTCCGGCGTCTCCGGCACGTGTTTCTGGCACATCTGACTGGTGGTTCCGGCATGCCCAAAAGTTGATTCCGGTCTGTCCGGTAGGTGGTTCCGGCGTGCACGGCACGTGGTTCTGGTACGTGTCAGAGGTGGTTGCGTATGCCCAACAGGTGATTCCGGACTGTCCGCCACGTGCTTCTGGCACGTCTGAGAGGTGGTTCCAACATGCCCGGCAGGTCATTTCGGAGAGTCGTCCAAGTGGTTCTGGCGTAGCCCGCGGGTGATTTTGGCATCTCCGGCAGGTGGTTCCGCCGTGCTCGGCAGGTGCTTCAGGCACGGCCGTCACGTGGTTCCAGTCTGTCCAGGACGTGTTTCCAGCTTCTCCGGCAGGTGGTTCTGGTACGTCTGAGAGGTGGTTCCGCCATGGCTGGCAGGTGATCCCGGACTGTACCCCAGGTGGTTCTGGCATAGCCAGCAGTTGATATTGGCCTGTCCGGCAGGTGGTTCCAGAGAGTCGAACAGGTGGCTCCGGCGTTCTTGGCAGGTGGTTCCGGTCTGTCCGGTAGGTGTTTCCGGCGTGCCTGGAACGTGATTCCGGCACGTCTGAGAGGTGGTTCCGGCATGCGCGGCAGGTGATTCCGTTGTGTCCGCCTGGTGGTTCTGGCATACCCGGCAGGTGATTTTGGCGTGTCCGGCAGGTGTTTCTGGCGAGTCGAGCAGGTGGCTCCGGCATGCTCGGCAGGTGCTTCCGGCGTCTCCGGCACTTGGTTCTGGTGCGTCTGAGAGCTGGTTCCGGCATGTCCGGCAGATGATTCCGGAGTGTCCGCCAAGTGGTTCTGGCATACCCAGCAGGTGATTTTGGCGTGTCAGGGAGGTGGTACCGGTGAGTCGAGCAGGTGGTTCCGGCGTGCTCAGCAGGTGGTTCAGGCGGTTCTGGCAGGTGGTATCCGTCTGTTCGGGGTGTGGTTCCAGCATCTCATGAACACGTTTCTGGCACGTCTGAGATGTGGTTCCGGCCGGCCCGACAGGTGTTTCCACAGTGTCCGCCAAGTGGTACTGGCGTAGTTGGCAGGTGATTTTGGCATGACCGGCAGGTGGTTCCAGCAAGCCCGGCAGGTGATTCCGAAGTGTTCCCCAACTGGTTGTGGCGTAGCCGGCAGGTGATTTTTGCGTGTCCGGCAGGTGGTTCTGGCGAGTCGAGCAGGTGGTTCCGGCGTGCTCGGCAGGTGCTTCCGGGGTCATTGGCACGTGGTTCTGGCATATCTGAGAGGTGGTTCCGGCATGCCCGGCAGGTGATTCCGGAGTGTTCGCCAAGTGTTTCCGGCGTAGCCGGCAGGTGATTTTGCATGTCCAGCGGTCGTTCCGGCGGGTCGAGCCGGTGGTTCCGGCGTGTCCGGCAGGTGGTTCCGGTCTGTCCGGCAGGTGGTTCTGTGGTGTCCGGCACGAGGTTCAGTCTGAGAGGCTGTGCCGGCATGCCCCTCACGTGATTCCGGCTTGTCCCCGAAGTGGTGCTGGTGTAGCGGGCAGGTGATTTTGGCGTGTCCGGCAGGTGGTTCAGGCGAGTTGAGCAGGTGGTTGCGACGTGCTCGGCAGGTGCTTCCGGCGTCTCCGGCACGTGTTTCTGGCACATCTGACTGGTGGTTCCGGCATGCCCAAAAGTTGATTCCGGTCTGTCCGGTAGGTGGTTCCGGCGTGCACGGCACGTGGTTCTGGTACGTGTCAGAGGTGGTTGCGTATGCCCAACAGGTGATTCCGGACTGTCCGCCACGTGCTTCTGGCACGTCTGAGAGGTGGTTCCAACATGCCCGGCAGGTCATTTCGGAGAGTCGTCCAAGTGGTTCCGGCGTAGCCCGCGGGTGATTTTGGCGTGTCCGGCAGGTGGTTCCGCCGTGCTCGGCAGGTGGTTCAGGCATGGCCGTCACGTGGTTCCAGTCTGTCCAGGACGTGTTTCCAGCTTCTCCGGCAGGTGGTTCTGGTACGTCTGAGAGGTGGTTCCGCCATGGCTGGCAGGTGATCCCGGACTGTCCCCCAGGTGGTTCTGGCATAGCCAGCAGTTGATATTGGCCTGTCCGGCAGGTGGTTCCAGCGAGTCGAACAGGTGGCTCCGGCGTTCTTGGCAGGTGGTTCCGGTCTGTCCGGTAGGTGTTTCCGGCGTGTCTGGCACGTGCTTCCGGCACGTCTGAGAGGTGGTTCTGGCATGCGCGGAAGGTGATTCCGTAGTGTCCGCCAGGTGGTTCTGGCATACCCGGCAGGTGATTTTGTCGTGTCCGGCAGGTGTTTCTGGTGAGTCGAGCAGGTGGCTCCGGCATGCTCGGCAGGTGCTTCCGGCATCTCCGGCACTTGGTTCTGGTGCGTCTGAGAGCTGGTTCCGGCATGTCCGGCAGATGATTCCGGAGTGTCCGCCAAGTGGTTCTGGCATACCCAGCAGGTGATTTTGGCGTGTCAGGGAGGTGGTACCGGTGAGTCGAGCAGGTGGTTCCGGCGTGCTCAGCAGGTGGTTCAGGCGGTTCTGGCAGGTGGTATCCGTCTGTTCGGGGTGTGGTTCCAGCATCTCATGAACACGTTTCTGGCACGTCTGAGATGTGGTTCCAGCCGGCCCGACAGGTGTTTCCGCAGTGTCCGCCAAGCGGTTCTGGCGTAGTTGGCAGGTGATTTTGGCATGACTGGCAGGTGGTTCCAGCAAGCCTGGCAGGTGATTCCAAAGTGTTCACCAACTGGTTGTGGCGTAGCCGGCAGGTGATTTTTGCGTGATCGGCAGGTGGTTCTGGCGAGTCGAGCAGGTGGTTCCGGCGTGCTCGGCTGGTGCTTCCGGGGTCATTGGCACGGGGTTCTGGCATGTCTGAGAGGTGGTTCCTGCATGCCCGGCAAGTGATTCCGGAGTGTTCGCCAAGTGGTTCTGGCATAGTCGGCAGGTGATTTTGGCATGTCCGGCAGGTGGTTCAGGCGAGTTGAGCAGGTGGTTCCAACGTGCTTGGCAGGTGCTTCCGGCGTCTCCGGCACGTGTTTCTGGCACATCTGACAGGTGGTTCCGGTATGCCCGAAAGGTGATTCCGGTCTGTCCGGTAGGTGGTTCCAGCCTGCACGGCATGTGGTTCTGGTACGTCTCAGAGGTGGTTGCGCATGCCCAACAGGTGATTCCGGACTGTCCGCCACATGGTTCTGGCACGTCTGAGAGGTGGTTCCGGCATGCCCGGCAGGTCATCCCAGAGAGTCCTCCAAGTGGTTCTGGCATAACACGCAGGTGATTTTGGCGTGTCTGGCAGGTTGTTCCGTTGTGCTTGGCAGGTGGTTCAGGCTTGGCCGGCAGGTGGTTCCAGACTGTCCAGGACGTGTTTCCAGCTTCTCCGGCAGGTGGTTCTGGTACGTCTGAGAGGTGGTTCCGCCATGGCTGGCAGGTGATTCCGGACCGTCCCCCAGGTGGTTCTGGCATAGCCAGCAGTTGATATTGGCCTGTCCGGCAGGTGGTTCCAGCAAGTCGAACAGGTGGCTCCGGCGTGCTCGGCAGGTGGTTCCGGTCTGTCCGGTAGGTGATTCCGGCGTGTCCGGCACGTGCTTCCGGCACGTCTGAGAGGTGGTTCCGGCATGCGCGACAGGTGATTCCGTAGTGTCCGCCAGGTGGTTCTGGCGTACCCGGCAGGTGATTTTGGCGTGTCCGGCAGGTGTTTCTGGCGAGTCGAGCAGGTGGCTCCGGGATGCTCGGCAGGTGCTTCCGGCGTCTCCGGCACGTGGTTCTGGTGTGTCTGAGAGCTGGTTCCGGCATGTCCGGCAGATGATTCCGGAGTGTCCGCCAAGTGGTTCTGGCATACCCGGCTGGTGATTTGGGCATGTCAGGTAGGTGGTTCCGGCGAGTCGAGCAGGTGGCTCCGGCGTGCTCGGCAGGTTGTTCAGACGGGTCTGGCAGGTGTTTTCCGTCTGTTCGGGGTGTGGTTCCAGCATCTCATGCACATGGTTCTGGCACGTCTGAGATGTGGTTCCGGCCGGCCCGACAGGTGTTTCCACAGTGTCCGCCAAGTGGTACTGGCGTAGTTGGCAGGTGATTTTGGCATGACCGGCAGGTGGTTCCAGCAAGCCCGGCAGGTGATTCCGAAGTGTTCCCCAACTGGTTGTGGCGAAGCCGGCAGGTGATTTTTGCGTGTCCGGCAGGTGGTTCTGGCGAGTCGAGCAGGTGGTTCCGGCGTGCTCGGCAGGTGCTTCCGGGGTCATTGGCACGTGGTTCTGGCATATCTGAGAGGTGGTTCCGGCATGCCCGGCAGGTGATTCCGGAGTGTTCGCCAAGTGTTTCCGGCGTAGCCGGCAGGTGATTTTGCATGTCCAGCGGTCGTTCCGGCGGGTCGAGCCGGTGGTTCCGGCGTGTCCGGCAGGTGGTTCCGGTCTGTCCGGCAGGTGGTTCTGTGGTGTCCGGCACGAGGTTCAGTCTGAGAGGCTGTGCCGGCATCCCCTCACGTGATTCCGGCTTGTCCCCGAAGTGGTGCTGGTGTAGCGGGCAGGTGATTTTGGCGTGTCCGGCAGGTGGTTCAGGCGAGTTGAGCAGGTGGTTGCGACGTGCTCGGCAGGTGCTTCCGGCGTCTCCGGCACGTGTTTCTGGCACATCTGACTGGTGGTTCCGGCATGCCCAAAAGTTGATTCCGGTCTGTCCGGTAGGTGGTTCCGGCGTGCACGGCACGTGGTTCTGGTACGTGTCAGAGGTGGTTGCGTATGCCCAACAGGTGATTCCGGACTGTCCGCCACGTGCTTCTGGCACGTCTGAGAGGTGGTTCCAACATGCCCGGCAGGTCATTTCGGAGAGTCGTCCAAGTGGTTCTGGCGTAGCCCGCAGGTGATTTTGGCGTGTCCGGCAGGTGGTTCCGCCGTGCTCGGCAGGTGGTTCAGGCATGGCCGTCACGTGGTTCCAGTCTGTCCAGGACGTGTTTCCAGCTTCTCCGGCAGGTGGTTCTGGTACGTCTGAGAGGTGGTTCCGCCATGGCTGGCAGCTGATCCCGGACTGTACCCCAGGTGGTTCTGGCAAAGCCAGCAGTTGATATTGGCCTGTCCGGGAGGTGGTTCCAGCGAGTCGAACAGGTGGCTCCGGCGTTCTTGGCAGGTGGTTCCGGTCTGTCCGGTAGGTGTTTCCGGCGTGTCCGGCACGTGCTTCCGGCATGTCTGAGAGGTGGTTCCGGCATACGCGGCAGGTGATTCCGTAGAGTCCGCCAGGTGGTTCTGGCATACCTGGCAGGTGATTTTGGCGTGTCCGGCAGGTGTTTCTGGCGAGTCGAGCAGGTGGCTCCGGCATGCTCGGCATGTGCTTCCGGCGTCTCCGGCACTTGGTTCTGGTGTGTCTGAGAGCTGGTTCCGGCATGTCCGGCAGATGATTCCGGAGTGTCCGCCAAGTGGTTCTGGCATACCCAGCAGGTGATTTTGGCGTGTCAGGGAGGTGGTACCGGTGAGTCGAGCAGGTGGTTCCGGCGTGCTCAGCAGGTGGTTCAGGCGGTTCTGGCAGGTGGTATCCGTCTGTTCGGGGTGTGGTTCCAGCATCTCATGAACACGTTTCTGGCACGTCTGAGATGTGGTTCCAGCCGGCCCGACAGGTGTTTCCGCAGTGTCCGCCAAGCGGTTCTGGCGTAGTTGGCAGGTGATTTTGGCATGACTGGCAGGTGGTTCCAGCAAGCCCGGCAGGTGATTCCAAAGTGTTCACCAACTGGTTGTGGCGTAGCCGGCAGGTGATTTTTGCGTGATCGGCAGGTGGTTCTGGCGAGTCGAGCAGGTGGTTCCGGCGTGCTCGGCTGGTGCTTCCGGGGTCATTGGCACGGGGTTCTGGCATGTCTGAGAGGTGGTTCCTGCATGCCCGGCAAGTGATTCCGGAGTGTTCGCCAAGTGGTTCTGGCATAGTCGGCAGGTGATTTTGGCATGTCCGGCAGGTGGTTCAGGCGAGTTGAGCAGGTGGTTCCAACGTGCTTGGCAGGTGCTTCCGGCGTCTCCGGCACGTGTTTCTGGCACATCTGACAGGTGGTTCCGGCATGCCCGAAAGGTGATTCCGGTGTGTCCGGTAGGTGGTTCCAGCCTGCACGGCATGTGGTTCTGGTACGTCTCAGAGGTGGTTGCGCATGCCCAACAGGTGATTCCGGACTGTCCGCCACATGGTTCTGGCACGTCTGAGAGGTGGTTCCGGCATGCCCGGCAGGTCATCCCAGAGAGTCCTCCAAGTGGTTCTGGCATAACACGCAGGTGATTTTGGCGTGTCTGGCAGGTTGTTCCGTTGTGCTTGGCAGGTGGTTCAGGCTTGGCCGGCAGGTGGTTCCAGACTGTCCAGGACGTGTTTCCAGCTTCTCCGGCAGGTGGTTCTGGTACGTCTGAGAGGTGGTTCCGCCATGGCTGGCAGGTGATTCCGGACCGTCCCCCAGGTGGTTCTGGCATAGCCAGCAGTTGATATTGGCCTGTCCGGCAGGTGGTTCCAGCAAGTCGAACAGGTGGCTCCGGCGTGCTCGGCAGGTGGTTCCGGTCTGTCCGGTAGGTGATTCCGGCGTGTCCGGCACGTGCTTCCGGCACGTCTGAGAGGTGGTTCCGGCATGCGCGACAGGTGGTTTCGGAGTGTCCGCCAGGTGGTTCTGGCGTACCCGGCAGGTGATTTTGGCGTGTCCGGCAGGTGTTTCTGGCGAGTCGAGCAGGTGGCTCCGGCATGCTCGGCAGGTGCTTCCGGCGTCTCCGGCACGTGGTTCTGGTGTGTCTGAGAGCTGGTTCCGGCATGTCCGGCAGATGATTCCGGAGTGTCCGCCAAGTGGTTCTGGCATACCCGGCTGGTGATTTGGGCATTTCAGGTAGGTGGTTCCGGCGAGTCGAGCAGGTGGCTCCGGCGTGCTCGGCAGGTTGTTCAGACGGGTCTGGCAGGTGTTTTCCGTCTGTTCGGGGTGTGGTTCCAGCATCTCATGCACATGGTTCTGGCACGTCTGAGATGTGGTTCCGGCCGGCCCGACAGGTGTTTCCACAGTGTCCGCCAAGTGGTACTGGCGTAGTTGGCAGGTGATTTTGGCATGACCGGCAGGTGGTTCCAGCAAGCCCGGCAGGTGATTCCGAAGTGTTCCCCAACTGGTTGTGGCGTAGCCGGCAGGTGATTTTTGCGTGTCCGGCAGGTGGTTCTGGCGAGTCGAGCAGGTGGTTCCGGGGTGCTCGGCAGGTGCTTCCGGGGTCATTGGCACGTGGTTCTGGCATATCTGAGAGGTGGTTCCGGCATGCCCGGCAGGTGATTCCGAAGTGTTCCCCAACTGGTTGTGGTGTAGCCGGCAGGTGATTTTTGCGTGTCCGGCAGGTGGTTCTGGCACATCTGAGAGGTGGTTCCGGCATGCCCGGCAGGTGATTCCGGAGTGTTCGCCAAGTGTTTCCGGCGTAGCCGGCAGGTGATTTTGCATGTCCAGCGGTCGTTCCGGCGGGTCGAGCCGGTGGTTCCGGCGTGTCCGGCAGGTGGTTCCGGTCTGTCCGGCAGGTGGTTCTGTGGTGTCCGGCACGAGGTTCAGTCTGAGAGGCTGTGCCGGCATGCCCCTCACGTGATTCCGGCTTGTCCCCGAAGTGGTGCTGGTGTAGCGGGCAGGTGACTTTGGCGTGTCCGGCAGGTGTTTCAGGCGAGTTGAGCAGGTGGTTGCGACGTGCTCGGCAGGTGCTTCCGGCGTCTCCGGCACGTGTTTCTGGCACATCTGACTGGTGGTTCCGGCATGCCCAAAAGTTGATTCCGGTCTGTCCGGTAGGTGGTTCCGGCGTGCACGGCACGTGGTTCTGGTACGTGTCAGAGGTGGTTGGGTATGCCCAACAGGTGATTCCGGACTGTCCGCCACGTGCTTCTGGCACGTCTGAGAGGTGGTTCCAACATGCCCGGCAGGTCATTTCGGAGAGTCGTCCAAGTGGTTTTGGCGTAGCCCGCGGGTGATTTTGGCGTGTCCGGCAGGTGGTTCCGCCGTGCTCGGCAGGTGGTTCAGGCATGGCCGTCACGTGGTTCCAGTCTGTCCAGGACGTGTTTCCAGCTTCTCCGGCAGGTGGTTCTGGTACGTCTGAGAGGTGGTTCCGCCATGGCTGGCAGGTGATCCCGGACTGTCCCCCAGGTGGTTCTGGCATAGCCAGCAGTTGATATTGGCCTGTCCGGCAGGTGGTTCCAGCGAGTCGAACAGGTGGCTCCGGCGTTCTTGGCAGGTGGTTCCGGTCTGCCCGGTAGGTGTTTCCGGCGTGTCCGGCACGTGCTTCCGGCACGTCTGAGAGGTGGTTCCGGCATGCGCGGCAGGTGATTCCGTAGTGTCCGCCAGGTGGTTCTGGCATACCCGGCAGGTGATTTTGGCGTGTCCGGCAGGTGTTTCTGGCGAGTCGAGCAGGTGGCTCCGGCATGCTCGGCATGTGCTTCCGGCGTCTCCGGCACTTGGTTCTGGTGTGTCTGAGAGCTGGTTCCGGCATGTCCGGCAGATGATTCCGGAGTGTCCGCCAAGTGGTTCTGGCATACCCAGCAGGTGATTTTGGCGTGTCAGGGAGGTGGTACCGGTGAGTCGAGCAGGTGGTTCCGGCGTGCTCAGCAGGTGGTTCAGGCGGTTCTGGCAGGTGGTATCCGTCTGTTCGGGGTGTGGTTCCAGCATCTCATGAACACGTTTCTGGCACGTCTGAGATGTGGTTCCAGCCGGCCCGACAGGTGTTTCCGCAGTGTCCGCCAAGCGGTTCTGGCGTAGTTGGCAGGTGATTTTGGCATGACTGGCAGGTGGTTCCAGCAAGCCTGGCAGGTGATTCCAAAGTGTTCACCAACTGGTTGTGGCGTAGCCGGCAGGTGATTTTTGCGTGATCGGCAGGTGGTTCTGGCGAGTCGAGCAGGTGGTTCCGGCGTGCTCGGCTGGTGCTTCCGGGGTCATTGGCACGGGGTTCTGGCATGTCTGAGAGGTGGTTCCTGCATGCCCGGCAAGTGATTCCAGAGTGTTCGCCAAGTGGTTCTGGCATAGTCGGCAGGTGATTTTGGCATGTCCGGCAGGTGGTTCAGGCGAGTTGAGCAGGTGGTTCCAACGTGCTTGGCAGGTGCTTCCGGCGTCTCCGGCACGTGTTTCTGGCACATCTGACAGGTGGTTCCAGCATGCCCGAAAGGTGATTCCGGTCTGTCCGGTAGGTGGTTCCAGCCTGCACGGCATGTGGTTCTGGTACGTCTCAGAGGTGGTTGCGCATGCCCAACAGGTGATTCCGGACTGTCCGCCACATGGTTCTGGCACGTCTGAGAGGTGGTTCCGGCATGCCCGGCAGGTCATCCCAGAGAGTCCTCTAAGTGGTTCTGGCACAACACGCAGGTGATTTTGGCGTGTCTGGCAGGTTGTTCCGTTGTGCTTGGCAGGTGGTTCAGGCTTGGCCGGCAGGTGGTTCCAGACTGTCCGGGACGTGTTTCCAGCTTCTCCGGCAGGTGGTTCTGGTACGTCTGAGAGGTGGTTCCGCCATGGCTGGCAGGTGATTCCGGACCGTCCCCCAGGTGGTTCTGGCATAGCCAGCAGTTGATATTGGCCTGTCCGGCAGGTGGTTCCAGCGAGTCGAACAGGTGGCTCCGGCGTGCTCGGCAGGTGGTTCCGGTCTGTCCGGTAGGTGATTCCGGCGTGTCCGGCACGTGCTTCCGGCTCGTCTTAGAGGTGGTTCCGGCATGCGCGACAGGTGGTTTCGGAGTGTCCGCCAGGTGGTTCTGGCGTACCCGGCAGGTGATTTTGGCGTGTCCGGCAGGTGTTTCTGGCGAGTCGAGCAGGTGGCTCCGGCATGCTCGGCAGGTGCTTCCGGCGTCTCCGGCACGTGGTTCTGGTGTGTCTGAGAGCTGGTTCCGGCATGTCCGGCAGATGATTCCGGAGTGTCCGCCAAGTGGTTCTGGCATACCCGGCTGGTGATTTGGGCATGTCAGGTAGGTGGTTCCAGCGAGTCGAGCAGGTGGCTCCGGCGTGCTCGGCAGGTTGTTCAGACGGGTCTGGCAGGTGTTTTCCGTCTGTTCGGGGTGTGGTTCCAGCATCTCATGCACATGGTTCTGGCACGTCTGAGATGTGGTTCCGGCCGGCCCGACAGGTGTTTCCACAGTGTCCGCCAAGTGGTACTGGCGTAGTTGGCAGGTGATTTTGGCATGACCGGCAGGTGGTTCCAGCAAGCCCGGCAGGTGATTCCGAAGTGTTCCCCAACTGGTTGTGGCGTAGCCGGCAGGTGATTTTTGCGTGTCCGGCAGGTGGTTCTGGCGAGTCGAGCAGGTGGTTCCGGCGTGCTCGGCAGGTGCTTCCGGGGTCATTGGCACGTGGTTCTGGCATATCTGAGAGGTGGTTCCGGCATGCCCGGCAGGTGATTCCGGAGTGTTCGCCAAGTGTTTCCGGCGTAGCCGGCAGGTGATTTTGCATGTCCAGCGGTCGTTCCGGCGGGTCGAGCCGGTGGTTCCGGCGTGTCCGGCAGGTGGTTCCGGTCTGTCTGGCAGGTGATTCTGTGGTGTCCGGCACGAGGTTCAGTCTGAGAGGCTGTGCCGGCATGCCCCTCACGTGATTCCGGCTTGTCCCCGAAGTGGTGCTGGTGTAGCGGGCAGGTGATTTTGGCGTGTCCGGCAGGTGGTTCAGGCGAGTTGAGCAGGTGGTTGCGACGTGCTCGGCAGGTGCTTCCGGCGTCTCCGACACGTGTTTCTGGCACATCTGACTGGTGGTTCCGGCATGCCCAAAAGTTGATTCCGGTCTGTCCGGTAGGTGGTTCCGGCGTGCACGGCACGTGGTTCTGGTACGTGTCAGAGGTGGTTGCGTATGCCCAACAGGTGATTCCGGACTGTCCGCCACGTGCTTCTGGCACGTCTCAGAGGTGGTTCCAACATGCCCGGCAGGTCATTTCGGAGAGTCGTCCAAGTGGTTCTGGCGTAGCCCGCGGGTGATTTTGGCGTGTCCGGCAGGTGGTTCCGCCGTGCTCGGCAGGTGGTTCAGGCATGGCCGTCACGTGGTTCCAGTCTGTCCAGGACGTGTTTCCAGCTTCTCCGGCAGATGGTTCTGGTACGTCTGAGAGGTGGTTCCGCCATGGCTGGCAGGTGATCCCGGACTGTCCCCCAGGTGGTTCTGGCATAGCCAGCAGTTGATATTGGCCTGTCCGGCAGGTGGTTCCAGCGAGTCGAACAGGTGGCTCCGGCGTTCTTGGCAGGTGGTTCCGGTCTGTCCGGTAGGTGTTTCCGGCGTGTCCGGCACGTGCTTCCGGCACGTCTGAGAGGTGGTTCCGGCATGCGCGGCAGGTGATTCCGTAGTGTCCGCCAGGTGGTTCTGGCATACCCGGCAGGTGATTTTGGCGTGTCCGGCAGGTGTTTCTGGCGAGTCGAGCAGGTGGCTCCGGCATGCTCGGCAGGTGCTTCCGGCGTCTCCGGCACTTGGTTCTGGTGTGTCTGAGAGCTGGTTCCGGCATGTCCGGCAGATGATTCCGGAGTGTCCGCCAAGTGGTTCTGGCATACCCAGCAGGTGATTTTGGCGTGTCAGGGAGGTGGTACCGGTGAGTCGAGCAGGTGGTTCCGGCGTGCTCAGCAGGTGGTTCAGGCGGTTCTGGCAGGTGGTATCCGTCTGTTCGGGGTGTGGTTCCAGCATCTCATGAACACGTTTCTGGCACGTCTGAGATGTGGTTCCAGCCGGCCCGACAGGTGTTTCCGCAGTGTCCGCCAAGCGGTTCTGGCGTAGTTGGCAGGTGATTTTGGCATGACTGGCAGGTGGTTCCAGCAAGCCTGGCAGGTGATTCCAAAGTGTTCACCAACTGGTTGTGGCGTAGCCGGCAGGTGATTTTTGCGTGATCGGCAGGTGGTTCTGGCGAGTCGAGCAGGTGGTTCCGGCGTGCTCGGCTGGTGCTTCCGGGGTCATTGGCACGGGGTTCTGGCATGTCTGAGAGGTGGTTCCTGCATGCCCGGCAAGTGATTCCGGAGTGTTCGCCAAGTGGTTCTGGCATAGTCGGCAGGTGATTTTGGCATGTCCGGCAGGTGGTTCAGGCGAGTTGAGCAGGTGGTTCCAACGTGCTTGGCAGGTGCTTCCGGCGTCTCCGGCACGTGTTTCTGGCACATCTGACAGGTGGTTCCGGCATGCCCGAAAGGTGATTCCGGTCTGTCCGGTAGGTGGTTCCAGCCTGCACGGCATGTGGTTCTGGTACGTCTCAGAGGTGGTTGCGCATGCCCAACAGGTGATTCCGGACTGTCCGCCACATGGTTCTGGCACGTCTGAGAGGTGGTTCCGGCATGCCCGGCAGGTCATCCCAGAGAGTCCTCCAAGTGGTTCTGGCATAACACGCAGGTGATTTTGGCGTGTCTGGCAGGTTGTTCCGTTGTGCTTGGCAGGTGGTTCAGGCTTGGCCGGCAGGTGGTTCCAGACTGTCCAGGACGTGTTTCCAGCTTCTCCGGCAGGTGGTTCTGGTACGTCTGAGAGGTGGTTCCGCCATGGCTGGCAGGTGATTCCGGACCGTCCCCCAGGTGGTTCTGGCATAGCCAGCAGTTGATATTGGCCTGTCCGGCAGGTGGTTCCAGCGAGTCGAACAGGTGGCTCTGGCGTGCTCGGCAGGTGGTTCCAGTCTGTCCGGTAGGTGATTCCGGCGTGTCCAGCACGTGCTTCCGGCACGTCTGAGAGGTGGTTCCGGCATGCGCGACAGGTGGTTTCGGAGTGTCCGCCAGGTGGTTCTGGCGTACCCGGCAGGTGATTTTGGCGTGTCCGGCAGGTGTTTCTGGCGAGTCGAGCAGGTGGCTCCGGCATGCTCGGCAGGTGCTTCCGGCGTCTCCGGCACGTGGTTGTGGTGTGTCTGAGAGCTGGTTCCGGCATGTCCGGCAGATGATTCCGGAGTGTCCGCCAAGTGGTTCTGGCATACCCGGCTGGTGATTTGGGCATGTCAGGTAGGTGGTTCCGGCGAGTCGAGCAGGTGGCTCCGGCGTGCTCGGCAGGTTGTTCAGACGGGTCTGGCAGGTGTTTTCCGTCTGTTCGGGGTGTGGTTCCAGCATCTCATGCACATGGTTCTGGCACGTCTGAGATGTGGTTCCGGCCGGCCCGACAGGTGTTTCCACAGTGTCCGCCAAGTGGTACTGGCGTAGTTGGCAGGTGATTTTGGCATGACCGGCAGGTGGTTCCAGCAAGCCCGGCAGGTGATTCCGAAGTGTTCCCCAACTGGTTGTGGCGTAGCCGGCAGGTGATTTTTGCGTGTCCGGCAGGTGGTTCTGGCGAGTCGAGCAGGTGGTTCCGGCGTGCTCGGCAGGTGCTTCCGGGGTCATTGGCACGTGGTTCTGGCATATCTGAGAGGTGGTTCCGGCATGCCCGGCAGGTGATTCCGGAGTGTTCGCCAAGTGTTTCCGGCGTAGCCGGCAGGTGATTTTGCATGTCCAGCGGTCGTTCCGGCGGGTCGAGCCGGTGGTTCCGGCGTGTCCGGCAGGTGGTTCCGGTCTGTCCGGCAGGTGGTTCTGTGGTGTCCGGCACGAGGTTCAGTCTGAGAGGCAGTGCCGGCATGCCCCTCACGTGATTCCGGCTTGTCCCCGAAGTGGTGCTGGTGTAGCGGGCAGGTGATTTTGGCGTGTCCGGCAGGTGGTTCAGGCGAGTTGAGCAGGTGGTTGCGACGTGCTCGGCAGGTGCTTCCGGCGTCTCCGGCACGTGTTTCTGGCACATCTGACTGGTGGTTCCGGCATGCCCAAAAGTTGATTCCGGTCTGTCCGGTAGGTGGTTCCGGCATGCACGGCACGTGGTTCTGGTACGTGTCAGAGGTGGTTGCGTATGCCCAACAGGTGATTCCGGACTGTCCGCCACGTGCTTCTCGCACGTCAGAGAGGTGGTTCCAACATGCACGGGAGGTCATTTCGGAGAGTCGTCCAAGTGGTTCTGGCATAGCCCGCGGGTGATTTTGGCGTGTCCGGCAGGTGGTTCCGCCGTGCTCGGCAGGTGGTTCAGGCATGGCCGTCACGTGGTTCCAGTCTGTCCAGGACGTGTTTCCAGCTTCTCCGGCAGGTGGTTCTGGTACGTCTGAGAGGTGGTTCCGCCATGGCTGGCAGGTGATCCCGGACTGTCCCCCAGGTGGTTCTGGCATAGCCAGCAGTTGATATTGGCCTGTCCGGCAGGTGGTTCCAGCGAGTCGAACAGGTGGCTCCGGCGTTCTAGGCAGGTGGTTCCGGTCTGTCCGGTAGGTGTTTCCGGCGTGTCCGGCACGTGCTTCTGGCATGTCTGAGAGGTGGTTCTGGCATGCGCGGCAGGTGATTCCGTAGTGTCCGCCAGGTGGTTCTGGCATACCCGGCAGGTGATTTTGGCGTGTCCGGCAGGTGTTTCTGGCGAGTCGAGCAGGTGGCTCCGGCATGCTCGGCAGGTGCTTCCGGCGTCTCCGGCACTTGGTTCTGGTGTGTCTGAGAGCTGGTTCCGGCATGTCCGGCAGATGATTCCGGAGTGTCCGCCAAGTGGTTCTGGCATACCCAGCAGGTGATTTTGGCGTGTCAGGGAGGTGGTACCGGTGAGTCGAGCAGGTGGTTCCGGCGTGCTCAGCAGGTGGTTCAGGCGGTTCTGGCAGGTGGTATCCGTCTGTTCGGGGTGTGGTTCCAGCATCTCATGAACACGTTTCTGGCACGTCTGAGATGTGGTTCCAGCCGGCCCGACAGGTGTTTCCGCAGTGTCCGCCAAGCGGTTCTGGCGTAGTTGGCAGGTGATTTTGGCATGACTGGCAGGTGGTTCCAGCAAGCCTGGCAGGTGATTCCAAAGTGTTCACCAACTGGTTGTGGCGTAGCCGGCAGGTGATTTTTGCGTGATCGGCAGGTGGTTCTGGCGAGTCGAGCAGGTGGTTCCGGCGTGCTCGGCTGGTGCTTCCGGGGTCATTGGCACGGGGTTCTGGCATGTCTGAGAGGTGGTTCCTGCATGCCCGGCAAGTGATTCCGGAGTGTTCGCCAAGTGGTTCTGGCATAGTCGGCAGGTGATTTTGGCATGTCCGGCAGGTGGTTCAGGCGAGTTGAGCAGGTGGTTCCAACGTGCTTGGCAGGTGCTTCCGGCGTCTCCGGCACGTGTTTCTGGCACATCTGACAGGTGGTTCCGGCATGCCCGAAAGGTGATTCCGGTCTGTCCGGTAGGTGGTTCCAGCCTGCACGGCATGTGGTTCTGGTACGTCTCAGAGGTGGTTGCGCATGCCCAACAGGTGATTCCGGACTGTCCGCCACATGGTTCTGGCACGTCTGAGAGGTGGTTCCGGCATGCCCGGCAGGTCATCCCAGAGAGTCCTCCAAGTGGTTCTGGCATAACACGCAGGTGATTTTGGCGTGTCTGGCAGGTTGTTCCGTTGTGCTTGGCAGGTGGTTCAGGCTTGGCCGGCAGGTGGTTCCAGACTGTCCAGGACGTGTTTCCAGCTTCTCCGGCAGGTGGTTCTGGTACGTCTGAGAGGTGGTTCCGCCATGGCTGGCAGGTGATTCCGGACCGTCCCCCAGGTGGTTCTGGCATAGCCAGCAGTTGATATTGGCCTGTCCGGCAGGTGGTTCCAGCGAGTCGAACAGGTGGCTCCGGCGTGCTCGGCAGGTGGTTCCGGTCTGTCCGGTAGGTGATTCCGGCGTGTCCGGCACGTGCTTCCGGCACGTCTGAGAGGTGGTTCCGGCATGCGCGACAGGTGGTTTCGGAGTGTCCGCCAGGTGGTTCTGGCGTACCCGGCAGGTGATTTTGGCGTGTCCGGCAGGTGTTTCTGGCGAGTCGAGCAGGTGGCTCCGGCATGCTCGGCAGGTGCTTCCGGCGTCTCCGGCACGTGGTTCTGGTGTGTCTGAGAGCTGGTTCCGGCATGTCCGGCAGATGATTCCGGAGTGTCCGCCAAGTGGTTCTGGCATACCCGGCTGGTGATTTGGGCATGTCAGGTAGGTGGTTCCGGCGAGTCGAGCAGGTGGCTCCGGCGTGCTCGGCAGGTTGTTCAGACGGGTCTGGCAGGTGTTTTCCGTCTGTTCGGGGTGTGGTTCCAGCATCTCATGCACATGGTTCTGGCACGTCTGAGATGTGGTTCCGGCCGGCCCGACAGGTGTTTCCACAGTGTCCGCCAAGTGGTACTGGCGTAGTTGGCAGGTGATTTTGGCATGACCGGCAGGTGGTTCCAGCAAGCCCGGCAGGTGATTCCGAAGTGTTCCCCAACTGGTTGTGGCGTAGCCGGCAGGTGATTTTTGCGTGTCCGGCAGGTGGTTCTGGCGAGTCGAGCAGGTGGTTCCGGCGTGCTCGGCAGGTGCTTCCGGGGTCATTGGCACGTGGTTCTGGCATATCTGAGAGGTGGTTCCGGCATGCCCGGCAGGTGATTCCGGAGTGTTCGCCAAGTGTTTCCGGCGTAGCCGGCAGGTGATTTTGCATGTCCAGCGGTCGTTCCGGCGGGTCGAGCCGGTGGTTCCGGCGTGTCAGGCAGGTGGTTCCGGTCTGTCCGGCAGGTGGTTCTGTGGTGTCCGGCACGAGGTTCAGTCTGAGAGGCTGTGCCGGCATGCCCCTCACGTGATTCCGGCTTGTCCCCGAAGTGGTGCTGGTGTAGCGGGCAGGTGATATTGGCGTGTCCGGCAGGTGGTTCAGGCGAGTTGAGCAGGTGGTTGCGACGTGCTCGGCAGGTGCTTCCGGCGTCTCCGGCACGTGTTTCTGGCACATCTGACTGGTGGTTCCGGCATGCCCAAAAGTTGATTCCGGTCTGTCCGGTAGGTGGTTCCGGCGTGCACGGCACGTGGTTCTGGTACGTGTCAGAGGTGGTTGCGTATGCCCAACAGGTGATTCCGGACTGTCCGCCACGTGCTTCTGGCATGTCTGAGAGGTGGTTCCAACATGCCCGGCAGGTCATTTCGGAGAGTCGTCCAAGTGGTTCCGGCGTAGCCCGCAGGTGATTTTGGCGTGTCCGGCAGGTGGTTCCGCCGTGCTCGGCAGGTGGTTCAGGCATGGCCGTCACGTGGTTCCAGTCTGTCCAGGACGTGGTTCCAGCTTCTCCGGCAGGTGGTTCTGGTACGTCTGAGAGGTGGTTCTGCCATGGCTGGCAGGTGATCCCGGACTGTCCCCCAGGTGGTTCTGGCATAGCCAGCAGTTGATATTGGCCTGTCCGGCAGGTGGTTCCAGCGAGTCGAACAGGTGGCTCCGGCGTTCTTGGCAGGTGGTTCCGGTCTGTCCGGTAGGTGTTTCCGGCGTGTCCGGCACGTGCTTCCGGCACGTCTGAGAGGTGGTTCCGGCATGCGCGGCGGGTGATTCCGTAGTGTCCTCCAGGTGGTTCTGGCATACCCGGCAGGTGATTTTGGCGTGTCCGGCAGGTGTTTCTGGCGAGTCGAGCAGGTGGCTCCGGCATGCTCGGCAGGTGCTTCCGGCGTCTCCGGCACTTGGTTCTGGTGTGTCTGAGAGCTGGTTCCGGCATGTCCGGCAGATGATTCCGGAGTGTCCGCCAAGTGGTTCTGGCATACCCAGCAGGTGATTTTGGCGTGTCAGGGAGGTGGTACCGGTGAGTCGAGCAGGTGGTTCCGGCGTGCTCAGCAGGTGGTTCAGGCGGTTCTGGCAGGTGGTATCCGTCTGTTCGGGGTGTGGTTCCAGCATCTCATGAACACGTTTCTGGCACGTCTGAGATGTGGTTCCAGCCGGCCCGACAGGTGTTTCCGCAGTGTCCGCCAAGCGGTTCTGGCGTAGTTGGCAGGTGATTTTGGCATGACTGGCAGGTGGTTCCAGCAAGCCTGGCAGGTGATTCCAAAGTGTTCACCAACTGGTTGTGGCGTAGCCGGCAGGTGATTTTTGCGTGATCGGCAGGTGGTTCTGGCGAGTCGAGCAGGTGGTTCCGGCGTGCTCGGCTGGTGCTTCCGGGGTCATTGGCACGGGGTTCTGGCATGTCTGAGAGGTGGTTCCTGCATGCCCGGCAAGTGATTCCGGAGTGTTCGCCAAGTGGTTCTGGCATAGTCGGCAGGTGATTTTGGCATGTCCGGCAGGTGGTTCAGGCGAGTTGAGCAGGTGGTTCCAACGTGCTTGGCAGGTGCTTCCGGCGTCTCCGGCACGTGTTTCTGGCACATCTGACAGGTGGTTCCGGCATGCCCGAAAGGTGATTCCGGTCTGTCCGGTAGGTGGTTCCAGCCTGCACGGCATGTGGTTCTGGTACGTCTCAGAGGTGGTTGCGCATGCCCAACAGGTGATTCCGGACTGTCCGCCACATGGTTCTGGCACGTCTGAGAGGTGGTTCCGGCATGCCCGGCAGGTCATCCCAGAGAGTCCTCCAAGTGGTTCTGGCATAACACGCAGGTGATTTTGGCGTGTCTGGCAGGTTGTTCCGTTGTGCTTGGCAGGTGGTTCAGGCTTGGCCGGCAGGTGGTTCCAGACTGTCCAGGACGTGTTTCCAGCTTCTCCGGCAGGTGGTTCTGGTACGTCTGAGAGGTGGTTCCGCCATGGCTGGCAGGTGATTCCGGACCGTCCCCCAGGTGGTTCTGGCATAGCCAGCAGTTGATATTGGCCTGTCCGGCAGGTGGTTCCAGCGAGTCGAACAGGTGGCTCCGGCGTGCTCGGCAGGTGGTTCCGGTCTGTCCGGTAGGTGATTCCGGCTTGTCCGGCACGTGCTTCCGGCACGTCTGAGAGGTGGTTCCGGCATGCGCGACAGGTGGTTTCGGAGTGTCCGCCAGGTGGTTCTGGCGTACCCGGCAGGTGATTTTGGCGTGTCCGGCAGGTGTTTCTGGCGAGTCGAGCAGGTGGCTCCGGCATGCTCGGCAGGTGCTTCCGGCGTCTCCGGCACGTGGTTCTGGTGTGTCTGAGAGCTGGTTCCGGCATGTCCGGCAGATGATTCCGGAGTGTCCGCCAAGTGGTTCTGGCATACCCGGCTGGTGATTTGGGCATGTCAGGTAGGTGGTTCCGGCGAGTCGAGCAGGTGGCTCCGGCGTGCTCGGCAGGTTGTTCAGACGGGTCTGGCAGGTGTTTTCCGTCTGTTCGGGGTGTGGTTCCAGCATCTCATGCACATGGTTCTGGCACGTCTGAGATGTGGTTCCGGCCGGCCCGACAGGTGTTTCCACAGTGTCCGCCAAGTGGTACTGGCGTAGTTGGCAGGTGATTTTGGCATGACCGGCAGGTGGTTCCAGCAAGCCCGGCAGGTGATTCCGAAGTGTTCCCCAACTGGTTGTGGCGTAGCCGGCAGGTGATTTTTGCGTGTCCGGCAGGTGGTTCTGGCGAGTCGAGCAGGTGGTTCCGGCGTGCTCGGCAGGTGCTTCCGGGGTCATTGGCACGTGGTTCTGGCATATCTGAGAGGTGGTTCCGGCATGCCCGGCAGGTGATTCCGGAGTGTTCGCCAAGTGTTTCCGGCGTAGCCGGCAGGTGAATTTGCATGTCCAGCGGTCGTTCCGGCGGGTCGAGCCGGTGGTTCCGGCGTGTCCGGCAGGTGGTTCCGGTCTGTCCGGCAGGTGGTTCTGTGGTGTCCGGCACGAGGTTCAGTCTGAGAGGCTGTGCCGGCATGCCCCTCACGTGATTCCGGCTTGTCCCCGAAGTGGTGCTGGTGTAGCGGGCAGGTGATTTTGGCGTGTCCGGCAGGTGGTTCAGGCGAGTTGAGCAGGTGGTTGCGACGTGCTCGGCAGGTGCTTCCGGCGTCTCCGGCACGTGTTTCTGGCACATCTGACTGGTGGTTCCGGCATGCCCAAAAGTTGATTCCGGTCTGTCCGGTAGGTGGTTCCGGCGTGCACGGCACGTGGTTCTGGTACGTGTCAGAGGTGGTTGCGTATGCCCAACAGGTGATTCCGGACTGTCCGCCACGTGCTTCTGGCACGTCTGAGAGGTGGTTCCAACATGCCCGGCAGGTCATTTCGGAGAGTCGTCCAAGTGGTTCCGGCGTAGCCCGCAGGTGATTTTGGCGTGTCCGGCAGGTGGTTCCACCGTGCTCGGCAGGTGGTTCAGGCATGGCCGTCACGTGGTTCCAGTCTGTCCAGGACGTGTTTCCAGCTTCTCCGGCAGGTGGTTCTGGTACGTCTGAGAGGTGGTTCTGCCATGGCTGGCAGGTGATCCCGGACTGTCCCCCAGGTGGTTCTGGCATAGCCAGCAGTTGATATTGGCCTGTCCGGCAGGTGGTTCCAGCGAGTCGAACAGGTGGCTCCGGCGTTCTTGGCAGGTGGTTCCGGTCTGTCCGGTAGGTGTTTCCGGCGTGTCCGGCACGTGCTTCCGGCACGTCTGAGAGGTGGTTCCGGCATGCGCGGCGGGTGATTCCGTAGTGTCCGCCAGGTGGTTCTGGCATACCCGGCAGGTGATTTTGGCGTGTCCGGCAGGTGTTTCTGGCGAGTCGAGCAGGTGGCTCCGGCATGCTCGGCATGTGCTTCCGGCGTCTCCGGCACTTGGTTCTGGTGTGTCTGAGAGCTGGTTCCGGCATGTCCGGCAGATGATTCCGGAGTGTCCGCCAAGTGGTTCTGGCATACCCAGCAGGTGATTTTGGCATGTCAGGGAGGTGGTACCGGTGAGTCGAGCAGGTGGTTCCGGCGTGCTCAGCAGGTGGTTCAGGCGGTTCTGGCAGGTGGTATCCGTCTGTTCGGGGTGTGGTTCCAGCATCTCATGAACACGTTTCTTGCACGTCTGAGATGTGGTTCCAGCCGGCCCGACAGGTGTTTCCGCAGTGTCCGCCAAGCGGTTCTGGCGTAGTTGGCAGGTGATTTTGGCATGACTGGCATGTGGTTCCAGCAAGCCTGGCAGGTGATTCCAAAGTGTTCACCAACTGGTTGTGGCGTAGCCGGCAGGTGATTTTTGCGTGATCGGCAGGTGGTTCTGGCGAGTCGAGCAGGTGGTTCCGGCGTGCTCGGCTGGTGCTTCCGGGGTCATTGGCACGGGGTTCCGGCATGTCTGAGAGGTGGTTCCTGCATGCCCGGCAAGTGATTCCGGAGTGTTCGCCAAGTGGTTCTGGCATAGTCGGCAGGTGATTTTGGCATGTCCGGCAGGTGGTTCAGGCGAGTTGAGCAGGTGGTTCCAACGTGCTTGGCAGGTGCTTCCGGCGTCTCCGGCACGTGTTTCTGGCACATCTGACAGGTGGTTCCGGCATGCCCGAAAGGTGATTCCGGTGTGTCCGGTAGGTGGTTCCAGCCTGCACGGCATGTGGTTCTGGTACGTCTCAGAGGTGGTTGCGCATGCCCAACAGGTGATTCCGGACTGTCCGCCACATGGTTCTGGCACGTCTGAGAGGTGGTTCCGGCATGCCCGGCACGTCATCCCAGAGAGTCCTCCAAGTGGTTCTGGCATAACACGCAGGTGATTTTGGCGTGTCTGGCAGGTTGTTCCGTTGTGCTTGGCAGGTGGTTCAGGCTTGGCCGGCAGGTGGTTCCAGACTGTCCAGGACGTGTTTCCAGCTTCTCCGGCAGGTGGTTCTGGTACGTCTGAGAGGTGGTTCCGCCATGGCTGGCAGGTGATTCCGGACCGTCCCCCAGGTGGTTCTGGCATAGCCAGCATTTGATATTGGCCTGTCCGGCAGGTGGTTCCAGCGAGTCGAACAGGTGGCTCCGGCGTGCTCGGCAGGTGGTTCCGGTCTGTCCGGTAGGTGATTCCGGCGTGTCCGGCACGTGCTTCCGGCACGTCTGAGAGGTGGTTCCGGCATGCGCGACAGGTGGTTTCGGAGTGTCCGCCAGGTGGTTCTGGCGTACCCGGCAGGTGATTTTGGCGTGTCCGGCAGGTGTTTCTGGCGAGTCGAGCAGGTGGCTCCGGCATGCTCGGCAGGTGGTTCCGGTCTGTCCGGTAGGTGATTCCGGCGTGTCCGGCACGTGCTTCCGGCACGTCTGAGAGGTGGTTCCGGCATGCGCGACAGGTGGTTTCGGAGTGTCCGCCAGGTGGTTCTGGCGTACCCGGCAGGTGATTTTGGCGTGTCCGGCAGGTGTTTCTGGCGAGTCGAGCAGGTGGCTCCGGCATGCTCGGCAGGTGCTTCCGGCGTCTCCGGCACGTGGTTGTGGTGTGTCTGAGAGCTGGTTCCGGCATGTCCGGCAGATGATTCCGGAGTGTCCGCCAAGTGGTTCTGGCATACCCGGCTGGTGATTTGGGCATGTCAGGTAGGTGGTTCCGGCGAGTCGAGCAGGTGGCTCCGGCGTGCTCGGCAGGTTGTTCAGACGGGTCTGGCAGGTGTTTTCCGTCTGTTCGGGGTGTGGTTCCAGCATCTCATGCACATGGTTCTGGCACGTCTGAGATGTGGTTCCGGCCGGCCCGACAGGTGTTTCCACAGTGTCCGCCAAGTGGTACTGGCGTAGTTGGCAGGTGATTTTGGCATGACCGGCAGGTGGTTCCAGCAAGCCCGGCAGGTGATTCCGAAGTGTTCCCCAACTGGTTGTGGCGTAGCCGGCAGGTGATTTTTGCGTGTCCGGCAGGTGGTTCTGGCGAGTCGAGCAGGTGGTTCCGGCGTGCTCGGCAGGTGCTTCCGGGGTCATTGGCACGTGGTTCTGGCATATCTGAGAGGTGGTTCCGGCATGCCCGGCAGGTGATTCCGGAGTGTTCGCCAAGTGTTTCCGGCGTAGCCGGCAGGTGATTTTGCATGTCCAGCGGTCGTTCCGGCGGGTCGAGCCGGTGGTTCCGGCGTGTCCGGCAGGTGGTTCCGGTCTGTCCGGCAGGTGGTTCTGTGGTGTCCGGCACGAGGTTCAGTCTGAGAGGCTGTGCCGGCATGCCCCTCACGTGATTCCGGCTTGTCCCCGAAGTGGTGCTGGTGTAGCGGGCAGGTGATTTTGGCGTGTCCGGCAGGTGGTTCAGGCGAGTTGAGCAGGTGGTTGCGACGTGCTCGGCAGGTGCTTCCGGCGTCTCCGGCACGTGTTTCTGGCACATCTGACTGGTGGTTCCGGCATGCCCAAAAGTTGATTCCGGTCTGTCCGGTAGGTGGTTCCGGCGTGCACGGCACGTGGTTCTGGTACGTGTCAGAGGTGGTTGCGTATGCCCAACAGGTGATTCCGGACTGTCCGCCACGTGCTTCTGGCACGTCTGAGAGGTGGTTCCAACATGCCCGGCAGGTCATTTCGGAGAGTCGTCCAAGTGGTTCCGGCGTAGCCCGCAGGTGATTTTGGCGTGTCCGGCAGTGGTTCCACCGTGCTCGGCAGGTGGTTCAGGCATGGCCGTCACGTGGTTCCAGTCTGTCCAGGACGTGTTTCCAGCTTCTCCGGCAGGTGGTTCTGGTACGTCTGAGAGGTGGTTCTGCCATGGCTGGCAGGTGATCCCGGACTGTCCCCCAGGTGGTTCTGGCATAGCCAGCAGTTGATATTGGCCTGTCCGGCAGGTGGTTCCAGCGAGTCGAACAGGTGGCTCCGGCGTTCTTGGCAGGTGGTTCCGGTCTGTCCGGTAGGTGTTTCCGGCGTGTCCGGCACGTGCTTCCGGCACGTCTGAGAGTTGGTTCCGGCATGCGCGGCGGGTGATTCCGTAGTGTCCTCCAGGTGGTTCTGGCATACCCGGCAGGTGATTTTGGCGTGTCAGGCAGGTGTTTCTGGCGAGTCGAGCAGGTGGCTCCGGCATGCTCGGCAGGTGCTTCCGGCGTCTCCGGCACTTGGTTCTGGTGTGTCTGAGAGCTGGTTCCGGCATGTCCGGCAGATGATTCCGGAGTGTCCGCCAAGTGGTTCTGGCATACCCAGCAGGTGATTTTGGCGTGTCAGGGAGGTGGTACCGGTGAGTCGAGCAGGTGGTTCCGGCGTGCTCAGCAGGTGGTTCAGGCGGTTCTGGCAGGTGGTATCCGTCTGTTCGGGGTGTGGTTCCAGCATCTCAAGAACACATTTCTTGCACGTCTGAGATGTGGTTCCAGCCGGCCCGACAGGTGTTTCCGCAGTGTCCGCCAAGCGGTTCTGGCGTAGTTGGCAGGTGATTTTGGCATGACTGGCATGTGGCTCCAGCAAGCCTGGCAGGTGATTCCAAAGTGTTCACCAACTGGTTGTGGCGTAGCCGGCAGGTGATTTTTGCGTGATCGGCAGGTGGTTCTGGCGAGTCGAGCAGGTGGTTCCGGCGTGCTCGGCTGGTGCTTCCGGGGTCATTGGCACGGGGTTCTGGCATGTCTGAGAGGTGGTTCCAACATGCCCGGCAGGTCATTTCGGAGAGTCGTCCAAGTGGTTCCGGCGTAGCCCGCAGGTGATTTTGGCGTGTCCGGCAGGTGGTTCCACAGTGCTCGGCAGGTGGTTCAGGCATGGCCGTCACGTGGTTCCAGTCTGTCCAGGACGTGGTTCCAGCTTCTCCGGCAGGTGGTTCTGGTACGTCTGAGAGGTGGTTCTGCCATGGCTGGCAGGTGATCCCGGACTGTCCCCCAGGTGGTTCTGGCATAGCCAGCAGTTGATATTGGCCTGTCCGGCAGGTGGTTCCAGCGAGTCGAACAGGTGGCTCCGGCGTTCTTGGCAGGTGGTTCCGGTCTGTCCGGTAGGTGTTTCCGGCGTGTCCGGCACGTGCTTCCGGCACGTCTGAGAGGTGGTTCCGGCATGCGCGGCGGGTGATTCCGTAGTGTCCTCCAGGTGGTTCTGGCATACCCGGCAGGTGATTTTGGCGTGTCCGGCAGGTGTTTCTGGCGAGTCGAGCAGGTGGCTCCGGCATGCTCGGCAGGTGCTTCCGGCGTCTCCGGCACTTGGTTCTGGTGTGTCTGAGAGCTGGTTCCGGCATGTCCGGCAGATGATTCCGGAGTGTCCGCCAAGTGGTTCTGGCATACCCAGCAGGTGATTTTGGCGTGTCAGGGAGGTGGTACCGGTGAGTCGAGCAGGTGGTTCCGGCGTGCTCAGCAGGTGGTTCAGGCGGTTCTGGCAGGTGGTATCCGTCTGTTCGGGGTGTGGTTCCAGCATCTCATGAACACGTTTCTGGCACGTCTGAGATGTGGTTCCAGCCGGCCCGACAGGTGTTTCCGCAGTGTCCGCCAAGCGGTTCTGGCGTAGTTGGCAGGTGATTTTGGCATGACTGGCAGGTGGTTCCAGCAAGCCTGGCAGGTGATTCCAAAGTGTTCACCAACTGGTTGTGGCGTAGCCGGCAGGTGATTTTTGCGTGATCGGCAGGTGGTTCTGGCGAGTCGAGCAGGTGGTTCCGGCGTGCTCGGCTGGTGCTTCCGGGGTCATTGGCACGGGGTTCTGGCATGTCTGAGAGGTGGTTCCTGCATGCCCGGCAAGTGATTCCGGAGTGTTCGCCAAGTGGTTCTGGCATAGTCGGCAGGTGATTTTGGCATGTCCGGCAGGTGGTTCAGGCGAGTTGAGCAGGTGGTTCCAACGTGCTTGGCAGGTGCTTCCGGCGTCTCCGGCACGTGTTTCTGGCACATCTGACAGGTGGTTCCGGCATGCCCGAAAGGTGATTCCGGTCTGTCCGGTAGGTGGTTCCAGCCTGCACGGCATGTGGTTCTGGTACGTCTCAGAGGTGGTTGCGCATGCCCAACAGGTGATTCCGGACTGTCCGCCACATGGTTCTGGCACGTCTGAGAGGTGGTTCCGGCATGCCCGGCAGGTCATCCCAGAGAGTCCTCCAAGTGGTTCTGGCATAACACGCAGGTGATTTTGGCGTGTCTGGCAGGTTGTTCCGTTGTGCTTGGCAGGTGGTTCAGGCTTGGCCGGCAGGTGGTTCCAGACTGTCCAGGACGTGTTTCCAGCTTCTCCGGCAGGTGGTTCTGGTACGTCTGAGAGGTGGTTCCGCCATGGCTGGCAGGTGATTCCGGACCGTCCCCCAGGTGGTTCTGGCATAGCCAGCAGTTGATATTGGCCTGTCCGGCAGGTGGTTCCAGCGAGTCGAACAGGTGGCTCCGGCGTGCTCGGCAGGTGGTTCCGGTCTGTCCGGTAGGTGATTCCGGCGTGTCCGGCACGTGCTTCCGGCACGTCTGAGAGGTGGTTCCGGCATGCGCGACAGGTGGTTTCGGAGTGTCCGCCAGGTGGTTCTGGCGTACCCGGCAGGTGATTTTGGCGTGTCCGGCAGGTGTTTCTGGCGAGTCGAGCAGGTGGCTCCGGCATGCTCGGCAGGTGCTTCCGGCGTCTCCGGCACGTGGTTCTGGTGTGTCTGAGAGCTGGTTCCGGCATGTCCGGCAGATGATTCCGGAGTGTCCGCCAAGTGGTTCTGGCATACCCGGCTGGTGATTTGGGCATGTCAGGTAGGTGGTTCCGGCGAGTCGAGCAGGTGGCTCCGGCGTGCTCGGCAGGTTGTTCAGACGGGTCTGGCAGGTGTTTTCCGTCTGTTCGGGGTGTGGTTCCAGCATCTCATGCACATGGTTCTGGCACGTCTGAGATGTGGTTCCGGCCGGCCCGACAGGTGTTTCCACAGTGTCCGCCAAGTGGTACTGGCGTAGTTGGCAGGTGATTTTGGCATGACCGGCAGGTGGTTCCAGCAAGCCCGGCAGGTGATTCCGAAGTGTTCCCCAACTGGTTGTGGCGTAGCCGGCAGGTGATTTTTGCGTGTCCGGCAGGTGGTTCTGGCGAGTCGAGCAGGTGGTTCCGGCGTGCTCGGCAGGTGCTTCCGGGGTCATTGGCACGTGGTTCTGGCATATCTGAGAGGTGGTTCCGGCATGCCCGGCAGGTGATTCCGGAGTGTTCGCCAAGTGTTTCCGGCGTAGCCGGCAGGTGATTTTGCATGTCCAGCGGTCGTTCCGGCGGGTCGAGCCGGTGGTTCCGGCGTGTCCGGCAGGTGGTTCCGGTCTGTCCGGCAGGTGGTTCTGTGGTGTCCGGCACGAGGTTCAGTCTGAGAGGCTGTGCCGGCATGCCCCTCACGTGATTCCGGCTTGTCCCCGAAGTGGTGCTGGTGTAGCGGGCAGGTGATTTTGGCGTGTCCGGCAGGTGGTTCAGGCGAGTTGAGCAGGTGGTTGCGACGTGCTCGGCAGGTGCTTCCGGCGTCTCCGGCACGTGTTTCTGGCACATCTGACTGGTGGTTCCGGCATGCCCAAAAGTTGATTCCGGTCTGTCCGGTAGGTGGTTCCGGCGTGCACGGCACGTGGTTCTGGTACGTGTCAGAGGTGGTTGCGTATGCCCAACAGGTGATTCCGGACTGTCCGCCACGTGCTTCTGGCACGTCTGAGAGGTGGTTCCAACATGCCCGGCAGGTCATTTCGGAGAGTCGTCCAAGTGGTTCCGGCGTAGCCCGCAGGTGATTTTGGCGTGTCCGGCAGGTGGTTCCACCGTGCTCGGCAGGTGGTTCAGGCATGGCCGTCACGTGGTTCCAGTCTGTCCAGGACGTGTTTCCAGCTTCTCCGGCAGGTGGTTCTGGTACGTCTGAGAGGTGGTTCTGCCATGGCTGGCAGGTGATCCCGGACTGTCCCCCAGGTGGTTCTGGCATAGCCAGCAGTTGATATTGGCCTGTCCGGCAGGTGGTTCCAGCGAGTCGAACAGGTGGCTCCGGCGTTCTTGGCAGGTGGTTCCGGTCTGTCCGGTAGGTGTTTCCGGCGTGTCCGGCACGTGCTTCCGGCACGTCTGAGAGGTGGTTCCGGCATGCGCGGCGGGTGATTCCGTAGTGTCCTCCAGGTGGTTCTGGCATACCCGGCAGGTGATTTTGGCGTGTCCGGCAGGTGTTTCTGGCGAGTCGAGCAGGTGGCTCCGGCATGCTCGGCAGGTGCTTCCGGCGTCTCCGGCACTTGGTTCTGGTGTGTCTGAGAGCTGGTTCCGGCATGTCCGGCAGATGATTCCGGAGTGTCCGCCAAGTGGTTCTGGCATACCCAGCAGGTGATTTTGGCGTGTCAGGGAGGTGGTACCGGTGAGTCGAGCAGGTGGTTCCGGCGTGCTCAGCAGGTGGTTCAGGCGGTTCTGGCAGGTGGTATCCGTCTGTTCGGGGTGTGGTTCCAGCATCTCATGAACACGTTTCTGGCACGTCTGAGATGTGGTTCCAGCCGGCCCGACAGGTGTTTCCGCAGTGTCCGCCAAGCGGTTCTGGCGTAGTTGGCAGGTGATTTTGGCATGACTGGCAGGTGGTTCCAGCAAGCCTGGCAGGTGATTCCAAAGTGTTCACCAACTGGTTGTGGCGTAGCCGGCAGGTGATTTTTGCGTGATCGGCAGGTGGTTCTGGCGAGTCGAGCAGGTGGTTCCGGCGTGCTCGGCTGGTGCTTCCGGGGTCATTGGCACGGGGTTCTGGCATGTCTGAGAGGTGGTTCCTGCATGCCCGGCAAGTGATTCCGGAGTGTTCGCCAAGTGGTTCTGGCATAGTCGGCAGGTGATTTTGGCATGTCCGGCAGGTGGTTCAGGCGAGTTGAGCAGGTGGTTCCAACGTGCTTGGCAGGTGCTTCCGGCGTCTCCGGCACGTGTTTCTGGCACATCTGACAGGTGGTTCCGGCATGCCCGAAAGGTGATTCCGGTCTGTCCGGTAGGTGGTTCCAGCCTGCACGGCATGTGGTTCTGGTACGTCTCAGAGGTGGTTGCGCATGCCCAACAGGTGATTCCGGACTGTCCGCCACATGGTTCTGGCACGTCTGAGAGGTGGTTCCGGCATGCCCGGCAGGTCATCCCAGAGAGTCCTCCAAGTGGTTCTGGCATAACACGCAGGTGATTTTGGCGTGTCTGGCAGGTTGTTCCGTTGTGCTTGGCAGGTGGTTCAGGCTTGGCCGGCAGGTGGTTCCAGACTGTCCAGGACGTGTTTCCAGCTTCTCCGGCAGGTGGTTCTGGTACGTCTGAGAGGTGGTTCCGCCATGGCTGGCAGGTGATTCCGGACCGTCCCCCAGGTGGTTCTGGCATAGCCAGCAGTTGATATTGGCCTGTCCGGCAGGTGGTTCCAGCGAGTCGAACAGGTGGCTCCGGCGTGCTCGGCAGGTGGTTCCGGTCTGTCCGGTAGGTGATTCCGGCGTGTCCGGCACGTGCTTCCGGCACGTCTGAGAGGTGGTTCCGGCATGCGCGACAGGTGGTTTCGGAGTGTCCGCCAGGTGGTTCTGGCGTACCCGGCAGGTGATTTTGGCGTGTCCGGCAGGTGTTTCTGGCGAGTCGAGCAGGTGGCTCCGGCATGCTCGGCAGGTGCTTCCGGCGTCTCCGGCACGTGGTTCTGGTGTGTCTGAGAGCTGGTTCCGGCATGTCCGGCAGATGATTCCGGAGTGTCCGCCAAGTGGTTCTGGCATACCCGGCTGGTGATTTGGGCATGTCAGGTAGGTGGTTCCGGCGAGTCGAGCAGGTGGCTCCGGCGTGCTCGGCAGGTTGTTCAGACGGGTCTGGCAGGTGTTTTCCGTCTGTTCGGGGTGTGGTTCCAGCATCTCATGCACATGGTTCTGGCACGTCTGAGATGTGGTTCCGGCCGGCCCGACAGGTGTTTCCACAGTGTCCGCCAAGTGGTACTGGCGTAGTTGGCAGGTGATTTTGGCATGACCGGCAGGTGGTTCCAGCAAGCCCGGCAGGTGATTCCGAAGTGTTCCCCAACTGGTTGTGGCGTAGCCGGCAGGTGATTTTTGCGTGTCCGGCAGGTGGTTCTGGCGAGTCGAGCAGGTGGTTCCGGCGTGCTCGGCAGGTGCTTCCGGGGTCATTGGCACGTGGTTCTGGCATATCTGAGAGGTGGTTCCGGCATGCCCGGCAGGTGATTCCGGAGTGTTCGCCAAGTGTTTCCGGCGTAGCCGGCAGGTGATTTTGCATGTCCAGCGGTCGTTCCGGCGGGTCGAGCCGGTGGTTCCGGCGTGTCCGGCAGGTGGTTCCGGTCTGTCCGGCAGGTGGTTCTGTGGTGTCCGGCACGAGGTTCAGTCTGAGAGGCTGTGCCGGCATGCCCCTCACGTGATTCCGGCTTGTCCCCGAAGTGGTGCTGGTGTAGCGGGCAGGTGATTTTGGCGTGTCCGGCAGGTGGTTCAGGCGAGTTGAGCAGGTGGTTGCGACGTGCTCGGCAGGTGCTTCCGGCGTCTCCGGCACGTGTTTCTGGCACATCTGACTGGTGGTTCCGGCATGCCCAAAAGTTGATTCCGGTCTGTCCGGTAGGTGGTTCCGGCGTGCACGGCACGTGGTTCTGGTACGTGTCAGAGGTGGTTGCGTATGCCCAACAGGTGATTCCGGACTGTCCGCCACGTGCTTCTGGCATGTCTGAGAGGTGGTTCCAACATGCCCGGCAGGTCATTTCGGAGAGTCGTCCAAGTGGTTCCGGCGTAGCCCGCAGGTGATTTTGGCGTGTCCGGCAGGTGGTTCCGCCGTGCTCGGCAGGTGGTTCAGGCATGGCCGTCACGTGGTTCCAGTCTGTCCAGGACGTGGTTCCAGCTTCTCCGGCAGGTGGTTCTGGTACGTCTGAGAGGTGGTTCTGCCATGGCTGGCAGGTGATCCCGGACTGTCCCCCAGGTGGTTCTGGCATAGCCAGCAGTTGATATTGGCCTGTCCGGCAGGTGGTTCCAGCGAGTCGAACAGGTGGCTCCGGCGTTCTTGGCAGGTGGTTCCGGTCTGTCCGGTAGGTGTTTCCGGCGTGTCCGGCACGTGCTTCCGGCACGTCTGAGAGGTGGTTCCGGCATGCGCGGCGGGTGATTCCGTAGTGTCCTCCAGGTGGTTCTGGCATACCCGGCAGGTGATTTTGGCGTGTCCGGCAGGTGTTTCTGGCGAGTCGAGCAGGTGGCTCCGGCATGCTCGGCAGGTGCTTCCGGCGTCTCCGGCACTTGGTTCTGGTGTGTCTGAGAGCTGGTTCCGGCATGTCCGGCAGATGATTCCGGAGTGTCCGCCAAGTGGTTCTGGCATACCCAGCAGGTGATTTTGGCGTGTCAGGGAGGTGGTACCGGTGAGTCGAGCAGGTGGTTCCGGCGTGCTCAGCAGGTGGTTCAGGCGGTTCTGGCAGGTGGTATCCGTCTGTTCGGGGTGTGGTTCCAGCATCTCATGAACACGTTTCTGGCACGTCTGAGATGTGGTTCCAGCCGGCCCGACAGGTGTTTCCGCAGTGTCCGCCAAGCGGTTCTGGCGTAGTTGGCAGGTGATTTTGGCATGACTGGCAGGTGGTTCCAGCAAGCCTGGCAGGTGATTCCAAAGTGTTCACCAACTGGTTGTGGCGTAGCCGGCAGGTGATTTTTGCGTGATCGGCAGGTGGTTCTGGCGAGTCGAGCAGGTGGTTCCGGCGTGCTCGGCTGGTGCTTCCGGGGTCATTGGCACGGGGTTCTGGCATGTCTGAGAGGTGGTTCCTGCATGCCCGGCAAGTGATTCCGGAGTGTTCGCCAAGTGGTTCTGGCATAGTCGGCAGGTGATTTTGGCATGTCCGGCAGGTGGTTCAGGCGAGTTGAGCAGGTGGTTCCAACGTGCTTGGCAGGTGCTTCCGGCGTCTCCGGCACGTGTTTCTGGCACATCTGACAGGTGGTTCCGGCATGCCCGAAAGGTGATTCCGGTGTGTCCGGTAGGTGGTTCCAGCCTGCACGGCATGTGGTTCTGGTACGTCTCAGAGGTGGTTGCGCATGCCCAACAGGTGATTCCGGACTGTCCGCCACATGGTTCTGGCACGTCTGAGAGGTGGTTCCGGCATGCCCGGCAGGTCATCCCAGAGAGTCCTCCAAGTGGTTCTGGCATAACACGCAGGTGATTTTGGCGTGTCTGGCAGGTTGTTCCGTTGTGCTTGGCAGGTGGTTCAGGCTTGGCCGGCAGGTGGTTCCAGACTGTCCAGGACGTGTTTCCAGCTTCTCCGGCAGGTGGTTCTGGTACGTCTGAGAGGTGGTTCCGCCATGGCTGGCAGGTGATTCCGGACCGTCCCCCAGGTGGTTCTGGCATAGCCAGCAGTTGATATTGGCCTGTCCGGCAGGTGGTTCCAGAGAGTCGAACAGGTGGCTCCGGCGTGCTCGGCAGGTGGTTCCGGTCTGTCCGGTAGGTGATTCCGGCGTGTCCGGCACGTGCTTCCGGCACGTCTGAGAGGTGGTTCCGGCATGCGCGACAGGTGGTTTCGGAGTGTCCGCCAGGTGGTTCTGGCGTACCCGGCAGGTGATTTTGGCGTGTCCGGCAGGTGTTTCTGGCGAGTCGAGCAGGTGGCTCCGGCATGCTCGGCAGGTGCTTCCGGCGTCTCCGGCACGTGGTTCTGGTGTGTCTGAGAGCTGGTTCCGGCATGTCCGGCAGATGATTCCGGAGTGTCCGCCAAGTGGTTCTGGCATACCCGGCTGGTGATTTGGGCATGTCAGGTAGGTGGTTCCGGCGAGTCGAGCAGGTGGCTCCGGCGTGCTCGGCAGGTTGTTCAGACGGGTCTGGCAGGTGTTTTCCGTCTGTTCGGGGTGTGGTTCCAGCATCTCATGCACATGGTTCTGGCACGTCTGAGATGTGGTTCCGGCCGGCCCGACAGGTGTTTCCACAGTGTCCGCCAAGTGGTACTGGCGTAGTTGGCAGGTGATTTTGGCATGACCGGCAGGTGGTTCCAGCAAGCCCGGCAGGTGATTCCGAAGTGTTCCCCAACTGGTTGTGGCGTAGCCGGCAGGTGATTTTTGCGTGTCCGGCAGGTGGTTCTGGCGAGTCGAGCAGGTGGTTCCGGCGTGCTCGGCAGGTGCTTCCGGGGTCATTGGCACGTGGTTCTGGCATATCTGAGAGGTGGTTCCGGCATGCCCGGCAGGTGATTCCGGAGTGTTCGCCAAGTGTTTCCGGCGTAGCCGGCAGGTGATTTTGCATGTCCAGCGGTCGTTCCGGCGGGTCGAGCCGGTGGTTCCGGCGTGTCCGGCAGGTGGTTCCGGTCTGTCCGGCAGGTGGTTCTGTGGTGTCCGGCACGAGGTTCAGTCTGAGAGGCTGTGCCGGCATGCCCCTCACGTGATTCCGGCTTGTCCCCGAAGTGGTGCTGGTGTAGCGGGCAGGTGATTTTGGCGTGTCCGGCAGGTGGTTCAGGCGAGTTGAGCAGGTGGTTGCGACGTGCTCGGCAGGTGCTTCCGGCGTCTCCGGCACGTGTTTCTGGCACATCTGACTGGTGGTTCCGGCATGCCCAAAAGTTGATTCCGGTCTGTCCGGTAGGTGGTTCCGGCGTGCACGGCACGTGGTTCTGGTACGTGTCAGAGGTGGTTGCGTATGCCCAACAGGTGATTCCGGACTGTCCGCCACGTGCTTCTGGCACGTCTGAGAGGTGGTTCCAACATGCCCGGCAGGTCATTTCGGAGAGTCGTCCAAGTGGTTCCGGCGTAGCCCGCAGGTGATTTTGGCGTGTCCGGCAGGTGGTTCCACCGTGCTCGGCAGGTGGTTCAGGCATGGCCGTCACGTGGTTCCAGTCTGTCCAGGACGTGTTTCCAGCTTCTCCGGCAGGTGGTTCTGGTACGTCTGAGAGGTGGTTCTGCCATGGCTGGCAGGTGATCCCGGACTGTCCCCCAGGTGGTTCTGGCATAGCCAGCAGTTGATATTGGCCTGTCCGGCAGGTGGTTCCAGCGAGTCGAACAGGTGGCTCCGGCGTTCTTGGCAGGTGGTTCCGGTCTGTCCGGTAGGTGTTTCCGGCGTGTCCGGCACGTGCTTCCGGCACGTCTGAGAGGTGGTTCCGGCATGCGCGGCGGGTGATTCCGTAGTGTCCTCCAGGTGGTTCTGGCATACCCGGCAGGTGATTTTGGCGTGTCCGGCAGGTGTTTCTGGCGAGTCGAGCAGGTGGCTCCGGCATGCTCGGCAGGTGCTTCCGGCGTCTCCGGCACTTGGTTCTGGTGTGTCTGAGAGCTGGTTCCGGCATGTCCGGCAGATGATTCCGGAGTGTCCGCCAAGTGGTTCTGGCATACCCAGCAGGTGATTTTGGCGTGTCAGGGAGGTGGTACCGGTGAGTCGAGCAGGTGGTTCCGGCGTGCTCAGCAGGTGGTTCAGGCGGTTCTGGCAGGTGGTATCCGTCTGTTCGGGGTGTGGTTCCAGCATCTCATGAACACGTTTCTGGCACGTCTGAGATGTGGTTCCAGCCGGCCCGACAGGTGTTTCCGCAGTGTCCGCCAAGCGGTTCTGGCGTAGTTGGCAGGTGATTTTGGCATGACTGGCAGGTGGTTCCAGCAAGCCTGGCAGGTGATTCCAAAGTGTTCACCAACTGGTTGTGGCGTAGCCGGCAGGTGATTTTTGCGTGATCGGCAGGTGGTTCTGGCGAGTCGAGCAGGTGGTTCCGGCGTGCTCGGCTGGTGCTTCCGGGGTCATTGGCACGGGGTTCTGGCATGTCTGAGAGGTGGTTCCTGCATGCCCGGCAAGTGATTCCGGAGTGTTCGCCAAGTGGTTCTGGCATAGTCGGCAGGTGATTTTGGCATGTCCGGCAGGTGGTTCAGGCGAGTTGAGCAGGTGGTTCCAACGTGCTTGGCAGGTGCTTCCGGCGTCTCCGGCACGTGTTTCTGGCACATCTGACAGGTGGTTCCGGCATGCCCGAAAGGTGATTCCGGTCTGTCCGGTAGGTGGTTCCAGCCTGCACGGCATGTGGTTCTGGTACGTCTCAGAGGTGGTTGCGCATGCCCAACAGGTGATTCCGGACTGTCCGCCACATGGTTCTGGCACGTCTGAGAGGTGGTTCCGGCATGCCCGGCAGGTCATCCCAGAGAGTCCTCCAAGTGGTTCTGGCATAACACGCAGGTGATTTTGGCGTGTCTGGCAGGTTGTTCCGTTGTGCTTGGCAGGTGGTTCAGGCTTGGCCGGCAGGTGGTTCCAGACTGTCCAGGACGTGTTTCCAGCTTCTCCGGCAGGTGGTTCTGGTACGTCTGAGAGGTGGTTCCGCCATGGCTGGCAGGTGATTCCGGACCGTCCCCCAGGTGGTTCTGGCATAGCCAGCAGTTGATATTGGCCTGTCCGGCAGGTGGTTCCAGCGAGTCGAACAGGTGGCTCCGGCGTGCTCGGCAGGTGGTTCCGGTCTGTCCGGTAGGTGATTCCGGCGTGTCCGGCACGTGCTTCCGGCACGTCTGAGAGGTGGTTCCGGCATGCGCGACAGGTGGTTTCGGAGTGTCCGCCAGGTGGTTCTGGCGTACCCGGCAGGTGATTTTGGCGTGTCCGGCAGGTGTTTCTGGCGAGTCGAGCAGGTGGCTCCGGCATGCTCGGCAGGTGCTTCCGGCGTCTCCGGCACGTGGTTCTGGTGTGTCTGAGAGCTGGTTCCGGCATGTCCGGCAGATGATTCCGGAGTGTCCGCCAAGTGGTTCTGGCATACCCGGCTGGTGATTTGGGCATGTCAGGTAGGTGGTTCCGGCGAGTCGAGCAGGTGGCTCCGGCGTGCTCGGCAGGTTGTTCAGACGGGTCTGGCAGGTGTTTTCCGTCTGTTCGGGGTGTGGTTCCAGCATCTCATGCACATGGTTCTGGCACGTCTGAGATGTGGTTCCGGCCGGCCCGACAGGTGTTTCCACAGTGTCCGCCAAGTGGTACTGGCGTAGTTGGCAGGTGATTTTGGCATGACCGGCAGGTGGTTCCAGCAAGCCCGGCAGGTGATTCCGAAGTGTTCCCCAACTGGTTGTGGCGTAGCCGGCAGGTGATTTTTGCGTGTCCGGCAGGTGGTTCTGGCGAGTCGAGCAGGTGGTTCCGGCGTGCTCGGCAGGTGCTTCCGGGGTCATTGGCACGTGGTTCTGGCATATCTGAGAGGTGGTTCCGGCATGCCCGGCAGGTGATTCCGGAGTGTTCGCCAAGTGTTTCCGGCGTAGCCGGCAGGTGATTTTGCATGTCCAGCGGTCGTTCCGGCGGGTCGAGCCGGTGGTTCCGGCGTGTCCGGCAGGTGGTTCCGGTCTGTCCGGCAGGTGGTTCTGTGGTGTCCGGCACGAGGTTCAGTCTGAGAGGCTGTGCCGGCATGCCCCTCACGTGATTCCGGCTTGTCCCCGAAGTGGTGCTGGTGTAGCGGGCAGGTGATTTTGGCGTGTCCGGCAGGTGGTTCAGGCGAGTTGAGCAGGTGGTTGCGACGTGCTCGGCAGGTGCTTCCGGCGTCTCCGGCACGTGTTTCTGGCACATCTGACTGGTGGTTCCGGCATGCCCAAAAGTTGATTCCGGTCTGTCCGGTAGGTGGTTCCGGCGTGCACGGCACGTGGTTCTGGTACGTGTCAGAGGTGGTTGCGTATGCCCAACAGGTGATTCCGGACTGTCCGCCACGTGCTTCTGGCATGTCTGAGAGGTGGTTCCAACATGCCCGGCAGGTCATTTCGGAGAGTCGTCCAAGTGGTTCCGGCGTAGCCCGCAGGTGATTTTGGCGTGTCCGGCAGGTGGTTCCGCCGTGCTCGGCAGGTGGTTCAGGCATGGCCGTCACGTGGTTCCAGTCTGTCCAGGACGTGGTTCCAGCTTCTCCGGCAGGTGGTTCTGGTACGTCTGAGAGGTGGTTCTGCCATGGCTGGCAGGTGATCCCGGACTGTCCCCCAGGTGGTTCTGGCATAGCCAGCAGTTGATATTGGCCTGTCCGGCAGGTGGTTCCAGCGAGTCGAACAGGTGGCTCCGGCGTTCTTGGCAGGTGGTTCCGGTCTGTCCGGTAGGTGTTTCCGGCGTGTCCGGCACGTGCTTCCGGCACGTCTGAGAGGTGGTTCCGGCATGCGCGGCGGGTGATTCCGTAGTGTCCTCCAGGTGGTTCTGGCATACCCGGCAGGTGATTTTGGCGTGTCCGGCAGGTGTTTCTGGCGAGTCGAGCAGGTGGCTCCGGCATGCTCGGCAGGTGCTTCCGGCGTCTCCGGCACTTGGTTCTGGTGTGTCTGAGAGCTGGTTCCGGCATGTCCGGCAGATGATTCCGGAGTGTCCGCCAAGTGGTTCTGGCATACCCAGCAGGTGATTTTGGCGTGTCAGGGAGGTGGTACCGGTGAGTCGAGCAGGTGGTTCCGGCGTGCTCAGCAGGTGGTTCAGGCGGTTCTGGCAGGTGGTATCCGTCTGTTCGGGGTGTGGTTCCAGCATCTCATGAACACGTTTCTGGCACGTCTGAGATGTGGTTCCAGCCGGCCCGACAGGTGTTTCCGCAGTGTCCGCCAAGCGGTTCTGGCGTAGTTGGCAGGTGATTTTGGCATGACTGGCAGGTGGTTCCAGCAAGCCTGGCAGGTGATTCCAAAGTGTTCACCAACTGGTTGTGGCGTAGCCGGCAGGTGATTTTTGCGTGATCGGCAGGTGGTTCTGGCGAGTCGAGCAGGTGGTTCCGGCGTGCTCGGCTGGTGCTTCCGGGGTCATTGGCACGGGGTTCTGGCATGTCTGAGAGGTGGTTCCTGCATGCCCGGCAAGTGATTCCGGAGTGTTCGCCAAGTGGTTCTGGCATAGTCGGCAGGTGATTTTGGCATGTCCGGCAGGTGGTTCAGGCGAGTTGAGCAGGTGGTTCCAACGTGCTTGGCAGGTGCTTCCGGCGTCTCCGGCACGTGTTTCTGGCACATCTGACAGGTGGTTCCGGCATGCCCGAAAGGTGATTCCGGTCTGTCCGGTAGGTGGTTCCAGCCTGCACGGCATGTGGTTCTGGTACGTCTCAGAGGTGGTTGCGCATGCCCAACAGGTGATTCCGGACTGTCCGCCACATGGTTCTGGCACGTCTGAGAGGTGGTTCCGGCATGCCCGGCAGGTCATCCCAGAGAGTCCTCCAAGTGGTTCTGGCATAACACGCAGGTGATTTTGGCGTGTCTGGCAGGTTGTTCCGTTGTGCTTGGCAGGTGGTTCAGGCTTGGCCGGCAGGTGGTTCCAGACTGTCCAGGACGTGTTTCCAGCTTCTCCGGCAGGTGGTTCTGGTACGTCTGAGAGGTGGTTCCGCCATGGCTGGCAGGTGATTCCGGACCGTCCCCCAGGTGGTTCTGGCATAGCCAGCAGTTGATATTGGCCTGTCCGGCAGGTGGTTCCAGCGAGTCGAACAGGTGGCTCCGGCGTGCTCGGCAGGTGGTTCCGGTCTGTCCGGTAGGTGATTCCGGCTTGTCCGGCACGTGCTTCCGGCACGTCTGAGAGGTGGTTCCGGCATGCGCGACAGGTGGTTTCGGAGTGTCCGCCAGGTGGTTCTGGCGTACCCGGCAGGTGATTTTGGCGTGTCCGGCAGGTGTTTCTGGCGAGTCGAGCAGGTGGCTCCGGCATGCTCGGCAGGTGCTTCCGGCGTCTCCGGCACGTGGTTCTGGTGTGTCTGAGAGCTGGTTCCGGCATGTCCGGCAGATGATTCCGGAGTGTCCGCCAAGTGGTTCTGGCATACCCGGCTGGTGATTTGGGCATGTCAGGTAGGTGGTTCCGGCGAGTCAAGCAGGTGGCTCCGGCGTGCTCGGCAGGTTGTTCAGACGGGTCTGGCAGGTGTTTTCCGTCTGTTCGGGGTGTGGTTCCAGCATCTCATGCACATGGTTCTGGCACGTCTGAGATGTGGTTCCGGCCGGCCCGACAGGTGTTTCCACAGTCTCCGCCAAGTGGTACTGGCGTAGTTGGCAGGTGATTTTGGCATGACCGGCAGGTGGTTCCAGCAAGCCCGGCAGGTGATTCCGAAGTGTTCCCCAACTGGTTGTGGCGTAGCCGGCAGGTGATTTTTGCGGGTCCGGCAGGTGGTTCTGGCGAGTCGAGCAGGTGGTTCCGGCGTGCTCGGCAGGTGCTTCCGGGGTCATTGGCACGTGGTTCTGGCATATCTGAGAGGTGGTTCCGGCATGCCCGGCAGGTGATTCCGGAGTGTTCGCCAAGTGTTTCCGGCGTAGCCGGCAGGTGATTTTGCATGTCCAGCGGTCGTTCCGGCGGGTCGAGCCGGTGGTTCCGGCGTGTCCGGCAGGTGGTTCCGGTCTGTCCGGCAGGTGGTTCTGTGGTGTCCGGCACGAGGTTCAGTCTGAGAGGCTGTGCCGGCATGCCCCTCACGTGATTCCGGCTTGTCCCCGAAGTGGTGCTGGTGTAGCGGGCAGGTGATTTTGGCGTGTCCGGCAGGTGGTTCAGGCGAGTTGAGCAGGTGGTTGCGACGTGCTCGGCAGGTGCTTCCGGCGTCTCCGGCACGTGTTTCTGGCACATCTGACTGGTGGTTCCGGCATGCCCAAAAGTTGATTCCGGTCTGTCCGGTAGGTGGTTCCGGCGTGCACGGCACGTGGTTCTGGTACGTGTCAGAGGTGGTTGCGTATGCCCAACAGGTGATTCCGGACTGTCCGCCACGTGCTTCTGGCACGTCTGAGAGGTGGTTCCAACATGCCCGGCAGGTCATTTCGGAGAGTCGTCCAAGTGGTTCCGGCGTAGCCCGCAGGTGATTTTGGCGTGTCCGGCAGGTGGTTCCACCGTGCTCGGCAGGTGGTTCAGGCATGGCCGTCACGTGGTTCCAGTCTGTCCAGGACGTGTTTCCAGCTTCTCCGGCAGGTGGTTCTGGTACGTCTGAGAGGTGGTTCTGCCATGGCTGGCAGGTGATCCCGGACTGTCCCCCAGGTGGTTCTGGCATAGCCAGCAGTTGATATTGGCCTGTCCGGCAGGTGGTTCCAGCGAGTCGAACAGGTGGCTCCGGCGTTCTTGGCAGGTGGTTCCGGTCTGTCCGGTAGGTGTTTCCGGCGTGTCCGGCACGTGCTTCCGGCACGTCTGAGAGGTGGTTCCGGCATGCGCGGCGGGTGATTCCGTAGTGTCCTCCAGGTGGTTCTGGCATACCCGGCAGGTGATTTTGGCGTGTCTGGCAGGTGTTTCTGGCGAGTCGAGCAGGTGGCTCCGGCATGCTCGGCAGGTGCTTCCGGCGTCTCCGGCACTTGGTTCTGGTGTGTCTGAGAGCTGGTTCCGGCATGTCCGGCAGATGATTCCGGAGTGTCCGCCAAGTGGTTCTGGCATACCCAGCAGGTGATTTTGGCGTGTCAGGGAGGTGGTACCGGTGAGTCGAGCAGGTGGTTCCGGCGTGCTCAGCAGGTGGTTCAGGCGGTTCTGGCAGGTGGTATCCGTCTGTTCGGGGTGTGGTTCCAGCATCTCAAGAACACGTTTCTTGCACGTCTGAGATGTGGTTCCAGCCGGCCCGACAGGTGTTTCCGCAGTGTCCGCCAAGCGGTTCTGGCGTAGTTGGCAGGTGATTTTGGCATGACTGGCATGTGGTTCCAGCAAGCCTGGCAGGTGATTCCAAAGTGTTCACCAACTGGTTGTGGCGTAGCCGGCAGGTGATTTTTGCGTGATCGGCAGGTGGTTCTGGCGAGTCGAGCAGGTGGTTCCGGCGTGCTCGGCTGGTGCTTCCGGGGTCATTGGCACGGGGTTCTGGCATGTCTGAGAGGTGGTTCCTGCATGCCCGGCAAGTGATTCCGGAGTGTTCGCCAAGTGGTTCTGGCATAGTCGGCAGGTGATTTTGGCATGTCCGGCAGGTGGTTCAGGCGAGTTGAGCAGGTGGTTCCAACGTGCTTGGCAGGTGCTTCCGGCGTCTCCGGCACGTGTTTCTGGCACATCTGACAGGTGGTTCCGGCATGCCCGAAAGGTGATTCCGGTCTGTCCGGTAGGTGGTTCCAGCCTGCACGGCATGTGGTTCTGGTACGTCTCAGAGGTGGTTGCGCATGCCCAACAGGTGATTCCGGACTGTCCGCCACATGGTTCTGGCACGTCTGAGAGGTGGTTCCGGCATGCCCGGCAGGTCATCCCAGAGAGTCCTCCAAGTGGTTCTGGCATAACACGCAGGTGATTTTGGCGTGTCTGGCAGGTTGTTCCGTTGTGCTTGGCAGGTGGTTCAGGCTTGGCCGGCAGGTGGTTCCAGACTGTCCAGGACGTGTTTCCAGCTTCTCCGGCAGGTGGTTCTGGTACGTCTGAGAGGTGGTTCCGCCATGGCTGGCAGGTGATTCCGGACCGTCCCCCAGGTGGTTCTGGCATAGCCAGCAGTTGATATTGGCCTGTCCGGCAGGTGGTTCCAGCGAGTCGAACAGGTGGCTCCGGCGTGCTCGGCAGGTGGTTCCGGTCTGTCCGGTAGGTGATTCCGGCGTGTCCGGCACGTGCTTCCGGCACGTCTGAGAGGTGGTTCCGGCATGCGCGACAGGTGGTTTCGGAGTGTCCGCCAGGTGGTTCTGGCGTACCCGGCAGGTGATTTTGGCGTGTCCGGCAGGTGTTTCTGGCGAGTCGAGCAGGTGGCTCCGGCATGCTCGGCAGGTGCTTCCGGCGTCTCCGGCACGTGGTTCTGGTGTGTCTGAGAGCTGGTTCCGGCATGTCCGGCAGATGATTCCGGAGTGTCCGCCAAGTGGTTCTGGCATACCCGGCTGGTGATTTGGGCATGTCAGGTAGGTGGTTCCGGCGAGTCGAGCAGGTGGCTCCGGCGTGCTCGGCAGGTTGTTCAGACGGGTCTGGCAGGTGTTTTCCGTCTGTTCGGGGTGTGGTTCCAGCATCTCATGCACATGGTTCTGGCACGTCTGAGATGTGGTTCCGGCCGGCCCGACAGGTGTTTCCACAGTGTCCGCCAAGTGGTACTGGCGTAGTTGGCAGGTGATTTTGGCATGACCGGCAGGTGGTTCCAGCAAGCCCGGCAGGTGATTCCGAAGTGTTCCCCAACTGGTTGTGGCGTAGCCGGCAGGTGATTTTTGCGTGTCCGGCAGGTGGTTCTGGCGAGTCGAGCAGGTGGTTCCGGCGTGCTCGGCAGGTGCTTCCGGGGTCATTGGCACGTGGTTCTGGCATATCTGAGAGGTGGTTCCGGCATGCCCGGCAGGTGATTCCGGAGTGTTCGCCAAGTGTTTCCGGCGTAGCCGGCAGGTGATTTTGCATGTCCAGCGGTCGTTCCGGCGGGTCGAGCCGGTGGTTCCGGCGTGTCCGGCAGGTGGTTCCGGTCTGTCCGGCAGGTGGTTCTGTGGTGTCCGGCACGAGGTTCAGTCTGAGAGGCTGTGCCGGCATGCCCCTCACGTGATTCCGGCTTGTCCCCGAAGTGGTGCTGGTGTAGCGGGCAGGTGATTTTGGCGTGTCCGGCAGGTGGTTCAGGCGAGTTGAGCAGGTGGTTGCGACGTGCTCGGCAGGTGCTTCCAGCGTCTCCGGCACGTGTTTCTGGCACATCTGACTGGTGGTTCCGGCATGCCCAAAAGTTGATTCCGGTCTGTCCGGTAGGTGGTTCCGGCGTGCACGGCACGTGGTTCTGGTACGTGTCAGAGGTGGTTGCGTATGCCCAACAGGTGATTCCGGACTGTCCGCCACGTGCTTCTGGCACGTCTGAGAGGTGGTTCCAACATGCCCGGCAGGTCATTTCGGAGAGTCGTCCAAGTGGTTCCGGCGTAGCCCGCAGGTGATTTTGGCGTGTCCGGCAGGTGGTTCCACCGTGCTCGGCAGGTGGTTCAGGCATGGCCGTCACGTGGTTCCAGTCTGTCCAGGACGTGTTTCCAGCTTCTCCGGCAGGTGGTTCTGGTACGTCTGAGAGGTGGTTCTGCCATGGCTGGCAGGTGATCCCGGACTGTCCCCCAGGTGGTTCTGGCATAGCCAGCAGTTGATATTGGCCTGTCCGTCAGGTGGTTCCAGCGAGTCGAACAGGTGGCTCCGGCGTTCTTGGCAGGTGGTTCCGGTCTGTCCGGTAGGTGTTTCCGGCGTGTCCGGCACATGCTTCCGGCACGTCTGAGAGGTGGTTCCGGCATGCGCGGCGGGTGATTCCGTAGTGTCCTCCAGGTGGTTCTGGCATACCCGGCAGGTGATTTTGGCGTGTCCGGCAGGTGTTTCTGGCGAGTCGAGCAGGTGGCTCCGGCATGCTCTTCAGGTGCTTCCGGCGTCTCCGGCACTTGGTTCTGGTGTGTCTGAGAGCTGGTTCCGGCATGTCCGGCAGATGATTCCGGAGTGTCCGCAAAGTGTTTCTGGCATACCCAGCAGGTGATTTTGGCGTGTCAGGGAGGTGGTACCGGTGAGTCGAGCAGGTGTTTCGGGCGTGCTCAGCAGGTGGTTCGGGCGGTTCTGGCAGGTGGTATCCGTCTGTTCGGGGTGTGGTTCCAGCATCTCATGAACACGTTTCTTGCACGTCTGAGATGTGGTTCCAGCCGGCCCGACAGGTGTTTCCGCAGTGTCCGCCAAGCGGTTCTGGCGTAGTTGGTAGGTGATTTTGGCATGACTGGCAGGTGGTTCCAGCAAGCCTGGCAGGTGATTCCAAAGTGTTCACCAACTGGTTGTGGCGTAGCCGGCAGGTGATTTTTGCGTGATCGGCAGGTGGTTCTGGCGAGTCGAGCAGTTGGTTCCGGCGTGCTCGGCTGGTGCTTCCGGGGTCATTGGCACGGGGTTCTTTCATGTCTGAGAGGTGGTTCCTGCATGCCCGGCAAGTGATTCCGGAGTGTTCGCCAAGTGGTTCTGGCATAGTCGGCAGGTGATTTTGGCATGTCCGGCAGGTGGTTCAGGCGAGTTGAGCAGGTGGTTCCAACGTGCTTGGCAGGTGCTTCCGGCGTCTCCGGCACGTGTTTCTGGCACATCTGACAGGTGGTTCCGGCATGCCCGAAAGGTGATTCCGGTCTGTCCGGTAGGTGGTTCCAGCCTGCACGGCATGTGGTTCTGGTACGTCTCAGAGGTGGTTGCGCATGCCCAACAGGTGATTCCGGACTGTCCGCCACATGGTTCTGGCACGTCTGAGAGGTGGTTCCGGCATGCCCGGCACGTCATCCCAGAGAGTCCTCCAAGTGGTTCTGGCATAACACGCAGGTGATTTTGGCGTGTCTGGCAGGTTGTTCCGTTGTGCTTGGCAGGTGGTTCAGGCTTGGCCGGCAGGTGGTTCCAGACTGTCCAGGACGTGTTTCCAGCTTCTCCGGCAGGTGGTTCTGGTACGTCTGAGAGGTGGTTCCGCCATGGCTGGCAGGTGATTCCGGACCGTCCCCCAGGTGGTTCTGGCATAGCCAGCAGTTGATATTGGCCTGTCCGGCAGGTGGTTCCAGCGAGTCGAACAGGTGGCTCCGGCGTGCTCGGCAGGTGGTTCCGGTCTGTCCGGTAGGTGATTCCGGCTTGTCCGGCACGTGCTTCCGGCACGTCTGAGAGGTGGTTCCGGCATGCGCGACAGGTGGTTTCGGAGTGTCCGCCAGGTGGTTCTGGCGTACCCGGCAGGTGATTTTGGCGTGTCCGGCAGGTGTTTCTGGCGAGTCGAGCAGGTGGCTCCGGCATGCTCGGCAGGTGCTTCCGGCGTCTCCGGCACGTGGTTCTGGTGTGTCTGAGAGCTGGTTCCGGCATGTCCGGCAGATGATTCCGGAGTGTCCGCCAAGTGGTTCTGGCATACCCGGCTGGTGATTTGGGCATGTCAGGTAGGTGGTTCCGGCGAGTCGAGCAGGTGGCTCCGGCGTGCTCGGCAGGTTGTTCAGACGGGTCTGGCAGGTGTTTTCCGTCTGTTCGGGGTGTGGTTCCAGCATCTCATGCACATGGTTCTGGCACGTCTGAGATGTGGTTCCGGCCGGCCCGACAGGTGTTTCCACAGTGTCCGCCAAGTGGTACTGGCGTAGTTGGCAGGTGATTTTGGCATGACCGGCAGGTGGTTCCAGCAAGCCCGGCAGGTGATTCCGAAGTGTTCCCCAACTGGTTGTGGCGTAGCCGGCAGGTGATTTTTGCGTGTCCGGCAGGTGGTTCTGGCGAGTCGAGCAGGTGGTTCCGGCGTGCTCGGCAGGTGCTTCCGGGGTCATTGGCACGTGGTTCTGGCATATCTGAGAGGTGGTTCCGGCATGCCCGGCAGGTGATTCCGGAGTGTTCGCCAAGTGTTTCCGGCGTAGCCGGCAGGTGATTTTGCATGTCCAGCGGTCGTTCCGGCGGGTCGAGCCGGTGGTTCCGGCGTGTCCGGCAGGTGGTTCCGGTCTGTCCGGCAGGTGGTTGTGTGGTGTCCGGCACGAGGTTCAGTCTGAGAGGCTGTGCCGGCATGCCCCTCACGTGATTCCGGCTTGTCCCCGAAGTGGTGCTGGTGTAGCGGGCAGGTGATTTTGGCGTGTCCGGCAGGTGGTTCAGGCGAGTTGAGCAGGTGGTTGCGACGTGCTCGGCAGGTGCTTCCGGCGTCTCCGGCACGTGTTTCTGGCACATCTGACTGGTGGTTCCGGCATGCCCAAAAGTTGATTCCGGTCTGTCCGGTAGGTGGTTCCGGCGTGCACGGCACGTGGTTCTGGTACGTGTCAGAGGTGGTTGCGTATGCCCAACAGGTGATTCCGGACTGTCCGCCACGTGCTTCCGGCACGTCAGAGAGGTGGTTCCGGCATGCGCGGCAGGTGATTCCGGAGTGTCCGCAAAGTGGTTCTGGCATACCCAGCAGGTGATTTTGGCGTGTCAGGGAGGTGGTACCGGTGAGTCGAGCAGGTGGTTCCGGCGTGCTCAGCAGGTGGTTCAGGCGGTTCTGGCAGGTGGTATCCGTCTGTTCGGGGTGTGGTTCCAGCATCTCATGAACACGTTTCTGGCACGTCTGAGATGTGGTTCCAGCCGGCCCGACAGGTGTTTCCGCAGTGTCCGCCAAGCGGTTCTGGCGTAGTTGGCAGGTGATTTTGGCATGACTGGCAGGTGGTTCCAGCAAGCCTGGCAGGTGATTCCAAAGTGTTCACCAACTGGTTGTGGCGTAGCCGGCAGGTGATTTTTGCGTGATCGGCAGGTGGTTCTGGCGAGTCGAGCAGGTGGTTCCGGCGTGCTCGGCTGGTGCTTCCGGGGTCATTGGCACGGGGTTCTGGCATGTCTGAGAGGTGGTTCCTGCATGCCCGGCAAGTGATTCCGGAGTGTTCGCCAAGTGGTTCTGGCATAGTCGGCAGGTGATTTTGGCATGTCCGGCAGGTGGTTCAAGCGAGTTGAGCAGGTGGTTCCAACGTGCTCGGCAGGTGCTTCCGGCGTCTCCGGCACGTGTTTCTGGCACATCTGACAGGTGGTTCCGGCATGCCCGAAAGGTGATTCCGGTCTGTCCGGTAGGTGGTTCCAGCCTGCACGGCATGTGGTTCTGGTACGTCTCAGAGGTGGTTGCGCATGCCCAACAGGTGATTCCGGACTGTCCGCCACATGGTTCTGGCACGTCTGAGAGGTGGTTCCGGCATGCCCGGCAGGTCATCCCAGAGAGTCCTCCAAGTGGTTCTGGCATAACACGCAGGTGATTTTGGCGTGTCTGGCAGGTTGTTCCGTTGTGCTTGGCAGGTGGTTCAGGCTTGGCCGGCAGGTGGTTCCAGACTGTCCAGGACGTGTTTCCAGCTTCTCCGGCAGGTGGTTCTGGTACGTCTGAGAGGTGGTTCCGCCATGGCTGGCAGGTGATTCCGGACCGTCCCCCAGGTGGTTCTGGCATAGCCAGCAGTTGATATTGGCCTGTCCGGCAGGTGGTTCCAGCGAGTCGTACAGGTGGCTCCGGCGAGCTCGGCAGGTGGTTCCGGTCTGTCCGGTAGGTGATTCCGGCGTGTCCGGCACGTGCTTCCGGCACGTCTGAGAGGTGGTTCCGGCATGCGCGACAGGTGGTTTCGGAGTGTCCGCCAGGTGGTTCTGGCGTACCCGGCAGGTGATTTTGGCGTGTCCGGCAGGTGTTTCTGGCGAGTCGAGCAGGTGGCTCCGGCATGCTCGGCAGGTGCTTCCGGCGTCTCCGGCACGTGGTTCTGGTGTGTCTGAGAGCTGGTTCCGGCATGTCCGGCAGATGATTCCGGAGTGTCCGCCAAGTGGTTCTGGCATACCCGGCTGGTGATTTGGGCATGTCAGGTAGGTGGTTCCAGCGAGTCGAGCAGGTGGCTCCGGCGTGCTCGGCAGGTTGTTCAGACGGGTCTGGCAGGTGTTTTCCGTCTGTTCGGGGTGTGGTTCCAGCATCTCATGCACATGGTTCTGGCACGTCTGAGATGTGGTTCCGGCCGGCCCGACAGGTGTTTCCACAGTGTCCGCCAAGTGGTACTGGCGTAGTTGGCAGGTGATTTTGGCATGACCGGCAGGTGGTTCCAGCAAGCCCGGCAGGTGATTCCGAAGTGTTCCCCAACTGGTTGTGGCGTAGCCGGCAGGTGATTTTTGCGTGTCCGGCAGGTGGTTCTGGCGAGTCGAGCAGGTGGTTCCGGCGTGCTCGGCAGGTGCTTCCGGGGTCATTGGCACGTGGTTCTGGCATATCTGAGAGGTGGTTCCGGCATGCCCGGCAGGTGATTCCGCAGTGTTCGCCAAGTGTTTCCGGCGTAGCCGGCAGGTGATTTTGCATGTCCAGCGGTCGTTCCGGCGGGTCGAGCCGGTGGTTCCGGCGTGTCCGGCATGTGGTTCCGGTCTGTCCGGCAGGTGATTCTGTGGTGTCCGGCACGAGGTTCAGTCTGAGAGGCTGTGCCGGCATGCCCCTCACGTGATTCCGGCTTGTCCCCGAAGTGGTGCTGGTGTAGCGGGCAGGTGATTTTGGCGTGTCCGGCAGGTGGTTCAGGCGAGTTGAGCAGGTGGTTGCGACGTGCTCGGCAGGTGCTTCCGGCGTCTCCGGCACGTGTTTCTGGCACATCTGACTGGTGGTTCCGGCATGCCCAAAAGTTGATTCCGGTCTGTCCGGTAGGTGGTTCCGGCGTGCACGGCACGTGGTTCTGGTACGTCTCAGAGGTGGTTGCGTATGCCCAACAGGTGATTCCGGACAGTCCGCCACGAGCTTCTGGCACGTCTGAGAGGTGGTTCCAAGATGCCCGGCAGGTCATTTCGGAGAGTCGTCCAAGTGGTTCTGGCTTAGCCCGCAGGTGATTTTGGCGTGTCCGGCAGGTGGTTCCGCCGTGCCTGGCAGGTGGTTCAGGCATGGCCGTCACGTGGTTCCAGTCTGTCCAGGACGTGTTTCCAGCTGCTCCGGCAGGTGGTTCTGGTACGTCTGAGAGGTGGTTCCACCATGGCTGGCAGGTGATCCCGGACTGTCCCCCAGGTGGTTCTGGCATAGCCAGAAGTTGATATTGGCCTGTCCGGCAGGTGGTTCCAGCGAGTCGAACAGGTGGCTCCGGCGTTCTTGGCAGGTGGTTCCGGTCTGTCCGGGAGGTGTTTCCGGCGTGTCCGGCACGTGCTTCCGGCACGTCTGCGAGGTGGTTCCGGCATGCGCGGCAGATGATTCCGTAGTGTCCGCCAGGTGGTTCTGGCATACCCGGCAGGTGATTTTGGCGTGTCCGGCAGGTGTTTCTGGCGAGTCGAGCAGGTGGCTCCGGCATGCTCGGCAGGTGCTTCCGGCGTCTCCAGCACTTGGTTCTGGTGTGTCTGAGAGCTGGTTCCGGCATGTCCGGCAGATGATTCCGGAGTGTCCGCCAAGTGGTTCTGGCATACCCAGCAGGTGATTTTGGCGTGTCAGGGAGGTGGTACCGGTGAGTCGAGCAGGTGGTTCCGGCGTGCTCAGCAGGTGGTTCAGGCGGTTCTGGCAGGTGGTATCCGTCTGTTCGGGGTGTGGTTCCAGCATCTCATGAACACGTTCCTGGCACGTCTGAGATGTGGTTCCAGCCGGCCCGACAGGTGTTTCCGCAGTGTCCGCCAAGCGGTTCTGGCGTAGTTGGCAGGTGATTTTGGCATGACTGGCAGGTGGTTCCAGCAAGCCTGGCAGGTGATTCCAAAGTGTTCACCAACTGGTTGTGGCGTAGCCGGCAGGTGATTTTTGCGTGATCGGCAGGTGGTTCTGGCGAGTCGAGCAGGTGGTTCCAGCGTGCTCGGCTGGTGCTTCCGGGGTCATTGGCACGGGGTTCTGGCATGTCTGAGAGGTGGTTCCTGCATGCCCGGCAAGTGATTCCGGAATGTTCGCCAAGTGGTTCTGGCATAGTCGTCAGGTGATTTTGGCATGTCCGGCAGGTGGTTCAGGCGAGTTGAGTAGGTGGTTCCAACGTGCTTGGCAGGTGCTTCCGGCGTCTCCGGCACGTGGTTCTGGTGTGTCTGAGAGCTGGTTCCGGCATGTCCGGCAGATTATTCCGGAGTGTCCGCCAAGTGGTTCTGGCATACCCGGCTGGTGATTTGGGCATGTCAGGTAGGTGGTTCCGGCGAGTCGAGCAGGTGGCTCCGGCGTGCTCGGCAGGTTGTTCAGACGGGTCTGGCAGGTGTTTTCCGTCTGTTCGGGGTGTGGTTCCAGCATCTCATGCACATGGTGCTGGCACGTCTGAGATGTGGTTCCGGCCGGCCCGACAGGTGTTTCCACAGTGTCCGCCAAGTGGTACTGGCGTAGTTGGCAGGTGATTTTGGCATGACCGGCAGGTGGTTCCAGCAAGCCCGGCAGGTGATTCCGACGTGTTCCCCAACTGGTTGTGGCGTAGCAGGCAGGTGATTTTTGCGTGTCCGGCAGGTGGTTCTGGCGAGTCGAGCAGGTGGTTCCGGCGTGCTCGGCAGGTGCTTCCGGGGTCATTGGCACGTGGTTCTGGCATATCTGAGAGGTGGTTCCGGCATGCCCGGCAGGTGATTCCGCAGTGTTCGCCAAGTGTTTCCGGCGTAGCAGGCAGGTGATTTTGCATGTCCAGCGGTCGTTCCGGCGGGTCAAGCCGGTGGTTCCGGCGTGTCCGGCAGGTGGTTCCGGTCTGTCCGGCAGGTGGTCCTGTGGTGTCCGGCACGAGGTTCAGTCTGAGAGGCTGTGCCAGCATGCCCCTCACGTGATTCCGGCTTGTCCCCGAAGTGGTGCTGGTGTAGCGGGCAGGTGACTTTGGCGTGTCCGGCAGGTGTTTCAGGCGAGTTGAGCAGGTGGTTGCGACGTGCTCGGCAGGTGCTTCCGGCGTCTCCGGCACGTGTTTCTGGCACATCTGACTGGTGGTTCCGGCATGCCCAAAAGTTGATTCCGGTCTGTCCGGTAGGTGGTTCCGGCGTGCACGGCACGTGGTTCTGGTACGTGTCAGAGGTGGTTGCGTATGCCAAACAGGTAATTCCGGACTGTCCGCCACGTGCTTCTGGCACGTCTGAGAGGTGGTTCCAACATGCCCGGCAGGTCATTTCGGAGAGTCGTCCAAGTGGTTCTGGCGTAGCCCGCGGGTGATTTTGGCGTGTCCGGCAGGTGGTTCCGCCGTGCTCGGCAGGTGGTTCAGGCATGGCCGTCACGTGGTTCCAGTCTGTCCAGGACGTGTTTCCAGCTTCTCCTGCAGGTGGTTCTGGTACGTCTGAGAGGTGGTTCCGCCATGGCTGGCAGGTGATCCCGGACTGTCCCCCAGGTGGTTCTGGCATAGCCAGCAGTTGATATTGGCCTGTCCGGCAGGTGGTTCCAGCGAGTCGAACAGGTGGCTCCGGCGTTCTTTGCAGGTGGTTCCGGTGTGCCCGGTAGGTGTTTCCGGCGTGTCCGGCACGTGCTTCCGGCACGTCTGAGAGGTGGTTCCGGCATGCGCGGCAGGTGATTCCGTAGTGTCCGCCAGGTGGTTCTGGCATACCCGGCAGGTGATTTTGGCGTGTCCGGCAGGTGTTTCTGGCGAGTCGAGCAGGTGGCTCCGGCATGCTCGGCAGGTGCTTCCGGCGTCTCCGGCACTTGGTTCTGGTGTGTCTGAGAGCTGGTTCCGGCATGTCCGGCAGATGATTCCGGAGTGTCCGCCAAGTGGTTCTGGCATACCCAGCAGGTGATTTTGGCGTGTCAGGGAGGTGGTACCGGTGAGTCGAGCAGGTCGTTCCGGCATGCTCAGCAGGTGGTTCAGGAGGTTCTGGCAGGTGGTATCCGTCTGTTCGGGGTGTGGTTCCAGCATCTCATGAACACGTTTCTGGCACGTCTGAGATGTGGTTCCAGCCGGCCCGACAGGTGTTTCCGCAGTGTCCGCCAAGCGGTTCTGGCGTAGTTGGCAGGTGATTTTGGCATGACTGGCAGGTGGTTCCAGCAAGCCTGGCAGGTGATTCCAAAGTGTTCACCAACTGGTTGTGGCGTAGCCGGCAGGTGATTTTTGCGTGATCGGCAGGTGGTTCTGGCGAGTCGAGCAGGTGGTTCCGGCGTGCTCAGCTGGTGCTTCCGGGGTCATTGGCACGGGGTTCTGGCATGTCTGAGAGGTGGTTCCTGCATGCCCGGCAAGTGATTCCGGAGTGTTCGCCAAGTGGTTCTGGCATAGTCGGCAGGTGATTTTGGCATGTCCGGCAGGTGGTTCAGGCGAGTTGAGCAGGTGGTTCCAACGTGCTTGGCAGGTGCTTCCGGCGTCTCCGGCACGTGTTTCTGGCACATCTGACAGGTGGTTCCGGCATGCCGGAAAGGTGATTCCGGTCTGTCCGGTAGGTGGTTCCAGCCTGCACGGCATGTGGTTCTGGTACGTCTCAGAGGTGGTTGCGCATGCCCAACAGGTGATTCCGGACTGTCCGCCACATGGTTCTGGCACGTCTGAGAGGTGGTTCCGGCATGCCCGGCAGGTCATCCCAGAGAGTCCTCCAAGTGGTTCTGGCATAACACGCAGGTGATTTTGGCGTGTCTGGCAGGTTGTTCCGTTGTGCTTGGCAGGTGGTTCAGGCTTGGCCGGCAGGTGGTTCCAGACTGTCCGGGACGTGTTTCCAGCTTCTCCGGCAGGTGGTTCTGGTACGTCTGAGAGGTGGTTCCGCCATGGCTGGCAGGTGATTCCGGACCGTCCCCCAGGTGGTTCTGGCATAGCCAGCAGTTGATATTGGCCTGTCCGGCAGGTGGTTCCAGCGAGTCGAACAGGTGGCTCCGGCGTGCTCGGCAGGTGGTTCCGGTCTGTCCGGTAGGTGATTCCGGCGTGTCCGGCACGTGCTTCCGGCACGTCTGAGAGGTGGTTCCGGCATGCGCGACAGGTGGTTTCGGAGTGTCCGCCAGGTGGTTCTGGCGTACCCGGCAGGTGATTTTGGCGTGTCCGGCAGGTGTTTCTGGCGAGTCGAGCAGGTGGCTCCGGCATGCTCGGCAGGTGCTTCCGGCGTCTCCGGCACGTGGTTCTGGTGTGTCTCAGAGCTGGTTCCGGCATGTCCGGCAGATGATTCCGGAGTGTCCGCCAAGTGGTTCTGGCATACCCGGCTGGTGATTTGGGCATGTCAGGTAGGTGGTTCCGGCGAGTCGAGCAGGTGGCTCCGGCGTGCTCGGCAGGTTGTTCAGACGGGTCTGGCAGGTGTTTTCCGTCTGTTCGGGGTGTGGTTCCAGCATCTCATGCACATGGTTCTGGCACGTCTGAGATGTGGTTCCGGCCGGCCCGACAGGTGTTTCCACAGTGTCCGCCAAGTGGTACTGGCGTAGTTGGCAGGTGATTTTGGCATGACCGGCAGGTGGTTCCAGCAAGCCCGGCAGGTGATTCCGAAGTGTTCCCCAACTGGTTGTGGCGTAGCCGGCAGGTGATTTTTGCGTGTCCGGCAGGTGGTTCTGGCGAGTCGAGCAGGTGGTTCCGGCGTGCTCGGCAGGTGCTTCCGGGGTCATTGGCACGTGGTTCTGGCATATCTGAGAGGTGGTTCCGGCATGCCCGGCAGGTGATTCCGGAGTGTTCGCCAAGTGTTTCCGGCGTAGCCGGCAGGTGATTTTGCATGTCCAGCGGTCGTTCCGGCGGGTCGAGCCGGTGGTTCCGGCGTGTCCGGCAGGTGGTTCCGGTCTGTCCGGCAGGTGGTTCTGTGGTGTCCGGCACGAGGTTCAGTCTGAGAGGCTGTGCCGGCATGCCCCTCACGTGATTCCGGCTTGTCCCCGAAGTGGTGCTGGTGTAGCGGGCAGGTGATTTTGGCGTGTCCGGCAGGTGGTTCAGGCGAGTTGAGCAGGTGGTTGCGACGTGCTCGGCAGGTGCTTCCGGCGTCTCCGGCACGTGTTTCTGGCACATCTGACTGGTGGTTCCGGCATGCCCAAAAGTTGATTCCGGTCTGTCCGGTAGGTGGTTCCGGCGTGCACGGCACGTGGATCTGGTACGTGTCAGAGGTGGTTGCGTATGCCCAACAGGTGATTCCGGACTGTCCGCCACGTGCTTCTGGCACGTCTGAGAGGTGGTTCCAACATGCCCGGCAGGTCATTTCGGAGAGTCGTCCAAGTGGTTCCGGCGTAGCCCGCAGGTGATTTTGGCGTGTCCGGCAGGTGGTTCCACCGTGCTCGGCAGGTGGTTCAGGCATGGCCGTCACGTGGTTCCAGTCTGTCCAGGACGTGTTTCCAGCTTCTCCGGCAGGTGGTTCTGGTACGTCTGAGAGGTGGTTCTGCCATGGCTGGCAGGTGATCCCGGACTGTCCCCCAGGTGGTTCTGGCATAGCCAGCAGTTGATATTGGCCTGTCCGGCAGGTGGTTCCAGCGAGTCGAACAGGTGGCTCCGGCGTTCTTGGCAGGTGGTTCCGGTCTGTCCGGTAGGTGTTTCCGGCGTGTCCGGCACGTGCTTCCGGCACGTCTGAGAGGTGGTTCCGGCATGCGCGGCGGGTGATTCCGTAGTGTCCTCCAGGTGGTTCTGGCATACCCGGCAGGTGATTTTGGCGTGTCCGGCAGGTGTTTCTGGCGAGTCGAGCAGGTGGCTCCGGCATGCTCGGCAGGTGCTTCCGGCGTCTCCGGCACTTGGTTCTGGTGTGTCTGAGAGCTGGTTCCGGCATGTCCGGCAGATGATTCCGGAGTGTCCGCCAAGTGGTTCTGGCATACCCAGCAGGTGATTTTGGCGTGTCAGGGAGGTGGTACCGGTGAGTCGAGCAGGTGGTTCCGGCGTGCTCAGCAGGTGGTTCAGGCGGTTCTGGCAGGTGGTATCCGTCTGTTCGGTGTGTGGTTCCAGCATCTCATGAACACGTTTCTTGCACGTCTGAGATGTGGTTCCAGCCGGCCCGACAGGTGTTTCCGCAGTGTCCGCCAAGCGGTTCTGGCGTAGTTGGCAGGTGATTTTGGCATGACTGGCATGTGGTTCCAGCAAGCCTGGCAGGTGATTCCAAAGTGTTCACCAACTGGTTGTGGCGTAGCCGGCAGGTGATTTTTGCGTGATCGGCAGGTGGTTCTGGCGAGTCGAGCAGGTGGTTCCGGCGTGCTCGGCTGGTGCTTCCGGGGTCATTGGCACGGGGTTCTGGCATGTCTGAGAGGTGGTTCCTGCATGCCCGGCAAGTGATTCCGGAGTGTTCGCCAAGTGGTTCTGGCATAGTCGGCAGGTGATTTTGGCATGTCCGGCAGGTGGTTCAGGCGAGTTGAGTAGGTGGTTCCAACGTGCTTGGCAGGTGCTTCCGGCGTCTCCGGCACGTGTTTCTGGCACATCTGACAGGTGGTTCCGGCATGCCCGAAAGGTGATTCCGGTCTGTCCGGTAGGTGGTTCCAGCCTGCACGGCATGTGGTTCTGGTACGTCTCAGAGGTGGTTGCGCATGCCCAACAGGTGATTCCGGACTGTCCGCCACATGGTTCTGGCACGTCTGAGAGGTGGTTCCGGCATGCCCGGCACGTCATCCCAGAGAGTCCTCCAAGTGGTTCTGGCATAACACGCAGGTGATTTTGGCGTGTCTGGCAGGTTGTTCCGTTGTGCTTGGCAGGTGGTTCAGGCTTGGCCGGCAGGTGGTTCCAGACTGTCCGGGACGTGTTTCCAGCTTCTCCGGCAGGTGGTTCTGGTACGTCTGAGAGGTGGTTCCGCCATGGCTGGCAGGTGATTCCGGACCGTCCCCCAGGTGGTTCTGGCATAGCCAGCAGTTGATATTGGCCTGTCCGGCAGGTGGTTCCAGCGAGTCGAACAGGTGGCTCCGGTATGCTCGGCAGGTGGTTCCGGTCTGTCCGGTAGGTGATTCCGGCGTGTCCGGCACGTGCTTCCGGCACGTCTGAGAGGTGGTTCCGGCATGCGCGACAGGTGGTTTCGGAGTGTCCGCCAGGTGGTTCTGGCGTACCCGGCAGGTGATTTTGGCGTGTCCGGCAGGTGTTTCTGGCGAGTCGAGCAGGTGGCTCCGGCATGCTCGGCAGGTGCTTCCGGCGTCTCCGGCACGTGGTTCTGGTGTGTCTGAGAGCTGGTTCCGGCATGTCCGGCAGATGATTCCGGAGTGTCCGCCAAGTGGTTCTGGCATACCCGGCTGGTGATTTGGGCATGTCAGGTAGGTGGTTCCGGCGAGTCGAGCAGGTGGCTCCGGCGTGCTCGGCAGGTTGTTCAGACGGGTCTGGCAGGTGTTTTCCGTCTGTTCGGGGTGTGGTTCCAGCATCTCATGCACATGGTTCTGGCACGTCTGAGATGTGGTTCCGGCCGGCCCGACAGGTGTTTCCACAGTGTCCGCCAAGTGGTACTGGCGTAGTTGGCAGGTGATTTTGGCATGACCGGCAGGTGGTTCCAGCAAGCCCGGCAGGTGATTCCGAAGTGTTCCCCAACTGGTTGTGGCGTAGCCGGCAGGTGATTTTTGCGTGTCCGGCAGGTGGTTCTGGCGAGTCGAGCAGGTGGTTCCGGCGTGCTCGGCAGGTGCTTCCGGGGTCATTGGCACGTGGTTCTGGCATATCTGAGAGGTGGTTCCGGCATGCCCGGCAGGTGATTCCGGAGTGTTTGCCAAGTGTTTCCGGCGTAGCCGGCAGGTGATTTTGCATGTCCAGCGGTCGTTCCGGCGGGTCGAGCCGGTGGTTCCGGCGTGTCCGGCAGGTGGTTCCGGTCTGTCCGGCAGGTGGTTCTGTGGTGTCCGGCACGAGGTTCAGTCTGAGAGGCTGTGCCGGCATGCCCCTCACGTGATTCCGGCTTGTCCCCGAAGTGGTGCTGGTGTAGCGGGCAGGTGATTTTGGCGTGTCCGGCAGGTGGTTCAGGCGAGTTGAGCAGGTGGTTGCGACGTGCTCGGCAGGTGCTTCCGGCGTCTCCGGCACGTGTTTCTGGCACATCTGACTGGTGGTTCCGGCATGCCCAAAAGTTGATTCCGGTCTGTCCGGTTGGTGGTTCCAGCATGCACGGCACGTGGTTCTGGTACGTGTCAGAGGTGGTTGCGTATGCCCAACAGGTGATTCCGGACTGTCCGCCACGTGCTTCTGGCACGTCTGAGAGGTGGTTCCAACATGCCCGGCAGGTCATTTCGGAGAGTCGTCCAAGTGGTTCTGGCGTAGCCCGCAGGTGATTTTGGCGTTTCCGGCAGGTGGTTCCGCTGTGCTCGGCAGGTGGTTCAGGCATGGACGTCACGTGGTTCCAGTCTGTCCAGGACGTGTTTCCAGCTTCTCCGGCAGGTGGTTCTGGTACGTCTGAGAGGTGGTTCCGCCATGGCTGGCAGGTGATCCCGGACTGTCCCCCAGGTGGTTCTGGCATAGCCAGCAGTTGATATTGGCCTGTCCGGCAGGTGGTTCCAGCGAGTCGAACAGGTGGCTCCGGCGTTCTTGGCAGGTGGTTCCGGTCTGTCCGGTAGGTGTTTCCGGCGTGTCCGGCACGTGCTTCCGGCACGTCTGCGAGGTGGTTCCGGCATGCGCGGCAGATGATTCCGTAGTGTCCGCCAGGTGGTTCTGGCATACCCGGCAGGTGATTTTGGCGTGTCCGGCAGGTGTTTCTGGCGAGTCGAGCATGTGGCTCCGGCATGCTCGGCAGGTGCTTCCGGCGTCTCCGGCACTTGGTTCTGGTGTGTCTGAGAGCTGGTTCCGGCATGTCCGGCAGATGATTCCGGAGTGTCCGCCAAGTGGTTCTGGCATACCCAGCAGGTGATTTTGGCGTGTCAGGGAGGTGGTACCGGTGAGTCGAGCAGGTGGTTCCGGCGTGCTCAGCAGGTGGTTCAGGCGGTTCTGGCAGGTGGTATCCGTCTGTTCGGGGTGTGGTTCCAGCATCTCATGAACACGTTCCTGGCACGTCTGAGATGTGGTTCCAGCCGGCCCGACAGGTGTTTCCGCAGTGTCCGCCAAGCGGTTCTGGCGTAGTTGGCAGGTGATTTTGGCATGACTGGCAGGTGGTTCCAGCAAGCCTGGCAGGTGATTCCAAAGTGTTCACCAACTGGTTGTGGCGTAGCCGGCAGGTGATTTTTGCGTGATCGGCAGGTGGTTCTGGCGAGTCGAGCAGGTGGTTCCGGCGTGCTCGGCTGGTGCTTCCGGGGTCATTGGCACGGGGTTCTGGCATGTCTGAGAGGTGGTTCCTGCATGCCTGGCAAGTGATTCCGGAGTGTTCGCCAAGTGGTTCTGGCATAGTCGGCAGGTGATTTTGGCATGTCCGGCAGGTGGTTCAGGCGAGTTGAGCAGGTGGTTCCAACGTGCTTGGCAGGTGCTTCCGGCGTCTCCGGCACGTGTTTCTGGCACATCTGACAGGTGGTTCCGGCATGCCCGAAAGGTGATTCCGGTGTGTCCGGTAGGTGGTTCCAGGCTGCACGGCATGTGGTTCTGGTACGTCTCAGAGGTGGTTGCGCATGCCCAACAGGTGATTCCGGACTGTCCGCCACATGGTTCTGGCACGTCTGAGAGGTGGTTCCGGCATGCCCGGCAGGTCATCCCAGAGAGTCCTCCAAGTGGTTCTGGCATAACACGCAGGTGATTTTGGCGTGTCTGGCAGGTTGTTCCGTTGTGCTTGGCAGGTGGTTCAGGCTTGGCCAGCAGGTGGTTCCAGACTGTCCAGGACGTGTTTCCAGCTTCTCCGGCAGGTGGTTCTGGTACGTCTGAGAGGTGGTTCCGCCATGGCTGGCAGGTGATCCCGGACTGTACCCCAGGTGGTTCTGGCATAGCCAGCAGTTGATATTGGCCTGTCCGGCAGGTGGTTCCAGAGAGTCGAACAGGTGGCTCCGGCGTTCTTGGCAGGTGGTTCCGGTCTGTCCGGTAGGTGTTTCCGGCGTGCCTGGAACGTGCTTCCGGCACGTCTGAGAGGTGGTTCCGGCATGCGCGGCAGGTGATTCCGTAGTGTCCGCCTGGTGGTTCTGGCATACCCAGCAGGTGATTTTGGCGTGTCAGGGAGGTGGTACCGGTGAGTCGAGCAGGTGGTTCCGGCGTGCTCAGCAGGTGGTTCAGGCGGTTCTGGCAGGTGGTATCCGTCTGTTCGGGGTGTGGTTCCAGCATCTCATGAACACGTTTCTGGCACGTCTGAGATGTGGTTCCGGCCGGCCCGACAGGTGTTTCCACAGTGTCCGCCAAGTGGTACTGGCGTAGTTGGCAGGTGATTTTGGCATGACCGGCAGGTGGTTCCAGCAAGCCCGGCAGGTGATTCCGAAGTGTTCCCCAACTGGTTGTGGCGTAGCCGGCAGGTGATTTTTGCGTGTCCGGCAGGTGGTTCTGGCGAGTCGAGCAGGTGGTTCCGGCGTGCTCGGCAGGTGCTTCCGGGGTCATTGGCACGTGGTTCTGGCATATCTGAGAGGTGGTTCCGGCATGCCCGGCAGGTGATTCCGGAGTGTTCGCCAAGTGTTTCCGGCGTAGCCGGCAGGTGATTTTGCATGTCCAGCGGTCGTTCCGGCGGGTCGAGCCGGTGGTTCCGGCGTGTCCGGCAGGTGGTTCCGGTCTGTCCGGCAGGTGGTTCTGTGGTGTCCGGCACGAGGTTCAGTCTGAGAGGCTGTGCCGGCATGCCCCTCACGTGATTCCGGCTTGTCCCCGAAGTGGTGCTGGTGTAGCGGGCAGGTGATTTTGGCATGTCCGGCAGGTGGTTCAGGCGAGTTGAGCAGGTGGTTGCGACGTGCTCGGCAGGTGCTTCCGGCGTCTCCGGCACGTGTTTCTGGCACATCTGACTGGTGGTTCCGGCATGCCCAAAAGTTGATTCCGGTCTGTCCGGTAGGTGGTTCCGGCGTGCACGGCACGTGGTTCTGGTACGTGTCAGAGGTGGTTGCGTATGCCCAACAGGTGATTCCGGACTGTCCGCCACGTGCTTCTGGCACGTCTGAGAGGTGGTTCCAACATGCCCGGCAGGTCATTTCGGAGAGTCGTCCAAGTGGTTCTGGCGTAGCCCGCGGGTGATTTTGGCGTGTCCGGCAGGTGGTTCCGCCGTGCTCGGCAGGTGGTTCAGGCATGGCCGTCACGTGGTTCCAGTCTGTCCAGGACGTGTTTCCAGCTTCTCCGGCAGGTGGTTCTGGTACGTCTGAGAGGTGGTTCCGCCATGGCTGGCAGGTGATCCCGGACTGTCCCCCAGGTGGTTCTGGCATAGCCAGCAGTTGATATTGGCCTGTCCGGCAGGTGGTTCCAGCGAGTCGAACAGGTGGCTCCGGCGTTCTTGGCAGGTGGTTCCGGTCTGTCCGGTAGGTGTTTCCGGCGTGTCTGGCACGTGCTTCCGGAACGTCTGAGAGGTGGTTCTGGCATGCGCGGCAGGTGATTCCGTAGTGTCCGCCAGGTGGTTCTGGCATACCCGGCAGGTGATTTTGTCGTGTCTGGCAGGTGTTTCTGGTGAGTCGAGCAGGTGGCTCCGGCATGCTCGGCAGGTGCTTCCGGCATCTCCGGCACTTGGTTCTGGTGCGTCTGAGAGCTGGTTCCGGCATGTCCGGCAGATGATTCCGGAGTGTCCGCCAAGTGGTTCTGGCATACCCAGCAGGTGATTTTGGCGTGTCAGGGAGGTGGTACCGGTGAGTCGAGCAGGTGGTTCCGGCGTGCTCAGCAGGTGGTTCAGGCGGTTCTGGCAGGTGGTATCCGTCTGTTCGGGGTGTGGTTCCAGCATCTCATGAACACGTTTCTGGCACGTCTGAGATGTGGTTCCGGCCGGCCCGACAGGTGTTTCCACAGTGTCCGCCAAGTGGTACTGGCGTAGTTGGCAGGTGATTTTGGCATGACCGGCAGGTGGTTCCAGCAAGCCCGGCAGGTGATTCCGAAGTGTTCCCCAACTGGTTGTGGCGTAGCCGGCAGGTGATTTTTGCGTGTCCGGCAGGTGGTTCTGGCGAGTCGAGCAGGTGGTTCCGGCGTGCTCGGCAGGTGCTTCCGGGGTCATTGGCACGTGGTTCTGGCATATCTGAGAGGTGGTTCCGGCATGCCCGGCAGGTGATTCCGGAGTGTTCGCCAAGTGTTTCCGGCGTAGCCGGCAGGTAATTTTGCATGTCCAGCGGTCGTTCCGGCGGGTCGAGCCGGTGGTTCCGGCGTGTCCGGCAGGTGGTTCCGGTCTGTCCGGCAGGTGGTTCTGTGGTGTCCGGCACGAGGTTCAGTCTGAGAGGCTGTGCCGGCATGCCCCTCACGTGATTCCGGCTTGTCCCCGAAGTGGTGCTGGTGTAGCGGGCAGGTGATTTTGGCGTGTCCGGCAGGTGGTTCAGGCGAGTTGAGCAGGTGGTTGCGACGTGCTCGGCAGGTGCTTCCGGCGTCTCCGGCACGTGTTTCTGGCACATCTGACTGGTGGTTCCGGCATGCCCAAAAGTTGATTCCGGTCTGTCCGGTAGGTGGTTCCGGCGTGCACGGCACGTGGTTCTGGTACGTGTCAGAGGTGGTTGCGTATGCCCAACAGGTGATTCCGGACTGTCCGCCACGTGCTTCTGGCACGTCTGAGAGGTGGTTCCAACATGCCCGGCAGGTCATTTCGGAGAGTCGTCCAAGTGGTTCTGGCGTAGCCCGCAGGTGATTTTGGCGTTTCCGGCAGGTGGTTCCGCTGTGCTCGGCAGGTGGTTCAGGCATGGACGTCACGTGGTTCCAGTCTGTCCAGGACGTGTTTCCAGCTTCTCCGGCAGGTGGTTCTGGTACGTCTGAGAGGTGGTTCCGCCATGGCTGGCAGGTGATCCCGGACTGTCCCCCAGGTGGTTCTGGCATAGCCAGCAGTTGATATTGGCCTGTCCGGCAGGTGGTTCCAGCGAGTCGAACAGGTGGCTCCGGCGTTCTTGGCAGGTGGTTCCGGTCTGTCCGGTAGGTGTTTCCGGCGTGTCAGGCACGTGCTTCCGGCACGTCTGCGAGGTGGTTCCGGCATGCGCGGCAGATGATTCCGTAGTGTCCGCCAGGTGGTTCTGGCATACCCGGCAGGTGATTTTGGCGTGTCCGGCAGGTGTTTCTGGCGAGTCGAGCAGGTGGCTCCGGCATGCTCGGCAGGTGCTTCCGGCGTCTCCGGCACTTGGTTCTGGTGTGTCTGAGAGCTGGTTCCGGCATGTCCGGCAGATGATTCCGGAGTGTCCGCCAAGTGGTTCTGGCATACCCAGCAGGTGATTTTGGCGTGTCAGGGAGGTGGTACCGGTGAGTCGAGCAGGTGGTTCCGGCGTGCTCAGCAGGTGGTTCAGGCGGTTCTGGCAGGTGGTATCCGTCTGTTCGGGGTGTGGTTCCAGCATCTCATGAACACGTTCCTGGCACGTCTGAGATGTGGTTCCAGCCGGCCCGACAGGTGTTTCCGCAGTGTCCGCCAAGCGGTTCTGGCGTAGTTGGCAGGTGATTTTGGCATGACTGGCAGGTGGTTCCAGCAAGCCTGGCAGGTGATTCCAAAGTGTTCACCAACTGGTTGTGGCGTAGCCGGCAGGTGATTTTTGCGTGATCGGCAGGTGGTTCTGGCGAGTCGAGCAGGTGGTTCCGGCGTGCTCGGCTGGTGCTTCCGGGGTCATTGGCACGGGGTTCTGGCATGTCTGAGAGGTGGTTCCTGCATGCCTGGCAAGTGATTCCGGAGTGTTCGCCAAGTGGTTCTGGCATAGTCGGCAGGTGATTTTGGCATGTCCGGCAGGTGGTTCAGGCGAGTTGAGCAGGTGGTTCCAACGTGCTTGGCAGGTGCTTCCGGCGTCTCCGGCACGTGTTTCTGGCACATCTGACAGGTGGTTCCGGCATGCCCGAAAGGTGATTCCGGTGTGTCCGGTAGGTGGTTCCAGGCTGCACGGCATGTGGTTCTGGTACGTCTCAGAGGTGGTTGCGCATGCCCAACAGGTGATTCCGGACTGTCCGCCACATGGTTCTGGCACGTCTGAGAGGTGGTTCCGGCATGCCCGGCAGGTCATCCCAGAGAGTCCTCCAAGTGGTTCTGGCATAACACGCAGGTGATTTTGGCGTGTCTGGCAGGTTGTTCCGTTGTGCTTGGCAGGTGGTTCAGGCTTGGCCGGCAGGTGGTTCCAGACTGTCCAGGACGTGTTTCCAGCTTCTCCGGCAGGTGGTTCTGGTACGTCTGAGAGGTGGTTCCGCCATGGCTGGCAGGTGATTCCGGACCGTCCCCCAGGTGGTTCTGGCATAGCCAGCAGTTGATATTGGCCTGTCCGGCAGGTGGTTCCAGCGAGTCGAACAGGTGGCTCCGGCGTGCTCGGCAGGTGGTTCCGGTCTGTCCGGTGGGTGATTCCGGCGTGTCCGGCATGTGCTTCCGGCACGTCTGAGAGGTGGTTCCGGCATGCGCGACAGGTGGTTTCGGAGTGTCCGCCAGGTGGTTCTGGCGTACCCGGCAGGTGATTTTGGCGTGTCCGGCAGCTGTTTCTGGCGAGTCGAGCAGGTGGCTCCGGCATGCTCGGCAGGTGCTTCCGGCGTCTCCGGCACGTGGTTCTGGTGTGTCTGAGAGCTGGTTCCGGCATGTCCGGCAGATGATTCCGGAGTGTCCGCCAAGTGGTTCTGGCATACCCGGCTGGTGATTTGGGCATGTCAGGTAGGTGGTTCCGGCGAGTTGAGCAGGTGGCTCCGGCGTGCTCGGCAGGTTGTTCAGACGGGTCTGGCAGGTGTTTTCCGTCTGTTCGGGGTGTGGTTCCAGCATCTCATGCACATGGTTCTGGCACGTCTGAGATGTGGTTCCGGCCGGCCCGACAGGTGTTTCCACAGTGTCCGCCAAGTGGTACTGGCGTAGTTGGCAGGTGATTTTGGCATGACCGGCAGGTGGTTCCAGCAAGCCCGGCAGGTGATTCCGAAGTGTTCCCCAACTGGTTGTGGCGTAGCCGGCAGGTGATTTTTGCGTGTCCGGCAGGTGGTTCTGGCGAGTCGAGCAGGTGGTTCCGGCGTGCTCGGCAGGTGCTTCCGGGGTCATTGGCACGTGGTTCTGGCATGTCTGAGAGGTGGTTCCGGCATGCCCGGCAGGTGATTCCGGAGTGTTCGCCAAGTGTTTCCGGCGTAGCCGGCAGGTGATTTTGCATGTCCAGCGGTCGTTCCGGCGGGTCGAGCCGGTGGTTTCGGCGTGTCCGGCAGGTGGTTCCGGTCTGTCCGGCAGGTGGTTGTGTGGTGTCCGGCACGAGGTTCAGTCTGAGAGGCTGTGCCGGCATGCCCCTCACGTGATTCCGGCTTGTCCCCGAAGTGGTGCTGGTGTAGCGGGCAGGTGATTTTGGCGTGTCCGGCAGGTGGTTCAGGCGAGTTGAGCAGGTGGTTGCGACGTGCTCGGCAGGTGCTTCCGGCGTCTCCGGCACGTGTTTCTGGCACATCTGACTGGTGGTTCCGGCATGCCCAAAAGTTGATTCCGGTCTGTCCGGTAGGTGGTTCCGGCGTGCACGGCACGTGGTTCTGGTACGTCTCAGATGTGGTTGCGCATGCCCAACAGGTGATTCCGGACTGTCCGCCACATGGTTCTGGCACGTCTGAGAGGTGGTTCCGGCATGCCCGGCAGGTCATCCCAGAGAGTCCTCCAAGTGGTTCTGGCATAACACGCAGGTGATTTTGGCGTGTCTGGCAGGTTGTTCCGTTGTGCTTGGCAGGTGGTTCAGGCTTGGCCGGCAGGTGGTTCCAGACTGTCCAGGACGTGTTTCCAGCTTCTCCGGCAGGTGGTTCTGGTACGTCTGAGAGGTGGTTCCGCCGTGGCTGGCAGGTGATTCCGGACCGTCCCCCAGGTGGTTCTGGCATAGCCAGCAGTTGATATTGGCCTGTCCGGCAGGTGGTTCCAGCGAGTCGAACAGGTGGCTCCGGCGTGCTCGGCAGGTGGTTCCGGTCTGTCCGGTAGGTGATTCCAGGGTGTCCGGCACATGCTTCCGGCACGTCTGAGAGGTGGTTCCGGCATGCGCGACAGGTGGTTTCGGAGTGTCCGCCAGGTGGTTCTGGCGTACCCGGCAGGTGATTTTGGCGTGTCCGGCAGGTGTTTCTGGCGAGTCGAGCAGGTGGCTCCGGCATGCTCGGCAGGTGCTTCCGGCGTCTCCGGCACGTGGTTCTGGTGTGTCTGAGAGCTGGTTCCGGCATGTCCGGCAGATGATTCCGGAGTGTCCGCCAAGTGGTTCTGGCATACCCGGCTGGTGATTTGGGCATGTCAGGTAGGTGGTTCCGGCGAGTCGAGCAGGTGGCTCCGGCGTGCTCGGCAGGTTGTTCAGACGGGTCTGGCAGGTGTTTTCCGTCTGTTCGGGGTGTGGTTCCAGCATCTCATGCACATGGTTCTGGCACGTCTGAGATGTGGTTCCGGCCGGCCCGACAGGTGTTTCCACAGTGTCCGCCAAGTGGTACTGGCGTAGTTGGCAGGTGATTTTGGCATGACCGGCAGGTGGTTCCAGCAAGCCCGGCAGGTGATTCCGAAGTGTTCCCCAACTGGTTGTGGCGTAGCCGGCAGGTGATTTTTGCGTGTCCGGCAGGTGGTTCTGGCGAGTCGAGCAGGTGGTTCCGGCGTGCTCGGCAGGTGCTTCCGGGGTCATTGGCACGTGGTTCTGGCATATCTGAGAGGTGGTTCCGGCATGCCCGGCAGGTGATTCCGGAGTGTTCGCCAAGTGTTTCCGGCGTAGCCGGCAGGTGATTTTGCATGTCCAGCGGTCGTTCCGGCGGGTCGAGCCGGTGGTTCCGGCGTGTCCGGCAGGTGGTTCCGGTCTGTCCGGCAGGTGGTTGTGTGGTGTCCGGCACGAGGATCAGTCTGAGAGGCTGTGCCGGCATGCCCCTCACGTGATTCCGGCTTGTCCCCGAAGTGGTGCTGGTGTAGCGGGCAGGTGATTTTGGCGTGTCCGGCAGGTGGTTCAGGCGAGTTGAGCAGGTGGTTGCGACGTGCTCGGCAGGTGCTTCCGGCGTCTCCGGCACGTGTTTCTGGCACATCTGACTGGTGGTTCCGGCATGCCCAAAAGTTGATTCCGGTCTGTCCGGTAGGTGGTTCCGGCGTGCACGGCACGTGGTTCTGGTACGTGTCAGAGGTGGTTGCGTATGCCCAACAGGTGATTCCGGACTGTCCGCCACGTGCTTCTGGCACGTCTGAGAGGTGGTTCCAACATGCCCGGCAGGTCATTTCGGAGAGTCGTCCAAGTGGTTCTGGCGTAGCCCGCGGGTGATTTTGGCATCTCCGGCAGGTGGTTCCGCCGTGCTCGGCAGGTGCTTCAGGCATGGCCGTCACGTGGTTCCAGTCTGTCCAGGACGTGTTTCCAGCTTCTCCGGCAGGTGGTTCTGGTACGTCTGAGAGGTGGTTCCGCCATGGCTGGCAGGTGATCCCGGACTGTACCCCAGGTGGTTCTGGCATAGCCAGCAGTTGATATTGGCCTGTCCGGCAGGTGGTTCCAGAGAGTCGAACAGGTGGCTCCGGCGTTCTTGGCAGGTGGTTCCGGTCTGTCCGGTAGGTGTTTCCGGCGTGCCTGGAACGTGCTTCCGGCACGTCTGAGAGGTGGTTCCGGCATGCGCGGCAGGTGATTCCGTAGTGTCCGCCAGGTGGTTCTGGCATACCCGGCAGGTGATTTTGGCGTGTCCGGCAGGTGTTTCTGGCGAGTCGAGCAGGTGGCTCCGGCATGCTCGGCAGGTGCTTCCGGCGTCTCCGGCACTTGGTTCTGGTGCGTCTGAGAGCTGGTTCCGGCATGTCCGGCAGATGATTCCGGAGTGTCCGCCAAGTGGTTCTGGCATACCCAGCAGGTGATTTTGGCGTGTCAGGGAGGTGGTACCGGTGAGTCGAGCAGGTGGTTCCGGCGTGCTCAGCAGGTGGTTCAGGCGGTTCTGGCAGGTGGTATCCGTCTGTTCGGGGTGTGGTTCCAGCATCTCATGAACACGTTTCTGGCACGTCTGAGATGTGGTTCCGGCCGGCCCGACAGGTGTTTCCACAGTGTCCGCCAAGTGGTACTGGCGTAGTTGGCAGGTGATTTTGGCATGACCGGCAGGTGGTTCCAGCAAGCCCGGCAGGTGATTCCGAAGTGTTCCCCAACTGGTTGTGGCGTAGCCGGCAGGTGATTTTTGCGTGTCCGGCAGGTGGTTCTGGCGAGTCGAGCAGGTGGTTCCGGCGTGCTCGGCAGGTGCTTCCGGGGTCATTGGCACGTGGTTCTGGCATATCTGAGAGGTGGTTCCGGCATGCCCGGCAGGTGATTCCGGAGTGTTCGCCAAGTGTTTCCGGCGTAGCCGGCAGGTGATTTTGCATGTCCAGCGGTCGTTCCGGCGGGTCGAGCCGGTGGTTCTGGCGTGTCCGGCAGGTGGTTCCGGTCTGTCCGGCAGGTGGTTCTGTGGTGTCCGGCACGAGGTTCAGTCTGAGAGGCTGTGCCGGCATGCCCCTCACGTGATTCCGGCTTGTCCCCGAAGTGGTGCTGGTGTAGCGGGCAGGTGATTTTGGCGTGTCCGGCAGGTGGTTCAGGCGAGTTGAGCAGGTGGTTGCGACGTGCTCGGCAGGTGCTTCCGGCGTCTCCGGCACGTGTTTCTGGCACATCTGACTGGTGGTTCCGGCATGCCCAAAAGTTGATTCCGGTCTGTCCGGTAGGTGGTTCCGGCGTGCACGGCACGTGGTTCTGGTACGTGTCAGAGGTGGTTGCGTATGCCCAACAGGTGATTCCGGACTGTCCGCCACGTGCTTCTGGCACGTCTGAGAGGTGGTTCCAACATGCCCGGCAGGTCATTTCGGAGAGTCGTCCAAGTGGTTCTGGCGTAGCCCGCAGGTGATTTTGGCGTGTCCGGCAGGTGGTTCCGCCGTGCTCGGCAGGTGGTTCAGGCATGGCCGTCACGTGGTTCCAGTCTGTCCAGGACGTGTTTCCAGCTTCTCCGGCAGGTGGTTCTGGTACGTCTGAGAGGTGGTTCCGCCATGGCTGGCAGGTGATCCCGGACTGTCCCCCAGGTGGTTCTGGCATAGCCAGCAGTTGATATTGGCCTGTCCGGCAGGTGGTTCCAGCGAGTCGAACAGGTGGCTCCGGCGTTCTTGGCAGGTGGTTCCGGTCTGTCCGGTAGGTGTTTCCGGCGTGTCTGGCACGTGCTTCCGGCACGTCTGAGAGGTGGTTCTGGCATGCGCGGCACGTGATTCCGTAGTGTCCGCCAGGTGGTTCTGGCATACCCGGCAGGTGATTTTGTCGTGTCTGGCAGGTGTTTCTGGTGAGTCGAGCAGGTGGCTCCGGCATGCTCGGCAGGTGCTTCCGGCATCTCCGGCACTTGGTTCTGGTGCGTCTGAGAGCTGGTTCCGGCATGTCCGGCAGATGATTCCGGAGTGTCCGCCAAGTGGTTCTGGCATACCCAGCAGGTGATTTTGGCGTGTCAGGGAGGTGGTACCGGTGAGTCGAGCAGGTGGTTCCGGCGTGCTCAGCAGGTGGTTCAGGCGGTTCTGGCAGGTGGTATCCGTCTGTTCGGGGTGTGGTTCCAGCATCTCATGAACACGTTTCTGGCACGTCTGAGATGTGGTTCCAGCCGGCCCGACAGGTGTTTCCGCAGTGTCCGCCAAGCGGTTCTGGCGTAGTTGGCAGGTGATTTTGGCATGACTGGCAGGTGGTTCCAGCAAGCCTGGCAGGTGATTCCAAAGTGTTCACCAACTGGTTGTGGCGTAGCCGGCAGGTGATTTTTGCGTGATCGGCAGGTGGTTCTGGCGAGTCGAGCAGGTGGTTCCGGCGTGCTCGGCTGGTGCTTCCGGGGTCATTGGCACGGGGTTCTGGCATGTCTGAGAGGTGGTTCCTGCATGCCCGGCAAGTGATTCCGGAGTGTTCGCCAAGTGGTTCTGGCATAGTCGGCAGGTGATTTTGGCATGTCCGGCAGGTGGTTCAGGCGAGTTGAGCAGGTGGTTCCAACGTGCTTGGCAGGTGCTTCCGGCGTCTCCGGCACGTGTTTCTGGCACATCTGACAGGTGGTTCCAGCATGCCCGAAAGGTGATTCCGGTCTGTCCGGTAGGTGGTTCCAGCCTGCACGGCATGTGGTTCTGGTACGTCTCAGAGGTGGTTGCGCATGCCCAACAGGTGATTCCGGACTGTCCGCCACATGGTTCTGGCACGTCTGAGAGGTGGTTCCGGCATGCCCGGCAGGTCATCCCAGAGAGTCCTCCAAGTGGTTCTGGCATAACACGCAGGTGATTTTGGCGTGTCTGGCAGGTTGTTCCGTTGTGCTTGGCAGGTGGTCCAGGCTTGGCCGGCAGGTGGTTCCAGACTGTCCAGGACGTGTTTCCAGCTTCTCCGGCAGGTGGTTCTGGTACGTCTGAGAGGTGGTTCCGCCATGGCTGGCAGGTGATTCCGGACCGTCCCCCAGGTGGTTCTGGCATAGCCAGCAGTTGATATTGGCCTGTCCGGCAGGTGGTTCCAGCGAGTCGAACAGGTGGCTCCGGCGTGCTCGGCAGGTGGTTCCGGTCTGTCCGGTAGGTGATTCCGGCGTGTCCGGCACGTGCTTCCGGCACGTCTGAGAGGTGGTTCCGGCATGCGCGACAGGTGGTTTCGGAGTGTCCGCCAGGTGGTTCTGGCGTACCCGGCAGGTGATTTTGGCGTGTCCGGCAGGTGTTTCTGGCGAGTCGAGCAGGTGGCTCCGGCATGCTCGGCAGGTGCTTCCGGCGTCTCCGGCACGTGGTTCTGGTGTGTCTGAGAGCTGGTTCCGGCATGTCCGGCAGATGATTCCGGAGTGTCCGCCAAGTGGTTCTGGCATACCCGGCTGGTGATTTGGGCATGTCAGGTAGGTGGTTCCGGCGAGTCGAGCAGGTGGCTCCAGCGTGCTCGGCAGGTTGTTCAGACGGGTCTGGCAGGTGTTTTCCGTCTGTTCGGGGTGTGGTTCCAGCATCTCATGCACATGGTTCTGGCACGTCTGAGATGTGATTCCGGCCGGCCCGACAGGTGTTTCCACAGTGTCCGCCAAGTGGTACTGGCGTAGTTGGCAGGTGATTTTGGCATGACCGGCAGGTGGTTCCAGCAAGCCCGGCAGGTGATTCCGAAGTGTTCCCCAACTGGTTGTGGCGTAGCCGGCAGGTGATTTTTGCGTGTCCGGCAGGCGGTTCTGGCGAGTCGAGCAGGTGGTTCCGGCGTGCTCGGCAGGTGCTTCCGGGGTCATTGGCACGTGGTTCTGGCATATCTGAGAGGTGGTTCCGGCATGCCCGGCAGGTGATTCCGGAGTGTTCGCCAAGTGTTTCCGGCGTAGCCGGCAGGTGATTTTGCATGTCCAGCGGTCGTTCCGGCGGGTCGAGCCGGTGGTTCCGGCGTGTCCGGCAGGTGGTTCCGGTCTGTCCGGCAGGTGGTTGTGTGGTGTCCGGCACGAGGATCAGTCTGAGAGGCTGTGCCGGCATGCCCCTCACGTGATTCCGGCTTGTCCCCGAAGTGGTGCTGGTGTAGCGGTCAGGTGATTTTGGCGTGTCCGGCAGGTGGTTCAGGCGAGTTGAGCAGGTGGTTGCGACGTGCTCGACAGGTGCTTCCGGCGTCTCCGGCACGTGCTTCTGGCACATCTGACTGGTGGTTCCGGCATGCCCAAAAGTTGATTCCGGTATGTCCAGTAGGTGGTTCCGGCGTGCACGGCACGTGGTTCTGGTACGTCTCAGATGTGGTTGCGCATGCCCAACAGGTGATTCCGGACTGTCCGCCACATGGATCTGGCACGTCTGAGAGGTGGTTCCGGCATGCCCGGCAGGTCATCCCAGAGAGTCCTCCAAGTGGTTCTGCCATAACACGCAGGTGATTTTGGCGTGTCTGGCAGGTTGTTCCGTTGTGCTTGGCAGGTGGTTCAGGCTTGGCCGGCAGGTGGTTCCAGACTGTCCAGGACGTGTTTCCAGCTTCTCCGGCAGGTGGTTCTGGTACGTCTGAGAGGTGGTTCCGCCATGGCTGGCAGGTGATTCCGGACCGTCCCCCAGGTGGTTCTGGCATAGCCAGCAGTTGATATTGGCCTGTCCGGCAGGTGGTTCCAGCGAGTCGAACAGGTGGCTCCGGCGTGCTCGGCAGGTGGTTCCGGTCTGTCCGGTAGGTGATTCCAGGGTGTCCGGCACATGCTTCCGGCACGTCTGAGAGGTGGTTCCGGCATGCGCGACAGGTGGTTTCGGAGTGTCCGCCAGGTGGTTCTGGCGTACCCGGCAGGTGATTTTGGCGTGTCCGGCAGGTGTTTCTGGCGAGTCGAGCAGGTGGCTCCGGCATGCTCGGCAGGTGCTTCCGGCGTCTCCGGCACGTGGTTCTGGTGTGTCTGAGAGCTGGTTCCGGCATGTCCGGCAGATGATTCCGGAGTGTCCGCCAAGTGGTTCTGGCATACCCGGCTGGTGATTTGGGCATGTCAGGTAGGTGGTTCCGGCGAGTCGAGCAGGTGGCTCCGGCGTGCTCGGCAGGTTGTTCAGACGGGTCTGGCAGGTGTTTTCCGTCTGTTCGGGGTGTGGTTCCAGCATCTCATGCACATGGTTCTGGCACGTCTGAGATGTGGTTCCGGCCGGCCCGACAGGTGTTTCCACAGTGTCCGCCAAGTGGTACTGGCGTAGTTGGCAGGTGATTTTGGCATGACCGGCAGGTGGTTCCAGCAAGCCCGGCAGGTGATTCCGAAGTGTTCCCCAACTGGTTGTGGCGTAGCCGGCAGGTGATTTTTGCGTGTCCGGCAGGTGGTTCTGGCGAGTCGAGCAGGTGGTTCCGGCGTGCTCGGCAGGTGCTTCCGGGGTCATTGGCACGTGGTTCTGGCATATCTGAGAGGTGGTTCCGGCATGCCCGCAGGTGATTCCGGAGTGTTCGCCAAGTGTTTCCGGCGTAGCCGGCAGGTGATTTTGCATGTCCAGCGGTCGTTCCGGCGGGTCGAGCCGGTGGTTCCGGCGTGTCCGGCAGGTGGTTCCGGTCTGTCCGGCAGGTGGTTCTGTGGTGTCCGGCACGAGGTTCAGTCTGAGAGGCTGTGCCGGCATGCCCCTCACGTGATTCCGGCTTGTCCCCGAAGTGGTGCTGGTGTAGCGGGCAGGTGATTTTGGCGTGTCCGGCAGGTGGTTCAGGCGAGTTGAGCAGGTGGTTGCGACGTGCTCGGCAGGTGCTTCCGGCGTCTCCGGCACGTGTTTCTGGCACATCTGACTGGTGGTTCCGGCATGCCCAAAAGTTGATTCCGGTCTGTCCGGTAGGTGGTTCCGGCGTGCACGGCACGTGGTTCTGGTACGTGTCAGAGGTGGTTGCGTATGCCCAACAGGTGATTCCGGACTGTCCGCCACGTGCTTCTGGCACGTCTGAGAGGTGGTTCCAACATGCCCGGCAGGTCATTTCGGAGAGTCGTCCAAGTGGTTCTGGCGTAGCCCGCGGGTGATTTTGGCATCTCCGGCAGGTGGTTCCGCCGTGCTCGGCAGGTGCTTCAGGCATGGCCGTCACGTGGTTCCAGTCTGTCCAGGACGTGTTTCCAGCTTCTCCGGCAGGTGGTTCTGGTACGTCTGAGAGGTGGTTCCGCCATGGCTGGCAGGTGATCCCGGACTGTACCCCAGGTGGTTCTGGCATAGCCAGCAGTTGATATTGGCCTGTCCGGCAGGTGGTTCCAGAGAGTCGAACAGGTGGCTCCGGCGTTCTTGGCAGGTGGTTCCGGTCTGTCCGGTAGGTGTTTCCGGCGTGCCTGGAACGTGCTTCCGGCACGTCTGAGAGGTGGTTCCGGCATGCGCGGCAGGTGATTCCGTAGTGTCCGCCTGGTGGTTCTGGCATACCCGGCAGGTGATTTTGGCGTGTCCGGCAGGTGTTTCTGGCGAGTCGAGCAGGTGGCTCCGGCATGCTCGGCAGGTGCTTCCGGCGTCTCCGGCACTTGGTTCTGGTGCGTCTGAGAGCTGGTTCCGGCATGTCCGGCAGATGATTCCGGAGTGTCCGCCAAGTGGTTCTGGCATACCCAGCAGGTGATTTTGGCGTGTCAGGGAGGTGGTACCGGTGAGTCGAGCAGGTGGTTCCGGCGTGCTCAGCAGGTGGTTCAGGCGGTTCTGGCAGGTGGTATCCGTCTGTTCGGGGTGTGGTTCCAGCATCTCATGAACACGTTTCTGGCACGTATGAGATGTGGTTCCGGCCGGCCCGACAGGTGTTTCCACAGTGTCCGCCAAGTGGTACTGGCGTAGTTGGCAGGTGATTTTGGCATGACCGGCAGGTGGTTCCAGCAAGCCCGGCAGGTGATTCCGAAGTGTTCCCCAACTGGTTGTGGCGTAGCCGGCAGGTGATTTTTGCGTGATCGGCAGGTGGTTCTGGCGAGTCGAGCAGGTGGTTCCGGCGTGCTCGGCTGGTGCTTCCGGGGTCATTGGCACGGGGTTCTGGCATGTCTGAGAGGTGGTTCCTGCATGCCCGGCAAGTGATTCCGGAGTGTTCGCCAAGTGGTTCTGGCATAGTCGGCAGGTGATTTTGGCATGTCCGGCAGGTGGTTCAGGCGAGTTGAGCAGGTGGTTCCAACGTGCTTGGCAGGTGCTTCCGGCGTCTCCGGCACGTGTTTCTGGCACATCTGACAGGTGGTTCCGGCATGCCCGAAAGGTGATTCCGGTGTGTCCGGTAGGTGGTTCCAGCCTGCACGGCATGTGGTTCTGGTACGTCTCAGAGGTGGTTGCGCATGCCCAACAGGTGATTCCGGACTGTCCGCCACATGGTTCTGGCACGTCTGAGAGGTGGTTCCGGCATGCCCGGCAGGTCATCCCAGAGAGTCCTCCAAGTGGTTCTGGCATAACACGCAGGTGATTTTGGCGTGTCTGGCAGGTTGTTCCGTTGTGCTTGGCAGGTGGTCCAGGCTTGGCCGGCAGGTGGTTCCAGACTGTCCAGGACGTGTTTCCAGCTTCTCCGGCAGGTGGTTCTGGTACGTCTGAGAGGTGGTTCCGCCATGGCTGGCAGGTGATTCCGGACCGTCCCCCAGGTGGTTCTGGCATAGCCAGCAGTTGATATTGGCCTGTCCGGCAGGTGGTTCCAGCGAGTCGAACAGGTGGCTCCGGCGTGCTCGGCAGGTGGTTCCGGTCTGTCCGGTAGGTGATTCCGGCGTGTCCGGCACGTGCTTCCGGCACGTCTGAGAGGTGGTTCCGGCATGCGCGACAGGTGGTTTCGGAGTGTCCGCCAGGTGGTTCTGGCGTACCCGGCAGGTGATTTTGGCGTGTCCGGCAGGTGTTTCTGGCGAGTCGAGCAGGTGGCTCCGGCATGCTCGGCAGGTGCTTCCGGCGTCTCCGGCACGTGGTTCTGGTGTGTCTGAGAGCTGGTTCCGGCATGTCCGGCAGATGATTCCGGAGTGTCCGCCAAGTGGTTCTGGCATACCCGGCTGGTGATTTGGGCATGTCAGGTAGGTGGTTCCGGCGAGTCGAGCAGGTGGCTCCGGCGTGCTCGGCAGGTTGTTCAGACGGGTCTGGCAGGTGTTTTCCGTCTGTTCGGGGTGTGGTTCCAGCATCTCATGCACATGGTTCTGGCACGTCTGAGATGTGATTCCGGCCGGCCCGACAGGTGTTTCCACAGTCTCCGCCAAGTGGTACTGGCGTAGTTGGCAGGTGATTTTGGCATGACCGGCAGGTGGTTCCAGCAAGCCCGGCAGGTGATTCCGAAGTGTTCCCCAACTGGTTGTGGCGTAGCCGGCAGGTGATTTTTGCGTGTCCGGCAGGCGGTTCTGGCGAGTCGAGCAGGTGGTTCCGGCGTGCTCGGCAGGTGCTTCCGGGGTCATTGGCACGTGGTTCTGGCATATCTGAGAGGTGGTTCCGGCATGCCCGGCAGGTGATTCCGGAGTGTTCGCCAAGTGTTTCCGGCGTAGCCGGCAGGTGATTTTGCATGTCCAGCGGTCGTTCCGGCGGGTCGAGCCGGTGGTTCCGGCGTGTCCGGCAGGTGGTTCCGGTCTGTCCGGCAGGTGGTTGTGTGGTGTCCGGCACGAGGATCAGTCTGAGAGGCTGTGCCGGCATGCCCCTCACGTGATTCCGGCTTGTCCCCGAAGTGGTGCTGGTGTAGCGGTCAGGTGATTTTGGCGTGTCCGGCAGGTGGTTCAGGCGAGTTGAGCAGGTGGTTGCGACGTGCTCGACAGGTGCTTCCGGCGTCTCCGGCACGTGCTTCTGGCACATCTGACTGGTGGTTCCGGCATGCCCAAAAGTTGATTCCGGTATGTCCAGTAGGTGGTTCCGGCGTGCACGGCACGTGGTTCTGGTACGTCTCAGATGTGGTTGCGCATGCCCAACAGGTGATTCCGGACTGTCCGCCACATGGATCTGGCACGTCTGAGAGGTGGTTCCGGCATGCCCGGCAGGTCATCCCAGAGAGTCCTCCAAGTGGTTCTGCCATAACACGCAGGTGATTTTGGCGTGTCTGGCAGGTTGTTCCGTTGTGCTTGGCAGGTGGTTCAGGCTTGGCCGGCAGGTGGTTCCAGACTGTCCAGGACGTGTTTCCAGCTTCTCCGGCAGGTGGTTCTGGTACGTCTGAGAGGTGGTTCCGCCATGGCTGGCAGGTGATTCCGGACCGTCCCCCAGGTGGTTCTGGCATAGCCAGCAGTTGATATTGGCCTGTCCGGCAGGTGGTTCCAGCGAGTCGAACAGGTGGCTCCGGCGTGCTCGGCAGGTGGTTCCGGTCTGTCCGGTAGGTGATTCCAGGGTGTCCGGCACATGCTTCCGGCACGTCTGAGAGGTGGTTCCGGCATGCGCGACAGGTGGTTTCGGAGTGTCCGCCAGGTGGTTCTGGCGTACCCGGCAGGTGATTTTGGCGTGTCCGGCAGGTGTTTCTGGCGAGTCGAGCAGGTGGCTCCGGCATGCTCGGCAGGTGCTTCCGGCGTCTCCGGCACGTGGTTCTGGTGTGTCTGAGAGCTGGTTCCGGCATGTCCGGCAGATGATTCCGGAGTGTCCGCCAAGTGGTTCTGGCATACCCAGCAGGTGATTTTGGCGTGTCAGGGAGGTGGTACCGGTGAGTCGAGCAGGTGGTTCCGGCGTGCTCAGCAGGTGGTTCAGGCGGTTCTGGCAGGTGGTATCCGTCTGTTCGGGGTGTGGTTCCAGCATCTCATGAACACGTTTCTGGCACGTATGAGATGTGGTTCCGGCCGGCCCGACAGGTGTTTCCACAGTGTCCGCCAAGTGGTACTGGCGTAGTTGGCAGGTGATTTTGGCATGACCGGCAGGTGGTTCCAGCAAGCCCGGCAGGTGATTCCGAAGTGTTCCCCAACTGGTTGTGGCGTAGCCGGCAGGTGATTTTTGCGTGTCCGGCAGGTGGTTCTGGCGAGTCGAGCAGGTGGTTCCGGCGTGCTCGGCAGGTGCTTCCGGGGTCATTGGCACGTGGTTCTGGCATATCTGAGAGGTGGTTCCGGCATGCCCGGCAGGTGATTCCGGAGTGTTCGCCAAGTGTTTCCGGCGTAGCCGGCAGGTGATTTTGCATGTCCAGCGGTCGTTCCGGCGGGTCGAGCCGGTGGTTCCGGCGTGTCCGGCAGGTGGTTCCGGTCTGTCCGGCAGGTGGTTCTGTGGTGTCCGGCACGAGGTTCAGTCTGAGAGGCTGTGCCGGCATGCCCCTCACGTGATTCCGGCTTGTCCCCGAAGTGGTGCTGGTGTAGCGGGCAGGTGATTTTGGCGTGTCCGGCAGGTGGTTCAGGCGAGTTGAGCAGGTGGTTGCGACGTGCTCGGCAGGTGCTTCCGGCGTCTCCGGCACGTGTTTCTGGCACATCTGACTGGTGGTTCCGGCATGCCCAAAAGTTGATTCCGGTCTGTCCGGTAGGTGGTTCCGGCGTGCACGGCACGTGGTTCTGGTACGTCTCAGAGGTGGTTGCGTATGCCCAACAGGTGATTCCGGACTGTCCGCCACGTGCTTCTGGCACGTCTGAGAGGTGGTTCCAACATGCCCGGCAGGTCATTTCGGAGAGTCGTCCAAGTGGTTCTGGCGTAGCCCGCGGGTGATTTTGGCGTGTCCGGCAGGTGGTTCCGCCGTGCTCGGCAGGTGGTTCAGGCATGGCCGTCACGTGGTTCCAGTCTGTCCAGGACGTGTTTCCAGCTTCTCCGGCAGGTGGTTCTGGTACGTCTGAGAGGTGGTTCCGCCATGGCTGGCAGGTGATCCCGGACTGTCCCCCAGGTGGTTCTGGCATAGCCAGCAGTTGATATTGGCCTGTCCGGCAGGTGGTTCCAGCGAGTCGAACAGGTGTCTCCGGCGTTCTTGGCAGGTGGTTCCGGTCTGTCCGGTAGGTGTTTCCGGCGTGTCTGGCACGTGCTTCCGGCACGTCTGAGAGGTGGTTCTGGCATGCGCGGCAGGTGATTCCGTAGTGTCCGCCAGGTGGTTCTGGCATACCCGGCAGGTGATTTTGTCGTGTCCGGCAGGTGTTTCTGGTGAGTCGAGCAGGTGGCTCCGGCATGCTCGGCAGGTGCTTCCGGCATCTCCGGCACTTGGTTCTGGTGCGTCTGAGAGCTGGTTCCGGCATGTCCGGCAGATGATTCCGGAGTGTCCGCCAAGTGGTTCTGGCATACCCAGCAGGTGATTTTGGCGTGTCAGGGAGGTGGTACCGGTGAGTCGAGCAGGTGGTTCCGGCGTGCTCAGCAGGTGGTTCAGGCGGTTCTGGCAGGTGGTATCCGTCTGTTCGGGGTGTGGTTCCAGCATCTCATGAACACGTTTCTGGCACGTCTGAGATGTGGTTCCAGCCGGCCCGACAGGTGTTTCCGCAGTGTCCGCCAAGCGGTTCTGGCGTAGTTGGCAGGTGATTTTGGCATGACTGGCAGGTGGTTCCAGCAAGCCTGGCAGGTGATTCCAAAGTGTTCACCAACTGGTTGTGGCGTAGCCGGCAGGTGATTTTTGCGTGATCGGCAGGTGGTTCTGGCGAGTCGAGCAGGTGGTTCCGGCGTGCTCGGCTGGTGCTTCCAGGGTCATTGGCACGGGGTTCTGGCATGTCTAAGAGGTGGTTCCTGCATGCCCGGCAAGTGATTCCGGAGTGTTCGCCAAGTGATTCTGGCATAGTCGGCAGGTGATTTTGGCATGTCCGGCAGGTGGTTCAGGCGAGTTGAGCAGGTGGTTCCAACGTGCTTGGCAGGTGCTTCCGGCGTCTCCGGCACGTGTTTCTGGCACATCTGACAGGTGGATCCGGCATGCCCGAAAGGTGATTCCGGTCTGTCCGGTAGGTGGTTCCAGCCTGCACGGCATGTGGTTCTGGTACGTCTCAGAGGTGGTTGCGCATGCCCAACAGGTGATTCCGGACTGTCCGCCACATGGTTCTGGCACGTCTGAGAGGTGGTTCCGGCATGCCCGGCAGGTCATCCCAGAGAGTCCTCCAAGTGGTTCTGGCATAACACGCAGGTGATTTTGGCGTGTCTGGCAGGTTGTTCCGTTGTGCTTGGCAGGTGGTTCAGGCTTGGCCGGCAGGTGGTTCCAGACTGTCCAGGACGTGTTTCCAGCTTCTCCGGCAGGTGGTTCTGGTACGTCTGAGAGGTGGTTCCGCCATGGCTGGCAGGTGATTCCGGACCGTCCCCCAGGTGGTTCTGGCATAGCCAGCAGTTGATATTGGCCTGTCCGGCAGGTGGTTCCAGCAAGTCGAACAGGTGGCTCCGGCGTGCTCAGCAGGTGGTTCCGGTCTGTCCGGTAGGTGATTCCGGCGTGTCCGGCACGTGCTTCCGGCACGTCTCAGAGGTGGTTCCGGCATGCGCGACAGGTGATTCCGTAGTGTCCGCCAGGTGGTTCTGGCGTACCCGGCAGGTGATTTTGGCGTGTCCGGCAGGTGTTTCTGGCGAGTCGAGCAGGTGGCTCCGGCATGCTCGGCAGGTGCTTCCGGCGTCTCCGGCACGTGGTTCTGGTGTGTCTGAGAGCTGGTTCCGGCATGTCCGGCAGATGATTCCGGAGTGTCCGCCAAGTGGTTCTGGCATACCCGGCTGGTGATTTGGGCATGTCAGGTAGGTGGTTCCGGCGAGTCGAGCAGGTGGCTCCGGCGTGCTCGGCAGGTTGTTCAGATGGGTCTGGCAGGTGTTTTCCGTCTGTTCGGGGTGTGGTTCCAGCATCTCATGCACATGGTTCTGGCACGTCTGAGATGTGGTTCCGGCCGGCCCGACAGGTGTTTCCACAGTGTCCGCCAAGTGGTACTGGCGTAGTTGGCAGGTGATTTTGGCATGACCGGCAGGTGGTTCCAGCAAGCCCGGCAGGTGATTCCGAAGTGTTCCCCAACTGGTTGTGGCGAAGCCGGCAGGTGATTTTTGCGTGTCCGGCAGGCGGTTCTGGCGAGTCGAGCAGGTGGTTCCGGCGTGCTCAGCAGGTGCTTCCGGGGTCATTGGCACGTGGTTCTGGCATATCTGAGAGGTGGTTCCGGCATGCCTGGCAGGTGATTCCGGAGTGTTCGCCAAGTGTTTCCGGCGTAGCCGGCAGGTGATTTTGCATGTCCAGCGGTCGTTCCGGCGGGTCGAGCCGGTGGTTCCGGCGTGTCCGGCAGGTGGTTCCGGTCTGTCCGGCAGGTGGTTGTGTGGTGTCCGGCACGAGGTTCAGTCTGAGAGGCTGTGCCGGCATGCCCCTCACGTGATTCCGGCTTGTCCCCGAAGTGGTGCTGGTGTAGCGGGCAGGTGATTTTGGCGTGTCCGGCAGGTGGTTCAGGCGAGTTGAGCAGGTGGTTGCGACGTGCTCGGCAGGTGCTTCCGGCGTCTCCGGCACGTGTTTCTGGCACATCTGACTGGTGGTTCCGGCATGCCCAAAAGTTGATTCCGGTCTGTCCGGTAGGTGGTTCCGGCGTGCACGGCACGTGGTTCTGGTACGTCTCAGATGTGGTTGCGCATGCCCAACAGGTGATTCCGGACTGTCCGCCACATGGTTCTGGCACGTCTGAGAGGTGGTTCCAACATGCCCGGCAGGTCATCCCAGAGAGTCCTCCAAGTGGTTCTGGCATAACACGCAGGTGATTTTGGCGTGTCTGGCAGGTTGTTCCGTTGTGCTTGGCAGGTGGTTCAGGCTTGGCCGGCAGGTGGTTCCAGACTGTCCAGGACGTGTTTCCAGCTTCTCCGGCAGGTGGTTCTGGTACGTCTGAGAGGTGGTTCCGCCATGGCTGGCAGGTGATTCCGGACCGTCCCCCAGGTGGTTCTGGCATAGCCAGCAGTTGATATTGGCCTGTCCGGCAGGTGGTTCCAGCGAGTCGAACAGGTGGCTCCGGCGTGCTCGGCAGGTGGTTCCGGTCTGTCCGGTAGGAGATTCCAGGGTGTCCGGCACATGCTTCCGGCACGTCTGAGAGGTGGTTCCGGCATGCGCGACAGGTGGTTTCGGAGTGTCCGCCAGGTGGTTCTGGCGTACCCGGCAGGTGATTTTGGCGTGTCCGGCAGGTGTTTCTGGCGAGTCGAGCAGGTGGCTCCGGCATGCTCGGCAGGTGCTTCCGGCGTCTCCGGCACGTGGTTCTGGTGTGTCTGAGAGCTGGTTCCGGCATGTCCGGCAGATGATTCCGGAGTGTCCGCCAAGTGGTTCTGGCATACCCGGCTGGTGATTTGGGCATGTCAGGTAGGTGGTTCCGGCGAGTCGAGCAGGTGGCTCCGGCGTGCTCGGCAGGTTGTTCAGACGGGTCTGGCAGGTGTTTTCCGTCTGTTCGGGGTGTGGTTCCAGCATCTCATGCACATGGTTCTGGCACGTCTGAGATGTGGTTCCGGCCGGCCCGACAGGTGTTTCCACAGTGTCCGCCAAGTGGTACTGGCGTAGTTGGCAGGTGATTTTGGCATGACCGGCAGGTGGTTCCAGCAAGCCCGGCAGGTGATTCCGAAGTGTTCCCCAACTGGTTGTGGCGTAGCCGGCAGGTGATTTTTGCGTGTCCGGCAGGTGGTTCTGGCGAGTCGAGCAGGTGGTTCCGGCGTGCTCGGCAGGTGCTTCCGGGGTCATTGGCACGTGGTTCTGGCATATCTGAGAGGTGGTTCCGGCATGCCCGCAGGTGATTCCGGAGTGTTCGCCAAGTGTTTCCGGCGTAGCCGGCAGGTGATTTTGCATGTCCAGCGGTCGTTCCGGCGGGTCGAGCCGGTGGTTCCGGCGTGTCCGGCAGGTGGTTCCGGTCTGTCCGGCAGGTGGTTCTGTGGTGTCCGGCACGAGGTTCAGTCTGAGAGGCTGTGCCGGCATGCCCCTCACGTGATTCCGGCTTGTCCCCGAAGTGGTGCTGGTGTAGCGGGCAGGTGATTTTGGCGTGTCCGGCAGGTGGTTCAGGCGAGTTGAGCAGGTGGTTGCGACGTGCTCGGCAGGTGCTTCCGGCGTCTCCGGCACGTGTTTCTGGCACATCTGACTGGTGGTTCCGGCATGCCCAAAAGTTGATTCCGGTCTGTCCGGTAGGTGGTTCCGGCGTGCACGGCACGTGGTTCTGGTACGTGTCAGAGGTGGTTGCGTATGCCCAACAGGTGATTCCGGACTGTCCGCCACGTGCTTCTGGCACGTCTGAGAGGTGGTTCCAACATGCCCGGCAGGTCATTTCGGAGAGTCGTCCAAGTGGTTCTGGCGTAGCCCGCGGGTGATTTTGGCATCTCCGGCAGGTGGTTCCGCCGTGCTCGGCAGGTGCTTCAGGCATGGCCGTCACGTGGTTCCAGTCTGTCCAGGACGTGTTTCCAGCTTCTCCGGCAGGTGGTTCTGGTACGTCTGAGAGGTGGTTCCGCCATGGCTGGCAGGTGATCCCGGACTGTACCCCAGGTGGTTCTGGCATAGCCAGCAGTTGATATTGGCCTGTCCGGCAGGTGGTTCCAGAGAGTCGAACAGGTGGCTCCGGCGTTCTTGGCAGGTGGTTCCGGTCTGTCCGGTAGGTGTTTCCGGCGTGCCTGGAACGTGCTTCCGGTACGTCTGAGAGGTGGTTCCGGCATGCGCGGCAGGTGATTCCGTAGTGTCCGCCTGGTGGTTCTGGCATACCCGGCAGGTGATTTTGGCGTGTCCGGCAGGTGTTTCTGGCGAGTCGAGCAGGTGGCTCCGGCATGCTCGGCAGGTGCTTCCGGCGTCTCCGGCACTTGGTTCTGGTGCGTCTGAGAGCTGGTTCCGGCATGTCCGGCAGATGATTCCGGAGTGTCCGCCAAGTGGTTCTGGCATACCCAGCAGGTGATTTTGGCGTGTCAGGGAGGTGGTACCGGTGAGTCGAGCAGGTGGTTCCGGCGTGCTCAGCAGGTGGTTCAGGCGGTTCTGGCAGGTGGTATCCGTCTGTTCGGGGTGTGGTTCCAGCATCTCATGAACACGTTTCTGGCACGTCTGAGATGTGGTTCCGGCCGGCCCGACAGGTGTTTCCACAGTGTCCGCCAAGTGGTACTGGCGTAGTTGGCAGGTGATTTTGGCATGACCGGCAGGTGGTTCCAGCAAGCCCGGCAGGTGATTCCGAAGTGTTCCCCAACTGGTTGTGGCGTAGCCGGCAGGTGATTTTTGCGTGTCCGGCAGGTGGTTCTGGCGAGTCGAGCAGGTGGTTCCGGCGTGCTCGGCAGGTGCTTCCGGGGTCATTGGCACGGGGTTCTGGCATGTCTGAGAGGTGGTTCCTGCATGCCCGGCAAGTGATTCCGGAGTGTTCGCCAAGTGGTTCTGGCATAGTCGGCAGGTGATTTTGGCATGTCCGGCAGGTGGTTCAGGCGAGTTGAGCAGGTGGTTCCAACGTGCTTGGCAGGTGCTTCCGGCGTCTCCGGCACGTGTTTCTGGCACATCTGACAGGTGGTTCCGGCATGCCCGAAAGGTGATTCCGGTCTGTCCGGTAGGTGGTTCCAGCCTGCACGGCATGTGGTTCTGGTACGTCTCAGAGGTGGTTGCGCATGCCCAACAGGTGATTCCGGACTGTCCGCCACATGGTTCTGGCACGTCTGAGAGGTGGTTCCGGCATGCCCGGCAGGTCATCCCAGAGAGTCCTCCAAGTGGTTCTGGCATAACACGCAGGTGATTTTGGCGTGTCTGGCAGGTTGTTCCGTTGTGCTTGGCAGGTGGTTCAGGCTTGGCCGGCAGGTGGTTCCAGACTGTCCAGGACGTGTTTCCAGCTTCTCCGGCAGGTGGTTCTGGTACGTCTGAGAGGTGGTTCCGCCATGGCTGGCAGGTGATTCCGGACCGTCCCCCAGGTGGTTCTGGCATAGCCAGCAGTTGATATTGGCCTGTCCGGCAGGTGGTTCCAGCGAGTCGAACAGGTGGCTCCGGCGTGCTCGGCAGGTGGTTCCGGTCTGTCCGGTAGGTGATTCCGGCGTGTCCGGCACGTGCTTCCGGCACGTCTGAGAGGTGGTTCCGGCATGCGCGACAGGTGGTTTCGGAGTGTCCGCCAGGTGGTTCTGGCGTACCCGGCAGGTGATTTTGGCGTGTCCGGCAGGTGTTTCTGGCGAGTCAAGCAGGTGGCTCCGGCATGCTCGGCAGGTGCTTCCGGCGTCTCCGGCACGTGGTTCTGGTGTGTCTGAGAGCTGGTTCCGGCATGTCCGGCAGATGATTCCGGAGTGTCCGCCAAGTGGTTCTGGCATACCCGGCTGGTGATTTGGGCATGTCAGGTAGGTGGTTCCGGCGAGTCGAGCAGGTGGCTCCGGCGTGCTCGGCAGGTTGTTCAGACGGGTCTGGCAGGTGTTTTCCGTCTGTTCGGGGTGTGGTTCCAGCATCTCATGCAAATGGTTCTGGCACGTCTGAGATGTGATTCCGGCCGGCCCGACAGGTGTTTCCACAGTGTCCGCCAAGTGGTACTGGCGTAGTTGGCAGGTGATTTTGGCATGACCGGCAGGTGGTTCCAGCAAGCCCGGCAGGTGATTCCGAAGTGTTCCCCAACTGGTTGTGGCGTAGCCGGCAGGTGATTTTTGCGTGTCCGGCAGGTGGTTCTGGCGAGTCGAGCAGGTGGTTCCGGCGTGCTCGGCAGGTGCTTCCGGGGTCATTGGCACGTGGTTCTGGCATATCTGAGAGGTGGTTCCGGCATGCCCGGCAGGTGATTCCGGAGTGTTCGCCAAGTGTTTCCGGCGTAGCCGGCAGGTGATTTTGCATGTCCAGCGGTCGTTCCGGCGGGTCGAGCCGGTGGTTCCGGCGTGTCCGGCAGGTGGTTCCGGTCTGTCCGGCAGGTGGTTGTGTCGTGTCCGGCACGAGGATCAGTCTGAGAGGCTGTGCCGGCATGCCCCTCACGTGATTCCGGCTTGTCCCCGAAGTGGTGCTGGTGTAGCGGGCAGGTGATTTTGGCGTGTCCGGCAGGTGGTTCAGGCGAGTTGAGCAGGTGGTTGCGACGTGCTCGACAGGTGCTTCCGGCGTCTCCGGCACGTGTTTCTGGCACATCTGACTGGTGGTTTCGGCATGCCCAAAAGTTGATTCCGGTATGTCCAGTAGGTGGTTCCGGCGTGCACGGCACGTGGTTCTGGTACGTCTCAGATGTGGTTGCGCATGCCCAACAGGTGATTCCGGACTGTCCGCCACATGGTTCTGGCACGTCTGAGAGGTGGTTCCGGCATGCCCGGCAGGTCATCCCAGAGAGTCCTCCAAGTGGTTCTGGCATAACACGCAGGTGATTTTGGCGTGTCTGGCAGGTTGTTCCGTTGTGCTTGGCAGGTGGTTCAGGCTTGGCCGGCAGGTGGTTCCAGACTGTCCAGGACGTGTTTCCAGCTTCTCCGGCAGGTGGTTCTGGTACGTCTGAGAGGTGGTTCCGCCATGGCTGGCAGGTGATTCCGGACCGTCCCCCAGGTGGTTCTGGCATAGCCAGCAGTTGATATTGGCCTGTCCGGCAGGTGGTTCCAGCGAGTCGAACAGGTGGCTCCGGCGTGCTCGGCAGGTGGTTCCGGTCTGTCCGGTAGGTGATTCCGGCGTGTCCGGCACGTGCTTCCGGCACGTCTGAGAGGTGGTTCCGGCATGCGCGACAGGTGGTTTCGGAGTGTCCGCCAGGTGGTTCTGGCGTACCCGGCAGGTGATTTTGGCGTGTCCGGCAGGTGTTTCTGGCGAGTCGAGCAGGTGGCTCCGGCATGCTCGGCAGGTGCTTCCGGCGTCTCCGGCACGTGGTTCTGGTGTGTCTGAGAGCTGGTTCCGGCATGTCCGGCAGATGATTCCGGAGTGTCCGCCAAGTGGTTCTGGCATACCCGGCTGGTGATTTGGGCATGTCAGCTAGGTGGTTCCGGCGAGTCGAGCAGGTGGCTCCGGCGTGCTCGGCAGGTTGTTCAGACGGGTCTGGCAGGTGTTTTCCGTCTGTTCGGGGTGTGGTTCCAGCATCTCATGCACATGGTTCTGGCACGTCTGAGATGTGGTTCCGGCCGGCCCGACAGGTGTTTCCACAGTGTCCGCCAAGTGGTACTGGCGTAGTTGGCAGGTGATTTTGGCATGACCGGCAGGTGGTTCCAGCAAGCCCGGCAGGTGATTCCGAAGTGTTCCCCAACTGGTTGTGGCGTAGCCGGCAGGTGATTTTTGCGTGTCCGGCAGGTGGTTCTGGCGAGTCGAGCAGGTGGTTCCGGCGTGCTCGGCAGGTGCTTCCGGGGTCATTGGCACGTGGTTCTGGCATATCTGAGAGGTGGTTCCGGCATGCCCGCAGGTGATTCCGGAGTGTTCGCCAAGTGTTTCCGGCGTAGCCGGCAGGTGATTTTGCATGTCCAGCGGTCGTTCCGGCGGGTCGAGCCGGTGGTTCCGGCGTGTCCGGCAGGTGGTTCCGGTCTGTCCGGCAGGTGGTTCTGTGGTGTCCGGCACGAGGTTCAGTCTGAGAGGCTGTGCCGGCATGCCCCTCACGTGATTCCGGCTTGTCCCCGAAGTGGTGCTGGTGTAGCGGGCAGGTGATTTTGGCGTGTCCGGCAGGTGGTTCAGGCGAGTTGAGCAGGTGGTTGCGACGTGCTCGGCAGGTGCTTCCGGCGTCTCCGGCACGTGTTTCTGGCACATCTGACTGGTGGTTCCGGCATGCCCAAAAGTTGATTCCGGTCTGTCCGGTAGGTGGTTCCGGCGTGCACGGCACGTGGTTCTGGTACGTGTCAGAGGTGGTTGCGTATGCCCAACAGGTGATTCCGGACTGTCCGCCACGTGCTTCTGGCACGTCTGAGAGGTGGTTCCAACATGCCCGGCAGGTCATTTCGGAGAGTCGTCCAAGTGGTTCTGGCGTAGCCCGCGGGTGATTTTGGCATCTCCGGCAGGTGGTTCCGCCGTGCTCGGCAGGTGCTTCAGGCATGGCCGTCACGTGGTTCCAGTCTGTCCAGGACGTGTTTCCAGCTTCTCCGGCAGGTGGTTCTGGTACGTCTGAGAGGTGGTTCCGCCATGGCTGGCAGGTGATCCCGGACTGTACCCCAGGTGGTTCTGGCATAGCCAGCAGTTGATATTGGCCTGTCCGGCAGGTGGTTCCAGAGAGTCGAACAGGTGGCTCCGGCGTTCTTGGCAGGTGGTTCCGGTCTGTCCGGTAGGTGTTTCCGGCGTGCCTGGAACGTGCTTCCGGCACGTCTGAGAGGTGGTTCCGGCATGCGCGGCAGGTGATTCCGTAGTGTCCGCCTGGTGGTTCTGGCATACCCGGCAGGTGATTTTGGCGTGTCCGGCAGGTGTTTCTGGCGAGTCGAGCAGGTGGCTCCGGCATGCTCGGCAGGTGCTTCCGGCGTCTCCGGCACTTGGTTCTGGTGCGTCTGAGAGCTGGTTCCGGCATGTCCGGCAGATGATTCCGGAGTGTCCGCCAAGTGGTTCTGGCATACCCAGCAGGTGATTTTGGCGTGTCAGGGAGGTGGTACCGGTGAGTCGAGCAGGTGGTTCCGGCGTGCTCAGCAGGTGGTTCAGGCGGTTCTGGCAGGTGGTATCCGTCTGTTCGGGGTGTGGTTCCAGCATCTCATGAACACGTTTCTGGCACGTCTGAGATGTGGTTCCGGCCGGCCCGACAGGTGTTTCCACAGTGTCCGCCAAGTGGTACTGGCGTAGTTGGCAGGTGATTTTGGCATGACCGGCAGGTGGTTCCAGCAAGCCCGGCAGGTGATTCCGAAGTGTTCCCCAACTGGTTGTGGCGTAGCCGGCAGGTGATTTTTGCGTGTCCGGCAGGTGGTTCTGGCGAGTCGAGCAGGTGGTTCCGGCGTGCTCGGCAGGTGCTTCCGGGGTCATTGGCACGGGGTTCTGGCATGTCTGAGAGGTGGTTCCTGCATGCCCGGCAAGTGATTCCGGAGTGTTCGCCAAGTGGTTCTGGCATAGTCGGCAGGTGATTTTGGCATGTCCGGCAGGTGGTTCAGGCGAGTTGAGCAGGTGGTTCCAACGTGCTTGGCAGGTGCTTCCGGCGTCTCCGGCACGTGTTTCTGGCACATCTGACAGGTGGTTCCGGCATGCCCGAAAGGTGATTCCGGTCTGTCCGGTAGGTGGTTCCAGCCTGCACGGCATGTGGTTCTGGTACGTCTCAGAGGTGGTTGCGCATGCCCAACAGGTGATTCCGGACTGTCCGCCACATGGTTCTGGCACGTCTGAGAGGTGGTTCCGGCATGCCCGGCAGGTCATCCCAGAGAGTCCTCCAAGTGGTTCTGGCATAACACGCAGGTGATTTTGGCGTGTCTGGCAGGTTGTTCCGTTGTGCTTGGCAGGTGGTTCAGGCTTGGCCGGCAGGTGGTTCCAGACTGTCCAGGACGTGTTTCCAGCTTCTCCGGCAGGTGGTTCTGGTACGTCTGAGAGGTGGTTCCGCCATGGCTGGCAGGTGATTCCGGACCGTCCCCCAGGTGGTTCTGGCATAGCCAGCAGTTGATATTGGCCTGTCCGGCAGGTGGTTCCAGCGAGTCGAACAGGTGGCTCCGGCGTGCTCGGCAGGTGGTTCCGGTCTGTCCGGTAGGTGATTCCGGCGTGTCCGGCACGTGCTTCCGGCACGTCTGAGAGGTGGTTCCGGCATGCGCGACAGGTGGTTTCGGAGTGTCCGCCAGGTGGTTCTGGCGTACCCGGCAGGTGATTTTGGCGTGTCCGGCAGGTGTTTCTGGCGAGTCGAGCAGGTGGCTCCGGCATGCTCGGCAGGTGCTTCCGGCGTCTCCGGCACGTGGTTCTGGTGTGTCTGAGAGCTGGTTCCGGCATGTCCGGCAGATGATTCCGGAGTGTCCGCCAAGTGGTTCTGGCATACCCGGCTGGTGATTTGGGCATGTCAGGTAGGTGGTTCCGGCGAGTCGAGCAGGTGGCTCCGGCGTGCTCGGCAGGTTGTTCAGACGGGTCTGGCAGGTGTTTTCCGTCTGTTCGGGGTGTGGTTCCAGCATCTCATGCAAATGGTTCTGGCACGTCTGAGATGTGATTCCGGCCGGCCCGACAGGTGTTTCCACAGTGTCCGCCAAGTGGTACTGGCGTAGTTGGCAGGTGATTTTGGCATGACCGGCAGGTGGTTCCAGCAAGCCCGGCAGGTGATTCCGAAGTGTTCCCCAACTGGTTGTGGCGTAGCCGGCAGGTGATTTTTGCGTGTCCGGCAGGTGGTTCTGGCGAGTCGAGCAGGTGGTTCCGGCGTGCTCGGCAGGTGCTTCCGGGGTCATTGGCACGTGGTTCTGGCATATCTGAGAGGTGGTTCCGGCATGCCCGGCAGGTGATTCCGGAGTGTTCGCCAAGTGTTTCCGGCGTAGCCGGCAGGTGATTTTGCATGTCCAGCGGTCGTTCCGGCGGGTCGAGCCGGTGGTTCCGGCGTGTCCGGCAGGTGGTTCCGGTCTGTCCGGCAGGTGGTTGTGTCGTGTCCGGCACGAGGATCAGTCTGAGAGGCTGTGCCGGCATGCCCCTCACGTGATTCCGGCTTGTCCCCGAAGTGGTGCTGGTGTAGCGGGCAGGTGATTTTGGCGTGTCCGGCAGGTGGTTCAGGCGAGTTGAGCAGGTGGTTGCGACGTGCTCGACAGGTGCTTCCGGCGTCTCCGGCACGTGTTTCTGGCACATCTGACTGGTGGTTTCGGCATGCCCAAAAGTTGATTCCGGTATGTCCAGTAGGTGGTTCCGGCGTGCACGGCACGTGGTTCTGGTACGTCTCAGATGTGGTTGCGCATGCCCAACAGGTGATTCCGGACTGTCCGCCACATGGTTCTGGCACGTCTGAGAGGTGGTTCCGGCATGCCCGGCAGGTCATCCCAGAGAGTCCTCCAAGTGGTTCTGGCATAACACGCAGGTGATTTTGGCGTGTCTGGCAGGTTGTTCCGTTGTGCTTGGCAGGTGGTTCAGGCTTGGCCGGCAGGTGGTTCCAGACTGTCCAGGACGTGTTTCCAGCTTCTCCGGCAGGTGGTTCTGGTACGTCTGAGAGGTGGTTCCGCCATGGCTGGCAGGTGATTCCGGACCGTCCCCCAGGTGGTTCTGGCATAGCCAGCAGTTGATATTGGCCTGTCCGGCAGGTGGTTCCAGCGAGTCGAACAGGTGGCTCCGGCGTGCTCGGCAGGTGGTTCCGGTCTGTCCGGTAGGTGATTCCGGCGTGTCCGGCACGTGCTTCCGGCACGTCTGAGAGGTGGTTCCGGCATGCGCGACAGGTGGTTTCGGAGTGTCCGCCAGGTGGTTCTGGCGTACCCGGCAGGTGATTTTGGCGTGTCCGGCAGGTGTTTCTGGCGAGTCGAGCAGGTGGCTCCGGCATGCTCGGCAGGTGCTTCCGGCGTCTCCGGCACGTGGTTCTGGTGTGTCTGAGAGCTGGTTCCGGCATGTCCGGCAGATGATTCCGGAGTGTCCGCCAAGTGGTTCTGGCATACCCGGCTGGTGATTTGGGCATGTCAGCTAGGTGGTTCCGGCGAGTCGAGCAGGTGGCTCCGGCGTGCTCGGCAGGTTGTTCAGACGGGTCTGGCAGGTGTTTTCCGTCTGTTCGGGGTGTGGTTCCAGCATCTCATGCACATGGTTCTGGCACGTCTGAGATGTGGTTCCGGCCGGCCCGACAGGTGTTTCCACAGTGTCCGCCAAGTGGTACTGGCGTAGTTGGCAGGTGATTTTGGCATGACCGGCAGGTGGTTCCAGCAAGCCCGGCAGGTGATTCCGAAGTGTTCCCCAACTGGTTGTGGCGTAGCCGGCAGGTGATTTTTGCGTGTCCGGCAGGTGGTTCTGGCGAGTCGAGCAGGTGGTTCCGGCGTGCTCGGCAGGTGCTTCCGGGGTCATTGGCACGTGGTTCTGGCATATCTGAGAGGTGGTTCCAGCATGCCCGCAGGTGATTCCGGAGTGTTCGCCAAGTGTTTCCGGCGTAGCCGGCAGGTGATTTTGCATGTCCAGCTGTCGTTCCGGCGGGTCGAGCCGGTGGTTCCGGCGTGTCCGGCAGGTGGTTCCGGTCTGTCCGGCAGGTGGTTCTGTGGTGTCCGGCACGAGGTTCAGTCTGAGAGGCTGTGCCGGCATGCCCCTCACGTGATTCCGGCTTGTCCCCGAAGTGGTGCTGGTGTAGCGGGCAGGTGATTTTGGCGTGTCCGGCAGGTGGTTCAGGCGAGTTGAGCAGGTGGTTGCGACGTGCTCGGCAGGTGCTTCCGGCGTCTCCGGCACGTGTTTCTGGCACATCTGACTGGTGGTTCCGGCATGCCCAAAAGTTGATTCCGGTCTGTCCGGTAGGTGGTTCCGGCGTGCACGGCACGTGGTTCTGGTACGTGTCAGAGGTGGTTGCGTATGCCCAACAGGTGATTCCGGACTGTCCGCCACGTGCTTCTGGCACGTCTGAGAGGTGGTTCCAACATGCCCGGCAGGTCATTTCGGAGAGTCGTCCAAGTGGTTCTGGCGTAGCCCGCGGGTGATTTTGGCATCTCCGGCAGGTGGTTCCGCCGTGCTCGGCAGGTGCTTCAGGCATGGCCGTCACGTGGTTCCAGTCTGTCCAGGACGTGTTTCCAGCTTCTCCGGCAGGTGGTTCTGGTACGTCTGAGAGGTGGTTCCGCCATGGCTGGCAGGTGATCCCGGACTGTACCCCAGGTGGTTCTGGCATAGCCAGCAGTTGATATTGGCCTGTCCGGCAGGTGGTTCCAGAGAGTCGAACAGGTGGCTCCGGCGTTCTTGGCAGGTGGTTCCGGTCTGTCCGGTAGGTGTTTCCGGCGTGCCTGGAACGTGCTTCCGGCACGTCTGAGAGGTGGTTCCGGCATGCGCGGCAGGTGATTCCGTTGTGTCCGCCTGGTGGTTCTGGCATACCCGGCAGGTGATTTTGGCGTGTCCGGCAGGTGTTTCTGGCGAGTCGAGCAGGTGGCTCCGGCATGCTCGGCAGGTGCTTCCGGCGTCTCCGGCACTTGGTTCTGGTGCGTCTGAGAGCTGGTTCCGGCATGTCCGGCAGATGATTCCGGAGTGTCCGCCAAGTGGTTCTGGCATACCCAGCAGGTGATTTTGGCGTGTCAGGGAGGTGGTACCGGTGAGTCGAGCAGGTGGTTCCGGCGTGCTCAGCAGGTGGTTCAGGCGGTTCTGGCAGGTGGTATCCGTCTGTTCGGGGTGTGGTTCCAGCATCTCATGAACACGTTTCTGGCACGTCTGAGATGTGGTTCCGGCCGGCCCGACAGGTGTTTCCACAGTGTCCGCCAAGTGGTACTGGCGTAGTTGGCAGGTGATTTTGGCATGACCGGCAGGTGGTTCCAGCAAGCCCGGCAGGTGATTCCGAAGTGTTCCCCAACTGGTTGTGGCGTAGCCGGCAGGTGATTTTTGCGTGTCCGGCAGGTGGTTCTGGCGAGTCGAGCAGGTGGTTCCGGCGTGCTCGGCAGGTGCTTCCGGGGTCATTGGCACGTGGTTCTGGCATATCTGAGAGGTGGTTCCGGCATGCCCGGCAGGTGATTCCGGAGTGTTCGCCAAGTGTTTCCGGCGTAGCCGGCAGGTGATTTTGCATGTCCAGCGGTCGTTCCGGCGGGTCGAGCCGGTGGTTCCGGCGTGTCCGGCAGGTGGTTCCGGTCTGTCCGGCAGGTGGTTGTGTGGTGTCCGGCACGAGGTTCAGTCTGAGAGGCTGTGCCGGCATGCCCCTCACGTGATTCCGGCTTGTCCCCGAAGTGGTGCTGGTGTAGCGGGCAGGTGATTTTGGCGTGTCCGGCAGGTGGTTCAGGCGAGTTGAGCAGGTGGTTGCGACGTGCTCGGCAGGTGCTTCCGGCGTCTCCGGCACGTGTTTCTGGCACATCTGACTGGTGGTTCCGGCATGCCCAAAAGTTGATTCCGGTCTGTCCGGTAGGTGGTTCCGGCGTGCACGGCACGTGGTTCTGGTACGTCTCAGAGGTGGTTGCGTATGCCCAACAGGTGATTCCGGACTGTCCGCCACGTGCTTCTGGCACGTCTGAGAGGTGGTTCCAACATGCCCGGCAGGTCATTTCGGAGAGTCGTCCAAGTGGTTCTGGCGTAGCCCGCAGGTGATTTTGGCGTGTCCGGCAGGTGGTTCCGCCGTGCTCGGCAGGTGGTTCAGGCATGGCCGTCACGTGGTTCCAGTCTGTCCAGGACGTGTTTCCAGCTTCTCCGGCAGGTGGTTCTGGTACGTCTGAGAGGTGGTTCCGCCATGGCTGGCAGGTGATCCCGGACTGTCCCCCAGGTGGTTCTGGCATAGCCAGCAGTTGATATTGGCCTGTCCGGCAGGTGGTTCCAGCGAGTCGAACAGGTGTCTCCGGCGTTCTTGGCAGGTGGTTCCGGTCTGTCCGGTAGGTGTTTCCGGCGTGTCTGGCACGTGCTTCCGGCACGTCTGAGAGGTGGTTCTGGCATGCGCGGAAGGTGATTCCGTAGTGTCCGCCAGGTGGTTCTGGCATACCCGGCAGGTGATTTTGTCGTGTCCGGCAGGTGTTTCTGGTGAGTCGAGCAGGTGGCTCCGGCATGCTCGGCAGGTGCTTCCGGCATCTCCGGCACTTGGTTCTGGTGCGTCTGAGAGCTGGTTCCGGCATGTCCGGCAGATGATTCTGGAGTGTCCGCCAAGTGGTTCTGGCATACCCAGCAGGTGATTTTGGCGTGTCAGGGAGGTGGTACCGGTGAGTCGAGCAGGTGGTTCCGGCGTGCTCAGCAGGTGGTTCAGGCGCTTCTGGCAGGTGGTATCCGTCTGTTCGGGGTGTGGTTCCAGCATCTCATGAACACGTTTCTGGCACGTCTGAGATGTGGTTCCGGCCGGCCCGACAGGTGTTTCCGCAGTGTCCGCCAAGCGGTTCTGGCGTAGTTGGCAGGTGATTTTGGCATGACTGGCAGGTGGTTCCAGCAAGCCTGGCAGGTGATTCCAAAGTGTTCACCAACTGGTTGTGGCGTAGCCGGCAGGTGATTTTTGCGTGATCGGCAGGTGGTTCTGGCGAGTCGAGCAGGTGGTTCCGGCGTGCTCGGCTGGTGCTTCCGGGGTCATTGGCACGGGGTTCTGGCATGTCTGAGAGGTGGTTCCTGCATGCCCGGCAAGTGATTCCGGAGTGTTCGCCAAGTGGTTCTGGCATAGTCGGCAGGTGATTTTGGCATGTCCGGCAGGTGGTTCAGGCGAGTTGAGCAGGTGGTTCCAACGTGCGTGGCAGGTGCTTCCGGCGTCTCCGGCACGTGTTTCTGGCACATCTGACAGGTGGTTCCGGCATGCCCGAAAGGTGATTCCGGTCTGTCCGGTAGGTGGTTCCAGCCTGCACGGCATGTGGTTCTGGTACGTCTCAGAGGTGGTTGCGCATGCCCAACAGGTGATTCCGGACTGTCCGCCACATGGTTCTGGCACGTCTGAGAGGTGGTTCCGCCATGCCCGGCAGGTCATCCCAGAGAGTCCTCCAAGTGGTTCTGCCATAACACGCAGGTGATTTTGGCGTGTCTGGCAGGTTGTTCCGTTGTGCTTGGCAGGTGGTTCAGGCTTGGCCGGCAGGTGGTTCCAGACTGTCCAGGACGTGTTTCCAGCTTCTCCGGCAGGTGGTTCTGGTACGTCTGAGAGGTGGTTCCGCCATGGCTGGCAGGTGATTCCGGACCGTCCCCCAGGTGGTTCTGGCATAGCCAGCAGTTGATATTGGCCTGTCCGGCAGGTGGTTCCAGCGAGTCGAACAGGTGGCTCCGGCGTGCTCGGCAGGTGGTTCCGGTCTGTCCGGTAGGTGATTCCGGCGTGTCCGGCACGTGCTTCCGGCACGTCTGAGAGGTGGTTCCGGCATGCGCGACAGGTGGTTTCGGAGTGTCCGCCAGGTGGTTCTGGCGTACCCGGCAGGTGATTTTGGCGTGTCCGGCAGGTGTTTCTGGCGAGTCGAGCAGGTGGCTCCGGCATGCTCGGCAGGTGCTTCCGGCGTCTCCGGCACGTGGTTCTGGTGTGTCTGAGAGCTGGTTCCGGCATGTCCGGCAGATGATTCCGGAGTGTCCGCCAAGTGGTTCTGGCATACCCGGCTGGTGATTTGGGCATGTCAGGTAGGTGGTTCCGGCGAGTTGAGCAGGTGGCTCCGGCGTGCTCGGCAGGTTGTTCAGACGGGTCTGGCAGGTGTTTTCCGTCTGTTCGGGGTGTGGTTCCAGCATCTCATGCACATGGTTCTGGCACGTCTGAGATGTGGTTCCGGCCGGCCCGACAGGTGTTTCCACAGTGTCCGCCAAGTGGTACTGGCGTAGTTGGCAGGTGATTTTGGCATGACCGGCAGGTGGTTCCAGCAAGCCCGGCAGGTGATTCCGAAGTGTTCCCCAACTGGTTGTGGCGTAGCCGGCAGGTGATTTTTGCGTGTCCGGCAGGTGGTTCTGGCGAGTCGAGCAGGTGGTTCCGGCGTGCTCGGCAGGTGCTTCCGGGATCATTGGCACGTGGTTCTGGCATATCTGAGAGGTGGTTCCGGCATGCCCGGCAGGTGATTCCGGAGTGTTCGCCAAGTGTTTCCGGCGTAGCCGGCAGGTGATTTTGCATGTCCAGCGGTCGTTCCGGCGGGTCGAGCCGGTGGTTCCGGCGTGTCCGGCAGGTGGTTCCGGTCTGTCCGGCAGGTGGTTGTGTGGTGTCCGGCACGAGGATCAGTCTGAGAGGCTGTGCCGGCATGCCCCTCACGTGATTCCGGCTTGTCCCCGAAGTGGTGCTGGTGTAGCGGGCAGGTGATTTTGGCGTGTCCGGCAGGTGGTTCAGGCGAGTTGAGCAGGTGGTTGCGACGTGCTCGACAGGTGCTTCCGGCGTCTCCGGCACGTGTTTCTGGCACATCTGACTGGTGGTTCCGGCATGCCCAAAAGTTGATTCCGGTATGTCCAGTAGGTGGTTCCGGCGTGCACGGCACGTGGTTCTGGTACGTCTCAGATGTGGTTGCGCATGCCCAACAGGTGATTCCGGACTGTCCGCCACATGGTTCTGGCACGTCTGAGAGGTGGTTCCGGCATGCCCGGCAGGTCATCCCAGAGAGTCCTCCAAGTGGTTCTGGCATAACACGCAGGTGATTTTGGCGTGTCTGGCAGGTTGTTCCGTTGTGCTTGGCAGGTGGTTCAGGCTTGGCCGGCAGGTGGTTCCAGACTGTCCAGGACGTGTTTCCAGCTTCTCCGGCAGGTGGTTCTGGTACGTCTGAGAGGTGGTTCCGCCATGGCTGGCAGGTGATTCCGGACCGTCCCCCAGGTGGTTCTGGCATAGCCAGCAGTTGATATTGGCCTGTCCGGCAGGTGGTTCCAGCCAGTCGAACAGGTGGCTCCGGCGTGCTCGGCAGGTGGTTCCGGTCTGTCCGGTAGGTGATTCCAGGGTGTCCGGCACATGCTTCCGGCACGTCTGAGAGGTGGTTCCGGCATGCGCGACAGGTGGTTTCGGAGTGTCCGCCAGGTGGTTCTGGCGTACCCGGCAGGTGATTTTGGCGTGTCCGGCAGGTGTTTCTGGCGAGTCGAGCAGGTGGCTCCGGCATGCTCGGCAGGTGCTTCCGGCGTCTCCGGCACGTGGTTCTGGTGTGTCTCAGAGCTGGTTCCGGCATGTCCGGCAGATGATTCCGGAGTGTCCGCCAAGTGGTTCTGGCATACCCGGCTGGTGATTTGGGCATGTCAGGTAGGTGGTTCCGGCGAGTCGAGCAGGTGGCTCCGGCGTGCTCGGCAGGTTGTTCAGACGGGTCTGGCAGGTGTTTTCCGTCTGTTCGGGGTGTGGTTCCAGCATCTCATGCACATGGTTCTGGCACGTCTGAGATGTGGTTCCGGCCGGCCCGACAGGTGTTTCCACAGTGTCCGCCAAGTGGTACTGGCGTAGTTGGCAGGTGATTTTGGCATGACCGGCAGGTGGTTCCAGCAAGCCCGGCAGGTGATTCCGAAGTGTTCCCCAACTGGTTGTGGCGTAGCCGGCAGGTGATTTTTGCGTGTCCGGCAGGTGGTTCTGGCGAGTCGAGCAGGTGGTTCCGGCATGCTCGGCAGGTGCTTCCGGGGTCATTGGCACGTGGTTCTGGCATATCTGAGAGGTGGTTCCGGCATGCCCGCAGGTGATTCCGGAGTGTTCGCCAAGTGTTTCCGGCGTAGCCGGCAGGTGATTTTGCATGTCCAGCGGTCGTTCCGGCGGGTCGAGCCGGTGGTTCCGGCGTGTCCGGCAGGTGGTTCCGGTCTGTCCGGCAGGTGGTTGTGTGGTGTCCGGCACGAGGTTCAGTCTGAGAGGCTGTGCCGGCATGCCCCTCACGTGATTCCGGCTTGTCCCCGAAGTGGTGCTGGTGTAGCGGGCAGGTGATTTTGGCGTGTCCGGCAGGTGGTTCAGGCGAGTTGAGCAGGTGGTTGCGACGTGCTCGGCAGGTGCTTCCGGCGTCTCCGGCACGTGTTTCTGGCACATCTGACTGGTGGTTCCGGCATGCCCAAAAGTTGATTCCGGTCTGTCCGGTAGGTGGTTCCGGCGTGCACGGCACGTGGTTCTGGTACGTGTCAGAGGTGGTTGCGTATGCCCAACAGGTGATTCCGGACTGTCCGCCACGTGCTTCTGGCACGTCTGAGAGGTGGTTCCAACATGCCCGGCAGGTCATTTCGGAGAGTCGTCCAAGTGGTTCTGGCGTAGCCCGCAGGTGATTTTGGCGTGTCCGGCAGGTGGTTCCGCCGTGCTCGGCAGGTGGTTCAGGCATGGCCGTCACGTGGTTCCAGTCTGTCCAGGACGTGTTTCCAGCTTCTCCGGCAGGTGGTTCTGGTACGTCTGAGAGGTGGTTCCGCCATGGCTGGCAGGTGATCCCGGACTGTCCCCCAGGTGGTTCTGGCATAGCCAGCAGTTGATATTGGCCTGTCCGGCAGGTGGTTCCAGCGAGTCGAACAGGTGTCTCCGGCGTTCTTGGCAGGTGGTTCCGGTCTGTCCGGTAGGTGTTTCCGGCGTGTCTGGCACGTGCTTCCGGCACGTCTGAGAGGTGGTTCCGGCATGCGCGGCAGGTGATTCCGTAGTGTCCGCCAGGTGGTTCTGGCATACCCGGCAGGTGATTTTGTCGTGTCCGGCAGGTGTTTCTGGTGAGTCGAGCAGGTGGCTCCGGCATGCTCGGCAGGTGCTTCCGGCATCTCCGGCACTTGGTTCTGGTGCGTCTGAGAGCTGGTTCCGGCATGTCCGGCAGATGATTCCGGAGTGTCCGCCAAGTGGTTCTGGCATACCCAGCAGGTGATTTTGGCGTGTCAGGGAGGTGGTACCGGTGAGTCGAGCAGGTGGTTCCGGCGTGCTCAGCAGGTGGTTCAGGCGGTTCTGGCAGGTGGTATCCGTCTGTTCGGGGTGTGGTTCCAGCATCTCATGAACACGTTTCTGGCACGTCTGAGATGTGGTTCCAGCCGGCCCGACAGGTGTTTCCGCAGTGTCCGCCAAGCGGTTCTGGCGTAGTTGGCAGGTGATTTTGGCATGACTGGCAGGTGGTTCCAGCAAGCCTGGCAGGTGATTCCAAAGTGTTCACCAACTGGTTGTGGCGTAGCCGGCAGGTGATTTTTGCGTGATCGGCAGGTGGTTCTGGCGAGTCGAGCAGGTGGTTCCGGCGTGCTCGGCTGGTGCTTCCGGGGTCATTGGCACGGGGTTCTGGCATGTCTAAGAGGTGGTTCCTGCATGCCCGGCAAGTGATTCCGGAGTGTTCGCCAAGTGATTCTGGCATAGTCGGCAGGTGATTTTGGCATGTCCGGCAGGTGGTTCAGGCGAGTTGAGCAGGTGGTTCCAACGTGCTTGGCAGGTGCTTCCGGCGTCTCCGGCACGTGTTTCTGGCACATCTGACAGGTGGTTCCGGCATGCCCGAAAGGTGATTCCGGTCTGTCCGGTAGGTGGTTCCAGCCTGCACGGCATGTGGTTCTGGTACGTCTCAGAGGTGGTTGCGCATGCCCAACAGGTGATTCCGGACTGTCCGCCACATGGTTCTGGCACGTCTGAGAGGTGGTTCCGGCATGCCCGGCAGGTCATCCCAGAGAGTCCTCCAAGTGGTTCTGGCATAACACGCAGGTGATTTTGGCGTGTCTGGCAGGTTGTTCCGTTGTGCTTGGCAGGTGGTTCAGGCTTGGCCGGCAGGTGGTTCCAGACTGTCCAGGACGTGTTTCCAGCTTCTCCGGCAGGTGGTTCTGGTACGTCTGAGAGGTGGTTCCGCCATGGCTGGCAGGTGATTCCGGACCGTCCCCCAGGTGGTTCTGGCATAGCCAGCAGTTGATATTGGCCTGTCCGGCAGGTGGTTCCAGCAAGTCGAACAGGTGGCTCCGGCGTGCTCGGCAGGTGGTTCCGGTCTGTCCGGTAGGTGATTCCGGCGTGTCCGGCACGTGCTTCCGGCACGTCTGAGAGGTGGTTCCGGCATGCGCGACAGGTGATTCCGTAGTGTCCGCCAGGTGGTTCTGGCGTACCCGGCAGGTGATTTTGGCGTGTCCGGCAGGTGTTTCTGGCGAGTCGAGCAGGTGGCTCCGGGATGCTCGGCAGGTGCTTCCGGCGTCTCCGGCACGTGGTTCTGGTGTGTCTGAGAGCTGGTTCCGGCATGTCCGGCAGATGATTCCGGAGTGTCCGCCAAGTGGTTCTGGCATACCCGGCTGGTGATTTGGGCATGTCAGGTAGGTGGTTCCGGCGAGTCGAGCAGGTGGCTCCGGCGTGCTCGGCAGGTTGTTCAGACGGGTCTGGCAGGTGTTTTCCGTCTGTTCGGGGTGTGGTTCCAGCATCTCATGCACATGGTTCTGGCACGTCTGAGATGTGGTTCCGGCCGGCCCGACAGGTGTTTCCACAGTGTCCGCCAAGTGGTACTGGCGTAGTTGGCAGGTGATTTTGGCATGACCGGCAGGTGGTTCCAGCAAGCCCGGCAGGTGATTCCGAAGTGTTCCCCAACTGGTTGTGGCGTAGCCGGCAGGTGATTTTTGCGTGTCCGGCAGGTGGTTCTGGCGAGTCGAGCAGGTGGTTCCGGCGTGCTCGGCAGGTGCTTCCGGGGTCATTGGCACGTGGTTCTGGCATATCTGAGAGGTGGTTCCGGCATGCCCGCAGGTGATTCCGGAGTGTTCGCCAAGTGTTTCCGGCGTAGCCGGCAGGTGATTTTGCATGTCCAGCGGTCGTTCCGGCGGGTCGAGCCGGTGGTTCCGGCGTGTCCGGCAGGTGGTTCCGGTCTGTCCGGCAGGTGGTTCTGTGGTGTCCGGCACGAGGTTCAGTCTGAGAGGCTGTGCCGGCATGCCCCTCACGTGATTCCGGCTTGTCCCCGAAGTGGTGCTGGTGTAGCGGGCAGGTGATTTTGGCGTGTCCGGCAGGTGGTTCAGGCGAGTTGAGCAGGTGGTTGCGACGTGCTCGGCAGGTGCTTCCGGCGTCTCCGGCACGTGTTTCTGGCACATCTGACTGGTGGTTCCGGCATGCCCAAAAGTTGATTCCGGTCTGTCCGGTAGGTGGTTCCGGCGTGCACGGCACGTGGTTCTGGTACGTGTCAGAGGTGGTTGCGTATGCCCAACAGGTGATTCCGGACTGTCCGCCACGTGCTTCTGGCACGTCTGAGAGGTGGTTCCAACATGCCCGGCAGGTCATTTCGGAGAGTCGTCCAAGTGGTTCTGGCGTAGCCCGCGGGTGATTTTGGCATCTCCGGCAGGTGGTTCCGCCGTGCTCGGCAGGTGCTTCAGGCATGGCCGTCACGTGGTTCCAGTCTGTCCAGGACGTGTTTCCAGCTTCTCCGGCAGGTGGTTCTGGTACGTCTGAGAGGTGGTTCCGCCATGGCTGGCAGGTGATCCCGGACTGTACCCCAGGTGGTTCTGGCATAGCCAGCAGTTGATATTGGCCTGTCCGGCAGGTGGTTCCAGAGAGTCGAACAGGTGGCTCCGGCGTTCTTGGCATGTGGTTCCGGTCTGTCCGGTAGGTGTTTCCGGCGTGCCTGGAACGTGCTTCCGGCACGTCTGAGAGGTGGTTCCGGCATGCGCGGCAGGTGATTCCGTAGTGTCCGCCTGGTGGTTCTGGCATACCCGGCAGGTGATTTTGGCGTGTCCGGCAGGTGTTTCTGGCGAGTCGAGCAGGTGGCTCCGGCATGCTCGGCAGGTGCTTCCGGCGTCTCCGGCACTTGGTTCTGGTGCGTCTGAGAGCTGGTTCCGGCATGTCCGGCAGATGATTCCGGAGTGTCCGCCAAGTGGTTCTGGCATACCCAGCAGGTGATTGTGGCGTGTCAGGGAGGTGGTACCGGTGAGTCGAGCAGGTGGTTCCGGCGTGCTCAGCAGGTGGTTCAGGCGGTTCTGGCAGGTGGTATCCGTCTGTTCGGGGTGTGGTTCCAGCATCTCATGAACACGTTTCTGGCACGTCTGAGATGTGGTTCCGGCCGGCCCGACAGGTGTTTCCACAGTGTCCGCCAAGTGGTACTGGCGTAGTTGGCAGGTGATTTTGGCATGACCGGCAGGTGGTTCCAGCAAGCCCGGCAGGTGATTCCGAAGTGTTCCCCAACTGGTTGTGGCGTAGCCGGCAGGTGATTTTTGCGTGTCCGGCAGGTGGTTCTGGCGAGTCGAGCAGGTGGTTCCGGCGTGCTCGGCAGGTGCTTCCGGGGTCATTGGCACGTGGTTCTGGCATATCTGAGAGGTGGTTCCGGCATGCCCGGCAGGTGATTCCGGAGTGTTCGCCAAGTGTTTCCGGCGTAGCCGGCAGGTGATTTTGCATGTCCAGCGGTCGTTCCGGTGGGTCGAGCCGGTGGTTCCGGCGTGTCCGGCAGGTGGTTCCGGTCTGTCCGGCAGGTGGTTCTGTGGTGTCCGGCACGAGGTTCAGTCTGAGAGGCTGTGCCGGCATGCCCCTCACGTGATTCCGGCTTGTCCCCGAAGTGGTGCTGGTGTAGCGGGCAGGTGATTTTGGCGTGTCCGGCAGGTGGTTCAGGCGAGTTGAGCAGGTGGTTGCGACGTGCTCGGCAGGTGCTTCCGGCGTCTCCGGCACGTGTTTCTGGCACATCTGACTGGTGGTTCCGGCATGCCCAAAAGTTGATTCCGGTCTGTCCGGTAGGTGGTTCCGGCGTGCACGGCACGTGGTTCTGGTACGTGTCAGAGGTGGTTGCGTATGCCCAACAGGTGATTCCGGACTGTCCGCCACGTGCTTCTGGCACGTCTGAGAGGTGGTTCCAACATGCCCGGCAGGTCATTTCGGAGAGTCGTCCAAGTGGTTCTGGCGTAGCCAGCGGGTGATTTTGGCGTGTCCGGCAGGTGGTTCCGCCGTGCTCGGCAGGTGGTTCAGGCATGGCCGTCACGTGGTTCCAGTCTGTCCAGGACGTGTTTCCAGCTTCTCCGGCAGGTGGTTCTGGTACGTCTGAGAGGTGGTTCCGCCATGGCTGGCAGGTGATCCCGGACTGTCCCCCAGGTGGTTCTGGCATAGCCAGCAGTTGATATTGGCCTGTCCGGCAGGTGGTTCCAGCGAGTCGAACAGGTGGCTCCGGCGTTCTTGGCAGGTGGTTCCGGTCTGTCCGGTAGGTGTTTCCGGCGTGTCTGGCACGTGCTTCCGGCACGTCTGAGAGGTGGTTCTGGCATGCGCGGCAGGTGATACCGTAGTGTCCGCCAGGTGGTTCTGGCATACCCGGCAGGTGATTTTGTCGTGTCCGGCAGGTGTTTCTGGTGAGTCGAGCAGGTGGCTCCGGCATGCTCGGCAGGTGCTTCCGGCATCTCCGGCACTTGGTTCTGGTGCGTCTGAGAGCTGGTTCCGGCATGTCCGGCAGATGATTCCGGAGTGTCCGCCAAGTGGTTCTGGCATACCCAGCAGGTGATTTTGGCGTGTCAGGGAGGTGGTACCGGTGAGTCGAGCAGGTGGTTCCGGCGTGCTCAGCAGGTGGTTCAGGCGGTTCTGGCAGGTGGTATCCGTCTGTTCGGGGTGTGGTTCCAGCATCTCATGAACACGTTTCTGGCACGTCTGAGATGTGGTTCCGGCCGGCCCGACAGGTGTTTCCGCAGTGTCCGCCAAGCGGTTCTGGCGTAGTTGGCAGGTGATTTTGGCATGACCGGCAGGTGGTTCCAGCAAGCCCGGCAGGTGATTCCGAAGTGTTCCCCAACTGGTTGTGGCGTAGCCGGCAGGTGATTTTTGCGTGTCCGGCAGGTGGTTCTGGCGAGTCGAGCAGGTGGTTCCGGCGTGCTCGGCAGGTGCTTCCGGGGTCATTGGCACGTGGTTCTGGCATATCTGAGAGGTGGTTCCGGCATGCCCGGCAGGTGATTCCGGAGTGTTCGCCAAGTGTTTCCGGCGTAGCCGGCAGGTGATTTTGCATGTCCAGCGGTCGTTCCGGCGGGTCGAGCCGGTGGTTCCGGCGTGTCCGGCAGGTGGTTCCGGTCTGTCCGGCAGGTGGTTGTGTGGTGTCCGGCACGAGGATCAGTCTGAGAGGCTGTGCCAGCATGCCCCTCACGTGATTCCGGCTTGTCCCCGAAGTGGTGCTGGTGTAGTGGGCAGGTGATTTTGGCGTGTCCGGCAGGTGGTTCAGGCGAGTTGAGCAGGTGGTTGCGACGTGCTCGACAGGTGCTTCCGGCGTCTCCGGCACGTGTTTCTGGCACATCTGACAGGTGGTTCCGGCATGCCCGAAAGGTGATTCCGGTGTGTCCGGTAGGTGGTTCCAGCCTGCACGGCATGTTGTTCTGGTACGTCTCAGAGGTGGTTGCGCATGCCCAACAGGTGATTCCGGACTGTCCGCCACATGGTTCTGGCACGTCTGAGAGGTGGTTCCGGCATGCCCGGCAGGTCATCCCAGAGAGTCCTCCAAGTGGTTCTGGCATAACACGCAGGTGATTTTGGCGTGTCTGGCAGGTTGTTCCGTTGTGCTTGGCAGGTGGTTCAGGCTTGGCCGGCAGGTGGTTCCAGACTGTCCAGGACGTGTTTCCAGCTTCTCCGGCAGGTGGTTCTGGTACGTCTGAGAGGTGGTTCCGCCATGGCTGGCAGGTGATTCCGGACCGTCCCCCAGGTGGTTCTGGCATAGCCAGCAGTTGATATTGGCCTGTCCGGCAGGTGGTTCCAGCGAGTCGAACAGGTGGCTCCGGCGTGCTCGGCAGGTGGTTCCGGTCTGTCCGGTAGGTGATTCCAGGGTGTCCGGCACATGCTTCCGGCACGTCTGAGAGGTGGTTCCGGCATGCGCGACAGGTGGTTTCGGAGTGTCCGCCAGGTGGTTCTGGCGTACCCAGCAGGTGATTTTGGCGTGTCCGGCAGGTGTTTCTGGCGAGTCGAGCAGGTGGCTCCGGCATGCTCGGCAGGTGCTTCCGGCGTCTCCGGCACGTGGTTCTGGTGTGTCTGAGAGCTGGTTCCGGCATGTCCGGCAGATGATTCCGGAGTGTCCGCCAAGTGGTTCTGGCATACCCGGCTGGTGATTTGGGCATGTCAGGTAGGTGGTTCCGGCGAGTCGAGCAGGTGGCTCCGGCGTGCTCGGCAGGTTGTTCAGACGGGTCTGGCAGGTGTTTTCCGTCTGTTCGGGGTGTGGTTCCAGCATCTCATGCACATGGTTCTGGCACGTCTGAGATGTGGTTCCGGCCGGCCCGACAGGTGTTTCCACAGTGTCCGCCAAGTGGTACTGGCGTAGTTGGCAGGTGATTTTGGCATGACCGGCAGGTGGTTCCAGCAAGCCCGGCAGGTGATTCCGAAGTGTTCCCCAACTGGTTGTGGCGTAGCCGGCAGGTGATTTTTGCGTGTCCGGCAGGTGGTTCTGGCGAGTCGAGCAGGTGGTTCCGGCGTGCTCGGCAGGTGCTTCCGGGGTCATTGGCACGTGGTTCTGGCATATCTGAGAGGTGGTTCCGGCATGCCCGCAGGTGATTCCGGAGTGTTCGCAAGTGTTTCCGGCGTAGCCGGCAGGTGATTTTGCATGTCCAGCGGTCGTTCCGGCGGGTCGAGCCGGTGGTTCCGGCGTGTCCGGCAGGTGGTTCCGGTCTGTCCGGCAGGTGGTTCTGTGGTGTCCGGCACGAGGTTCAGTCTGAGAGGCTGTGCCGGCATGCCCCTCACGTGATTCCGGCTTGTCCCCGAAGTGGTGCTGGTGTAGCGGGCAGGTGATTTTGGCGTGTCCGGCAGGTGGTTCAGGCGAGTTGAGCAGGTGGTTGCGACGTGCTCGGCAGGTGCTTCCGGCGTCTCCGGCACGTGTTTCTGGCACATCTGACTGGTGGTTCCGGCATGCCCAAAAGTTGATTCCGGTCTGTCCGGTAGGTGGTTCCGGCGTGCACGGCACGTGGTTCTGGTACGTGTCAGAGGTGGTTGCGTATGCCCAACAGGTGATTCCGGACTGTCCGCCACGTGCTTCTGGCACGTCTGAGAGGTGGTTCCAACATGCCCGGCAGGTCATTTCGGAGAGTCGTCCAAGTGGTTCTGGCGAAGCCCGCGGGTGATTTTGGCATCTCCGGCAGGTGGTTCCGCCGTGCTCAGCAGGTGCTTCAGGCATGGCCGTCACGTGGTTCCAGTCTGTCCAGGACGTGTTTCCAGCTTCTCCGGCAGGTGGTTCTGGTACGTCTGAGAGGTGGTTCCGCCATGGCTGGCAGGTGATCCCGGACTGTACCCCAGGTGGTTCTGGCATAGCCAGCAGTTGATATTGGCCTGTCCGGCAGGTGGTTCCAGAGAGTCGAACAGGTGGCTCCGGCGTTCTTGGCAGGTGGTTCCGGTCTGTCCGGTAGGTGTTTCCGGCGTGCCTGGAACGTGCTTCCGGCACGTCTGAGAGGTGGTTCCGGCATGCGCGGCAGGTGATTCCGTTGTGTCCGCCTGGTGGTTCTGGCATACCCGGCAGGTGATTTTGGCGTGTCCGGCAGGTGTTTCTGGCGAGTCGAGCAGGTGGCTCCGGCATGCTCGGCAGGTGCTTCCGGCGTCTCCGGCACGTGGTTCTGGTGCGTCTGAGAGCTGGTTCCGGCATGTCCGGCAGATGATTCCGGAGTGTCCGCCAAGTGGTTCTGGCATACCCAGCAGGTGATTTTGGCGTGTCAGGGAGGTGGTACCGGTGAGTCGAGCAGGTGGTTCCGGCGTGCTCAGCAGGAGGTTCAGGCGGTTCTGGCAGGTGGTATCCGTCTGTTCGGGGTGTGGTTCCAGCATCTCATGAACACGTTTCTGGCACGTCTGAGATGTGGTTCCGGCCGGCCCGACAGGTGTTTCCACAGTGTCCGCCAAGTGGTACTGGCGTAGTTGGCAGGTGATTTTGGCATGACCGGCAGGTGGTTCCAGCAAGCCCGGCAGGTGATTCCGAAGTGTTCCCCAACTGGTTGTGGCGTAGCCGGCAGGTGATTTTTGCGTGTCCGGCAGGTGGTTCTGGCGAGTCGAGCAGGTGGTTCCGGCGTGCTCGGCAGGTGCTTCCGGGGTCATTGGCACGTGGTTCTGGCATATCTGAGAGGTGGTTCCGGCATGCCCGGCAGGTGATTCCGGAGTGTTCGCCAAGTGTTTCTGGCGTAGCCGGCAGGTGATTTTGCATGTCCAGCGGTCGTTCCGGCGGGTCGAGCCGGTGGTTCCGGCGTATCCGGCAGGTGGTTCCGGTCTGTCCGGCAGGTGGTTGTGTGGTGTCCGGCACGAGGATCAGTCTGAGAGTCCGTGCCGGCATGCCCCTCACGTGATTCCGGCTTGTCCCCGAAGTGGTGCTGGTGTAGCGGGCAGGTGATTTTGGCGTGTCCGGCAGGTGGTTCAGGCGAGTTGAGCAGGTGGTTGCGACGTGCTCGACAGGTGCTTCCGGCGTCTCCGGCACGTGTTTCTGGCACATCTGACTGGTGGTTCCGGCATGCCCAAAAGTTGATTCCGGTATGTCCAGTAGGTGGTTCCGGCGTGCACGGCACGTGGTTCTGGTACGTCTCAGATGTGGTTGCGCATGCCCAACAGGTGATTCCGGACTGTCCGCCACATGGTTCTGGCACGTCTGAGAGGTGGTTCCGGCATGCCCGGCAGGTCATCCCAGAGAGTCCTCCAAGTGGTTCTGGCATAACACGCAGGTGATTTTGGCGTGTCTGGCAGGTTGTTCCGTTGTGCTTGGCAGGTGGTTCAGGCTTGGCCGGCAGGTGGTTCCAGACTGTCCAGGACGTGTTTCCAGCTTCTCCGGCAGGTGGTTCTGGTACGTCTGAGAGGTGGTTCCGCCATGGCTGGCAGGTGATTCCGGACCGTCCCCCAGGTGGTTCTGGCATAGCCAGCAGTTGATATTGGCCTGTCCGGCAGGTGGTTCCAGCGAGTCGAACAGGTGGCTCCGGCGTGCTCGGCAGGTGGTTCCGGTCTGTCCGGTAGGTGATTCCAGGGTGTCCGGCACATGCTTCCGGCACGTCTGAGAGGTGGTTCCGGCATGCGCGACAGGTGGTTTCGGAGTGTCCGCCAGGTGGTTCTGGCGTACCCGGCAGGTGATTTTGGCGTGTCCGGCAGGTGTTTCTGGCGAGTCGAGCAGGTGGCTCCGGCATGCTCGGCAGGTGCTTCCGGCGTCTCCGGCACGTGGTTCTGGTGTGTCTGAGAGCTGGTTCCGGCATGTCCGGCAGATGATTCCGGAGTGTCCGCCAAGTGGTTCTGGCATACCCGGCTGGTGATTTGGGCATGTCAGCTAGGTGGTTCCGGCGAGTCGAGCAGGTGGCTCCGGCGTGCTCGGCAGGTTGTTCAGACGGGTCTGGCAGGTGTTTTCCGTCTGTTCGGGGTGTGGTTCCAGCATCTCATGCACATGGTTCTGGCACGTCTGAGATGTGGTTCCGGCCGGCCCGACAGGTGTTTCCACAGTGTCCGCCAAGTGGTACTGGCGTAGTTGGCAGGTGATTTTGGCATGACCGGCAGGTGGTTCCAGCAAGCCCGGCAGGTGATTCCGAAGTGTTCCCCAACTGGTTGTGGCGTAGCCGGCAGGTGATTTTTGCGTGTCCGGCAGGTGGTTCTGGCGAGTCGAGCAGGTGGTTCCGGCGTGCTCGGCAGGTGCTTCCGGGGTCATTGGCACGTGGTTCTGGCATATCTGAGAGGTGGTTCCGGCATGCCCGCAGGTGATTCCGGAGTGTTCGCCAAGTGTTTCCGGCGTAGCCGGCAGGTGATTTTGCATGTCCAGCGGTCGTTCCGGCGGGTCGAGCCGGTGGTTCCGGCGTGTCCGGCAGGTGGTTCCGGTCTGTCCGGCAGGTGGTTCTGTGGTGTCCGGCACGAGGTTCAGTCTGAGAGGCTGTGCCGGCATGCCCCTCACGTGATTCCGGCTTGTCCCCGAAGTGGTGCTGGTGTAGTGGGCAGGTGATTTTGGCGTGTCCGGCAGGTGGTTCAGGCGAGTTGAGCAGGTGGTTGCGACGTGCTCGGCAGGTGCTTCCGGCGTCTCCGGCACGTGTTTCTGGCACATCTGACTGGTGGTTCCGGCATGCCCAAAAGTTGATTCCGGTCTGTCCGGTAGGTGGTTCCGGCGTGCACGGCACGTGGTTCTGGTACGTGTCAGAGGTGGTTGCGTATGCCCAACAGGTGATTCCGGACTGTCCGCCACGTGCTTCTGGCACGTCTGAGAGGTGGTTCCAACATGCCCGGCAGGTCATTTCGGAGAGTCGTCCAAGTGGTTCTGGCGTAGCCCGCGGGTGATTTTGGCATCTCCGGCAGGTGGTTCCGCCGTGCTCGGCAGGTGCTTCAGGCACGGCCGTCACGTGGTTCCAGTCTGTCCAGGACGTGTTTCCAGCTTCTCCGGCAGGTGGTTCTGGTACGTCTGAGAGGTGGTTCCGCCATGGCTGGCAGGTGATCCCGGACTGTACCCCAGGTGGTTCTGGCATAGCCAGCAGTTGATATTGGCCTGTCCGGCAGGTGGTTCCAGAGAGTCGAACAGGTGGCTCCGGCGTTCTTGGCAGGTGGTTCCGGTCTGTCCGGTAGGTGTTTCCGGCGTGCCTGGAACGTGATTCCGGCACGTCTGAGAGGTGGTTCCGGCATGCGCGGCAGGTGATTCCGTTGTGTCCGCCTGGTGGTTCTGGCATACCCGGCAGGTGATTTTGGCGTGTCCGGCAGGTGTTTCTGGCGAGTCGAGCAGGTGGCTCCGGCATGCTCGGCAGGTGCTTCCGGCGTCTCCGGCACTTGGTTCTGGTGCGTCTGAGAGCTGGTTCCGGCATGTCCGGCAGATGATTCCGGAGTGTCCGCCAAGTGGTTCTGGCATACCCAGCAGGTGATTTTGGCGTGTCAGGGAGGTGGTACCGGTGAGTCGAGCAGGTGGTTCCGGCGTGCTCAGCAGGTGGTTCAGGCGGTTCTGGCAGGTGGTATCCGTCTGTTCGGGGTGTGGTTCCAGCATCTCATGAACACGTTTCTGGCACGTCTGAGATGTGGTTCCGGCCGGCCCGACAGGTGTTTCCACAGTGTCCGCCAAGTGGTACTGGCGTAGTTGGCAGGTGATTTTGGCATGACCGGCAGGTGGTTCCAGCAAGCCCGGCAGGTGATTCCGAAGTGTTCCCCAACTGGTTGTGGCGTAGCCGGCAGGTGATTTTTGCGTGTCCGGCAGGTGGTTCTGGCGAGTCGAGCAGGTGGTTCCGGCGTGCTCGGCAGGTGCTTCCGGGGTCATTGGCACGTGGTTCTGGCATATCTGAGAGGTGGTTCCGGCATGCCCGGCAGGTGATTCCGGAGTGTTCGCCAAGTGTTTCCGGCGTAGCCGGCAGGTGATTTTGCATGTCCAGCGGTCGTTCCGGCGGGTCGAGCCGGTGGTTCCGGCGTGTCCGGCAGGTGGTTCCGGTCTGTCCGGCAGGTGGTTCTGTGGTGTCCGGCACGAGGTTCAGTCTGAGAGGCTGTGCCGGCATGCCCCTCACGTGATTCCGGCTTGTCCCCGAAGTGGTGCTGGTGTAGCGGGCAGGTGATTTTGGCGTGTCCGGCAGGTGGTTCAGGCGAGTTGAGCAGGTGGTTGCGACGTGCTCGGCAGGTGCTTCCGGCGTCTCCGGCACGTGTTTCTGGCACATCTGACTGGTGGTTCCGGCATGCCCAAAAGTTGATTCCGGTCTGTCCGGTAGGTGGTTCCGGCGTGCACGGCACGTGGTTCTGGTACGTGTCAGAGGTGGTTGCGTATGCCCAACAGGTGATTCCGGACTGTCCGCCACGTGCTTCTGGCACGTCTGAGAGGTGGTTCCAACATGCCCGGCAGGTCATTTCGGAGAGTCGTCCAAGTGGTTCCGGCGTAGCCCGCGGGTGATTTTGGCGTGTCCGGCAGGTGGTTCCGCCGTGCTCGGCAGGTGGTTCAGGCATGGCCGTCACGTGGTTCCAGTCTGTCCAGGACGTGTTTCCAGCTTCTCCGGCAGGTGGTTCTGGTACGTCTGAGAGGTGGTTCCGCCATGGCTGGCAGGTGATCCCGGACTGTCCCCCAGGTGGTTCTGGCATAGCCAGCAGTTGATATTGGCCTGTCCGGCAGGTGGTTCCAGCGAGTCGAACAGGTGGCTCCGGCGTTCTTGGCAGGTGGTTCCGGTCTGTCCGGTAGGTGTTTCCGGCGTGTCTGGCACGTGCTTCCGGCACGTCTGAGAGGTGGTTCTGGCATGCGCGGAAGGTGATTCCGTAGTGTCCGCCAGGTGGTTCTGGCATACCCGGCAGGTGATTTTGTCGTGTCCGGCAGGTGTTTCTGGTGAGTCGAGCAGGTGGCTCCGGCATGCTCGGCAGGTGCTTCCGGCATCTCCGGCACTTGGTTCTGGTGCGTCTGAGAGCTGGTTCCGGCATGTCCGGCAGATGATTCCGGAGTGTCCGCCAAGTGGTTCTGGCATACCCAGCAGGTGATTTTGGCGTGTCAGGGAGGTGGTACCGGTGAGTCGAGCAGGTGGTTCCGGCGTGCTCAGCAGGTGGTTCAGGCGGTTCTGGCAGGTGGTATCCGTCTGTTCGGGGTGTGGTTCCAGCATCTCATGAACACGTTTCTGGCACGTCTGAGATGTGGTTCCAGCCGGCCCGACAGGTGTTTCCGCAGTGTCCGCCAAGCGGTTCTGGCGTAGTTGGCAGGTGATTTTGGCATGACTGGCAGGTGGTTCCAGCAAGCCTGGCAGGTGATTCCAAAGTGTTCACCAACTGGTTGTGGCGTAGCCGGCAGGTGATTTTTGCGTGATCGGCAGGTGGTTCTGGCGAGTCGAGCAGGTGGTTCCGGCGTGCTCGGCTGGTGCTTCCGGGGTCATTGGCACGGGGTTCTGGCATGTCTGAGAGGTGGTTCCTGCATGCCCGGCAAGTGATTCCGGAGTGTTCGCCAAGTGGTTCTGGCATAGTCGGCAGGTGATTTTGGCATGTCCGGCAGGTGGTTCAGGCGAGTTGAGCAGGTGGTTCCAACGTGCTTGGCAGGTGCTTCCGGCGTCTCCGGCACGTGTTTCTGGCACATCTGACAGGTGGTTCCGGTATGCCCGAAAGGTGATTCCGGTCTGTCCGGTAGGTGGTTCCAGCCTGCACGGCATGTGGTTCTGGTACGTCTCAGAGGTGGTTGCGCATGCCCAACAGGTGATTCCGGACTGTCCGCCACATGGTTCTGGCACGTCTGAGAGGTGGTTCCGGCATGCCCGGCAGGTCATCCCAGAGAGTCCTCCAAGTGGTTCTGGCATAACACGCAGGTGATTTTGGCGTGTCTGGCAGGTTGTTCCGTTGTGCTTGGCAGGTGGTTCAGGCTTGGCCGGCAGGTGGTTCCAGACTGTCCAGGACGTGTTTCCAGCTTCTCCGGCAGGTGGTTCTGGTACGTCTGAGAGGTGGTTCCGCCATGGCTGGCAGGTGATTCCGGACCGTCCCCCAGGTGGTTCTGGCATAGCCAGCAGTTGATATTGGCCTGTCCGGCAGGTGGTTCCAGCAAGTCGAACAGGTGGCTCCGGCGTGCTCGGCAGGTGGTTCCGGTCTGTCCGGTAGGTGATTCCGGCGTGTCCGGCACGTGCTTCCGGCACGTCTGAGAGGTGGTTCCGGCATGCGCGACAGGTGATTCCGTAGTGTCCGCCAGGTGGTTCTGGCGTACCCGGCAGGTGATTTTGGCGTGTCCGGCAGGTGTTTCTGGCGAGTCGAGCAGGTGGCTCCGGGATGCTCGGCAGGTGCTTCCGGCGTCTCCGGCACGTGGTTCTGGTGTGTCTGAGAGCTGGTTCCGGCATGTCCGGCAGATGATTCCGGAGTGTCCGCCAAGTGGTTCTGGCATACCCGGCTGGTGATTTGGGCATGTCAGGTAGGTGGTTCCGGCGAGTCGAGCAGGTGGCTCCGGCGTGCTCGGCAGGTTGTTCAGACGGGTCTGGCAGGTGTTTTCCGTCTGTTCGGGGTGTGGTTCCAGCATCTCATGCACATGGTTCTGGCACGTCTGAGATGTGGTTCCGGCCGGCCCGACAGGTGTTTCCACAGTGTCCGCCAAGTGGTACTGGCGTAGTTGGCAGGTGATTTTGGCATGACCGGCAGGTGGTTCCAGCAAGCCCGGCAGGTGATTCCGAAGTGTTCCCCAACTGGTTGTGGCGAAGCCGGCAGGTGATTTTTGCGTGTCCGGCAGGTGGTTCTGGCGAGTCGAGCAGGTGGTTCCGGCGTGCTCGGCAGGTGCTTCCGGGGTCATTGGCACGTGGTTCTGGCATATCTGAGAGGTGGTTCCGGCATGCCCGGCAGGTGATTCCGGAGTGTTCGCCAAGTGTTTCCGGCGTAGCCGGCAGGTGATTTTGCATGTCCAGCGGTCGTTCCGGCGGGTCGAGCCGGTGGTTCCGGCGTGTCCGGCAGGTGGTTCCGGTCTGTCCGGCAGGTGGTTCTGTGGTGTCCGGCACGAGGTTCAGTCTGAGAGGCTGTGCCGGCATCCCCTCACGTGATTCCGGCTTGTCCCCGAAGTGGTGCTGGTGTAGCGGGCAGGTGATTTTGGCGTGTCCGGCAGGTGGTTCAGGCGAGTTGAGCAGGTGGTTGCGACGTGCTCGGCAGGTGCTTCCGGCGTCTCCGGCACGTGTTTCTGGCACATCTGACTGGTGGTTCCGGCATGCCCAAAAGTTGATTCCGGTCTGTCCGGTAGGTGGTTCCGGCGTGCACGGCACGTGGTTCTGGTACGTGTCAGAGGTGGTTGCGTATGCCCAACAGGTGATTCCGGACTGTCCGCCACGTGCTTCTGGCACGTCTGAGAGGTGGTTCCAACATGCCCGGCAGGTCATTTCGGAGAGTCGTCCAAGTGGTTCTGGCGTAGCCCGCAGGTGATTTTGGCGTGTCCGGCAGGTGGTTCCGCCGTGCTCGGCAGGTGGTTCAGGCATGGCCGTCACGTGGTTCCAGTCTGTCCAGGACGTGTTTCCAGCTTCTCCGGCAGGTGGTTCTGGTACGTCTGAGAGGTGGTTCCGCCATGGCTGGCAGCTGATCCCGGACTGTACCCCAGGTGGTTCTGGCAAAGCCAGCAGTTGATATTGGCCTGTCCGGGAGGTGGTTCCAGCGAGTCGAACAGGTGGCTCCGGCGTTCTTGGCAGGTGGTTCCGGTCTGTCCGGTAGGTGTTTCCGGCGTGTCCGGCACGTGCTTCCGGCATGTCTGAGAGGTGGTTCCGGCATACGCGGCAGGTGATTCCGTAGAGTCCGCCAGGTGGTTCTGGCATACCTGGCAGGTGATTTTGGCGTGTCCGGCAGGTGTTTCTGGCGAGTCGAGCAGGTGGCTCCGGCATGCTCGGCATGTGCTTCCGGCGTCTCCGGCACTTGGTTCTGGTGTGTCTGAGAGCTGGTTCCGGCATGTCCGGCAGATGATTCCGGAGTGTCCGCCAAGTGGTTCTGGCATACCCAGCAGGTGATTTTGGCGTGTCAGGGAGGTGGTACCGGTGAGTCGAGCAGGTGGTTCCGGCGTGCTCAGCAGGTGGTTCAGGCGGTTCTGGCAGGTGGTATCCGTCTGTTCGGGGTGTGGTTCCAGCATCTCATGAACACGTTTCTGGCACGTCTGAGATGTGGTTCCAGCCGGCCCGACAGGTGTTTCCGCAGTGTCCGCCAAGCGGTTCTGGCGTAGTTGGCAGGTGATTTTGGCATGACTGGCAGGTGGTTCCAGCAAGCCCGGCAGGTGATTCCAAAGTGTTCACCAACTGGTTGTGGCGTAGCCGGCAGGTGATTTTTGCGTGATCGGCAGGTGGTTCTGGCGAGTCGAGCAGGTGGTTCCGGCGTGCTCGGCTGGTGCTTCCGGGGTCATTGGCACGGGGTTCTGGCATGTCTGAGAGGTGGTTCCTGCATGCCCGGCAAGTGATTCCGGAGTGTTCGCCAAGTGGTTCTGGCATAGTCGGCAGGTGATTTTGGCATGTCCGGCAGGTGGTTCAGGCGAGTTGAGCAGGTGGTTCCAACGTGCTTGGCAGGTGCTTCCGGCGTCTCCGGCACGTGTTTCTGGCACATCTGACAGGTGGTTCCGGCATGCCCGAAAGGTGATTCCGGTGTGTCCGGTAGGTGGTTCCAGCCTGCACGGCATGTGGTTCTGGTACGTCTCAGAGGTGGTTGCGCATGCCCAACAGGTGATTCCGGACTGTCCGCCACATGGTTCTGGCACGTCTGAGAGGTGGTTCCGGCATGCCCGGCAGGTCATCCCAGAGAGTCCTCCAAGTGGTTCTGGCATAACACGCAGGTGATTTTGGCGTGTCTGGCAGGTTGTTCCGTTGTGCTTGGCAGGTGGTTCAGGCTTGGCCGGCAGGTGGTTCCAGACTGTCCAGGACGTGTTTCCAGCTTCTCCGGCAGGTGGTTCTGGTACGTCTGAGAGGTGGTTCCGCCATGGCTGGCAGGTGATTCCGGACCGTCCCCCAGGTGGTTCTGGCATAGCCAGCAGTTGATATTGGCCTGTCCGGCAGGTGGTTCCAGCAAGTCGAACAGGTGGCTCCGGCGTGCTCGGCAGGTGGTTCCGGTCTGTCCGGTAGGTGATTCCGGCGTGTCCGGCACGTGCTTCCGGCACGTCTGAGAGGTGGTTCCGGCATGCGCGACAGGTGGTTTCGGAGTGTCCGCCAGGTGGTTCTGGCGTACCCGGCAGGTGATTTTGGCGTGTCCGGCAGGTGTTTCTGGCGAGTCGAGCAGGTGGCTCCGGCATGCTCGGCAGGTGCTTCCGGCGTCTCCGGCACGTGGTTCTGGTGTGTCTGAGAGCTGGTTCCGGCATGTCCGGCAGATGATTCCGGAGTGTCCGCCAAGTGGTTCTGGCATACCCGGCTGGTGATTTGGGCATTTCAGGTAGGTGGTTCCGGCGAGTCGAGCAGGTGGCTCCGGCGTGCTCGGCAGGTTGTTCAGACGGGTCTGGCAGGTGTTTTCCGTCTGTTCGGGGTGTGGTTCCAGCATCTCATGCACATGGTTCTGGCACGTCTGAGATGTGGTTCCGGCCGGCCCGACAGGTGTTTCCACAGTGTCCGCCAAGTGGTACTGGCGTAGTTGGCAGGTGATTTTGGCATGACCGGCAGGTGGTTCCAGCAAGCCCGGCAGGTGATTCCGAAGTGTTCCCCAACTGGTTGTGGCGTAGCCGGCAGGTGATTTTTGCGTGTCCGGCAGGTGGTTCTGGCGAGTCGAGCAGGTGGTTCCGGGGTGCTCGGCAGGTGCTTCCGGGGTCATTGGCACGTGGTTCTGGCATATCTGAGAGGTGGTTCCGGCATGCCCGGCAGGTGATTCCGGAGTGTTCGCCAAGTGTTTCCGGCGTAGCCGGCAGGTGATTTTGCATGTCCAGCGGTCGTTCCGGCGGGTCGAGCCGGTGGTTCCGGCGTGTCCGGCAGGTGGTTCCGGTCTGTCCGGCAGGTGGTTGTGTGGTGTCCGGCACGAGGTTCAGTCTGAGAGGCTGTGCCAGCATGCCCCTCACGTGATTCCGGCTTGTCCCCGAAGTGGTGCTGGTGTAGCGGGCAGGTGATTTTGGCGTGTCCGGCAGGTGGTTCAGGCGAGTTGAGCAGGTGGTTGCGACGTGCTCGGCAGGTGCTTCCGGCGTCTCCGGCACGTGTTTCTGGCACATCTGACTGGTGGTTCCGGCATGCCCAAAAGTTGATTCCGGTCTGTCCGGTAGGTGGTTCCGGCGTGCACGGCACGTGGTTCTGGTACGTGTCAGAGGTGGTTGCGTATGCCCAACAGGTGATTCCGGACTGTCCGCCACGTGCTTCTGGCACGTCTGAGAGGTGGTTCCAACATGCCCGGCAGGTCATTTCGGAGAGTCGTCCAAGTGGTTCTGGCGTAGCCCGCAGGTGATTTTGGCGTGTCCGGCAGGTGGTTCCGCCGTGCTCGGCAGGTGGTTCAGGCATGGCCGTCACGTGGTTCCAGTCTGTCCAGGACGTGTTTCCAGCTTCTCCGGCAGGTGGTTCTGGTACGTCTGAGAGGTGGTTCCGCCATGGCTGGCAGGTGATCCCGGACTGTCCCCCAGGTGGTTCTGGCATAGCCAGCAGTTGATATTGGCCTGTCCGGCAGGTGGTTCCAGCGAGTCGAACAGGTGTCTCCGGCGTTCTTGGCAGGTGGTTCCGGTCTGTCCGGTAGGTGTTTCCGGCGTGTCTGGCACGTGCTTCCGGCACGTCTGAGAGGTGGTTCTGGCATGCGCGGCAGGTGATTCCGTAGTGTCCGCCAGGTGGTTCTGGCATACCCGGCAGGTGATTTTGTCGTGTCCGGCAGGTGTTTCTGGTGAGTCGAGCAGGTGGCTCCGGCATGCTCGGCAGGTGCTTCCGGCATCTCCGGCACTTGGTTCTGGTGCGTCTGAGAGCTGGTTCCGGCATGTCCGGCAGATGATTCCGGAGTGTCCGCCAAGTGGTTCTGGCATACCCAGCAGGTGATTTTGGCGTGTCAGGGAGGTGGTACCGGTGAGTCGAGCAGGTGGTTCGGGCGTGCTCAGCAGGTGGTTCAGGCGGTTCTGGCAGGTGGTATCCGTCTGTTCGGGGTGTGGTTCCAGCATCTCATGAACACGTTTCTGGCACGTCTGAGATGTGGTTCCAGCCGGCCCGACAGGTGTTTCCGCAGTGTCCGCCAAGCGGTTCTGGCGTAGTTGGCAGGTGATTTTGGCATGACTGGCAGGTGGTTCCAGCAAGCCTGGCAGGTGATTCCAAAGTGTTCACCAACTGGTTGTGGCGTAGCCGGCAGGTGATTTTTGCGTGATCGGCAGGTGGTTCTGGCGAGTCGAGCAGGTGGTTCCGGCGTGCTCGGCTGGTGCTTCCGGGGTCATTGGCACGGGGTTCTGGCATGTCTAAGAGGTGGTTCCTGCATGCCCGGCAAGTGATTCCGGAGTGTTCGCCAAGTGATTCTGGCATAGTCGGCAGGTGATTTTGGCATGTCCGGCAGGTGGTTCAGGCGAGTTGAGCAGGTGGTTCCAACGTGCTTGGCAGGTGCTTCCGGCGTCTCCGGCACGTGTTTCTGGCACATCTGACAGGTGGTTCCGGCATGCCCGAAAGGTGATTCCGGTCTGTCCGGTAGGTGGTTCCAGCCTGCACGGCATGTGGTTCTGGTACGTCTCAGAGGTGGTTGCGCATGCCCAACAGGTGATTCCGGACTGTCCGCCACATGGTTCTGGCACGTCTGAGAGGTGGTTCCGGCATGCCCGGCAGGTCATCCCAGAGAGTCCTCCAAGTGGTTCTGGCATAACACGCAGGTGATTTTGGCGTGTCTGGCAGGTTGTTCCGTTGTGCTTGGCAGGTGGTTCAGGCTTGGCCGGCAGGTGGTTCCAGACTGTCCAGGACGTGTTTCCAGCTTCTCCGGCAGGTGGTTCTGGTACGTCTGAGAGGTGGTTCCGCCATGGCTGGCAGGTGATTCCGGACCGTCCCCCAGGTGGTTCTGGCATAGCCAGCAGTTGATATTGGCCTGTCTGGCAGGTGGTTCCAGCAAGTCGAACAGGTGGCTCCGGCGTGCTCGGCAGGTGGTTCCGGTCTGTCCGGTAGGTGATTCCGGCGTGTCCGGCACGTGCTTCCGGCACGTCTGAGAGGTGGTTCCGGCATGCGCGACAGGTGATTCCGTAGTGTCCGCCAGGTGGTTCTGGCGTACCCGGCAGGTGATTTTGGCGTGTCCGGCAGGTGTTTCTGGCGAGTCGAGCAGGTGGCTCCGGGATGCTCGGCAGGTGCTTCCGGCGTCTCCGGCACGTGGTTCTGGTGTGTCTGAGAGCTGGTTCCGGCATGTCCGGCAGATGATTCCGGAGTGTCCGCCAAGTGGTTCTGGCATACCCGGCTGGTGATTTGGGCATGTCAGGTAGGTGGTTCCGGCGAGTCGAGCAGGTGGCTCCGGCGTGCTCGGCAGGTTGTTCAGACGGGTCTGGCAGGTGTTTTCCGTCTGTTCGGGGTGTGGTTCCAGCATCTCATGCACATGGTTCTGGCACGTCTGAGATGTGGTTCCGGCCGGCCCGACAGGTGTTTCCACAGTGTCCGCCAAGTGGTACTGGCGTAGTTGGCAGGTGATTTTGGCATGACCGGCAGGTGGTTCCAGCAAGCCCGGCAGGTGATTCCGAAGTCTTCCCCAACTGGTTGTGGCGAAGCCGGCAGGTGATTTTTGCGTGTCCGGCAGGTGGTTCTGGCGAGTCGAGCAGGTGGTTCCGGCGTGCTCGGCAGGTGCTTCCGGGGTCATTGGCACGTGGTTCTGGCATATCTGAGAGGTGGTTCCGGCATGCCCGGCAGGTGATTCCGGAGTGTTCGCCAAGTGTTTCCGGCGTAGCCGGCAGGTGATTTTGCATGTCCAGCGGTCGTTCCGGCGGGTCGAGCCGGTGGTTCCGGCGTGTCCGGCAGGTGGTTCCGGTCTGTCCGGCAGGTGGTTCTGTGGTGTCCGGCACGAGGTTCAGTCTGAGAGGCTGTGCCGGCATGCCCCTCACGTGATTCCGGCTTGTCCCCGAAGTGGTGCTGGTGTAGCGGGCAGGTGATTTTGGCGTGTCCGGCAGGTGGTTCAGGCGAGTTGAGCAGGTGGTTGCGACGTGCTCGGCAGGTGCTTCCGGCGTCTCCGGCACGTGTTTCTGGCACATCTGACTGGTGGTTCCGGCATGCCCAAAAGTTGATTCCGGTCTGTCCGGTAGGTGGTTCCGGCGTGCACGGCACGTGGTTCTGGTACGTGTCAGAGGTGGTTGCGTATGCCCAACAGGTGATTCCGGACTGTCCGCCACGTGCTTCTGGCACGTCTGAGAGGTGGTTCCAACATGCCCGGCAGGTCATTTCGGAGAGTCGTCCAAGTGGTTCTGGCGTAGCCCGCAGGTGATTTTGGCGTGTCCGGCAGGTGGTTCCGCCGTGCTCGGCAGGTGGTTCAGGCATGGCCGTCACGTGGTTCCAGTCTGTCCAGGACGTGTTTCCAGCTTCTCCGGCAGGTGGTTCTGGTACGTCTGAGAGGTGGTTCCGCCATGGCTGGCAGCTGATCCCGGACTGTACCCCAGGTGGTTCTGGCAAAGCCAGCAGTTGATATTGGCCTGTCCGGGAGGTGGTTCCAGCGAGTCGAACAGGTGGCTCCGGCGTTCTTGGCAGGTGGTTCCGGTCTGTCCGGTAGGTGTTTCCGGCGTGTCCGGCACGTGCTTCCGGCATGTCTGAGAGGTGGTTCCGGCATACGCGGCAGGTGATTCCGTAGAGTCCGCCAGGTGGTTCTGGCATACCCGGCAGGTGATTTTGGCGTGTCCGGCAGGTGTTTCTGGCGAGTCGAGCAGGTGGCTCCGGCATGCTCGGCATGTGCTTCCGGCGTCTCCGGCACTTGGTTCTGGTGTGTCTGAGAGCTGGTTCCGGCATGTCCGGCAGATGATTCCGGAGTGTCCGCCAAGTGGTTCTGGCATACCCAGCAGGTGATTTTGGCGTGTCAGGGAGGTGGTACCGGTGAGTCGAGCAGGTGGTTCCGGCGTGCTCAGCAGGTGGTTCAGGCGGTTCTGGCAGGTGGTATCCGTCTGTTCGGGGTGTGGTTCCAGCATCTCATGAACACGTTTCTGGCACGTCTGAGATGTGGTTCCAGCCGGCCCGACAGGTGTTTCCGCAGTGTCCGCCAAGCGGTTCTGGCGTAGTTGGCAGGTGATTTTGGCATGACTGGCAGGTGGTTCCAGCAAGCCCGGCAGGTGATTCCAAAGTGTTCACCAACTGGTTGTGGCGTAGCCGGCAGGTGATTTTTGCGTGATCGGCAGGTGGTTCTGGCGAGTCGAGCAGGTGGTTCCGGCGTGCTCGGCTGGTGCTTCCGGGGTCATTGGCACGGGGTTCTGGCATGTCTGAGAGGTGGTTCCTGCATGCCCGGCAAGTGATTCCGGAGTGTTCGCCAAGTGGTTCTGGCATAGTCGGCAGGTGATTTTGGCATGTCCGGCAGGTGGTTCAGGCGAGTTGAGCAGGTGGTTCCAACGTGCTTGGCAGGTGCTTCCGGCGTCTCCGGCACGTGTTTCTGGCACATCTGACAGGTGGTTCCGGCATGCCCGAAAGGTGATTCCGGTGTGTCTGGTAGGTGGTTCCAGCCTGCACGGCATGTGGTTCTGGTACGTCTCAGAGGTGGTTGCGCATGCCCAACAGGTGATTCCGGACTGTCCGCCACATGGTTCTGGCACGTCTGAGAGGTGGTTCCGGCATGCCCGGCAGGTCATCCCAGAGAGTCCTCCAAGTGGTTCTGGCATAACACGCAGGTGATTTTGGCGTGTCTGGCAGGTTGTTCCGTTGTGCTTGGCAGGTGGTTCAGGCTTGGCCGGCAGGTGGTTCCAGACTGTCCAGGACGTGTTTCCAGCTTCTCCGGCAGGTGGTTCTGGTACGTCTGAGAGGTGGTTCCGCCATGGCTGGCAGGTGATTCCGGACCGTCCCCCAGGTGGTTCTGGCATAGCCAGCAGTTGATATTGGCCTGTCCGGCAGGTGGTTCCAGCGAGTCGAACAGGTGGCTCCGGCGTGCTCGGCAGGTGGTTCCGGTCTGTCCGGTAGGTGATTCCGGCGTGTCCGGCACGTGCTTCCGGCACGTCTGAGAGGTGGTTCCGGCATGCGCGACAGGTGGTTTCGGAGTGTCCGCCAGGTGGTTCTGGCGTACCCGGCAGGTGATTTTGGCGTGTCCGGCAGGTGTTTCTGGCGAGTCGAGCAGGTGGCTCCGGCATGCTCGGCAGGTGCTTCCGGCGTCTCCGGCACGTGGTTCTGGTGTGTCTGAGAGCTGGTTCCGGCATGTCCGGCAGATGATTCCGGAGTGTCCGCCAAGTGGTTCTGGCATACCCGGCTGGTGATTTGGGCATTTCAGGTAGGTGGTTCCGGCGAGTCGAGCAGGTGGCTCCGGCGTGCTCGGCAGGTTGTTCAGACGGGTCTGGCAGGTGTTTTCCGTCTGTTCGGGGTGTGGTTCCAGCATCTCATGCACATGGTTCTGGCACGTCTGAGATGTGGTTCCGGCCGGCCCGACAGGTGTTTCCACAGTGTCCGCCAAGTGGTACTGGCGTAGTTGGCAGGTGATTTTGGCATGACCGGCAGGTGGTTCCAGCAAGCCCGGCAGGTGATTCCGAAGTGTTCCCCAACTGGTTGTGGCGTAGCCGGCAGGTGATTTTTGCGTGTCCGGCAGGTGGTTCTGGCGAGTCGAGCAGGTGGTTCCGGGGTGCTCGGCAGGTGCTTCCGGGGTCATTGGCACGTGGTTCTGGCATATCTGAGAGGTGGTTCCGGCATGCCCGGCAGGTGATTCCGGAGTGTTCGCCAAGTGTTTCCGGCGTAGCCGGCAGGTGATTTTGCATGTCCAGCGGTCGTTCCGGCGGGTCGAGCCGGTGGTTCCGGCGTGTCCGGCAGGTGGTTCCGGTCTGTCCGGCAGGTGGTTCTGTGGTGTCCGGCACGAGGTTCAGTCTGAGAGGCTGTGCTGGCATGCCCCTCACGTGATTCCGGCTTGTCCCCGAAGTGGTGCTGGTGTAGCGGGCAGGTGATTTTGGCGTGTCCGGCAGGTGGTTCAGGCGAGTTGAGCAGGTGGTTGCGACGTGCTCGGCAGGTGCTTCCGGCGTCTCCGGCACGTGTTTCTGGCACATCTGACTGGTGGTTCCGGCATGCCCAAAAGTTGATTCCGGTCTGTCCGGTAGGTGGTTCCGGCGTGCACGGCACGTGGTTCTGGTACGTGTCAGAGGTGGTTGCGTATGCCCAACAGGTGATTCCGGACTGTCCGCCACGTGCTTCTGGCACGTCTGAGAGGTGGTTCCAACATGCCCGGCAGGTCATTTCGGAGAGTCGTCCAAGTGGTTCTGGCGTAGCCCGCAGGTGATTTTGGCGTGTCCGGCAGGTGGTTCCGCCGTGCTCGGCAGGTGGTTCAGGCATGGCCGTCACGTGGTTCCAGTCTGTCCAGGACGTGTTTCCAGCTTCTCCGGCAGGTGGTTCTGGTACGTCTGAGAGGTGGTTCCGCCATGGCTGGCAGGTGATCCCGGACTGTACCCCAGGTGGTTCTGGCAAAGCCAGCAGTTGATATTGGCCTGTCCGGGAGGTGGTTCCATCGAGTCGAACAGGTGGCTCCGGCGTTCTTGGCAGGTGGTTCCGGTCTGTCCGGTAGGTGTTTCCGGCGTGTCCGGCACGTGCTTCCGGCATGTCTGAGAGGTGGTTCCGGCATACGCGGCAGGTGATTCCGTAGAGTCCGCCAGGTGGTTCTGGCATACCCGGCAGGTGATTTTGGCGTGTCCGGCAGGTGTTTCTGGCGAGTCGAGCAGGTGGCTCCGGCATGCTCGGCATGTGCTTCCGGCGTCTCCGGCACTTGGTTCTGGTGTGTCTGAGAGCTGGTTCCGGCATGTCCGGCAGATGATTCCGGAGTGTCCGCCAAGTGGTTCTGGCATACCCAGCAGGTGATTTTGGCGTGTCAGGGAGGTGGTACCGGTGAGTCGAGCAGGTGGTTCCGGCGTGCTCAGCAGGTGGTTCAGGCGGTTCTGGCAGGTGGTATCCGTCTGTTCGGGGTGTGGTTCCAGCATCTCATGAACACGTTTCTGGCACGTCTGAGATGTGGTTCCAGCCGGCCCGACAGGTGTTTCCGCAGTGTCCGCCAAGCGGTTCTGGCGTAGTTGGCAGGTGATTTTGGCATGACTGGCAGGTGGTTCCAGCAAGCCTGGCAGGTGATTCCAAAGTGTTCACCAACTGGTTGTGGCGTAGCCGGCAGGTGATTTTTGCGTGATCGGCAGGTGGTTCTGGCGAGTCGAGCAGGTGGTTCCGGCGTGCTCGGCTGGTGCTTCCGGGGTCATTGGCACGGGGTTCTGGCATGTCTGAGAGGTGGTTCCTGCATGCCCGGCAAGTGATTCCGGAGTGTTCGCCAAGTGGTTCTGGCATAGTCGGCAGGTGATTTTGGCATGTCCGGCAGGTGGTTCAGGCGAGTTGAGCAGGTGGTTCCAACGTGCTTGGCAGGTGCTTCCGGCGTCTCCGGCACGTGTTTCTGGCACATCTGACAGGTGGTTCCGGCATGCCCGAAATGTGATTCCGGTGTGTCCGGTCGGTGGTTCCAGCCTGCACGGCATGTGGTTCTGGTACGTCTCAGAGGTGGTTGCGCATGCCCAACAGGTGATTCCGGACTGTCCGCCACATGGTTCTGGCACGTCTGAGAGGTGGTTCCGGCATGCCCGGCAGGTCATCCCAGAGAGTCCTCCAAGTGGTTCTGGCATAACACGCAGGTGATTTTGGCGTGTCTGGCAGGTTGTTCCGTTGTGCTTGGCAGGTGGTTCAGGCTTGGCCGGCAGGTGGTTCCAGACTGTCCAGGACGTGTTTCCAGCTTCTCCGGCAGGTGGTTCTGGTACGTCTGAGAGGTGGTTCCGCCATGGCTGGCAGGTGATTCCGGACCGTCCCCCAGGTGGTTCTGGCATAGCCAGCAGTTGATATTGGCCTGTCCGGCAGGTGGTTCCAGCGAGTCGAACAGGTGGCTCCGGCGTGCTCGGCAGGTGGTTCCGGTCTGTCCGGTAGGTGATTCCGGCGTGTCCGGCACGTGCTTCCGGCACGTCTGAGAGGTGGTTCCGGCATGCGCGACAGGTGGTTTCGGAGTGTCCGCCAGGTGGTTCTGGCGTACCCGGCAGGTGATTTTGGCGTGTCCGGCAGGTGTTTCTGGCGAGTCGAGCAGGTGGCTCCGGCATGCTCGGCAGGTGCTTCCGGCGTCTCCGGCACGTGGTTCTGGTGTGTCTGAGAGCTGGTTCCGGCATGTCCGGCAGATGATTCCGGAGTGTCCGCCAAGTGGTTCTGGCATACCCGGCTTGTGATTTGGGCATTTCAGGTAGGTGGTTCCGGCGGGTCGAGCAGGTGGCTCCGGCGTGCTCGGCAGGCTGTTCAGACGGGTCTGGCAGGTGTTTTCCGTCTGTTCGGGGTGTGGTTCCAGCATCTCATGCACATGGTTCTGGCACGTCTGAGATGTGGTTCCGGCCGGCCCGACAGGTGTTTCCACAGTGTCCGCCAAGTGGTACTGGCGTAGTTGGCAGGTGATTTTGGCATGACCGGCAGGTGGTTCCAGCAAGCCCGGCAGGTGATTCCGAAGTGTTCCCCAACTGGTTGTGGCGTAGCCGGCAGGTGATTTTTGCGTGTCCGGCAGGTGGTTCTGGCGAGTGGAGCAGGTGGTTCCGGCGTGCTCGGCAGGTGCTTCCGGGGTCATTGGCACGTGGTTCTGGCATATCTGAGAGGTGGTTCCGGCATGCCCGGCAGGTGATTCCGGAGTGTTCGCCAAGTGTTTCCGGCGTAGCCGGCAGGTGATTTTGCATGTCCAGCGGTCGTTCCGGCGGGTTGAGCCGGTGGTTCCGGCGTGTCCGGCAGGTGGTTCCGGTCTGTCCGGCAGGTGGTTCTGTGGTGTCCGGCACGAGGTTCAGTCTGAGAGGCTGTGCCGGCATGCCCCTCACGTGATTCCGGCTTGTCCCCGAAGTGGTGCTGGTGTAGCGGGCAGGTGATTTTGGCGTGTCCGGCAGGTGGTTCAGGCGAGTTGAGCAGGTGGTTGCGATGTGCTCGGCAGGTGCTTCCGGCGTCTCCGGCACGTGTTTCTGGCACATCTGACTGGTGGCTCCGGCATGCCCAAAAGTTGATTCCGGTCTGTCCGGTAGGTGGTTCCGGCGTGCACGGCACGTGGTTCTGGTACGTGTCAGAGGTGGTTGCGTATGCCCAACAGGTGATTCCGGACTGTCCGCCACGTGCTTCTGGCACGTCTGAGAGGTGGTTCCAACATGCCCGGCAGGTCATTTCGGAGAGTCGTCCAAGTGGTTCCGGCGTAGCCCGCAGGTGATTTTGGCGTGTCCGGCAGGTGGTTCCACCGTGCTCGGCAGGTGGTTCAGGCATGGCCGTCACGTGGTTCCAGTCTGTCCAGGACGTGTTTCCAGCTTCTCCGGCAGGTGGTTCTGGTACGTCTGAGAGGTGGTTCCGCCATGGCTGGCAGGTGATCCCGGACTGTCCCCCAAGTGGTTCTGGCATAGCCAGCAGTTGATATTGGCCTGTCCGGCAGGTGGTTCCAGCGAGTCGAACAGGTGGCTCCGGCGTTCTTGGCAGGTGGTTCCGGTCTGTCCGGGAGGTGTTTCCGGCGTGTCCGGCACGTGCTTCCGGCACGTCTGAGAGGTGGTTCCGGCATGCGCGGCGGGTGATTCCGTAGTGTCCTCCAGGTGGTTCTGGCATACCCGGCAGGTGATTTTGGCGTGTCCGGCAGGTGTTTCTGGCGAGTCGAGCAGGTGGCTCCGGCATGCTCGGCAGGTGCTTCCGGCGTCTCCGGCACTTGGTTCTGGTGTGTCTGAGAGCTGGTTCCGGCATGTCCGGCAGATGATTCCGGAGTGTCCGCCAAGTGGTTCTGGCATACCCAGCAGGTGATTTTGGCGTGTCAGGGAGGTGGTACCGGTGAGTCGAGCAGGTGTTTCGGGCGTGCTCAGCAGGTGGTTCAGGCGGTTCTGGCAGGTGGTATCCGTCTGTTCGGGGTGTGGTTCCAGCATCTCATGAACACGTTTCTGGCACGTCTGAGATGTGGTTCCAGCCGGCCCGACAGGTGTTTCCGCAGTGTCCGCCAAGCGGTTCTGGCGTAGTTGGCAGGTGATTTTGGCATGACTGGCAGGTGGTTCCAGCAAGCCTGGCAGGTGATTCCAAAGTGTTCACCAACTGGTTGTGGCGTAGCCGGCAGGTGATTTTTGCGTGATCGGCAGGTGGTTCTGGCGAGTCGAGCAGGTGGTTCCGGCGTGCTCGGCTGGTGCTTCCGGGGTCATTGGCACGGGGTTCTGGCATGTCTGAGAGGTGGTTCCTGCATGCCCGGCAAGTGATTCCGGAGTTTTCGCCAAGTGGTTCTGGCATAGTCGGCAGGTGATTTTGGCATGTCCGGCAGGTGGTTCAGGCGAGTTGAGCAGGTGGTTCCAACGTGCTTGGCAGGTGCTTCCGGCGTCTCCGGCACGTGTTTCTGGCACATCTGACAGGTGGTTCCGGCATGCCCGAAAGGTGATTCCGGTGTGTCCGGTAGGTGGTTCCAGCCTGCACGGCATGTGGTTCTGGTACGTCTCAGAGGTGGTTGCGCATGCCCAACAGGTGATTCCGGACTGTCCGCCACATGGTTCTGGCACGTCTGAGAGTTGGTTCCGGCATGCCCGGCAGGTCATCCCAGAGAGTCCTCCAAGTGGTTCTGGCATAACACGCAGGTGATTTTGGCGTGTCTGGCAGGTTGTTCCGTTGTGCTTGGCAGGTGGTTCAGGCTTGGCCGGCAGGTGGTTCCAGACTGTCCAGGACGTGTTTCCAGCTTCTCCGGCAGGTGGTTCTGGTACGTCTGAGAGGTGGTTCCGCCATGGCTGGCAGGTGATTCCGGACCGTCCCCCAGGTGGTTCTGGCATAGCCAGCAGTTGATATTGGCCTGTCCGGCAGGTGGTTCCAGCGAGTCGAACAGGTGGCTCCGGCGTGCTCGGCAGGTGGTTCCGGTCTGTCCGGTAGGTGATTCCGGCGTGTCCGGCACGTGCTTCCGGCACGTCTGAGAGGTGGTTCCGGCATGCGCGACAGGTGGTTTCGGAGTGTCCGCCAGGTGGTTCTGGCGTACCCGGCAGGTGATTTTGGCGTGTCCGGCAGGTGTTTCTGGCGAGTCGAGCAGGTGGCTCCGGCATGCTCGGCAGGTGCTTCCGGCGTCTCCGGCACGTGGTTCTGGTGTGTCTGAGAGCTGGTTCCGGCATGTCCGGCAGATGATTCCGGAGTGTCCGCCAAGTGGTTCTGGCATACCCGGCTGGTGATTTGGGCATGTCAGGTAGGTGGTTCCGGCGAGTCGAGCAGGTGGCTCCGGCGTGCTCGGCAGGTTGTTCAGACGGGTCTGGCAGGTGATTTCCGTCTGTTCGGGGTGTGGTTCCAGCATCTCATGCACATGGTTCTGGCACGTCTGAGATGTGGTTCCGGCCGGCCCGACAGGTGTTTCCACAGTGTCCGCCAAGTGGTACTGGCGTAGTTGGCAGGTGATTTTGGCATGACCGGCAGGTGGTTCCAGCAAGCCCGGCAGGTGATTCCGAAGTGTTCCCCAACTGGTTGTGGCGTAGCCGGCAGGTGATTTTTGCGTGTCCGGCAGGTGGTTCTGGCGAGTCGAGCAGGTGGTTCCGGCGTGCTCGGCAGGTGCTTCCGGGGTCATTGGCACGTGGTTCTGGCATATCTGAGAGGTGGTTCCGGCATGCCCGCAGGTGATTCCGGAGTGTTCGCCAAGTGTTTCCGGCGTAGCCGGCAGGTGATTTTGCATGTCCAGCGGTCGTTCCGGCGGGTCGAGCCGGTGGTTCCGGCGTGTCCGGCAGGTGGTTCCGGTCTGTCCGGCAGGTGGTTCTGTGGTGTCCGGCACGAGGTTCAGTCTGAGAGGCTGTGCCGGCATGCCCCTCACGTGATTCCGGCTTGTCCCCGAAGTGGTGCTGGTGTAGCGGGCAGGTGATTTTGGCGTGTCCGGCAGGTGGTTCAGGCGAGTTGAGCAGGTGGTTGCGACGTGCTCGGCAGGTGCTTCCGGCGTCTCCGGCACGTGTTTCTGGCACATCTGACTGGTGGTTCCGGCATGCCCAAAAGTTGATTCCGGTCTGTCCGGTAGGTGGTTCCGGCGTGCACGGCACGTGGTTCTGGTACGTGTCAGAGGTGGTTGCGTATGCCCAACAGGTGATTCCGGACTGTCCGCCACGTGCTTCTGGCACGTCTGAGAGGTGGTTCCAACATGCCCGGCAGGTCATTTCGGAGAGTCGTCCAAGTGGTTCTGGCGTAGCCCGCAGGTGATTTTGGCGTGTCCGGCAGGTGGTTCCGCCGTGCTCGGCAGGTGGTTCAGGCATGGCCGTCACGTGGTTCCAGTCTGTCCAGAACGTGTTTCCAGCTTCTCCGGCAGGTGGTTCTGGTACGTCTGAGAGGTGGTTCCGCCATGGCTGGCAGGTGATCCCGGACTGTACCCCAGGTGGTTCTGGCAAAGCCAGCAGTTGATATTGGCCTGTCCGGGAGGTGGTTCCAGCGAGTCGAACAGGTGGCTCCGGCGTTCTTGGCAGGTGGTTCCGGTCTGTCCGGTAGGTGTTTCCGGCGTGTCCGGCACATGCTTCCGGCATGTCTGAGAGGTGGTTCCGGCATACGCGGCAGGTGATTCCGTAGAGTCCGCCAGGTGGTTCTGGCATACCCGGCAGGTGATTTTGGCGTGTCTGGCAGGTGTTTCTGGCGAGTCGAGCAGGTGGCTCCGGCATGCTCGGCATGTGCTTCCGGCGTCTCCGGCACTTGGTTCTGGTGTGTCTGAGAGCTGGTTCCGGCATGTCCGGCAGATGATTCCGGAGTGTCCGCCAAGTGGTTCTGGCATACCCAGCAGGTGATTTTGGCGTGTCAGGGAGGTGGTACCGGTGAGTCGAGCAGGTGGTTCCGGCGTGCTCAGCAGGTGGTTCAGGCGGTTCTGGCAGGTGGTATCCGTCTGTTCGGGGTGTGGTTCCAGCATCTCATGAACACGTTTCTGGCACGTCTGAGATGTGGTTCCAGCCGGCCCGACAGGTGTTTCCGCAGTGTCCGCCAAGCGGTTCTGGCGTAGTTGGCAGGTGATTTTGGCATGACTGGCAGGTGGTTCCAGCAAGCCTGGCAGGTGATTCCAAAGTGTTCACCAACTGGTTGTGGCGTAGCCGGCAGGTGATTTTTGCGTGATCGGCAGGTGGTTCTGGCGAGTCGAGCAGGTGGTTCCGGCGTGCTCGGCTGGTGCTTCCGGGGTCATTGGCACGGGGTTCTGGCATGTCTGAGAGGTGGTTCCTGCATGCCCGGCAAGTGATTCCGGAGTTTTCGCCAAGTGGTTCTGGCATAGTCGGCAGGTGATTTTGGCATGTCCGGCAGGTGGTTCAGGCGAGTTGAGCAGGTGGTTCCAACGTGCTTGGCAGGTGCTTCCGGCGTCTCCGGCACGTGTTTCTGGCACATCTGACAGGTGGTTCCGGCATGCCCGAAAGGTGATTCCGGTGTGTCCGGTAGGTGGTTCCAGCCTGCACGGCATGTGGTTCTGGTACGTCTCAGAGGTGGTTGCGCATGCCCAACAGGTGATTCCGGACTGTCCGCCACATGGTTCTGGCACGTCTGAGAGGTGGTTCCGGCATGCCCGGCAGGTCATCCCAGAGAGTCCTCCAAGTGGTTCTGGCATAACACGCAGGTGATTTTGGCGTGTCTGGCAGGTTGTTCCGTTGTGCTTGGCAGGTGGTTCAGGCTTGGCCGGCAGGTGGTTCCAGACTGTCCAGGACGTGTTTCCAGCTTCTCCGGCAGGTGGTTCTGGTACGTCTGAGAGGTGGTTCCGCCATGGCTGGCAGGTGATTCCGGACCGTCCCCCAGGTGGTTCTGGCATAGCCAGCAGTTGATATTGGCCTGTCCGGCAGGTGGTTCCAGCGAGTCGAACAGGTGGCTCCGGCGTGCTCGGCAGGTGGTTCCGGTCTGTCCGGTAGGTGATTCCGGCGTGTCCGGCACGTGCTTCCGGCACGTCTGAGAGGTGGTTCCGGCATGCGCGACAGGTGGTTTCGGAGTGTCCGCCAGGTGGTTCTGGCGTACCCGGCAGGTGATTTTGGCGTGTCCGGCAGGTGTTTCTGGCGAGTCGAGCAGGTGGCTCCGGCATGCTCGGCAGGTGCTTCCGGCGTCTCCGGCACGTGGTTCTGGTGTGTCTGAGAGCTGGTTCCGGCATGTCCGGCAGATGATTCCGGAGTGTCCGCCAAGTGGTTCTGGCATACCCGGCTGGTGATTTGGGCATGTCAGGTAGGTGGTTCCGGCGAGTCGAGCAGGTGGCTCCGGCGTGCTCGGCAGGTTGTTCAGACGGGTCTGGCAGGTGATTTCCGTCTGTTCGGGGTGTGGTTCCAGCATCTCATGCACATGGTTCTGGCACGTCTGAGATGTGGTTCCGGCCGGCCCGACAGGTGTTTCCACAGTGTCCGCCAAGTGGTACTGGCGTAGTTGGCAGGTGATTTTGGCATGACCGGCAGGTGGTTCCAGCAAGCCCGGCAGGTGATTCCGAAGTGTTCCCCAACTGGTTGTGGCGTAGCCGGCAGGTGATTTTTGCGTGTCCGGCAGGTGGTTCTGGCGAGTCGAGCAGGTGGTTCCGGCGTGCTCGGCAGGTGCTTCCGGGGTCATTGGCACGTGGTTCTGGCATATCTGAGAGGTGGTTCCGGCATGCCCGCAGGTGATTCCGGAGTGTTCGCCAAGTGTTTCCGGCGTAGCCGGCAGGTGATTTTGCATGTCCAGCGGTCGTTCCGGCGGGTCGAGCCGGTGGTTCCGGCGTGTCCGGCAGGTGGTTCCGGTCTGTCCGGCAGGTGGTTCTGTGGTGTCCGGCACGAGGTTCAGTCTGAGAGGCTGTGCCGGCATGCCCCTCACGTGATTCCGGCTTGTCCCCGAAGTGGTGCTGGTGTAGCGGGCAGGTGATTTTGGCGTGTCCGGCAGGTGGTTCAGGCGAGTTGAGCAGGTGGTTGCGACGTGCTCGGCAGGTGCTTCCGGCGTCTCCGGCACGTGTTTCTGGCACATCTGACTGGTGGTTCCGGCATGCCCAAAAGTTGATTCCGGTCTGTCCGGTAGGTGGTTCCGGCGTGCACGGCACGTGGTTCTGGTACGTGTCAGAGGTGGTTGCGTATGCCCAACAGGTGATTCCGGACTGTCCGCCACGTGCTTCTGGCACGTCTGAGAGGTGGTTCCAACATGCCCGGCAGGTCATTTCGGAGAGTCGTCCAAGTGGTTCTGGCGTAGCCCGCAGGTGATTTTGGCGTGTCCGGCAGGTGGTTCCGCCGTGCTCGGCAGGTGGTTCAGGCATGGCCGTCACGTGGTTCCAGTCTGTCCAGAACGTGTTTCCAGCTTCTCCGGCAGGTGGTTCTGGTACGTCTGAGAGGTGGTTCCGCCATGGCTGGCAGGTGATCCCGGACTGTACCCCAGGTGGTTCTGGCAAAGCCAGCAGTTGATATTGGCCTGTCCGGGAGGTGGTTCCAGCGAGTCGAACAGGTGGCTCCGGCGTTCTTGGCAGGTGGTTCCGGTCTGTCCGGTAGGTGTTTCCGGCGTGTCCGGCACATGCTTCCGGCATGTCTGAGAGGTGGTTCCGGCATACGCGGCAGGTGATTCCGTAGAGTCCGCCAGGTGGTTCTGGCATACCCGGCAGGTGATTTTGGCGTGTCTGGCAGGTGTTTCTGGCGAGTCGAGCAGGTGGCTCCGGCATGCTCGGCATGTGCTTCCGGCGTCTCCGGCACTTGGTTCTGGTGTGTCTGAGAGCTGGTTCCGGCATGTCCGGCAGATGATTCCGGAGTGTCCGCCAAGTGGTTCTGGCATACCCAGCAGGTGATTTTGGCGTGTCAGGGAGGTGGTACCGGTGAGTCGAGCAGGTGGTTCCGGCGTGCTCAGCAGGTGGTTCAGGCGGTTCTGGCAGGTGGTATCCGTCTGTTCGGGGTGTGGTTCCAGCATCTCATGAACACGTTTCTGGCACGTCTGAGATGTGGTTCCAGCCGGCCCGACAGGTGTTTCCGCAGTGTCCGCCAAGCGGTTCTGGCGTAGTTGGCAGGTGATTTTGGCATGACTGGCAGGTGGTTCCAGCAAGCCTGGCAGGTGATTCCAAAGTGTTCACCAACTGGTTGTGGCGTAGCCGGCAGGTGATTTTTGCGTGATCGGCAGGTGGTTCTGGCGAGTCGAGCAGGTGGTTCCGGCGTGCTCGGCTGGTGCTTCCGGGGTCATTGGCACGGGGTTCTGGCATGTCTGAGAGGTGGTTCCTGCATGCCCGGCAAGTGATTCCGGAGTTTTCGCCAAGTGGTTCTGGCATAGTCGGCAGGTGATTTTGGCATGTCCGGCAGGTGGTTCAGGCGAGTTGAGCAGGTGGTTCCAACGTGCTTGGCAGGTGCTTCCGGCGTCTCCGGCACGTGTTTCTGGCACATCTGACAGGTGGTTCCGGCATGCCCGAAAGGTGATTCCGGTGTGTCCGGTAGGTGGTTCCAGCCTGCACGGCATGTGGTTCTGGTACGTCTCAGAGGTGGTTGCGCATGCCCAACAGGTGATTCCGGACTGTCCGCCACATGGTTCTGGCACGTCTGAGAGGTGGTTCCGGCATGCCCGGCAGGTCATCCCAGAGAGTCCTCCAAGTGGTTCTGGCATAACACGCAGGTGATTTGGGCGTGTCTGGCAGGTTGTTCCGTTGTGCTTGGCAGGTGGTTCAGGCTTGGCCGGCAGGTGGTTCCAGACTGTCCAGGACGTGTTTCCAGCTTCTCCGGCAGGTGGTTCTGGTACGTCTGAGAGGTGGTTCCGCCATGGCTGGCAGGTGATTCCGGACCGTCCCCCAGGTGGTTCTGGCATAGCCAGCAGTTGATATTGGCCTGTCCGGCAGGTGGTTCCAGCGAGTCGAACAGGTGGCTCCGGCGTGCTCGGCAGGTGGTTCCGGTCTGTCCGGTAGGTGATTCCGGCGTGTCCGGCACGTGCTTCCGGCACGTCTGAGAGGTGGTTCCGGCATGCGCGACAGGTGGTTTCGGAGTGTCCGCCAGGTGGTTCTGGCGTACCCGGCAGGTGATTTTGGCGTGTCCGGCAGGTGTTTCTGGCGAGTCGAGCAGGTGGCTCCGGCATGCTCGGCAGGTGCTTCCGGCGTCTCCGGCACGTGGTTCTGGTGTGTCTGAGAGCTGGTTCCGGCATGTCCGGCAGATGATTCCGGAGTGTCCGCCAAGTGGTTCTGGCATACCCGGCTGGTGATTTGGGCATGTCAGGTAGGTGGTTCCGGCGAGTCGAGCAGGTGGCTCCGGCGTGCTCGGCAGGTTGTTCAGACGGGTCTGGCAGGTGTTTTCCGTCTGTTCGGGGTGTGGTTCCAGCATCTCATGCACATGGTTCTGGCACGTCTGAGATGTGGTTCCGGCCGGCCCGACAGGTGTTTCCACAGTGTCCGCCAAGTGGTACTGGCGTAGTTGGCAGATGATTTTGGCATGACCGGCAGGTGGTTCCAGCAAGCCCGGCAGGTGATTCCGAAGTGTTCCCCAACTGGTTGTGGCGTAGCCGGCAGGTGATTTTTGCGTGTCCGGCAGGTGGTTCTGGCGAGTCGAGCAGGTGGTTCCGGCGTGCTCGGCAGGTGCTTCCGGGGTCATTGGCACGTGGTTCTGGCATATCTGAGAGGTGGTTCCGGCATGCCCGCAGGTGATTCCGGAGTGTTCGCCAAGTGTTTCCGGCGTAGCCGGCAGGTGATTTTGCATGTCCAGCGGTCGTTCCGGCGGGTCGAGCCGGTGGTTCCGGCGTGTCCGGCAGGTGGTTCCGGTCTGTCCGGCAGGTGGTTCTGTGGTGTCCGGCACGAGGTTCAGTCTGAGAGGCTGTGCCGGCATGCCCCTCACGTGATTCCGGCTTGTCCCCGAAGTGGTGCTGGTGTAGCGGGCAGGTGATTTTGGCGTGTCCGGCAGGTGGTTCAGGCGAGTTGAGCAGGTGGTTGCGACGTGCTCGGCAGGTGCTTCCGGCGTCTCCGGCACGTGTTTCTGGCACATCTGACTGGTGGTTCCGGCATGCCCAAAAGTTGATTCCGGTCTGTCCGGTAGGTGGTTCCGGCGTGCACGGCACGTGGTTCTGGTACGTGTCAGAGGTGGTTGCGTATGCCCAACAGGTGATTCCGGACTGTCCGCCACGTGCTTCTGGCACGTCTGAGAGGTGGTTCCAACATGCCCGGCAGGTCATTTCGGAGAGTCGTCCAAGTGGTTCTGGCGTAGCCCGCAGGTGATTTTGGCGTGTCCGGCAGGTGGTTCCGCCGTGCTCGGCAGGTGGTTCAGGAATGGCCGTCACGTGGTTCCAGTCTGTCCAGGACGTGTTTCCAGCTTCTCCGGCAGGTGGTTCTGGGACGTCTGAGAGGTGGTTCCGCCATGGCTGGCAGGTGATCCCGGACTGTACCCCAGGTGGTTCTGGCAAAGCCAGCAGTTGATATTGGCCTGTCCGGGAGGTGGTTCCATCGAGTCGAACAGGTGGCTCCGGCGTTCTTGGCAGGTGGTTCCGGTCTGTCCGGTAGGTGTTTCCGGCGTGTCCGGCACGTGCTTCCGGCATGTCTGAGAGGTGGTTCCAGCATACGCGGCAGGTGATTCCGTAGAGTCCGCCAGGTGGTTCTGGCATACCCGGCAGGTGATTTTGGCGTGTCCGGCAGGTGTTTCTGGCGAGTCGAGCAGGTGGCTCCGGCATGCTCGGCATGTGCTTCCGGCGTCTCCGGCACTTGGTTCTGGTGTGTCTGAGAGCTGGTTCCGGCATGTCCGGCAGATGATTCCGGAGTGTCCGCCAAGTGGTTCTGGCATACCCAGCAGGTGATTTTGGCGTGTCAGGGAGGTGGTACCGGTGAGTCGAGCAGGTGGTTCCGGCGTGCTCAGCAGGTGGTTCAGGCGGTTCTGGCAGGTGGTATCCGTCTGTTCGGGGTGTGGTTCCAGCATCTCATGAACACGTTTCTGGCACGTCTGAGATGTGGTTCCAGCCGGCCCGACAGGTGTTTCCGCAGTGTCCGCCAAGCGGTTCTGGCGTAGTTGGCAGGTGATTTTGGCATGACTGGCAGGTGGTTCCAGCAAGCCTGGCAGGTGATTCCAAAGTGTTCACCAACTGGTTGTGGCGTAGCCGGCAGGTGATTTTTGCGTGATCGGCAGGTGGTTCTGGCGAGTCGAGCAGGTGGTTCCGGCGTGCTCGGCTGGTGCTTCCGGGGTCATTGGCACGGGGTTCTGGCATGTCTGAGAGGTGGTTCCTGCATGCCCGGCAAGTGATTCCGGAGTGTTCGCCAAGTGGTTCTGGCATAGTCGGCAGGTGATTTTGGCATGTCCGGCAGGTGGTTCAGGCGAGTTGAGCAGGTGGTTCCAACGTGCTTGGCAGGTGCTTCCGGCGTCTCCGGCACGTGTTTCTGGCACATCTGACAGGTGGTTCCGGCATGCCCGAAAGGTGATTCCGGTGTGTCCGGTCGGTGGTTCCAGCCTGCACGGCATGTGGTTCTGGTACGTCTCAGAGGTGGTTGCGCATGCCCAACAGGTGATTCCGGACTGTCCGCCACATGGTTCTGGCACGTCTGAGAGGTGGTTCCGGCATGCCCGGCAGGTCATCCCAGAGAGTCCTCCAAGTGGTTCTGGCATAACACGCAGGTGATTTGGGCGTGTCTGGCAGGTTGTTCCGTTGTGCTTGGCAGGTGGTTCAGGCTTGGCCGGCAGGTGGTTCCAGACTGTCCAGGACGTGTTTCCAGCTTCTCCGGCAGGTGGTTCTGGTACGTCTGAGAGGTGGTTCCGCCATGGCTGGCAGGTGATTCCGGACCGTCCCCCAGGTGGTTCTGGCATAGCCAGCAGTTGATATTGGCCTGTCCGGCAGGTGGTTCCAGCGAGTCGAACAGGTGGCTCCGGCGTGCTCGGCAGGTGGTTCCGGTCTGTCCGGTAGGTGATTCCGGCGTGTCCGGCACGTGCTTCCGGCACGTCTGAGAGGTGGTTCCGGCATGCGCGACAGGTGGTTTCCGAGTGTCCGCCAGGTGGTTCTGGCGTACCCGGCAGGTGATTTTGGCGTGTCCGGCAGGTGTTTCTGGCGAGTCGAGCAGGTGGCTCCGGCATGCTCGGCAGGTGCTTCCGGCGTCTCCGGCACGTGGTTCTGGTGTGTCTGAGAGCTGGTTCCGGCATGTCCGGCAGATGATTCCGGAGTGTCCGCCAAGTGGTTCTGGCATACCCGGCTGGTGATTTGGGCATTTCAGGTAGGTGGTTCCGGCGGGTCGAGCAGGTGGCTCCGGCGTGCTCGGCAGGCTGTTCAGACGGGTCTGGCAGGTGTTTTCCGTCTGTTCGGGGTGTGGTTCCAGCATCTCATGCACATGGTTCTGGCACGTCTGAGATGTGGTTCCGGCCGGCCCGACAGGTGTTTCCACAGTGTCCGCCAAGTGGTACTGGCGTAGTTGGCAGGTGATTTTGGCATGACCGGCAGGTGGTTCCAGCAAGCCCGGCAGGTGATTCCGAAGTGTTCCCCAACTGGTTGTGGCGTAGCCGGCAGGTGATTTTTGCGTGTCCGGCAGGTGGTTCTGGCGAGTCGAGCAGGTGGTTCCGGCGTGCTCGGCAGGTGCTTCCGGGGTCATTGGCACGTGGTTCTGGCATATCTGAGAGGTGGTTCCGGCATGCCCGGCAGGTGATTCCGGAGTGTTCGCCAAGTGTTTCCGGCGTAGCCGGCAGGTGATTTTGCATGTCCAGCGGTCGTTCCGGCGGGTCGAGCCGGTGGTTCCGGCGTGTCCGGCAGGTGGTTCCGGTCTGTCCGGCAGGTGGTTCTGTGGTGTCCGGCACGAGGTTCAGTCTGAGAGGCTGTGCCGGCATGCCCCTCACGTGATTCCGGCTTGTCCCCGAAGTGGTGCTGGTGTAGCGGGCAGGTGATTTTGGCGTGTCCGGCAGGTGGTTCAGGCGAGTTGAGCAGGTGGTTGCGACGTGCTCGGCAGGTGCTTCCGGCGTCTCCGGCACGTGTTTCTGGCACATCTGACTGGTGGTTCCGGCATGCCCAAAAGTTGATTCCGGTCTGTCCGGTAGGTGGTTCCGGCGTGCACGGCACGTGGTTCTGGTACGTGTCAGAGGTGGTTGCGTATGCCCAACAGGTGATTCCGGACTGTCCGCCACGTGCTTCTGGCACGTCTGAGAGGTGGTTCCAACATGCCCGGCAGGTCATTTCGGAGAGTCGTCCAAGTGGTTCTGGCGTAGCCCGCAGGTGATTTTGGCGTGTCCGGCAGGTGGTTCCGCCGTGCTCAGCAGGTGGTTCAGGCATGGCCGTCACGTGGTTCCAGTCTGTCCAGGACGTGTTTCCAGCTTCTCCGGCAGGTGGTTCTGGGACGTCTGAGAGGTGGTTCCGCCATGGCTGGCAGGTGATCCCGGACTGTACCCCAGGTGGTTCTGGCAAAGCCAGCAGTTGATATTGGCCTGTCCGGGAGGTGGTTCCATCGAGTCGAACAGGTGGCTCCGGCGTTCTTGGCAGGTGGTTCCGGTCTGTCCGGTAGGTGTTTCCGGCGTGTCCGGCACATGCTTCCGGCATGTCTGAGAGGTGGTTCCGGCATACGCGGCAGGTGATTCCGTAGAGTCCGCCAGGTGGTTCTGGCATACCCGGCAGGTGATTTTGGCGTGTCCGGCAGGTGTTTCTGGCGAGTCGAGCAGGTGGCTCCGGCATGCTCGGCATGTGCTTCCGGCGTCTCAGGCACTTGGTTCTGGTGTGTCTGAGAGCTGGTTCCGGCATGTCCGGCAGATGATTCCGGAGTGTCCGCCAAGTGGTTCTGGCATACCCAGCAGGTGATTTTGTCGTGTCAGGGAGGTGGTACCGGTGAGTCGAGCAGGTGGTTCCGGCGTGCTCAGCAGGTGGTTCAGGCGGTTCTGGCAGGTGGTATCCGTCTGTTCGGGGTGTGGTTCCAGCATCTCATGAACACGTTTCTGGCACGTCTGAGATGTGGTTCCAGCTGGCCCGACAGGTGTTTCCGCAGTGTCCACCAAGCGGTTCTGGCGTAGTTGGCAGGTGATTTTGGCATGACTGGCAGGTGGTTCCAGCAAGCCTGGCAGGTGATTCCAAAGTGTTCACCAACTGGTTGTGGCGTAGCCGGCAGGTGATTTTTGCGTGATCGGCAGGTGGTTCTGGCGAGTCGAGCAGGTGGTTCCGGCGTGCTCGGCTGGTGCTTCCGGGGTCATTGGCACGGGGTTCTGGCATGTCTGAGAGGTGGTTCCTGCATGCCCGGCAAGTGATTCCGGAGTGTTCGCCAAGTGGTTCTGGCATAGTCGGCAGGTGATTTTGGCATGTCCGGCAGGTGGTTCAGGCGAGTTGAGCAGGTGGTTCCAACGTGCTTGGCAGGTGCTTCCGGCGTCTCCGGCACGTGTTTCTGGCACATCTGACAGGTGGTTCCGGCATGCCCGAAAGGTGATTCCGGTGTGTCCGGTAGGTGGTTCCAGCCTGCACGGCATGTGGTTCTGGTACGTCTCAGAGGTGGTTGCGCATGCCCAACAGGTGATTCCGGACTGTCCGCCACATGGTTCTGGCACGTCTGAGAGGTGGTTCCGGCATGCCCGACAGGTCATCCCAGAGAGTCCTCCAAGTGGTTCTGGCATAACACGCAGGTGATTTTGGCGTGTCTGGCAGGTTGTTCCGTTGTGCTTGGCAGGTGGTTCAGGCTTGGCCGGCAGGTGGTTCCAGACTGTCCAGGACGTGTTTCCAGCTTCTCCGGCAGGTGGTTCTGGTACGTCTGAGAGGTGGTTCCGCCATGGCTGGCAGGTGATTCCGGACCGTCCCCCAGGTGGTTCTGGCATAGCCAGCAGTTGATATTGGCCTGTCCGGCAGGTGGTTCCAGCGAGTCGAACAGGTGGCTCCGGCGTGCTCGGCAGGTGGTTCCGGTCTGTCCGGTAGGTGATTCCGGCGTGTCCGGCACGTGCTTCCGGCACGTCTGAGAGGTGGTTCCGGCATGCGCGATAGGTGGTTTCGGAGTGTCCGCCAGGTGGTTCTGGCGTACCCGGCAGGTGATTTTGGCGTGTCCGGCAGGTGTTTCTGGCGAGTCGAGCAGGTGGCTCCGGCATGCTCGGCAGGTGCTTCCGGCGTCTCCGGCACGTGGTTCTGGTGTGTCTGAGAGCTGGTTCCGGCATGTCCGGCAGATGATTCCGGAGTGTCCGCCAAGTGGTTCTGGCATACCCGGCTGGTGATTTGGGCATGTCAGGTAGGTGGTTCCGGCGAGTTGAGCAGGTGGCTCCGGCGTGCTCAGCAGGTTGTTCAGACGGGTCTGGCAGGTGTTTTCCGTCTGTTCGGGGTGTGGTTCCAGCATCTCATGCACATGGTTCTGGCACGTCTGAGATGTGGTTCCGGCCGGCCCGACAGGTGTTTCCACAGTGTCCGCCAAGTGGTACTGGCGTAGTTGGCAGGTGATTTTGGCATGACCGGCAGGTGGTTCCAGCAAGCCCGGCAGGTGATTCCGAAGTGTTCCCCAACTGGTTGTGGCGTAGCAGGCAGGTGATTTTTGCGTGTCCGGCAGGTGGTTCTGGCGAGTCGAGCAGGTGGTTCCGGCGTGCTCGGCAGGTGCTTCCGGGGTCATTGGCACGTGGTTCTGGCATATCTGAGAGGTGGTTCCGGCATGCCCGCAGGTGATTCCGGAGTGTTCGCCAAGTGTTTCCGGCGTAGCCGGCAGGTGATTTTGCATGTCCAGCGGTCGTTCCGGCGGGTCGAGCCGGTGGTTCCGGCGTGTCCGGCAGGTGGTTCCGGTCTGTCCGGCAGGTGGTTCTGTGGTGTCCGGCACGAGGTTCAGTCTGAGAGGCTGTGCCGGCATGCCCCTCACGTGATTCCGGCTTGTCCCCGAAGTGGTGCTGGTGTAGCGGGCAGGTGATTTTGGCGTGTCCGGCAGGTGGTTCAGGCGAGTTGAGCAGGTGGTTGCGACGTGCTCGGCAGGTGCTTCCGGCGTCTCCGGCACGTGTTTCTGGCACATCTGACTGGTGGTTCCGGCATGCCCAAAAGTTGATTCCGGTCTGTCCGGTAGGTGGTTCCGGCGTGCACGGCACGTGGTTCTGGTACGTGTCAGAGGTGGTTGCGTATGCCCAACAGGTGATTCCGGACTGTCCGCCACGTGCTTCTGGCACGTCTGAGAGGTGGTTCCAACATGCCCGGCAGGTCATTTCGGAGAGTCGTCCAAGTGGTTCTGGCGTAGCCCGCAGGTGATTTTGGCGTGTCCGGCAGGTGGTTCCGCCGTGCTCGGCAGGTGGTTCAGGCATGGCCGTCACGTGGTTCCAGTCTGTCCAGGACGTGTTTCCAGCTTCTCCGGCAGGTGGTTCTGGGACGTCTGAGAGGTGGTTCCGCCATGGCTGGCAGGTGATCCCGGACTGTACCCCAGGTGGTTCTGGCAAAGCCAGCTGTTGATATTGGCCTGTCCGGGAGGTGGTTCCAGCGAGTCGAACAGGTGGCTCCGGCGTTCTTGGCAGGTGGTTCCGGTCTGTCCGGTAGGTGTTTCCGGCGTGTCCGGCACATGCTTCCGGCATGTCTGAGAGGTGGTTCCGGCATACGCGGCAGGTGATTCCGTAGAGTCCGCCAGGTGGTTCTGGCATACCCGGCAGGTGATTTTGGCGTGTCCGGCAGGTGTTTCTGGCGAGTCGAGCAGGTGGCTCCGGCATGCTCGGCATGTGCTTCCGGCGTCTCCGGCACTTGGTTCTGGTGTGTCTGAGAGCTGGTTCCGGCATGTCCGGCAGATGATTCCGGAGTGTCCGCCAAGTGGTTCTGGCATACCCAGCAGGTGATTTTGGCGTGTCAGGGAGGTGGTACCGGTGAGTCGAGCAGGTGGTTCCGGCGTGCTCAGCAGGTGGTTCAGGCGGTTCTGGCAGGTGGTATCCGTCTGTTCGGGGTGTGGTTCCAGCATCTCATGCACATGGTTCTGGCACGTCTGAGATGTGGTTCCGGCCGGCCCGACAGGTGTTTCCACAGTGTCCGCCAAGTGGTACTGGCGTAGTTGGCAGATGATTTTGGCATGACCGGCAGGTGGTTCCAGCAAGCCCGGCAGGTGATTCCGAAGTGTTCCCCAACTGGTTGTGGCGTAGCCGGCAGGTGATTTTTGCGTGTCCGGCAGGTGGTTCTGGCGAGTCGAGCAGGTGGTTCCGGCGTGCTCGGCAGGTGCTTCCGGGGTCATTGGCACGTGGTTCTGGCATATCTGAGAGGTGGTTCCGGCATGCCCGCAGGTGATTCCGGAGTGTTCGCCAAGTGTTTCCGGCGTAGCCGGCAGGTGATTTTGCATGTCCAGCGGTCGTTCCGGCGGGTCGAGCCGGTGGTTCCGGCGTGTCCGGCAGGTGGTTCCGGTCTGTCCGGCAGGTGGTTCTGTGGTGTCCGGCACGAGGTTCAGTCTGAGAGGCTGTGCCGGCATGCCCCTCACGTGATTCCGGCTTGTCCCCGAAGTGGTGCTGGTGTAGCGGGCAGGTGATTTTGGCGTGTCCGGCAGGTGGTTCAGGCGAGTTGAGCAGGTGGTTGCGACGTGCTCGGCAGGTGCTTCCGGCGTCTCCGGCACGTGTTTCTGGCACATCTGACTGGTGGTTCCGGCATGCCCAAAAGTTGATTCCGGTCTGTCCGGTAGGTGGTTCCGGCGTGCACGGCACGTGGTTCTGGTACGTGTCAGAGGTGGTTGCGTATGCCCAACAGGTGATTCCGGACTGTCCGCCACGTGCTTCTGGCACGTCTGAGAGGTGGTTCCAACATGCCCGGCAGGTCATTTCGGAGAGTCGTCCAAGTGGTTCTGGCGTAGCCCGCAGGTGATTTTGGCGTGTCCGGCAGGTGGTTCCGCCGTGCTCGGCAGGTGGTTCAGGCATGGCCGTCACGTGGTTCCAGTCTGTCCAGGACGTGTTTCCAGCTTCTCCGGCAGGTGGTTCTGGGACGTCTGAGAGGTGGTTCCGCCATGGCTGGCAGGTGATCCCGGACTGTACCCCAGGTGGTTCTGGCAAAGCCAGCAGTTGATATTGGCCTGTCCGGGAGGTGGTTCCATCGAGTCGAACAGGTGGCTCCGGCGTTCTTGGCAGGTGGTTCCGGTCTGTCCGGTAGGTGTTTCCGGCGTGTCCGGCACGTGCTTCCGGCATGTCTGAGAGGTGGTTCCGGCATACGCGGCAGGTGATTCCGTAGAGTCCGCCAGGTGGTTCTGGCATACCCGGCAGGTGATTTTGGCGTGTCCGGCAGGTGTTTCTGGCGAGTCGAGCAGGTGGCTCCGGCATGCTCGGCATGTGCTTCCGGCGTCTCCGGCACTTGGTTCTGGTGTGTCTGAGAGCTGGTTCCGGCATGTCCGGCAGATGATTCCGGAGTGTCCGCCAAGTGGTTCTGGCATACCCAGCAGGTGATTTTGGCGTGTCAGGGAGGTGGTACCGGTGAGTCGAGCAGGTGGTTCCGGCGTGCTCAGCAGGTGGTTCAGGCGGTTCTGGCAGGTGGTATCCGTCTGTTCGGGGTGTGGTTCCAGCATCTCATGAACACGTTTCTGGCACGTCTGAGATGTGGTTCCAGCCGGCCCGACAGGTGTTTCCGCAGTGTCCGCCAAGCGGTTCTGGCGTAGTTGGCAGGTGATTTTGGCATGACTGGCAGGTGGTTCCAGCAAGCCTGGCAGGTGATTCCAAAGTGTTCACCAACTGGTTGTGGCGTAGCCGGCAGGTGATTTTTGCGTGATCGGCAGGTGGTTCTGGCGAGTCGAGCAGGTGGTTCCGGCGTGCTCGGCTGGTGCTTCCGGGGTCATTGGCACGGGGTTCTGGCATGTCTGAGAGGTGGTTCCTGCATGCCCGGCAAGTGATTCCGGAGTGTTCGCCAAGTGGTTCTGGCATAGTCGGCAGGTGATTTTGGCATGTCCGGCAGGTGGTTCAGGCGAGTTGAGCAGGTGGTTCCAACGTGCTTGGCAGGTGCTTCCGGCGTCTCCGGCACGTGTTTCTGGCACATCTGACAGGTGGTTCCGGCATGCCCGAAAGGTGATTCCGGTGTGTCCGGTCGGTGGTTCCAGCCTGCACGGCATGTGGTTCTGGTACGTCTCAGAGGTGGTTGCGCATGCCCAACAGGTGATTCCGGACTGTCCGCCACATGGTTCTGGCACGTCTGAGAGGTGGTTCCGGCATGCCCGGCAGGTCATCCCAGAGAGTCCTCCAAGTGGTTCTGGCATAACACGCAGGTGATTTTGGCGTGTCTGGCAGGTTGTTCCGTTGTGCTTGGCAGGTGGTTCAGGCTTGGCCGGCAGGTGGTTCCAGACTGTCCAGGACGTGTTTCCAGCTTCTCCGGCAGGTGGTTCTGGTACGTCTGAGAGGTGGTTCCGCCATGGCTGGCAGGTGATTCCGGACCGTCCCCCAGGTGGTTCTGGCATAGCCAGCAGTTGATATTGGCCTGTCCGGCAGGTGGTTCCAGCGAGTCGAACAGGTGGCTCCGGCGTGCTCGGCAGGTGGTTCCGGTCTGTCCGGTAGGTGATTCCGGCGTGTCCGGCACGTGCTTCCGGCACGTCTGAGAGGTGGTTCCGGCATGCGCGACAGGTGGTTTCCGAGTGTCCGCCAGGTGGTTCTGGCGTACCCGGCAGGTGATTTTGGCGTGTCCGGCAGGTGTTTCTGGCGAGTCGAGCAGGTGGCTCCGGCATGCTCGGCAGGTGCTTCCGGCGTCTCCGGCACGTGGTTCTGGTGTGTCTGAGAGCTGGTTCCGGCATGTCCGGCAGATGATTCCGGAGTGTCCGCCAAGTGGTTCTGGCATACCCGGCTGGTGATTTGGGCATTTCAGGTAGGTGGTTCCGGCGGGTCGAGCAGGTGGCTCCGGCGTGCTCGGCAGGCTGTTCAGACGGGTCTGGCAGGTGTTTTCCGTCTGTTCGGGGTGTGGTTCCAGCATCTCATGCACATGGTTCTGGCACGTCTGAGATGTGGTTCCGGCCGGCCCGACAGGTGTTTCCACAGTGTCCGCCAAGTGGTACTGGCGTAGTTGGCAGGTGATTTTGGCATGACCGGCAGGTGGTTCCAGCAAGCCCGGCAGGTGATTCCGAAGTGTTCCCCAACTGGTTGTGGCGTAGCAGGCAGGTGATTTTTGCGTGTCCGGCAGGTGGTTCTGGCGAGTCGAGCAGGTGGTTCCGGCGTGCTCGGCAGGTGCTTCCGGGGTCATTGGCACGTGGTTCTGGCATATCTGAGAGGTGGTTCCGGCATGCCCGGCAGGTGATTCCGGAGTGTTCGCCAAGTGTTTCCGGCGTAGCCGGCAGGTGATTTTGCATGTCCAGCGGTCGTTCCGGCGGGTCGAGCCGGTGGTTCCGGCGTGTCCGGCAGGTGGTTCCGGTCTGTCCGGCAGGTGGTTCTGTGGTGTCCGGCACGAGGTTCAGTCTGAGAGGCTGTGCCGGCATGCCCCTCACGTGATTCCGGCTTGTCCCCGAAGTGGTGCTGGTGTAGCGGGCAGGTGATTTTGGCGTGTCCGGCAGGTGGTTCAGGCGAGTTGAGCAGGTGGTTGCGACGTGCTCGGCAGGTGCTTCCGGCGTCTCCGGCACGTGTTTCTGGCACATCTGACTGGTGGTTCCGGCATGCCCAAAAGTTGATTCCGGTCTGTCCGGTAGGTGGTTCCGGCGTGCACGGCACGTGGTTCTGGTACGTGTCAGAGGTGGTTGCGTATGCCCAACAGGTGATTCCGGACTGTCCGCCACGTGCTTCTGGCACGTCTGAGAGGTGGTTCCAACATGCCCGGCAGGTCATTTCGGAGAGTCGTCCAAGTGGTTCTGGCGTAGCCCGCAGGTGATTTTGGCGTGTCCGGCAGGTGGTTCCGCCGTGCTCGGCAGGTGGTTCAGGCATGGCCGTCACGTGGTTCCAGTCTGTCCAGGACGTGTTTCCAGCTTCTCCGGCAGGTGGTTCTGGGACGTCTGAGAGGTGGTTCCGCCATGGCTGGCAGGTGATCCCGGACTGTACCCCAGGTGGTTCTGGCAAAGCCAGCTGTTGATATTGGCCTGTCCGGGAGGTGGTTCCAGCGAGTCGAACAGGTGGCTCCGGCGTTCTTGGCAGGTGGTTCCGGTCTGTCCGGTAGGTGTTTCCGGCGTGTCCGGCACATGCTTCCGGCATGTCTGAGAGGTGGTTCCGGCATACGCGGCAGGTGATTCCGTAGAGTCCGCCAGGTGGTTCTGGCATACCCGGCAGGTGATTTTGGCGTGTCCGGCAGGTGTTTCTGGCGAGTCGAGCAGGTGGCTCCGGCATGCTCGGCAGGTGCTTCCGGCGTCTCCGGCACTTGGTTCTGGTGTGTCTGAGAGCTGGTTCCGGCATGTCCGGCAGATGATTCCGGAGTGTCCGCCAAGTGGTTCTGGCATACCCAGCAGGTGATTTTGGCGTGTCAGGTAGGTGGTACCGGTGAGTCGAGCAGGTGGTTCCGGCGTGCTCAGCAGGTGGTTCAGGCGGTTCTGGCAGGTGGTATCCGTCTGTTCGGGGTGTGGTTCCAGCATCTCATGAACACGTTTCTGGCACGTCTGAGATGTGGTTCCAGCCGGCCCGACAGGTGTTTCCGCAGTGTCCGCCAAGCGGTTCTGGCGTAGTTGGCAGGTGATTTTGGCATGACTGGCAGGTGGTTCCAGCAAGCCCGGCAGGTGATTCCAAAGTGTTCACCAACTGGTTGTGGCGTAGCCGGCAGGTGATTTTTGCGTGATCGGCAGGTGGTTCTGGCGAGTCGAGCAGGTGGTTCCGGCGTGCTCGGCTGGTGCTTCCGGGGTCATTGGCACGGGGTTCTGGCATGTCTGAGAGGTGGTTCCTGCATGCCCGGCAAGTGATTCCGGAGTGTTCGCCAAGTGGTTCTGGCATAGTCGGCAGGTGATTTTGGCATGTCCGGCAGGTGGTTCAGGCGAGTTGAGCAGGTGGTTCCAACGTGCTTGGCAGGTGCTTCCGGCGTCTCCGGCACGTGTTTCTGGCACATCTGACAGGTGGTTCCGGCATGCCCGAAAGGTGATTCCGGTGTGTCCGGTCGGTGGTTCCAGCCTGCACGGCATGTGGTTCTGGTACGTCTCAGAGGTGGTTGCGCATGCCCAACAGGTGATTCCGGACTGTCCGCCACATGGTTCTGACACGTCTGAGAGGTGGTTCCGGCATGCCCGGCAGGTCATCCCAGAGAGTCCTCCAAGTGGTTCTGGCATAACACGCAGGTGATTTTGGCGTGTCTGGCAGGTTGTTCCGTTGTGCTTGGCAGGTGGTTCAGGCTTGGCCGGCAGGTGGTTCCAGACTGTCCAGGACGTGTTTCCAGCTTCTCCGGCAGGTGGTTCTGGTACGTCTGAGAGGTGGTTCCGCCATGGCTGGCAGGTGATTCCGGACCGTCCCCCAGGTGGTTCTGGCATAGCCAGCAGTTGATATTGGCCTGTCCGGCAGGTGGTTCCAGCGAGTCGAACAGGTGGCTCCGGCGTGCTCGGCAGGTGGTTCCGGTCTGTCCGGTAGGTGATTCCGGCGTGTCCGGCACGTGCTTCCGGCACGTCTGAGAGGTGGTTCCGGCATGCGCGACAGGTGGTTTCGGAGTGTCCGCCAGGTGGTTCTGGCGTACCCGGCAGGTGATTTTGGCGTGTCCGGCAGGTGTTTCTGGCGAGTCGAGCAGGTGGCTCCGGCATGCTCGGCAGGTGCTTCCGGCGTCTCCGGCACGTGGTTCTGGTGTGTCTGAGAGCTGGTTCCGGCATGTCCGGCAGATGATTCCGGAGTGTCCGCCAAGTGGTTCTGGCATACCCGGCTGGTGATTTGGGCATGTCAGGTAGGTGGTTCCGGCGAGTCGAGCAGGTGGCTCCGGCGTGCTCGGCAGGTTGTTCAGACGGGTCTGGCAGGTGTTTTCCGTCTGTTCGGGGTGTGGTTCCAGCATCTCATGCACATGGTTCTGGCACGTCTGAGATGTGGTTCCGGCCGGCCCGACAGGTGTTTCCACAGTGTCCGCCAAGTGGTACTGGCGTAGTTGGCAGGTGATTTTGGCATGACCGGCAGGTGGTTCCAGCAAGCCCGGCAGGTGATTCCGAAGTGTTCCCCAACTGGTTGTGGCGTAGCCGGCAGGTGATTTTTGCGTGTCCGGCAGGTGGTTCTGGCGAGTCGAGCAGGTGGTTCCGGCGTGCTCGGCAGGTGCTTCCGGGGTCATTGGCACGTGGTTCTGGCATATCTGAGAGGTGGTTCCGGCATGCCCGGCAGGTGATTCCGGAGTGTTCGCCAAGTGTTTCCGGCGTAGCCGGCAGGTGATTTTGCATGTCCAGCGGTCGTTCCGGCGGGTCGAGCCGGTGGTTCCGGCGTGTCCGGCAGGTGGTTCCGGTCTGTCCGGCAGGTGGTTCTGTGGTGTCTGGCACGAGGTTCAGTCTGAGAGGCTGTGCCGGCATGCCCCTCACGTGATTCCGGCTTGTCCCCGAAGTGGTGCTGGTGTAGCGGGCAGGTGATTTTGGCGTGTCCGGCAGGTGGTTCAGGCGAGTTGAGCAGGTGGTTGCGACGTGCTCGGCAGGTGCTTCCGGCGTCTCCGGCACGTGTTTCTGGCACATCTGACTGGTGGTTCCGGCATGCCCAAAAGTTGATTCCGGTCTGTCCGGTAGGTGGTTCCGGCGTGCACGGCACGTGGTTCTGGTACGTGTCAGAGGTGGTTGCGTATGCCCAACAGGTGATTCCGGACTGTCCGCCACGTGCTTCTGGCACGTCTGAGAGGTGGTTCCAACATGCCCGGCAGGTCATTTCGGAGAGTCGTCCAAGTGGTTCTGGCGTAGCCCGCAGGTGATTTTGGCGTGTCCGGCAGGTGGTTCCGCCGTGCTCGGCAGGTGGTTCAGGCATGGCCGTCACGTGGTTCCAGTCTGTCCAGGACGTGTTTCCAGCTTCTCCGGCAGGTGGTTCTGGGACGTCTGAGAGGTGGTTCCGCCATGGCTGGCAGGTGATCCCGGACTGTACCCCAGGTGGTTCTGGCAAAGCCAGCAGTTGATATTGGCCTGTCCGGGAGGTGGTTCCAGCGAGTCGAACAGGTGGCTCCGGCGTTCTTGGCAGGTGGTTCCGGTCTGTCCGGTAGGTGTTTCCGGCGTGTCCGGCACATGCTTCCGGCATGTCTGTGAGGTGGTTCCGGCATACGCGGCAGGTGATTCCGTAGAGTCCGCCAGGTGGTTCTGGCATACCCGGCAGGTGATTTTGGCGTGTCCGGCAGGTGTTTCTGGCGAGTCGAGCAGGTGGCTCCGGCATGCTCGGCAGGTGCTTCCGGCGTCTCCGGCACTTGGTTCTGGTGTGTCTGAGAGCTGGTTCCGGCATGTCCGGCAGATGATTCCGGAGTGTCCGCCAAGTGGTTCTGGCATACCCAGCAGGTGATTTTGTCGTGTCAGGGAGGTGGTACCGGTGAGTCGAGCAGGTGGTTCCGGCGTGCTCAGCAGGTGGTTCAGGCGGTTCTGGCAGGTGGTATCCGTCTGTTCGGGGTGTGGTTCCAGCATCTCATGAACACGTTTCTGGCACGTCTGAGATGTGGTTCCAGCCGGCCCGACAGGTGTTTCCGCAGTGTCCGCCAAGCGGTTCTGGCGTAGTTGGCAGGTGATTTTGGCATGACTGGCAGGTGGTTCCAGCAAGCCCGGCAGGTGATTCCAAAGTGTTCACCAACTGGTTGTGGCGTAGCCGGCAGGTGATTTTTGCGTGATCGGCAGGTGGTTCTGGCGAGTCGAGCAGGTGGTTCCGGCGTGCTCGGCTGGTGCTTCCGGGGTCATTGGCACGGGGTTCTGGCATGTCTGAGAGGTGGTTCCTGCATGCCCGGCAAGTGATTCCGGAGTGTTCGCCAAGTGGTTCTGGCATAGTCGGCAGGTGATTTTGGCATGTCCGGCAGGTGGTTCAGGCGAGTTGAGCAGGTGGTTCCAACGTGCTTGGCAGGTGCTTCCGGCGTCTCCGGCACGTGTTTCTGGCACATCTGACAGGTGGTTCCGGCATGCCCGAAAGGTGATTCCGGTGTGTCCGGTAGGTGGTTCCAGCCTGCACGGCATGTGGTTCTGGTACGTCTCAGAGGTGGTTGCGCATGCCCAACAGGTGATTCCGGACTGTCCGCCACATGGTTCTGACACGTCTGAGAGGTGGTTCCGGCATGCCCGGCAGGTCATCCCAGAGAGTCCTCCAAGTGGTTCTGGCATAACACGCAGGTGATTTTGGCGTGTCTGGCAGGTTGTTCCGTTGTGCTTGGCAGGTGGTTCAGGCTTGGCCGGCAGGTGGTTCCAGACTGTCCAGGACGTGTTTCCAGCTTCTCCGGCAGGTGGTTCTGGTACGTCTGAGAGGTGGTTCCGCCATGGCTGGCAGGTGATTCCGGACCGTCCCCCAGGTGGTTCTGGCATAGCCAGCAGTTGATATTGGCCTGTCCGGCAGGTGGTTCCAGCGAGTCGAACAGGTGGCTCCGGCGAGCTCGGCAGGTGGTTCCGGTCTGTCCGGTAGGTGATTCCGGCGTGTCCGGCACGTGCTTCCGGCACGTCTGAGAGGTGGTTCCGGCATGCGCGACAGGTGGTTTCGGAGTGTCCGCCAGGTGGTTCTGGCGTACCCGGCAGGTGATTTTGGCGTGTCCGGCAGGTGTTTCTGGCGAGTCGAGCAGGTGGCTCCGGCATGCTCGGCAGGTGCTTCCGGCGTCTCCGGCACGTGGTTCTGGTGTGTCTGAGAGCTGGTTCCGGCATGTCCGGCAGATGATTCCGGAGTGTCCGCCAAGTGGTTCTGGCATACCCGGCTGGTGATTTGGGCATGTCAGGTAGGTGGTTCCGGCGAGTCGAGCAGGTGGCTCCGGCGTGCTCGGCAGGTTGTTCAGATGGGTCTGGCAGGTGTTTTCCGTCTGTTCGGGGTGTGGTTCCAGCATCTCATGCACATGGTTCTGGCACGTCTGAGATGTGGTTCCGGCCGGCCCGACAGGTGTTTCCACAGTGTCCGCCAAGTGGTACTGGCGTAGTTGGCAGGTGATTTTGGCATGACCGGCAGGTGGTTCCAGCAAGCCCGGCAGGTGATTCCGAAGTGTTCCCCAACTGGTTGTGGCGTAGCCGGCAGGTGATTTTTGCGTGTCCGGCAGGTGGTTCTGGCGAGTCGAGCAGGTGGTTCCGGCGTGCTCGGCAGGTGCTTCCGGGGTCATTGGCACGTGGTTCTGGCATATCTGAGAGGTGGTTCCGGCATGCCCGGCAGGTGATTCCGCAGTGTTCGCCAAGTGTTTCCGGCGTAGCCGGCAGGTGATTTTGCATGTCCAGCGGTCGTTCCGGCGGGTCGAGCCTGTGGTTCCGGCGTGTCCGGCATGTGGTTCCGGTCTGTCCGGCAGGTGATTCTGTGGTGTCCGGCACGAGGTTCAGTCTGAGAGGCTGTGCCGGCATGCCCCTCACGTGATTCCGGCTTGTCCCCGAAGTGGTGATGGTGTAGCGGGCAGGTGATTTTGGCGTGTCCGGCAGGTGGTTCAGGCGAGTTGAGCAGGTGGTTGCGACGTGCTCGGCAGGTGCTTCCGGCGTCTCCGGCACGTGTTTCTGGCACATCTGACTGGTGGTTCCGGCATGCCCAAAAGTTGATTCCGGTCTGTCCGATAGGTGGTTCCGGCGTGCACGGCACGTGGTTCTGGTACGTGTCAGAGGTGGTTGCGTATGCCCAACAGGTGATTCCGGACTGTCCGCCACGTGCTTCTGGCACGTCTGAGAGGTGGTTCCAACATGCCCGGCAGGTCATTTCGGAGAGTCGTCCAAGTGGTTCTGGCGTAGCCCGCAGGTGATTTTGGCGTGTCCGGCAGGTGGTTCCGCCGTGCTCGGCAGGTGGTTCAGGCATGGCCGTCACGTGGTTCCAGTCTGTCCAGGACGTGTTTCCAGCTTCTCCGGCAGGTGGTTCTGGTACGTCTGAGAGGTGGTTCCGCCATGGCTGGCAGGTGATCCCGGACTGTCCCCCAGGTGGTTCTGGCATAGCCAGCAGTTGATATTGGCCTGTCCGGCAGGTGGTTCCAGCGAGTCGAACAGGTGGCTCCGGCGTTCTTGGCAGGTGGTTCCGGTCTGTCCGGTAGGTGTTTCCGGTGTGTCCGGCACGTGCTTCCGGCACGTCTGCGAGGTGGTTCCGGCATGCGCGGCAGATGATTCCGTAGTGTCCGCCAGGTGGTTCTGGCATACCCGGCAGGTGATTTTGGCGTGTCCGGCAGGTGTTTCTGGCGAGTCGAGCAGGTGGCTCCGGCATGCTCGGCAGGTGCTTCCGGCGTCTCCGGCACTTGGTTCTGGTGTGTCTGAGAGCTGGTTCCGGCATGTCCGGCAGATGATTCCGGAGTGTCCGCCAAGTGGTTCTGGCATACCCAGCAGGTGATATTGGCGTGTCAGGGAGGTGGTACCGGTGAGTCGAGCAGGTGGTTCCGGCGTGCTCAGCAGGTGGTTCAGGCGGTTCTGGCAGGTGGTATCCGTCTGTTCGGGGTGTGGTTCCAGCATCTCATGAACACGTTCCTGGCACGTCTGAGATGTGGTTCCAGCCGGCCCGACAGGTGTTTCAGCAGTGTCCGCCAAGCGGTTCAGGCGTAGTTGGCAGGTGATTTTGGCATGACTGGCAGGTGGTTCCAGCAAGCCCGGCAGGTGATTCCGAAGTGTTCCCCAACTGGTTGTGGTGTAGCCGGCAGGTGATTTTTGCGTGTCCGGCAGGTGGTTCTGGCGAGTCGAGCAGGTGGTTCCGGCGTGCTCGGCAGGTGCTTCCGGGGTCATTGGCACGTGGTTCTGGCATATCTGAGAGGTGGTTCCGGCATGCCCGCAGGTGATTCCGGAGTGTTCGCCAAGTGTTTCCGGCGTAGCCGGCAGGTGATTTTGCATGTCCAGCGGTCGTTCCGGCGGGTCGAGCCGGTGGTTCCGGCGTGTCCGGCAGGTGGTTCCGGTCTGTCCGGCAGGTGGTTCTGTGGTGTCCGGCACGAGGTTCAGTCTGAGAGGCTGTGCCGGCATGCCCCTCACGTGATTCCGGCTTGTCCCCGAAGTGGTGCTGGTGTAGCGGGCAGGTGATTTTGGCGTGTCCGGCAGGTGGTTCAGGCGAGTTGAGCAGGTGGTTGCGACGTGCTCGGCAGGTGCTTCCGGCGTCTCCGGCACGTGTTTCTGGCACATCTGACTGGTGGTTCCGGCATGCCCAAAAGTTGGTTCCGGTCTGTCCGGTAGGTGGTTCCGGCGTGCACGGCACGTGGTTCTGGTACGTCTCAGAGGTGGTTGCGTATGCCCAACAGGTGATTCCGGACTGTCCGCCACGTGCTTCTGGCACGTCTGAGAGGTGGTTCCAACATGCCCGGCAGGTCATTTCGGAGAGTCGTCCAAGTGGTTCTGGCGTAGCCCGCGGGTGATTTTGGCGTGTCCGGCAGGTGGTTCCGCCGTGCTCGGCAGGTGGTTCAGGCATGGCCGTCACGTGGTTCCAGTCTGTCCAGGACGTGTTTCCAGCTTCTCCGGCAGGTGGTTCTGGTACGTCTGAGAGGTGGTTCCGCCATGGCTGGCAGGTGATCCCGGACTGTCCCCCAGGTGGTTCTGGCATAGCCAGCAGTTGATATTGGCCTGTCCGGCAGGTGGTTCCAGCGAGTCGAACAGGTGGCTCCGGCGTTCTTGGCAGGTGGTTCCGGTCTGTCCGGTAGGTGTTTCCGGCGTGTCTGGCACGTGCTTCCGGCACGTCTGAGACGTGGTTCTGGCATGCGCGGCAGGTGATTCCGTAGTGTCCGCCAGGTGGTTCTGGCATACCCGGCAGGTGATTTTGGCGTGTACGGCAGGTGTTTCTGGTGAGTCGAGCAGGTGGCTCCGGCATGCTCGGCAGGTGCTTCCGGCATCTCCGGCACTTGGTTCTGGTGCGTCTGAGAGCTGGTTCCGGCATGTCCGGCAGATGATTCCGGAGTGTCCGCCAAGTGGTTCTGGCATACCCAGCAGGTGATTTTGGCGTGTCAGGGAGGTGGTACCGGTGAGTCGAGCAGGTGGTTCCGGGGTGCTCAGCAGGTGGTTCAGGCGGTTCTGGCAGGTGGTATCCGTCTGTTCGGGGTGTGGTTCCAGCATCTCATGAACACGTTTCTGGCACGTCTGAGATGTGGTTCCAGCCGGCCCGACAGGTGTTTCCGCAGTGTCCGCCAAGCGGTTCTGGTGTAGTTGGCAGGTGATTTTGGCATGACTGGCAGGTGGTTCCAGCAAGCCTGGCAGGTGATTCCAAAGTGTTCACCAACTGGTTGTGGCGTAGCCGGCAGGTGATTTTTGCGTGATCGGCAGGTGGTTCTGGCGAGTCGAGCAGGTGGTTCCGGCGTGCTCGGCTGGTGCTTCCGGGGTCATTGGCACGGGGTTCTGGCATGTCTGAGAGGTGGTTCCTGCATGCCCGGCAAGTGATTCCGGAGTGTTCGCCAAGTGATTCTGGCATAGTCGGCAGGTGATTTTGGCATGTCCGGCATGTGGTTCAGGCGAGTTGAGCAGGTGGTTCCAACGTGCTTGGCAGGTGCTTCCGGCGTCTCCGGCACGTGTTTCTGGCACATCTGACAGGTGGTTCCGGCATGCCCGAAAGGTGATTCCGGTGTGTCCGGTAGGTGGTTCCAGCCTGCACGGCATGTTGTTCTGGTACGTCTCAGAGGTGGTTGCGCATGCCCAACAGGTGATTCCGGACTGTCCGCCACATGGTTCTGGCACGTCTGAGAGGTGGTTCCGGCATGCCCGGCAGGTCATCCCAGAGAGTCCTCCAAGTGGTTCTGGCATAACACGCAGGTGATTTTGGCGTGTCTGGCAGGTTGTTCCGTTGTGCTTGGCAGGTGGTTCAGGCTTGGCCGGCAGGTGGTTCCAGACTGTCCAGGACGTGTTTCCAGCTTCTCCGGCAGGTGGTTCTGGTACGTCTGAGAGGTGGTTCCGCCATGGCTGGCAGGTGATTCCGGACCGTCCCCCAGGTGGTTCTGGCATAGCCAGCAGTTGATATTGGCCTGTCCGGCAGGTGGTTCCAGCGAGTCGAACAGGTGGCTCCGGCGTGCTCGGCAGGTGGTTCCGGTCTGTCCGGTAGGTGATTCCGGCGTGTCCGGCACGTGCTTCCGGCACGTCTGAGAGGTGGTTCCGGCATGCGCGACAGGTGGTTTCGGAGTGTCCGCCAGGTGGTTCTGGGGTACCCGGCAGGTGATTTTGGCGTGTCCGGCAGGTGTTTCTGGCGAGTCGAGCAGGTGGCTCCGGCATGCTCCGCAAGTGCTTCCGGCGTCTCCGGCACGTGGTTCTGGTGTGTCTGAGAGCTGGTTCCGGCATGTCCGGCAGATGATTCCGGAGTGTCCGCCAAGTGGTTCTGGCATACCCGGCTGGTGATTTGGGCATGTCAGGTAGGTGGTTCCAGCGAGTCGAGCAGGTGGCTCCGGCGTGCTCGGCAGGTTGTTCAGACGGGTCTGGCAGGTGTTTTCCGTCTGTTCGGGGTGTGGTTCCAGCATCTCATGCACATGGTTCTGGCACGTCTGAGATGTGGTTCCGGCCGGCCCGACAGGTGTTTCCACAGTGTCCGCCAAGTGGTACTGGCGTAGTTGGCAGGTGATTTTGGCATGACCGGCAGGTGGTTCCAGCAAGCCCGGCAGGTGATTCCGAAGTGTTCCCCAACTGGTTGTGGCGTAGCCGGCAGGTGATTTTTGCGTGTCCGGCAGGTGGTTCTGGCGAGTCGAGCAGGTGGTTCCGGCGTGCTCGGCAGGTGCTTCCGGGGTCATTGGCACGTGGTTCTGGCATATCTGAGAGGTGGTTCCGGCATGCCCGGCAGGTGATTCCGCAGTGTTCGCCAAGTGTTTCCGGCGTAGCCGGCAGGTGATTTTGCATGTCCAGCGGTCGTTCCGGCGGGTCGAGCCTGTGGTTCCGGCGTGTCCGGCATGTGGTTCCGGTCTGTCCGGCAGGTGATTCTGTGGTGTCCGGCACGAGGTTCAGTCTGAGAGGCTGTGCCGGCATGCCCCTCACGTGATTCCGGCTTGTCCCCGAAGTGGTGATGGTGTAGCGGGCAGGTGATTTTGGCGTGTCCGGCAGGTGGTTCAGGCGAGTTGAGCAGGTGGTTGCGACGTGCTCGGCAGGTGCTTCCGGCGTCTCCGGCACGTGTTTCTGGCACATCTGACTGGTGGTTCCGGCATGCCCAAAAGTTGATTCCGGTCTGTCCGATAGGTGGTTCCGGCGTGCACGGCACGTGGTTCTGGTACGTGTCAGAGGTGGTTGCGTATGCCCAACAGGTGATTCCGGACTGTCCGCCACGTGCTTCTGGCACGTCTGAGAGGTGGTTCCAACATGCCCGGCAGGTCATTTCGGAGAGTCGTCCAAGTGGTTCTGGCGTAGCCCGCAGGTGATTTTGGCGTGTCCGGCAGGTGGTTCCGCCGTGCTCGGCAGGTGGTTCAGGCATGGCCGTCACGTGGTTCCAGTCTGTCCAGGACGTGTTTCCAGCTTCTCCGGCAGGTGGTTCTGGTACGTCTGAGAGGTGGTTCCGCCATGGCTGGCAGGTGATCCCGGACTGTCCCCCAGGTGGTTCTGGCATAGCCAGCAGTTGATATTGGCCTGTCCGGCAGGTGGTTCCAGCGAGTCGAACAGGTGGCTCCGGCGTTCTTGGCAGGTGGTTCCGGTCTGTCCGGTAGGTGTTTCCGGTGTGTCCGGCACGTGCTTCCGGCACGTCTGCGAGGTGGTTCCGGCATGCGCGGCAGATGATTCCGTAGTGTCCGCCAGGTGGTTCTGGCATACCCGGCAGGTGATTTTGGCGTGTCCGGCAGGTGTTTCTGGCGAGTCGAGCAGGTGGCTCCGGCATGCTCGGCAGGTGCTTCCGGCGTCTCCGGCACTTGGTTCTGGTGTGTCTGAGAGCTGGTTCCGGCATGTCCGGCAGATGATTCCGGAGTGTCCGCCAAGTGGTTCTGGCATACCCAGCAGGTGATATTGGCGTGTCAGGGAGGTGGTACCGGTGAGTCGAGCAGGTGGTTCCGGCGTGCTCAGCAGGTGGTTCAGGCGGTTCTGGCAGGTGGTATCCGTCTGTTCGGGGTGTGGTTCCAGCATCTCATGAACACGTTCCTGGCACGTCTGAGATGTGGTTCCAGCCGGCCCGACAGGTGTTTCAGCAGTGTCCGCCAAGCGGTTCAGGCGTAGTTGGCAGGTGATTTTGGCATGACTGGCAGGTGGTTCCAGCAAGCCCGGCAGGTGATTCCGAAGTGTTCCCCAACTGGTTGTGGCGTAGCCGGCAGGTGATTTTTGCGTGTCCGGCAGGTGGTTCTGGCGAGTCGAGCAGGTGGTTCCGGCGTGCTCGGCAGGTGCTTCCGGGGTCATTGGCACGTGGTTCTGGCATATCTGAGAGGTGGTTCCGGCATGCCCGCAGGTGATTCCGGAGTGTTCGCCAAGTGTTTCCGGCGTAGCCGGCAGGTGATTTTGCATGTCCAGCGGTCGTTCCGGCGGGTCGAGCCGGTGGTTCCGGCGTGTCCGGCAGGTGGTTCCGGTCTGTCCGGCAGGTGGTTCTGTGGTGTCCGGCACGAGGTTCAGTCTGAGAGGCTGTGCCGGCATGCCCCTCACGTGATTCCGGCTTGTCCCCGAAGTGGTGCTGGTGTAGCGGGCAGGTGATTTTGGCGTGTCCGGCAGGTGGTTCAGGCGAGTTGAGCAGGTGGTTGCGACGTGCTCGGCAGGTGCTTCCGGCGTCTCCGGCACGTGTTTCTGGCACATCTGACTGGTGGTTCCGGCATGCCCAAAAGTTGGTTCCGGTCTGTCCGGTAGGTGGTTCCGGCGTGCACGGCACGTGGTTCTGGTACGCGTCAGAGGTGGTTGCGTATGCCCAACAGGTGATTCCGGACTGTCCGCCACGTGCTTCTGGCACGTCTGAGAGGTGGTTCCAACATGCCCGGCAGGTCATTTCGGAGAGTCGTCCAAGTGGTTCTGGCGTAGCCCGCGGGTGATTTTGGCATCTCCGGCAAGTGGTTCCGCCGTGCTCGGCAGGTGCTTCAGGCATGGCCGTCACGTGGTTCCAGTCTGTCCAGGTCGTGTTTCCAGCTTCTCCGGCAGGTGGTTCTGGTACGTCTGAGAGGTGGTTCCGCCATGGCTGGCAGGTGATCCCGGACTGTACCCCAGGTGGTTCTGGCATAGCCAGCAGTTGATATTGCCCTGTCCGGCAGGTGGTTCCAGAGAGTCGAACAGGTGGCTCCGGCGTTCTTGGCAGGTGGTTCCGGTCTGTCCGGTAGGTGTTTCCGGCGTGCCTGGAACGTGCTTCCGGCACGTCTGAGAGGTGGTTCCGGCATGCGCGGCAGGTCATCCCAGAGAGTCCTCCAAGTGGTTCTGGCATAACACGCAGGTGATTTTGGCGTGTCTGGCAGGTTGTTCCGTTGTGCTTGGCAGGTGGTTCAGGCTTGGCCGGCAGGTGGTTCCAGACTGTCCAGGACGTGTTTCCAGCTTCTCCGGCAGGTGGTTCTGGTACGTCTGAGAGGTGGTTCCGCCATGGCTGGCAGGTGATTCCGGACCGTCCCCCAGGTGGTTCTGGCATAGCCAGCAGTTGATATTGGCCTGTCCGGCAGGTGGTGCCAGCGAGTCGAACAGGTGGCTCCGGCGTGCTCGGCAGGTGGTTCCGGTCTGTCCGGTAGGTGATTCCGGCGTGTCCGGCACGTGCTTCCGGCACGTCTGAGAGGTGGTTCCGGCATGCGCGACAGGTGGTTTCGGAGTGTCCGCCAGGTGGTTCTGGCGTACCCGGCAGGTGATTTTGGCGTGTCCGGCAGGTGTTTCTGGCGAGTCGAGCAGGTGGCTCCGGCATGCTCGGCAGGTGCTTCCGGCGTCTCCGGCACGTGGTTCTGGTGTGTCTGAGAGCTGGTTCCGGCATGTCCGGCAGATGATTCCGGAGTGTCCGCCAAGTGGTTCTGGCATACCCGGCTGGTGATTTGGGCATGTCAGGTAGGTGGTTCCGGCGAGTCGAGCAGGTGGCTCCGGCGTGCTCGGCAGGTTGTTCAGACGGGTCTGGCAGGTGTTTTCCGTCTGTTCGGGGTGTGGTTCCAGCATCTCATGCACATGGTTCTGGCACGTCTGAGATGTGGTTCCGGCCGGCCCGACAGGTGTTTCCACAGTGTCCGCCAAGTGGTACTGGCGTAGTTGGCAGGTGATTTTGGCATGACCGGCAGGTGGTTCCAGCAAGCCCGGCAGGTGATTCCGAAGTGTTCCCCAACTGGTTGTGGCGTAGCCGGCAGGTGATTTTTGCGTGTCCGGCAGGTGGTTCTGGCGAGTCGAGCAGGTGGTTCCGGCGTGCTCGGCAGGTGCTTCCGGGGTCATTGGCACGTGGTTCTGGCATATCTGAGAGGTGGTTCCGGCATGCCCGGCAGGTGATTCCGGAGTGTTCGCCAAGTGTTTCCGGCGTAGCCGGCAGGTGATTTTGCATGTCCAGCGGTCGTTCCGGCGGGTCGAGCCGGTGGTTCCGGCGTGTCCGGCAGGTGGTTCCGGTCTGTCCGGCAGGTGGTTCTGTGGTGTCCGGCACGAGGTTCAGTCTGAGAGGCTGTGCCGGCATGCCCCTCACGTGATTCCGGCTTGTCCCTTAAGTGGTGCTGGTGTAGCGGGCAGGTGATTTTGGCGTGTCCGGCAGGTGGTTCAGGCGAGTTGAGCAGGTGGTTGCGACGTGCTCGGCAGGTGCTTCCGGCGTCTCCGGCACGTGTTTCTGGCACATCTGACTGGTGGTTCCGGCATGCCCAAAAGTTGATTCCGGTCTGTCCGGTAGGTGGTTCCGGCGTGCACGGCACGTGGTTCTGGTACGTCTCAGAGGTGGTTGCGTATGCCCAACAGGTGATTCCGGACTGTCCGCCACGTGCTTCTGGCACGTCTGAGAGGTGGTTCCAACATGCCCGGCAGGTCATTTCGGAGAGTCGTCCAAGTGGTTCTGGCGTAGCCCGCAGGTGATTTTGGCGTGTCCGGCAGGTGGTTCCGCCGTGCTCGGCAGGTGGTTCAGGCATGGTCGTCACGTGGTTCCAGTCTGTCCAGGACGTGTTTCCAGCTTCTCCGGCAGGTGGTTCTGGTACGTCTGAGAGGTGGTTCCGCCATGGCTGGCAGGTGATCCCGGACTGTACCCCAGGTGGTTCTGGCAAAGCCAGCAGTTGATATTGGCCTGTCCGGCAGGTGGTTCCAGCGAGTCGAACAGGTGGCTCCGGCGTTCTTGGCAGGTGGTTCCGGTCTGTCCGGGAGGTGTTTCCGGCGTGTCCGGCACGTGCTTCCGGCACGTCTGAGAGGTGGTTCCGGCATGCGCGGCAGGTGATTCCGTAGTGTCCGCCAGGTGGTTCTGGCATAGCCGGCAGGTGATTTTGGCGTGTCCGGCAGGTGTTTCTGGCGAGTCAAGCAGGTGGCTCCGGCATGCTCGGCAGGTGCTTCCGGCGTCTCCGGCACTTGGTTCTGGTGTGTCTGAGAGCTGGTTCCGGCATGTCCGGCAGATGATTCCGGAGTGTCCGCCAAGTGGTTCTGGCATACCCAGCAGGTGATTTTGGCGTGTCAGGGAGGTGGTACCGGTGTGTCGAGCAGGTGTTTCGGGCGTGCTCAGCAGGTGGTTCAGGCGGTTCTGGCAGGTGGTATCCGTCTGTTCGGGGTGTGATTCCAGCATCTCATGAACACGTTTCTGGCACGTCTGAGATGTGGTTCCAGCCGGCCCGACAGGTGTTTCCGCAGTGTCCGCCAAGCGGTTCTGGCGTAGTTGGCAGGTGATTTTGGCATGACTGGCAGGTGGTTCCAGCAAGCCTGGCAGGTGATTCCAAAGTGTTCACCAACTGGTTGTGGCGTAGCCGGCAGGTGATTTTTGCGTGATCGGCAGGTGGTTCTGGCGAGTCGAGCAGGTGGTTCCGGCGTGCTCGGCTGGTGCTTCCGGGGTCATTGGCACGGGGTTCTGGCATGTCTGAGAGGTGGTTCCTGCATGCCCGGCAAGTGATTCCGGAGTGTTCGCCAAGTGGTTCTGGCATAGTCGGCAGGTGATTTTGGCATGTCCGGCAGGTGGTTCAGGCGAGTTGAGCAGGTGGTTCCAACGTGCTCGGCAGGTGCTTCCGGCGTCTCCGGCACGTGTTTCTGGCACATCTGACAGGTGGTTCCGGCATGCCCGAAAGGTGATTCCGGTCTGTCCGGTAGGTGGTTCCAGCCTGCACGGCATGTGGTTCTGGTAGGTCTCAGAGGTGGTTGCGCATGCCCAACAGGTGATTCCGGACTGTCCGCCACATGGTTCTGGCACGTCTGAGAGGTGGTTCCGGCATGCCCGGCAGGTCATCCCAGAGAGTCCTCCAAGTGGTTCTGGCATAACACGCAGGTGATTTTGGCGTGTCTGGCAGGTTGTTCCGTTGTGCTTGGCAGGTGGTTCAGGCTTGGCCGGCAGGTGGTTCCAGACTGTCCAGGACGTGTTTCCAGCTTCTCCGGCAGGTGGTTCTGGTACGTCTGAGAGGTGGTTCCGCCATGGCTGGCAGGTGATTCCGGACCGTCCCCCAGGTGGTTCTGGCATAGCCAGCAGTTGATATTGGCCTGTCCGGCAGGTGGTTCCAGCGAGTCGTACAGGTGGCTCCGGCGAGCTCGGCAGGTGGTTCCGGTCTGTCCGGTAGGTGATTCCGGCGTGTCCGGCACGTGCTTCCGGCACGTCTGAGAGGTGGTTCTGGCATGCGCGACAGGTGGTTTCGCAGTGTCCGCCAGGTGGTTCTGGCGTACCCGGCAGGTGATTTTGGCGTGTCCGGCAGGTGTTTCTGGCGAGTCGAGCAGGTGGCTCCGGCATGCTCGGCAGGTGCTTCCGGCGTCTCCGGCACGTGGTTCTGGTGTGTCTGAGAGCTGGTTCCGGCATGTCCGGCAGATGATTCCGGAGTGTCCGCCAAGTGGTTCTGGCATACCCGGCTGGTGATTTGGGCATGTCAGGTAGGTGGTTCCGGCGAGTCGAGCAGGTGGCTCCGGCGTGCTCGGCAGGTTGTTCAGACGGGTCTGGCAGGTGTTTTCCGTCTGTTCGGGGTGTGGTTCCAGCATCTCATGCACATGGTTCTGGCACGTCTGAGATGTGGTTCCGGCCGGCCCGACAGGTGTTTCCACAGTGTCCGCCAAGTGGTACTGGCGTAGTTGGCAGGTGATTTTGGCATGACCGGCAGGTGGTTCCAGCAAGCCCGGCAGGTGATTCCGAAGTGTTCCCCAACTGGTTGTGGCGTAGCCGGCAGGTGATTTTTGCGTGTCCGGCAGGTGGTTCTGGCGAGTCGAGCAGGTGGTTCCGGCGTGCTCGGCAGGTGCTTCCGGGGTCATTGGCACGTGGTTCTGGCATATCTGAGAGGTGGTTCCGGCATGCCCGGCAGGTGATTCCGCAGTGTTCGCCAAGTGTTTCCGGCGTAGCCGGCAGGTGATTTTGCATGTCCAGCGGTCGTTCCGGCGGGTCGAGCCGGTGGTTCCGGCGTGTCCGGCATGTGGTTCCGGTCTGTCCGGCAGGTGATGCTGTGGTGTCCGGCACGAGGTTCAGTCTGAGAGGCAGTGCCGGCATGCCCCTCACGTGATTCCGGCTTGTCCCCGAAGTGGTGCTGGTGTAGCGGGCAGGTGATTTTGGCGTGTCCGGCAGGTGGTTCAGGCGAGTTGAGCAGGTGGTTGCGACGTGCTCGGCAGGTGCTTCCGGCGTCTCCGGCACGTGTTTCTGGCACATCTGACTGGTGGTTCCGGCATGCCCAAAAGTTGATTCCGGTCTGTCCGGTAGGTGGTTCCGGCGTGCACGGCACGTGGTTCTAGTACGTCTCAGAGGTGGTTGCGTATGCCCAACAGGTGATTCCGGACAGTCCGGACGAGCTTCTGGCACGTCTGAGAGGTGGTTCCAACATGCCCGGCAGGTCATTTCGGAGAGTCGTCCAAGTGGTTCTGGCTTAGCCCGCAGGTGATTTTGGCGTGTCCGGCAGGTGGTTCCGCCGTGCCTGGCAGGTGGTTCAGGCATGGACGTCACGTGGGTCCAGTCTGTCCAGGACGTGTTTCCAGCTTCTCCGGCAGGTGGTTCTGGTACGTCTGAGAGGTGGTTCCGCCATGGCTGGCAGGTGATCCCGGACTGTCCCCCAGGTGGTTCTGGCATAGCCAGCAGTTGATATTGGCCTGTCCGGCAGGTGGTTCCAGCGAGTCGAACAGGTGGCTCCGGCGTGCTCGGCAGGTGGTTCCGGTCTGTCCGGTAGGTGATTCCGGCGTGTCCGGCACGTGCTTCCGGCACGTCTGAGAGGTGGTTCCGGCATGCGCGACAGGTGGTTTCGGAGTGTCCGGCAGGTGGTTCTGGCGTACCCGGCAGGTGATTTTGGCGTGTCTGGCAGGTGTTTCTGGCGAGTCGAGCAGGTGGCTCCGGCATGCTCGGCAGGTGCTTCCGGCGTCTCCGGCACGTGGTTCTGGTGTGTCTGAAAGCTGGTTCCGGCATGTCCGGCAGATGATTCCGGAGTGTCCGCCAAGTGGTTCTGGCATACCCGGCTGGTGATTTGGGCATTTAAGGTAGGTGGTTCCGGCAAGTCGAGCAGGTGGCTCCGGCATGCTCGGCAGGTTGTTCAGACGGGTCTGGCAGGTGTTTTCCGTCTGTTCGGGGTGTGGTTCCAGCATCTCATGCACATGGTTCTGGCACGTCTGAGATGTGGTTCCGGCCGGCCCGACAGGTGTTTCCACAGTGTCCGCCAAGTGGTACTGGCGTAGTTGGCAGGTGATTTTGGCATGACCGGCAGGTGGTTCCAGCAAGCCCGGCAGGTGATTCCGAAGTGTTCCCCAACTGGTTGTGGCGTAGCCGGCAGGTGATTTTTGCGTGTCCGGCAGGTGGTTCTGGCGAGTCGAGCAGGTGGTTCCGGCGTGCTCGGCAGGTGCTTCCGGGGTCATTGGCACGTGGTTCTGGCATATCTGAGAGGTGGTTCCGGCATGCCCGGCAGGTGATTCCGGAGTGTTCGCCAAGTGTTTCCGGCGTAGCCGGCAGGTGATTTTGCATGTCCAGCGGTCGTTCCGGCGGGTCGAGCCGGTGGTTCCGGCGTGTCCGGCAGGTGGTTCCGGTCTGTCCGGCAGGTGGTTCTGTGGTGTCCGGCACGAGGTTCAGTCTGAGAGGCAGTGCCGGCATGCCCCTCACGTGATTCCGGCTTGTCCCCGAAGTGGTGCTGGTGTAGCGGGCAGGTGATTTTGGCGTGTCCGGCAGGTGGTTCAGGCGAGTTGAGCAGGTGGTTGCGACGTGCTCGGCAGGTGCTTCCGGCGTCTCCGGCACGTGTTTCTGGCACATCTGACTGGTGGTTCCGGCATGCCCAAAAGTTGATTCCGGTCTGTCCGGTAGGTGGTTCCGGCGTGCACGGCACGTGGTTCTGGTACGTGTCAGAGGTGGTTGCGTATGCCCAACAGGTGATTCCGGACTGTCCGCCACGTGCTTCTGGCACGTCTGAGAGGTGGTTCCAACATGCCCGGCAGGTCATTTCGGAGAGTCGTCCAAGTGGTTCTGGCGTAGCCCGCGGGTGATTTTGGCGTGTCCGGCAGGTGGTTCCGCCGTGCTCGGCAGGTGGTTCAGGCATGGCCGTCACGTGGTTCCAGTCTGTCCAGGACGTGTTTCCAGCTTCTCCGGCAGGTGGTTCTGGTACGTCTGAGAGGTGGTTCCGCCATGGCTGGCAGGTGATCCCGGACTGTCCCCCAGGTGGTTCTGGCATAGCCAGCAGTTGATATTGGCCTGTCCGGCAGGTGGTTCCAGCGAGTCGAACAGGTGGCTCCGGCGTTCTTGGCAGGTGGTTCCGGTCTGCCCGGTAGGTGTTTCCGGCGTGTCCGGCACGTGCTTCCGGCACGTCTGAGAGGTGGTTCCGGCATGCGCGGCAGGTGATTCCGTAGTGTCCGCCAGGTGGTTCTGGCATACCCGGCAGGTGATTTTGGCGTGTCCGGCAGGTGTTTCTGGCGAGTCGAGCAGGTGGCTCCGGCATGCTCGGCAGGTGCTTCCGGCGTCTCCGGCACTTGGTTCTGGTGTGTCTGAGAGCTGGTTCCGGCATGTCTGGCAGATGATTCCGGAGTGTCCGCCAAGTGGTTCTGGCATACCCAGCAGGTGATTTTGGCGTGTCAGGGAGGTGGTACCGGTGAGTCGAGCAGGTGGTTCCGGCGTGCTCAGCAGCTGGTTCAGGCGGTTCTGGCAGGTGGTATCCGTCTGTTCGGGGTGTGGTTCCAGCATCTCATGAACACGTTTCTGGCACGTCTGAAATCTGGTTCCAGCCGGCCCGACAGGTGTTTCCGCAGTGTCCGCCAAGCGGTTCTGGCGTAGTTGGCAGGTGATTTTGGCATGACTGGCAGGTGGTTCCAGCAAGCCTGGCAGGTGATTCCAAAGTGTTCACCAACTGGTTGTGGCGTAGCCGGCAGGTGATTTTTGCGTGATCAGCAGGTGGTTCTGGCGAGTCGAGCAGGTGGTTCCGGCGTGCTCGGCTGGTGCTTCCGGGGTCATTGGCACGGGGTTCTGGCATGTCTGAGAGGTGGTTCCTGCATGCCCGGCAAGTGATTCCGGAGTGTTCGCCAAGTGGTTCTGGCATAGTCGGCAGGTGATTTTGGCATGTCCGGCAGGTGGTTCAGGCGAGTTGAGCAGGTGGTTCCAACGTGCTTGGCAGGTGCTTCCGGCGTCTCCGGCACGTGTTTCTGGCACATCTGACAGGTGGTTCCGGCATGCCCGAAAGGTGATTCCGGTCTGTCCGGTTGGTGGTTCCAGCCTGCACGGCATGTGGTTCTGGTCCGTCTCAGAGGTGGTTGCGCATGCCCAACAGGTGATTTCGGACTGTCCGCCACATGGTTCTGGCACGTCTGAGAGGTGGTTCCGGCATGCCCGGCAGGTCATCCCAGAGAGTCCTCCAAGTGGTTCTGGCATAACACGCAGGTGATTTTGGCGTGTCTGGCAGGTTGTTCCGTTGTGCTTGGCAGGTGGTTCAGGCTTGGCCGGCAGGTGGTTCCAGACTGTCCGGGACGTGTTTCCAGCTTCTCCGGCAGGTGGTTCTGGTACGTCTGAGAGGTGGTTCCGCCATGGCTGGCAGGTGATTCCGGACCGTCCCCCAGGTGGTTCTGGCATAGCCAGCAGTTGATATTGGCCTGTCCGGCAGGTGGTTCCAGCGAGTCGAACAGGTGGCTCCGGCGTGCTCGGCAGGTGGTTCCGGTCTGTCCGGTAGGTGATTCCGGCGTGTCCGGCACGTGCTTCCGGCACGTCTTAGAGGTGGTTCCGGCATGCGCGACAGGTGGTTTCGGAGTGTCCGCCAGGTGGTTCTGGCGTACCCGGCAGGTGATTTTGGCGTGTCCGGCAGGTGTTTCTGGCGAGTCGAGCAGGTGGCTCCGGCATGCTCGGCAGGTGCTTCCGGCGTCTCCGGCACGTGGTTCTGGTGTGTCTGAGAGCTGGTTCCGGCATGTCCGGCAGATGATTCCGGAGTGTCCGCCAAGTGGTTCTGGCATACCCGGCTGGTGATTTGGGCATGTCAGGTAGGTGGTTCCGGCGAGTCGAGCAGGTGGCTCCGGCGTGCTCGGCAGGTTGTTCAGACGGGTCTGGCAGGTGTTTTCCGTCTGTTCGGGGTGTGGTTCCAGCATCTCATGCACATGGTTCTGGCACGTCTGAGATGTGGTTCCGGCCGGCCCGACAGGTGTTTCCACAGTGTCCGCCAAGTGGTACTGGCGTAGTTGGCAGGTGATTTTGGCATGACCGGCAGGTGGTTCCAGCAAGCCCGGCAGGTGATTCCGAAGTGTTCCCCAACTGGTTGTGGCGTAGCCGGCAGGTGATTTTTGCGTGTCCGGCAGGTGGTTCTGGCGAGTCGAGCAGGTGGTTCCGGCGTGCTCGGCAGGTGCTTCCGGGGTCATTGGCACGTGGTTCTGGCATATCTGAGAGGTGGTTCCGGCATGCCCGGCAGGTGATTCCGGAGTCTTCGCCAAGTGTTTCCGGCGTAGCCGGCAGGTGATTTTGCATGTCCAGCGGTCGTTCCGGCGGGTCGAGCCGGTGGTTCCGGCGTGTCCGGCAGGTGGTTCTGGTCTGTCCGGCAGGTGGTTCTGTGGTGTCCGGCACGAGGTTCAGTCTGAGAGGCTGTGCCGGCATGCCCCTCACGTGATTCCGGCTTGTCCCCGAAGTGGTGCTGTTGTAGAGGGCAGGTGATTTTGGCGTGTCCGGCAGGTGGTTCAGGCGAGTTGAGCAGGTGGTTGCGACGTGCTCGGCAGGTGCTTCCGGCGTCTCCGGCACGTGTTTCTGGCACATCTGACTGGTGGTTCCGGCATGCCCAAAAGTTGATTCCGGTCTGTCCGGTAGGTGGTTCCGGCGTGCACGGCACGTGGTTCTGGTACGTGTCAGAGGTGGTTGCGTATGCCCAACAGGTGATTCCGGACTGTCCGCCACGTGCTTCTGGCACGTCTGAGAGGTGGTTCCAACATGCCCGGCAGGTCATTTCGGAGAGTCGTCCAAGTGGTTCCGGCGTAGCCCGCAGGTGATTTTGGCGTGTCCGGCAGGTGGTTCCGCCTTGCTCGGCAGGTGGTTCAGGCATGGCCGTCACGTGGTTCCAGTCTGTCCAGGACGTGTTTCCAGCTTCTCCGGCAGGTGGTTCTGGTACGTCTGAGAGGTGGTTCTGCCATGGCTGGCAGGTGATCCCGGACTGTCCCCCAGGTGGTTCTGGCATAGCCAGCAGTTGATATTGGCCTGTCCGGCAGGTGGTTCCAGCGAGTCGAACAGGTGGCTCCGGCGTTCTTGGCAGGTGGTTCCGGTCTGTCCGGTAGGTGTTTCCGGCGTGTCCGGCACGTGCTTCCGGCACGTCTGAGAGGTGGTTCCGGCATGCGCGGCGGGTGATTCCGTAGTGTCCTCCAGGTGGTTCTGGCATACCCGGCAGGTGATTTTGGCGTGTCCGGCAGGTGTTTCTGGCGAGTCGAGCAGGTGGCTCCGGCATGCTCGGCAGGTGCTTCTGGCGTCTCCGGCACGTGGTTCTGGTGTGTCTGAGAGCTGGTTCCGGCATGTCCGGCAGATGATTCCGGAGTGTCCGCCAAGTGGTTCTGGCATACCCAGCAGGTGATTTTGGCGTGTCAGGGAGGTGGTAACGGTGAGTCGAGCAGGTGTTTCGGGCGTGCTCAGCAGGTGGTTCAGGCGGTTCTGGCAGGTGGTATCCGTCTGTTCGGGGTGTGGTTCCAGCATCTCATGAACACGTTTCTGGCACGTCTGAAATCTGGTTCCAGCCGGCCCGACAGGTGTTTCCGCAGTGTCCGCCAAGCGGTTCTGGCGTAGTTGGCAGGTGATTTTGGCATGACTGGCAGGTGGTTCCAGCAAGCCTGGCAGGTGATTCCAAAGTGTTCACCAACTGGTTGTGGCGTAGCCGGCAGGTGATTTTTGCGTGATCGGCAGGTGGTTCTGGCGAGTCGAGCAGGTGGTTCCGGCGTGCTCGGCTGGTGCTTCCGGGGTCATTGGCACGGGGTTCTGGCATGTCTGAGCGGTGGTTCCTGCATGCCCGGCAAGTGATTCCGGAGTGTTCGCCAAGTGGTTCTGGCATAGTCGTCAGGTGATTTTGGCATGTCCGGCAGGTGGTTCAGGCGAGTTGAGCAGGTGGTTCCAACGTGCTTGGCAGGTGCTTCCGGCGTCTCCGGCACGTGTTTCTGGCACATCTGACAGGTGGTTCCGGCATGCCCGAAAGGTGATTCCGGTCTGTCCGGTAGGTGGTTCCAGCCTGCACGGCATGTGGTTCTGGTACGTCTCAGAGGTGGTTGCGCATGCCCAACAGGTGATTCCGGACTGTCCGCCACATGGTTCTGGCACGTCTGAGAGGTGGTTCCGGCATGCCCGGCAGGTCATCCCAGAGAGTCCTCCAAGTGGTTCTGGCATAACACGCAGGTGATTTTGGCGTGTCTGGCAGGTTGTTCCGTTGTGCTTGGCAGGTGGTTCAGGCTTGGCCGGCAGGTGGTTCCAGACTGTCCAGGACGTGTTTCCAGCTTCTCCGGCAGGTGGTTCTGGTACGTCTGAGAGGTGGTTCCGCCATGGCTGGCAGGTGATTCCGGACCGTCCCCCAGGTGGTTCTGGCATAGCCAGCAGTTGATATTGGCCTGTCCGGCAGGTGGTTCCAGCGAGTCGTACAGGTGGCTCCGGTGAGCTCGGCAGGTGGTTCCGGTCTGTCCGGTAGGTGATTCCGGCGTGTCCGGCACGTGCTTCCGGCACGTCTGAGAGGTGGTTCCGGCATGCGCGACAGGTGGTTTCGGAGTGTCCGCCAGGTGGTTCTGGCGTACCCGGCAGGTGATTTTGGCGTGTCCGGCAGGTGTTTCTGGCGAGTCGAGCAGGTGGCTCCGGCATGCTCGGCAGGTGCTTCCGGCGTCTCCGGCACGTGGTTCTGGTGTGTCTGAGAGCTGGTTCCGGCATGTCCGGCAGATGATTCCGGAGTGTCCGCCAAGTGGTTCTGGCATACCCGGCTGGTGATTTTGGCATGTCAGGTAGGTGGTTCCGGCGAGTCGAGCAGGTGGCTCTGGCGTGCTCGGCAGGTTGTTCAGACGGGTCTGGCAGGTGTTTTCCGTCTGTTCGGGGTGTGGTTCCAGCATCTCATGCACATGGTTCTGGCACGTCTGAGATGTGGTTCCGGCCGGCCCGACAGGTGTTTCCACAGTGTCCGCCAAGTGGTACTGGCGTAGTTGGCAGGTGATTTTGGCATGACCGGCAGGTGGTTCCAGCAAGCCCGGCAGGTGATTCCGAAGTGTTCCCCAACTGGTTGTGGCGTAGCCGGCAGGTGATTTTTGCGTGTCCGGCAGGTGGTTCTGGCGAGTCGAGCAGGTGGTTCCGGCGTGCTCGGCAGGTGCTTCCGGGGTCATTGGCACGTGGTTCTGGCATATCTGAGAGGTGGTTCCGGCATGCCCGGCAGGTGATTCCGCAGTGTTCGCCAAGTGTTTCCGGCGTAGCCGGCAGGTGATTTTGCATGTCCAGCGGTCGTTCCGGCGGGTCGAGCCGGTGGTTCCGGCGTGTCCGGCATGTGGTTCCGGTCTGTCCGGCAGGTGATTCTGTGGTGTCCGGCACGAGGTTCAGTCTGAGAGGCTGTGCCAGCATGCCCCTCACGTGATTCCGGCTTGTCCCCGAAGTGGTGCTGGTGTAGCGGGCAGGTGATTTTGGCGTGTCCGGCAGGTGGTTCAGGCGAGTTGAGCAGGTGGTTGCGACGTGCTCGGCAGGTGCTTCCGGCGTCTCCGGCACGTGTTTCTGGCACATCTGACTGGTGGTTCCGGCATGCCCAAAAGTTGATTCCGGTCTGTCCGGTAGGTGGTTCCGGCGTGCACGGCACGTGGTTCTGGTACGTCTCAGAGGTGGTTGCGTATGCCCAACAGGTGATTCCGGACTTTCCGCCACGAGCTTCTGGCACGTCTGAGAGGTGGTTCCAAGATGCCCGGCAGGTCATTTCGGAGAGTCGTCCAAGTGGTTCTGGCTTAGCCCGCAGGTGATTTTGGCGTGTCCGGCAGGTGGTTCCGCCGTGCCTGGCAGGTGGTTCAGGCATGGACGTCACGCGGGTCCAGTCTGTCCAGGACGTGTTTCCAGCTTCTCCGGCAGGTGGTTCTGGTACGTCTGAGAGGTGGTTCCGCCATGGCTGGCAGGTGATCCCGGACTGTCCCCCAGGTGGTTCTGGCATAGCCAGCAGTTGATATTGGCCTGTCCGGCAGGTGGTTCCAGCGAGTCGAACAGGTGGCTCCGGCGTTCTTGGCAGGTGTTTCCGGTCTGTCCGGTAGGTGTTTCCGGCGTGTCCGGCACGTGCTTCCGGCACGTCTGCGAGGTGGTTCCGGCATGCGCGGCAGATGATTCCGTAGTGTCCGCCAGGTGGTTCTGGCATACCCGGCAGGTGATTTTGGCGTGTCCGGCAGGTGTTTCTGGCGAGTCGAGCAGGTGGCTCCGGCATGCTCGGCAGGTGCTTCCGGCGTCTCCGGCACTTGGTTCTGGTGTGTCTGAGAGCTGGTTCCGGCATGTCCGGCAGATGATTCCGGAGTGTCCGCCAAGTGGTTCTGGCATACCCAGCAGGTGATTTTGGCGTGTCAGGGAGGTGGTACCGGTGAGTCGAGCAGGTGGTTCCGGCGTGCTCAGCAGGTGGTTCAGGCGGTTCTGGCAGGTGGTATCCGTCTGTTCGGGGTGTGGTTCCAGCATCTCATGAACACGTTCCTGGCACGTCTGAGATGTGGTTCCAGCCGGCCCGACAGGTGTTTCCGCAGTGTCCGCCAAGCGGTTCTGGCATAGTTGGCAGGTGATTTTGGCATGACTGGCAGGTGGTTCCAGCAAGCCTGGCAGGTGATTCCAAAGTGTTCACCAACTGGTTGTGGCGTAGCCGGCAGGTGATTTTTGCGTGATCGGCAGGTGGTTCTGGCGAGTCGAGCAGGTGGTTCCGGCGTGCTCGGCTGGTGCTTCTGGGGTCATTGGCACGGGGTTCTGGCATGTCTGAGAGGTGGTTCCTGCATGCCCGGCAAGTGATTCGGGAGTGTTCGCCAAGTGGTTCTGGCATAGTCGGCAGGTGATTTTGGCATGTCCGGCAGGTGGTTCAGGCGAGGTGAGTAGGTGGTTCCAACGTGCTTGGCAGGTGCTTCCGGCGTCTCCGGCACTTGGTTCTGGTGTGTCTGAGAGCTGGTTCCGGCATGTCCGGCAGATGATTCCGGTGTGTCCGCCAAGTGGTTCTGGCATACCCGGCTGGTGATTTGGGCATGTCAGGTAGGTGGTTCCAGCGAGTCGAGCAGGTGGCTCCGGCGTGCTCGGCAGGTTGTTCAGACGGGTCTGGCAGGTGTTTTCCTTCTGTTCGGGGTGTGGTTCCAGCATCTCATGCACATGGTGCTGGCACGTCTGAGATGTGGTTCCGGCCGGCCCGACAGGTGTTTCCACAGTGTCCGCCAAGTGGTACTGGCGTAGTTGGCAGGTGATTTTGGCATGACCGGCAGGTGGTTCCAGCAAGCCCGGCAGGTGATTCCGAAGTGTTCCCCAACTGGTTGTGGCGTAGCCGGCAGGTGATTTTTGAGTGTCCGGCAGGTGGTTCTGGCGAGTCGAGCAGGTGCTTCCGGCGTGCTCGGCTGGTGCTTCCGGGGTCATTGGCACGGGGTTCTGGCATGTCTGAGAGGTGGTTCCTGCATGCCAGGCAAGTGATTCCGGAGTGTTCGCCAAGTGGTTCTGGCATAGTCGGCAGGTGATTTTGGCATGTCCGGCAGGTGGTTCAGGCGAGTTGAGCAGGTGGTTCCAACGTGCTTGGCAGGTGCTTCCGGCGTCTCCGGCACGTGTTTCTGGCACATCTGACAGGTGGTTCCGGCATGCCCGAAAGGTGATTCCGGTCTGTCCGGTTGGTGGTTCCAGCCTGCACGGCATGTGGTTCTGGTACGTCTCAGAGGTGGTTGCGCATGCCCAACAGGTGATTCCGGACTGTCCGCCACATGGTTCTGGCACGTCTGAGAGGTGGTTCCGGCATGCCCGGCAGGTCATCCCAGAGAGTCCTCCAAGTGGTTCTGGCATAACACGCAGGTGATTTTGGTGTGTCTGGCAGGTTGTTCCGTTGTGCTTGGCAGGTGGTTCAGGCTTGGCCGGCAGGTGGTTCCAGACTGTCCGGGACGTGTTTCCAGCTTCTCCGGCAGGTGGTTCTGGTACGTCTGAGAGGTGGTTCCGCCATGGCTGGCAGGTGAATCCGGACCGTCCCCCAGGTGGTTCTGGCATAGCCAGCAGTTGATATTGGCCTGTCCGGCAGGTGGTTCCAGCGAGTCGAACAGGTGGCTCCGGCGTGCTCGGCAGGTGGTTCCGGTCTGTCCGGTAGGTGATTCCGGCGTGTCCGGCACGTGCTTCCGGCACGTCTTAGAGGTGGTTCCGGCATGCACGACAGGTGGTTTAGGAGTGTCCGCCAGGTGGTTCTGGCGTACCCGGCAGGTGATTTTGGCGTGTCCGGCAGGTGTTTCTGGCGAGTCGAGCAGGTGGCTCCGGCATGCTCGGCAGGTGCTTCCGGCGTCTCCGGCACGTGGTTCTGGTGTGTCTGAGAGCTGGTTCCGGCATGTCCGGCAGATGATTCCGGAGTGTCCGCCAAGTGGTTCTGGCATACCCGGCTGGTGATTTTGGCATGTCAGGTAGGTGGTTCCGGCGAGTCGAGCAGGTGGCTCCGGCGTGCTCGGCAGGTTGTTCAGACGGGTCTGGCAGGTGTTTTCCGTCTGTTCGGGGTGTGGTTCCAGCATCTCATGCACATGGTTCTGGCACGTCTGAGATGTGGTTCCGGCCGGCCCGACAGGTGTTTCCACAGTGTCCGCCAAGTGGTACTGGCGTAGTTGGCAGGTGATTTTGGCATGACCGGCAGGTGGTTCCAGCAAGCCCGGCAGGTGATTCCGAAGTGTTCCCCAACTGGTTGTGGCGTAGCCGGCAGGTGATTTTTGCGTGTCCGGCAGGTGGTTCTGGCGAGTCGAGCAGGTGGTTCCGGCGTGCTCGGCAGGTGCTTCCGGGGTCATTGGCACGTGGTTCTGGCATATCTGAGAGGTGGTTCCGGCATGCCCGGCAGGTGATTCCGGAGTGTTCGCCAAGTGTTTCCGGCGTAGCCGGCAGGTGATTTTGCATGTCCAGCGGTCGTTCCGGCTGGTCGAGCCGGTGGTTCCGGCGTGTCCGGCAGGTGGTTCCGGTCTGTCCGGCAGGTGGTTCTGTGGTGTCCGGCACAAGGTTCAGTCTGAGAGGCTGTGCCGGCATGCCCCTCACGTGATTCCGGCTTGTCCCCGAAGTGGTGCTGGTGTAGCGGGCAGGTGATTTTGGCGTGTCCGGCAGGTGGTTCAGGCGAGTTGAGCAGGTGGTTGCGACGTGCTCGGCAGGTGCTTCCGGCGTCTCCGGCACGTGTTTCTGGCACATCTGACTGGTGGTTCCGGCATGCCCAAAAGTTGATTCCGGTCTGTCCGGTAGGTGGTTCCGGCGTGCACGGCACGTGGTTCTGGTACGTGTCAGAGGTGGTTGCGTATGCCCAACAGGTGATTCCGGACTGTCCGCCACGTGCTTCTGGCACGTCTGAGAGGTGGTTCCAACATGCCCGGCAGGTCATTTCGGAGAGTCGTCCAAGTGGTTCTGGCGTAGCCCGCGGGTGATTTTGGCGTGTCCGGCAGGTGGTTCCGCCGTGCTCGGCAGGTGGTTCAGGCATGGCCGTCACGTGGTTCCAGTCTGTCCAGGACGTGTTTCCAGCTTCTCCGGCAGGTGGTTCTGGTACGTCTGAGAGGTGGTTCCGCCATGGCTGGCAGGTGATCCCGGACTGTCCCCCAGGTGGTTCTGGCATAGCCAGCAGTTGATATTGGCCTGTCCGGCAGGTGGTTCCAGCGAGTCGAACAGGTGGCTCCGGCGTTCTTGGCAGGTGGTTCCGGTCTGTCCGGTAGGTGTTTCCGGCGTGTCCGGCACGTGCTTCCGGCACGTCTGAGAGGTGGTTCCGGCATGCGTGGCAGGTGATTCCGTAGTGTCCGCCAGGTGGTTCTGGCATACCCGGCAGGTGATTTTGGCGTGTCCGGCAGGTGTTTCTGGCGAGTCGAGCAGGTGGCTCCGGCATGCTCGGCAGGTGCTTCCGGCGTCTCCGGCACTTGGTTCTGGTGTGTCTGAGAGCTGGTTCCGGCATGTCCGGCAGATGATTCCGGAGTGTCCGCCAAGTGGTTCTGGCATACCCAGCAGGTGATTTTGGCGTGTCAGGGAGGTGGTACCGGTGAGTCGAGCAGGTGGTTCCGGCGTGCTCAGCAGGTGGTTCAGGCGGTTCTGGCAGGTGGTATCCGTCTGTTCGGGGTGTGGTTCCAGCATCTCATGAACACGTTTCTGGCACGTCTGAGATGTGGTTCCAGCCGGCCCGACAGGTGTTTCCGCAGTGTCCGCCAAGCGGTTCTGGCGTAGTTGGCAGGTGATTTTGGCATGACTGGCAGGTGGTTCCAGCAAGCCTGGCAGGTGATTCCAAAGTGTTCACCAACTGGTTGTGGCGTAGCCGGCAGGTGATTTTTGCGTGATCGGCAGGTGGTTCTGGCGAGTCGAGCAGGTGGTTCCGGCGTGCTCGGCTGGTGCTTCCGGGGTCATTGGCACGGGGTTCTGGCATGTCTGAGAGGTGGTTCCTGCATGCCCGGCAAGTGATTCCGGAGTGTTCGCCAAGTGGTTCTGGCATAGTCGGCAGGTGATTTTGGCATGTCCGGCAGGTGGTTCAGGCGAGTTGAGCAGGTGGTTCCAACGTGCTTGGCAGGTGCTTCCGGCGTCTCCGGCACGTGTTTCTGGCACATCTGACAGGTGGTTCCGGCATTCCCAAAAGGTGATTCCGGTCTGTCCGGTAGGTGGTTCCAGCCTGCACGGCATGTGGTTCTGGTACGTCTCAGAGGTGGTTGCGCATGCCCAACAGGTGATTCCGGACTGTCCGCCACATGGTTCTGGCACGTCTGAGAGGTGGTTCCGGCATGCCCGGCAGGTCATCCCAGAGAGTCCTCCAAGTGGTTCTGGCATAACACGCAGGTGATTTTGGCGTGTCTGGCATGTTGTTCCGTTGTGCTTGGCAGGTGGTTCAGGCTTGGCCGGCAGGTGGTTCCAGACTGTCCAGGACGTGTTTCCAGCTTCTCCGGCAGGTGGTTCTGGTACGTCTGAGAGGTGGTTCCGCCATGGCTGGCAGGTGATTCCGGACCGTCCCCCAGGTGGTTCTGGCATAGCCAGCAGTTGATATTGGCCTGTCCGGCAGGTGGTTCCAGCGAGTCGAACAGGTGGCTCCGGCGTGCTCGGCAGGTGGTTCCGGTCTGTCCGGTAGGTGATTCCGGCGTGTCCGGCACGTGCTTCTGGCACGTCTGAGAGGTGGTTCCGGCATGCGCGACAGGTGGTTTCGGAGTGTCCGCCAGGTGGTTCTGGCGTACCCGGCAGGTGATTTTGGCGTGTCCGGCAGGTGTTTCTGGCGAGTCGAGCAGGTGGCTCCAGCATGCTCGGCAGGTGCTTCCGGCGTCTCCGGCACGTGGTTGTGGTGTGTCTGAGAGCTGGTTCCGGCATGTCCGGCAGATGATTCCGGAGTGTCCGCCAAGTGGTTCTGGCATACCCGGCTGGTGATTTTGGCATGTCAGGTAGGTGGTTCCGGCGAGTCGAGCAGGTGGCTCCGGCGTGCTCGGCAGGTTGTTCAGACGGGTCTGGCAGGTGTTTTCCGTCTGTTCGGGGTGTGGTTCCAGCATCTCATGCACATGGTTCTGGCACGTCTGAGATGTGGTTCCGGCCGGCCCGACAGGTGTTTCCACAGTGTCCGCCAAGTGGTACTGGCGTAGTTGGCAGGTGATTTTGGCATGACCGGCAGGTGGTTCCAGCAAGCCCGGCAGGTGATTCCGAAGTGTTCCCCAACTGGTTGTGGCGTAGCCGGCAGGTGATTTTTGCGTGTCCGGCAGGTGGTTCTGGCGAGTCGAGCAGGTGGTTCCGGCGTGCTCGGCAGGTGCTTCCGGGGTCATTGGCACGTGGTTCTGGCATATCTGAGAGGTGGTTCCGGCATGCCCGGCAGGTGATTCCGGAGTGTTCGCCAAGTGTTTCCGGCGTAGCCGGCAGGTGATTTTGCATGTCCAGCGGTCGTTCCGGCGGGTCGAGCCGGTGGTTCCGGCGTGTCCGGCAGGTGGTTCCGGTCTGTCCGGCAGGTGGTTCTGTGGTGTCCGGCACGAGGTTCAGTCTGAGAGGCTGTGCCGGCATGCCCCTCACGTGATTCCGGCTTGTCCCTTAAGTGGTGCTGGTGTAGCGGGCAGGTGATTTTGGCGTGTCCGGCAGGTGGTTCAGGCGAGTTGAGCAGGTGGTTGCGACGTGCTCGGCAGGTGCTTCCGGCGTCTCCGGCACGTGTTTCTGGCACATCTGACTGGTGGTTCCGGCATGCCCAAAAGTTGATTCCGGTCTGTCCGGTAGGTGGTTCCGGCGTGCACGGCACGTGGTTCTGGTACGTGTCAGAGGTGGTTGCGTATGCCCAACAGGTGATTCCGGACTGTCCGCCACGTGCTTCTGGCACGTCTGAGAGGTGGTTCCAACATGCCCGGCAGGTCATTTCGGAGAGTCGTCCAAGTGGTTCTGGCGTAGCCCGCAGGTTATTTTGGCGTGTCCGGCAGGTGGTTCCGCCGTGCTCGGCAGGTGGTTCAGGCATGGCCGTCACGTGGTTCCAGTCTGTCCAGGACGTGTTTCCAGCTTCTCCGGCAGGTGGTCCTGGTACGTCTGAGAGGTGGTTCCGCCATGGCTGGCAGGTGATCCCGGACTGTCCCCCAGGTGGTTCTGGCATAGCCAGCAGTTGATATTGGCCTGTCCGGCAGGTGGTTCCAGCGAGTCGAACAGGTGGCTCCGGCGTTCTTGGCAGGTGGTTCCGGTCTGTCCGGTAGGTGTTTCCATGTGTCTGGCACGTGCTTCCGGCACGTCTGAGATGTGGTTCCGGCATGCGTGGCAGGTGATTCCGTAGTGTCCGCCAGGTGGTTCTGACATACACGGCAGGTGATTTTGGCGTGTCCGGCAGGTGTTTCTGGCGAGTCGAGCAGGTGGCTCCGGCATTCTCGGCAGGTGCTTCCGGCGTCTCCGGCACTTGGTTCTGGTGTGTCTGAGAGCTGGTTCCGGCATGTCCGGCAGATGATTCCGGAGTGTCCGCCAAGTGGTTCTGGCATACCCAGCAGGTGATTTTGGCGTGTCAGGGAGGTGGTACCGGTGAGTCGAGCAGGTGGTTCCGGCGTGCTCAGCAGGTGGTTCAGGCGGTTCTGGCAGGTGGTATCCGTCTGTTCGGGGTGTGGTTCCAGCATCTCATGAACACGTTTCTGGCACGTCTGAGATGTGGTTCCAGCCGGCCCGACAGGTGTTTCCGCAGTGTCCGCCAAGCGGTTCTGGCGTAGTTGGCAGGTGATTTTGGCATGACTGGCAGGTGGTTCCAGCAAGCCTGGCAGGTGATTCCAAAGTGTTCACCAACTGGTTGTGGCGTAGCCGGCAGGTGATTTTTGCGCGATCGGCAGGTGGTTCTGGCGAGTCGAGCAGGTGGTTCCGGCGTGCTCGGCTGGTGCTTCCGGGGTCATTGGCACGGGCTTCTGGCATGTCTGAGAGGTGGTTCCTGCATGCCCGGCAAGTGATTCCGGAGTGTTCGCCAAGTGGTTCTGGCATAGTCGGCAGGTGATTTTGGCATGTCCGGCAGGTGGTTCAGGCGAGTTGAGCAGGTGGTTCCAACGTGCTTGGCAGGTGCTTCCGGCGTCTCCGGCACGTGTTTCTGGCACATCTGACAGGTGGTTCCGGCATGCCCGAAAGGTGATTCCGGTCTGTCCGGTAGGTGGTTCCAGCCTGCACGGCATGTGGTTCTGGTACGTCTCAGAGGTGGTTGCGCATGCCCAACAGGTGATTCCGGACTGTCCGCCACATGGTTCTGGCACGTCTGAGAGGTGGTTCCGGCATGCCCGGCAGGTCATCCCAGAGAGTCCTCCAAGTGGTTCTGGCATAACACGCAGGTGATTTTGGCGTGTCTGGCAGGTTGTTCCGTTGTGCTTGGCAGGTGGTTCAGGCTTGGCCGGCAGGTGGTTCCAGACTGTCCAGGACGTGTTTCCAGCTTCTCCGGCAGGTGGTTCTGGTACGTCTGAGAGGTGGTTCCGCCATGGCTGGCAGGTGATTCCGGACCGTCCCCCAGGTGGTTCTGGCATAGCCAGCAGTTGATATTGGCCTGTCCGGCAGGTGGTTCCAGCGAGTCGAACAGGTGGCTCCGGCGTGCTAGGCAGGTGGTTCCGGTCTGTCCGGTAGGTGATTCCGGCGTGTCCGGCACGTGCTTCCGGCACGTCTGAGAGGTGGTTCCGGCATGCGCGACAGGTGATTTCGGAGTGTCCGCCAGGTGGTTGTGGCGTACCCGGCAGGTGATTTTGGCGTGTCCGGCAGGTGTTTCTGGCGAGTCGAGCAGGTGGCTCCGGCATTCTCGGCAGGTGCTTCTGGCGTCTCCGGCACGTGGTTCTGGTGTGTCTGAGAGCTGGTTCCGGCATATCCGGCAGATGATTCCGGAGGGTCCGCCAAGTGGTTCTGGCATACCCGGCTGGTGATTTGGGCATGTCAGGTAGGTGGTTCCGGCGAGTCGAGCAGGTGGCTCCGCCGTGATCGGCAGGTTGTTCAGACGGGTCTGGCAGGTGTTTTCCGTCTGTTCGGGGTGTGGTTCCAGCATCTCATGCACATGGTTCTGGCACGTCTGAGATGTGGTTCCGGCCGGCCCGACAGGTGTTTCCACAGTGTCCGCCAAGTGGTACTGGCGTAGTTGGCAGGTTTTTTTGGCATGACCGGCAGGTGGTTCCAGCAAGCCCGGCAGGTGATTCCGAAGTGTTCCCCAACTGGTTGTGGCGTAGCCGGCAGGTGATTTTTGCGTGTCCGGCAGGTGGTTCTGGCGAGTCGAGCAGGGGTTCCGGCGTGCTCGGCTGGTGCTTCCGGGGTCATTGGCACGGGGTTCTGGCATGTCTGAGAGGTGGTTCCTGCATGCCCGGCAAGTGATTCCGGAGTGTTCGCCAAGTGGTTCTGGCATAGTCGGCAGGTGATTTTGGCATGTCCGGCAGGTGGTTCAGGCGAGTTGAGCAGGTGGTTCCAACGTGCTTGGCAGGTGCTTCCGGCGTCTCCGGCACGTGTTTCTGGCACATCTGACAGGTGGTTCCGGCATGCCCGAAAGGTGATTCCGGTCTGTCCGGTAGGTGGTTCCAGCCTGCACGGCATGTGGTTCTGGTACGTCTCAGAGGTGGTTGCGCATGCCCAACAGGTGATTCCGGACTGTCCGCCACATGGTTCTGGCACGTCTGAGAGGTGGTTCCGGCATGCCCGGCAGGTCATCCCAGAGAGTCCTCCAAGTGGTTCTGGCATAACACGCAGGTGATTTTGGCGTGTCTGGCAGGTTGTTCCGTTGTGCTTGGCAGGTGGTTCAGGCTTGGCCGGCAGGTGGTTCCAGACTGTCCAGGACGTGTTTCCAGCTTCTCCGGCAGGTGGTTCTGGTACGTCTGAGAGGTGGTTCCGCCATGGCTGGCAGGTGATTCCGGACCGTCCCCCAGGTGGTTCTGGCATAGCCAGCAGTTAATATTGGCATGTCCGGCAGGTGGTTCCAGCGAGTCGAACAGGTGGCTCCGGCGTGCTCGGCAGGTGGTTCCGGTCTGTGCGGTAGTTGATTCCGGCGTGTCCGGCACGTGCTTCCGGCACGTCTGAGAGGTGGTTCCGGCATGCGCTACAGGTGATTTCGGAGTGTCCGCCAGGTGGTTCTGGCGTACCCGGCAGGTGATTTTGGAGTGTCCGGCAGGTGTTTCTGGCGAGTCGAGCATGTGGCTCCGGCATGCTCGGCAGGTGCTTCCGGCGTCTCCGGCACGTGGTTCTGGTGTGTCTGAGAGCTGGTTCCGGCATGTCAGGCAGATGATTCCGTAGTGTCCGCCAAGTGGTTCTGGCATACCCGGCTGGTGATTTGGCCATGTCAGGTAGGTGGTTCCGGCGAGTCGAGCAGGTGGTTCCGGTCTGTCCGGCAGGTGGTTCTGTGGTGTCCGGCACGAGGTTCAGTCTGAGAGGCTGTGCCGGCATGCCCCTCACGTGATTCCGGCTTGTCCCCGAAGTGGTGCTGGTGTAGCGGGCAGGTGATTGTGGCGTGTCCGTCAGGTGGTTCACGCGAGTTGAGCAGGTGGTTGCGACGTGCTCGGCAGGTGCTTCCGGCGTCTCCGGCACGTGTTTCTGGCACATCTGACTGGTGGTTCCGGCATGCCCAAAAGTGGATTCCGGTCTGTCCGGTAGGTGGTTCTGGCGTGCACGGAACGTGGTTCTGGTACGTCTCAGAGGTGGTTGCGTATGCCCAACAGGTGATTCCGGACTGTCCGCCACGTGCTTCTGGCACGTCTGAGAGGTGGTTCCAACATGCCCGGCAGGTCATTTCGGAGAGTCGTCCAAGTGGTTCTGGCGTAGCCCACAGGTGATTTTGGCGTGTCCGGCAGGTGGTTCCGCCGTGCTCGGCAGGTGGTTCAGGCATGGCCGTCACGTGGTTCCAGTCTGTCCAGGACGTGTTTCCAGCTTCTCCGGCAGGTGGTTCTGGTGATTCTGACAGGTGGTTCTGCAATGGCTGGCAGGTGATCCCGGACTGTAGCCCAGGTGGTTCTGGCATAGCCAGCAGTTAATATTGGCATGTCCGGCAGGTGGTTCCAGCGAGTCGAACAGGTGGCTCCGGCGTTCTTGGCAGGTGGTTCCGGTCTGTCCGGTAGGTGATTCCGGCATGTCCGGCACGTGATTCCGGCACGTCTGAGAGGTGGTTCCGGCATGCGCGACAGGTGGTTTCGGAGTATCCGCCAGGTGGTTCTGGCGTACCCGGCAGGTGATTTTGGCGTGTCCGGCAGGTGTTTCTGGCGAGTCGAGCAGGTGGCTCCGGCATGCTCGGCAGGTGCTTCCGGCGTCTCCGGAACGTGGTTCTGGTGTGTCTGAGAGCTGGTTCCGGCATGTCCGGCAGATGATTCCGGAGTGTCCGCCAAGTGGTTCTGGCATACCCGGCTGGTAATTTGGGCATGTCAGGTAGGTGGTTCCGGCGAGTCGAGCAGGTGGCTCCGGCGTGCTCGGCACGTTGTTCAGACGGGTCTGGCAGGTGTTTTCCGTCTGTTCGGGGTGTGGTTCCAGCATCTCATGCACATGGTTCTGGCACGTCTGAGATGTGGTTCCGGCCGGCCCGACAGGTGTTTCCACAGTGTCCGCCAAGTGGTACTGGCGTAGTTGGCAGGTGATTTTGGCATGACCGGCAGGTGGTTCCAGCAAGCCCGGCAGGTGATTCCGAAGTGTTCCCCAACTGGTTGTGGCGTAGCCGGCAGGTGATTTTTGCGTGTCCGGCAGGTGGTTCTGGCGAGTCGAGCAGGTGGTTCCGGCGTGCTCGGCAGGTGCTTCCGGGGTCATTGGCACGTGGTTCTGGCATATCTGAGAGGTGGTTCCGGCATGCCCGGCAGGTGATTCCGGAGTGTTCGCCAAGTGTTTCCGGCGTAGCCGGCAGGTGATTTGGCATGTCCAGCGGTCGTTGCGGCGGGTCGAGCCGGTGGTTCCGGCGTGTCCGGCAGGTGGTTCCGGTCTGTCCGGCATGTGGTTCTGTGGTGTCCGGCACGAGGTTCAGTCTGAGAGGCTGTGCCGGCATGCCCCTCACGTGATTCCGGCTTGTCCCCGAAGTGGTGCTGGTGTAGCGGGCAGGTGATTTTGGCGTGTCCGGCAGGTGGTTCAGGCGAGTTGAGCAGGTGGTTGCGACGTGCTCGGCAGGTGCTTCCGGCGTCTCCGGCACGTGTTTCTGACACATCTGACTGGTGGTTCCGGCATGCCCAAAAGTTGATTCCGGTCTGTCCGGTAGGTGGTTCCGGCGTGCACGGCACGTGGTTCTGGTACGTCTCAGAGGTGGTTGCGTATGCCCAACAGGTGATTCCGGACTGTCCGCCACGTGCTTCTGGCACGTCTGAGAGGTGGTTCCAACATGCCCGGCAGGTCATTTCGGAGAGTCGTCCAAGTGGTTCTGGCATAGCCCGCAGGTGATTTTGGCGTGTCCGGCAGGTGGTTCCGCCGTGCTCAGCAGGTGGTTCAGGCATGGCCGTCACGTGGTTCCAGTCTGTCCAGGACGTGTTTCCAGCTTCTCTGGCAGGTGGTTCTGGTACGTCTGAGAGGTGGTTCCGCCATGGCTGGCAGGTGATCCCGGACTGTCCCCCAGGTGGTTCTGGCATAGCCAGCAGTTGATATTGGCCTGTCCGGCAGGTGGTTCCAGCGAGTCGAACAGGTGGCTCCGGCGTTCTTGGCAGGTGGTTCCGGTCTGTCCGGTAGGTGTTTTTGGCGTGTCTGGCACGTCCTTCCGGCACGTCTGAGAGGTGGTTCCGGCATGCGCGGCAGGTGATTCCGTAGTGTCCGCCAGGTGGTTCTGGCATACCCGGCAGGTGATTTTGGCGTGTCCGGCAGGTGTTTCTGGCGAGTCGAGCAGGTGGCTCCGGCATGCTCGGCAGGTGCTTCCGGCGTCTCCGGCACTTGGTTCTGGTGTGTCTGAGAGCTGGTTCCGGCATGTCCGGCAGATGATTCCGGAGTGTCCGCCAAGTGGTTCTGGCATACCCAGCAGGTGATTTTGGCGTGTCAGGGAGGTGGTACCGGTGAGTCGAGCAGGTGGTTCCGGCGTGCTCAGCAGGTGGTTCAGGCGGTTCTGGCAGGTGGTATCCGTCTGTTCGGGGTGTGGTTCCAGCATCTCATGAACACGTTTCTGGCACGTCTGAGATGTGGTTCCAGCCGGCCCGACAGGTGTTTCCGCAGTGTCCGCCAAGCGGTTCTGGCGTAGTTGGCAGGTGATTTTGGCATGACTGGCAGGTGGTTCCAGCAAGCCTGGCAGGTGATTCGAAAGTGTTCACCAACTGGTTGTGGCGTAGCCGGCAGGTGATTTTTGCGCGATCGGCAGGTGGTTCTGGCGAGTCGAGCAGGTGGTTCCGGCGTGCTCGGCTGGTGCTTCCGGGGTCATTGGCACGGGGTTCTGGCATGTCTGAGAGGTGGTTCCTGCATGCCCGGCAAGTGATTCCGGAGTGTTCGCCAAGTGGTTCTGGCATAGTCGGCAGGTGATTTTGGCATGTCCGGCAGGTGGTTCAGGCGAGTTGAGCAGGTGGTTCCAACGTGCTTGGCAGGTGCTTCCGGCGTCTCCGGCACGTGTTTCTGGCACATCTGACAGGTGGTTCCGGCATGCCCGAAAGGTGATTCCGGTCTGTCCGGTAGGTGGTTCCAGCCTGCACGGCATGTGGTTCTGATAGGTCTCAGAGGTGGTTGCGCATGCCCAACAGGTGATTCCGGACTGTCCGCCACATGGTTCTGGCACGTCTGAGAGGTGGTTCCGGCATGCCCGGCAGGTCATCCCAGAGAGTCCTCCAAGTGGTTCTGGCATAACACGCAGGTGATTTTGGCGTGTCTGGCATGTTGTTCCGTTGTGCTTGGCAGGTGGTTCAGGCTTGGCCGGCAGGTGGTTCCAGACTGTCCAGGACGTGTTTCCAGCTTCTCCGGCAGGTGGTTCTGGTACGTCTGAGAGGTGGTTCCGCCATGGCTGGCAGGTGATTCCGGACCGTCCCCCAGGTGGTTCTGGCATAGCCAGCAGTTGATATTGGCCTGTCCGGCAGGTGGTTCCAGCGAGTCGAACAGGTGGCTCCGGCGTGCTCGGCAGGTGGTTCCGGTCTGTCTGGTAGGTGATTCCGGTGTGTCCGGCACGTGCTTCCGGCACTTCTGAGAGTTGGTTCCGGCATGCGCGACAGGTGGTTTCGGAGTGTCCGCCAGGTGGTTCTGGCGTACCCGGCAGGTGATTTTGGCGTGTCCGGCAGGTGTTTCTGGCGAGTCGAGCAGGTGGCTCCGGCATGCTCGGAAGGTTCTTCCGGCGTCTCCGGCACGTGGTTCTGGTGTGTCTGAGAGCTGGTTCTGGCATGTCCGGCAGATGATTCCGGAGTGTCCGCCAAGTGGTTCTGGCATACCCGGCTGGTGATTTGGGCATGTCAGGTAGGTGGTTCCGGCGAGTCGAGCAGGTGGCTCCGGCGTGCTCGACAAGTTGTTCAGACGGGTCTGGCAGGTGTTTTCCGTCTGTTCGGGGTGAGGTTCCAGCATCTCATGCACATGGTTCTGGCACGTCTGAGATGTGGTTCCGGCCGGCCCGACAGGTGTTTCCACAGTGTCCGCCAAGTGGTACTGGCGTAGTTGGCAGGTGATTTTGGCATGACCGGCAGGTGGTTCCAGCAAGCCCGGCAGGTGATTCCGAAGTGTTCCCCAACTGGTTGTGGCGTAGCCGGCAGGTGATTTTTGCGTGTCCGACAGGTGGTTCTGGCGAGTCGAGCAGGTGGTTCCGGCGTGCTCGGCAGGTGCTTCTGGGGTCATTGGCACGTGGTTCTGGCATATCTGAGAGGTGGTTCCGGCATGCCCGGCAGGTGATTCCGGAGTGTTCGCCAAGTGTTTCCGGCGTAGCCGGCAGGTGATTTGGCATGTCCAGCGGTCGTTCCGGCGGGTCGAGCCGGTGGTTCCGGCGTGTCCGGCAGGTGGTTCCGGTCTGTCCGGCAGGTGGTTCTGTGGTGTCCGGCACGAGGTTCAGTCTGAGAGGCTGTGCCGGCATGCCCCTCACGTGATTCTGGCTTGTCCCCGAAGTGGTGCTGGTGTAGCGGGCAGGTGATTTTGGCGTGTCCGGCAGGTGGTTCAGGCGAGTTGAGCAGGTGGTTGCGACGTGCTCGGCAGGTGCTTCCGGCGTCTCCGGCACGTGTTTCTGGCACATCTGACTGGTGGTTCCGGCATGCCCAAAAGTTGATTCCGGTCTGTCCGGTAGGTGGTTCCGGCGTGCACGGAACGTGGTTCTGGTACGTGTCAGAGGTGGTTGCGTATGCCCAACAGGTGATTCCGGACTGTCCGCCACGTGCTTCTGGCACGTCTGAGAGGTGGTTCCGGCCGGCCCGACAGGTGTTTCCGCAGTGTCCGCCAAGCGGTTCTGGCGTAGTTGGCAGGTGATTTTGGCATGACTGGCAGGTGGTTCCAGCAAGCCTTGCAGGTGATTCCAAAGTGTTCACCAACTGGTTGTGGCATAGCCGGCAGGTGATTTTTGCGTGATCGGCAGGTGGTTCTGGCGAGTCGAACAGGTGGTTCCGGCGTGCTCGGCTGGTGCTTCCGGGGTCATTGGCACGGGGTTCTGGCATGTCTGAGAGGTGGTTCCTGCATGCCCGGCAAGTGATTCCGGAGTGTTCGCCAAGTGGTTCTGGCATAGTCGGCAGGTGATTTTGGCATGTCCGGCAGGTGGTTCAGGCGAGTTGAGCAGGTGGTTCCAACGTGCTTGGCAGGTGCTTCCGGCGTCTCCGGCACGTGTTTCTGGCACATCTGACAGGTGGTTCCGGCATGCCCGAAAGGTGATTCCGGTCTGTCCGGTAGGTGGTTCCAGCCTGCACGGCATGTGGTTCTGGTACGTCTCAGAGGTGGTTGCGCATGCCCAACAGGTGATTCCGGACTGTCCGCCACATGGTTCTGGCACTTCTGAGAGGTGGTTCCGGCATGCCCGGCAGGTCATCCCGGAGAGTCCTCCAAGTGGTTCTGGCATAAGACGCAGGTGATTTTGGCGTGTCCGGCAGGTTGTTCCGTTGTGCTTGGCAGGTGGTTCAGGCTTGGCCGGCAGGTGGTTCCAGACTGTCCAGGACGTGTTTCCAGCTTCTCCGGCAGGTGGTTCTGGTACGTCTGAGAGGTGGTTCCGCCATGGCTGGCAGGTGATTCCGGACCGTCCCCCAGGTGGTTCTGGCATAGCCAGCAGTTGATATTGGCCTGTCCGGCAGGTGGTTCCAGCGAGTCGAACAGGTGGCTCCGGCGTGCTCGGCAGGTGGTTCCGGTCTGTCCGGTAGGTGATTCCGGCGTGTCCGGCACGTGCTTCCGGCACCTCTGAGAGGTGGTTCCGGCATGCGCGACAGGTGGTTTCGGAGTGTCCGCCAGGTGGTTCTGGCGTACCCAGCAGGTGATTTTGGCGTGTCCGGCAGGTGTTTCTGGCGAGTCGAGCAGGTGGCTCCGGCATGCTCGGCAGGTGCTTCCGGCGTCTCCAGCACGTGGATGTGGTGTGTCTGAGAGCTGGTTCCGGCATGTCCGGCAGATGATTCCGGAGTGTCCGCCAACTGGTTCTGGCATAACCGGCTGGTGATTTGGGCATGTCAGGTAGGTGGTTCCGGCGAGTCGAGCAGGTGGCTCCGGCGTGCTCGGCACGTTGTTCAGACGGGTCTGGCAGGTGTTTTCCGTCTGTTCGGGGTGTGGTTCCAGCATCTCATGCACATGGTTCTGGCACGTCTGAGATGTGGTTCCGGCCAGCCCGACAGGTGTTTCCACAGTGTCCGCCAAGTGGTACTGGCGTAGTTGGCAGGTGATTTTGGCATGACCGGCAGGTGGTTCCAGCAAGCCCGGCAGGTGATTCCGAAGTGTTCCCCAACTGGTTGTGGCGTAGCCGGCAGGTGATTTTTGCGTGTCCGGCAGGTGGTTCTGGCGAGTCGAGCAGGTGGTTCCGGCGTGCTCGGCAGGTGCTTCCGGGGTCATTGGCACGTGGTTCTGGCATATCTGAGAGGTGGTTCCGGCATGCCTGGCAGGTGATTCCGGAGTGTTCGCCAAGTGTTTCCGGCGTAGCCGGCAGGTGATTTTGCATGTCCAGCGGTCGTTCCGGCGGGTCGAGCCGGTGGTTCCGGCGTGTCCGGCAGGTGGTTCCGGTCTGTCCGGCATGTGGTTCTGTGGTGTCCGGCACGAGGTTCAGTCTGAGAGGCTGTGCCGGCATGCCCCTCACGTGATTCCGGCTTGTCCCCGAAGTGGTGCTGGTGTAGCGGGCAGGTGATTTTGGCGTGTCCGGCAGGTGGTTCAGGCGAGTTGAGCAGGTGGTTGCGACGTGCTCGGCAGGTGCTTCCGGCGTCTCCGGCACGTGTTTCTGGCACATCTGACTGGTGGTTCCGGCATGCCCAAAAGTTGATTCCGGTCTGTCCGCCACGTGCTTCTGGCACATCTGAGAGGTGGTTCCAACATGCCTGGCATGTCATTTCGGAGAGTCGTCCAAGTAGTTCTGGCGTAGCCCGCAGGTGATTTTGGCGTGTCTGGCAGGTGGTTCAGGCATGGCCGTCACGTGGTTCCAGTCTGTCAAGGACATGTTTCCAGGTTCTCCGGCGGGTGGTTCTGGTACGTCTGAGAGGTGCTTCCGCCATGGCTCGCAGGTGATCCCGGACTGTCCGCCAGGTGGTTCTGGCATAACCGGCAGGTGATTCTGCCGTGTCCGGCAGGTGTTTCTGGCGAGTCGAGCAGGTGGCTCCGGCATGCTCGGCAGGTGCTTCCGGCGTCTCCGGCACTTGGTTCTGGTGTGTCTGAGAGCTGGTTCCGGCATGTCCGGCAGATGATTCCGGAGTGTCCGTCAAGTGGTTCTGGCATACCCAGCAGGTGATTTTGGCGTGTCAGGGAGGTGGTACCGGTGAGTCGAGCAGGTGGTTCCGGCGTGCTCAGCAGGTGGTTCAGGCAGTTCTGGCAGGTGGTATCCGTCTGTTCGGGGTGTGGTTCCAGCATCTCATGAACACGTTTCTGGCACGTCTGAGATGTGGTTCCAGCCGGCCAGACAGGTTTTTCCGCAGTGTCCGCCAAGCGGTTCTGGCGTAGTTGGCAGGTGATTTTGGCATGACTGGCAGGTGGTTCCAGCAAGCCTGGCAGGTGATTCCAAAGTGTTCACCAACTGGTTGTGGAGTAGCCGGTAGGTGATTTTTGCATGATCGGCAGGTGGTTCTGGCGAGTCGAGCAGGTGGTTCCGGCGTGCTCGGCTGGTGCTTCCGGGGTCATTGGCACGGGGTTCTGGCATGTCTGAGAGGTGGTTCCTGCGTGCCTGGCAAGTGATTCCGGAGTTTTCGCCAAGTGGTTCTGGCATAGTCGGCAGGTGATTTTGGCATGTCCGGCAGGTGGTTCAGGCGAGTTGAGCAGGTGGTTCCAACGTGCTTGGCAGGTGCTTCCGGCGTCTCCGGCACGTGTTTCTGGCACATCTGACAGGTGGTTCCGGCATGCCCGAAAGGTGATTCCGGTCTGTCCGGTAGGTGGTTCCAGCCTGCACGGCATGTGGTTCTGGTAGGTCTCAGAGGTGGTTGCGCATGCCCAACAGTTGATTCCGGACTGTCCGCCACATGGTTCTGGCACGTCTGAGAGGTGGTTCCGGCATGCCCGGCAGGTCATCCCAGAGAGTCCTCCAAGTGGTTCTGGCATAACACGCAGGTGATTTTGGCGTGTCTGGCATGTTGTTCCGTTGTGCTTGGCAGGTGGTTCAGGCTTGGCCGGCAGGTGGTTCCAGACTGTCCAGGACGTGTTTCCAGCTTCTCCGGCAGGAGGTTCTGGTACGTCTGAGAGGTGGTTCCGCCATGGCTGCCAGGTGATTCCGGACCGTCCCCAGTTGGTTCTGGCATAGCCAGCAGTTAATATTGGCCTGTCCGTCAGGTGGTTCCAGCGAGTCGAGCAGGTGGCTCCGGCGTGCTCGGCAGGTTGTTCACACGGGTCTGGCAGGTGTTTTCCGTGTGTTCGGAGTGTGGTTCCAGCATCTCATGCACATGGTTCTGGCACGTCTGAGATGTGGTTCCGGCCGGCCCGACAGGTGTTTCCACAGTGTCCGCCAAGTGGTACTGGCGTAGTTGGCAGGTGATTTTGGCATGACCGGCAGGTGGTTCCAGCAAGCCCGGCAGGTGATTCCGAAGTGTTCCCCAACTGGTTGTGGCGTAGCCGGCAAGAGATTTTTGCGTGTCCGGCTGGTGTTTATGGCGAGTCGAGCAGGTGGCTCCGGCATGCTCGGCAGGTGCTTCCGGCGTCTCCGGCACTTGGTTCTGGTGTGTCTGAGAGCTGGTTCCGTCATGTCCGGCAGATGATTCTGGAGTGTCCGCCAAGTGGTTCTGGCATACCCAGCAGGTGATTTTGGCGTGTCAGGGAGGTGGTACAGGTGAGTCGAGCAGGTGGTTCCGGCGTGCTCAGCAGGTGGTTCAGGCGGTTCTGGCAGGTGGTATCCGTCTGTTCGGGGTGTGGTTCCAGCATCTCATGAACACGTTTCTGGCCCGTCTGAGATGTGGTTCCAGCCGGCCCGACAGGTGTTTCCGCAGTGTCCGCCAAGCGGTTCTGGCGTAGTTGGCAGGTGATTTTGGCATGACTGGCAGGTGGTTCCAGCAAGCCTGGCAGCTGATTCCAAAGTGTTCACCAACTGGTTGTGGCGTAGCCGGCAGGTGATTTTTGCGAGTTCGGCAGGTGGTTCTGGCGAGTCGAGCAGGTGGTTCCGGCGTGCTCGGCTGGTGCTTCCGGGGTCATTGGCACGGGGTTCTGGCATGTCTGAGAGGTGGTTCCTGCATGCCCGGCAAGTGATTCCGGAGTTTTCGCCAAGTGGTTCTGGCATAGTCGGCAGGTGATTTTGGCATGTCCGGCAGGTGGTTCAGGCGAGTTGAGCAGGTGGTTCCAACGTGCTTGGCAGGTGCTTCCGGCGTCTCCGGCACGTGTTTCTGGCACATCTGACAGGTGGTTCCGGCATGCCCGAAAGGTGATTCCGGTCTGTCCGGTAGGTGGTTCCAGCCTGCACGGCATGTGGTTCTGGTAGGTCTCAGAGGTGGTTGCGCATGCCCAACAGGTGATTCCGGACTGTCCGCCACATGGTTCTGGCACGTCTGAGAGGTGGTTCCGGCATGCCCGGCAGGTCATCCCAGAGAGTCCTCCAAGTGGTTCTGGAATAACACGCAGGTGATTTTGGCGTGTCTGGCAGGTTGTTCCGTTGTGCTAGGCAGGTGGTTCAGGCTTGGCCGGCAGGTGGTTCCAGACTGTCCAGGACGTGTTTCCAGCTTCTCTGGCAGGTGGTTCTGGTACGTCTGAGAGGTGGTTCCGCCATGGCTGGCAGGTGATTCCGGACCGTCCCCAGTTGGTTCTGGCATAGCCAGCAGTTAATATTGGCCTGTCCGTCAGGTGGTTCCAGCGAGTCGAGCAGGTGGCTCCGGCGTGCTCGGCAGGTTGTTCAGACGGGTCTGGCAGGTGTTTTCCGTCTGTTCGCGGTGTGGTTCCAGCATCTCATGCACATGATTCTGGCACGTCTGAGATGTGGTTCCGGCCGGCCCGACAGGTGTTTCCGCAGTGTCCGCCAAGTGGTCCTGGCGTAGTTGGCAGTTGATTTTGGCATGACCGGCAGGTGGTTCCAGCAAGCCCGGCAGGTGATTCCGAAGTGTTCCCCAACTGGTTGTGGCGTAGCCGGCAAGAGATTTTTGCGTGTCCGGCAGGTGTTTCTGGCGAGTCGAGCAGGTGGCTCCGGCATGCTCGGCAGGTGCTTCCGGCGTCTCCGGCACTTGGTTCTGGTGTGTCTGAGAGCTGGTTCCGGCATGTCCGGCAGATGATTCCGGAGTGTCCGCCAAGTGGTTCTGGCATACCCGGCTGGTAATTTGGGCATGTCAGGTAGGTGGTTCCGGCGAGTCGAGCAGGTGGTTCCGGCGTGCTCGGCAGGTTGTTCAGACGGGTCTGGCAGGTGTTTTCCGTCTGTTCGGGGTGTGGTTCCAGCATCTCATTCACATGGTTCTGGCACGTCTGAGATGTGGTTCCGGCCGGCCCGACAGGTGTTTCCACAGTGTCCGCCAAGTGGTACTGGCGTAGTTGGCAGGTGATTTTGGCATGACCGGCAGGTGGTTCCAGCAAGCCCGGCAGGTGATTCCGAAGTGTTCCCCAACTGGTTGTGGCGTAGCCGGCAGGTGATTTTTGCGTGTCCGGCAGGTGGTTCTGGCGAGTCGAGCAGGTGGTTCCGGCGTGCTCGGCAGGTGCTTCCGGGGTCATTGGCACGTGGTTCTGGCATATCTGAGAGGTGGTTCCGGCATGCCCGGCAGGTGATTCCGGAGTGTTCGCCAAGTGTTTCCGGCGTAGCCGGCAGGTGATTTGGCATGTCCAGCGGTCGTTCCGGCGGGTCGAGCCGGTGGTTCCGGCGTGTCCGGCAGGTGGTTCCGGTCTGTCCGGCAGGTGGTTCTGTGGTGTCCGGCACGAGGTTCAGTCTGAGAGGCTGTGCCGGCATGCCCCTCACGTGAATCCGGCTTGTCCCCGAAGTGGTGCTGGTGTAGCGGGCAGGTGATTTTGGCGTGTCCGGCAGGTGGTTCAGGCGAGTTGAGCAGGTGGTTGCGACGTGCTCGGCAGGTGCTTCCGGCGTCTCCGGCACGTGTTTCTGGCACATCTGACTGGTGGTTCCGGCATGCCCAAAAGTGGATTCCGGTCTGTCCGGTAGGTGGTTCCGGCGTGCACGGCACGTGGTTCTGGTACGTCACAGAGGTGGTTGCGTATGCCCAACAGGTGATTCCGGACTCTCCGCCACGTGCTTCTGGCACGTCTGAGAGGTGGTTCCAACATGCCCGGCAGGTCATTTCGGAGAGTCGTCCAAGTGGTTCTGGCGTAGCCCGCAGGTGATTTTGGCGTGTCCGGCAGGTGGTTCCGCCGTGCTCAGCAGGTGGTTCAGGCATGGCCGTCACGTGGTTCCAGTCTGTCCAGGACGTGTTTCCAGCTTCTCCGGCAGGTGGTTCTGGTACGTCTGAGAGGTGGTTCTGCCATGGCTGGCAGGTGATCCCGGACTGTCCCCCAGGTGGTTCTGGCATAGCCAGCAGTTGATATTGGCCTGTCCGGCAGGTGGTTCCAGCGAGTCGAACAGGTGGCTCCGGCGTTCTTGGCAGGTGGTTCCGGTCTGTCCGGTAGGTGTTTTTGGCGTGTCTGGCACGTCCTTCCGGCACGTCTGAGAGGTGGTTCCGGCACGCGCGGCAGGTGATTCCGTAGTGTCCGCCAGGTGGTTCTGGCATACCCGGCAGGTGATTTTGGCGTGTCCGGCAGGTGTTTCTGGCGAGTCGAGCACGTGGCTCCGGCATGCTCGGCAGGTGCTTCCGGCGTCTCCGGCACTTGGTTCTGGTGTGTCTGAGAGCTGGTTCCGGCATGTCCGGCAGATGATTCCGGAGTGTCCGCCAAGTGGTTCTGGCATACCCAGCAGGTGATTTTGGCGTGTCAGGGAGGTGGTACCGGTGAGTCGAGCAGGTGGTTCCGGCGTGCTCAGCAGGTGGTTCAGGCGGTTCTGGCAGGTGGTATCCGTCTGTTCGGGGTGTGGTTCCAGCATCTCATGAACACGTTTCTGGCACGTCTGAGATGTGGTTCCAGCCGGCCCGACAGGTGTTTCCGCAGTGTCCGCCAAGCGGTTCTGGCGTAGTTGGCAGGTGATTTTGGCATGACTGGCAGGTGGTTCCAGCAAGCCTGGCAGGTGATTCCAAAGTGTTCACCAACTGGTTGTGGCGTAGCCGGCAGGTGATTTTTGCGCGATCGGCAGGTGGTTCTGGCGAGTCGAGCAGGTGGTTCCGGCGTGCTCGGCTGGTGCTTCCGGGGTCATTGGCACGGGGTTCTGGCATGTCTGAGATGTGGTTCCTGCATGCCCGGCAAGTGATTCCGGAGTGTTCGCCAAGTGGTTCTGGCATAGTCGGCAGGTGATTTTGGCATGTCCGGCAGGTGGTTCAGGCGAGTTGAGCAGGTGGTTCCAACGTGCTTGGCAGGTGCTTCCGGCGTCTCCGGCACGTGTTTCTGGCACATCTGACAGGTGGTTCCGGCATGCTCGAAAGGTGATTCCGGTCTGTCCGGTAGGTAGTTCCAGCCTGCACGGCATGTGGTTCTGGTAGGTCTCAGAGTTGGTTGCGCATGCCCAACAGGTGATTCCGGACTGTCCGCCACATGGTTCTGGCACGTCTGAGAGGTGGTTCCGGCATGCCCGGCAGGTCATCCCAGAGAGTCCTCCAAGTGGTTCTGGCATAACACGCAGGTGATTTTGGCGTGTCTGGCAGGTTGTTCCGTTGTGCTTGGCAGGTGGTTCAGGCTTGGCCGGCAGGTGGTTCCAGACTGTCCAGGACGTGTTTCCAGCTTCTCCGGCAGGTGGTTCTGGTACGTCTGAGAGGTGGTTCCGCCATGGCTGGCAGGTGATTCCGGACCGTCCCCCAGGTGGTTCTGGCATAGCCAGCAGTTGATATTGGCCTGTCCGGCAGGTGGTTCCAGCGAGTCGAACAGGTGGCTCCGGCGTGCTCGGCAGGTGGTTCCGGTCTGTCTGGTAGGTGATTCCGGTGTGTCCGGCACGTGCTTCCGGCACGTCTGAGAGTTGGTTCCGGCATGCGCGACAGGTGGTTTCGGAGTGTCCGCCAGGTGGTTCTGGCGTACCCGGCAGGTGATTTTGGCGTGTCCGGCAGGTGTTTCTGGCGAGTCGAGCAGGTGGCTCCGGCATGCTCGGAAGGTTCTTCCGGCGTCTCCGGCACGTGGTTCTGGTGTGTCTGAGAGCTGGTTCCGGCATGTCCGGCAGATGATTCCGGAGTGTCCGCCAAGTGGTTCTGGCATACCCGGCTGGTGATTTGGGCATGTCAGGTAGGTGGTTCCGGCGAGTCGAGCAGTTGGCTCCGGCGTGCTCGACAGGTTGTTCAGACGGGTCTGGCAGGTGTTTTCCGTCTGTTCGGGGTGTGGTTCCAGCATCTCATGCACATGGTTCTGGCACGTCTGAGATGTGGTTCCGGCCGGCCCGACAGGTGTTTCCACAGTGTCCGCCAAGTGGTACTGGCGTAGTTGGCAGGTGATTTTGGCATGACCGGCAGGTGGTTCCAGCAAGCCCGGCAGGTGATTCCGAAGTGTTCCCCAACTGGTTGTGGCGTAGCCGGCAGGTGATTTTTGCGTGTCCGGAAGGTGGTTCTGGCGAGTCGAGCAGGTGGTTCCGGCGTGCTCGGCAGGTGCTTCCGGGGTCATTGGCACGTGGTTCTGGCATATCTGAGAGGTGGTTCCGGCATGCCCGGCAGGTGATTCCGGAGTGTTCGCCAAGTGTTTCCGGCGTAGCCGGCAGGTGATTTGGCATGTCCAGCGGTCGTTCCGGCGGGTCGAGCCGGTGGTTCCGGCGTGTCCGGCAGGTGGTTCCGGTCTGTCCGGCATGTGGTTCTGTGGTGTCCGGCACGAGGTTCAGTCTGAGAGGCTGTGCCGGCATGCCCCTCACGTGATTCCGGCTTGTCCCCGAAGTGGTGCTGGTGTAGCGGGCAGGTGATTTTGGCGTGTCCGGCAGGTGGTTCAGGCGAGTTGAGCAGGTGGTTGCGACGCGCTCGGCAGGTGCTTCCGGCGTCTCCGGCACGTGTTTCTGGCACATCTGACTGGTGGTTCCGGCATGCCCAAAAGTTGATTCCGGTCTGTCCGCCACGTGCTTCTGGCACGTCTGAGAGGTGGTTCCAACATGCCTGGCATGTCATTTCGGAGAGTCGTCCAAGTAGTTCTGGCGTAGCCCGCAGGTGATTTTGGCGTGTCTGGCAGGTGGTTCAGGCATGGCCGTCACGTGGTTCCAGTCTGTCCAGGACATGTTTCCAGGTTCTCCGGCGGGTGGTTCTGGTACGTCTGAGAGGTGCTTCCGACATGGCTCGCAGGTGATCCCTGACTGTCCGCCAGGTGGTTCTGGCATAACCGGCAGGTGATTTTGGCGTGTCCGGCAGGTGTTTCTGGCGAGTCGAGCAGGTGGCTCCGGCATGCTCGGCAGGTGCTTCCGGCGTCTCCGGCACTTGGTTCTGGTGTGTCTGAGAGCTGGTTCCGGCATGTCCGGCATATGATTCCGGAGTGTCCGTCAAGTGGTTCTGGCATACCCAGCAGGTGATTTTGGCGTGTCAGGGAGGTGGTACCGGTGAGTCGAGCAGGTGGTTCCGGCGTGCTCAGCAGGTGGTTCAGGCGGTTCTGGCAGGTGGTATCCGTCTGTTCGGGGTGTGGTTCCAGCATCTCATGAACACGTTTCTGGCACGTCTGAGATGTGGTTCCAGCCGGCCAGACAGGTGTTTCCGCAGTGTCCGCCAAGCGGTTCTGGCGTAGTTGGCAGGTGATTTTGGCATGACTGGCAGGTGGTTCCAGCAAGCCTGGCAGGTGATTCCAAAGTGTTCACCAACTGGTTGTGGCGTAGCCGGCAGGTGATTTTTGCATGATCGGCAGGTGGTTCTGGCGAGTCGAGCAGGTGGTTCCGGCGTGCTCGGCTGGTGCTTCCGGGGTCATTGGCACGGGGTTCTGGCATGTCTGAGAGGTGGTTCCTGCATGCCTGGCAAGTGATTCCGGAGTTTTCGCCACGTGGTTCTGGCATAGTCGGCAGGTGATTTTGGCATGTCCGGCAGGTGGTTCAGGCGAGTTGAGCAGGTGGTTCCAACGTGCTTGGCAGGTGCTTCCGGCGTCTCCGGCACGTGTTTCTGGCACATCTGACAGGTGGTTCCGGCATGCCCGAAAGGTGATTCCGGTCTGTCCGGTAGGTGGTTCCAGCCTGCACGGCATGTGGTTCTGGTACGTCTCAGAGGTGGTTGCGCATGCCCAACAGGTGATTCCGGACTGTCCGCCACATGGTTCTGGCACGTCTGAGAGGTGGTTCTGGCATGCCCGGCAGGTCATCCCAGAGAGTCCTCCAAGTGGTTCTGGCATAACACGCAGGTGATTTTGGCGTGTCTGGCATGTTGTTCCATTGTGCTTGGCAGGTGGTTCAGGCTTGGCCGGCAGGTGGTTCCAGACTGTCCAGGACGTGTTTCCAGCTTCTCCGGCAGGAGGTTCTGGTACGTCTGAGAGGTGGTTCCGCCATGGCTGCCAGGTGATTCCGGACCGTCCCCAGTTGGTTCTGGCATAGCCAGCAGTTAATATTGGCCTGTCCGTCAGGTGGTTCCAGCGAGTCGAGCAGGTGGCTCCGGCGTGCTCGGCAGGTTGTTCAGACGGGTCTGGCAGGTGTTTTCCGTGTGTTCGGAGTGTGGTTCCAGCATCTCATGCACATGGTTCTGGCACGTCTGAGATGTGGTTCCGGCCGGCCCGACAGGTGTTTCCACAGTGTCCGCCAAGTGGTACTGGCGTAGTTGGCAGGTGATTTTGGCATGACCGGCAGGTGGTTCCAGCAAGCCCGGCAGGTGATTCCGAAGTGTTCCCCAACTGGTTGTGGCGTAGCCGGCAAGAGATTTTAGCGTGTCCGGCTGGTGTTTATGGCGAGTCGAGCAGGTGGCTCCGGCATGCTCGGCAGGTGCTTCCGGCGTCTCCGGCACTTGGTTCTGGTGTGTCTGAGAGCTGGTTCCGTCATGTCCGGCAGATGATTCTGGAGTGTCCGCCAAGTGGTTCTGGCATACCCAGCAGGTGATTTTGGCGTGTCAGGGAGGTGGTACAGGTGAGTCGAGCAGGTGGTTCCGGCGTGCTCAGCAGGTGGTTCAGGCGGTTCTGGCAGGTGGTATCCGTCTGTTCGGGGTGTGGTTCCAGCATCTCATGAACACGTTTCTGGCCCGTCTGAGATGTGGTTCCAGCCGGCCCGACAGGTGTTTCCGCAGTGTCCGCCAAGCGGTTCTGGCGTAGTTGGCAGGTGATTTTGGCATGACTGGCAGGTGGTTCCAGCAAGCCTGGCAGCTGATTCCAAAGTGTTCACCAACTGGTTGTGGCGTAGCCGGCAGGTGATTTTTGCGAGTTCTGCAGGTGGTTCTGGCGAGTCGAGCAGGTGGTTCCGGCGTGCTCGGCTGGTGCTTCCGGGGTCATTGGCACGGGGTTCTGGCATGTCTGAGAGGTGGTTCCTGCATGCCCGGCAAGTGATTCCGGAGTTTTCGCCAAGTGGTTCTGGCATAGTCGGCAGGTGATTTTGGCATGTCCGGCAGGTGGTTCAGGCGAGTTGAGCAGGTGGTTCCAACGTGCTTGGCAGGTGCTTCCGGCGTCTCCGGCACGTGTTTCTGGCACAACTGACAGGTGGTTCCGGCATGCCCGAAAGGTGATTCCGGTCTGTCCGGTAGGTGGTTCCAGCCTGCACGGCATGTGGTTCTGGTAGGTCTCAGAGGTGGTTGCGCATGCCCAACAGGTGATTCCGGACTGTCCGCCACATGGTTCTGGCACGTCTGAGAGGTGGTTCCGGCATGCCCGGCAGGTCATCCCAGAGAGTCCTCCAAGTGGTTCTGGAATAACACGCAGGTGATTTTGGCGTGTCTGGCAGGTTGTTCCGTTGTGCTAGGCAGGTGGTTCAGGCTTGGCCGGCAGGTGGTTCCAGACTGTCCAGGACGTGTTTCCAGCTTCTCCGGCAGGTGGTTCTGGTACGTCTGAGAGGTGGTTCCGCCATGGCTGGCAGGTGATTCCGGACCGTCCCAGTTGGTTCTGGCATAGCCAGCAGTTAATATTGGCCTGTCCGTCAGGTGGTTCCAGCGAGTCGAGCAGGTGGCTCCGGCGTGCTCGGCAGGTTGTTCAGACGGCTCTGGCAGGTGTTTTCCGTCTGTTCGGGGTGTGGTTCCAGCATCTCATGCACATGGTTCTGGCACGTCTGAGATGTGGTTCCGGCCGGCCCGACAGGTGTTTCCGCAGTGTCCGCCAAGTGGTCCTGGCGTAGTTGGCAGTTGATTTTGGCATGACCGGCAGGTGGTTCCAGCAAGCCCGGCAGGTGATTCCGAAGTGTTCCCCAACAGGTTGTGGCGTAGCCGGCAAGAGATTTTTGCGTGTCCGGCAGGTGTTTCTGGCGAGTCGAGCAGGTGGCTCCGGCATGCTCGGCAGGTGCTTCCGGCGTCTCCGGCACTTGGTTCTGGTGTGTCTGAGAGCTGGTTCCGGCATGTCCGGCAGATGATTCCGGAGTGTCCGCCAAGTGGTTCTGGCATACTCAGCAGGTGATTTTGGCGTGTCAGGGAGGTGGTACCGGTGAGTCGAGCAGGTGGTTCCGGCGTGCTCAGCAGGTGGTTCAGGCGGTTCTGGCATGTGTTTTCTGTCTGTTCGGGGTGTGGTTCCAGCATCTCATGAACACGTTTCTGGCACGTCTGCGATGTGGTTCCAGCCGGCCCTACAGGTGTTTCCGCAGTGTCCGCCAAGCGGTTCTGGCGTAGTTGGCAGGTGATTTTGGCATGACTGGCAGGTGGTTCCAGCAAGCCTGGCAGCTGATTCCAAAGTGTTCACCAACTGGTTGTGGCGTAGCCGGCAGGTGATTTTTGCGAGTTCGGCAGGTGGTTCTGGCGAGTCAAGCAGGTGGTTCCGGCGTGCTCGGCTGGTGCTTCCGGGGTCATTGGCACGGGGTTCTGGCATGTCTGAGAGGTGGTTACTGCATGCCCGGCAAGTGATTCCGGAGTGTTCGCCAAGTGGTTCTGGCATAGTCGGCAGGTGATTTTGGCATGTCCGGCAGGTGGTTCAGGCGAGTTGAGCAGGTGGTTCCAACGTGCTTGGCAGGTGCTTCCGGCGTCTCCGGCACGTGTTTCTGGCACATCTGACAGGTGGTTCCGGCATGCCCGAAAGGTGATTCCGGTCTGTCCGGTAGGTGGTTCCAGCCTGCACGGCATGTGGTTCTGGTACGTCTCAGAGGTGGTTGCGCATGTCCAACAGGTGATTCCGGACTGTCCGCCACATGGTTCTGGCACGTCTGAGAGGTGGTTCCGGCATGCCCGGCAGGTCATCCCAGAGAGTCCTCCAAGTGGTTCTGGCATAACACGCAGGTGATTTTGGCGTGTCTGGCAGGTTGTTCCGTTGTGCTTGGCAGGTGGTTCAGGCTTGGCCGGCAGGTGGTTCCAGACTGTCCAGGACGTGTTTCCAGCTTCTCCGGCAGGTGGTTCTGGTACGTCTGAGAGGTGGTTCCGCCATGGCTGGCAGGTGATTCCGGACCGTCCCCCAGGTGGTTCTGGCATAGCCAGCAGTTGATATTGGCCTGTCCGGCAGGTGGTTCCAGCGAGTCGAACAGGTGGCTCCGGCGTGCTCGGCAGGTGGTTCCGGTCTGTCCGGTAGGTGATTCCGGTGTGTCCGGCACGTGCTTCCGGCACGACTGAGAGTTGGTTCCGGCATGCGCGACAGGTGATTTCGGAGTGTCCGCCAGGTGGTTCTGGCGTACCCGGCAGGTGATTTTGGCGTGTCCGGCAGGTGTTTCTGGCGAGTCGAGCAGGTGGCTCCGGCATGCTCGGAAGGTGCTTCCGGCGTCTCCGGCACGTGGTTCTGGTGTGTCTGAGAGCTGGTTCCGGCATGTCCGGCAGATGATTCCGGAGTGTCCGCCAAGTGGTTCTGGCATACCCGGCTGGTGATTTGGGCATGTCAGGTAGGTGGTTCCGGCGAGTCGAGCAGGTGGCTCCGGCGTGCTCGACAGGTTGTTCAGACGGGTCTGGCAGGTGTTTTCCGTCTGTTCGGGGTGTGGTTCCAGCATCTCATGCACATGGTTCTGGCACGTCTGAGATGTGGTTCCGGCCGGCCCGACAGGTGTTTCCACAGTGTCCGCCAAGTGGTACTGGCGTAGTTGGCAGGTGATTTTGGCATGACCGGCAGGTGGTTCCAGCAAGCCCGGCAGGTGATTCCGAAGTGTTCCCCAACTGGTTGTGGCGTAGCCGGCAGGTGATTTTTGCGTGTCCGGCAGGTGGTTCTGGCGAGTCGAGCAGGTGGTTCCGGCGTGCTCGGCAGGTGCTTCCGGGGTCATTGGCACGTGGTTCTGGCATATCTGAGAGGTGGTTCCGGCATGCCAGGCAGGTGATTCCAGAGTGTTCGCCAAGTGTTTCCGGCGTAGCCGGCAGGTGATTTTGCATGTCCAGCGGCCGTTCCGGCGGGTCGAGCCGGTGGTTCCGGCGTGTCCGGCAGGTGGTTCCGGTCTGTCCGGCAGGTGGTTCTGTGGTGTCCGGCACGAGGTTCAGTCTGAGAGGCTGTGCCGGCATGCCCCTCACGTGATTCCGGCTTGTCCCCGAAGTGGTGCTGGTGTAGCGGGCAGGTGATTTTGGCGTGTCCGGCAGGTGGTTCAGGCGACTTGAGCAGGTGGTTGCGACGCGCTCGGCAGGTGCTTCCGGCGTCTCCGGCACGTGTTTCTGGCACATCTGACAGGTGGTTCCGGCATGCCCAAAAGTGGATTCCGGTCTGTCCGGTAGGTGGTTCCGGAGTGCACGGCACGTGGTTCTGGTACGTCTCAGAGGTGGTTGCGTATGCCCAACAGGTGATTCCGGACTGTCCGCCACATGCTTCTGGCACGTCTGAGAGGTGGTTCCAACATGCCCGGCAGGTCATTTCGGAGAATCATCCAAGTGGTTCTGGCGTACCCCGCAGGTGATTTTGGCGTGTCCGTTAGGTGGTTCCACCGTGCTCGGCAGGTGGTTCAGGCATGGCCGTCACGTGGTTCCAGTCTGTCCAGGACGTGTTTCCAGCTTCTCCGGCAGGTGGTTCTCGTGCGTCTGAGAGGTGGTTCTGCAATGGCTGGCAGGTGATCCCGGACTGTCCCCCAGGTGGTTCTGGCATAGCCAGCAGTTGATATTGGCCTGTCCGGCAGGTGGTTCCAGCGAGTCGAACAGGTGGCTCCGGCGTTCTTGGCGGGTGGTTCCGGTCTGTCCGGTTGGTGTTTCCGGCGTGTCTGGCACGTGCTTCCGGCACGTCTGAGATGTGGTTCCGGAATGCGCAGCACGTGATTCCGTAGTGTCCGCCAGGTGGTTCTGGCATACGCGGCAGGGGATTTTGGCGTGTCCGGCAGGTGTTTCTGGCGAGTCGAGCAGGTGGCTCCGGCATGCTCGGCAGGTGCTTCCGGCGTCTCCGGCACTTGGTTCTGGTGTGTCTGAGAGCTGGTTCCGGCATGTCCGGCAGATGATTCCGGAGTGTCCGCCAAGTGGTTCTGGCATACTCAGCAGGTGATTTTGGCGTGTCAGGGAGGTGGTACCGGTGAGTCGAGCAGGTGGTTCCGGCGTGCTCAGCAGGTGGTTCAGGCGGTTCTGGCAGGTGTTTTCTGTCTGTTCGGAGTGTGGTTCCAGCATCTCATGAACACGTTTCTGGCACGTCTGCGATGTGGTTCCAGCCGGCCCGACAGGTGTTTCCGCAGTGTCCGCCAAGCGGTTCTGGCGTAGTTGGCAGGTGATTTTGGCATGACTGGCAGGTGGTTCCAGCAAGCCTGGCAGCTGATTCCAAAGTGTTCACCAACTGGTTGTGGCGTAGCCGGCAGGTGATTTTTGCGAGTTCGGCAGGTGGTTCTGGCGAGTCGAGCAGGTGGTTCCGGCGTGCTCGGCTGGTGCTTCCGGGGTCATTGGCACGGGGTTCTGGCATGTCTGAGAGGTGGTTCCTGCATGCCCGGCAAGTGATTCCGGAGTGTTCGCCAAGTGGTTCTGGCATAGTCAGCAGGTGATTTTGGCATGTCCGGCAGGTGGTTCAGGCGAGTTGAGCAGGTGGTTCCAACGTGCTTGGCAGGTGCTTCCGGCGTCTCCGGCACGTGTTTCTGGCACATCTGACAGGTGGTTCCGGCATGCCCGAAAGGTGATTCCGGTCTGTCCGGTAGGTGGTTCCAGCCTGCACGGCATGTGGTTCTGGTACGTCTCAGAGGTGGTTGCGCATGCCCAACAGGTGATTCCGGACTGTCCGCCACATGGTTCTGGCACGTCTGAGAGGTGGTTCCGGCATGCCCGGCAGGTCATCCCAGAGAGTCCTCCAAGTGGTTCTGGCATAACACGCAGGTGATTTTGGCGTGTCTGGCAGGTTGTTCCGTTGTGCTTGGCAGGTGGTTCAGGCTTGGCCGGCAGGTGGTTCCAGACTGTCCAGGACGTGTTTCCAGCTTCTCCGGCAGGTGGTTCTGGTACGTCTGAGAGGTGGTTCCGCCATGGCTGGCAGGTGATTCCGGACCGTCCCCCAGGTGGTTCTGGCATAGCCAGCAGTTGATATTGGCCTGTCCGGCAGGTGGTTCCAGCGAGTCGAACAGGTGGCTCCGGCGTGCTCGGCAGGTCGTTCCGGTCTGTCCGGTAGTTGATTCCGGCGTGTCCGGCACGTGCTTCCGGCACGTCTGAGAGGTGGTTCCGGCATGCGCGACAGGTGATTTCGGAGTGTCCGCCAGGTGGTTCTGGCGTACCCGGCAGGTGATTTTGGCGTGTCCGGCAGGTGTTTCTGGCGAGTCGAGCAGGTGGCACCGGCATGCTCGCCAGGTGCTTCCGGCGTCTCCGGCACGTGGTTCTGGTGTGTCTGAGCGCTGGTTCCGGCATGTCAGGCAGATGATTCCGTAGTGTCCGCCAAGTGGTTCTGGCATACCCGGCCTGTGATTTGGCCATGTCAGGTAGGTGGTTCCGGCGAGTCGAGCAGGTGGTTCCGGTCTGTCCGGCATGTGGTTCTGTGGTGTCCGGCACGAGGTTCAGTCTGAGAGGCTGTGCCGGCATGCCCCTCACGTGATTCCGGCTTGTCCCCGAAGTGGTGCTGGTGTAGCGGGCAGGTGATTGTGGCGTGTCCGGCAGGTGGTTCAGGCGAGTTGAGCAGGTGCTTGCGACATGCTCGGCAGGTGCTTCCGGCGTCTCCGGCACGTGTTTCTGGCACATCTGACTGGTGGTTCCGGCATGCCCAAAAGTGGAATCCGGTCTGTCCGGTAGGTGGTTCCGGCGTGCACAGCACGTGGTTCTGGTACGTGTCAGAGGTGGTTGCGTATGCCCAACAGGTGATTCCGGACTGTCCGCCACGTGCTTCTGGCACGTCTGAGAGGTGGTTCCAACATGCCCGGCAGGTCATTTCGGAGAGTCGTCCAAGTGGTTCTGGCGTAGCCCGCAGGTGATTTTGGCGTGTCCGGCAGGTGGTTCCGCCGTGCTCAGCAGGTGGTTCAGGCATGGCCGTCACGTGGTTCCAGTCTGTCCAGGACGTGTTTCCAGCTTCTCCGGCAGGTGGTTCTGGTACGTCTGAGAGGTGGTTCCGCCATGGCTGGCAGTTGATCCCGGACTGTCCCCCAGGTGGTTCTGGCATAGCCAGCAGTTGATATTGGCCTGTCCGGCAGGTGGTTCCAGCGAGTCGAACAGGTGGCTCTGGCGTTCTTGGCAGGTGGTTCTGGTCTGTCCGGTAGGTGTTTCCGGCGTGTCTGGCACGTGCTTCCGGCACGTCTGAGAGGTGGTTCCGGCATGCGCGGCAGGTGATTCTGTAGTGTCCGCCAGGTGGTTCTGGCATACCCGGCACGTGATTTTGGCGTGTCCGGCAGGTGTTTCTGGCGAGTCGAGCAGGTGGCTCCGGCATGCTCCGCAGGTGCTTCCGGCGTCTCCGGCACTTGGTTCTGGTGTGTCTGAGAGCTGGTTCCGGCATGTCCGGCAGATGATTCCGGAGTGTCCGCCAAGTGGTTCTGGCATACCCAGCAGGTGATTTTGGCGTGTCAGGGAGGTGGTACCTGTGAGTCGAGCAGGTGGTTCCGGCGTGCTCAGCAGGTGGTTCAGGCGGTTCTGGCAGGTGGTATCCGTCTGTTCGGTGTGTGGTTCCAGCATCTCATGAACACGTTTCTGGCACGTCGGGGATGTGGTTCCAGCCGGCCCGACAGGTGTTTCCGCAGTGTCCGCCAAGCGGTTCTGGCGTAGTTGGCAGGTGATTTTGGCATGACTGGCAGGTGGTTCCAGCAAGCCTGGCAGCTGATTCCAAAGTGTTCACCAACTGGTTGTGGCGTAGCCGGCAGGTGATTTTTGCGTGATCGGCAGGTGGTTCTGGCGAGTCGAGCAGGGGTTCCGGCGTGCTCGGCTGGTGCTTCCGGGGTCATTGGCACGGGGTTCTGGCATGTCTGAGAGGTGGTTCCTGCATGCCCGGCAAGTGATTCCGGAGTGTTCGCCAAGTGGTTCTGGCATAGTCGGCAGGTGATTTTGGCATGTCCGGCAGGTGGTTCAGGCGAGTTGAGCAGGTGGTTCCAACGTGCTTGGCAGGTGCTTCCGGCGTCTCCGGCACGTGTTTCTGGCACATCTGACAGGTGGTTCTGGCATGCCCGAAAGGTGATTCCGGTCTGTCCGGTAGGTGGTTCCAGCCTGCACGGCATGTGGTTCTGGTACGTCTCAGAGGTGGTTGCGCATGCCCAACAGGTGATTCCGGACTGTCCGCCACATGGTTCTGGCACGTCTGAGACGTGGTTCCGGCATGCCCGGCAGGTCATCCCAGAGAGTCCTCCAAGTGGTTCTGGCATAACACGCAGGTGATTTTGGCGTGTCTGGCAGGTTGTTCCGTTGTGCTTGGCAGGTGGTTCAGGCTTGGCCGGCAGGTGGTTCCAGACTGTCCAGGACGTGTTTCCAGCTTCTCCGGCAGGTGGTTCTGGTAGGTCTGAGAGATGGTTCCGCCATGGCTGGCAGGTGATTCCAGACCGTCCCCCAGGTGGTTCTGGCATAGCCAGCAGTTGATATTGGCCTGTCCGGCAGGTGGTTCCAGCGAGTCGAACAGGTGGCTCCGGCGTGCTCGGCAGGTGGTTCCGGTCTGTCCGGTAGGTTATTCCGGCGTGTCCGGCACGTGCTTCCGGCACGTCTGAGAGGTGGTTCCGGCATGCGCGACAGGTGGTTTCGGAGTGTCCGCCAGGTGGTTCTGGCGTACCCGGCAGGTGATTTTGGCGTGTCCGGCAGGTGTTTCTGGCGAGTCGAGCAGGTGGCTCCGGCATGCTCGGCAGGTGCTTCCGGCATCTCTGGCACGTGGTTCTGGTGTGTCTGAGAGCTGGTTCCGGCATGTCCGGCAGATGATTCCGGAGTGTCCGCCAAGTGGTTCTGGCATACCCGGCTGGTGATTTGGGCATGTCAGGTAGGTGGTTCCGGCGAGTCGAGCAGGTGGCTCCGGCGTGCTCGGCACGTTGTTCAGACGGGTCTGGCAGGAGTTTTCCGTCTGTTCGGGGTGTGGTTCCAGCATCTCATGACCATGGTTCTGGCACGTCTGAGATGTGGTTCCGGCCGGCCCGACAGGTGTTTTCACAGTGTCCACCAAGTGGTACTGGCGTAGTTGGCAGGTGATTTTGGCATGACCGGCAGGTGGTTCCAGCAAGCCCGGCAGGTGATTCCGAAGTGTTCCCCAACTGGTTGTGGCGTAGCCGGCAGGTGATTTTTGCGTGTCCGGCAGGTGGTTCTGGCGACTCGAGCAGGTGGTTCCGGCGTGCTCGGCAGGTGCTTCCGGGGTCATTGGCACGTGGTTCTGGCATATCTGAGAGGTGGTTCCGGCATGCCCGGCAGGTGATTCCGGAGTGTTCGCCAAGTGTTTCCGGCGTAGCCGGCAGGTGATTTGGCATGTCCAGCGGTCGTTCCGGCGGGTCGAGACGGTGGTTCTGGCGTGTCCGGCAGGTGGTTCCGGTCTGTCCGGCAGGTGGTTCTCTGGTGTCCGGCACGAGGTTCAGTCTGAGAGGCTGTGCCGGCATGCCCCTCACGTGATTCTGGCTTGTCCCCGAAGTGGTGCTGGTGTAGCGGGCAGGTGATTGTGGCGTGTCCGGCAGGTGGTTCAGGCGAGTTGAGCAGGTGGTTGCGACGTGCTCGGCAGGTGCTTCCGGCGTCTCCGGCACGTGTTTCTGGCACATCTGACTGGTGGTTCCGGCATGCCCAAAAGTGGATTCCGGTCTGTCCGGTAGGTGGTTCCGGCGTGCACGGAACGTGGTTCTGGTACGTGTCAGAGGTGGTTGCGTATGCCCAACAGGTGATTCCGGACTGTCCGCCACGTGCTTCTGGCACGTCTGAGAGGTGGTTCCAACATGCCCGGCAGGTTATTTCGGAGAGTCGTCCAAGTGGTTCTGGCGTAGCCCGCAGGTGATTTTGGCGTGTCCGGCAGGTGGTTCCGCCGTGCTCGGCAAGTGGTTCAGGCATGGCCGTCACGTGGTTGCAGTCTGTCCAGGACGTGTTTCCAGCTTCTCCGGCAGGTGGTTCTGGTACGTCTGAGAGGTGGTTCCGCCATGGCTGGCAGGTGATCCCGGACTGTCCCCCAGGTGGTTCTGGCATAGCCAGCAGTTGATATTGGCCTGTCCGGCAGGTGGTTCCAGCGAGTCGAACAGGTGGCTCCGGCGTTCTTGGCAGGTGGTTCCGGTCTGTCCGGTAGGTGTTTCCGGCGTGTCCGGCACGTGCTTCCGTTACGTCTGAGTGGTGGTTCCGGCATGCGCGGCAGGTGATTCCGTAGTGTCCGCCAGGTGGTTCTTGCGTACCCGGCAGGTGATTTTGGCGTGTCCGGCAGGTGTTTCTGGCGAGTCGAGCAGGTGGCTCCGGCATGCTCGGCAGGTGCCTCCGGCGTCTCCGGCACTTGGTTCTGGTGTGTCTGAGAGCTGGTTCCGGCATGTATGGCAGATGATTCCGGAGTGTCCGCCAAGTTGTTCTGGCATACCCAGCAGGTGATTTTGGCGTGTCAGGGAGGTGGTACCGGTGAGTCGAGCAGCTGGTTCCGGCGTGCTCAGCAGGTGGTTCAGGCGGTTCTGGCAGGTGGTATCCGTCTGTTCGGGGTGTGGTTCCAGCATCTCATGAACACGTTTCTGGCACGTCTGAGATGTGGTTCCGGCCCGCCCGACAGGTGTTTCCGCAGTGTCCGCCAAGCGGTTCTGGCGTAGTTGGCAGGTGATTTTGGCATGACTGGCAGGTGGTTCCAGCAAGCCTGGCAGGTGATTCCAAAGTGTTCACCAACTGGTTGTGGCGTAGCCGGCAGGTGATTTTTGCGTGATCGGCAGGTGGTTCTGGCGAGTCGAGCAGGTGGTTCCGGCGTGCTCGGCTGGTGCTTCCGGGGTCATTGGCACGGGGTTCTGGCATGTCTGAGAGGTGGTTCCTGCATGCCCGGCAAGTGATTCCGGAGTGTTCGCCAAGTGGTTCTGGCATAGTCGGCAGGTGATTTTGGCATGTCCGGCAGGTGGTTCAGGCGAGTTGAGCAGGTGGTTCCAACGTGCTTGGCAGGTGCTTCCGGCGTCTCCGGCACGTGTTTCTGGCACATCTGACAGGTGGTTCCGGCATGCCCGAAAGGTGATTCCGGTCTGTCCGGTAGGTGGTTCCAGCCTGCACGGCATGTGGTTCTGGTACGTCTCAGAGGTGGTTGCGCATGCCCAACAGGTGATTCCGGACTGTCCGCCACATGGTTCTGGCACTTCTGAGAGGTGGTTCCGGCATGCCCGGCAGGTCATCCCAGAGAGTCCTCCAAGTGGTTCTGGCATAAGACGCAGGTGATTTTGGCGTGTCCGGCAGGTTGTTCCGTTGTGCTTGGCAGGTGGTTCAGGCTGGGCCGGCAGGTGGTTCCAGACTGTCCAGGACGTGTTTCCAGCTTCTCCGGCAGGTGGTTCTGGTACGTCTGAGAGGTGGTTCCGCCATGGCTGGCAGGTGATCCCGGACCGTCTCCCAGGTGGTTCTGGCATAGCCAGCAGTTGATATTGGCCTGTCCGGCAGGTGGTTCCAGCGAGTCGAACAGGTGGCTCCGGCGTGCTCGGCAGGTGGTTCCGGTCTGTCCGGTAGGTGATTCCTGCGTGTCCGGCACGTGCTTCCGGCACGTCTGAGAGGTGGTTCCGGCATGCGCGACAGGTGGTTTAGGAGTGTCCGCCAGGTGGTTCGGGCGTACCCAGCAGGTGATTTTGGCGTGTCCGGCAGGTGTTTCTAGCGAGTCGAGCAGGTGGCTCCGGCATGCTCGGCAGGTGCTTCCGGCGTCTCCGGCACGTGGATGTGGTGTGTCTGAGAGCTGGTTCCGGCATGTCCGGCAGATGATTCCGGAGTGTCCGCCAACTGGTTCTGGCATAACCGGCTGGTGATTTGGGCATGTCAGGTAGGTGGTTCCGGCGAGTCGAGCAGGTGGCTCCGGCGTGCTCGGCAGGTTGTTCAGACGGGTCTGGCAGGTGTTTTCCGTCTGTTCGGGGTGTGGTTCCAGCATCTCATGCACATGGTTCTGGCACGTCTGAGATGTGGTTCCGGCCGGCCCGACAGGTGTTTCCACAGTGTCCGCCAAGTGGTACTGGCGTAGTTGGCAGGTGATTTTGGCATGACCGGCAGGTGGTTCCAGCAAGCCCGGCAGGTGATTCCGAAGTGTTCCCCAACTGGTTGTGGCGTAGCCGGCAGGTGATTTTTGCGTGTCCGGCAGGTGGTTCTGGCGAGTCGAGCACGTGGTTCCGGCGTGCTCGGCAGGTGCTTCCGGGGTCATTGGCACGTGGTTCTGGCATATCTGAGAGGTGGTTCCGGCATGCCCGGCAGGTGATTCCGGAGTGTTCGCCAAGTGTTTCGGGCATAGCCGGCAGGTGATTTTGCATGTCCAGCGGTCGTTCCGGCGGGTCGAGCCGGTGGTTCCGGCATGTCCGGGAGGTGGTTCCGGTCTGTCCGGCATGTGGTTCTGTGGTGTCCGGCACGAGGTTCAGTCTGAGAGGCTGTGCCGGCATGCCCTTCTCGTGATTCCGGCTTGTCCCCGAAGTGGTGCTGGTGTAGCGGGCAGGTGATTTTGGCGTGTCCGGCAGGTGGTTCAGGCGAGTTGAGCAGGTGGTTGCGACGTGCTCGGCAGGTGCTTCCGGCATCTCCGGCACGTGTTTCTGGCACATCTGACTGGTGGTTCCGGCATGCCCAAAAGTTGATTCCGGACTGTCCGCCACGTGCTTCTGGCACGTCTGAGAGGTGGTTCCAACATGCCTGGCATGTCATTTCGGAGAGTCGTCCAAGTAGTTCTGGCGTAGCCCGCAGGTGATTTTGGCGTGTCTGGCAGGTGGTTCAGGCATGGCCGTCACGTGGTTCCAGTCTGTCCAGGACGTGTTTCCAGGTTCTCCGGCGGGTGGTTCTGGTACGTCTGAGAGGTGCTTCCGCCATGGCTCGCAGGTGATCCCGGACTGTCCGCCAGGTGGTTCTGGCATAACCGGCAGGTGATTTTGGCGTGTCCGGCAGGTGTTTCTGGCGAGTCGAGCAGGTGGCTCCGGCATGCTCGGCAGGTGCTTCCGGCGTCTCCGGCACTTGGTTCTGGTGTGTCTGAGAGCTGGTTCCGGCATGTCCGGCAGATGATTCCGGAGTGTCCGCCAAGTGGTTCTGGCATACCCAGCAGGTGATTTTGGCGTGTCAGGGAGGTGGTACCGGTGAGTCGAGCAGGTGGTTCCGGCGTGCTCAGCAGGTGGTTCAGGCGGTTCTGGCAGGTGGTATCCGTCTGTTCGGGGTGTGGTTCCAGCATCTCATGAACACGTTTCTGGCACGTCTGAGATGTGGTTCCAGCCGGCCAGACAGGTGTTTCCGCAGTGTCCGCCAAGCGGTTCTGGCGTAGTTGGCAGGTGATTTTGGCATGACTGGCAGGTGGTTCCAGCAAGCCTGGCAGGTGATTCCAAAGTGTTCACCAACTGGTTGTGGCGTAGCCGGCAGGTGATTTTTGCGTGATCGGCAGGTGGTTCTGGCGAGTCGAGCAGGTGGTTCCGGCGTGCTCGGCTGGTGCTTCCGGGGTCATTGGCACGGGGTTCTGGCATGTCTGAGAGGTGGTTCCTGCATGCCCGGCAAGTGATTCCGGAGTGTTCGCCAAGTGGTTCTGGCATAGTCGGCAGGTGATTTTGGCATGTCGGGCAGGTGGTTCAGGCGAGTTGAGCAGGTGGTTCCAACGTGCTTGGCAGGTGCTTCCGGCGTCTCCGGCACGTGTTTCTGGCACATCTGACAGGTGGTTCCGGCATGCCCGAAAGGTGATTCCGGTCTGTCCGGTAGGTGGTTCCAGCCTGCACGGCATGTGGTTCTGGTAGGTCTCAGAGGTGGTTGCGCATGCCCAACAGGTGATTCCGGACTGTCCGCCACATGGTTCTGGCACGTCTGAGAGGTGGTTCCGGCATGCCCGGCAGGTCATCCCAGAGAGTCCTCCAAGTGGTTCTGGCATAACACGCAGGTGATTTTGGCGTGTCTGGCATGTTGTTCCGTTGTGCTTGGCAGGTGGTTCAGGCTTGGCCGGCAGGTGGTTCCAGACTGTCCAGGACGTGTTTCCAGCTTCTCCGGCAGGAGGTTCTGGTACGTCTGAGAGGTGGTTCCGCCATGGCTGCCAGGTGATTCCGGACCGTCCCCAGTTGGTTCTGGCATAGCCAGCAGTTAATATTGGCCTGTCCGTCAGGTGGTTCCAGCGAGTCGAGCAGGTGGCTCCGGCGTGCTCGGCAGGTTGTTCAGACGGGTCTGGCAGGTGTTTTCCGTGTGTTCGGAGTGTGGTTCCAGCATCTCATGCACATGGTTCTGGCACGTCTGAGATGTGGTTCCGGCCGGCCCGACAGGTGTTTCCACAGTGTCCGCCAAGTGGTACTGGCGTAGTTGGCAGGTGATTTTGGCATGACCGGCAGGTGGTTCCAGCAAGCCCGGCAGGTGATTCCGAAGTGTTCCCCAACTGGTTGTGGCGTAGCCGGCAAGAGATTTTTGCGTGTCCGGCTGGTGTTTATGGCGAGTCGAGCAGGTGGCTCCGGCATGCTCGGCAGGTGCTTCCGGCGTCTCCGGCACTTGGTTCTGGTGTGTCTGAGAGCTGGTTCCGTCATGTCCGGCAGATGATTCTGGAGTGTCCGCCAAGTGGTTCTGGCATACCCAGCAGGTGATTTTGGCGTGTCAGGGAGGTGGAACCGGTGAGTCGAGCAGGTGGTTCCGGCGTGCTCAGCAGGTGGTTCAGGCGGTTCTGGCAGGTGGTATCCGTCTGTTCGGGGTGTGGTTCCAGCATCTCATGAACACGTTTCTGGCCCGTCTGAGATGTGGTTCCAGCCGGCCCGACAGGTGTTTCCGCAGTGTCCGCCAAGCGGTTCTGGCGTAGTTGGCAGGTGATTTTGGCATGACTGGCAGGTGGTTCCAGCAAGCCTGGCAGCTGATTCCAAAGTGTTCACCAACTGGTTGTGGCGTAGCCGGCAGGTGATTTTTGCGAGTTCGGCAGGTGGTTCTGGCGAGTCGAGCAGGTGGTTCCGGCGTGCTCGGCTGGTGCTTCCGGGGTCATTGGCACGGGGTTCTGGCATGTCTGAGAGGTGGTCCTGCATGCCCGGCAAGTGATTCCGGAGTTTTCGCCAAGTGGTTCTGGCATAGTCGGCAGGTGATTTTGGCATGTCCGGCAGGTGGTTCAGGCGAGTTGAGCAGGTGGTTCCAACGTGCTTGGCAGGTGCTTCCGGCGTCTCCGGCACGTGTTTCTGGCACATCTGACAGGTGGTTCCGGCATGCCCGAAAGGTGATTCCGGTCTGTCCGGTAGGTGGTTCCAGCCTGCACGGCATGTGGTTCTGGTAGGTCTCAGAGGTGGTTGCGCATGCCCAACAGGTGATTCCGGACTGTCCGCCACATGGTTCTGGCACTTCTGAGAGGTGGTTCCGGCATGCCCGGCAGGTCATCCCAGACAGTCCTCCAAGTGGTTCTGGCATAACACGCAGGTGATTTTGGCGTGTCTGGCATGTTGTTCCGTTGTGCTTGGCAGGTGGTTCAGGCTTGGCCGGCAGGTGGTTCCAGACTGTCCAGGACGTGTTTCCAGCTTCTCCGGCAGGAGGTTCTGGTACGTCTGAGAGGTGGTTCCGCCATGGCTGCCAGGTGATTCCGGACCGTCCCCAGTTGGTTCTGGCATAGCCAGCAGTTAACATTGGCCTGTCCGTCAGGTGGTTCCAGCGAGTCGAGCAGGTGGCTCCGGCGTGCTCGGCAGGTGGTTCCGGTCTGTCTGGTAGGTGATTCCGGTGTGTCCGGCACGTGCTTCCGGCACGTCTGAGAGTTGGTTCCGGCATGCGCGACAGGTGGTTTCGGAGTGTCCGCCAGGTGGTTCTGGCGTACCCGGCAGGTGATTTTGGCGTGTCCGGCAGGTGTTTCTGGCGAGTCGAGCAGGTGGCTCCGGCATGCTCGGAAGGTTCTTCCGGCGTCTCCGGCACATGGTTCTGGTGTGTCTCAGAGCTGGTTCCGGCATGTCCGGCAGATGATTCCGGAGTGTCCGCCAAGTGGTTCTGGCATACCCGGCTGGTGATTTGGGCATGTCAGGTAGGTGGTTCCGGCGAGTCGAGCAGGTGGCTCCGGCGTGCTCGACAGGTTGTTCAGACGGGTCTGGCAGGTGTTTTCCGTCTGTTCGGGGTGTGGTTCCAGCATCTCATGCACATGGTTCTGGCACGTCTGAGATGTGGTTCCGGCCGGCCCGACAGGTGTTTCCACAGTGTCCGCCAAGTGGTACTGGCGTAGTTGGCAGGTGATTTTGGCATGACCGGCAGGTGGTTCCAGCAAGCCCGGCAGGTGATTCCGAAGTGTTCCCCAACTGGTTGTGGCGTAGCCGGCAGGTGATTTTTGCGTGTCCGGCAGGTGGTTCTGGCGAGTCGAGCAGGTGGTTCCGGCGTGCTCGGCAGGTGCTTCTGGGGTCATTGGCACGTGGTTCTGGCATATCTGAGAGGTGGTTCCGGCATGCCCGGCAGGTGATTCCGGAGTGTTCGCCAAGTGTTTCCGGCGTAGCCGGCAGGTGATTTGGCATGTCCAGCGGTCGTTCCGGCGGGTCGAGCCGGTGGTTCCGGCGTGTCCGGCAGGTGGTTCCGGTCTGTCCGGCAGGTGGTTCTGTGGTGTCCGGCACGAGGTTCAGTCTGAGAGGCTGTGCCGGCATGCCCCTCACGTGATTCCGGCTTGTCCCCGAAGTGGTGCTGGTGTAGCGGGCAGGTGATTTTGGCGTGTCCGGCAGGTGGTTCAGGCGAGTTGAGCAGGTGCTTGCGACATGCTCGGCAGGTGCTTCCGGCGTCTCCGGCACGTGTTTCTGGCACATCTGACTGGTGGTTCCGGCATGCCCAAAAGTGGAATCCGGTCTGTCCGGTAGGTGGTTCCGGCGTGCACGGCACGTGGTTCTGGTACGTGTCAGAGGTGGTTGCGTATGCCCAACAGGTGATTCCGGACTGTCCGCCACGTGCTTCTGGCACGTCTGAGAGGTGGTTCCAACATGCCCGGCAGGTCATTTCGGAGAGTCGTCCAAGTGGTTCTGGCGTAGCCCGCAGGTGATTTTGGCGTGTCCGGCAGGTGGTTCCGCCGTGCTCAGCAGGTGGTTCAGGAATGGCCGTCACGTGGTTCCAGTCTGTCCAGGACGTGTTTCCAGCTTCTCCGGCAGGTGGTTCTGGTACGTCTGAGAGGTGGTTCCGCCATGGCTGGCAGTTGATCCCGGACTGTCCCCCAGGTGGTTCTGGCATAGCCAGCAGTTGATATTGGCCTGTCCGGCAGTTGGTTCCAGCGAGTCGAACAGGTGGCTCTGGCGTTCTTGGCAGGTGGTTCCGGTCTGTCCGGTAGGTGTTTCCGGCGTGTCTGGCACGTGCTTCCGGCACGTCTGAGAGGTGGTTCCGGCATGCGCGGCAGGTGATTCCGTAGTGTCCGCCAGGTGGTTCTGGCATACCCGGCACGTGATTTTGGCGTGTCCGGCAGGTGTTTCTGGCGAGTCGAGCAGGTGGCTCCGGCATGCTCCGCAGGTGCTTCCGGCGTCTCCGGCACTTGGTTCTGGTGTGTCTGAGAGCTGGTTCCGGCATGTCCGGCAGATGATTCCGGAGTGTCCGCCAAGTGGTTCTGGCATACCCAGCAGGTGATTTTGGCGTGTCAGGGAGGTGGTACCGGTGAGTCGAGCAGGTGGTTCCGGCGTGCTCAGCAGGTGGTTCAGGCGGTTCTGGCAGGTGTTTTCCGTCTGTTCGGGGTGTGGTTCCAGCATCTCATGCACATGGTTCTGGCACGTCTGAGATGTGTTTCCGGCCGGCCCGACAGGTGTTTCCACAGTGTCCGCCAAGTGGTACTGGCGTAGTTGGCAGGTGATTTTGGCATGACCGGCAGGTGGTTCCAGCAAGACCGGCAGGTGATTCCGAAGTGTTCCCCAACTGGTTGTGGCGTAGCCGGCAGGTGATTTTTGCGTGTCCGGCAGGTGGTTCTGGCGAGTCGAGCAGGTGGTTCCGGCGTGCTCGGCAGGTGCTTCCGGGGTCATTGGCACGTGGTTCTGGCATATCTGAGAGGTGGTTCCGGCATGCCCGGCAGGTGATTCCGGAGTCTTCGCCAAGTGTTTCCGGCATAGCCGGCAGGTGATTTTGCATGTCCAGCGGTCGTTCCGGCGGGTCGAGCCGGTGGTTCCGGCGTGTCCGGGAGGTGGTTCCGGTCTGTCCGGCATGTGGTTCTGTGGTGTCCGGCACGAGGTTCAGTCTGAGAGGCTGTGCCGGCATGCCCCTCACGTGATTCCGGCTTGTCCCCGAAGTGGTGCTGGTGTAGCGGGCAGGTGATTGTGGCGTGTCCGGCAGGTGGTTCAGGCGAGTTGAGCAGGTGGTTGCGACGTGCTCGGCAGGTGCTTCCGGGGTCTCCGGCACGTGTTTCTGGCACATCTGACTGGTGGTTCCGGCATGCCCAAAAGTTGATTCCGGTCTGTCCGCCACGTGCTTCTGGCACGTCTGAGAGGTGGTTCCAACATGCCTGGCATGTCATTTCGGAGAGTCGTCCAAGTAGTTCTGGCGTAGCCCGCAGGTGATTTTGGCGTGTCTGGCAGGTGGTTCAGGCATGGCCGTCACGTGGTTCCAGTCTGTCCAGGACGTGTTTCCAGGTTCTCCGGCGGGTGGTTCTGGTACGTCTGAGAGGTGCTTCCGCCATGGCTCGCAGGTGATCCCGGACTGTCCGCCAGGTGGTTCTGGCATAACCGGCAGGTGATTTTGGCGTGTCCGGCAGGTGTTTCTGGCGAGTCGAGCAGGTGGCTCCGGCATGCTCGGCAGGTGCTTCCGGCGTCTCCGGCACTTGGTTCTGGTGTGTCTGAGAGCTGGTTCCGGCATGTCCGGCAGATGATTCCGGAGTGTCCGCCAAGTGGTTCTGGCATACCCAGCAGGTGATTTTGGCGTGTCAGGGAGGTGGTACCGGTGAGTCGAGCAGGTGGTTCCGGCGTGCTCAGCAGGTGGTTCAGGCGGTTCTGGCAGGTGGTATCCGTCTGTTCGGGGTGTGGTTCCAGCATCTCATGAACACGTTTCTGGCACGTCTGAGATGTGGTTCCAGCCGGCCAGACAGGTGTTTCCGCAGTGTCCGCCAAGCGGTTCTGGCGTAGTTGGCAGGTGATTTTGGCATGACTGGCAGGTGGTTCCGGCAAGCCTGTCAGGTGATTCCAAAGTGTTCACCAACTGGTTGTGGCGTAGCCGGCAGGTGATTTTTGCGTGATCGGCAGGTGGTTCTGGCGAGTCGAGCAGGTGGTTCCGGCGTGCACGGCACGTGGTTCTGGTACGTGTCAGAGGTGGTTGCGTATGCCCAACAGGTGATTCCGGACTGTCCGCCACGTGCTTCTGGCACGTCTGAGAGGTGGTTCCAACATGCCCGGCAGGTCATTTCGGAGAGTCGTCCAAGTGGTTCTGGCGTAGCCCGCAGGTGATTTTGGCGTGTCCGGCAGGTGGTTCCGCCGTGCTCAGCAGGTGGTTCAGGCATGGCCGTCACGTGGTTCCAGTCTGTCCAGGACGTGTTTCCAGCTTCTCCGGCAGGTGGTTCTGGTACGTCTGAGAGGTGGTTCCGCCATGGCTGGCAGTTGATCCCGGACTGTCCCCCAGGTGGTTCTGGCATAGCCAGCAGTTGATATTGGCCTGTCCGGCAGTTGGTTCCAGCGAGTCGAACAGGTGGCTCTGGCGTTCTTGGCAGGTGGTTCCGGTCTGTCCGGTAGGTGTTTCCGGCTTGTCTGGCACGTGCTTCCGGCACGTCTGAGAGGTGGTTCCGGCATGCGCGGCAGGTGATTCCGTAGTGTCCGCCAGGTGGTTCTGGCATACCCGGCACGTGATTTTGGCGTGTCCGGCAGGTGTTTCTGGCCAGTCGAGCAGGTGGCTCCGGCATGCTCCGCAGGTGCTTCCGGCGTCTCCGGCACTTGGTTCTGGTGTGTCTGAGAGCTGGTTCCGGCATGTCCGGCAGATGATTCCGGAGTGTCCGCCAAGTGGTTGTGGCATACAAAGCAGGTGATTTTGGCGTGTCAGGGAGGTGGTACCGGTGAGTCGAGCAGGTGGTTCCGGCGTGCTCAGCAGGTGGTTCAGGCGGTTCTGGCAGGTGGTATCCGTCTGTTCGGGGTGTGGTTCCAGCATCTCATGAACACGTTTCTGGCACGTCTGAGATGTGGTTCCAGCCGGCCCGACAGGTGTTTCCGCAGTGTCCGCCAAGCGGTTCTGGCGTAGTTGGCAGGTGATTTTGGCATGACTGGCAGGTGGTTCCAGCAAGCCTGGCAGGTGATTCCAAAGTGTTCACCAACTGGTTGTGGCGTAGCCGGCAGGTGATTTTTGCGTGATCGGCAGGTGGTTCTGGCGAGTCGAGCAGGTGGTTCCGGCGTGCTCGGCTGGTGCTTCCGGGGTCATTGGCACGGGGTCCTGGCATGTCTGAGAGGTGGTTCCTGCATGCCCGGCAAGTGATTCCGGAGTGTTCGCCAAGTGGTTCTGGCATAGTCGGCAGGTGATTTTGGCATGTCCGGCAGGTGGTTCAGGCGAGTTGAGCAGGTGGTTCCAACGTGCTTGGCAGGTGCTTCCGGCGTCTCCGGCACGTGTTTCTGGCACATCTGACAGGTGGTTCCGGCATGCCCGAAAGGTGATTCCGGTCTGTCCGGTAGGTGGTTCCAGCCTGCACGGCATGTGGTTCTGGTACGTCTCAGAGGTGGTTGCGCATGCCCAACAGGTGATTCCGGACTGTCCGCCGCATGGTTCTGGCACGTCTGAGAGGTGGTTCCGGCATGCCCGGCAGGTCATCCCAGACAGTCCTCCAAGTGGTTCTGGCATAACACGCAGGTGATTTTGGCGTGTCTGGCAGGTTGTTCCGTTGTGCTTGGCAGGTGGTTCAGGCTTGGCCGGCAGGTGGTTCCAGATTGTCCAGGACGTGTTTCCAGCTTCTCCGGCAGGTGGTTCTGGTACGTCTGAGAGGTGGTTCCGCCATGGCTGGCAGGTGATTCCGGACCGTCCCCCAGGTGGTTCTGGCATAGCCAGCAGTTGATATTGGCCTGTCCGGCAGGTGGTTCCAGCGAGTCGAACAGGTGGCTCCGGCGTGCTCGGCAGGTGGTTCCGGTCTGTCCGGTAGGTGATTCCGGTGTGTCCGGCACGTGCTTCCGGCACTTCTGAGAGTTGGTTCCGGCATGCGCGATAGGTGGTTTCGGAGTGTCCGCCAGGTGGTTCTGGCGTACCCGGCAGGTGATTTTTGCGTGTCCGGCAGGTGTTTCTGGCGAGTCGAGCAGGTGGCTCCAGCATGCTCGGAAGCTGCTTCCGGCGTCTCCGGCACGTGGTTCTGGTGTGTCTCAGAGCTGGTTCCGGCATGTCCGGCAGATGATTCCGGAGTGTCCGCCAAGTGGTTCTGGCATACCCGGCTGGTGATTTGGGCATGTCAGGTAGGTGGTTCCGGCGAGTCGAGCAGGTGGCTCCGGCGTGCTCGGCAGGTTGTTCAGACGGGTCTGGCAGGTGTTTTCCGTCTGTTCGGGGTGTGGTTCCAGCATCTCATGCACATGGTTCTGGCACGTCTGAGATGTGGTTCCGGCCGGCCCGACAGGTGTTTCCACAGTGTCCGCCAAGTGGTACTGGCGTAGTTGGCAGGTGATTTTGGCATGACCGGCAGGTGGTTCCAGCAAGCCCGGCAGGTGATTCCGAAGTGTTCCCCAACTGGTTGTGGCGTAGCCGGCAGGTGATTTTTGCGTGTCCGGCAGGTGGTTCTGGCGAGTCGAGCAGGTGGTTCCGGCGTGCTCGGCAGGTGCTTCCGGGGTCATTGGCCCGTGGTTCTGGCATATCTGAGAGGTGGTTCCGGCATGCCCGGCAGGTGATTCCGGAGTGTTCGCCAAGTGTTTCCGGCGTAGCCGGCAGGTGATTTGGCATGTCCAGCGGTCGTTCCGGCGGGTCGAGCCGGTGGTTCCGGCGTGTCCGGCAGGTGGTTCCGGTCTGTCCGGCAGGTGGTTCTGTGGTGTCCGGCACGAGGTTCAGTCTGAGAGGCTGTGCCGGCATGCCCCTCACGTGATTCCGGCTTGTCCCCGAAGTGGTGCTGGTGTAGCGGGCAGGTGATTTTGGCGTGTAGGGGCAGGTGGTTCAGGCGAGTAGAGCAGGTGGTTGCGACGTGCTCGGCAGGTGCTTCCGGCGTCTCCGGCACGTGTTTCTGGCACATCTGACTGGTGGTTCCGGCATGCCCAAAAGTGGATTCCGGTCTGTCCGGTAGGTGGTTCCGGCGTGCACGGCACGTGGTTCTGGTACGTGTCAGAGGTGGTTGCGTATCCCCAACAGGTGATTCCGGACTGTCCGCCACGTGCTTCTGGCACGTCTGAGAGGTGGTTCCAACATGCCCGGCAGGTCGTTTCGGAGAGTCGTCCAAGTGGTTCTGGCATAGCCCGCAGGTGATTTTGGCGTGTCCGGCAGGTGGTTCCGCCATGCTCGGCAGGTGTTTCAGGCATGGCCGTCACGTGGTTCCAGTCTGTCCAGGACGTGTTTCCAGCTTCTCCGGCAGGTGGTTCTGGTACGTCTGAGAGGTGGTTCCGCCATGGCTGGCAGGTGATCCCGGACTGTCCCCCAGGTGGTTCTGGCATAGCCAGCAGTTGATATTGGCCTGTCCGGCAGGTGGTTCCAGCGAGTCGAACAGGTGGCTCCGGCGTTCTTGGCAGGTGGTTCCGGTCTGTCCGGTAGGTGTTTCCGGCGTGTCTGGCACGTGCTTCCGGAACGTCTGAGAGGTGGTTCCGGCATGCGCGGCAGGTGATTCCGTAGTGTCCGCCAGGTGGTTCTGGCATACCCGGCAGGTGATTTTGGCGTGTCCGGCAGGTGTTTCTGGCGAGTCGAGCAGGTGGCTCCGGCATGCTCGGCAGGTGCTTCCGGCGTCTCCGGCACTTGGTTCTGGTGTGTCTGAGAGCTGGTTCCGGCATGTCCGGCAGATGATTCCGGAGTGTCCGCCAAGTGGTTCTGGCATACCCAGCAGGTGATTTTGGCGTGTCAGGGAGGTGGTACCGGTGAGCCGAGCAGGTGGTTCCGGCGTGCTCAGCAGGTGGTTCAGGCGGTTCTGGCAGGTGGTATCCGTCTGTTCGGGGTGTGGTTCCAGCATCTCATGAACACGTTTCTGGCACGTCTGAGATGTGGTTCCAGCCGGCCCGACAGGTGTTTCCGCAGTGTCCGCCAAGCGGTTCTGGCGTAGTTGGCAGGTGATTTTGGCATGACTGTCAGGTGGCTCCAGCAAGCCTGGAAGGTGATTCCAAAGTGTTCACCAACTGGTTGTGGCGTAGCCGGCAGGTGATTTTTGCGTGATCGGCAGGTGGTTCTGGCGAGTCGAGCAGGTGGTTCCGGCGTGCTCGGCTGGGGCTTCCGGGGTCATTGTCACGGGGTTCTGGCATGTCTGAGAGGTGGTTCCTGCATGCCCGGCAAGTGATTCCGGAGTGTTCACCAAGTGGTTCTGGCATAGTCGGCAGGTGATTTTGGCATGTCCGGCAGGTGGTTCAGGCGAGTTGAGCAGGTGGTTCCAACGTGCTTGGCAGGTGCTTCCGGCGTCTCCGGCACGTGTTTGTGGCACATCTGACAGGTGGTTCCGGCATGCCCGAAAGGTGATTCCGGTCTGTCCGGTAGGTGGTTGCAGCCTGCACGGCATGTCGTTCTGGTACGTCTCAGAGGTGGTTGCGCATGCCCAACAGGTGATTCCGGACTGTCCGCCACATGGTTCTGGCACTTCTGAGAGGTGGTTCCGGCATGCCCGGCAGGTCATCCCAGAGAGTCCTCCAAGTGGTTCTGGCATAACATGCAGGTGATTTTGGCGTGTCTGGCAGGTTGTTCCGTTGTGCTTGGTAGGTGGTTCAGGCTTGGCCGGCAGGTGGTTCCAGACTGTCCAGGACGTGTTTCCAGCTTCTCCGGCAGGTGGTTCTGGTACGTCTGAGAGGTGGTTCCGCCATGGCTGGCAGGTGATTCCGGACCGTCCCCCAGGTGGTTCTGGCATAGCCAGCAGTTGATATTGGCCTGTCCGGCAGGTGGTTCCAGCGAGTCGAACAGGTGGCTCCGGCGTGCTCGGCAGGTGGTTCCGGTCTGTCCGGTAGGTCATTCCGGTGTGTCCGGCACGTGCTTCCGGCACGTCTGAGAGTTGGTTCCGGCATGCGCGACAGGTGGTTTCGGAGTGTCCGCCAGGTGGTTCTGGCGTACCCGGCAGGTGATTTTGGCGTGTCCGGCAGGTGTTTCTGGCGAGTCGAGCAGGTGGCTCCGGCATGCTCGGAAGGTGCTTCCGGCGTCTCCGGCACGTGGTTCTGGTGTGTCTGAGAGCTGGTTCCGGCATGTCCGGCAGATGATTCCGGAGTGTCCGCCAAGTCGTTCTCGCATACCCGGCTGGTGATTTGGGCATGTCAGGTAGGTGGTTCCGGCGAGTCGAGCAGGTGGCTCCGGCGTGCTCGACAGGTTGTTCAGACGGGTCTGGCAGGTGTTTTCCGTCTGTTCGGGGTGTGGTTCCAGCATCTCATGCACATGGTTCTGGCACGTCTGAGATGTGGTTCCGGCCGGCCCAACAGGTGTTTCCACAGTGTCCGCCAAGTGGTACTGGCGTAGTTGGCAGGTGATTTTGGCATGACCGGCAGGTGGTTCCAGCAAGCCCGGCAGGTGATTCCGAAGTGTTCCCCAACTGGTTGTGGCGTAGCCGGCAGGTGATTTTTGCGTGTCCGGCAGGTGGTTCTGGCGAGTCGAGCAGGTGGTTCCGGCGTGCTCGGCAGGTGCTTCCGGGGTCATTGGCACGTGGTTCTGGCATATCTGAGAGGTGGTTCCGGCATGCCCGGCAGGTGATTCCGGAGTCTTCGCCAAGTGTTTCCGGCGTAGCCGGCAGGTGATTTTGCATGTCCAGCGGTCGTTCCGGCGGGTCGAGCCGGTGGTTCCGGCGTGTCCGGCAGGCGGTTCCGGTCTGTCCGGCAGGTGGTTCTGTGGTGTCTGGCACGAGGTTCAGTCTGAGAGGCTGTGCCGGCATGCCCCTCACGTGATTCCGGCTTGTCCCCGAAGTGGTGCTGGTGTAGCGGGCAGGTGATTTTGGCGTGTCAGGGAGGTGGAACCGGTGAGTCGAGCAGGTGGTTCCGGCGTGCTCAGCAGGTGGTTCAGGCGGTTCTGGCAGGTGGTATCCGTCTGTTCGGGGTGTGGTTCCAGCATCTCATGAACACGTTTCTGGCACGTCTCAGATGTGGTTCCAGCCGGCCCGACAGGTGTTTCCGCAGTGTCCGCCAAGCGGTTCTGGCGTAGTTGGCAGGTGATTTTGGCATGACTGGCAGGTGGTTCCAGCAAGCCTGGCAGCTGATTCCAAAGTGTTCACCAACTGGTTGTGGCGTAGCCGGCAGGTGATTTTTGCGAGTTCGGCAGGTGGTTCTGGCGAGTCGAGCAGGTGGTTCCGGCGTGCTCGGCTGGTGCTTCCGGGGTCATTGGCACGGGGTTCTGGCATGTCTGAGAGGTGGTCCTGCATGCCCGGCTAGTGATTCCGGAGTTTTCGCCAAGTGGTTCTGGCATAGTCGGCAGGTGATTTTGGCATGTCCGGCAGGTGGTTCAGGCGAGTTGAGCAGGTGGTTCCAACGTGCTTGGCAGGTGCTTCCGGCGTCTCCGGCACGTGTTTCTGGCACATCTGACAGGTGGTTCCGGCATGCCCGAAAGGTGATTCCGGTCTGTCCGGTAGGTGGTTCCAGCCTGCACGGCATGTGGTTCTGGTAGGTCTCAGAGGTGGTTGCGCATGCCCAACAGGTGATTCCGGACTGTCCGCCACATGGTTCTGGCACTTCTGAGAGGTGGTTCCGGCATGCCCGGCAGGTCATCCCAGACAGTCCTCCAAGTGGTTCTGGCATAACACGCAGGTGATTTTGGCGTGTCTGGCATGTTGTTCCGTTGTGCTTGGCAGGTGGTTCAGGCTTGGCCGGCAGGTGGTTCCAGACTGTCCAGGACGTGTTTCCAGCTTCTCCGGCAGGAGGTTCTGGTACGTCTGAGAGGTGGTTCCGCCATGGCTGCCAGGTGATTCCGGACCGTCCCCAGTTGGTTCTGGCATAGCCAGCAGTTAACATTGGCCTGTCCGTCAGGTGGTTCCAGCGAGTCGAGCAGGTGGCTCCGGCGTGCTCGGCAGGTGGTTCCGGTCTGTCTGGTAGGTGATTCCGGTGTGTCCGGCACGTGCTTCCGGCACGTCTGAGAGTTGGTTCCGGCATGCGCGACAGGTGGTTTCGGAGTGTCCGCCAGGTGGTTCTGGCGTACCCGGCAGGTGATTTTGGCGTGTCCGGCAGGTGTTTCTGGCGAGTCGAGCAGGTGGCTCCGGCATGCTCGGAAGGTTCTTCCGGCGTCTCCGGCACATGGTTCTGGTGTGTCTCAGAGCTGGTTCCGGCATGTCCGGCAGATGATTCCGGAGTGTCCGCCAAGTGGTTCTGGCATACCCGGCTGGTGATTTGGGCATGTCAGGTAGGTGGTTCCGGCGAGTCGAGCAGGTGGCTCCGGCGTGCTCGACAGGTTGTTCAGACGGGTCTGGCAGGTGTTTTCCGTCTGTTCGGGGTGTGGTTCCAGCATCTCATGCACATGGTTCTGGCACGTCTGAGATGTGGTTCCGGCCGGCCCGACAGGTGTTTCCACAGTGTCCGCCAAGTGGTACTGGCGTAGTTGGCAGGTGATTTTGGCATGACCGGCAGGTGGTTCCAGCAAGCCCGGCAGGTGATTCCGAAGTGTTCCCCAACTGGTTGTGGCGTAGCCGGCAGGTGATTTTTGCGTGTCCGGCAGGTGGTTCTGGCGAGTCGAGCAGGTGGTTCCGGCGTGCTCGGCAGGTGCTTCTGGGGTCATTGGCACGTGGTTCTGGCATATCTGAGAGGTGGTTCCGGCATGCCCGGCAGGTGATTCCGGAGTGTTCGCCAAGTGTTTCCGGCGTAGCCGGCAGGTGATTTGGCATGTCCAGCGGTCGTTCCGGCGGGTCGAGCCGGTGGTTCCGGCGTGTCCGGCAGGTGGTTCCGGTCTGTCCGGCAGGTGGTTCTGTGGTGTCCGGCACGAGGTTCAGTCTGAGAGGCTGTGCCGGCATGCCCCTCACGTGATTCCGGCTTGTCCCCGAAGTGGTGCTGGTGTAGCGGGCAGGTGATTTTGGCGTGTCCGGCAGGTGGTTCAGGCGAGTTGAGCAGGTGCTTGCGACATGCTCGGCAGGTGCTTCCGGCGTCTCCGGCACGTGTTTCTGGCACATCTGACTGGTGGTTCCGGCATGCCCAAAAGTGGAATCCGGTCTGTCCGGTAGGTGGTTCCGGCGTGCACGGCACGTGGTTCTGGTACGTGTCAGAGGTGGTTGCGTATGCCCAACAGGTGATTCCGGACTGTCCGCCACGTGCTTCTGGCACGTCTGAGAGGTGGTTCCAACATGCCCGGCAGGTCATTTCGGAGAGTCGTCCAAGTGGTTCTGGCGTAGCCCGCAGGTGATTTTGGCGTGTCCGGCAGGTGGTTCCGCCGTGCTCAGCAGGTGGTTCAGGAATGGCCGTCACGTGGTTCCAGTCTGTCCAGGACGTGTTTCCAGCTTCTCCGGCAGGTGGTTCTGGTACGTCTGAGAGGTGGTTCCGCCATGGCTGGCAGTTGATCCCGGACTGTCCCCCAGGTGGTTCTGGCATAGCCAGCAGTTGATATTGGCCTGTCCGGCAGTTGGTTCCAGCGAGTCGAACAGGTGGCTCTGGCGTTCTTGGCAGGTGGTTCCGGTCTGTCCGGTAGGTGTTTCCGGCGTGTCTGGCACGTGCTTCCGGCACGTCTGAGAGGTGGTTCCGGCATGCGCGGCAGGTGATTCCGTAGTGTCCGCCAGGTGGTTCTGGCATACCCGGCACGTGATTTTGGCGTGTCCGGCAGGTGTTTCTGGCGAGTCGAGCAGGTGGCTCCGGCATGCTCCGCAGGTGCTTCCGGCGTCTCCGGCACTTGGTTCTGGTGTGTCTGAGAGCTGGTTCCGGCATGTCCGGCAGATGATTCCGGAGTGTCCGCCAAGTGGTTCTGGCATACCCAGCAGGTGATTTTGGCGTGTCAGGGAGGTGGTACCGGTGAGTCGAGCAGGTGGTTCCGGCGTGCTCAGCAGGTGGTTCAGGCGGTTCTGGCAGGTGTTTTCCGTCTGTTCGGGGTGTGGTTCCAGCATCTCATGCACATGGTTCTGGCACGTCTGAGATGTGTTTCCGGCCGGCCCGACAGGTGTTTCCACAGTGTCCGCCAAGTGGTACTGGCGTAGTTGGCAGGTGATTTTGGCATGACCGGCAGGTGGTTCCAGCAAGCCCGGCAGGTGATTCCGAAGTGTTCCCCAACTGGTTGTGGCGTAGCCGGCAGGTGATTTTTGCGTGTCCGGCAGGTGGTTCTGGCGAGTCGAGCAGGTGGTTCCGGCGTGCTCGGCAGGTGCTTCCGGGGTCATTGGCACGTGGTTCTGGCATATCTGAGAGGTGGTTCCGGCATGCCCGGCAGGTGATTCCGGAGTCTTCGCCAAGTGTTTCCGGCATAGCCGGCAGGTGATTTTGCATGTCCAGCGGTCGTTCCGGCGGGTCGAGCCGGTGGTTCCGGCGTGTCCGGGAGGTGGTTCCGGTCTGTCCGGCATGTGGTTCTGTGGTGTCCGGCACGAGGTTCAGTCTGAGAGGCTGTGCCGGCATGCCCCTCACGTGATTCCGGCTTGTCCCCGAAGTGGTGCTGGTGTAGCGGGCAGGTGATTGTGGCGTGTCCGGCAGGTGGTTCAGGCGAGTTGAGCAGGTGGTTGCGACGTGCTCGGCAGGTGCTTCCGGGGTCTCCGGCACGTGTTTCTGGCACATCTGACTGGTGGTTCCGGCATGCCCAAAAGTTGATTCCGGTCTGTCCGCCACGTGCTTCTGGCACGTCTGAGACGTGGTTCCAACATGCCTGGCATGTCATTTCGGAGAGTCGTCCAAGTAGTTCTGGCGTAGCCCGCAGGTGATTTTGGCGTGTCTGGCAGGTGGTTCAGGCATGGCCGTCACGTGGTTCCAGTCTGTCCAGGACGTGTTTCCAGGTTCTCCGGCGGGTGGTTCTGGTACGTCTGAGAGGTGCTTCCGCCATGGCTCGCAGGTGATCCCGGACTGTCCGCCAGGTGGTTCTGGCATAACCGGCAGGTGATTTTGGCGTGTCCGGCAGGTGTTTCTGGCGAGTCGAGCAGGTGGCTCCGGCATGCTCGGCAGGTGCTTCCGGCGTCTCCGGCACTTGGTTCTGGTGTGTCTGAGAGCTGGTTCCGGCATGTCCGGCAGATGATTCCGGAGTGTCCGCCAAGTGGTTCTGGCATACCCAGCAGGTGATTTTGGCGTGTCAGGGAGGTGGTACCGGTGAGTCGAGCAGGTGGTTCCGGCGTGCTCAGCAGGTGGTTCAGGCGGTTCTGGCAGGTGGTATCCGTCTGTTCGGGGTGTGGTTCCAGCATCTCATGAACACGTTTCTGGCACGTCTGAGATGTGGTTCCAGCCGGCCAGACAGGTGTTTCCGCAGTGTCCGCCAAGCGGTTCTGGTGTAGTTGGCAGGTGATTTTGGCATGACTGGCAGGTGGTTCCGGCAAGCCTGTCAGGTGATTCCAAAGTGTTCACCAACTGGTTGTGGCGTAGCCGGCAGGTGATTTTTGCGTGATCGGCAGGTGGTTCTGGCGAGTCGAGCAGGTGGTTCCGGCGTGCACGGCACGTGGTTCTGGTACGTGTCAGAGGTGGTTGCGTATGCCCAACAGGTGATTCCGGACTGTCCGCCACGTGCTTCTGGCACGTCTGAGAGGTGGTTCCAACATGCCCGGCAGGTCATTTCGGAGAGTCGTCCAAGTGGTTCTGGCGTAGCCCGCAGGTGATTTTGGCGTGTCCGGCAGGTGGTTCCGCCGTGCTCAGCAGGTGGTTCAGGCATGGCCGTCACGTGGTTCCAGTCTGTCCAGGACGTGTTTCCAGCTTCTCCGGCAGGTGGTTCTGGTACGTCTGAGAGGTGGTTCCGCCATGGCTGGCAGTTGATCCCGGACTGTCCCCCAGGTGGTTCTGGCATAGCCAGCAGTTGATATTGGCCTGTCCGGCAGTTGGTTCCAGCGAGTCGAACAGGTGGCTCTGGCGTTCTTGGCAGGTGGTTCCGGTCTGTCCGGTAGGTGTTTCCGGCGTGTCTGGCACGTGCTTCCGGCACGTCTGAGAGGTGGTTCCAGCATGCGCGGCAGGTGATTCCGTAGTGTCCGCCAGGTGGTTCTGGCATACCCGGCACGTGATTTTGGCGTGTCCGGCAGGTGTTTCTGGCCAGTCGAGCAGGTGGCTCCGGCATGCTCCGCAGGTGCTTCCGGCGTCTCCGGCACTTGGTTCTGGTGTGTCTGAGAGCTGGTTCCGGCATGTCCGGCAGATGATTCCGGAGTGTCCGCCAAGTGGTTGTGGCATACAAAGCAGGTGATTTTGGCGTGTCAGGGAGGTGGTACCGGTGAGTCGAGCAGGTGGTTCCGGCGTGCTCAGCAGGTGGTTCAGGCGGTTCTGGCAGGTGGTATCCGTCTGTTCGGGGTGTGGTTCCAGCATCTCATGAACACGTTTCTGGCACGTCTGAGATGTGGTTCCAGCCGGCCCGACAGGTGTTTCCGCAGTGTCCGCCAAGCGGTTCTGGCGTAGTTGGCAGGTGATTTTGGCATGACTGGCAGGTGGTTCCAGCAAGCCTGGCAGGTGATTCCAAAGTGTTCACCAACTGGTTGTGGCGTAGCCGGCAGGTGATTTTTGCGTGATCGGCAGGTGGTTCTGGCGAGTCGAGCAGGTGGTTCCGGCGTGCTCGGCTGGTGCTTCCGGGGTCATTGGCACGGGGTCCTGGCATGTCTGAGAGGTGGTTCCTGCATGCCCGGCAAGTGATTCCGGAGTGTTCGCCAAGTGGTTCTGGCATAGTCGGCAGGTGATTTTGGCATGTCCGGCAGGTGGTTCAGGCGAGTTGAGCAGGTGGTTCCAACGTGCTTGGCAGGTGCTTCCGGCGTCTCCGGCACGTGTTTCTGGCACATCTGACAGGTGGTTCCGGCATGCCCGAAAGGTGATTCCGGTCTGTCCGGTAGGTGGTTCCAGCCTGCACGGCATGTGGTTCTGGTACGTCTCAGAGGTGGTTGCGCATGCCCAACAGGTGATTCCGGACTGTCCGCCGCATGGTTCTGGCACGTCTGAGAGGTGGTTCCGGCATGCCCGGCAGGTCATCCCAGACAGTCCTCCAAGTGGTTCTGGCATAACACGCAGGTGATTTTGGCGTGTCTGGCAGGTTGTTCCGTTGTGCTTGGCAGGTGGTTCAGGCTTGGCCGGCAGGTGGTTCCAGATTGTCCAGGACGTGTTTCCAGCTTCTCCGGCAGGTGGTTCTGGTACGTCTGAGAGGTGGTTCCGCCATGGCTGGCAGGTGATTCCGGACCGTCCCCCAGGTGGTTCTGGCATAGCCAGCAGTTGATATTGGCCTGTCCGGCAGGTGGTTCCAGCGAGTCGAACAGGTGGCTCCGGCGTGCTCGGCAGGTGGTTCCGGTCTGTCCGGTAGGTGATTCCGGTGTGTCCGGCACGTGCTTCCGGCACTTCTGAGAGTTGGTTCCGGCATGCGCGATAGGTGGTTTCGGAGTGTCCGCCAGGTGGTTCTGGCGTACCCGGCAGGTGATTTTGGCGTGTCCGGCAGGTGTTTCTGGCGAGTCGAGCAGGTGGCTCCAGCATGCTCGGAAGCTGCTTCCGGCGTCTCCGGCACGTGCTTCTGGTGTGTCTCAGAGCTGGTTCCGGCATGTCCGGCAGATGATTCCGGAGTGTCCGCCAAGTGGTTCTGGCATACCCGGCTGGTGATTTGGGCATGTCAGGTAGGTGGTTCCGGCGAGTCGAGCAGGTGGCTCCGGCGTGCTCGGCAGGTTGTTCAGACGGGTCTGGCAGGTGTTTTCCGTCTGTTCGGGGTGTGGTTCCAGCATCTCATGCACATGGTTCTGGCACGTCTGAGATGTGGTTCCGGCCGGCCCGACAGGTGTTTCCACAGTGTCCGCCAAGTGGTACTGGCGTAGTTGGCAGGTGATTTTGGCATGACCGGCAGGTGGTTCCAGCAAGCCCGGCAGGTGATTCCGAAGTGTTCCCCAACTGGTTGTGGCGTAGCCGGCAGGTGATTTTTGCGTGTCCGGCAGGTGGTTCTGGCGAGTCGAGCAGGTGGTTCCGGCGTGATCGGCAGGTGCTTCCGGGGTCATTGGCCCGTGGTTCTGGCATATCTGAGAGGTGGTTCCGGCATGCCCGGCAGGTGATTCCGGAGTGTTCGCCAAGTGTTTCCGGCGTAGCCGGCAGGTGATTTGGCATGTCCAGCGGTCGTTCCGGCGGGTCGAGCCGGTGGTTCCGGCGTGTCCGGCAGGTGGTTCCGGTCTGTCCGGCAGGTGGTTCTGTGGTGTCCGGCACGAGGTTCAGTCTGAGAGGCTGTGCCGGCATGCCCCTCACGTGATTCCGGCTTGTCCCCGAAGTGGTGCTGGTGTAGCGGGCAGGTGATTTTGGCGTGTAGGGGCAGGTGGTTCAGGCGAGTAGAGCAGGTGGTTGCGACGTGCTCGGCAGGTGCTTCCGGCGTCTCCGGCACGTGTTTCTGGCACATCTGACTGGTGGTTCCGGCATGCCCAAAAGTGGATTCCGGTCTGTCCGGTAGGTGGTTCCGGCGTGCACGGCACGTGGTTCTGGTACGTGTCAGAGGTGGTTGCGTATCCCCAACAGGTGATTCCGGACTGTCCGCCACGTGCTTCTGGCACGTCTGAGAGGTGGTTCCAACATGCCCGGCAGGTCGTTTCGGAGAGTCGTCCAAGTGGTTCTGGCATAGCCCGCAGGTGATTTTGGCGTGTCCGGCAGGTGGTTCCGCCATGCTCGGCAGGTGTTTCAGGCATGGCCGTCACGTGGTTCCAGTCTGTCCAGGACGTGTTTCCAGCTTCTCCGGCAGGTGGTTCTGGTACGTCTGAGAGGTGGTTCCGCCATGGCTGGCAGGTGATCCCGGACTGTCCCCCAGGTGGTTCTGGCATAGCCAGCAGTTGATATTGGCCTGTCCGGCAGGTGGTTCCAGCGAGTCGAACAGGTGGCTCCGGCGTTCTTGGCAGGTGGTTCCGGTCTGTCCGGTAGGTGTTTCCGGCGTGTCTGGCACGTGCTTCCGGAACGTCTGAGAGGTGGTTCCGGCATGCGCGGCAGGTGATTCCGTAGTGTCCGCCAGGTGGTTCTGGCATACCCGGCAGGTGATTTTGGCGTGTCCGGCAGGTGTTTCTGGCGAGTCGAGCAGGTGGCTCCTGCATGCTCGGCAGGTGCTTCCGGCGTCTCCGGCACTTGGTTCTGGTGTGTCTGAGAGCTGGTTCCGGCATGTCCGGCAGATGATTCCGGAGTGTCCGCCAAGTGGTTCTGGCATACCCAGCAGGTGATTTTGGCGTGTCAGGGAGGTGGTACCGGTGAGCCGAGCAGGTGGTTCCGGCGTGCTCAGCAGGTGGTTCAGGCGGTTCTGGCAGGTGGTATCCGTCTGTTCGGGGTGTGGTTCCAGCATCTCATGAACACGTTTCTGGCACGTCTGAGATGTGGTTCCAGCCGGCCCGACAGGTGTTTCCGCAGTGTCCGCCAAGCGGTTCTGGCGTAGTTGGCAGGTGATTTTGGCATGACTGTCAGGTGGCTCCAGCAAGCCTGGAAGGTGATTCCAAAGTGTTCACCAACTGGTTGTGGCGTAGCCGGCAGGTGATTTTTGCGTGATCGGCAGGTGGTTCTGGCGAGTCGAGCAGGTGGTTCCGGCGTGCTCGGCTGGGGCTTCCGGGGTCATTGTCACGGGGTTCTGGCATGTCTGAGAGGTGGTTCCTGCATGCCCGGCAAGTGATTCCGGAGTGTTCACCAAGTGGTTCTGGCATAGTCGGCAGGTGATTTTGGCATGTCCGGCAGGTGGTTCAGGCGAGTTGAGCAGGTGGTTCCAACGTGCTTGGCAGGTGCTTCCGGCGTCTCCGGCACGTGTTTGTGGCACATCTGACAGGTGGTTCCGGCATGCCCGAAAGGTGATTCCGGTCTGTCCGGTAGGTGGTTGCAGCCTGCACGGCATGTCGTTCTGGTACGTCTCAGAGGTGGTTGCGCATGCCCAACAGGTGATTCCGGACTGTCCGCCACATGGTTCTGGCACTTCTGAGAGGTGGTTCCGGCATGCCCGGCAGGTCATCCCAGAGAGTCCTCCAAGTGGTTCTGGCATAACATGCATGTGATTTTGGCGTGTCTGGCAGGTTGTTCCGTTGTGCTTGGTAGGTGGTTCAGGCTTGGCCGGCAGGTGGTTCCAGACTGTCCAGGACGTGTTTCCAGCTTCTCCGGCAGGTGGTTCTGGTACGTCTGAGAGGTGGTTCCGCCATGGCTGGCAGGTGATTCCGGACCGTCCCCCAGGTGGTTCTGGCATAGCCAGCAGTTGATATTGGCCTGTCCGGCAGGTGGTTCCAGCGAGTCGAACAGGTGGCTCCGGCGTGCTCGGCAGGTGGTTCCGGTCTGTCCGGTAGGTCATTCCGGTGTGTCCGGCACGTGCTTCCGGCACGTCTGAGAGTTGGTTCCGGCATGCGCGACAGGTGGTTTCGGAGTGTCCGCCAGGTGGTTCTGGCGTACCCGGCAGGTGATTTTGGCGTGTCCGGCAGGTGTTTCTGGCGAGTCGAGCAGGTGGCTCCGGCATGCTCGGAAGGTGCTTCCGGCGTCTCCGGCACGTGGTTCTGGTGTGTCTGAGAGCTGGTTCCGGCATGTCCGGCAGATGATTCCGGAGTGTCCGCCAAGTCGTTCTCGCATACCCGGCTGGTGATTTGGGCATGTCAGGTAGGTGGTTCCGGCGAGTCGAGCAGGTGGCTCCGGCGTGCTCGACAGGTTGTTCAGACGGGTCTGGCAGGTGTTTTCCGTCTGTTCGGGGTGTGGTTCCAGCATCTCATGCACATGGTTCTGGCACGTCTGAGATGTGGTTCCGGCCTGCCCAACAGGTGTTTCCACAGTGTCCGCCAAGTGGTACTGGCGTAGTTGGCAGGTGATTTTGGCATGACCGGCAGGTGGTTCCAGCAAGCCCGGCAGGTGATTCCGAAGTGTTCCCCAACTGGTTGTGGCGTAGCCGGCAGGTGATTTTTGCGTGTCCGGCAGGTGGTTCTGGCGAGTCGAGCAGGTGGTTCCGGCGTGCTCGGCAGGTGCTTCCGGGGTCATTGGCACGTGGTTCTGGCATATCCGAGAGGTGGTTCCGGCATGCCCGGCAGGTGATTCCGGAGTCTTCGCCAAGTGTTTCCGGCGTAGCCGGCAGGTGATTTTGCATGTCCAGCGGTCGTTCCGGCGGGTCGAGCCGGTGGTTCCGGCGTGTCCGGCAGGCGGTTCCGGTCTGTCCGGCAGGTGGTTCTGTGGTGTCTGGCACGAGGTTCAGTCTGAGAGGCTGTGCCGGCATGCCCCTCACGTGATTCCGGCTTGTCCCCGAAGTGGTGCTGGTGTAGCGGGCAGGTGATTTTGGCGTGTCCGGCAGGTGGTTCAGGCGAGTTGAGCAGGTGGTTGCGACGTGCTCGGCAGGTGCTTCCGGCGTCTCCGGCACGTGTTTCTGGCACATCTGCCTGGTGGTTCCGGCATGCCCAAAAGTGGATTCCGGTCTGTCCGGTAGGTGGTTCCGGCGTGCACGGCACGTGGTTCTGGTACGTGTCAGAGGTGGTTGCGTATCCCCAACAGGTGATTCCGGACTGTCCGCCACGTGCTTCTGGCACGTCTGAGAGGTGGTTCCAACATGCCCGGCAGGTCATTTCGGAGAGTCGTGCAAGTGGTTCTGGCGTAGCCCGCAGGTGATTTTGGCGTGTCCGGCAGGTGGTTCCGCCGTGCTCGGCAGGTGGTTCAGGCATGGCCGTCACGTGGTTCCAGTCTGTCCAGGACGTGTTTCCAGCTTCTCCGGCAGGTGGTTCTGGTACGTCTGAGAGGTGGTTCCGCCATGGCTGGCAGGTGATCCCGGACTGTCCCCCAGGTGGTTCTGGCATAGCCAGCAGTTGATATTGGCCTGTCCGGCAGGTGGTTCCAGCGAGTCGAACAGGTGGCTCCGGCGTGCTCGGCAGGTGGTTCCGGTCTGTCCGGTAGGTGTTTCCGGCGTGTCTGGCACGTGCTTCCGGCACGTCTGAGAGGTGGTTCCGGCATGCGCGGCAGGTGATTCCGTAGTGTCCGCCAGGTGGTTCTGGCGTACCCGGCAGGTGATTTTGGCGTGTCTGGCAGGTATTTCTGGCGAGTCGAGCAGGTGGCTCCGGCATGCTCGGCAGGTGCTTCCGGCGTCTCCGGCACTTGGTTCTGGTGTGTCTGAGAGCTGGTTCCGGCATGTCTGGCAGATGATTCCGGAGTGTCCGCCAAGTGGTTGTGGCATACAAAGCAGGTGATTTTGGTGTGTCAGGGAGGTGGTACCGGTGAGTCGAGCAGGTGGTTCCGGCGTGCTCAGCAGGTGGTTCAGGCGGTTCTGGCAGGTGGTATCCGTCTGTTCGGGGTGTGGTTCCAGCATCTCATGAACACGTTTCTGGCACGTCTGAGATGTGGTTCCAGCCGGCCCGACAGGTGTTTCCGCAGTGTCCGCCAAGCGGTTCTGGCGTAGTTGGCAGGTGATTTTGGCATGACTGTCAGGTGGTTCCAGCAAGCCTGGCAGGTGATTCCAAAGTGTTCACCAACTGGTTGTGGCGTAGCCGGCAGGTGATTTTTGCGTGATCGGCAGGTGGTTCTGGCGAGTCGAGCAGGTGGTTCCGGCGTGCTCGGCTGGTGCTTCCGGGGTCATTGGCACGGGGTTCTGGCATGTCTGAGAGGTGGTTCCTGCATGCCCGGCAAGTGATTCCGGAGTGTTCGCCAAGTGGTTCTGGCATAGTCGGCAGGTGATTTTGGCATGTCCGGCAGGTGGTTCAGGCGAGTTGAGCAGGTGGTTCCAACGTGCTTGGCAGGTGCTTCCGGCGTCTCCGGCACGTGTTTCTGGCACATCTGACAGGTGGTTCCGGCATGCCCGAAAGGTGATTCCGGTCTGTCCGGTAGGTGGTTCCAGCCTGCACGGCATGTGGTTCTGGTACGTCTCAGAGGTGGTTGCGCATGCCCAACAGGTGATTCCGGACTGTCCGCCGCATGGTTCTGGCACGTCTGAGAGGTGGTTCCGGCATGCCCGGCAGGTCATCCCAGAGAGTCCTCCAAGTGGTTCTGGCATAACACGCAGGTGATTTTGGCGTGTCTGGCAGGTTGTTCCGTTGTGCTTGGCAGGTGGTTCAGGCTTGGCCGGCAGGTGGTTCCAGATTGTCCAGGACGTGTTTCCAGCTTCTCCGGCAGGTGGTTCTGGTACGTCTGAGAGGTGGTTCCGCCATGGCTGGCAGGTGATTCCGGACCGTCCCCCAGGTGGTTCTGGCATAGCCAGCAGTTGATATTGGCCTGTCCGGCAGGTGGTTCCAGCGAGTCGAACAGGTGGCTCCGGCGTGCTCGGCAGGTGGTTCCGGTCTGTCCGGTAGGTGATTCCGGTGTGTCCGGCACGTGCTTCCGGCACTTCTGAGAGTTGGTTCCGGCATGCGCGATAGGTGGTTTCGGAGTGTCCGCCAGGTGGTTCTGGCGTACCCGGCAGGTGATTTTGGCGTGTCCGGCAGGTGTTTCTGGCGAGTCGAGCAGGTGGCTCCAGCATGCTCGGAAGGTGCTTCCGGCGTCTCCGGCACGTGGTTCTGGTGTGTCTCAGAGCTGGTTCCGGCATGTCCGGCAGATGATTCCGGAGTGTCCGCCAAGTGGTTCTGGCATACCCGGCTGGTGATTTGGGCATGTCAGGTAGGTGGTTCCGGCGAGTCGAGCAGGTGGCTCCGGCGTGCTCGACAGGTTGTTCAGACGGGTCTGGCAGGTGTTTTCCGTCTGTTCGGGGTGTGGTTCCAGCATCTCATGCACATGGTTCTGGCACGTCTGAGATGTGGTTCCGGCCGGCCCGACAGGTGTTTCCACAGTGTCCGCCAAGTGGTACTGGCGTAGTTGGCAGGTGATTTTGGCATGACCGGCAGGTGGTTCCAGCAAGCCCGGCAGGTGATTCCGAAGTGTTCCCCAACTGGTTGTGGCGTAGCCGGCAGGTGATTTTTGCGTGTCCGGCAGGTGGTTCTGGCGAGTCGAGCAGGTGGTTCCGGCGTGATCGGCAGGTGCTTCCGGGGTCATTGGCCCGTGGTTCTGGCATATCTGAGAGGTGGTTCCGGCATGCCCGGCAGGTGATTCCGGAGTGTTCGCCAAGTGTTTCTGGCGTAGCCGGCAGGTGATTTTGCATGTCCAGCGGTCGTTCCGGCGGGTCGAGCCGGTTGTTCCGGCGTGTCCGGCAGGTGGTTCCGGTCAGTCCGGCAGGTGGTTCTGTGGTGTCCGGCACGAGGTTCAGTCTGAGAGGCTGTGCCGGCATGCCCCTCACGTGATTCCGGCTTGTCCCCGAAGTGGTGCTCAAGTAGCGGGCAGGTGATTTTGGCGTGTCCGGCAGGTGGTTCAGGCGAGTTGAGCAGGTGCTTGCGACGTGCTCGGCAGGTGCTTCCGGCGTCTCCGGCACGTGTTTCTGGCACATCTGACTGGTGGTTCCGGCATGCCCAAAAGTTGATTCCGGTGTGTCGGGTAGGTGGTTCCGGCGTGCACGGCACGTGGTTCTGGTACGTGTCAGAGGTGGTTGCGTATGCCCAACAGGTGATTCCGGACTGTCCGCCACGTGCTTCTGGCACGTCTGAGAGGTGGTTCCAACATGCCCGGCAGGTCATTTCGGAGAGTCGTGCAAGTGGTTCTGGCGTAGCCCGCAGGTGATTTTGGCGTGTCCGGCAGGTGGTTCCGCCGTGCTCGGCAGGTGGTTCAGGCATGGCCGTCACGTGGTTCCAGTCTGTCCAGGACGTGTTTCCAGCTTCTCCGGCAGGTGGTTCTGGTACGTCTGAGATGTGGTTCCGCCATGGCTGGCAGGTGATCCCGGACTGTCCCCCAGGTGGTTCTGGCATAGCCAGCAGTTGATATTGGCCTGTCCGGCAGGTGGTTCCAGCGAGTCGAACAGGTGGCTCCGGCGTGCTCGGCAGGTGGTTCCGGTCTGTCCGGTAGGTGTTTCCGGCGTGTCTGGCACATGCTTCCGGCACGTCTGAGAGGTGGTTCCGGCATGCGCGGCAGGTGATTCCGTAGTGTCCGCCAGGTGGTTCTGGCATACCCGGCAGGTGATTTTGGCGTGTCCGGCAGGTGTTTCTGGCGAGTCGAGCAGGTGGCTCCGGCATGCTCGGCAGGTGCTTCCGGCGTCTCCGGCACTTGGTTCTGGTGTGTCTGAGAGCTGGTTCCGGCATGTCCGGCAGATGATTCCGGAGTGTCCGCCAAGTGGTTGTGGCATACAAAGCAGGTGATTTTGGCGTGTCAGGGAGGTGGTACCGGTGAGTCGAGCAGGTGGTTCCGGCGTGCTCAGCAGGTGGTTCAGGCGGTTCTGGCAGGTGGTATCCGTCTGTTCGGGGTGTGGTTCCAGCATCTCATGAACACGTTTCTGGCACGTCTGAGATGTGGTTCCAGCCGGCCCGACAGGTGTTTCCGCAGTGTCCGCCAAGCGGTTCTGGCGTAGTTGGCAGGTGATTTTGGCATGACTGGCAGGTGGTTCCAGCAAGCCTGGCAGGTGATTCCAAAGTGTTCACCAACTGGTTGTGGCGTAGCCGGCAGGTGATTTTTGCGTGATCGGCAGGTGGTTCTGGCGAGTCGAGCAGGTGGTTCCGGCGTGCTCGGCTGGTGCTTCCGGGGTCATTGGCACGGGGTTCTGGCATGTCTGAGAGGTGGTTCCTGCATGCCCGGCAAGTGATTCCGGAGTGTTCGCCAAGTGGTTCTGGCATAGTCGGCAGGTGATTTTGGCATGTCCGGCAGGTGGTTCAGGCGAGTTGAGCAGGTGGTTCCAACGTGCTTGGCAGGTGCTTCCGGCATCTCCGGCACGTGTTTCTGGCACATCTGACAGGTGGTTCCGGCATGCCCGAAAGGTGATTCCGGTCTGTCCGGTAGGTGGTTCCAGCCTGCACGGCATGTGGTTCTGGTACGTCTCAGAGGTGGTTGCGCATGCCCAACAGGTGATTCCGGACTGTCCGCCGCATGGTTCTGGCACGTCTGAGAGGTGGTTCCGGCATGCCCGGCAGGTCATCCCAGAGAGTCCTCCAAGTGGTTCTGGCATAACACGCAGGTGATTTTGGCGTGTCTGGCAGGTTGTTCCGTTGTGCTTGGCAGGTGGTTCAGGCTTGGCCGGCAGGTGGTTCCAGATTGTCCAGGACGTGTTTCCAGCTTCTCCGGCAGGTGGTTCTGGTACGTCTGAGAGGTGGTTCCGCCATGGCTGGCAGGTGATTCCGGACCGTCCCCCAGGTGGTTCTGGCATAGCCAGCAGTTGATATTGGCCTGTCCGGCAGGTGGTTCCAGCGAGTCGAACAGGTGGCTCCGGCGTGCTCGGCAGGTGGTTCCGGTCTGTCCGGTAGGTGATTCCGGTGTGTCCGGCACGTGCTTCCGGCACTTCTGAGAGTTGGTTCCGGCATGCGCGATAGGTGGTTTCGGAGTGTCCGCCAGGTGGTTCTGGCGTACCCGGCAGGTGATTTTGGCGTGTCCTTCAGGTGTTTCTGGCGAGTCGAGCAGGTGGCTCCAGCATGCTCGGAAGGTGCTTCCGGCGTCTCCGGCACGTGGTTCTGGTGTGTCTCAGAGCTGGTTCCGGCATGTCCGGCAGATGATTCCGGAGTGTCCGCCAAGTGGTTCTGGCATACCCGGCTGGTGATTTGGGCATGTCAGGTAGGTGGTTCCGGCGAGTCGAGCAGGTGGCTCCGGCGTGCTCGACAGGTTGTTCAGACGGGTCTGGCAGGTGTTTTCCGTCTGTTCGGGGTGTGGTTCCAGCATCTCATGCACATGGTTCTGGCACGTCTGAGATGTGGTTCCGGCCGGCCCGACAGGTGTTTCCACAGTGTCCGCCAAGTGGTACTGGCGTAGTTGGCAGGTGATTTTGGCATGACCGGCAGGTGGTTCCAGCAAGCCCGGCAGGTGATTCCGAAGTGTTCCCCAACTGGTTGTGGCGTAGCCGGCAGGTGATTTTTGCGTGTCCGGCAGGTGGTTCTGGCGAGTCGAGCAGGTGGTTCCGGCGTGATCGGCAGGTGCTTCCGGGGTCATTGGCCCGTTGTTCTGGCATATCTGAGAGGTGGTTCCGGCATGCACGGCAGGTGATTCCGGAGTGTTCGCCAAGTGTTTCTGGCGTAGCCGGCAGGTGATTTTGCATGTCCAGCGGTCGTTCCGGCGGGTCGAGCCGGTTGTTCCGGCGTGTCCGGCAGGTGGTTCCGGTCTGTCCGGCAGGTGGTTCTGTGGTGTCCGGCACGAGGTTCAGTCTGAGAGGCTGTGCCGGCATGCCCCTCACGTGATTCCGGCTTGTCCCCGAAGTGGTGCTGGTGTAGCGGGCAGGTGATTTTGGCGTGCCCGGCAGGTGGTTCAGGCGAGTTGAGCAGGTGCTTGCGACGTGCTCGGCAGGTGCTTCCGGCGTCTCCGGCACGTGTTTCTGGCACATCTGACTGGTGGTTCCGGCATGCCCAAAAGTGGATTCCGGTGTGTCCGGTAGGTGGTTCCGGCGTGCACGGCACGTGGTTCTGGTACGTGTCAGAGGTGGTTGCGTATGCCCAACAGGTGATTCCGGACTTTCCGCCACGTGCTTCTGGCACGTCTGAGAGGTGGTTCCAACATGCCCGGCAGGTCATTTCGGAGAGTCGTCCAAGTGGTTCTGGCGTAGCCCGCAGGTGATTTTGGCGTGTCCGGCAGGTGGTTCCGCCGTGCTCGGCAGGTGGTTCAGGCATGGCCGTCACGTGGTTCCAGTCTGTCCAGGACGTGTTTCCAGCTTCTCCGGCAGGTGGTTCTGGTACGTCTGAGAGGTGGTTCCGCCATGGCTGGCAGGTGATCCCGGACTGTCCCCCAGGTGGTTCTGGCATAGCCAGCAGTTGATATTGGCCTGTCCGGCAGGTGGTTCCAGCGAGTCGAACAGGTGGCTCCGGCGTGCTCGGCAGGTGGTTCCGGTCTGTCCGGTAGGTGTTTCCGGCGTGTCTGGCACGTGCTTCCGGCACGCCTGAGAGGTGGTTCCGGCATGCGCGGCAGGTGATTCCGTAGTGTCCGCCAGGTGGTTCTGGCATACCCGGCAGGTGATTTTGGCGTGTCCGGCAGGTGTTTCTGGCGAGTCCAGCAGGTGGCTCCGGCATGCTCCGCAGGTGCTTCCGGCGTCTCCGGCACTTGGTTCTGGTGTGTCTGAGAGCTGGTTCCGGCATGTCCGGCAGATGATTCCGGAGTGTCCGCCAAGTGGTTGTGGCATACAAAGCAGGTGATTTTGGCGTGTCAGGGAGGTGGTACCGGTGAGTCGAGCAGGTGGTTCCGGCGTGCTCAGCAGGTGGTTCAGGCGGTTCTGGCAGGTGGTATCCGTCTGTTCGGGGTGTGGTTCCAGCATCTCATGAACACGTTTCTGGCACGTCTGAGATGTGGTTCCAGCCGGCCCGACAGGTGTTTCCGCAGTGTCCGCCAAGCGGTTCTGGCGTAGTTGGCAGGTGATTTTGGCATGACTGGCAGGTGGTTCCAGCAAGCCTGGCAGGTGATTCCAAAGTGTTCACCAACTGGTTGTGGCGTAGCCGGCAGGTGATTTTTGCGTGATCGGCAGGTGGTTCTGGCGAGTCGAGCAGGTGGTTCCGGCGTGCTCGGCTGGTGCTTCCGGGGTCATTGGCACGGGGTTCTGGCATGTCTGAGAGGTGGTTCCTGCATGCCCGGCAAGTGATTCCGGAGTGTTCGCCAAGTGGTTCTGGCATAGTCGGCAGGTGATTTTGGCATGTCCGGCAGGTGGTTCAGGCGAGTTGAGCAGGTGGTTCCAACGTGCTTGGCAGGTGCTTCCGGCGTCTCCGGCACGTGTTTCTGGCACATCTGACAGGTGGTTCCGGCATGCCCGAAAGGTGATTCCGGTCTGTCCGGTAGGTGGTTACAGCCTGCACGGCATGTGGTTCTGGTACGTCTCAGAGGTGGTTGCGCATGCCCAACAGGTGATTCCGGACTGTCCGCCGCATGGTTCTGGCACGTCTGAGAGGTGGTTCCGGCATGCCCGGCAGGTCATCCCAGAGAGTCCTCCAAGTGGTTCTGGCATAACACGCAGGTGATTTTGGCGTGTCTGGCAGGTTGTTCCGTTGTGCTTGGCAGGTGGTTCAGGCTTGGCCGGCAGGTGGTTCCCGATTGTCCAGGACGTGTTTCCAGCTTCTCCGGCAGGTGGTTCTGGTACGTCTGAGAGGTGGTTCCGCCATGGCTGGCAGGTGATTCCGGACCGTCCCCCAGGTGGTTCTGGCATAGCCAGCAGTTGATATTGGCCTGTCCGGCAGGTGGTTCCAGCGAGTCGAACAGGTGGCTCCGGCGTGCTCGGCAGGTGGTTCCGGTCTGTCCGGTAGGTGATTCCGGTGTGTCCGGCACGTGCTTCCGGCACTTCTGAGAGTTGGTTCCGGCATGCGCGATAGGTGGTTTCGGAGTGTCCGCCAGGTGGTTCTGGCGTACCCGGCAGGTGATTTTGGCGTGTCCGGCAGGTGTTTCTGGCGAGTCGAGCAGGTGGCTCCAGCATGCTCGGAAGGTGCTTCCGGCGTCTCCGGCACGTGGTTCTGGTGTGTCTCAGAGCTGGTTCCGGCATGTCCGGCAGATGATTCCGGAGTGTCCGCCAAGTGGTTCTGGCATACCCGGCTGGTGATTTGGGCATGTCAGGTAGGTGGTTCCGGCGAGTCGAGCAGGTGGCTCCGGCGTGCTCGACAGGTTGTTCAGACGGGTCTGGCAGGTGTTTTCCGTCTGTTCGGGGTGTGGTTCCAGCATCTCATGCACATGGTTCTGGCACGTCTGAGATGTGGTTCCGGCCGGCCCGACAGGTGTTTCCACAGTGTCCGCCAAGTGGTACTGGCGTAGTTGGCAGGTGATTTTGGCATGACCGGCAGGTGGTTCCAGCAAGCCCGGCAGGTGATTCCGAAGTGTTCCCCAACTGGTTGTGGAGTAGCCGGCAGGTGATTTTTGCGTGTCCGGCAGGTGGTTCTGGCGAGTCGAGCAGGTGGTTCCGGCGTGATCGGCAGGTGCTTCCGGGGTCATTGGCCCGTGGTTCTGGCATATCTGAGAGGTGGTTCCGGCATGCCCGGCAGGTGATTCCGGAGTGTTCGCCAAGTGTTTCTGGCGTAGCCGGCAGGTGATTTTGCATGTCCAGCGGTCGTTCCGGCGGGTCGAGCCGGTTGTTCCGGCGTGTCCGGCAGGTGGTTCCGGTCTGTCCGGCAGGTGGTTCTGTGGTGTCCGGCACGAGGTTCAGTCTGAGAGGCTGTGCCGGCATGCCCCTCACGTGATTCCGGCTTGTCCCCGAAGTGGTGCTGGTGTAGCGGGCAGGTGATTTTGGCGTGTCTGGCAGGTGGTTCAGGCGAGTTGAACAGGTGCTTGTGACGTGCTCGGCAGGTGCTTCCGGCGTCTCCGGCACGTGTTTCTGGTACATCTGACTGGTGGTTCCGGCATGCCCAAAAGTGGATTCCGGTCTGTCCGGTAGGTGGTTCCAGCGTGCACGGAACGTGGTTCTGGTACGTCTCAGAGGTGGTTGCGTATGCCCAACAGGTGATTCCGGACTGTCCGCCACGTGCTTCTGGCACGTCTGAGAGGTGGTTCCAACATGCCCGGCAGGTCATTTCGGAGAGTCGTCCAAGTGGTTCTGGCGTAGCCCGCAGGTGATTTTGGCGTGTCCGGCAGGTGGTTCCGCCGTGCTCGGCAGGTGGTTCAGGCATGGCCGTCACGTGGTTCCAGTCTGTCCAGGACGTGTTTCCAGCTTCTCCGGCAGGTGGTTCTGGTACGTCTGAGAGGTGGTTCCGCCATGGCTGGCAGGTGATCCCGGACTGTCCCCCAGGTGGTTCTGGCATAGCCAGCAGTTGATATTGGCCTGTCCGGCAGGTGGTTCCAGCGAGTCGAACAGGTGGCTCCGGCGTGCTCGGCAGGTGGTTCCGGTCTGTCCGGTAGGTGTTTCCGGCGTGTCTGGCACGTGCTTCCGGCACGTCTGAGAGGTGGTTCCGGCATGCGCGGCAGGTGATTCCGTAGTGTCCGCCAGGTGGTTCTGGCATACCTGGCAGGTGATTTTGGCGTGTCCGGCAGGTGTTTCTGGCGAGTCGAGCAGGTGGCTCCGGCATGCTCGGCAGGTGCTTCCGGCGTCTCCGGCACTTGGTTCTGGTGTGTCTGAGAGCTGGTTCCGGCATGTCCGGCAGATGATTCCGGAGTGTCCGCCAAGTGGTTGTGGCATACAAAGCAGGTGATTTTGGCGTGTCAGGGAGGTGGTACCGGTGAGTCGAGCAGGTGGTTCCGGCGTGCTCAGCAGGTGGTTCAGGCGGTTCTGGCACGTGGTATCCGTCTGTTCGGGGTGTGGTTCCAGCATCTCATGAACACGTTTCTGGCACGTCTGAGATGTGGTTCCAGCCGGCCCGACAGGTGTTTCCGCAGTGTCCGCCAAGCGGTTCTGGCGTAGTTGGCAGGTGATTTTGGCATGACTGTCAGGTGGTTCCAGCAAGCCTGGCAGGTGATTCCAAAGTGTTCACCAACTGGTTGTGGCGTAGCCGGCAGGTGATTTTTGCGTGATCGGCAGGTGGTTCTGGCGAGTCGAGCAGGTGGTTCCGGCGTGCTCGGCTGGTGCTTCCGGGGTCATTGGCACGGGGTTCTGGCATGTCTGAGAGGTGGTTCCTGCATGCCCGGCAATTGATTCCGGAGTGTTCGCCAAGTGGTTCTGGCATAGTCGGCAGGTGATTTTGGCATGTCCGGCAGGTGGTTCAGGCGAGTTGAGCAGGTGGTTGCGACGTGCTCGGCAGGTGCCTCTGCCGTCTCCAGCACGTGTTTCTGTCACATCTGACAGGTGGTTCCGGCATGCCCGAAAGGTGATTCCGGTCTGTCCGGTAGGTGGTTCCAGCCTGCACGGCATGTGGTTCTGGTACGTCTCAGAGGTGGTTGCGCATGCCCAACAGGTGATTCCGGACTGTCCGCCGCATGGTTCTGGCACGTCTGAGAGGTGGTTCCGGCATGCCCGGCAGGTCATCCCAGAGAGTCCTCCAAGTGGTTCTGGCATAACACGCAGGTGATTTTGGCGTGTCTGGCAGGTTGTTCCGTTGTGCTTGGCAGGTGGTTCAGGCTTGGCCGGCAGGTGGTTCCAGATTGTCCAGGACGTGTTTCCAGCTTCTCCGGCAGGTGGTTCTGGTACGTCTGAGAGGTGGTTCCGCCATGGCTGGCAGGTGATTCCGGACCGTCCCCCAGGTGGTTCTGGCATAGCCAGCAGTAGATATTGGCCTGTCCGGCAGGTGGTTCCAGCGAGTCGAACAGGTGGCTCCGGCGTGCTCGGCAGGTGGTTCCGGTCTGTCCGGTAGGTGATTCCGGTGTGTCCGGCACGTGCTTCCGGCACTTCTGAGAGTTGGTTCCGGCATGCGCGATAGGTGGTTTCGGAGTGTCCGCCAGGTGGTTCTGGCGTACCCGGCAGGTGATTTTGGCGTGTCCGGCAGGTGTTTCTGGCGAGTCGAGCAGGTGGCTCCAGCATGCTCGGAAGGTGCTTCCGGCGTCTCCGGCACGTGGTTCTGGTGTGTCTCAGAGCTGGTTCCGGCATGTCCGGCAGATGATTCCGGAGTGTCCGCCAAGTGGTTCTGGCATACCCGGCTGGTGATTTGGGCATGTCAGGTAGGTGGTTCCGGCGAGTCGAGCAGGTGGCTCCGGCGTGCTCGACAGGTTGTTCAGACGGGTCTGGCAGGTGTTTTCCGTCTGTTCGGGGTGTGGTTCCAGCATCTCATGCACATGGTTCTGGCACGTCTGAGATGTGGTTCCGGCCGGCCCGACAGGTGTTTCCACAGTGTCCGCCAAGTGGTACTGGCGTAGTTGGCAGGTGATTTTGGCATGACCGGCAGGTGGTTCCAGCAAGCCCGGCAGGTGATTCCGAAGTGTTCCCCAACTGGTTGTGGCGTAGCCGGCAGGTGATTTTTGCGTGTCCGGCAGGTGGTTCTGGCGAGTCGAGCAGGTGGTTCCGGCGTGATCGGCAGGTGCTTCCGGGGTCATTGGCCCGTGGTTCTGGCATATCTGAGAGGTGGTTCCGGCATGCCCGGAAGGTGATTCCGGAGTGTTCGCCAAGTGTTTCTGGCGTAGCCGGCAGGTGATTTTGCATGTCCAGCGGTCGTTCCGGCGGGTCGAGCCGGTTGTTCCGGCGTGTCCGGCAGGTGGTTCCGGTCTGTCCGGCAGGTGGTTCTGTGGTGTCCGGCACGAGGTTCAGTCTGAGAGGCTGTGCTGGCATGCCCCTCACGTGATTCCGGCTTGTCCCCGAAGTGGTGCTGGTGTAGCGGGCAGATGATTTTGGCGTGTCCGGCAGGTGGTTCAGGCGAGTTGAGCAGGTGCTTGCGACGTGCTCGGCAGGTGCTTCCGGCGTCTCCGGCACGTGTTTCTGGCACATCTGACTGGTGGTTCCGGCATGCCCAAAAGTTGATTCCGGTGTGTCCGGTAGGTGGTTCCGGCGTGCACGGCACGTGGTTCTGGTACGTGTCAGAGGTGGTTGCGTATGCCCAACAGGTGATTCCGGACTGTCCGCCACGTGCTTCTGGCACGTCTGAGAGGTGGTTCCAACATGCCCGGCAGGTCATTTCGGAGAGTCGTGCAAGTGGTTCTGGCGTAGCCCGCAGGTGATTTTGGCGTGTCCGGCAGGTGGTTCCGCCGTGCTCGGCAGGTGGTTCAGGCATGGCCGTCACGTGGTTCCAGTCTGTCCAGGACGTGTTTCCAGCTTCTCCGGCAGGTGGTTCTGGTACGTCTGAGAGGTGGTTCCGCCATGGCTGGCAGGTGATCCCGGACTGTCCCCCAGGTGGTTCTGGCATAGCCAGCAGTTGATATTGGCCTGTCCGGCAGGTGGTTCCAGCGAGTCGAACAGGTGGCTCCGGCGTGCTCGGCAGGTGGTTCCGGTCTGTCCGGTAGGTGTTTCCGGCGTGTCTGGCACGTGCTTCCGGCACGCCTGAGAGGTGGTTCCGGCATGCGCGGCAGGTGATTCCGTAGTGTCCGCCAGGTGGTTCTGGCATACCCGGCAGGTGATTTTGGCGTGTCCGGCAGGTGTTTCTGGCGAGTCGAGCAGGTGGCTCCGGCATGCTCGGCAGGTGCTTCCGGCGTCTCCGGCACTTGGTTCTGGTGTGTCTGAGAGCTGGTTCCGGCATGTCCGGCAGATGATTCCGGAGTGTCCGCCAAGTGGTTCTGGCATACCCAGCAGGTGATTTTGGCGTGTCAGGGAGGTGGTACCGGTGAGTCGAGCAGGTGGTTCCGGCGTGCTCAGCAGGTGGTTCAGGCGGTTCTGGCAGGTGGTATCCGTCTGTTCGGGGTGTGGTTCCAGCATCTCATGAACACGTTTCTGGCACGTCTGAGATGTGTTTCCAGCCGGCCCGACAGGTGTTTCCGCAGTGTCCGCCAAGCGGTTCTGGCGTAGTTGGCAGGTGATTTTGGCATGACTGGCAGGTGGTTCCAGCAAGCCTGGCAGCTGATTCCAAAGTGTTCACCAACTGGTTGTGGCGTAGCCGGCAGGTGATTTTTGCGTGATCGGCAGGTGGTTCTGGCGAGTCGAGCAGGTGGTTCCGGCGTGCTCGGCTGGTGCTTCCGGGGTCATTGGCACGGGGTTCTGGCATGTCTGAGAGGTGGTTCCTGCATGCCCGGCAAGTGATTCCGGAGTGTTCGCCAAGTGGTTCTGGCATAGTCGGCAGGTGATTTTGGCATGTCCGGCAGGTGGTTCAGGCGAGTTGAGCAGGTGGTTCCAACGTGCTTGGCAGGTGCTTCCGGCGTCTCCGGCACGTGTTTCTGGCACATCTGACAGGTGGTTCCGGCATGCCCGAAAGGTGATTCCGGTCTGTCCGGTAGGTGGTTCCAGCCTGCACGGCATGTGGTTCTGGTACGTCTCAGAGGTGGTTGCGCATGCCCAACAGGTGATTCCGGACTGTCCGCCGCATGGTTCTGGCACGTCTGAGAGGTGGTTCCGGCATGCCCGGCAGGTCATCCCAGAGAGTCCTCCAAGTGGTTCTGGCATAACACGCAGGTGATTTTGGCGTGTCTGGCAGGTTGTTCCGTTGTGCTTGGCAGGTGGTTCAGGCTTGGCCGGCAGGTGGTTCCAGATTGTCCAGGACGTGTTTCCAGCTTCTCCGGCAGGTGGTTCTGGTACGTCTGAGAGGTGGTTCCGCCATGGCTGGCAGGTGATTCCGGACCGTCCCCCAGGTGGTTCTGGCATAGCCAGCAGTTGATATTGGCCTGTCCGGCAGGTGGTTCCAGCGAGTCGAACAGGTGGCTCCGGCGTGCTCGGCAGGTGGTTCCGGTCTGTCCGGTAGGTGATTCCGGTGTGTCCGGCACGTGCTTCCGGCACTTCTGAGAGTTGGTTCCGACATGCGCGATAGGTGGTTTCGGAGTGTCCGCCAGGTGGTTCTGGCGTACCCGGCAGTTGATTTTGGCGTGTCCGGCAGGTGTTTCTGGCGAGTCGAGCAGGTGGCTCCAGCATGCTCGGAAGGTGCTTCCGGCGTCTCCGGCACGTGGTTCTGGTGTGTCTCAGAGCTGGTTCCGGCATGTCCGGCAGATGATTCCGGAGTGTCCGCCAAGTGGTTCTCGCATACCCGGCTGGTGATTTGGGCATGTCAGGTAGGTGGTTCCGGCGAGTCGAGCAGGTGGCTCCGGCGTGCTCGGCACGTTGTTCAGACGGGTCTGGCAGGTGTTTTCCGTCTGTTCGGGGTGTGGTTCCAGCATCTCATGCACATGGTTCTGGCACGTCTGAGATGTGGTTCCGGCTGGCCCGACAGGTGTTTCCACAGTGTCCGCCAAGTGGTACTGGCGTAGTTGGCAGGTGATTTTGGCATGACCGGCAGGTGGTTCCAGCAAGCCCGGCAGGTGATTCCGAAGTGTTCCCCAACTGGTTGTGGCGTAGCCGGCAGGTGATTTTTGCGTGTCCGGCAGGTGGTTCTGGCGAGTCGAGCAGGTGGTTCCGGCGTGATCGGCAGGTGCTTCCGGGGTCATTGGCCCGTGGTTCTGGCATATCTGAGAGGTGGTTCCGGCATGCCCGGCAGGTGATTCCGGAGTGTTCGCCAAGTGTTTCTGGCGTAGCCGGCAGGTGATTTGGCATGTCCAGCGGTCGTTCCGGCGGGTCGAGCCGGTTGTTCCGGCGTGTCCGGCAGGTGGTTCCGGTCTGTCCGGCAGGTGGTTCTGTGGTGTCCGGCACGAGGTTCAGTCTGAGAGGCTGTGCCGGCATGCCCCTCACGTGATTCCGGCTTGTCCCCGAAGTGGTGCTGGTGTAGCGGGCAGGTGATTTTGGCGTGCAGGGGCAGGTGGTTCAGGCGAGTAGATCAGGTGGTTGCGACGTGCTCGGCAGGTGCTTCCGGCGTCTCCGGCACGTGTTTCTGGCACATCTGACTGGTGGTTCCGGCATGCCCAAAAGTTGATTCCGGTCTGTCCGGTAGGTGGTTCCGGCGTGCACGGCACGTGGTTCTGGTACGTGTCAGAGGTGGTTGCGTATCCCCAACAGGTGATTCCGGACTGTCCGCCACGTGCTTCTGGCACGTCTGAGAGGTGGTTCCAACATGCCCGGCAGGTCATTTCGGAGAGTCGTCCAAGTGGTTCTGGCATAGCCCGCAGGTGATTTTGGCGTGTCCGGCAGGTGGTTCCGCCATGCTCGGCAGGTGTTTCAGGCATGGCCGTCACGTGGTTCCAGTCTGTCCAGGACGTGTTTCCAGCTTCTCCGGCAGGTGGTTCTGGTACGTCTGAGAGGTGGTTCCGCCATGGCTGGCAGGTGATCCCGGACTGTCCCCCAGGTGGTTCTGGCATAGCCAGCAGTTGATATTGGCCTGTCCGGCAGGTGGTTCCAGCGAGTCGAACAGGTGGCTCCGGCGTTCTTGGCAGGTGGTTCCGGTCTGTCCGGTAGGTGTTTCCGGCGTGTCTGGCACGTGCTTCCGGAACGTCTGAGAGGTGGTTCCGGCATGCGCGGCAGGTGATTCCGTAGTGTCCGCAAGGTGGTTCTGGCATACCCGGCAGGTGATTTTGGCGTGTCAGGGAGGTGGTACCGGTGAGCCGAGCAGGTGGTTCCGGCGTGCTCAGCAGGTGGTTCAGGCGGTTCTGGCAGGTGGTATCCGTCTGTTCGGGGTGTGGTTCCAGCATCTCATGAACACGTTTCTGGCACGTCTGAGATGTGGTTCCAGCCGGCCCGACAGGTGTTTCCGCAGTGTCCGCCAAGCGGTTCTGGCGTAGTTGGCAGGTGATTTTGGCATGACTGTCAGGTGGTTCCAGCAAGCCTGGAAGGTGATTCCAAAGTGTTCACCAACTGGTTGTGGCGTAGCCGGCAGGTGATTTTTGCGTGATCGGCAGGTGGTTCTGGCGAGTCGAGCAGGTGGTTCCGGCGTGCTCGGCTGGGGCTTCCGGGGTCATTGGCACGGGGTTCTGGCATGTCTGAGAGGTGGTTCCTGCATGCCCGGCAAGTGATTCCGGAGTGTTCACCAAGTGGTTCTGGCATAGTCGGCAGGTGATTTTGGCATGTCCGGCAGGTGGTTCAGGCGAGTTGAGCAGGTGGTTCCAACGTGCTTGGCAGGTGCTTCCGGCGTCTCCGGCACGTGTTTCTGGCACATCTGACAGGTGGTTCCGGCATGCCCGAAAGGTGATTCCGGTCTGTCCGGTAGGTGGTTCCAGCCTGCACGGCATGTGGTTCTGGTAGGTCTCAGAGGTGGTTGCGCATGCCCAACAGGTGATTCCGGACTGTCCGCCACATGGTTCTGGCACTTCTGAGAGGTGGTTCCGGCATGCCCGGCAGGTCATCCCAGAGAGTCCTCCAAGTGGTTCTGGCATAACACGCAGGTGATTTTGGTGTGTCTGGCAGGTTGTTCCGTTGTGCTTGGTAGGTGGTTCAGGCTTGGCCGGCAGGTGGTTCCAGACTGTCCAGGACGTGTTTCCAGCTTCTCCGGCAGGTGGTTCTGGTACGTCTGAGAGGTGGTTCCGCCATGGCTGGCAGGTGATTCCGGACCGTCCCCCAGGTGGTTCTGGCATAGCCAGCAGTTGATATTGGCCTGTCCGGCAGGTGGTTCCAGCGAGTCGAACAGGTGGCTCCGGCGTGCTCGGCAGGTGGTTCCGGTCTGTCCGGTAGGTGATTCCGGCGTGTCCGGCACGTGCTTCCGGCACGTCTGAGAGTTGGTTCCGGCATGAGCGACAGGTGGTTTCGGAGTGTCCGCCAGGTGGTTCTGGCGTACCCGGCAGGTGATTTTGGCGTGTCCGGCAGGTGTTTCTGGCGAGTCGAGCAGGTGGCTCCGGCATGCTCGGCAGGTGCTTCCGGCGTCTCCGGCACGTGGTTTTGGTGTGTCTGAGAGCTGGTTCCGGCATGTCCTGCAGATGATTCCGGAGTGTCCGCCAAGTGGTTCTGGCATACCCGGCTGGTGATTTGGGCATGTCAGGTAGGTGGTTCCGGCGAGTCGAGCAGGTGGCTCCGGCGTGCTCGGCAGGTTGTTCAGACGGGTCTGGCAGGTGTTTTCCGTCTGTTCGGGGTGTGGTTCCAGCATCTCATGCACATGGTTCTGGCACGTCTGAGATGTGGTTCCGGCCGGCCCGACAGGTGTTTCCACAGTGTCCGCCAAGTGGTACTGGCGTAGTTGGCAGGTGATTTTGGCATGACCGGCAGGTGGTTCCAGCAAGCCCGGCAGGTGATTCCGAAGTGTTCCCCAACTGGTTGTGGCGTAGCCGGCAGGTGATTTTTGCGTGTCCGGCAGGTGGTTCTGGCGAGTCGAGCAGGTGGTTCCGGCGTGCTCGGCAGGTGCTTCCGGGGTCATTGGCACGTGGTTCTGGCATATCTGAGAGGTGGTTCAGGCATGCCTGGCAGGTGATTCCGGAGTCTTCGCCAAGTGTTTCCGGCGTAGCCGGCAGGTGATTTTGCATGTCCAGCGGTCGTTCCGGCGGGTCGAGCCGGTGGTTCCGGCGTGTCCGGCAGGCGGTTCCGGTCTGTCCGGCAGGTGGTTCTGTGGTGTCTGGCACGAGGTTCAGTCTGAGAGGCTGTGCCGGCATGCCCCTCACGTGATTCCGGCTTGTCCCCGAAGTGGTGCTGGTGTAGCGGGCAGGTGATTTTGGCGTGTCCGGCAGGTGGTTCAGGCGAGTTGAGCAGGTGCTTGCGACGTGCTCGGCAGGTGCTTCCGGCGTCTCCGGCACGTGTTTCTGGCACATCTGCCTGGTGGTTCCGGCATGCCCAAAAGTGGATTCCGGTCTGTCCGGTAGGTGGTTCCGGCGTGCACGGCACGTGGTTCTGGTACGTGTCAGAGGTGGTTGCGTATGCCCAACAGGTGATTCCGGACTGTCCGCCACGTGCTTCTGGCACGTCTGAGAGGTGGTTCCAACATGCCCGGCAGGTCATTTCGGAGAGTCGTCCAAGTGGTTCTGGCGTAGCCCGCAGGTGATTTTGGCGTGTCCGGCAGGTGGTTCCGCCGTGCTCGGCAGGTGGTTCAGGCATGGCCGTCACGTGGTTCCAGTCTGTCCAGGACGTGTTTCCAGCTTCTCCGGCAGGTGGTTCTGGTACGTCTGAGAGGTGGTTCCGCCATGGCTGGCAGGTGATCCCGGACTGTCCCCCAGGTGGTTCTGGCATAGCCAGCAGTTGATATTGGCCTGTCCGGCAGGTGGTTCCAGCGAGTCGAACAGGTGGCTCCGGCGTGCTCGGCAGGTGGTTCCGGGCTGTCCGGTAGGTGTTTCCGGCGTGTCTGGCACGTGCTTCCGGCACGTCTGAGAGGTGGTTCCGGCATGCGCGGCAGGTGATTCCGTAGTGTCCGCCAGGTGGTTCTGGCATACCCGGCACGTGATTTTGGCGTGTCCGGCAGGTGTTTCTGGCGAGTCGAGCAGGTGGCTCCGGCATGCTCCGCAGGTGCTTCCGGCGTCTCCGGCACTTGGTTCTGGTGTGTCTGAGAGCTGGTTCCGGCATGTCCGGCAGATGATTCCGGAGTGTCCGCCAAGTGGTTCTGGCATACCCAGCAGGTGATTTTGGCGTGTCAGGGAGGTGGTACCGGTGAGTCGAGCAGGTGGTTCCGGCGTGCTCAGCAGGTGGTTCAGGCGGTTCTGGCAGGTGGTATCCGTCTGTTCAGGGTGTGGTTCCAGCATCTCATGAACACGTTTCTGGCACGTCTGAGATGTGGTTCCAGCCGGCCCGACAGGTGTTTCCGCAGTGTCCGCCAAGCGGTTCTGGCGTAGTTGGCAGGTGATTTTGGCATGACTGGCAGGTGGTTCCAGCAAGCCTGGCAGCTGATTCCAAAGTGTTCACCAACTGGTTGTGGCGTAGCCGGCAGGTGATTTTTGCGTGATCGGCAGGTGGTTCTGGCGAGTCGAGCAGGAGTTCCGGCGTGCTCGGCAGGTGCTTCCGGGGTCATTGGCACGGGGTTCTGGCATGTCTGAGAGGTGGTTCCTGCATGCCCGGCAAGTGATTCCGGAGTGTTCGCCAAGTGGTTCTGGCATAGTCGGCAGGTGATTTTGGCATGTCCGGCAGGTGGTTCAGGCGTTTTGAGCAGGTGGTTCCAACGTGCTTGGCAGGTGCTTCCGGCGTCTCCGGCACGTGTTTCTGGCACATCTGACAGGTGGTTCCGGCATGCCCGAAAGGTGATTCCGGTCTGTCCGGTAGGTGGTTCCAGCCTGCACGGCATGTGGTTCTGGTAGGTCTCAGAGGTGGTTGCGCATGCCCAACAGGTGATTCCGGACTGTCCGCCACATGGTTCTGGCACGTCTGAGAGGTGGTTCCGGCATGCCCGGCAGGTCATCCCAGAGAGTCCTCCAAGTGGTTCTGCCATAACACGCAGGTGATTTTGGCGTGTCTGGCAGGTTGTTCCGTTGTGCTTGGCAGGTGGTTCAGGCTTGGCCGGCAGGTGGTTCCAGACTGTCCAGGACGTGTTTCCAGCTTCTCCGGCAGGTGGTTCTGGAAGGTCTGAGAGATGGTTCCGCCATGGCTGGCAGGTGATTCCAGACCGTCCCCCAGGTGGTTCTGGCATAGCCAGCAGTTGATATTGGCCTGTCCGGCAGGTGGTTCCAGCGAGTCGAACAGGTGGCTCCGGCGTGCTCGGCAGGTAGTTCCGGTCTGTCCGGTAGGTGATTCCGGCGTGTCCGGCACGTGCTTCCGGCACGTCTGAGAGGTGGTTCCGGCATGCGCGACAGGTGGTTTCGGAGTGTCCGCCAGGTGGTTCTGGCGTACCCGGCAGGTGATTTTGGCGTGTCCGGCAGGTGTTTCTGGCGAGTCGAGCAGGTGGCTCCGGCATGCTCGGCAGGTGCTTCCGGCGTCTCCGGCACGTGGTTCTGGTGTGTCTGAGAGCTGGTTCCGGCATGTCCGGCAGATGATTCCGGAGTGTCCGCCAAGTGGTTCTGGCATACCCGGCTGGTGATTTGGGCATGTCAGGTAGGTGGTTCCGGCGAGTCGAGCAGGTGGCTCCGGCGTGCTCGGCACGTTGTTCAGACGGGTCTGGCAGGAGTTTTCCGTCTGTTCGGGGTGTGGTTCCAGCATCTCATGACCATGGTTCTGGCACGTCTGAGATGTGGTTCCGGCCGCCCCGACAGGTGTTTTCACAGTGTCCGCCAAGTGGTACTGGCGTAGTTGGCAGGTGATTTTTGCATGACCGGCAGGTGGTTCCAGCAAGCCCGGCAGGTGATTCCGAAGTGTTCCCCAACTGGTTGTGGCGTAGCCGGCAGGTGATTTTTGCGTGTCCGGCAGGTGGTTCTGGCGACTCGAGCTGGTGGTTCCGGCGTGCTCGGCAGGTGCTTCCGGGGTCATTGGCACGTGGTTCTGGCATATCTGAGAGGTGGTTCCGGCATGCCCGGCAGGTGATTCCGGAGTGTTCGCCAAGTGTTTCCGGCGTAGCCGGCAGGTGATTTGGCATGTCCAGCGGTCGTTCCGGCGGGTCGAGCCGGTGGTTCCGGCGTGTCCGGCAGGTGGTTCCGGTCTGTCCGGCAGGTGGTTCTGTGGTGTCCGGCACGAGGTTCAGTCTGAGAGGCTGTGCCGGCATGCCCCTCACGTGATTCTGGCTTGTCCCCGAAGTGGTGCTGGTGTAGCGGGCAGGTGATTTTGGCGTGTCCGGCAGGTGGTTCAGGCGAGTTGAGCAGGTGGTTGCGACGTGCTCGGCAGGTGCTTCCGGCGTCTCCGGCACGTGTTTCTGGCACATCTGACTGGTGGTTCCGGCATGCCCAAAAGTGGATTCCGGTCTGTCCGGTAGGTGGTTCCGGCGTGCACGGAACGTGGTTCTGGTACGTGTCAGAGGTGGTTGCGTATGCCCAACAGGTGATTCCGGACTGTCCGCCACGTGCTTCTGGCACGTCTGAGAGGTGGTTCCAACATGCCCGGCAGGTCATTTCGGAGAGTCGTCCAAGTGGTTCTGGCGTAGCCCGCAGGTGATTTTGGCGTGTCCGGCAGGTGGTTCCGCCGTGCTCGGCAGGTGGTTCAGGCATGGCCGTCACGTGGTTCCAGTCTGTCCAGGACGTGTTTCCAGCTTCTCCGGCAGGTGGTTCTGGTACGTCTGAGAGGTGGTTCCGCCATGGCTGGCAGGTGATCCCGGACTGTCCCCCAGGTGGTTCTGGCATAGCCAGCAGTTGATATTGGCCTGTCCGGCAGGTGGTTCCAGCGAGTCGAACAGGTGGCTCCGGCGTGCTCGGCAGGTGGTTCCGGTCTGTCCGGTAGGTGTTTCCGGCGTGTCTGGCACGTGCTTCCGGCACGTCTGAGAGGTGGTTCCGGCATGCGCGGCAGGTGATTCCGTAGTGTCCGCCAGGTGGTTCTGGCGTACCCGGCAGGTGATTTTGGCGTGTCTGGCAGGTATTTCTGGCGAGTCGAGCAGGTGGCTCCGGCATGCTCGGCAGGTGCTTCCGGCGTCTCCGGCACTTGGTTCTGGTGTGTCTGAGAGCTGGTTCCGGCATGTCCGGCAGATGATTCCGGAGTGTCCGCCAAGTGGTTGTGGCATACAAAGCAGGTGATTTTGGCGTGTCAGGGAGGTGGTACCGGTGAGTCGAGCAGGTGGTTCCGGCGTGCTCAGCAGGTGGTTCAGGCGGTTCTGGCAGGTGGTATCCGTCTGTTCGGGGTGTGGTTCCAGCATCTCATGAACACGTTTCTGGCACGTCTGAGATGTGGTTCCAGCCGGCCCGACAGGTGTTTCCGCAGTGTCCGCCAAGCGGTTCTGGCGTAGTTGGCAGGTGATTTTGGCATGACTGTCAGGTGGTTCCAGCAAGCCTGGCAGGTGATTCCAAAGTGTTCACCAACTGGTTGTGGCGTAGCCGGCAGGTGATTTTTGCGTGATCGGCAGGTGGTTCTGGCGAGTCGAGCAGGTGGTTCCGGCGTGCTCGGCTGGTGCTTCCGGGGTCATTGGCACGGGGTTCTGGCATGTCTGAGAGGTGGTTCCTGCATGCCCGGCAAGTGATTCCGGAGTGTTCGCCAAGTGGTTCTGGCATAGTCGGCAGGTGATTTTGGCATGTCCGGCAGGTGGTTCAGGCGAGTTGAGCAGGTGGTTCCAACGTGCTTGGCAGGTGCTTCCGGCGTCTCCGGCACGTGTTTCTGGCACATCTGACAGGTGGTTCCGGCATGCCCGAAAGGTGATTCCGGTCTGTCCGGTAGGTGGTTCCAGCCTGCACGGCATGTGGTTCTGGTACGTCTCAGAGGTGGTTGCGCATGCCCAACAGGTGATTCCGGACTGTCCGCCGCATGGTTCTGGCACGTCTGAGAGGTGGTTCCGGCATGCCCGGCAGGTCATCCCAGAGAGTCCTCCAAGTGGTTCTGGCATAACACGCAGGTGATTTTGGCGTGTCTGGCAGGTTGTTCCGTTGTGCTTGGCAGGTGGTTCAGGCTTGGCCGGCAGGTGGTTCCAGATTGTCCAGGACGTGTTTCCAGCTTCTCCGGCAGGTGGTTCTGGTACGTCTGAGAGGTGGTTCCGCCATGGCTGGCAGGTGATTCCGGACCGTCCCCCAGGTGGTTCTGGCATAGCCAGCAGTTGATATTGGCCTGTCCGGCAGGTGGTTCCAGCGAGTCGAACAGGTGGCTCCGGCGTGCTCGGCAGGTGGTTCCGGTCTGTCCGGTAGGTGATTCCGGTGTGTCCGGCACGTGCTTCCGGCACTTCTGAGAGTTGGTTCCGGCATGCGCGATAGGTGGTTTCGGAGTGTCCGCCAGGTGGTTCTGGCGTACCCGGCAGGTGATTTTGGCGTGTCCGGCAGGTGTTTCTGGCGAGTCGAGCAGGTGGCTCCAGCATGCTCGGAAGGTGCTTCCGGCGTCTCCGGCACGTGGTTCTGGTGTGTCTCAGAGCTGGTTCCGGCATGTCCGGCAGATGATTCCGGAGTGTCCGCCAAGTGGTTCTGGCATACCCGGCTGGTGATTTGGGCATGTCAGGTAGGTGGTTCCGGCGAGTCGAGCAGGTGGCTCCGGCGTGCTCGACAGGTTGTTCAGACGGGTCTGGCAGGTGTTTTCCGTCTGTTCGGGGTGTGGTTCCAGCATCTCATGCACATGGTTCTGGCACGTCTGAGATGTGGTTCCGGCCGGCCCGACAGGTGTTTCCACAGTGTCCGCCAAGTGGTACTGGCGTAGTTGGCAGGTGATTTTGGCATGACCGGCAGGTGGTTCCAGCAAGCCCGGCAGGTGATTCCGAAGTGTTCCCCAACTGGTTGTGGCGTAGCCGGCAGGTGATTTTTGCGTGTCCGGCAGGTGGTTCTGGCGAGTCGAGCAGGTGGTTCCGGCGTGATCGGCAGGTGCTTCCGGGGTCATTGGCCCGTGGTTCTGGCATATCTGAGAGGTGGTTCCGGCATGCCCGGCAGGTGATTCCGGAGTGTTCGCCAAGTGTTTCTGGCGTAGCCGGCAGGTGATTTTGCATGTCCAGCGGTCGTTCCGGCGGGTCGAGCCGGTTGTTCCGGCGTGTCCGGCAGGTGGTTCCGGTCAGTCCGGCAGGTGGTTCTGTGGTGTCCGGCACGAGGTTCAGTCTGAGAGGCTGTGCCGGCATGCCCCTCACGTGATTCCGGCTTGTCCCCGAAGTGGTGCTGGTGTAGCGGGCAGGTGATTTTGGCGTGTCCGGCAGGTGGTTCAGGCGAGTTGAGCAGGTGCTTGCGACGTGCTCGGCAGGTGCTTCCGGCGTCTCCGGCACGTGTTTCTGGCACATCTGACTGGTGGTTCCGGCATGCCCAAAAGTTGATTCCGGTGTGTCGGGTAGGTGGTTCCGGCGTGCACGGCACGTGGTTCTGGTACGTGTCAGAGGTGGTTGCGTATGCCCAACAGGTGATTCCGGACTGTCCGCCACGTGCTTCTGGCACGTCTGAGAGGTGGTTCCAACATGCCCGGCAGGTCATTTCGGAGAGTCGTGCAAGTGGTTCTGGCGTAGCCCGCAGGTGATTTTGGCGTGTCCGGCAGGTGGTTCCGCCGTGCTCGGCAGGTGGTTCAGGCATGGCCGTCACGTGGTTCCAGTCTGTCCAGGACGTGTTTCCAGCTTCTCCGGCAGGTGGTTCTGGTACGTCTGAGATGTGGTTCCGCCATGGCTGGCAGGTGATCCCGGACTGTCCCCCAGGTGGTTCTGGCATAGCCAGCAGTTGATATTGGCCTGTCCGGCAGGTGGTTCCAGCGAGTCGAACAGGTGGCTCCGGCGTGCTCGGCAGGTGGTTCCGGTCTGTCCGGTAGGTGTTTCCGGCGTGTCTGGCACATGCTTCCGGCACGTCTGAGAGGTGGTTCCGGCATGCGCGGCAGGTGATTCCGTAGTGTCCGCCAGGTGGTTCTGGCATACCCGGCAGGTGATTTTGGCGTGTCCGGCAGGTGTTTCTGGCGAGTCGAGCAGGTGGCTCCGGCATGCTCGGCAGGTGCTTCCGGCGTCTCCGGCACTTGGTTCTGGTGTGTCTGAGAGCTGGTTCCGGCATGTCCGGCAGATGATTCCGGAGTGTCCGCCAAGTGGTTGTGGCATACAAAGCAGGTGATTTTGGCGTGTCAGGGAGGTGGTACCGGTGAGTCGAGCAGGTGGTTCCGGCGTGCTCAGCAGGTGGTTCAGGCGGTTCTGGCAGGTGGTATCCGTCTGTTCGGGGTGTGGTTCCAGCATCTCATGAACACGTTTCTGGCACGTCTGAGATGTGGTTCCAGCCGGCCCGACAGGTGTTTCCGCAGTGTCCGCCAAGCGGTTCTGGCGTAGTTGGCAGGTGATTTTGGCATGACTGTCAGGTGGTTCCAGCAAGCCTGGCAGGTGATTCCAAAGTGTTCACCAACTGGTTGTGGCGTAGCCGGCAGGTGATTTTTGCGTGATCGGCAGGTGGTTCTGGCGAGTCGAGCAGGTGGTTCCGGCGTGCTCGGCTGGTGCTTCCGGGGTCATTGGCACGGGGTTCTGGCATGTCTGAGAGGTGGTTCCTGCATGCCCGGCAAGTGATTCCGGAGTGTTCGCCAAGTGGTTCTGGCATAGTCGGCAGGTGATTTTGGCATGTCCGGCAGGTGGTTCAGGCGAGTTGAGCAGGTGGTTCCAACGTGCTTGGCAGGTGCTTCCGGCGTCTCCGGCACGTGTTTCTGGCACATCTGACAGGTGGTTCCGGCATGCCCGAAAGGTGATTCCGGTCTGTCCGGTAGGTGGTTCCAGCCTGCACGGCATGTGGTTCTGGTACGTCTCAGAGGTGGTTGCGCATGCCCAACAGGTGATTCCGGACTGTCCGCCGCATGGTTCTGGCACGTCTGAGAGGTGGTTCCGGCATGCCCGGCAGGTCATCCCAGAGAGTCCTCCAAGTGGTTCTGGCATAACACGCAGGTGATTTTGGCGTGTCTGGCAGGTTGTTCCGTTGTGCTTGGCAGGTGGTTCAGGCTTGGCCGGCAGGTGGTTCCAGATTGTCCAGGACGTGTTTCCAGCTTCTCCGGCAGGTGGTTCTGGTACGTCTGAGAGGTGGTTCCGCCATGGCTGGCAGGTGATTCCGGACCGTCCCCCAGGTGGTTCTGGCATAGCCAGCAGTTGATATTGGCCTGTCCGGCAGGTGGTTCCAGCGAGTCGAACAGGTGGCTCCGGCGTGCTCGGCAGGTGGTTCCGGTCTGTCCGGTAGGTGATTCCGGTGTGTCCGGCACGTGCTTCCGGCACTTCTGAGAGTTGGTTCCGGCATGCGCGATAGGTGGTTTCGGAGTGTCCGCCAGGTGGTTCTGGCGTACCCGGCAGGTGATTTTGGCGTGTCCTTCAGGTGTTTCTGGCGAGTCGAGCAGGTGGCTCCAGCATGCTCGGAAGGTGCTTCCGGCGTCTCCGGCACGTGGTTCTGGTGTGTCTCAGAGCTGGTTCCGGCATGTCCGGCAGATGATTCCGGAGTGTCCGCCAAGTGGTTCTGGCATACCCGGCTGGTGATTTGGGCATGTCAGGTAGGTGGTTCCGGCGAGTCGAGCAGGTGGCTCCGGCGTGCTCGACAGGTTGTTCAGACGGGTCTGGCAGGTGTTTTCCGTCTGTTCGGGGTGTGGTTCCAGCATCTCATGCACATGGTTCTGGCACGTCTGAGATGTGGTTCCGGCCGGCCCGACAGGTGTTTCCACAGTGTCCGCCAAGTGGTACTGGCGTAGTTGGCAGGTGATTTTGGCATGACCGGCAGGTGGTTCCAGCAAGCCCGGCAGGTGATTCCGAAGTGTTCCCCAACTGGTTGTGGCGTAGCCGGCAGGTGATTTTTGCGTGTCCGGCAGGTGGTTCTGGCGAGTCGAGCAGGTGGTTCCGGCGTGATCGGCAGGTGCTTCCGGGGTCATTGGCCCGTTGTTCTGGCATATCTGAGAGGTGGTTCCGGCATGCACGGCAGGTGATTCCGGAGTGTTCGCCAAGTGTTTCTGGCGTAGCCGGCAGGTGATTTTGCATGTCCAGCGGTCGTTCCGGCGGGTCGAGCCGGTTGTTCCGGCGTGTCCGGCAGGTGGTTCCGGTCTGTCCGGCAGGTGGTTCTGTGGTGTCCGGCACGAGGTTCAGTCTGAGAGGCTGTGCCGGCATGCCCCTCACGTGATTCCGGCTTGTCCCCGAAGTGGTGCTGGTGTAGCGGGCAGGTGATTTTGGCGTGCCCGGCAGGTGGTTCAGGCGAGTTGAGCAGGTGCTTGCGACGTGCTCGGCAGGTGCTTCCGGCGTCTCCGGCACGTGTTTCTGGCACATCTGACTGGTGGTTCCGGCATGCCCAAAAGTGGATTCCGGTGTGTCCGGTAGGTGGTTCCGGCGTGCACGGCACGTGGTTCTGGTACGTGTCAGAGGTGGTTGCGTATGCCCAACAGGTGATTCCGGACTTTCCGCCACGTGCTTCTGGCACGTCTGAGAGGTGGTTCCAACATGCCCGGCAGGTCATTTCGGAGAGTCGTCCAAGTGGTTCTGGCGTAGCCCGCAGGTGATTTTGGCGTGTCCGGCAGGTGGTTCCGCCGTGCTCGGCAGGTGGTTCAGGCATGGCCGTCACGTGGTTCCAGTCTGTCCAGGACGTGTTTCCAGCTTCTCCGGCAGGTGGTTCTGGTACGTCTGAGAGGTGGTTCCGCCATGGCTGGCAGGTGATCCCGGACTGTCCCCCAGGTGGTTCTGGCATAGCCAGCAGTTGATATTGGCCTGTCCGGCAGGTGGTTCCAGCGAGTCGAACAGGTGGCTCCGGCGTGCTCGGCAGGTGGTTCCGGTCTGTCCGGTAGGTGTTTCCGGCGTGTCTGGCACGTGCTTCCGGCACGCCTGAGAGGTGGTTCCGGCATGCGCGGCAGGTGATTCCGTAGTGTCCGCCAGGTGGTTCTGGCATACCCGGCAGGTGATTTTGGCGTGTCCGGCAGGTGTTTCTGGCGAGTCCAGCAGGTGGCTCCGGCATGCTCGGCAGGTGCTTCCGGCGTCTCCGGCACTTGGTTCTGGTGTGTCTGAGAGCTGGTTCCGGCATGTCCGGCAGATGATTCCGGAGTGTCCGCCAAGTGGTTGTGGCATACAAAGCAGGTGATTTTGGCGTGTCAGGGAGGTGGTACCGGTGAGTCGAGCAGGTGGTTCCGGCGTGCTCAGCAGGTGGTTCAGGCGGTTCTGGCAGGTGGTATCCGTCTGTTCGGGGTGTGGTTCCAGCATCTCATGAACACGTTTCTGGCACGTCTGAGATGTGGTTCCAGCCGGCCCGACAGGTGTTTCCGCAGTGTCCGCCAAGCGGTTCTGGCGTAGTTGGCAGGTGATTTTGGCATGACTGTCAGGTGGTTCCAGCAAGCCTGGCAGGTGATTCCAAAGTGTTCACCAACTGGTTGTGGCGTAGCCGGCAGGTGATTTTTGCGTGATCGGCAGGTGGTTCTGGCGAGTCGAGCAGGTGGTTCCGGCGTGCTCGGCTGGTGCTTCCGGGGTCATTGGCACGGGGTTCTGGCATGTCTGAGAGGTGGTTCCTGCATGCCCGGCAAGTGATTCCGGAGTGTTCGCCAAGTGGTTCTGGCATAGTCGGCAGGTGATTTTGGCATGTCCGGCAGGTGGTTCAGGCGAGTTGAGCAGGTGGTTCCAACGTGCTTGGCAGGTGCTTCCGGCGTCTCCGGCACGTGTTTCTGGCACATCTGACAGGTGGTTCCGGCATGCCCGAAAGGTGATTCCGGTCTGTCCGGTAGGTGGTTCCAGCCTGCACGGCATGTGGTTCTGGTACGTCTCAGAGGTGGTTGCGCATGCCCAACAGGTGATTCCGGACTGTCCGCCGCATGGTTCTGGCACGTCTGAGAGGTGGTTCCGGCATGCCCGGCAGGTCATCCCAGAGAGTCCTCCAAGTGGTTCTGGCATAACACGCAGGTGATTTTGGCGTGTCTGGCAGGTTGTTCCGTTGTGCTTGGCAGGTGGTTCAGGCTTGGCCGGCAGGTGGTTCCCGATTGTCCAGGACGTGTTTCCAGCTTCTCCGGCAGGTGGTTCTGGTACGTCTGAGAGGTGGTTCCGCCATGGCTGGCAGGTGATTCCGGACCGTCCCCCAGGTGGTTCTGGCATAGCCAGCAGTTGATATTGGCCTGTCCGGCAGGTGGTTCCAGCGAGTCGAACAGGTGGCTCCGGCGTGCTCGGCAGGTGGTTCCGGTCTGTCCGGTAGGTGATTCCGGTGTGTCCGGCACGTGCTTCCGGCACTTCTGAGAGTTGGTTCCGGCATGCGCGATAGGTGGTTTCGGAGTGTCCGCCAGGTGGTTCTGGCGTACCCGGCAGGTGATTTTGGCGTGTCCGGCAGGTGTTTCTGGCGAGTCGAGCAGGTGGCTCCAGCATGCTCGGAAGGTGCTTCCGGCGTCTCCGGCACGTGGTTCTGGTGTGTCTCAGAGCTGGTTCCGGCATGTCCGGCAGATGATTCCGGAGTGTCCGCCAAGTGGTTCTGGCATACCCGGCTGGTGATTTGGGCATGTCAGGTAGGTGGTTCCGGCGAGTCGAGCAGGTGGCTCCGGCGTGCTCGACAGGTTGTTCAGACGGGTCTGGCAGGTGTTTTCCGTCTGTTCGGGGTGTGGTTCCAGCATCTCATGCACATGGTTCTGGCACGTCTGAGATGTGGTTCCGGCCGGCCCGACAGGTGTTTCCACAGTGTCCGCCAAGTGGTACTGGCGTAGTTGGCAGGTGATTTTGGCATGACCGGCAGGTGGTTCCAGCAAGCCCGGCAGGTGATTCCGAAGTGTTCCCCAACTGGTTGTGGAGTAGCCGGCAGGTGATTTTTGCGTGTCCGGCAGGTGGTTCTGGCGAGTCGAGCAGGTGGTTCCGGCGTGATCGGCAGGTGCTTCCGGGGTCATTGGCCCGTGGTTCTGGCATATCTGAGAGGTGGTTCCGGCATGCCCGGCAGGTGATTCCGGAGTGTTCGCCAAGTGTTTCTGGCGTAGCCGGCAGGTGATTTTGCATGTCCAGCGGTCGTTCCGGCGGGTCGAGCCGGTTGTTCCGGCGTGTCCGGCAGGTGGTTCCGGTCTGTCCGGCAGGTGGTTCTGTGGTGTCCGGCACGAGGTTCAGTCTGAGAGGCTGTGCCGGCATGCCCCTCACGTGATTCCGGCTTGTCCCCGAAGTGGTGCTGGTGTAGCGGGCAGGTGATTTTGGCGTGTCTGGCAGGTGGTTCAGGCGAGTTGAACAGGTGCTTGTGACGTGCTCGGCAGGTGCTTCCGGCGTCTCCGGCACGTGTTTCTGGCACATCTGACTGGTGGTTCCGGCATGCCCAAAAGTGGATTCCGGTCTGTCCGGTAGGTGGTTCCAGCGTGCACGGAACGTGGTTCTGGTACGTCTCAGAGGTGGTTGCGTATGCCCAACAGGTGATTCCGGACTGTCCGCCACGTGCTTCTGGCACGTCTGAGAGGTGGTTCCAACATGCCCGGCAGGTCATTTCGGAGAGTCGTCCAAGTGGTTCTGGCGTAGCCCGCAGGTGATTTTGGCGTGTCCGGCAGGTGGTTCCGCCGTGCTCGGCAGGTGGTTCAGGCATGGCCGTCACGTGGTTCCAGTCTGTCCAGGACGTGTTTCCAGCTTCTCCGGCAGGTGGTTCTGGTACGTCTGAGAGGTGGTTCCGCCATGGCTGGCAGGTGATCCCGGACTGTCCCCCAGGTGGTTCTGGCATAGCCAGCAGTTGATATTGGCCTGTCCGGCAGGTGGTTCCAGCGAGTCGAACAGGTGGCTCCGGCGTGCTCGGCAGGTGGTTCCGGGCTGTCCGGTAGGTGTTTCCGGCGTGTCTGGCACGTGCTTCCGGCACGTCTGAGAGGTGGTTCCGGCATGCGCGGCAGGTGATTCCGTAGTGTCCGCCAGGTGGTTCTGGCATACCTGGCAGGTGATTTTGGCGTGTCCGGCAGGTGTTTCTGGCGAGTCGAGCAGGTGGCTCCGGCATGCTCGGCAGGTGCTTCCGGCGTCTCCGGCACTTGGTTCTGGTGTGTCTGAGAGCTGGTTCCGGCATGTCCGGCAGATGATTCCGGAGTGTCCGCCAAGTGGTTGTGGCATACAAAGCAGGTGATTTTGGCGTGTCAGGGAGGTGGTACCGGTGAGTCGAGCAGGTGGTTCCGGCGTGCTCAGCAGGTGGTTCAGGCGGTTCTGGCAGGTGGTATCCGTCTGTTCGGGGTGTGGTTCCAGCATCTCATGAACACGTTTCTGGCACGTCTGAGATGTGGTTCCAGCCGGCCCGACAGGTGTTTCCGCAGTGTCCGCCAAGCGGTTCTGGCGTAGTTGGCAGGTGATTTTGGCATGACTGTCAGGTGGTTCCAGCAAGCCTGGCAGGTGATTCCAAAGTGTTCACCAACTGGTTGTGGCGTAGCCGGCAGGTGATTTTTGCGTGATCGGCAGGTGGTTCTGGCGAGTCGAGCAGGTGGTTCCGGCGTGCTCGGCTGGTGCTTCCGGGGTCATTGGCACGGGGTTCTGGCATGTCTGAGAGGTGGTTCCTGCATGCCCGGCAATTGATTCCGGAGTGTTCGCCAAGTGGTTCTGGCATAGTCGGCAGGTGATTTTGGCATGTCCGGCAGGTGGTTCAGGCGAGTTGAGCAGGTGGTTGCGACGTGCTCGGCAGGTGCCTCTGCCGTCTCCAGCACGTGTTTCTGTCACATCTGACAGGTGGTTCCGGCATGCCCGAAAGGTGATTCCGGTCTGTCCGGTAGGTGGTTCCAGCCTGCACGGCATGTGGTTCTGGTACGTCTCAGAGGTGGTTGCGCATGCCCAACAGGTGATTCCGGACTGTCCGCCGCATGGTTCTGGCACGTCTGAGAGGTGGTTCCGGCATGCCCGGCAGGTCATCCCAGAGAGTCCTCCAAGTGGTTCTGGCATAACACGCAGGTGATTTTGGCGTGTCTGGCAGGTTGTTCCGTTGTGCTTGGCAGGTGGTTCAGGCTTGGCCGGCAGGTGGTTCCAGATTGTCCAGGACGTGTTTCCAGCTTCTCCGGCAGGTGGTTCTGGTACGTCTGAGAGGTGGTTCCGCCATGGCTGGCAGGTGATTCCGGACCGTCCCCCAGGTGGTTCTGGCATAGCCAGCAGTAGATATTGGCCTGTCCGGCAGGTGGTTCCAGCGAGTCGAACAGGTGGCTCCGGCGTGCTCGGCAGGTGGTTCCGGTCTGTCCGGTAGGTGATTCCGGTGTGTCCGGCACGTGCTTCCGGCACTTCTGAGAGTTGGTTCCGGCATGCGCGATAGGTGGTTTCGGAGTGTCCGCCAGGTGGTTCTGGCGTACCCGGCAGGTGATTTTGGCGTGTCCGGCAGGTGTTTCTGGCGAGTCGAGCAGGTGGCTCCAGCATGCTCGGAAGGTGCTTCCGGCGTCTCCGGCACGTGGTTCTGGTGTGTCTCAGAGCTGGTTCCGGCATGTCCGGCAGATGATTCCGGAGTGTCCGCCAAGTGGTTCTGGCATACCCGGCTGGTGATTTGGGCATGTCAGGTAGGTGGTTCCGGCGAGTCGAGCAGGTGGCTCCGGCGTGCTCGACAGGTTGTTCAGACGGGTCTGGCAGGTGTTTTCCGTCTGTTCGGGGTGTGGTTCCAGCATCTCATGCACATGGTTCTGGCACGTCTGAGATGTGGTTCCGGCCGGCCCGACAGGTGTTTCCACAGTGTCCGCCAAGTGGTACTGGCGTAGTTGGCAGGTGATTTTGGCATGACCGGCAGGTGGTTCCAGCAAGCCCGGCAGGTGATTCCGAAGTGTTCCCCAACTGGTTGTGGCGTAGCCGGCAGGTGATTTTTGCGTGTCCGGCAGGTGGTTCTGGCGAGTCGAGCAGGTGGTTCCGGCGTGATCGGCAGGTGCTTCCGGGGTCATTGGCCCGTGGTTCTGGCATATCTGAGAGGTGGTTCCGGCATGCCCGGCAGGTGATTCCGGAGTGTTCGCCAAGTGTTTCTGGCGTAGCCGGCAGGTGATTTTGCATGTCCAGCGGTCGTTCCGGCGGGTCGAGCCGGTTGTTCCGGCGTGTCCGGCAGGTGGTTCCGGTCTGTCCGGCAGGTGGTTCTGTGGTGTCCGGCACGAGGTTCAGTCTGAGAGGCTGTGCCGGCATGCCCCTCACGTGATTCCGGCTTGTCCCCGAAGTGGTGCTGGTGTAGCGGGCAGATGATTTTGGCGTGTCCGGCAGGTGGTTCAGGCGAGTTGAGCAGGTGCTTGCGACGTGCTCGGCAGGTGCTTCCGGCGTCTCCGGCACGTGTTTCTGGCACATCTGACTGGTGGTTCCGGCATGCCCAAAAGTTGATTCCGGTGTGTCCGGTAGGTGGTTCCGGCGTGCACGGCACGTGGTTCTGGTACGTGTCAGAGGTGGTTGCGTATGCCCAACAGGTGATTCCGGACTGTCCGCCACGTGCTTCTGGCACGTCTGAGAGGTGGTTCCAACATGCCCGGCAGGTCATTTCGGAGAGTCGTGCAAGTGGTTCTGGCGTAGCCCGCAGGTGATTTTGGCGTGTCCGGCAGGTGGTTCCGCCGTGCTCGGCAGGTGGTTCAGGCATGGCCGTCACGTGGTTCCAGTCTGTCCAGGACGTGTTTCCAGCTTCTCCGGCAGGTGGTTCTGGTACGTCTGAGAGGTGGTTCCGCCATGGCTGGCAGGTGATCCCGGACTGTCCCCCAGGTGGTTCTGGCATAGCCAGCAGTTGATATTGGCCTGTCCGGCAGGTGGTTCCAGCGAGTCGAACAGGTGGCTCCGGCGTGCTCGGCAGGTGGTTCCGGTCTGTCCGGTAGGTGTTTCCGGCGTGTCTGGCACGTGCTTCCGGCACGCCTGAGAGGTGGTTCCGGCATGCGCGGCAGGTGATTCCGTAGTGTCCGCCAGGTGGTTCTGGCATACCCGGCAGGTGATTTTGGCGTGTCCGGCAGGTGTTTCTGGCGAGTCGAGCAGGTGGCTCCGGCATGCTCGGCAGGTGCTTCCGGCGTCTCCGGCACTTGGTTCTGGTGTGTCTGAGAGCTGGTTCCGGCATGTCCGGCAGATGATTCCGGAGTGTCCGCCAAGTGGTTCTGGCATACCCAGCAGGTGATTTTGGCGTGTCAGGGAGGTGGTACCGGTGAGTCGAGCAGGTGGTTCCGGCGTGCTCAGCAGGTGGTTCAGGCGGTTCTGGCAGGTGGTATCCGTCTGTTCGGGGTGTGGTTCCAGCATCTCATGAACACGTTTCTGGCACGTCTGAGATGTGGTTCCAGCCGGCCCGACAGGTGTTTCCGCAGTGTCCGCCAAGCGGTTCTGGCGTAGTTGGCAGGTGATTTTGGCATGACTGGCAGGTGGTTCCAGCAAGCCTGGCAGCTGATTCCAAAGTGTTCACCAACTGGTTGTGGCGTAGCCGGCAGGTGATTTTTGCGTGATCGGCAGGTGGTTCTGGCGAGTCGAGCAGGTGGTTCCGGCGTGCTCGGCTGGTGCTTCCGGGGTCATTGGCACGGGGTTCTGGCATGTCTGAGAGGTGGTTCCTGCATGCCCGGCAAGTGATTCCGGAGTGTTCGCCAAGTGGTTCTGGCATAGTCGGCAGGTGATTTTGGCATGTCCGGCAGGTGGTTCAGGCGAGTTGAGCAGGTGGTTCCAACGTGCTTGGCAGGTGCTTCCGGCGTCTCCGGCACGTGTTTCTGGCACATCTGACAGGTGGTTCCGGCATGCCCGAAAGGTGATTCCGGTCTGTCCGGTAGGTGGATCCAGCCTGCACGGCATGTGGTTCTGGTACGTCTCAGAGGTGGTTGCGCATGCCCAACAGGTGATTCCGGACTGTCCGCCGCATGGTTCTGGCACGTCTGAGAGGTGGTTCCGGCATGCCCGGCAGGTCATCCCAGAGAGTCCTCCAAGTGGTTCTGGCATAACACGCAGGTGATTTTGGCGTGTCTGGCAGGTTGTTCCGTTGTGCTTGGCAGGTGGTTCAGGCTTGGCCGGCAGGTGGTTCCAGATTGTCCAGGACGTGTTTCCAGCTTCTCCGGCAGGTGGTTCTGGTACGTCTGAGAGGTGGTTCCGCCATGGCTGGCAGGTGATTCCGGACCGTCCCCCAGGTGGTTCTGGCATAGCCAGCAGTTGATATTGGCCTGTCCGGCAGGTGGTTCCAGCGAGTCGAACAGGTGGCTCCGGCGTGCTCGGCAGGTGGTTCCGGTCTGTCCGGTAGGTGATTCCGGTGTGTCCGGCACGTGCTTCCGGCACTTCTGAGAGTTGGTTCCGACATGCGCGATAGGTGGTTTCGGAGTGTCCGCCAGGTGGTTCTGGCGTACCCGGCAGTTGATTTTGGCGTGTCCGGCAGGTGTTTCTGGCGAGTCGAGCAGGTGGCTCCAGCATGCTCGGAAGGTGCTTCCGGCGTCTCCGGCACGTGGTTCTGGTGTGTCTCAGAGCTGGTTCCGGCATGTCCGGCAGATGATTCCGGAGTGTCTGCCAAGTGGTTCTCGCATACCCGGCTGGTGATTTGGGCATGTCAGGTAGGTGGTTCCGGCGAGTCGAGCAGGTGGCTCCGGCGTGCTCGGCACGTTGTTCAGACGGGTCTGGCAGGTGTTTTCCGTCTGTTCGGGGTGTGGTTCCAGCATCTCATGCACATGGTTCTGGCACGTCTGAGATGTGGTTCCGGCTGGCCCGACAGGTGTTTCCACAGTGTCCGCCAAGTGGTACTGGCGTAGTTGGCAGGTGATTTTGGCATGACCGGCAGGTGGTTCCAGCAAGCCCGGCAGGTGATTCCGAAGTGTTCCCCAACTGGTTGTGGCGTAGCCGGCAGGTGATTTTTGCGTGTCCGGCAGGTGGTTCTGGCGAGTCGAGCAGGTGGTTCCGGCGTGATCGGCAGGTGCTTCCGGGGTCATTGGCCCGTGGTTCTGGCATATCTGAGAGGTGGTTCCGGCATGCCCGGCAGGTGATTCCGGAGTGTTCGCCAAGTGTTTCTGGCGTAGCCGGCAGGTGATTTTGCATGTCCAGCGGTCGTTCCGGCGGGTCGAGCCGGTTGTTCCGGCGTGTCCGGCAGGTGGTTCCGGTCTGTCCGGCAGGTGGTTCTGTGGTGTCCGGCACGAGGTTCAGTCTGAGAGGCTGTGCCGGCATGCCCCTCACGTGATTCCGGCTTGTCCCCGAAGTGGTGCTGGTGTAGCGGGCAGGTGATTTTGGCGTGCAGGGGCAGGTGGTTCAGGCGAGTAGATCAGGTGGTTGCGACGTGCTCGGCAGGTGCTTCCGGCGTCTCCGGCACGTGTTTCTGGCACATCTGACTGGTGGTTCCGGCATGCCCAAAAGTTGATTCCGGTCTGTCCGGTAGGTGGTTCCGGCGTGCACGGCACGTGGTTCTGGTACGTGTCAGAGGTGGTTGCGTATCCCCAACAGGTGATTCCGGACTGTCCGCCACGTGCTTCTGGCACGTCTGAGAGGTGGTTCCAACATGCCCGGCAGGTCATTTCGGAGAGTCGTCCAAGTGGTTCTGGCATAGCCCGCAGGTGATTTTGGCGTGTCCGGCAGGTGGTTCCGCCATGCTCGGCAGGTGTTTCAGGCATGGCCGTCACGTGGTTCCAGTCTGTCCAGGACGTGTTTCCAGCTTCTCCGGCAGGTGGTTCTGGTACGTCTGAGAGGTGGTTCCGCCATGGCTGGCAGGTGATCCCGGACTGTCCCCCAGGTGGTTCTGGCATAGCCAGCAGTTGATATTGGCCTGTCCGGCAGGTGGTTCCAGCGAGTCGAACAGGTGGCTCCGGCGTTCTTGGCAGGTGGTTCCGGTCTGTCCGGTAGGTGTTTCCGGCGTGTCTGGCACGTGCTTCCGGAACGTCTGAGAGGTGGTTCCGGCATGCGCGGCAGGTGATTCCGTAGTGTCCGCAAGGTGGTTCTGGCATACCCGGCAGGTGATTTTGGCGTGTCAGGGAGGTGGTACCGGTGAGCCGAGCAGGTGGTTCCGGCGTGCTCAGCAGGTGGTTCAGGCGGTTCTGGCAGGTGGTATCCGTCTGTTCGGGGTGTGGTTCCAGCATCTCATGAACACGTTTCTGGCACGTCTGAGATGTGGTTCCAGCCGGCCCGACAGGTGTTTCCGCAGTGTCCGCCAAGCGGTTCTGGCGTAGTTGGCAGGTGATTTTGGCATGACTGTCAGGTGGTTCCAGCAAGCCTGGAAGGTGATTCCAAAGTGTTCACCAACTGGTTGTGGCGTAGCCGGCAGGTGATTTTTGCGTGATCGGCAGGTGGTTCTGGCGAGTCGAGCAGGTGGTTCCGGCGTGCTCGGCTGGGGCTTCCGGGGTCATTGGCACGGGGTTCTGGCATGTCTGAGAGGTGGTTCCTGCATGCCCGGCAAGTGATTCCGGAGTGTTCACCAAGTGGTTCTGGCATAGTCGGCAGGTGATTTTGGCATGTCCGGCAGGTGGTTCAGGCGAGTTGAGCAGGTGGTTCCAACGTGCTTGGCAGGTGCTTCCGGCGTCTCCGGCACGTGTTTCTGGCACATCTGACAGGTGGTTCCGGCATGCCCGAAAGGTGATTCCGGTCTGTCCGGTAGGTGGTTCCAGCCTGCACGGCATGTGGTTCTGGTAGGTCTCAGAGGTGGTTGCGCATGCCCAACAGGTGATTCCGGACTGTCCGCCACATGGTTCTGGCACTTCTGAGAGGTGGTTCCGGCATGCCCGGCAGGTCATCCCAGAGAGTCCTCCAAGTGGTTCTGGCATAACACGCAGGTGATTTTGGTGTGTCTGGCAGGTTGTTCCGTTGTGCTTGGTAGGTGGTTCAGGCTTGGCCGGCAGGTGGTTCCAGACTGTCCAGGACGTGTTTCCAGCTTCTCCGGCAGGTGGTTCTGGTACGTCTGAGAGGTGGTTCCGCCATGGCTGGCAGGTGATTCCGGACCGTCCCCCAGGTGGTTCTGGCATAGCCAGCAGTTGATATTGGCCTGTCCGGCAGGTGGTTCCAGCGAGTCGAACAGGTGGCTCCGGCGTGCTCGGCAGGTGGTTCCGGTCTGTCCGGTAGGTGATTCCGGCGTGTCCGGCACGTGCTTCCGGCACGTCTGAGAGTTGGTTCCGGCATGAGCGACAGGTGGTTTCGGAGTGTCCGCCAGGTGGTTCTGGCGTACCCGGCAGGTGATTTTGGCGTGTCCGGCAGGTGTTTCTGGCGAGTCGAGCAGGTGGCTCCGGCATGCTCGGCAGGTGCTTCCGGCGTCTCCGGCACGTGGTTTTGGTGTGTCTGAGAGCTGGTTCCGGCATGTCCTGCAGATGATTCCGGAGTGTCCGCCAAGTGGTTCTGGCATACCCGGCTGGTGATTTGGGCATGTCAGGTAGGTGGTTCCGGCGAGTCGAGCAGGTGGCTCCGGCGTGCTCGGCAGGTTGTTCAGACGGGTCTGGCAGGTGTTTTCCGTCTGTTCGGGGTGTGGTTCCAGCATCTCATGCACATGGTTCTGGCACGTCTGAGATGTGGTTCCGGCCGGCCCGACAGGTGTTTCCACAGTGTCCGCCAAGTGGTACTGGCGTAGTTGGCAGGTGATTTTGGCATGACCGGCAGGTGGTTCCAGCAAGCCTGGCAGGTGATTCCGAAGTGTTCCCCAACTGGTTGTGGCGTAGCCGGCAGGTGATTTTTGCGTGTCCGGCAGGTGGTTCTGGCGAGTCGAGCAGGTGGTTCCGGCGTGCTCGGCAGGTGCTTCCGGGGTCATTGGCACGTGGTTCTGGCATATCTGAGAGGTGGTTCAGGCATGCCTGGCAGGTGATTCCGGAGTCTTCGCCAAGTGTTTCCGGCGTAGCCGGCAGGTGATTTTGCATGTCCAGCGGTCGTTCCGGCGGGTCGAGCCGGTGGTTCCGGCGTGTCCGGCAGGCGGTTCCGGTCTGTCCGGCAGGTGGTTCTGTGGTGTCTGGCACGAGGTTCAGTCTGAGAGGCTGTGCCGGCATGCCCCTCACGTGATTCCGGCTTGTCCCCGAAGTGGTGCTGGTGTAGCGGGCAGGTGATTTTGGCGTGTCCGGCAGGTGGTTCAGGCGAGTTGAGCAGGTGCTTGCGACGTGCTCGGCAGGTGCTTCCGGCGTCTCCGGCACGTGTTTCTGGCACATCTGCCTGGTGGTTCCGGCATGCCCAAAAGTGGATTCCGGTCTGTCCGGTAGGTGGTTCCGGCGTGCACGGCACGTGGTTCTGGTACGTGTCAGAGGTGGTTGCGTATGCCCAACAGGTGATTCCGGACTGTCCGCCACGTGCTTCTGGCACGTCTGAGAGGTGGTTCCAACATGCCCGGCAGGTCATTTCGGAGAGTCGTCCAAGTGGTTCTGGCGTAGCCCGCAGGTGATTTTGGCGTGTCCGGCAGGTGGTTCCGCCGTGCTCGGCAGGTGGTTCAGGCATGGCCGTCACGTGGTTCCAGTCTGTCCAGGACGTGTTTCCAGCTTCTCCGGCAGGTGGTTCTGGTACGTCTGAGAGGTGGTTCCGCCATGGCTGGCAGGTGATCCCGGACTGTCCCCCAGGTGGTTCTGGCATAGCCAGCAGTTGATATTGGCCTGTCCGGCAGGTGGTTCCAGCGAGTCGAACAGGTGGCTCCGGCGTGCTCGGCAGGTGGTTCCGGGCTGTCCGGTAGGTGTTTCCGGCGAGTCCGGCACGTGCTTCCGGCACGTCTGAGAGGTGGTTCCGGCATGCGCGGCAGGTGATTCCGTAGTGTCCGCCAGGTGGTTCTGGCATACCCGGCACGTGATTTTGGCGTGTCCGGCAGGTGTTTCTGGCGAGTCGAGCAGGTGGCTCCGGCATGCTCCGCAGGTGCTTCCGGCGTCTCCGGCACTTGGTTCTGGTGTGTCTGAGAGCTGGTTCCGGCATGTCCGGCAGATGATTCCGGAGTGTCCGCCAAGTGGTTCTGGCATACCCAGCAGGTGATTTTGGCATGTCAGGGAGGTGGTACCGGTGAGTCGAGCAGGTGGTTCCGGCGTGCTCAGCAGGTGGTTCAGGCGGTTCTGGCAGGTGGTATCCGTCTGTTCAGGGTGTGGTTCCAGCATCTCATGAACACGTTTCTGGCACGTCTGAGATGTGGTTCCAGCCGGCCCGACAGGTGTTTCCGCAGTGTCCGCCAAGCGGTTCTGGCGTAGTTGGCAGGTGATTTTGGCATGACTGGCAGGTGGTTCCAGCAAGCCTGGCAGCTGATTCCAAAGTGTTCACCAACTGGTTGTGGCGTAGCCGGCAGGTGATTTTTGCGTGATCGGCAGGTGGTTCTGGCGAGTCGAGCAGGAGTTCCGGCGTGCTCGGCAGGTGCTTCCGGGGTCATTGGCACGGGGTTCTGGCATGTCTGAGAGGTGGTTCCTGCATGCCCGGCAAGTGATTCCGGAGTGTTCGCCAAGTGGTTCTGGCATAGTCGGCAGGTGATTTTGGCATGTCCGGCAGGTGGTTCAGGCGTTTTGAGCAGGTGGTTCCAACGTGCTTGGCAGGTGCTTCCGGCGTCTCCGGCACGTGTTTCTGGCACATCTGACAGGTGGTTCCGGCATGCCCGAAAGGTGATTCCGGTCTGTCCGGTAGGTGGTTCCAGCCTGCACGGCATGTGGTTCTGGTAGGTCTCAGAGGTGGTTGCGCATGCCCAACAGGTGATTCCGGACTGTCCGCCACATGGTTCTGGCACGTCTGAGAGCTGGTTCCGGCATGCCCGGCAGGTCATCCCAGAGAGTCCTCCAAGTGGTTCTGCCATAACACGCAGGTGATTTTGGCGTGTCTGGCAGGTTGTTCCGTTGTGCTTGGCAGGTGGTTCAGGCTTGGCCGGCAGGTGGTTCCAGACTGTCCAGGACGTGTTTCCAGCTTCTCCGGCAGGTGGTTCTGGAAGGTCTGAGAGATGGTTCCGCCATGGCTGGCAGGTGATTCCAGACCGTCCCCCAGGTGGTTCTGGCATAGCCAGCAGTTGATATTGGCCTGTCCGGCAGGTGGTTCCAGCGAGTCGAACAGGTGGCTCCGGCGTGCTCGGCAGGTAGTTCCGGTCTGTCCGGTAGGTGATTCCGGCGTGTCCGGCACGTGCTTCCGGCACGTCTGAGAGGTGGTTCCGGCATGCGCGACAGGTGGTTTCGGAGTGTCCGCCAGGTGGTTCTGGCGTACCCGGCAGGTGATTTTGGCGTGTCCGTCAGGTGTTTCTGGCGAGTCGAGCAGGTGGCTCCGGCATGCTCGGCAGGTGCTTCCGGCGTCTCCGGCACGTGGTTCTGGTGTGTCTGAGAGCTGGTTCCGGCATGTCCGGCAGATGATTCCGGAGTGTCCGCCAAGTGGTTCTGGCATACCCGGCTGGTGATTTGGGCATGTCAGGTAGGTGGTTCCGGCGAGTCGAGCAGGTGGCTCCGGCGTGCTCGGCACGTTGTTCAGACGGGTCTGGCAGGAGTTTTCCGTCTGTTCGGGGTGTGGTTCCAGCATCTCATGACCATGGTTCTGGCACGTCTGAGATGTGGTTCCGGCCGCCCCGACAGGTGTTTTCACAGTGTCCGCCAAGTGGTACTGGCGTAGTTGGCAGGTGATTTTTGCATGACCGGCAGGTGGTTCCAGCAAGCCCGGCAGGTGATTCCGAAGTGTTCCCCAACTGGTTGTGGCGTAGCCGGCAGGTGATTTTTGCGTGTCCGGCAGGTGGTTCTGGCGACTCGAGCAGGTGGTTCCGGCGTGCTCGGCAGGTGCTTCCGGGGTCATTGGCACGTGGTTCTGGCATATCTGAGAGGTGGTTCCGGCATGCCCGGCAGGTGATTCCGGAGTGTTCGCCAAGTGTTTCCGGCGTAGCCGGCAGGTGATTTGGCATGTCCAGCGGTCGTTCCGGCGGGTCGAGCCGGTGGTTCCGGCGTGTCCGGCAGGTGGTTCCGGTCTGTCCGGCAGGTGGTTCTGTGGTGTCCGGCACGAGGTTCAGTCTGAGAGGCTGTGCCGGCATGCCCCTCACGTGATTCTGGCTTGTCCCCGAAGTGGTGCTGGTGTAGCGGGCAGGTGATTTTGGCGTGTCCGGCAGGTGGTTCAGGCGAGTTGAGCAGGTGGTTGCGACGTGCTCGGCAGGTGCTTCCGGCGTCTCCGGCACGTGTTTCTGGCACATCTGACTGGTGGTTCCGGCATGCCCAAAAGTGGATTCCGGTCTGTCCGGTAGGTGGTTCCGGCGTGCACGGAACGTGGTTCTGGTACGTGTCAGAGGTGGTTGCGTATGCCCAACAGGTGATTCCGGACTGTCCGCCACGTGCTTCTGGCACGTCTGAGAGGTGGTTCCAACATGCCCGGCAGGTCATTTCGGAGAGTCGTCCAAGTGGTTCTGGCGTAGCCCGCAGGTGATTTTGGCGTGTCCGGCAGGTGGTTCCGCCGTGCTCGGCAAGTGGTTCAGGCATGGCCGTCATGTGGTTCCAGTCTGTCCAGGACGTGTTTCCAGCTTCTCCGGCAGGTGTTTCTGGTACGTCTGAGAGGTGGTTCCGCCATGGCTGGCAGGTGATCCCGGACTGTCCCCCAGGTGGTTCTGGCATAGCCAGCCGTTGATATTGGCCTGTCCGGCAGGTGGTTCCAGCGAGTCGAACAGGTGGCTCCGGCGTTCTTGGCAGATGGTTCCGGTCTGTCCGGTAGGTGTTTCCGGCGTGTCCGGCACGTGCTTCCGTTACGTCTGAGTGGTGGTTCCGGCATGCGCGGCAGGTGATTCCGTAGTGTCCGCCAGGTGGTTCTTGCGTACCCGGCAGGTGATTTTGGCGTGTCCGGCAGGTGTTTCTGGCGAGTCGAGCAGGTGGCTCCGGCATGCTCGGCAGGTGCCTCCGGCGTCTCCGGCACTTGGTTCTGGTGTGTCTGAGAGCTGGTTCCGGCATGTATGGCAGATGATTCCGGAGTGTCCGCCAAGTGGTTCTGGCATACCCAGCAGGTGATTTTGGCGTGTCAGGGAGGTGGTACCGGTGAGTCGAGCAGGTGGTTCCGGCGTGCTCAGCAGGTGGTTCAGGCGGTTCTGGCAGGTGGTATCCGTCTGTTCGGGGTGTGGTTCCAGCATCTCATGAACACGTTTCTGGCACGTCTGAGATGTGGTTCCAGCCGGCCCGACAGGTGTTTCCGCAGTGTCCGCCAAGCGGTTCTGGCGTAGTTGGCAGGTGATTTTGGCATGACTGGCAGGTGGTTCCAGCAAGCCTGACAGGTGATTCCAAAGTGTTCACCAACTGGTTGTGGCATAGCCGGCAGGTGATTTTTGCGTGATCGGCAGGTGGTTCTGGCGAGTCGAGCAGGTGGTTCCGGCGTGCTCGGCTGGTGCTTCCGGGGTCATTGGCACGGGGTTCTGGCATGTCTGAGAGTTGGTTCCTGCATGCCCGGCAAGTGATTCCGGAGTGTTCGCCAAGTGGTTCTGGCATAGTCGGCAGGTGATTTTGGCATGTCCGGCAGGTGGTTCAGGCGAGTTGAGCAGGTGGTTCCAACGTGCTTGGCAGGTGCTTCCGGCGTCTCCGGCACGTGTTTCTGGCACATCTGACAGGTGGTTCCGGCATGCCCGAAAGGTGATTCCGGTCTGTCCGGTAGGTGGTTCCAGCCTGCACGGCATGTGGTTCTGGTACGTCTCAGAGGTGGTTGCGCATGCCCAACAGGTGATTCCGGACTGTCCGCCACATGGTTCTGGCACTTCTGAGAGGTGGTTCCGGCATGCCCGGCAGGTCATCCCAGAGAGTCCTCCAAGTGGTTCTGGCATAAGACGCAGGTGATTTTGGCGTGTCCGGCAGGTTGTTCCGTTGTGCTTGGCAGGTGGTTCAGGCTTGGCCGGCAGGTGGTTCCAGACTGTCCAGGACGTGTTTCCAGCTTCTCCGGCAGGTGGTTCGGGTACGTCTGAGAGGTGGTTCCGCCATGGCTGGCAGGTGATCCCGGACCGTCTCCCAGGTGGTTCTGGCATAGCCAGCAGTTGATATTGGCCTGTCCGGCAGGTGGTTCCAGCGAGTCGAACAGGTGGCTCCGGCGTGCTCGGCAGGTGGTTCCGGTCTGTCCGGTAGGTGATTCCGGCGTGTCCGGCACGTGCTTCCGGCACGTCTGAGAGGTGGTTCCGGCATGCGCGACAGGTGGTTTCGGAGTGTCCGCCAGGTGGTTCTGGCGTACCCAGCAGGTGATTTTGGCGTGTCCGGCAGGTGTTTCTAGCGAGTCGAGCAGGTGGCTCCGGCATGCTCGGCAGGTGCTTCCGGCGTCTCCGGCACGTGGATGTGGTGTGTCTGAGAGCTGGTTCCGGCATGTCCGGCAGATGATTCCGGAGTGTCCGCCAACTGGTTCTGGCATAACCGGCTGGTGATTTGGGCATGTCAGGTAGGTGGTTCCGGCGAGTCGAGCAGGTGGCTCCGGCGTGCTCGGCACGTTGTTCAGACGGGTCTGGCAGGTGTTTTCCGTCTTTTCGGGGTGTGGTTCCAGCATCTCATGCACATGGTTCTGGCACGTCTGAGATGTGGTTCCGGCCGGCCCGACAGGTGTTTCCACAGTGTCCGCCAAGTGGTACTGGCGTAGTTGGCAGGTGATTTTGGCATGACCGGCAGGTGGTTCCAGCAAGCCCGGCAGGTGATTCCGAAGTGTTCCCCAACTGGTTGTGGCGTAGCCGGCAGGTGATTTTTGCGTGTCCGGCAGGTGGTTCTGGCGAGTCGAGCAGGTGGTTCCGGCGTGCTCGGCAGGTGCTTCCGGGGTCATTGGCACGTGGTTCTGGCATATCTGAGAGGTGGTTCCGGCATGCCCGGCAGGTGATTCCGGAGTGTTCGCCAAGTGTTTCCGGCATAGCCGGCAGGTGATTTTGCATGTCCAGCGGTCGTTCCGGCCGGTCGAGCCGGTGGTTCCGGCGTGTCCGGGAGGTGGTTCCGGTCTGTCCGGCATGTGGTTCTGTGGTGTCCGGCACGAGGTTCAGTCTGAGAGGCTGTGCCGGCATGCCCCTCACGTGATTCCGGCTTGTCCCCGAAGTGGTGCTGGTGTAGCGGGCAGGTGATTTTGGCGTGTCCGGCAGGTGGTTCAGGCGAGTTGAGCAGGTGGTTGCGACGTGCTCGGCAGGTGCTTCCGGCGTCTCCGGCACGTGTTTCTGGCACATCTGACTGGTGGTTCCGGCATGCCCAAAAGTTGATTCCGGTCTGTCCGCCACGTGCTTCTGGCACGTCTGAGAGGTGGTTCCAACATGCCTGGCATGTCATTTCGGAGAGTCGTCCAAGTAGTTCTGGCGTAGCCCGCAGGTGATTTTGGCGTGTCTGGCAGGTGGTTCAGGCATGGCCGTCACGTGGTTCCAGTCTGTCCAGGACGTGTTTCCAGGTTCTCCGGCGGGTGGTTCTGGTATGTCTGAGATGTGCTTCCGCCATGGCTCGCAGGTGATCCCGGACTGTCCGCCAGGTGGTTCTGGCATAACCGGCAGGTGATTTTGGCGTGTCCGGCAGGTGTTTCTGGCGAGTCGAGCAGGTGGCTCCGGCATGCTCGGCAGGTGCTTCCGGCGTCTCCGGCACTTGGTTCTGGTGTGTCTGAGAGCTGGTTCCGGCATGTCCGGCAGATGATTCCGGAGTGTCCGCCAAGTGGTTCTGGCATACCCAGCAGGTGATTTTGGCGTGTCAGGGAGGTGGTACCGGTGAGTCGAGCAGGTGGTTCCGGCGTGCTCAGCAGGTGGTTCAGGCGGTTCTGGCAGGTGGTATCCGTCTGTTCGGGGTGTGGTTCCAGCATCTCATGAACACGTTTCTGGCACGTCTGAGATGTGGTTCCAGCCGGCCCGACAGGTGTTTCCGCAGTGTCCGCCAAGCGGTTCTGGCGTAGTTGGCAGGTGATTTTGGCATGACTGGCAGGTGGTTCCAGCAAGCCTGGCAGGTGATTCCAAAGTGTTCACCAACTGGTTGTGGCGTAGCCGGCAGGTGATTTTTGCGTGATCGGCAGGTGGTTCTGGCGAGTCGAGCAGGTGGTTCCGGCGTGCTCGGCTGGTGCTTCCGGGGTCATTGGCACGGGGTTCTGGCATGTCTGAGAGGTGGTTCCTGCATGCCCGGCAAGTGATTCCGGAGTGTTCGCCAAGTGGTTCTGGCATAGTCGGCAGGTGATTTTGGCATGTCCGGCAGGTGGTTCAGGCGAGTTGAGCAGGTGGTTCCAACGTGCTTGGCAGGTGCTTCCGGCGTCTCCGGCACGTGTTTCTGGCACATCTGACAGGTGGTTCCGGCATGCCCGAAAGGTGATTCCGGTCTGTCCGGTAGGTGGTTCCAGCCTGCACGGCATGTGGTTCTGGTAGGTCTCAGAGGTGGTTGCGCATGCCCAACAGGTGATTCCGGACTGTCCGCCACATGGTTCTGGCACGTCTGAGAGGTGGTTCCGGCATGCCCGGCAGGTCATCCCAGAGAGTCCTCCAAGTGGTTCTGGCATAACACGCAGGTGATTTTGGCGTGTCTGGCATGTTGTTCCGTTGTGCTTGGCAGGTGGTTCAGGCTTGGCCGGCAGGTGGTTCCAGACTGTCCAGGACGTGTTTCCAGCTTCTCCGGCAGGAGGTTCTGGTACGTCTGAGAGGTGGTTCCGCCATGGCTGCCAGGTGATTCCGGACCGTCCCCAGTTGGTTCTGGCATAGCCAGCAGTTAATATTGGCCTGTCCGTCAGGTGGTTCCAGCGAGTCGAGCAGGTGGCTCCGGCGTGCTCGGCAGGTTGTTCAGAAGGGTCTGGCAGGGGTTTTCCGTGTGTTCGGAGTGTGGTTCCAGCATCTCATGCACATGGTTCTGGCACGTCTGAGATGTGGTTCCGGACGGCCCGACAGGTGTTTCCACAGTGTCCGCCAAGTGGTACTGGCGTAGTTGGCAGGTGATTTTGGCATGACCGGCAGGTGGTTCCAGCAAGCCCGGCAGGTGATTCCGAAGTGTTCCCCAAATGGTTGTGGCGTAGCCGGCAAGAGATTTTTGCGTGTCCGGCTGGTGTTTATGGCGAGTCGAGCAGGTGGCTCCGGCATGCTCCGCAGGTGCTTCCGGCGTCTCCGGCACTTGGTTCTGGTGTGTCTGAGAGCTGGTTCCGGCATGTCCGGCAGATGATTCTGGAGTGTCCGCCAAGTGGTTCTGGCATACCCAGCAGGTGATTTTGGCGTGTCAGGGAGGTGGTACCGGTGAGTCGAGCAGGTGGTTCCGGCGTGCTCAGCAGGTGGTTCAGGCGGTTCTGGCAGGTGGTATCCGTCTGTTGGGGTGTGGTTCCAGCATCTCATGAACACGTTTCTGGCCCGTCTGAGATGTGGTTCCAGCCGGCCCGACAGGTGTTTCCGCAGTGTCCGCCAAGCGGTTCTGGCGTAGTTGGCAGGTGATTTTGGCATGACTGGCAGGTGGTTCCAGCAAGCCTGGCAGCTGATTCCAAAGTGTTCACCAACTGGCTGTGGCGTAGCCGGCAGGTGATTTTTGCGAGTTCGGCAGGTGGTTCTGGCGAGTCGAGCAGGTGGTTCCGGCGTGCTCGGCTGGTGCTTCCGGGGTCATTGGCACGGGGTTCTGGCATGTCTGAGAGGTGGTTCCTGCATGCCCGGCAAGTGATTCCGGAGTGTTCGCCAAGTGGTTCTGGCATAGTCGGCAGGTGATTTTGGCATGTCCGGCAGGTGGTTCAGGCGAGTTGAGCAGGTGGTTCCAACGTGCTTGGCAGGTGCTTCCGGCGTCTCCGGCACGTGTTTCTGGCACATCTGACAGGTGGTTCCGGCATGCCCGAAAGGTGATTCCGGTCTGTCCGGTAGGTGGTTCCAGCCTGCACGGCATGTGGTTCTGGTAGGTCTCAGAGGTGGTTGCGCATGCCCAACAGGTGATTCCGGACTGTCCGCCACATGGTTCTGGCACGTCTGAGAGGTGGTTCCGGCATGCCCGGCAGGTCATCCCAGAGAGTCCTCCAAGTGGTTCTGGAATAACACGCAGGTGATTTTGGCGTGTCTGGCAGGTTGTTCCGTTGTGCTAGGCAGGTGGTTCAGGCTTGGCCGGCAGGTGGTTCCAGACTGTCCAGGACGTGTTTCCAGCTTCTCCGGCAGGTGGTTCTGGTACGTCTGAGAGGTGGTTCCGCCATGGCTGGCAGGTGATTCCGGACCGTCCCCAGTTGGTTCTGGCATAGCCAGCAGTTAATATTGGCCTGTCCGTCAGGTGGTTCCAGCGAGTCGAGCAGGTGGCTCCGGCGTGCTCGGCAGGTTGTTCAGACGGGTCTGGCAGGTGTTTTCCGTCTGTTCGGGGTGTGGTTCCAGCATCTCATGCACATGGTTCTGGCACGTCTGAGATGTGGTTCCGGCCGGCCCGACAGGTGTTTCCGCAGTGTCCGCCAAGTGGTCCTGGCGTAGTTGGCAGGTGATTTTGGCATGACCGGCAGGTGGTTCCAGCAAGCCCGGCAGGTGATTCCGAAGTGTTCCCCAACTGGTTGTGGCGTAGCCGGCAAGAGATTTTTGCGTGTCCGGCAGGTGTTTCTGGCGAGTCGAGCAGGTGGCTCCGGCATGCTCGGCAGGTGCTTCCGGCGTCTCCGGCACGTGGATGTGGTGTGTCTGAGAGCTGGTTCCGGCATGCCCGGCAGGTGATTCCGGAGTGTTCGCCAAGTGTTTCCAGCATAGCCGGCAGGTGATTTTGCATGTCCAGCGGTCGTTCCGGCGGGTCGAGCCGGTGGTTCCGGCGTGTCCGGGAGGTGGTTCCGGTCTGTCCGGCAGGTGGTTCTGTGGTGTCCGGCACGAGGTTCATTCTGAGAGGCTGTGCCGGCATGCCGCTCACGTGATTCCGGCTTGTCCCCGAAGTGGTGCTGGTGTAGCGGGCAGGTGATTTTGGCGTGTCCGGCAGGTGGTTCAGGCGAGTTGAGCAGGTGGTTGCGACGTGCTCGGCAGGTGCTTCCGGCGTCTCCGGCACGTGTTTTTGGCACATCTGACTGGTGGTTCCGGCATGCCCAAAAGTTGATTCCGGTCTGTCCGCCACGTGCTTCTGGCACGTCTGAGAGGTGGTTCCAACATGCCTGGCATGTCATTTCGGAGAGTCGTCCAAGTAGTTCTGGCGTAGCCCGCAGGTGATTTTGGCGTGTCTGGCAGGTGGTTCAGGCATGGCCGTCACGTGGTTCCAGTCTGTCCAGGACGTGTTTCCAGGTTCTCCGGCGGGTGGTTCTGGTACGTCTGAGAGGTGCTTCCGCCATGGCTCGCAGGTGATCCCGGACTGTCCGCCAGGTGGTTCTGGCATAACCGGCAGGTGATTTTGGCGTGTCCGGCAGGTGTTTCTGGCGAGTCGAGCAGGTGGCTCCAGCATGCTCGGCAGGTGCTTCCGGCGTCTCCGGCACTTGGTTCTGGTGTGTCTGAGAGCTGGTTCCGGCATGTCCGGCAGATGATTCCGGAGTGTCCGCCAAGTGGTTCTGGCATACCCAGCAGGTGATTTTGGCGTGTCAGGGAGGTGGTACCGGTGAGTCGAGCAGGTGGTTCCGGCGTGCTCAGCAGGTGGTTCAGGCGGTTCTGGCAGGTGGTATCCGTCTGTTCGGGGTGTGGTTCCAGCATCTCATGAACACGTTTCTGGCACGTCTGAGATGTGGTTCCAGCCGGCCAGACAGGTGTTTCCGCAGTGTCCGCCAAGCGGTTCTGGCGTAGTTGGCAGGTGATTTTGGCATGACTGGCAGGTGGTTCCAGCAAGCCTGGCAGGTGATTCCAAAGTGTTCACCAACTGGTTGTGGCGTAGCCGGCAGGTGATTTTTGCGTGATCGGCAGGTGGTTCTGGCAAGTCGAGCAGGTGGTTCCGGCGTGCACGGAACGTGGTTCTGGTACGTGTCAGAGGTGGTTGCGTATTCCCAACAGGTGATTCCGGACTGTCCGCCACGTGCTTCTGGCCCGTCTGAGAGGTGGTTCCAACATGCCCGGCAGGTCATTTCGGAGAGTCGTCCAAGTGGTTCTGGCGTAGCCCGCAGGTGATTTTGGCGTGTCCGGCAGGTTGTTCCGCCGTGCTCAGCAGGTGGTTCAGGCATGGCCGTCACGTGGTTCCAGTCTGTCCAGGACGTGTTTCCAGCTTCTCCGGCATGTGGTTCTGGTACGTCTGAGAGCTGGTTCCGCCATGGCTGGCAGTTGATCCCGGACTGTCCCCCAGGTGGTTCTGGCATAGCCAGCAGTTGATATTGGCCTGTCCGGCAGTTGGTTCCAGCGAGTCGAACAGGTGGCTCCGGCGTGCTCGGCAGGTGGTTCCGGTCTGTCCGGTAGGTGTTTCCGGCGTGTCTGGCACGTGCTTCCGGCACGTCTGAGAGGTGGTTCCGGCATGCGCGGCAGGTGATTCCGTAGTGTCCGCCAGGTGGTTCTGGCATACCCGGCACGTGATTTTGGCGTGTCCGGCAGGTGTTTCTGGCGAGTCGAGCAGGTGGCTCCGGCATGCTCCGCAGGTGCTTCCGGCGTCTCCGGCACTTGGTTCTGGTGTGTCTGAGAGCTGGTTCCGGCATGTCCGGCAGATGATTCCGGAGTGTCCGCCAAGTGGTTCTGGCATACCCAGCAGGTGATTTTGGCGTGTCAGGGAGGTGGTACCGGTGAGTCGAGCAGGTGGTTCCGGCGTGCTCAGCAGGTGGTTCAGGCGGTTCTGGCAGGTGGTATCCGTCTGTTCGGGGTGTGGTTCCAGCATCTCATGAACACGTTTCTGGCACGTCTGAGATGTGGTTCCAGCCGGCCCGACAGGTGTTTCCGCAGTGTCCGCCAAGAGGTTCTGGCGTAGTTGGCAGGTGATTTTGGCATGACTGGCAGGTGGTTCCAGCAAGCCTGGCAGCTGATTCCAAAGTGTTCACCAACTGGTTGTGGCGTAGCCGGCAGGTGATTTTTGCGTGATCGGCAGGTGGTTCTGGCGAGTCGAGCAGGGGTTCCGGCGTGCTCGGCTGGTGCTTCCGGGGTCATTGGCACGGGGTTCTGGCATGTCTGAGAGGTGGTTCCTGCATGCCCGGCAAGTGATTCCGGAGTGTTCGCCAAGTGGTTCTGGCATAGTCGGCAGGTGATTTTGGCATGTCCGGCAGGTGGTTAAGGCGAGTTGAGCAGGTGGTTCCAACGTGCTTGGCAGGTGCTTCCGGCGTCTCCGGCACGTTTTTCTGGCACATCTGACAGGTGGTTCCGGCATGCCCGAAAGGTGATTCCGGTCTGTCCGGTAGGTGGTTCCAGCCTGCACGGCATGTGGTTCTGGTACGTCTCAGAGGTGGTTGCGCATGCCCAACAGGTGATTCCGGACTGTCCGCCACATGGTTCTGGCACGTCTGAGAGCTGGTTCCGGCATGCCCGGCAGGTCATAGCAGAGAGTCCTCCAAGTGGTTCTGGCATAACACGCAGGTGATTTTGGCGTGTCTGGCAGGTTGTTCCGTTGTGCTTGGCAGGTGGTTCAGGCTTGGCCGGCAGGTGGTTCCAGACTGTCCAGGACGTGTTTCCAGCTTCTCCGGCAGGTGGTTCTGGTAGGTCTGAGAGATGGTTCCGCCATGGCTGGCAGGTGATTCCAGACCGTCCCCCAGGTGGTTCTGGCATAGCCAGCAGTTGATATTGGCCTGTCCGGCAGGTGGTTCCAGCGAGTCGAACAGGTGGCTCCGGCGTGCTCGGCAGGTGGTTCCGGTCTGTCCGGTAGGTGATTCCGGCGTGTCCGGCACGTGCTTCCGGCACGTCTGAGAGGTGGTTCCGGCATGCGCGACAGGTGGTTTCGGAGTGTCCGCCAGGTGATTCTGGCGTACCCGGCAGGTGATTTTGGCGTGTCCGGCAGGTGTTTCTGGCGAGTCGAGCAGGTGGCTCCGGCATGCTCGGCAGGTGCTTCCGGCGTCTCCGGCACGTGGTTCTGGTGTGTCTGAGAGCTGGTTCCGGCATGTCCGGCAGATGATTCCGGAGTGTCCGCCAAGTGGTTCTGGCATACCCGGCTGGTGATTTGGGCATGTCAGGTAGGTGGTTCCGGCGAGTCGAGCAGGTGTCTCCGGCGTGCTCGGCACGTTGTTCAGACGGGTCTGGCAGGAGTTTTCCGTCTGTTCGGGGTGTGGTTCCAGCATCTCATGCACATGGTTCTGGCACGTCTGAGATGTGGTTCCGGCCGGCCCGACAGGTGATTCCACAGTGTCCGCCAAGCGGGTCTGGCGTACTTGGCAGGTGATTTTGGCATGACTGGCAGGTGGTTCCAGCAAGCCTGGCAGGTGATTATAAAGTGTTCCCCAACTGGTTGTGGCGTAGCCGGCAGGTGATTTTTGTGTGTCCGGCAGGTGGTTCTGGCGAGTCGAGCAGGTGGTTCCGGCGTGCTCGGCTGGTGCTTCCGGGGTCATTGGCACGTGGTTCTGGCATATCTGAGAGGTGGTTCCGGCATGCCCGGCAGGTGATTCCGGAGTGTTCGTCAAGTGTTTCCGGCGTAGCCGGCAGGTGATTTTGCATGTCCAGCGGTCGTTCCGGCGGGTCGAGCCGGTGGTTCCGGCGTGTCCGGCAGGTGGTTCCGGTCTGTCCGGCAGGTGGTTCTGTGGTGTCCGGCACGAGGTTCAGTCTGAGAGGCTGTGCCGGCATGCCCCTCACGTGATTCCGGCTTTTCCCCGAAGTGGTGCTGGTGTAGCGGGCAGGTGATTTTGGCGTGTCCGGCAGGTGGTTCAGGCTAGTTGAGCAGGTGGTTGCGACGTGCTCGGCAGGTGCTTCCGGCGTCTCCGGCACGTGTTTCTGGCACATCTGACTGGTGGTTCCGGCATGCCCAAAAGTGGATTCCGGTCTGTCCGGTAGGTGGTTCCGGCGTGCACGGCACGTGGTTCTGGTACGTCTCAGAGGTGGTTGCGTATGCCCAGCAGGTGATTCCGGACTGTCCGCCAAGTGCTTCTGGCACGTCTGAGAGGTGGTTCCAACATGCCCGGCAGGTCATTTCGGAGAGTCGTCCAAGTGGTTCTGGCGTAGCCCGCAGGTGATTTTGGCGTGTCCGGCAGGTGGTTCCGCCGTGCTCGGCAGGTGGTTCAGGCATGGCCGTCACGTGGTTCCAGTCTGTCCAGGACGTGTTTCCAGCTTCTCCGGCAGCTGGTTCTGGTACGTCTGAGAGGTGGTTCCGCCATGGCTGGCAGGTGATCCCGGACTGTCCCCCAGGTGGTTCTGGCATAACCAGCAGTTGATATTGGCCTGTCCGGCAGGTGGTTCCAGCGAGTCGAACAGGTGGCTCCGGCGTTCTTGGCAGGTGGTTCCGGTCTGTCCGGTAGGTGTTTCCGGCGTGTCTGGCACGTGCTTCCGGCACGTCTGAGAGGTGGTTCCGGCATGCGCGTCATGTGATTCCGTAGTGTCCACCAGGTGGTTCTGGCATACCCGGCAGGTGATTTTGGCGAGTCCGGCAGGTGTTTCTGGCGAGTCGAGCAGGTGGCTCCGGCATGCTCGGCAGGTGCTTCCGGCGTCTCCGGCACTTGGTTCTGGTGTGTCTGAGAGCTGGTTCCGGCATGTCCGGCAGATGATTCCGGAGTGTCCGCCAAGTGGTTCTGGCATACCCAGCAGGTGATTTTGGCGTGTCAGGGAGGTGGTACCGGTGAGTCGAGCAGGTGGTTCCGGCGTGCTCAGCAGGTGGTTCAGGCGGTTCTGGCAGGTGGTATCCGTCTGTTCGGGGTGTGGTTCCAGCATCTCATGAACACGTTTCTGGCACGTCTGAGATGTGGTTCCAGCCGGCCAGACAGGTGTTTCCGCAGTGTCCGCCAAGCGGTTCTGGCGTAGTTGGCAGGTGATTTTGGCATGACTGGCAGGTGGTTCCAGCAAGCCTGGCAGGTGATTCCAAAGTGTTCACCAACTGGTTGTGGCGTAGCCGGCAGGTGATTTTTGCGTGATCGGCAGGTGGTTCTGGCAAGTCGAGCAGGTGGTTCCGGCGTGCACGGAACGTGGTTCTGGTACGTGTCAGAGGTGGTTGCGTATTCCCAACAGGTGATTCCGGACTGTCCGCCACGTGCTTCTGGCCCGTCTGAGAGGTGGTTCCAACATGCCCGGCAGGTCATTTCGGAGAGTCGTCCAAGTGGTTCTGGCGTAGCCCGCAGGTGATTTTGGCGTGTCCGGCAGGTTGTTCCGCCGTGCTCAGCAGGTGGTTCAGGCATGGCCGTCACGTGGTTCCAGTCTGTCCAGGACGTGTTTCCAGCTTCTCCGGCATGTGGTTCTGGTACGTCTGAGAGCTGGTTCCGCCATGGCTGGCAGTTGATCCCGGACTGTCCCCCAGGTGGTTCTGGCATAGCCAGCAGTTGATATTGGCCTGTCCGGCAGTTGGTTCCAGCGAGTCGAACAGGTGGCTCCGGCGTGCTCGGCAGGTGGTTCCGGTCTGTCCGGTAGGTGTTTCCGGCGTGTCTGGCACGTGCTTCCGGCACGTCTGAGAGGTGGTTCCGGCATGCGCGGCAGGTGATTCCGTAGTGTCCGCCAGGTGGTTCTGGCATACCCGGCACGTGATTTTGGCGTGTCCGGCAGGTGTTTCTGGCGAGTCGAGCAGGTGGCTCCGGCATGCTCGGCAGGTGCTTCCGGCGTCTCCGGCACTTGGTTCTGGTGTGTCTGAGAGCTGGTTCCGGCATGTCCGGCAGATGATTCCGGAGTGTCCGCCAAGTGGTTCTGGCATACCCGGCAGGTGATTTTGGCATGTCAGGGAGGTGGTACCGGTGAGTGGAGCAGGTGGTTCCGGCGTGCTCAGCAGGTGGTTCAGGTGGTTCTGGCAGGTGGTATCCGTCTGTTCGGGGTGTGGTTCCAGCATCTCATGAACACGTTTCTGGCACGTCTGAGATGTGGTTCCAGCCGGCCCGACAGGTCTTTCCGCAGTGTCCGCCAAGCGGGTCTGGCGTACTTGGCAGGTGATTTTGGCATGACTGGCAGGTGGTTCCAGCAAGCCTGGCAGGTGATTCCAAAGTGTTCCCCAACTGGTTGTGGCGTAGCCGGCAGGTGATTTTTGCGTGATCGGCAGGTGGTTCTGGCGAGTCGAGCAGGTGGTTCCGGCGTGCTCGGCTGGTGCTTCCAGGGTCATTGGCACGGGGTTCTGGCATGTCTGAGAGGTGGTTCCTGCATGCCCAGCAATTGATTCCGGAGTGTTCGCCAAGTGGTTCTGGCATAGTCGGCAGGTGATTTTGGCATGTCCGGCAGGTGGTTCAGGCGAGTTGAGCAGGTGGTTCCAACGTTCTTGGCAGGTGCTTCCGGCGTCTCCGGCACGGTTATCTGGCACATCTGACAGGTGGTTCCGGCATGCCCGAAAGGTGATTCCGGTCTGTCCGGTAGGTGGTTCCAGCCTGCATTGCATGTGGTTCAGGTACGTCTCAGAGGTGGTTGCGCATGCCCAACAGGTGATTCCGGACTGTCCGCCACATGGTTCTGGCATGTCTGAGAGGTGGTTCCGGCATGGCCGGCAGGTGATTCCGGAGTGTTCGCCAAGTGTTTCCGGCGTAGCCGGCAGGTGATTTTGCATGTCCAGCTGTCGTTACGGCGGGTCGAGCCGGTGGTTCCGGCGTGTCCGGCAGGTGGTTCTGGTCTGTCCGGCAGGTGGTTCTGTGGTGTCCGGCACGAGGTTCAGTCTTAGAGGCTGTGCCGGCATGCCCCTCACGTGATTCCGGCTTGTCCCCGAAGTGGTGCTGGTGTAGCGGGCAGGTGATTTGGGCGTGTCCGGCAGGTGGTTCAGGGGAGTTGAGCAGGTGGTTGCGACGTGCTCGGTAGGTGCTTCCGGCGTCTCCGGCACGTGTTTCTGGCACATCTGACTGGTGGTTCAGGCATGCCCAAAAGTGGATTCCGGTCTGTCCGGTAGGTGGTTCCGGCGTGCACGGCACGTGGTTCTGGTAGGTGTCAGAGGTGGTTGCGTATGCCCAACAGGTGATTCCGGACTGTCCGCCACGTGCTTCTGGCACGTCTGAGAGGTGGTTCCTGCATGCCCGGCAAGTGATTCCGGAGTGTTCGCCACGCGGTTCTGGCATAGTCGGCAGGTGATTTTGGCATGTCCGGCAGGTGGTTCAGGTGAGTTGAGCAGGTGGTTCCAACGTGCTTGGCAGGTGCTTCCGGCGTCTCCAGCACGTGTTTCTGGCACATCTGACAGGTGGTTCCGGCATGCCCGAAAGGTGATTCCGGTCTGTCCGGTAGGTGGTTCCAGCCTGCACGGCATGTGGTTCTGGTACGTCTCAGAGGTGGTTGCACATGCCCAACAGGTGATTCCGGACTGTCCGCCACATGGTTCTGGCACGTCTGAGAGGTGGTTCCGGCATGCCCGGCAGGTCATCCCAGAGAGTCCTCCAAGTGGTTCTGGCATAACACGCAGCTGATTTTGGCGTGTCTGGCAGGTTGTTCCGTTGTGCTTGGCAGGTGGTTCAGGCTTGGCCGGCAGGTGGTTCCAGACTGTCCTGGACGTGTTTCCAGCTTCTCCGGCAGGTGGTTCTGGTACGTGTGAGAGGTGGTTCCGCCATGGCTGGCAGGTGATCCCGGACTGTCCCCCAGGTGGTTCTGGCATAGCCAGCAGTTAATATTGGCCTGTCCGGCAGGTGGTTCCAGCCAGTCGAAGAGGTGGCTCGGCTTGCTCGGCAGGTGGCTCCGGTCTGTCCGGTAGGTGATTCCGGCGTGTCCGGCACGTGCTTCCGGCACGTCTGAGATTTGGTTCCGGCATGCGCGACAGTTGATTTCGGAGTGTCCGCCAGGTGGTTCTGGCGTACCCGGCAGGTGATTTTGGCGTGTCCGGCAGGTGTTTCTGGCGAGTCGAGCAGGTGGCTCCGGCATGCTCGGCAGGTGCTTCCGGCGTCTCCGGCACGTGGTTCTGGTGTGTCTGAGAGCTGGTTCCGGCATGTCCGGCAGATGATTCCGGAGTGTCCGCCAAGTGGTTCTGGCATACCCGGCTGGTGATTTTGGCATGTCAGGTAGGTGGTTCCGGCGAATCGAGCAGGTGGCTCTCGTGTGCTCGGCTGGTTGTTCAGAAGGGTCTGGCAGGTGTTTTCCGTCTGTTCGGGGTGTGGTTCCAGCATCTCATGCACATGGTTCTGGCACGTCTGAGATGTGGTTCCGGCCGGCCCGACAGGTGTTTCCACAGTGTCCGCCAAGTGGTACTGGCGTAGTTGGCAGGTGATTTTGGCATGACCGGCAGGTGGTTCCAGCAAGCCCGGCAGGTGATTCCGAAGTGTTCCCCAACTGGTTGTGTCGTAGCCGGCAGGTGATTTTTGCGTGTCCGGCAGGTGGTTCTGGCGAGTCGAGCAGGTGGTTCCGGCGTGCTCGGCAGGTGCTTCCGGGGTCATTGGCACGTGGTTCTGGCATATCTGAGAGGTGGTTCTGGCATGCCCGGCAGGTGATTCCGGAGTGTTCGCCAAGTGTTTCCGGCGTAGCCGGCAGGTGATTTTGCATGTCCAGCGGTCGTTCCGGCGGGTCGAGCCGGTGGTTCCGGCGTGTCCGGCAGGTGGTTCCGGTCTGTCCGGCAGGTGGTTCTGTGGTGTCCGGCACGAGGTTCAGTCTGAGAGGCTGTGCCGGCATGCCCCTCACGTGATTCCGGCTTGTCCCGGAATTGGTGCTGGTGTAGCGGGCAGGTGATTTTGGCGTGTCCGGCAGGTGGTTCAGGCGAGTTGAGCAGGTGGTTGCGACGTGCTCGGCAGGTGCTTCCGGCGTCTCCGGCACGTGTTTCTGGCACATCTGACTGGTGTTTCCGGCATGCCCAAAAGTGGATTCCGGTCTGTCCGGTAGGTGGTTCCGGCGTGCACGGCACGTGGTTCTGGTACGTGTCAGAGGTGTTTGCGTATGCCCAACAGGTGATCCCGGACTGTCCGCCACGTGCTTCCGGCACGTCTGAGAGGTGGTTCCATCATGCTCGGCAGGTCATTTCGGAGAGTCGTCCAAGTGGTTCTGGCGTAGCCCGCAGGTGATTTTGGCGTGTCGGGCAGGTGGTTCTGCCGTGCTCGGCAGGTGGTTCAGGCATGGCCGTCACGTGGTTCCAGTCTGTCCAGGACGTGTTTCCAGATTCTCCGGCAGGTGGTTCTGGTACGTCTGAGAGGTGGTTCCGCCATGGATGGCAGGTGATCCCGGACTGTCCCCCAGGTGGTTCTGGCATGGCCAGCAGTTGATATTGGCCTGTCCGGCAGGTGGTTCCAGCGAGTCGAACAGGTGGCTCCGGCGTTCTTGGCAGGTGGTTCCGGTCTGTCCGGTAGGTGTTTCCGGCGTGTCTGGCACGTGCTTCCGGCACGCTTGAGAGGTGGTTCCGGCATGCGCGGCAGGTGATTCCGGAGTGTCCGCCAGGTGGTTCTGGCGTAACCGGCAGGTGATTTTGGCATGTCCGGCAGGTGTTTCTGGCGAGTTGAGCAGGTGGCTCCGGCATGCTCGGCAGGTGCTTCCGGCGTCTCCGACACTTGGTTCTGGTGTGTCTGAGAGCTGGTTCCGGCATGTCCGGCAGATGATTCCGGAGTGTCCGCCAAGTGGTTCTGGCATACTCAGCAGGTGATTTTGGCGTGTCAGGTTGGTGGTACCGGTGAGTCGAGCAGGTGGTTCCGGCGTGCTCAGCAGGTGGTTCAGGCGGTTCTGGCAGGTGTTTTCCGTCTGTTCGGGGTGTGGTTCCAGCATCTCATGAACACGTTTCTGGCACGTCTGAGATGTGGTTCCAGCCGGCCCGACAGGTCTTTCCGCAGTGTCCGCCAAGCGGTTCTGGCGTAGTTGGCAGGTGATTATGGCATGAATGGCAGGTTGTTCCAGCAAGCCTGGCAGGTGATTCCAAAGTGTTCTCCAACTGGTTGTGGCGTAGCCGGCAGGTGATTTTTGCGTGATCGGCAGGTGGTTCTGGCGAGTCGAGCAGGTGGTTCCGGCGTGCTCGGCTGGTGCTTCCGGGGTCATTGGCACGGGGTTCTGGCATGTCTGAGAGGTGGTTCCTGCATGCCCGGCAAGTGATTCCGGAGTGTTCGCCAAGTGGTTCTGGCATAGTGGGCAGGTGATTTTGGCATATCCGGCAGGTGGTTCAGGCGAGTTGAGCAGGTGGTTGCGACGTGCTCGGCAGGTGCTTCCGGCGTCTCCGGCACGTGTTTCTGGCACATCTGACTGGTGGTTCAGGCATGCCCAAAAGTGGATTCCGGTCTGTCCGGTAGGTGGTTCCGGCGTGCACGGCACGTGGTTCTGGTAGGTGTCAGAGGTGGTTGCGTATGCCCAACAGGTGATTCCGGACTGTCCGCCACGTGCTTCTGGCACGTCTGAGAGGTGGTTCCTGCATGCCCGGCAAGTGATTCCGGAGTGTTCGCCAAGTGGTTCTGGCATAGTCGGCAGGTGATTTTGGCATGTCCGGCAGGTGGTTCAGGTGAGTTGAGCAGGTGGTTCCAACGTGCTTGGCAGGTGCTTCCGGCGTCTCCAGCACGTGTTTCTGGCACATCTGACTGGTGGTTCCAGCATGCCCGAAAGGTGATTCTGGTCTGTCCGGTAGGTGGTTCCAGCCTGCACGGCATGTGGTTCTGGTACATCTCAGAGGTGGTTGCGCATGCCCAACAGGTGATTCCGGACTGTCCGCCACATGGTTCTGGCACGTCTGAGAGGTGGTTCCGGCATGCCCGGCAGGTCATCCCAGAGAGTCCTCCAAGTGGTTCTGGCATAACACGCAGGTGATTTTGGCGTGTCTGGCAGGTTGTTCCGTTGTGCTTGGCAGGTGGTTCAGGCTTGGCCGGCAGGTGGTTCCAGACTGTCCTGGACGTGTTTCCAGCTTCTCCGGCAGGTGGTTCTGGTACGTGTGAGAGGTGGTTCCGCCATGGCTGGCAGGTGATCCCGGACTGTCCCCCAGGTGGTTCTGGCATAGCCAGCAGTTAATATTGGCCTGTCCGGCAGGTGGTTCCAGCCAGTCGAAGAGGTGGCTCGGCTTGCTCGGCAGGTGGCTCCGGTCTGTCCGGTAGGTGATTCCGGCGTGTCCGGCACGTGCTTCCGGCACGTCTGAGATTTGGTTCCGGCATGCGCGACAGGTGATTTCGGAGTGTCCGCCAGGTGGTTCTGGCGTACCCGGCAGGTGATTTTGGCGTGTCCGGCAGGTGTTTCTGGCGAGTCGAGCAGGTGGCTCCGGCATGCTCGGCAGGTGCTTCCGGCGTCTCCGGCACGTGGTTCTGGTGTGTCTGAGAGCTGGTTCCGGCATGTCCGGCAGATGATTCCGGAGTGTCCGCCAAGTGGTTCTGGCATACCCGGCTGGTGATTTTGGCATGTCAGGTAGGTGGTTCCGGCGAATCGAGCAGGTGGCTCTCGTGTGCTCGGCTGGTTGTTCAGAAGGGTCTGGCAGGTGTTTTCCGTCTGTTCGGGGTGTGGTTCCAGCATCTCATGCACATGGTTCTGGCACGTCTGAGATGTGGTTCCGGCCGGCCCGACAGGTGTTTCCACAGTGTCCGCCAAGTGGTACTGGCGTAGTTGGCAGGTGATTTTGGCATGACCGGCAGGTGGTTCCAGCAAGCCCGGCAGGTGATTCCGAAGTGTTCCCCAACTGGTTGTGTCGTAGCCGGCAGGTGATTTTTGCGTGTCCGGCAGGTGGTTCTGGCGAGTCGAGCAGGTGGTTCCGGCGTGCTCGGCAGGTGCTTCCGGGGTCATTGGCACGTGGTTCTGGCATATCTGAGAGGTGGTTCCGGCATGCCCGGCAGGTGATTCCGGAGTGTTCGCCAAGTGTTTCCGGCGTAGCCGGCAGGTGATTTTGCATGTCCAGCGGTCGTTCCGGCGGGTCGAGCCGGTGGTTCCGGCGTGTCCGGCAGGTGGTTCCGGTCTGTCCGGCAGGTGGTTCTGTGGTGTCCGGCACGAGGTTCAGTCTGAGAGGCTGTGCCGGCATGCCCCTCACGTGATTCCGGCTTGTCCCGGAATTGGTGCTGGTGTAGCGGGCAGGTGATTTTGGCGTGTCCGGCAGGTGGTTCAGGCGAGTTGAGCAGGTGGTTGCGACGTGCTCGGCAGGTGCTTCCGGCGTCTCCGGCACGTGTTTCTGGCACATCTGACTGGTGTTTCCGGCATGCCCAAAAGTGGATTCCGGTCTGTCCGGTAGGTGGTTCCGGCGTGCACGGCACGTGGTTCTGGTACGTGTCAGAGGTGTTTGCGTATGCCCAACAGGTGATCCCGGACTGTCCGCCACGTGCTTCCGGCACGTCTGAGAGGTGGTTCCATCATGCTCGGCAGGTCATTTCGGAGAGTCGTCCAAGTGGTTCTGGCGTAGCCCGCAGGTGATTTTGGCGTGTCGGGCAGGTGGTTCTGCCGTGCTCGGCAGGTGGTTCAGGCATGGCCGTCACGTGGTTCCAGTCTGTCCAGGACGTGTTTCCAGATTCTCCGGCAGGTGGTTCTGGTACGTCTGAGAGGTGGTTCCGCCATGGATGGCAGGTGATCCCGGACTGTCCCCCAGGTGGTTCTGGCATGGCCAGCAGTTGATATTGGCCTGTCCGGCAGGTGGTTCCAGCGAGTCGAACAGGTGGCTCCGGCGTTCTTGGCAGGTGGTTCCGGTCTGTCCGGTAGGTGTTTCCGGCGTGTCTGGCACGTGCTTCCGGCACGCTTGAGAGGTGGTTCCGGCATGCGCGGCAGGTGATTCCAGAGTGTCCGCCAGGTGGTTCTGGCGTAACCGGCAGGTGATTTTGGCGTGTCCGGCAGGTGTTTCTGGCGAGTTGAGCAGGTGGCTCCGGCGTGCTCGGCAGGTGCTTCCGGCGTCTCCGACACTTGGTTCTGGTGTGTCTGAGAGCTGGTTCCGGCATGTCCGGCAGATGATTCCGGAGTGTCCGCCAAGTGGTTCTGGCATACTCAGCAGGTGATTTTGGCGTGTCAGGTTGGTGGTACCGGTGAGTCGAGCAGGTGGTTCCGGCGTGCTCAGCAGGTGGTTCAGGCGGTTCTGGCAGGTGTTTTCCGTCTGTTCGGGGTGTGGTTCCAGCATCTCATGAACACGTTTCTGGCACGTCTGAGATGTGGTTCCAGCTGGCCCGACAGGTCTTTCCGCAGTGTCCGCCAAGCGGTTCTGGCGTAGTTGGCAGGTGATTATGGCATGAATGGCAGGTTGTTCCAGCAAGCCTGGCAGGTGATTCCAAAGTGTTCACCAACTGGTTGTGGCGTAGCCGGCAGGTGATTTTTGCGTGATCGGCAGGTGGTTCTGGCGAGTCGAGCAGGTGGTTCCGGCGTGCTCGGCTGGTGCTTCCGGGGTCATTGGCACGGGGTTCTGGCATGTCTGAGAGGTGGTTCCTGCATGCCCGGCAAGTGATTCCGGAGTGTTCGCCAAGTGGTTCTGGCATAGTGGGCAGGTGATTTTGGCATATCCGGCAGGTGGTTCAGGCGAGTTGAGCAGGTGGTTCCAACGTGCTTGGCAGGTGCTTCCGGCGTCTCCGGCACGTGTTTCTGGCACATCTGACACGTGGTTCCGGCCTGCCCGAAAGGTGATTCCGGTCTGTCCGGTAGGTGGTTCCAGCCTGCACGGCATGTGGTTCTGGTACGTCTCAGAGGTGGTTGCGCATGCCCAACAGGTGATTCCGGACTGTCCCCCACATGGTTCTGGCACGTCTGAGAGGTGGTTCCGGCATGCCCGGCAGGTCATCCCAGAGAGTCCTCCAAGTGGTTCTGGCATAGCACGCAGGTGATTTTGGCGTGTCTGGCAGGTTGTTCCGTTGTGCTTGGCAGGTGGTTCAGGCTTGGCCGACAGGTGGTTCCAGACTGTCCAGGACGTGTTTCCAGCTTCTCCGGCAGGTGGTTCTGGTACGTGTGAGAGGTGGTTCCGCCATGGCTGGCAGGTGATTCCAGACTGTCCCCCAGGTGGTTCTGGCATAGCCAGCAGTTAATATTGGCCTGTCCGGCAGGTGGTTCCAGCCAGTCGAACAGGTGGCTCCGGCGTGCTCGGCAGGTCGTTCCGGTCTGTCCGGTAGGTGATTCCGGCGTGTCCGGAACGTGCTTCCGGTACGTCTGAGAGGTGGCTCCGGCATGCGCGACAGGTGATTTCGGAGTGTCCGCCAGGTGGTTCTGGCGTACCCGGCAGGTGATTTTGGCGTGTCCGGAAGGTGTTTCTGGCGAGTCGAGCAGGTGGCTCCGGCATGCTCGGCAGGTGCTTCCGGCGTCTCCGGCACGTGGTTCTGGTGTGTCTGAGAGCTGGTTCCGGCATGTCCGGCAGATGATTCCGGAGTGTCCGCCAAGTGGTTCTGGCATACCCGGCTGGTGATTTGGGCATGTCAGGTAGGTGGTTCCGGCGAGTCGAGCAGGTGGCTCCGGTGTGCTCGGCAGGTTGTTCAGACGGGTCTGGCAGGTGTTTTCCGTCTGTTCGGGGTGTGGTTCCAGCATCTCATGCACATGGTTCTGGCACGTCTGAGATGTGGTTCCGGCCGGCCCGACAGGTGTTTCCACAGTGTCCGCCAAGTGGTACTGGCGTAGTTGGCAGGTGATTTTGGCATGACCGGCAGGTGGTTCCAGCAAGCCCGGCAGGTGATTCCGAAGTGTTCCCCAACTGGTTGTGGCGTAGCCGGCAGGTGATTTTTGCGTGTCCGGCAGGTGGTTCTGGCGAGTCGAGCAGGTGGTTCAGGCATGCTCGGCAGGTGCTTCCGGGGTCATTGGCACGTGGTTCTGGCATATCTGAGAGGTGGCTCCGGCATGCCCAGCAGGTGATTCCGGAGTGTTCGCCAAGTGTTTCCGGCGTAGCCGGCAGGTGATTTTGCATGTCCAGCGGTCGTTCCGCCGGGTCGAGCCGGTGGTTCCGGCGTGTCCGGCAGGTGGTTCCGGTCTGTCCGGCAGGTGGTCCTGTGGTGTCCGGCACGAGGTTCAGTCTGAGAGGCTGTGCCGGCATGGCCCTCACGTGATTCCGGCTTGTCCCCAACTGGTTGTGGCGTAGCCGGCAGGTGATTTTTGCGTGTCCGGCAGGTGGTTCAGGCGAGTTGAGCAGATGGTTGCGACGTGCTCGGCAGGTGCTTCCGGCGTCTCCGGCACGTGTTTCTGGCACATCTGACTGGTGGTTCCGGCATGCCCAAAAGTGGATTCCGGTCTGTCCGGTAGGTGGTTCCGGCCTGCATGGCACGTGGTTCTGGTACGTCTCAAGGGGGTTCCGGTCTGTCCGGTAGGTGTTTCCGGCGTGTCTGGCACGTGCTTCCGGCACGTCTGAGAGGTGGTTCCGGCATGCGCAGCAGGTGATTCCATAGTGTCCGCCAGGTGGTTCTGGCATACCCGGCAGGTGATTTTGGCGTGTCCGGCAGGTGTTGCTGGCGAGTCGAGCAGGTGGCTCCGGCATGCTCGGCAGGTGCTTCCGGCGTCTCCGGCACTTGGTTCTGGTGTGTCTGAGAGCTGGTTCCAGCATGTCCGGCAGATGATTCCGGAGTTTCCGCCAAGTGGTTCTGACATACCCAGCAGGTGATTTTGGCGTGTCAGGGAGGTGGTACCGGTGAGTCGAGCAGGTGGTTCCGGCGTGCTCAGCAGGTGGTTCAGGCGGTTCTGGCAGGTGGCATCCGTCTGTTCGGGGTGTGGTTCCAGCATCTCATGAACACGTTTCTGGCACGTCTGAGATGTGGTTCCAGCCGGCCCGACAGGTGTTTTCGCAGTGTCCGCCAAGCGGTTCTGGCGTAGTTGGCAGGTGATTTTGGCATGACTGGCAGGTGGTTCCAGCAAGCCTGGCAGGTGATTCCAAAGTGTTCACCAACTGGTTGTGGCGTAGCCGGCAGGTGATTTTTGCATGATTGGCAGGTGGTTCTGGCAAGTCGAGCAGGTGGTTCCGGCGTGCTCGGCTGGTGCTTCAGGGGTCATTGGCACGGGGTTCTGGCATGTCTGAGAGGTGGTTCCTGCATGCCCGGCTAGTGATTCCGGAGTGTTCGCCAAGTGGTTCTGGCATAGTCGGCAGGTGATTTTGGCATGTCCGGCAGGTGGTTCAGGCGAGTTGAGCAGGTGGTTCCAACGTGCTTGGCAGGTGATTCCGGCGTCTCCGGCACGTGTTTCTGGCACATCTGACAGGTGGTTCCGGCATGCTCGAAAGGTGATTCCGGTCTGTCCGGTAGGTGGTTCCAGCCTGCACGGCATGTGGTACTGGTACGTCTCAGAGGTGGTTGCGCATGCCCAACAGGTGATTCCGGACTGTCCGCCACATGGTTCTGGCACGTCTGAGAGGTGGTTCCGGCATGCCCGGCAGGTCATCCCAGAGAGTCCTCCAAGTGGTTCTGGCATAACACGCAGGTGATTTTGGCGTGTCTGGCAGGTTGTTCCGTTGTGCTTGGCAGGTGGTTCAGGCTTGGCCGGCAGGTGGTTCCAGACTGTCCAGGACGTGTTTCCGGCTTCTCCGGCAGGTGGTTCTGGTACGTGTGAGAGGTGGTTCCGCCATGGCTGGCAGGTGATTCCGGACTGTCCCCCAGGTGGTTCTGGCATAGCCAGCAGTTAATATTGGCCTGTCCGGCAGGTAGTTCCAGCCAGTCGAACAGGTGGCTCCGGCGTGCTCGGCAGGTGGTTCCGGTCTGTCCGGTAGGTGATTCCGGCGTGTCCGGCACGTGCTTCCGGCACGTCTGAGAGTTGGTTCCGGCATGCGCGACAGGTGATTTCGGACTGTCCGCCAGGTGGTTCTGGCGAACCCGGCAGGTGTTTTTGGCGTGTCCGGCAGGTGTTTCTGGCGAGTCGAGCAGGTGGCTCCGGCATGCTCGGCAGGTGCTTCCGGCGTCTCCGGCACGTGGTTCTGGTGTGTCTGAGAGCTGGTTCCGGCATGTCCGGCAGATGATTCCGGAGTGTCCGCCACGTGGTTCTGGCATACCCGGCTGGTGATTTGGGCATGTCAGGTAGGTGGTTCCGGCGAGTCGAGCAGGTGGCTCCGGCGTGCTCGGCACGTTGTTCAGACGGGTCTGGCAGGTGTTTTCCGTCTGTTCGGGGTGTGGTTCCAGCATCTCATGCACATGGTTCTGGCACGTCTGAGATGTGGTTCCGGCCGGCCCGACAGGTGTTTCCACAGTGTCCGCCAAGCGGGTCTGGCGTACTTCGCAGGTGATTTTGGCATGACTGGCAGGTGGTTCCAGCAAGCCTGGCAGGTGATTATAAAGTGTTCACCAACTGGTTGTGGCGTAGCCGGAAGGTGATTTTTGCATGATCGGCAGGTGGTTCTGGCGAGTCGAGCAGGTGGTTCCGGCGTGCTTGGCTGGTGCTTCCGGGGTCATTGGCACGTGGTTCTGGCATATCTGAGAGGTGGTTCCGGCATGCCCGTCAGGTGACTCCGGAGTGTTCGCCAAGTGTTTCCGGCGTAGCCGGCAGGTGATTTTGCATGTCCAGCGGTCGTTCCGGCGGGTCGAGCCGGTGGTTCCGGCGTGTCCGGCAGGTGGTTCCGGTCTGTCCGGCAGGTGGTTCTGTGGTGTCCGTCACGAGTTTCAGTCTGAGAGGCTGTGCCGGCATGCCCCTCACGTGATTCCGGCTTGTCCCCGAAGTGGTGCTGGTGTAGCGGGCAGGTGATTTTGGCGTGTCCGGCAGGTGGTTCAGGCGAGTTGAGCAGATGGTTGCGACGTGCTCGGCAGGTGCTTCCAGCGTCTCCGGCATGTGTTTCTGGCACATCTGACTGGTGGTTCCGGGATGCCCAAAAGTGGATTCCGGTCTGTCCGGTAGGTGGTTGCAGCGTGCATGGCACGTGGTTCTGGTACGTCTCAGAGGTGGTTGCGTATGCCCAACAGGTGATTCCGGACTGTCCGCTACGTGCTTCTGGCACGTCTGAGAGGTGGTTCCAACATGCCCGGCAGGTCATTTCGGAGAGTCGTCCAAGTGGTTCTGGCGTAGCCCGCAGGTGATTTTGGCGTGTCCGGCAGGTGGTTCCGCCGTGCTCGGCAGGTGGTTCAGGCATGGCCGTCACGTGGTTCCAGTCTGTCCAGGACGTGTTTCCAGCTTCTCCGGCAGGTGGTTCTGGTACGTCTGAGAGGTGGTTCCGCCATGGCTGGCAGGTGATCCCGGACTGTCCCCCAGGTGGTTCTGGCATAGCCAGCAGTTGATATTGGCCTGTCCGGCAGGTGGTTCAAGCGAGTCGAACAGCTGGCTCCGGCGTTCTTGGCAGGTGGTTCCGGTCTGTCCGGTAGGTGTTTCCGGCGTGTCTGGCACGTGCTTCCGGCACGTCTGAGAGGTGGTTCCGGCATGCGCGGCAGGTGATTCCGTAGTGTCCGCCAGGTGGTTCTGGCATACCCGGCAGGTGATTTTGGCGTGTCCGGCAGGTGTTTCTGGCGAGTCGAGCAGGTGGCTCCGGCATGCTCGGCAGGTGCTTCCGGCGTCTCCGGCACTTGGTTCTGGTGTGTCTGAGAGCTGGTTCCGGCATGTCCGGCAGATGATTCCGGAGTGTCCGCCAAGTGGTTCTGGCATACCCGGCAGGTGATTTTGGCGTGTCCGGCAGGTGGTTCAGGCGAGATGAGCAGGTGGTTCCGGCGTGCTCGGCTGGTGCTTCCGGGGTCAATGGCACGGGGTTCTGGCATGTCTGAGAGTTGGTTCCTGCATGCCTGGCAAGTGATTCCCTAGTGTTCGCCAAGTGGTTCTGGCATAGTCGGCATGTGATTTTCGCATGTCCGGCAGGTGGTTCAGGCGAGTTGAGCAGGTGGTTCCAACATGCTTGGCAGGTGCTTCCGGCGTCTCCGGCACGTGTTTCTGGCACATCTGACAGGTGATTCCGGCATGCCCGAAAGGTGATTCCGGTCTGTACGGTAGGTGGTTCCAGCCTTCACGGCATGTGGTTCTGGTACGTCTCAGAGGTGGTTGCGCATGCCCAACAGGTGATTCCGGACTGTCCGCCACATGGTTCTGGAACGTCTGAGAGGTGTTTCCGGCACGCCCGGCAGGTCATCCCAGAGAGTCCTCCAAGTGGTTCTGGCATAACACGCAGGTGATTTTGGCGTGTCTGGCAGGTTGTTCCGTTGTGCTTGGCAGGTGGTTCAGACTTGGCCGGCAGGTGGTTCCAGACTCTCCAGGACGTGTTTCCAGCTTCTCCGGCAGGTGGTTCTGGTACGTGTGAGAGGTGGTTCCGCCATGGCTGGCAGGTGATCCCGGACTGTCCCCCAGGTGGTTCTGGCATAGCCAGCAGTTAATATTGGCCTGTCCGGCATGTGGTTCCAGCCAGTCGAACAGGTGGCTCGGCTTGCTCGGCAGGTGGTTCCGGTCTGTCCGGTAGGTGATTCCGGCGTGTCCGGCACGTGCTTCCGGCACGTCTGAGAGGTGGTTCCGGCATGCGCGACAGGTGATTCCGGAGTGTCCGCCAGGTGGTTCTGGCGTACCTGGCAGGTGATTTTGGCGTGTCCGGCAGGTGTTTCTGGCGAGTCGAGCAGGTGGCTCCGGCATGCTCGGCAGTTGCTTCAGGCGTCTCCGGCACGTGGTTCTGGTGTGTCTGAGAGCTGGTTCCGGCATGTCCGGCAGATGATTCTGGAGTGTCCGCCAAGTGGTTCTGGCATACCCGGCTGGTGATTTGGGCATGTCAGGTAGGTGGTTCCGGCGAGTCGAGCAGGTGGTTCCGGCGTGCTCGGCAGGTTGTTCAGACGGGTCTGGCAGGTGTTTTCCGTCTGTTCGGGGTGTGGTTCCAGCATCTCATGCACATGGTTCTGGCACGTCTGAGATGTGGTTCCGGCCGGCCCGACAGGTGATTCCACAGTGTCCGCCAAGCGGGTCTGGCGTACTTGGCAGGTGATTTTGGCATGACTGGCAGGTGGTTCCAGCAAGCCTGGCAGGTGATTATAAAGTGTTCCCCAACTGGTTGTGGCGTAGCCGGCAGGTGATTTTTGTGTGTCCGGCAGGTGGTTCTGGCGAGTCGAGCAGGTGGTTCCGGCGTGCTCGGCTGGTGCTTCCGGGGTCATTGGCACGTGGTTCTGGCATATCTGAGAGGTGGTTCCGGCATGCCCGGCAGGTGATTCCGGAGTGTTCGTCAAGTGTTTCCGGCGTAGCCGGCAGGTGATTTTGCATGTCCAGCGGTCGTTCCGGCGGGTCGAGCCGGTGGTTCCGGCGTGTCCGGCAGGTGGTTCCGGTCTGTCCGGCAGGTGGTTCTGTGGTGTCCGGCACGAGGTTCAGTCTGAGAGGCTGTGCCGGCATGCCCCTCACGTGATTCCGGCTTGTCCCCGAAGTGGTGCTGGTGTAGCGGGCAGGTGATTTTGGCGTGTCCGGCAGGTGGTTCAGGCGAGTTGAGCAGGTGGTTGCGACGTGCTCGGCAGGTGCTTCCGGCGTCTCCGGCACGTGTTTCTGGCACATCTGACTGGTGGTTCCGGCATGCCCAAAAGTGGATTCCGGTCTGTCCGGTAGGTGGTTCCGGCGTGCACGGCACGTGGTTCTGGTACGTCTCAGAGGTGGTTGCGTATGCCCAACAGGTGATTCCGGACTGTCCGCCACGTGCTTCTGGCACGTCTGAGAGATGGTTCCAACATGCCCGGCAGGTCATTTCGGAGAGTCGTCCAAGTGGTTCTGGCATACCCAGCAGGTGATTTTGGCGTGTCAGGGAGGTGGTACCGGTGAGTCGAGCAGGTGGTTCCGGCGTGCTCAGCAGGTGGTTCAGGCGGTTCTGGCAGGTGGTATCCGTCTGTTCGGGGTGTGGTTCCAGCATCTCATGAACACGTTTCTGGCACGTCTGAGATGTGGTTCCAGCCGGCCCGAGAGGTCTTTCCGCAGTGTCCGCCAAGCGGGTCTGGCGTACTTGGCAGGTGATTTTGGCATGACTGGCAGGTGGTTCCAGCAAGCCTGGCAGGTGATTCCAAAGTGTTCACCAACTGGTTGTGGCGTAGCCGGCAGGTGATTTTTGCGTGATCGGCAGGTGGTTCTGGCGAGTCGAGCAGGTGGTTCCGGCGTGCTCGGCTGGTGCTTCCGGGGTCATTGGCACGGGGTTCTGGCATGTCTGAGAGGTGGTTCCTGCATGCCCGGCAAGTGATTCCGGAGTGTTCGCCAAGTGGTTCTGGCATAGTCGGCAGGTGATTTTGGCATGTCCGGCAGGTGGTTCAGGCGAGTTGAGCAGGTGGTTCCAACGTGCTTGGCAGGTGCTTCCGGCGTCTCCGGCACGGTTTTCTGGCACATCTGACAGGTGGTTCCGGCATGCCCGAAAGGTGATTCCGGTCTGTCCGGTAGGTGGTTCCAGCCTGCACGGCATGTGGTTCAGGTACGTCTCAGAGGTGGTTGCGCATGCCCAACAGGTGATTCCGGACTGTCCGCCACATGGTTCTGGCATGTCTGAGAGGTTTTTCCGGCATGCCCGGCAGGTGATTCCGGAGTGTTCGCCAAGTGTTTCCGGCGTAGCCGGCAGGTGATTTTGCATGTCCAGCTTTCGTAACGGCGGGTCGAGCCGGTGGTTCCGGCGTGTCCGGCAGGTGGTTCCGGTCTGTCCGGCAGGTGGTTCTGTGGTGTCCGGCACGAGGTTCAGTCTGAGAGGCTGTGCCGGCATGCCCCTCACGTGATTCCGGCTTGTCCCCGAAGTGTTGCTGGTGTAGCGGGCAGGTGATTTGGGCGAGTCCGGCAGGTGGTTCAGGCGAGTTGAGCAGGTGGTTGCGATGTGCTCGGCAGCTGCTTCCGGCGTCTCCGGCACGGGTTTCTGGCACATCTGACTGGTGGTTCCAGCATGCCCAAAAGTGGATTCTGGTCTGTCCGGTAGGTGGTTCCGGCGTGGACGGCACGTGGTTCTGGTACGTCTCAGAGGTGGTTGCGTATGCCCAACAGGTGATTCCGGACTGTCCGCCACGTGCTTCTGGCACGTCTGAGAGGTGGTTCCAACATGCCCGGCAGGTCATTTCGGAGAGTCGTCCAAGTGGTTCTGGCGTAGCCCGCAGGTGATTTTGGCGTGTCCGGCAGGTGGTTCCGCCGTGCTCGGCAGGTGGTTCAGGCATGGCCGTCACGTGGTTCCAGTCTGTCCAGGACGTGTTTCCAGCTTCTCCGGCAGGTGGTTCTGGTACGTCTGAGAGGTGGTTCCGCCATGGCTGGCAGGTGATCCCAGACTGTCCCCCAGGTGGTTCTGGCATAGCCAGCAGTTGATATTGGCCTGTCCGGCAGGTGGTTCCAGCGAGTCGAACAGGTGGCTCCGGCGTTCTTGGCAGGTGGTTCCGGTCTGTCCGGTAGGTGTTTCCGGCGTGTCCGGCACGTGCTTCCGGCACGTCTGAGAGGTGGTTCCAGCATGCGCGGCAGGTGATTCCGTAGTGTCCGCCAGGTGGTTCTGGCATACCCGGCAGGTGATTTTGGCGTGTCCGACAGGTGTTTCTGGCGAGTCGATCAGGTGGCTCCGGCATGCTCGGCAGGTGCTTCCGGCGTCTCCGGCACTTGGTTCTGGTGTGTCTGAGAGCTGGTTCCGGCATGTCCGGCAGATGATTCCGGAGTGTCCGCCAAGTGCTTCTGGCATTCCCGGCAGGTGATTTTGGCGTATCAGGGAAGTGGTACCGGTGACTCGAACAGGTGGTTCTGGCGTGCTCAGCAGGTGGTTCAGGCGGTTCTGGCAGGTGGTATCCGTCTGTTCGGGGTGTGGTTCCAGCATCTCATGAACACGTTTCTGGCACGTCTGAGATGTGGTTCCAGCCGGCCCGACAGGTCTTTCCGCAGTGTCCGCCAAGCGGGTCTGGCGTACTTGGCAGGTGATTTTGGCATGACTGGCAGGTGGTTCCAGCAAGCCTGGCAGGTGATTATAAAGTGTTCCCCAACTGGTTGTGGCGTAGCCGGCAGGTGATTTTTGCGTGATCGGCAGGTGGTTCTGGCGAGTCGAGCAGGTGGTTCCGGCGTGCTCGGCTGGTGCTTCCGGGGTCATTGGCACGGGGTTCTGGCATGCCTGAGAGGTGGTTCCGCCATTCCCGGCAGGTGATTCCGGAGTGTTCGCCAAGTGTGTCCGGCGTAGCCGGCAGGTGATTTTGCATGTCCAGCGGTCGTGCCGGCGGGTCGAGCCGGTGGTTCTGGCGTGTCCGGCAGGTGGTTCCGGTCTGTCCGGCAGGTGGTTCTGTGGTGTCCGGCACGAGGTTCAGTCTGAGAGGCTGTGCCGGCATGCCCCTCACGTGATTCCGGCTTGTCCCCGAAGTGGTGCTGGTGTAGCGGGCAGGTGATTTTGGCGTGTCCGGCAGGTGGTTCAGGCGAGTTGAGCAGGTGGTTGCGACGTGCTCGGCAGGTGCTTCAGGCGTCTCCGGCACGTGTTTCTGGCACATCTGACTGGTGGTTCCAGTATGCCCAAAAGTTGATTCCGGTCTGTCTGGTAGGTGGTTCCGGCGTGGACGGCACGTGGTTCTGGTACGTCTCAGAGGTGGTTGCGTATGCCCAACAGGTGATTCCGGACTGTCCGCCACATGGTTCTGGCACGTCTGAGAGGTGGTTCCGGCATGCCCGGCAGGTCATCCCAGAGAGTCCTCCAAGTGGTTCTAGCATAACACGCAGGTGATTTTGGCGTGTCTGGCAGGTTGTTCCGTTGTGCTTGGCAGGTGGTTCAGGCTTGGCCGGCAGGTGTTTCCAGACTGTCCAGGACTTGTTTCCAGCTTCTTCGGCAGGTGGTTCTGGTACGTGTGAGAGGTGGTTCCGCCATGGCTGGCAGGTGATCCCGGACTGTCCCCCAGGTGGTTCTGGCATAGCCAGCAGTTGATATTGGCCTGTCCGGCAGGTGGTTCCAGCCAGTCGAAGAGGTGGCTCCGCCTTGCTCGGCAGGTGGCTCCGGTCTGTCCGGTAGGTGATTCCGTCGTGTCCGGCACGTGCTTCCGGCACGTCTGAGAGGTGGTTCCGGCATGCGCGACAGGTGATTTCGGAGTGTCCGCCAGGTGGTTCTGGCGTACCCGGCAGGTGATTTTGGCGTGTCCGGCAGGTGTTTCTGGCGAGTCGAGCAGGTGGCTCCTGCATGCTCGGCAGGTGCTTCCGGCGTCTCCGGTACGTGGTTCTGGTGTGTCTGAGAGCTGGTTCCGGCATGTCCGGCAGATGATTCCAGAGTGTCCGCCAGGTGGTTCTGGCATACCCGGCTGGTGATTTGGGCATGTCAGGTAGGTGGTTCCGCCGAGTCGAGCAGGTGGCTCCGGCGTGCTTGGCAGGTTGTTCAGACGGGTCTGGCAGGTGTTTTCCGTCTGTTCGGGGTGTGGTTCCAGCATCTCATGCACATGGTTCTGGCACGTCTGAGATGTGGTTCCGGCCGGCCCGACAGGTGTTTCCACAGTGTCCGCCAAGTGGTACTGGCGTAGTTGGCAGGTGATTTTGGCATGACCGGCAGGTGGTTCCACCAAGCCCGGCAGGTGATTCCGAAGTGTTCCCCAACTGGTTGTGGCGTAGCCGTCAGGCGATTTTTGCGTGTCCGGCAGGTGGTTCTGGCGAGTCGAGCAGGTGGTTCCGGCGTGCTCGGCAGGTGCATCCGGGGTCATTGGAACGTGGTTCTGGCATATCTGAGAGGTGGTTCCGGCATGGCCGGCAGGTGATTCCGGAGTGTTCGCCAGGTGGTTCTGGCATACCCGGCAGGTGATTTTGGCGTGTCCGGCAGGTGTTTCTGGCGAGTCGAGCAGGTGGCTCCGGCATGCTCGGCAGGTGCTTCCGGCGTCTCCAGCACTTGGTTCTGGTGTGTCTGAGAGCTGGTTCCGGCATGTCCGGCAGATGATTCCGGAGTGTCCGCCAAGTGGTTCTGGCATACCCGGCTGGTGATTTGGGCATGTCAGGTAGGTGGTTCCGGCGAGTCGAACAGGTGGCTCTGGCCTGCTCGGCAGGTTGTTCAGACGGGTCTGGCAGGTGTTTTCCGTCTGTTCGGGGTGTGGTTCCAGCATCTCATGCACATGGTTCTGGCACGTGTGAGATGTGGTTCCGGCCGGCCCGACAGGTGTTTCCACAGTGTCCGCCATGTGGTACTGGCGTAGTTGGCAGGTGATTTTGGCATGACCGGCAGGTGGTTCCAGCAAGCCCGGCAGGTGATCCCGAAGTGTTCCCCAACTGGTTGTGGCGTAGCCGGCAGGTGATTTTTGCGTGTCCGGCAGGTGGTTCTGGCGAGTCGAGCAGGTGGTTCCGGCGTGCTCGGCAGGTGCTTCCGGGGTCATTGGCACGTGGTTCTGGCAGATCTGAGAGGTGGTTCCGGCATGCCCGGCAGGTGATTCCGGAGTGTTTGCCAAGTGTTTCCGGCGTAGCCGGCAGGTGATTTTGCATGTCCAGCGGTCGTTCCGGCGGGTCGAGCCGGTGGTTCCGGCGTGTCCGGCAGGTGGTTCCGGTCTGTCCGGCAGGTGGTTCTGTGGTGTCCGGCACGAGGTTCAGTCTGAGAGGCTGTGCCGGCATGCCCCTCACGTGATTCCGGCTTGTCCCCGAAGTGGTGCTGATGTAGCGGGCAGGTGATTTTGGCGTGTCCGGCAGGTGGTTCAGGGGAGTTGAGCAGGTGGTTGCGACGTGCTCGGCAGGTGCTTCCGGCGTCTCCGGCACGTGTTTCTGGCACATCTGACTGGTGGTTCCGGCATGCCCAAAAGTGGATTCCGGTCTGTCCGGTAGGTGGTTCCGGCGTGCACGGCACGTGGTTCTGGTAGGTGTCAGAGGTGGTTGCGTATGCCCAACAGGTGATTCCGGACTGTCCGCCACGTGCTTCTGGCACGTCTGAGAGGTGGTTCCTGCATGCCCGGCAAGTGATTCCGGAGTGTTCGCCAAGTGGTTCTGGCATAGTCGGCAGGTGATTTTGGCATGTCCGGCAGGTGGTTCAGGTGAGTTGAGCAGGTGGTTCCAACGTGCTTCGCAGGTGCTTCCGGCGTCCCCGGCACGTGTTTCTGGCACATCTGACAGGTGGTTCCGGCATGCCTGAAAGGTGATTCCGGTCTGTCCGGTAGGTGGTTCCAGCCTGCACGGCATGTGGTTCTGGTACGTCTCAGAGGTGGTTGCGCATGCCCAACAGGTGATTCCGGACTGTCCGCCACATGGTTCTGGCACGTCTGAGAGGTGGTTCCGGCATGCCCGGCAGGTCATCACAGAGAGTCCTCCAAGTGGTTCTGGCATAACACGCAGCTGATTTTGGCGTGTCTGGCAGGTTGTTCCGTTGTGCTTGGCAGGTGGTTCAGGCTTGGCCGGCAGGTGGTTCCAGACTGTCCAGGACGTGTTTCCAGCTTCTCCGGCAGGTGGTTCTGGTACGTGTGAGAGGTGGTTCCGCCATGGCTGGCAGGTGATCCCGGACTGTCCCCCAGGTGGTTCTGGCATACCCAGCAGTTAATATTGGCCTGTCCGGCAGGTGGTTCCAGCCAGTCGAAGAGGTGGCTCCGGCTTGCTCGGCAGGTGGCTCCGGTCTGTCCGGTAGGTGATTCCGGCGTGTCCGGCACGTGCTTCCGGCACGTCTGAGAGGTGGTTCCGGCATGCGCGACAGGTGATTTCGGAGTGTCCGCCAGGTGGTTCTGGCGTACCCGGCAGGTGATTTTGGCGTGTCCGGCAGGTGTTTCTGGCGAGTCGAGCAGGTGGCTCCGGCATGCTCGGCAGGTGCTTCCGGCGTCTCCGGCACGTGGTTCTGGTGTGTCTGAGAGCTGGTTCCGGCATGTCCGGCAGATGATTCTGGAGTGTCCGCCAAGTGGTTCTGGCATACCCGGCTGGTGATTTTGGCATGTCAGGTAGGTGGTTCCGCCGAGTCGAGCAGGTGGCTCTCGTGTGCTCGGCTGGTTGTTCAGAAGGGTCTGGCAGGTGTTTTCCGTCTGTTCGGGGTGTGGTTCCAGCATCTCATGCACATGGTTCTGGCACGTCTGAGATGTGGTTCCGGCCGGCCCGACAGGTGTTTCCACAGTGTCCGCCAAGTGGTACTGGCGTAGTTGGCAGGTGATTTTGGCATGACCGGCAGGTGGTTCCAGCAAGCCCGGCAGGTGATTCCGAAGTGTTCCCCAACTGGTTGTGTCGTAGCCGGCAGGTGATTTTTGCGTGTCCGGCAGGTGGTTCTGGCGAGTCGAGCAGGTGGTTCCGGCGTGCTCGGCAGGTGCTTCCGGGGTCATTGGCACGGGGTTCTGGCATATCTGAGAGGTGGTTCCGGCATGCCCGGCAGGTGATTCCGGAGTGTTCGCCAAGTGTTTCCGGCGTAGCCGGCAGGTGATTTTGCATGTCCAGCGGTCGTTCCGGCGGGTCGAGCCGGTGGTTCCGGCGTGTCCGGCAGGTGGTTCCGGTCTGTCCGGCAGGTGGTTCTGTGGTGTCCGGCACGAGGTTCAGTCTGAGAGGCTGTGCCGGCATGCCCCTCACGTGATTCTGGCTTGTCCCCGAAGTGGTGCTGGTGTAGCGGGCAGGTGATTTTGGCGTGTCCGGCAGGTGGTTCAGACGAGTTGAGCAGGTGGTTGCGACGTGCTCGGCAGGTGCTTCCGGCGTCTCCGGCACGTGATTCTGGCACATCTGACTGGTGGTTCCGGCATGCCCAAAAGCGGATTCCGGTCTGTCTGGTAGGTGGTTCCGGCGTGCACGGCACGTGGTTCTGGTACGTGTCAGAGGTGGTTGCGTATGCCCAACAGGTGATTCCGGACTGTCCGCCACGTGCTTCTGGCACGTCTGAGAGGTGGTTCCAACATGCCCGGCAGGTCATTTCGGAGAGTCGTCCAAGTGGTTCTGGCGTAGCCCGCAGGTGATTTTGGCGTGTCCGGCAGGTGGTTCCGCCGTGATCGGCAGGTGGTTCAGGCATGGCCGTCACGTGGTTCCAGTCTGTCCAGGACGTGTTTCCAGCTTCTCCGGCAGGTGGTTCGGGTACGTCTGAGACGTGGTTCCGCCATGGCTGGCAGGTGATCCCGGACTGTCCCCCAGGTGGTTCTGGCACAGCCAGCAGTTGATATTGGCCTGTCCGGCAGGTGGTTCCAGCGAGTCGAACAGGTGGCTCCGGCGTTCTTGGCAGGTGGTTCCGGTCTGTCCGGTAGGTGTTTCCGGCGTGTCTGGCACATGCTTACGGCACGTCTGAGAAGTGGTTCCGGCATGCGCGGCAGGTGATTCCGTAGTGTCCGCCAGGTGGTTCTGGCATACCCGGCAGGTGATTTTGGCGTGTCCGGCAGGTGTTTCTGGCGAGTCGAGCAGGTGGCTCCGGCATGCTCGGCAGGTGCTTCCGGCGTCTCCGGCACGTGGTTCTGGTGTGTCTGAGAGCTGGTTCCGGCATGTCCGGCAGATGATTCCGGAGTGTCCGCCAAGTGGTTCTGGCATACCCGGCTGGTGATTTGGGCATGTCAGGTAGGTGGTTCCGGCGAGTCGAGCAGGTGGCTCCGGCGTGCTCGGCAGGTTGTTCAGACGGGTCTGGCAGGTGTTTTCCGTCTGTTCGGGGTGTGGTTCCAGCATCTCATGCACATGGTTCTGGCACGTCTGAGATGTGGTTCCGGCCGGCCCGACAGGTGTTTCCACAGTGTCCGCCAAGTGGTACTGGCGTAGTTGGCAGGTGATTTTGGCATGACCGGCAGGTGGTTCCAGCAAGCCCGGCAGGTGATTCTGAAGTGTTCCCCAACTGGGTGTGGCGTAGCCGGCAGGTGATTTCTGCGTGTCCGGCAGGTGGTTATGGCGAGTCGAGCAGGTGGTTCCGGCGTGCTCGGCAGGTGCTTCCGGGGTCATTGGCACATGGTTCTGGCATATCTGAGAGCTATTTCTGGCATGCCCGGCAGGTGATTCCGGAGTGTTCGCCAAGTGTTTCCGGCGTAGCCGGCAGGTGATTTTACATGTCCAGCGGTCGTTCCGGCGGGTCGAGCCGGTGGTTCCGGTCTGTCCGGCAGGTGGTTCTGTGGTGTCCGGCACGAGGTTCAGTCTGAGAGTCTGTGCCGGCATGCCACTCACGTGATTCCGGCTTGTCCCCGAATTGGTGCTGGTGTAGCGGGCAGGTGATTTTGGCGTGTCCGGCAGGTGTTTCTGGCGAGTCGAGCAGGTGGCTCCGGCATGCTCGGCAGGTGCTTCCGACATCTCCGGCACTTGGTTCTGGTGTGTCTGAGAGCTGGTTCCGGCATGTCCGGCAGATGATTCCGGAGTGTCCGCCAAGTGGTTCTGGCATACCCAGCAGCTGATATTGGCATGTCAGGGAGGTGGTACCGGTGAGTCGAGCAGGTGGTTCCGGCGTGCTCAGCAGGTGGTTCAGGCGGTTCTGGCAGGTGGTATCCGTCTGTTCGGGATGTGGTTCCAGCATCTCATGAACACGTTTCTGGCACATCTGAGATGTGGTTCCAGCCGGCCCGACAGGTGTTTCCGCAGTGTCCGCCAAGCGGTTCTGGCGTAGTTGGCAGGTGATTTTGGCATGACTGGCAGGTGGTTCCAGCAAGCCTGGCAGGTGATTCCAAAGTGTTCACCAACTGGTTGTGGCGTAGCCGGCATGTGATTTTTGCGTGATCGGCAGGTGGTTCTGGCGAGTCGAGCAGGTGGTTCCGGCGTGCTCGGCTGGTGCTTCCGGGGTCAATGGCACGGGGTTCTGGCATGTCTGAGAGGTGGTTCCTGCATGCCCGGCAAGTGATTCCGGAGTGTTCGCCAAGTGGTTCTGGCATAGTCGGCAGGTGATTTTGGCATGTCCGGCAGGTGGTTCAGGCGAGTTGAGCAGGTGGTTCCAACGTGCTTGGCAGGTGCTTCCGGCGTCTCCGGCACGTGTTTCTGGCACATCTGACAGGTGGTTCCGGCATGCCCGAAAGGTGATTCCGGTCTGTCCGGTAGGTGGTTCCAGCCTGCACGGCATGTGGTTCTGGTACGTCTCAGAGGTGGTTGCGCATGCCCAACAGGTGATTCCGGACTGTCCGCCACATGGTTCTGGCACGTCTGAGAGGTGGTTCCGGCATGCCCGGCAGGTAATCCCAGAGAGTCCTCCAGGTGGTTCTGGCATAACACGCAGGTGATTTTGGCGTGTCTGGCAGGTTGTTCCGTTGTGCTTGGCAGGTGGTTCAGGCTTGGCCGGCAGGTGGTTCCAGACCGTCCAGGACGTGTTTCCAGCTTCTCCGGCAGGTGTTTCTGGTACGTCTGAGAGGTGGTTCCGCCATGGCTGGCAGGTGATTCCGGACCGTCCCCCACGTGGTTCTGGCATAGCCAGCTGTTGATATTGGCCTGTACGGCAGGTGGTTCCAGCGAGTCGATCAGGTGGCTCCGGCGTGCTCGGCAGGTGGTTCCGGTCTGTCGGGTAGGTGATTCCGGCGTGTCCGGCACGTGCTTCCGGCACGTCTGACAGGTGGTTCCGGCATGCGCGGCAGGTGATTTCGGAGTGTCAGCCAGGTGGTTCTGGCGTACCCGGCTGGTGATTTCGGCATGTCAGGTAGGTGGTTCCGGCGAGTCGAGCAGGTGGCTCCTGCGTGCTCGGCAGGTTGTTCAGACGGGTCTGGCAGGTGTTTTCCGTCTGTTCGGGGTGTGGTTCCAGCATCTCATGCACATGGTTCTGGCACGTCTGAGATGTGGTTCCGGCCGGCCCGACAGGTGTTTCCACAGTGTCCGCCAAGTGGTACTGGCGTAGTTGGCAGGTGATTTTGGCATGACCGGCAGGTGGTTCCAGCAAGCCCGGCAGGTGATTCCGAAGTGTTCCCCAACTGGTTGTGGCGTAGCCGGCAGGTGATTTCTGCGTGTCCGGCAGGTGGTTCTGGCGAGTCGAGCAGGTGGTTCCGGCGTGCTCGGCAGGTGCTTCCGGGGTCATTGGCACGTGGTTCTGGCATATCTGAGAGGTGGTTCCGGCATGCCCGGCAGGTGATTCCGGAGTGTTCGCCAAGTGTTTCCGGCATAGCCGGCAGGTGATTTTGCATGTCCAGCGGTGGTTCCGGCGGGTCGTGCCGGTGGTTCCGGCGAGTCCGGCAGGTGGTTCCGGTCTGTCCGGCAGGTGGTTCTGTGGTGTCCGACACGAGGTTCAGTCTGAGAGGCTGTGCCGGCATGCCCCTCACGTGATTCCGGTTTGTCCCCGAAGTGGTGCTGGTGTAGCGGGCAGGTGATTTTGGCGTGTCCGGCAGGTGGTTCAGGCGAGTTGAGCAGGTGGTTGCGACGTGCTCGGCAGGTGCTTCCGGCGTCTCCGGCACGTGTTTCTGGCACATCTGACTGGTGGTTCCGGCATGCCCAAAAGTGGATTCCGGTCTGTCCGTTAGGTGGTTCCGGCGTGCACGGCACGTGGTTCTGGGACGTGTCAGAGGTGGTTGCGTATGCCCAACAGGTGATTCCGGACTGTCCGCCACGTGCTTCTGGCACGTCTGAGAGGTGGTTCCAACATGCCTGGCATGTCATTTCGGAGAGTCATCCAAGTGGTTCTGGCGTAGCCCGCAGGTGATTTTGGCGTGTCCGGCAGGTGGTTCCGCCGTGCTCGGCAGGTGGTTCAGGCATGGCCGTCACGTGGTTCCAGTCTGTCCAGGACGTGTTTCCAGCTTCTCCGGCAGGTGGTTCTGGTACGTCTGAGAGGTGGTTCCGCCATGGCTGGCAGGTGATCCCGGACTGTCCCCCAGGTGGTTCTGGCATAGCCAGCAGTTGATATTGGCCTGTCCGGCAGGTGGTTCCAGCGAGTCGAACAGGTGGCTCCGGCGTTCTTGGCAGGTGGTTCCGGTCTGTCTGGTAGGTGTTTCCGGCGTGTCTGGCACGTGCTTCCGGCACGTCTGAGAGGTGGTTCCGGCATGCGCGGCAGGTGATTCCGTAGTGTCCGCCAGGTGGTTCTGGCATACCCGGCAGGTGATTTTGGCGTGTCAGGCAGGTGTTTCTGGCGAGTCGAGCAGGTGGCTACGGCATGCGCGGCAGGTGCTTCCGGCGTCTCCGGCACTTGGTTCTGGTGTGTCTGAGAGCTGGTTCCGGCATGTCCGGCAGATGATTCCGGAGTGTCCGCCAAGTGGTTCTGGCATACCCAGCAGGTGATTTTGGCATGTCAGGGAGGTGGTACCGGTGAGTCGAGCAGGTGGTTCCGGCGTGCACAGCAGGTGGTTCAGGCGGTTCTGGCAGGTGGTATCCGTCTGTTCGGGGTGTGGTTCCAGCATCTCATGAACACGTTTCTGGCACGTCTGAGATGTGGTTCCAGCCGGCCCGACAGGTGTTTCCGCAGTGTCCGCCAAGCGGTTCTGGCGTAGTTGGCAGGTGATTTTGGCATGACTGGCAGGTGGTTCCAGCAAGCCTGGCAGGTGATTCCAAAGTGTTCACCAACTGGTTGTGGCGTAGCCGGCAGGTGATTTTTGTGTGATCGGCAGGTGGTTCTGGCGAGTCGAGCAGGTGGTTCCGGCGTGCTCGGCTGGTGCTTCCGGGGTCATTGGCACGGGGTTCTGGCATGTCTGAGAGGTGGTTCCTGCATGCCCGGCAAGTGATTCCGGAGTGTTCGCCAAGTGGTTCTGGCATAGTCGGCAGGTGATTTTGGCATGTCCGGCAGGTGGTTCAGGCGAGTTGAGCAGGTGGTTGCGACGTGCTCGGCTGGTGCTTCCGGCGTCTCCAGCACGTGTTTCAGGCACATCTGAAAGGTGGTTCCGGCATGCCCGAAAGGTCATTCCGGTCTGTCCGGTAGGCGGTTCCAGCCTGCACGGCATGTGGTTCTGGTACGTCTCAGAGGTGGTTGCGCATGCCCAACAGGTGATTCCGGACTGTCCGCCACATGGTTCTGGCACGTCTGAGAGGTGGTTCCGGCATGCCCGGCAGGTCATCCCAGAGAGTCCTCCAAGTGGTTCTGGCATAACACGCAGGTGATTTTGGCGTGTCTGGCAGATTGTTCCGTTGTGCTTGGCAGGTGGTTCAGGCTTGGCCGGCAGGTGGTTCCAGACTGTCCAGGACGTGTTTCCAGCTTCTCCGGCAGGTGGTTCTGGTACGTCTGAGAGGTGGTTCTGCCATGGCTGGCAGGTGATTCAGGACCGTCCCCCAGGTGGTTCTGGCATAGACAGCAGTTGATATTGGCCTGTCTGGCAGGTGGTTCCAGCGAGTCGAACAGGTGGCTCCGGCGTGCTCGGCAGGTGGTTCCGGTCTGTCCGGTAGGTGATTCCGGCGTGTCCGGCACGTGCTTCCGGCACGTCTGAGAGGTGGTTCCGGCATGCGCGACAGGTGAGTTCGGAGTGTCCGCCAGGTGGTTCTGGCGTACCCGGCAGGTGATTTTGGCGTGTCTGGCACGTGTTTCTGGCGAGTCGAGTAGGTGGCTCCGGCATGCTCGGCAGGTGCTTCCGGCGTCTCCGGCACTTGGTTCTGGTGTGTCTGAGAGCTGGTTCCGGCATGTCCGGCAGATGATTCCGGAGTGTCCGCCAAGTGGTTCTGGCATACCCGGCTGGTGATTTGGGCATGTCAGGTAGGTGGTTCCGGCGAGTCGAGCAGGTGGCTCCGTCGTGCTCGGCAGGTTCTTCCGGGGTCATTGGCACGTGGTTCTGGCATATCTGAGAGGTGGTTCCGGCATGCCCGGCAGGTGATTCCGGAGTGTTCGCCAAGTGTTTCCGGCGTAGCCGGCAGGTGATTTTGCATGTCCAGCCGTTGTTCCGGCGGGTCGAGCCTGTGGTTCCGGCGTGTCCGGCAGGTGGTTCCGGTCTGTCTGGCAGGTGGTTCTGTGGTGTCCGGCACGAGGTTCAGTCTGAGAGGCTGTGCCGGCATGCCCCTCACGTGATTCCGGCTTGTCCCCGAAGTGGTGCTGGTGTAGCGGGCAGGTGATTTTGGCGTGTCCGGCAGGTGGTTCAGGCGAGTTGAGCAGGTGGTTGCGACGTGCTCGGCAGGTGCTTCCGGCGTCTCCGGCACGTGTTTCTGGCACATCTGACTGGTGGTTCCGGCATGCCCAAAAGTGGATTCCGGTCTGTCCGTTAGGTGGTTCCGGCGTGCACGGCACGTGGTTCTGGTACTTGTCAGAGGTGGTTGCGTATGCCCAACAGGTGATTCCGGACTGTCCGCCACGTGCTTCTGGCACGTCTGAGAGGTGGTTCCAACATGCCCGGCAGGTCATTTCGGAGAGTCGTCCAAGTGGTTCTGGCGTAGCCCGCAGGTGATTTTGGCGTGTCCGGCAGGTGGTTCCGCCGTGCTCGGCAGGTGGTTCAGGCATGGCCGTCACGTGGTTCCAGTCTGTCCAGGACGTGTTTCCAGCTTCTCCGGCAGGTGGTTCTGGTACGTCTGAGAGGTGGTTCCGCCATGGCTGGCAGGTGATCCCGGACTGTCCCCCAGGTGGTTCTGGCATAGCCAGCAGTTGATATTGGCCTGTCCGGCAGGTGGTTCCAGCGAGTCGAACAGGTGGCTCCGGCGTTCTTGGCAGGTGGTTCCGGTCTGTCCGGTAGGTGTTTCCGGCGTGTCTGGCACGTGCTTCCGGCACGTCTGAGAGGTGGTTCCGGCATGCGCGGCAGGTGATTCCGTAATGTCGGCCAGGTGGTTCTGGCATACCCGGCAGGTGATTTTGGCGTGTCCGGCAGGTGTTTCTGGCGAGTCGAGCAGGTGGCTCCGGCATGCTCGGCAGGTGCTTCCGGCGTCTCCGGCACTTGGTTCTGGTGTGTCTGAGAGCTGCTTCCGGCATGTCCGGCAGATGATTCTGGAGTGTCCGCCATGTGGTTCTGGCATACCCAGCAGGTGATTTTGGCGTGTCAGGGAGGTGATACCGGTGAGTTGAGCAGGTGGTTCCGGCGTGCTCAGCAGGTGGTTCAGGCGGTTCTGGCAGGTGGTATCCGTCTGTTCGGGGTGTGGTTCCAGCATCACATGAACACGTTTCTGGCACGTCTGAGATGTGGTTCCAGCCGGCCCGACAGGTGTTTCCGCAGTGTCCGCCAAGCGGTTCTGGCGTAGTTGGCAGGTGATTTTGGCATGACTGGCAGGTGGTTCCAGCAAGCCTGGCAGGTGATTCCAAAGTGTTCACCAACTGGTTGTGGCGTAGCCGGCAGGTGATTTTTGCGTGATCGGCAGGTGGTTCTGGCGAGTCGAGCAGGTGGTTCCGGCGTGCTCGGCTGGTGCTTCCGGGGTCATTGGCACGGGGTTCTGGCATGTCTGAGAGGTGGTTCCTGCATGCCCGGCAAGTGATTCCGGAGTGTTCGCCAAGTGGTTCTGGCATAGTCGGCAGGTGATTTTGGCATGTCCGGCAGGTGGTTCAGGCGAGTTGAGCAGGTGGTTGCGACGTGCTCGGCAGGTGCCTCTGCCGTCTCCAGCACGTGTTTCTGGCACATATGAAAGGTGGTTCCGGCATGCCCGAAAGGTGATTCCGGTCTGTCCGGTAGGCGGTTCCAGCCTGCACGGCATGTGGTTCAGGTACGTCTCAGAGGTGGTTGCGCATGCCCAACAGGTGATTCCGGACTGTCCGCCACATGGTTCTGGCACGTCTGAGAGGTGGTTCCGGCATGCCCGGCAGGTCATCCCAGAGAGTCCTCCAAGTGGTTCTGGCATAACACGCAGGTGATTTTGGCGTGTCTGGCAGGTTGTTCCATTGTGCTTGGCAGGTGGTTCAGGCTTGGCCGGCAGGTGGTTCCAGACTGTCCAGGACGTGTTTCCAGCTTCTCCGGCAGGTGGTTCTGGTACGTCTGAGAGGTGGTTCCGCCATGGCTGGCAGGTGATTCCGGACCGTCCCCCAGGTGGTTCTGGCATAGCCAGCAGTTGATATTGGCCTGTGTGGCAGGTGGTTCCAGCGAGTCGAACAGGTGGCTCCGGCGTGCTCGGCAGGTGGTTCCGGTCTGTCCGGTAGGTGATTCCGGCGTGTCCAGCACGTGCTTCCGGCACGTCTGAGAGGTGGTTCCGGCATGCGCGACAGGTGATTTCGGAGTGTCCGCCAGGTTGTTCTGGCGTACCCAGCAGGTGATTTTGGCGTTTCCGGCAGGTGTTTCTGGCGAGTCGAGCAGGTGGCTCCGGCATGCTCGGCAGGTGCTTCCAGCGTCTCCGGCACGTGGTTCTGGTGTGTCTGAGAGCTGGTTCCGGCATGTCTGGCAGATGATTCCGTAGTGTCCGCCAAGTGGTTCTGGCATACCCGGCTGGTGATTTGGGCATGTCAGGTAGGTGGCTCCGGCGTGCTCGGCAGGTTGTTCAGACGGGTCTGGCAGGTGTTTTCCGTCTGTTCGGGGTGTGGTTCCAGCATCTCTTGCACATGGTTCTGGCACGTCTGAGATGTGGTTCCGGCCGGCCCGACAGGTGTTTCCACAGTGTCCGCCAAGTGGTACTGGCGTAGTTGGCAGGTGATTTTGGCATGACCGGCAGGTGGTTCCAGCAAGCCCGGCAGGTGATTCCGAAGTGTTCCCCAACTGGTTGTGGCGTAGCCGGCAGGTGATTTCTGCGTGTCCGGCAGGTGGTTCTGGCGAGTCGAGCAGGTGGTTCCGGCGTGCTCGGCAGGTGCTTCCGGGGTCATTGGCACGTGGTTCTGGCATATCTGAGAGGTGGTTCCGGCATGCCCGGCAGGTGATTCCGGAGTGTTCGCCAAGTGTTTCCGGCGTAGCCGGCAGGTGATTTTGCATGTCCAGCGGTCGTTCCGGCGGGTCGAGCCGGTGGTTCCGGCGTGTCCGGCAGGCGGTTCCGGTCTGTCCGGCAGGTGGTTCTGTGGTGTCCGGCACGAGGTTCAGTCTGAGAGGCTGTGCCGGCATGCCCCTCACGTGATTCCGGCTTGTCCCCGAAGTGGTGCTGGTGTAGCGGGCAGGTGATTTTGGCGTGTCCGGCAGGTGGTTCAGGCGAGTTGAGCAGGTGGTTGCGACGTGCTCGGCAGGTGCTTCCGGCGTCTCCGGCACGTGTTTCTGGCACATCTGACTGGTGGTTCCGGCATGCCCAAAAGTGGATTCCGGTCTGTCCGGTAGGTGGTTCCGGCGTGCACGGCACATGGTTCTGGTACGTGTCAGAGGTGGTTGCGTATGCCCAACAGGTGATTCCGGACTGTCCGCCACGTGCTTCTGGCACGTCTGAGAGGTGGTTCCAACATGCCCGGCAGGTCATTTCGGAGAGTCGTCCAAGTGGTTCTGGCGTAGCCCGCAGGTGATTTTGGCGTGTCCGGCAGGTGGTTCCGCCGTGCTCGGCAGGTGGTTCAGGCATGGCCGTCACGTGGTTCCAGTCTGTCCAGGACGTGTTTCCAGCTTCTCCGGCAGGTGGTTCTGGTACGTCTGAGAGGTGGTTCCGCCATGGCTGGCAGGTGATCCCGGACTGTCCCCCAGGTGGTTCTGGCATAGCCAGCAGTTGATATTGGCCTGTCCGGCAGGTGGTTCCAGCGAGTCGAACTGGTGGCTCCGGCGTTCTTGGCAGGTGGTTCCGGTCTGTCCGGTAGGTGTTTCCGGCGTGTCTGGCACGTGCTTCCGGCACGTCTGAGAGGTGGTTCCGGCATGCGCGACAGGTGATTTCGGAGTGTCCGCCAGGTGGTTCTGGCGTACCCGGCAGGTGATTTTGGCGTGTCCGGCAGGTGTTTCTGGCGAGTCGAGCAGGTGGCTCCGGCATGCTCGGCAGGTGCTTCCGGCGTCTCCGGCACGTGGTTCTGGTGTGTCTGAGAGCTGGTTCCGGCATGTCCGGCAGATGATTCCGGAGTGTCCGCCAAGTGGTTCTGGCATACCCGGCTGGTGATTTGGGCATGTCAGGTAGGTGGTTCCGGCGAGTCGTGCAGGTGGCTCCGGCGTGCTCGGCAGGTTGTTCAGACGGGTCTGGCAGGTGCTTTCCGTCTGTTTGGGGTGTGGTTCCAGCATCTCATGCACATGGTTCTGGCACGTGTGAGATGTGTTCCGGCCGGCCCGACAGGTGTTTCCACAGTGTCCGGCAAGTGGTACTGGCGTTGTTGGCAGGTGATTTTGGCATGACCGGCAGGTGGTTCCAGCAAGCCCGGCAGGTGATTCCGAAGTGTTCCCCAACTGGTTGTGGCGTAGCCGGCAGGTGATTTTTGCGTGTCCGGCAGGTGGTTCTGGCGAGTCGAGCAGGTGGTTCCGCCGTGCTCGGCAGGTGCTTCCGGGGTCATTGGCATGTGGTTCTGGCATATCTGAGAGGTGGTTCCGGCATGCCCGGCAGGTGATTCCGGAGTGTTCGCCAAGTGTTTCCGGCGTAGCCGGCAGGTGATTTTGCATGTCCAGCGGTCGTTCCGGCGGGTCGAGCCGGTGGTTCCGGCGTGTCCGGCAGGTGGTTCCGGTCTGTCCGGCAGGTGGTTCTGTGGTGTCTGGCACGAGGCTCAGTCTGAGAGGCTGTGCCGGCATGCCCCTCACGTGATTCCGGCTTGTCCCCGAAGTGGTGCTGGTGTAGCAGGCAGGTGATTTTGGCGTGTCCGGCAGGTGGTTCAGGCGAGTTGAGCCGGTGGTTGCGACGTGCTCTGCAGGTGCTTCCGGCGTCTCCGGCACGTGTTTCTGGCACATCTGACTGGTGGTTCCGGCATGCCCAAAAGTGGATTCCGGTCTGTGCGGTAGGTGGTTCCGGCGTGCACGGCACGTGGTTCTGGTACGTGTCAGAGGTGGTTGCGTATGCCCAACAGGTGATTCCGGACTGTCCGCCACGTGCTTCTAGCACGTCTGAGAGGTGGTTCCAACATGCCCGGCAGGTCATTTCGGAGAGTCGTCCAAGTGGTTCTGGCGTATCCCGCAGGTGACTTTGGCGTGTCCGGCAGCTGGTTCCGCCGTGCTCGGCAGGTGGTTCAGGCATGGCCGTCACGTGGTTCCAGTCTGTCCAGGACGTGTTTCCAGCTTCTCCGGCAGGTGGTTCTGGTACGTCTGAGAGGTGGTTCCGCCATGGCTGGCAGGTGATTCCGGACCGTCCCCCATGTGGTTCTGGCATAGTCAGCAGTTGATATTGGCCTGTCCGGCCGGTGGTTCCAGCGAGTCGAACTGGTGGCTCCGGCGTGCTCGGCAGGTCGTTCCGGTCTGTCCGGTAGGTGTTTCCGGCGTGTCCGGCACGTGCTTCCGGCACGTCTGCGAGGTGGTTCCGTCATGCGCGACAGGTGATTCCGGAGTGTCCGCCAGGTGGTTCTGGCGTACCCGGCAGTTGATTTTGGCGTGACCGGCAGGTGTTTCTGGCGAGTCGAGCAGGTGGCTCCGGCATGCCCGGCAGGTGATTCCGGAGTGTTCGCCAAGTGTTTCCGGCGTAGCCGGCAGGTGATTTTGCATGTCCAGCGGTCGTTCCGGCGGGTCGAGCCGGTGGTTCCGGCGTGTCCGGCAGGTGGTTCCGGTCTGTCCGGCAGGTGGTTCTGTGGTGTCCGGCACGAGGTTCAGTCTGAGAGGCTGTGCCGGCATGCCCCTCACGTGATTCCGGCTTGTCCCCGAAGTGGTGCTGGTGTAGCGGGCAGGTGATTTTGGCGTGTCCGGCAGGTGGTTCAGGCGAGTTGAGCAGGTGGTTGCGACGTGCTCGGCAGGTGCTTCCGGCGTCTCCGGCACGTGTTTCTGGCACATCTGACTGGTGGTTCCGGCATGCCCAAAAGTGGATTCCGGTCTGTCCGGTAGGTGGTTCCGGCGTGCACGGCACATGGTTCTGGTACGTGTCAGAGGTGGTTGCGTATGCCCAACAGGTGATTCCGGACTGTCCGCCACGTGCTTCTGGCACGTCTGAGAGGTGGTTCCAACATGCCCGGCAGGTCATTTCGGAGAGTCGTCCAAGTGGTTCTGGCGTAGCCCGCAGGTGATTTTGGCGTGTCCGGCAGGTGGTTCCGCCGTGCTCGGCAGGTGGTTCAGGCATGGCCGTCACGTGGTTCCAGTCTGTCCAGGACGTGTTTCCAGCTTCTCCGGCAGGTGGTTCTGGTACGTCTGAGAGGTGGTTCCGCCATGGCTGGCAGGTGATCCCGGACTGTCCCCCAGGTGGTTCTGGCATAGCCAGCAGTTGATATTGGCCTGTCCGGCAGGTGGTTCCAGCGAGTCGAACAGGTGGCTCCGGCGTTCTTGGCAGGTGGTTCCGGTCTGTCCGGTAGGTGTTTCCGGCGTGTCTGGCACGTGCTTCCGGCACGTCTGAGAGGTGGTTCCGGCATGCGCGACAGGTGATTTCGGAGTGTCCGCCAGGTGGTTCTGGCGTACCCGGCAGGTGATTTTGGCGTGTCCGGCAGGTGTTTCTGGCGAGTCGAGCAGGTGGCTCCGGCATGCTCGGCAGGTGCTTCCGGCGTCTCCGGCACGTGGTTCTGGTGTGTCTGAGAGCTGGTTCCGGCATGTCCGGCAGATGATTCCGGAGTGTCCGCCAAGTGGTTCTGGCATACCCGGCTGGTGATTTGGGCATGTCAGGTAGGTGGTTCCGGCGAGTCGAGCAGGTGGCTCCGGCGTGCTCGGCAGGTTGTTCAGACGGGTCTGGCAGGTGCTTTCCGTCTGTTTGGGGTGTGGTTCCAGCATCTCATGCACATGGTTCTGGCACGTCTGAGATGTGTTCCGGCCGGCCCGACAGGTGTTTCCACAGTGTCCGGCAAGTGGTACTGGCGTTGTTGGCAGGTGATTTTGGCATGACCGGCAGGTGGTTCCAGCAAGCCCGGCAGGTGATTCCGAAGTGTTCCCCAACTGGTTGTGGCGTAGCCGGCAGGTGATTTCTGCGTGTCCGGCAGGTGGTTCTGGCGAGTCGAGCAGGTGGTTCCGCCGTGCTCGGCAGGTGCTTCCGGGGTCATTGGCACGTGGTTCTGGCATATCTGAGAGGTGGTTCCGGCATGCCCGGCAGGTGATTCCGGAGTGTTCGCCAAGTGTTTCCGGCGTAGCCGGCAGGTGATTTTGCATGTCCAGCGGTCGTTCCGGCGGGTCGAGCCGGTGGTTCCGGCGTGTCCGGCAGGTGGTTCCGGTCTGTCCGGCAGGTGGTTCTGTGGTGTCTGGCACGAGGCTCAGTCTGAGAGGCTGTGCCGGCATGCCCCTCACGTGATTCCGGCTTGTCCCCGAAGTGGTGCTGGTGTAGCAGGCAGGTGATTTTGGCGTGTCCGGCAGGTGGTTCAGGCGAGTTGAGCAGGTGGTTGCGACGTGCTCTGCAGGTGCTTCCGGCGTCTCCGGCACGTGTTTCTGGCACATCTGACTGGTGGTTCCGGCATGCCCAAAAGTGGATTCCGGTCTGTGCGGTAGGTGGTTCCGGCGTGCACGGCACGTGGTTCTGGTACGTGTCAGAGGTGGTTGCGTATGCCCAACAGGTGATTCCGGACTGTCCGCCACGTGCTTCTAGCACGTCTGAGAGGTGGTTCCAACATGCCCGGCAGGTCATTTCGGAGAGTCGTCCAAGTGGTTCTGGCGTAGCCCGCAGGTGACTTTGGCGTGTCCGGCAGCTGGTTCCGCCGTGCTCGGCAGGTGGTTCAGGCATGGCCGTCACGTGGTTCCAGTCTGTCCAGGACGTGTTTCCAGCTTCTCCGGCAGGTGGTTCTGGTACGTCTGAGAGGTGGTTCCGCCATGGCTGGCAGGTGATTCCGGACCGTCCCCCATGTGGTTCTGGCATAGTCAGCAGTTGATATTGGCCTGTCCGGCCGGTGGTTCCAGCGAGTCGAACTGGTGGCTCCGGCGTGCTCGGCAGGTCGTTCCGGTCTGTCCGGTAGGTGTTTCCGGCGTGTCCGGCACGTGCTTCCGGCACGTCTGCGAGGTGGTTCCGTCATGCGCGACAGGTGATTCCGGAGTGTCCGCCAGGTGGTTCTGGCGTACCCGGCAATTGATTTTGGCGTGACCGGCAGGTGTTTCTGGCGAGTCGAGCAGGTGGCTCCGGCATGCTCGGCAGGTGCTTCCGGCGTTTCCGGCACTTGGTTCTGGTGTGTCTGAGAGCTGGTTCCGGCATGTCCGGCAGATGATTCCGGAGTGTCCGCCAAGTGGTTCTGGCATACCCAGCAGGTGATTTTGGCGTGTCAGGGAGGTGGTACCGGTGAGTCGAGCAGGTGGTTCCGGCGTGCTCAGCATGTGGTTCAGGCGGTTCTGGCAGGTGGTATCCGTCTGTTCGGGGTGTGGTTCCAGCATCTCATGAACACGTTTCTGGCACGTCTGAGATGTGGTTCCAGCCGGCCCGACAGGTCTTTCCGCAGTGTCCGCCAAGCGGTTCTGGCGTAGTTGGCAGGTGATTTTGGCATGACTGGCAGGTGGTTCCAGCAAGCCTGGCAGGTGATTCCAAAGTGTTCACCAACTGGTTGTGGCGTAGCCGGCAGGTGATTTTTGCGTGATCGGCAGGTGGTTCTGGCGAGTCGAGCAGGTGGTTCCGGCGTGCTCGGCTGGTGCTTCCGGGGTCATTGGCACGGGGTTCTGGCATGTCTGAGAGGTGGTTCCTGCATGCCCGGCAAGTGATTCCGGAGTGTTCGCCACGTGGTTCTGGCATAGTCGGCAGGTGATTTTGGCATGTCCGGCAGGTGGTTCAGGCGAGTTGAGCAGGTGGTTCCAACGTGCTTGGCAGGTGCTTCCGGCGTCTCCGGCACGTGTTTCTGGCACATCTGACAGGTGGTTCCGGCATGCCCGAAAGGTGATTCCGGTCTGTCTGGAAGGCGGTTCCAGCCTGCACGGCATGTGGTTCTGGTACGTCACAGAGGTGGTTGCGCATGCCCAACAGGTGATTCCGGACTGTCCACCACATGGTTCTGGCACGTCTGAGAGGTGGTTCCGGCATGCCCGGCAGGTCATCCCAGAGAGTCCTCCAATTGGTTCTGGCATAATACGCAGGTGATTTTGGCGTGTCTAGCAGGTTGTTCCGTTGTGCTTGGCAGGTGGTCCAGGCTTGGCCGGCAGGTGGTTCCAGACTGTCCAGGACGTGTTTCCAGCTTCTCCGGCAGGTGGTTCTGGTACGTCTGAGAGGTGGTTCCGCCATGGCTGGCAGGTGATTCCGGACCGTCCCCCAGGTGGTTCTGGCATAGCCAGCAGTTGATATTGGCCTGTCCGGCAGGTGGTTCCAGCGAGTCGAACACGTGGCTCCGGCGTGCTCGGCAGGTGGTTCCGGTCAGTCCGGTAGGTGATTCCGGCGTGTCCTGCACGTGCTTCCGGCACGTCTGAGAGGTGGTTCCGGCATGCGCGACAGGTGATTTCGGAGTGTCCGCCAGGTGGTTCTGGCGTACCCGGCAGGTGATTTTGGCGTGTCCGGCAGGTGTTTCTGGCGAGTCGAGCAGGTGGCTCCGGCATGCTCGGCAGGTGCTTCCGGCGTCTCCGGCACGTGGTTCTGGTGTGTCTGAGAGCTGGTTCCGGCATGTCCGGCAGATGATTCCGGAGTGTCCGCCAAGTGGTTCTGGCATACCCGGCTGGTGATTTGGGCATGTCAGGTAGGTGGCTCCGGCGTGCTCGGCAGGTTGTTCAGACGGGTCTGGCAGGTGTTTTCCGTCTGTTCGGGGTGTGGTTCCAGCATCTCTTGCACATGGTTCTGGCACGTCTGAGATGTGGTTCCGGCCGGCCCGACAGGTGTTTCCACAGTGTCCGCCAAGTGGTACTGGCGTAGTTGGCAGGTGATTTTGGCATGACCGGCAGGTGGTTCCAGCAAGCCCGGCAGGTGATTCCGAAGTGTTCCCCAACTGGTTGTGGCGTAGCCGGCAGGTGATTTCTGCGTGTCCGGCAGGTGGTTCTGGCGAGTCGAGCAGGTGGTTCCGGCGTGCTCGGCAGGTGCTTCCGGGGTCATTGGCACGTGGTTCTGGCATATCTGAGAGGTGGTTCCGGCATGCCCGGCAGGTGATTCCGGAGTGTTCGCCAAGTGTTTCCGGCGTAGCCGGCAGGTGATTTTGCATGTCCAGCGGTCGTTCCGGCGGGTCGAGCCGGTGGTTCCGGCGTGTCCGGCAGGTGGTTCCGGTCTGTCCGGCAGGTGGTTCTGTGGTGTCCGGCACGAGGTTCAGTCTGAGAGGCTGTGCCGGCATGCCCCTCACGTGATTCCGGCTTGTCCCCGAAGTGGTGCTGGTGTAGCGGGCAGGTGATTTTGGCGTGTCCGGCAGGTGGTTCAGGCGAGTTGAGCAGGTGGTTGCGACGTGCTCGGCAGGTGCTTCCGGCGTCTCCGGCACGTGTTTCTGGCACATCTGACTGGTGGTTCCGGCATGCCCAAAAGTGGATTCCGGTCTGTCCGGTAGGTGGTTCCGGCGTGCACGGCACATGGTTCTGGTACGTGTCAGAGGTGGTTGCGTATGCCCAACAGGTGATTCCGGACTGTCCGCCACGTGCTTCTGGCACGTCTGAGAGGTGGTTCCAACATGCCCGGCAGGTCATTTCGGAGAGTCGTCCAAGTGGTTCTGGCGTAGCCCGCAGGTGATTTTGGCGTGTCCGGCAGGTGGTTCCGCCGTGCTCGGCAGGTGGTTCAGGCATGGCCGTCACGTGGTTCCAGTCTGTCCAGGACGTGTTTCCAGCTTCTCCGGCAGGTGGTTCTGGTACGTCTGAGAGGTGGTTCCGCCATGGCTGGCAGGTGATCCCGGACTGTCCCCCAGGTGGTTCTGGCATAGCCAGCAGTTGATATTGGCCTGTCCGGCAGGTGGTTCCAGCGAGTCGAACAGGTGGCTCCGGCGTTCTTGGCAGGTGGTTCCGGTCTGTCCGGTAGGTGTTTCCGGCGTGTCTGGCACGTGCTTCCGGCACGTCTGAGAGGTGGTTCCGGCATGCGCGACAGGTGATTTCGGAGTGTCCGCCAGGTGGTTCTGGCGTACCCGGCAGGTGATTTTGGCGTGTCTGGCATGTGTTTCTTGCAAGTCGAGCATGTGGCTCTGGCATTATCAGCAGGTGCTTCCGGCGTGTCCGGCACGTGGTTCTGGTGTGTCAGAGGGCTGGTTCTGGCATTTCTGGCAGATGATTCCGGAGTGTCCACCAAGTGGTTCTGGTAGACCTGGCAGGTGATTTTGGCGTGTCTGGAAGGTGGTTACGGCTAGTTGAGCAGATGGATCAGGCGTGCTCGCCAGGGGGTTCAGGCGGGTCTGGCAGGTGGTTTCGGTCTGTTCGGGGTGTGGTTCCGGCATCTCAGGCACATGGTTCTGGCACGTCTGAGATGTGGTTCCGGCCGGCACTACAGGTGTTTCCGGAGTGTCCGCCTAGTGGTTCCGGCGTAGCTGAAAGGTGATGTTGGCGTGACCGACAGGTGGTTCCAGCCAGCCCAGCAGGTGATTCCGGAGTGTCTGCTGAATGGTTCTGGCGTAGCCAGCAGGTGATTTTGGCGTGTCCAGAAGATGGATCCGGCGAGCTCGGCAGGTGGTACTGGCGTGTCCGGAACATGGTTCTGGCACCTCTGAGTGGTGGTTCTGGCATGCCCGGCAGGTGGTTCCGGAGTGTCTGCCGAGTGGTTCTGGCGTTGCCGGCAGGTGATTCTGGGGTGTCCAGCAAGTGGTTCTGGGGAGTGGATCAGGTGGTTCCGGCATACTCGGCAGGTGGTACCGGTGTGTCCGGAACATGGTTCTGGCAAGTCTGAGAGGTGGTTCCGGCATGCCCGACAGGTGATTCCGGAGTGTTCGCCAAGTGGTTCTGGCGTAGCCGGCAGGTCATTTCGCATGTCCGGGGGTGGTTCCGGCGAGTCGAGCCGGTGGTTGCGGCGTATCCAGCAGGTGTTTCAGGTCTGTCCGGCAGGTGGTTCATGCGTGATCGACACGAGGTGCTGGCACGTCTGAGAGTTGGTTCCGGCATGCCCGACAGGTGATTCTGGAGTGTCCGCCACGTGGTTCTGGCGTACCCCGCAGGTGATTTTAGCGTGTCAGGTAGGTGGTTCCGGCGAGTCGAGTTGGTGGTTCCGGCGTGCTCGGCAGGTGGTTCAGGCGGGTCTGGCAGGTGGTTTCGGTCTGTTCGGGGTGTGGTTCCGGCATCACAGGCACATGGTTCTGGCACGTCTGATAGGTGGTTCCGGCAGGCCCGACTGGTGTTTCCATGGTGTCCGCCAAGTGGTTCTGGCATAGCTGGCAGGTGATGTTGGCGTGACCGGCAGGTGGTTCCAACCAGCCCGGCAGGTGATTCCGAAGAGTTCACCAAATGTTGTGGCGTAGCCGGCAGGTGATTTTGGCGTGTCCAGCAGGTGGTTTTGTCGAGTCGAGCAGGTGGTTCTGGCGTGCTCGGCAGGTGCTTCCGGTGTCATTGGCATGTGGTTCCGACATGTCTGAGAGGTGGTTCCGCCATGCCCGGCAGGTGATTCCGGAATGTTCGCCAAGTGGTTCTGGCGTAGCCGGCAGGTGATTTTGCATGTCCGGCAATGGTTCCGGCGAGTTGAGCCGGTGGTTCCGGCATGTCCGGCAGGTGGTTCCGGCATGCCCGGCAGGTGATTCCGGAGTGTCCGGCATGTGGTTCTGGCACCTCTGAGAGGTGGTTCCGGCATGCCCGGCAGGTGATACCGGAGTGACTGCCATTTGGTTCTGCCACCTTTGAGAGGTGGTTCCGGAATGCCTGGCAGGTGATTCCGGAGTGTCTGCCGTGTGGTTCTGGCGTAGCCGGCAGGTGATTTTGGCGTGTCCAGCAGGTGGTTCCGGCGAGCTCGGCAGGTGGTACCAGCGTGTCCGGAACATGGTTCCGGCACGTCTGAGAGATGGTTCCGTCATGCCATGCAGGTGATACCTTAGTGTTCGCCAAGCGGTTCTGGCGTAGCCGGCAGGTGATTTTGCATGTCCGGCAATGGCTCCGGCGAGTCGAGCCGTGGTTCCGGAATGTCCGGCAGGTGGTTCCGGCATGTCCGGCAGGTGGTTCCGGCATGTCCAGCACGTGATTCCAGCATGCCCGGGAGGTGATTCCGGAGTGTCCGGCATGTGGTTCTGGCACCTCTGAGAGGTGGTTCCGGCATTTCCGGCAGGTGATTCCGCAGTGTCCGGCATGTGGTTCTGGCACCTCTGAGAGGTGGTTCCGGAATGCCCGGCAGGTGGTTCCGGAGTGTCTGCCGAGTGGTTCTGGCGTAGTCGGCAGGTGATTCTGGCGTGTCCAACAGGTAGTTCTGGGGAGTGGATCAGGTGGTTCAGGCATACTCGGCAGGTGGTACCGGCGTGTCCGGAACATGGTTCTGGCAAGTCTGAGAGGTGGTTCCGGCATGCCCTGCAGGTGATTCCGGAGTGTTCGCCAAGTGGTTCAGGCGTAGCCGGCAGGTCATTTTGCATGTCCGGCGGTGGTTCCGGCGAGTCGAGCCGGTGGTTCCGGCGTGTCCGGCAGGTGGTTCTGGCGTGACCGGCACGAGGTTCTGGCACGTCTGAGAGTTGGTTCCGGCATGCCCGACAGGTGATTCCGGAGTGTCCGCCACCTGGTTCTGGCGTACCCGGCAGGTGATTTTGGCGTGTCTGGCAGGTGTTTCTTGCAAGTCGAGCATTTAGCTTAGGCATGCTCAGCAGGTGCTTCCGGCGTGTCTGGCACGTGGTTCTGGTGTGTCTGAGAGCTGGTTCTGGCATGTCCGGCAGATGATTCCGGAGTGTCCACCAAGTGGTTGTGGCATACCCGGCAGGTGATTTTAGCGTGTCAGGTAGGTGGTTCCGGCGAGTCGAGTAGGCGGTTCCTGCGTGCTCGGCAGGTGGTTCAGGCGGGTCTGGAAGGTGGTTTCGGTCTGTTCGGGGTGTGGTTCCGGCATCTCAGGCACATTGTTCTGGCACGTCTGATAGGTGGTTCCGGCCGGCCCGACATGTGTTTCCATGGTGTCCGCCAAGTGGATCTGGCATACCTGGCAGGTGATGTTGGCGTCACCGGCAGGTGGTTCCAGCCAGCCCGGCAGGTGATTCCGAAGAGTTCACCAAATGGTTGTGGCGTAGCCGGCAGGTGATTTTGGCGTGTCCAGCAGGTGGATTTGGCGAGTCGAGCAGGTGGTTCTGGCGTGCTCGGCAGGTGCTTCCGGTGTCATTGTCATGTGGTTCCGGCATGTCTGAGAGGTGGTTCCGCCATGCCCGGCAGGTGATTCCGGAGTGTTCGCCAATTGGTTCTGGCGTAGCCGGCAGGTGATTTTTCATGTCCGGCAATGGTTCCGGCGAGTCGAGCCGGTGGTTCCGGCATGTCCGGCAGGTGGTTCCGGCATGCCCGGCAGGTGATTCCGGAGTGTCCGGCATGTGGTTCTGGCACCTCTGAGAGGTGGTTCCGGCATGCCTGGCAGGTGATACCAGAGTCTCCGGCATTTGGTTCTGGCACCTCTGAGAGGTGGTTCCAGAATGCCTGGCATGTGATTCCGGAGTGTCTGCCGAGTGGTTCTGGCATAGCCGGCAGGTGATTTTGTCGTGTCCAGAAGGTGGTTTTGGCGAGTCGAGCAGGTGGTTCTGGCGTGCTGGGCAGGTGCTTCCGGTGTCATTGGCATGTGGTTCCGGCATGTCTGAGAGGTGGTTCCGCCATGCCCGGCAGGTGATTCCGGAGTGTTGGCCAAGTGCTTCTGGTGTAGCCGGCAGGTGATTTTGCATGTCCGGCAATGGTTCCGGCGAGTCGAGCCGGTGGTTCCGGCATGTCCGGCAGGTGGTTCCGGCATGCCCGGCAGGTGATTCCGGAGTGTCCGGCATGTGGTTCTGGCACCTCTGAGAGTTGGTTCCGGCATGCCCGGCAGGTGATACCGGAGTCTCCGGCATTTGGTTCTGGCACCTCTGAGAGGTGGTTCCGGAATGCCTGGCATGTGATTCCGGAGTGTCTGCCGAGTGGTTCTGGCGTAGCCGGCAGTTGATTTTGGCGTGTCCACTAGGTGGTTCTGGGGAGTGGATCAGCTGGCTCCGGCATACTCGGCAGGTGGTACCGGCGTGTCCAGAACATGGTTCTGGCAAGTCTGAGAGGTGGTTCCGGCACGCCCGACAGGTGATTCCGGAGCGTCCGGCAAGTGTTTCTGGCGTACCCGGCAGGTGATTTTGGCATGTCCGACAGGTGTATCTTGCAAGTCGAGCAGGTGGCTCAGGCATGCTCAGCTGGTGCTTCCGGCGTCTCTGGCACGTGGTTCTGGTGTGTCTGAGAGCTGGTTCTGGCATGTCCGGCAGATGATTCCGGAGTGTCCACCAAGTGGTTCTTGTATACCTGGCAGGTGATTTTGGCGTGTCAGGAAGTTGGTTCCAGCTATTTGAGCAGGTGGATCAGGCGTGCTTGCCAGGGGCTTCAGGCGGGTCTGGCAGGTGGTTTCGGTCAGTTCGGGGAGTGGTTCCGGCATCTCAGGCTCATGGTTCTGGCACGTCTGAGAGGTGGTTGTGGCCGGTCCGACAGGTGATTCTGGAGTGTCCGCCAAGTGGTTCTGGGGTAGCTGAAAGGTGATGTTGGCATGACCGTCAGGTGGTTCCAGCCAGCCCGGCAGGTGATTCCGGAGTGTCGGGCGACTGGTTCTGGCGTAGCCGGCAGGTGATTTTGGCGTGTCCAGCAGGTGGTTCCGGCGAGCTCGTCAGGTGGTACCGGCGTGTCCGGAACATGGTTCTGGCACCTCTGAGAGATGGTTCCGGCATGCCCGGCAGCTGATTCCGGAGTGTCCGGCATGTGGTTCTGGCACCTCTGAGAGGTGGTTCCAGCATGCCCGGCAGGTGCTTCCGGAGTGTCTGCCGAGTGGTTCTGGCGTAGCCGGCAGGTGATTCTGGCGTGTCCAGCAGGTGGTTGTGGGGAGTGGATCAGGTGGTTCCGGCATACTCGGCAGGTGGTACCGGCGTGTCCGGAACATGGTTCTGGCAAGTCTGAGAGGGGGTTCCGGCATGCCCGACAGGTGATTCCGGAGTGTTCGCCAAGTGGTTCTGGCGTAGCCGGCAGGTCATTTTGCATGTCCGGCGGTGGTTCCGGCGACTCGAGCCGGTGGATCCGGCGTGTCCAGCAGGTCGTTCCGGTCTGTCCGGCAGGTGGTTCTGGCGTGTCCGGCACGAGGTTCTGGCACGTCTGAGAGTTGGTTCTGGCATGCCCGACAGGTGATTCCGGAGTGTCCGCCACGTGTTTATGGCGTACCCGGCAGGAGATTTTCGCGTGTCTGGCAGGTGTTTCTTGCAAGTCGAGCATTTGGCTCAGGCATGATCAGCAGGTGCTTCCGGCGTGTCCAGCACGTGGTTCTGGTGTGTCTGAGAGCTGGTTCTGGCATGTCCGGCAGATGATTCCGGAGTGTCCACCAAGTGGTTGTGGCATACCCGGCAGGTGATTTTAGCGTGTCAGGTAGGTGGTTCCGGCGAGTCGAGTAGGTGGTTCCGGTGTGCTCGGCAGGTGGTTCAGGCGGGTCTGGCAGGTGGTTTCGGTCTGTTCGGGGTGTGGTTCCGGCATCTCAGGCACATGGTTCTGTCACGTCTGATAGGTGGTTCCGGCCGACCCGACTGGTGTTTCCATGGTGTCCGCCAAGTGGTTCTGGCATAGCTGGCAGGTGATGTTGGCGTGACCGGCAGGTGGTTCCAACCAGCCCGGCAGGTGATTCCGAAGAGTTCACCAAATGTTGTGGCGTAGCCGGCAGGTGATTTTGGCGTGTCCAGCAGGTGGTTTTGTCGAGTCGAGCAGGTGGTTCTGGCGTGCTCGGCAGGTGCTTCCGGTGTCATTGGCATGTGGTTCCGACATGTCTGAGAGGTGGTTCCGCCATGCCCGGCAGGTGATTCCGGAATGTTCGCCAAGTGGTTCTGGCGTAGCCGGCAGGTGATTTTGCATGTCCGGCAATGGTTCCGGCGAGTTGAGCCGGTGGTTCCGGCATGTCCGGCAGGTGGTTCCGGCATGCCCGGCAGGTGATTCCGGAGTGTCCGGCATGTGGTTCTGGCACCTCTGAGAGGTGGTTCCGGCATGCCCGGCAGGTGATACCGGAGTGACTGCCATTTGGTTCTGCCACCTTTGAGAGGTGGTTCCGGAATGCCTGGCAGGTGATTCCGGAGTGTCTGCCGTGTGGTTCTGGCGTAGCCGGCAGGTGATTTTGGCGTGTCCAGCAGGTGGTTCCGGCGAGCTCGGCAGGTGGTACCAGCGTGTCCGGAACATGGTTCCGGCACGTCTGAGAGATGGTTCCGTCATGCCATGCAGGTGATACCTTAGTGTTCGCCAAGCGGTTCTGGCGTAGCCGGCAGGTGATTTTGCATGTCCGGCAATGGCTCCGGCGAGTCGAGCCGTGGTTCCGGAATGTCCGGCAGGTGGTTCCGGCATGTCCGGCAGGTGGTTCCGGCATGTCCAGCACGTGATTCCAGCATGCCCGGGAGGTGATTCCGGAGTGTCCGGCATGTGGTTCTGGCACCTCTGAGAGGTGGTTCCGGCATTTCCGGCAGGTGATTCCGCAGTGTCCGGCATGTGGTTCTGGCACCTCTGAGAGGTGGTTCCGGAATGCCCGGCAGGTGGTTCCGGAGTGTCTGCCGAGTGGTTCTGGCGTAGTCGGCAGGTGATTCTGGCGTGTCCAACAGGTAGTTCTGGGGAGTGGATCAGGTGGTTCAGGCATACTCGGCAGGTGGTACCGGCGTGTCCGGAACATGGTTCTGGCAAGTCTGAGAGGTGGTTCCGGCATGCCCTGCAGGTGATTCCGGAGTGTTCGCCAAGTGGTTCAGGCGTAGCCGGCAGGTCATTTTGCATGTCCGGCGGTGGTTCCGGCGAGTCGAGCCGGTGGTTCCGGCGTGTCCGGCAGGTGGTTCTGGCGTGACCGGCACGAGGTTCTGGCACGTCTGAGAGTTGGTTCCGGCATGCCCGACAGGTGATTCCGGAGTGTCCGCCACCTGGTTCTGGCGTACCCGGCAGGTGATTTTGGCGTGTCTGGCAGGTGTTTCTTGCAAGTCGAGCATTTAGCTTAGGCATGCTCAGCAGGTGCTTCCGGCGTGTCTGGCACGTGGTTCTGGTGTGTCTGAGAGCTGGTTCTGGCATGTCCGGCAGATGATTCCGGAGTGTCCACCAAGTGGTTGTGGCATACCCGGCAGGTGATTTTAGCGTGTCAGGTAGGTGGTTCCGGCGAGTCGAGTAGGCGGTTCCTGCGTGCTCGGCAGGTGGTTCAGGCGGGTCTGGAAGGTGGTTTCGGTCTGTTCGGGGTGTGGTTCCGGCATCTCAGGCACATTGTTCTGGCACGTCTGATAGGTGGTTCCGGCCGGCCCGACATGTGTTTCCATGGTGTCCGCCAAGTGGATCTGGCATACCTGGCAGGTGATGTTGGCGTCACCGGCAGGTGGTTCCAGCCAGCCCGGCAGGTGATTCCGAAGAGTTCACCAAATGGTTGTGGCGTAGCCGGCAGGTGATTTTGGCGTGTCCAGCAGGTGGATTTGGCGAGTCGAGCAGGTGGTTCTGGCGTGCTCGGCAGGTGCTTCCGGTGTCATTGTCATGTGGTTCCGGCATGTCTGAGAGGTGGTTCCGCCATGCCCGGCAGGTGATTCCGGAGTGTTCGCCAATTGGTTCTGGCGTAGCCGGCAGGTGATTTTTCATGTCCGGCAATGGTTCCGGCGAGTCGAGCCGGTGGTTCCGGCATGTCCGGCAGGTGGTTCCGGCATGCCCGGCAGGTGATTCCGGAGTGTCCGGCATGTGGTTCTGGCACCTCTGAGAGGTGGTTCCGGCATGCCTGGCAGGTGATACCAGAGTCTCCGGCATTTGGTTCTGGCACCTCTGAGAGGTGGTTCCAGAATGCCTGGCATGTGATTCCGGAGTGTCTGCCGAGTGGTTCTGGCATAGCCGGCAGGTGATTTTGTCGTGTCCAGAAGGTGGTTTTGGCGAGTCGAGCAGGTGGTTCTGGCGTGCTGGGCAGGTGCTTCCGGTGTCATTGGCATGTGGTTCCGGCATGTCTGAGAGGTGGTTCCGCCATGCCCGGCAGGTGATTCCGGAGTGTTGGCCAAGTGCTTCTGGTGTAGCCGGCAGGTGATTTTGCATGTCCGGCAATGGTTCCGGCGAGTCGAGCCGGTGGTTCCGGCATGTCCGGCAGGTGGTTCCGGCATGCCCGGCAGGTGATTCCGGAGTGTCCGGCATGTGGTTCTGGCACCTCTGAGAGTTGGTTCCGGCATGCCCGGCAGGTGATACCGGAGTCTCCGGCATTTGGTTCTGGCACCTCTGAGAGGTGGTTCCGGAATGCCTGGCATGTGATTCCGGAGTGTCTGCCGAGTGGTTCTGGCGTAGCCGGCAGTTGATTTTGGCGTGTCCACTAGGTGGTTCTGGGGAGTGGATCAGCTGGCTCCGGCATACTCGGCAGGTGGTACCGGCGTGTCCAGAACATGGTTCTGGCAAGTCTGAGAGGTGGTTCCGGCACGCCCGACAGGTGATTCCGGAGCGTCCGGCAAGTGTTTCTGGCGTACCCGGCAGGTGATTTTGGCATGTCCGACAGGTGTATCTTGCAAGTCGAGCAGGTGGCTCAGGCATGCTCAGCTGGTGCTTCCGGCGTCTCTGGCACGTGGTTCTGGTGTGTCTGAGAGCTGGTTCTGGCATGTCCGGCAGATGATTCCGGAGTGTCCACCAAGTGGTTCTTGTATACCTGGCAGGTGATTTTGGCGTGTCAGGAAGTTGGTTCCAGCTATTTGAGCAGGTGGATCAGGCGTGCTTGCCAGGGGCTTCAGGCGGGTCTGGCAGGTGGTTTCGGTCAGTTCGGGGAGTGGTTCCGGCATCTCAGGCTCATGGTTCTGGCACGTCTGAGAGGTGGTTGTGGCCGGTCCGACAGGTGATTCTGGAGTGTCCGCCAAGTGGTTCTGGGGTAGCTGAAAGGTGATGTTGGCATGACCGTCAGGTGGTTCCAGCCAGCCCGGCAGGTGATTCCGGAGTGTCGGGCGACTGGTTCTGGCGTAGCCGGCAGGTGATTTTGGCGTGTCCAGCAGGTGGTTCCGGCGAGCTCGTCAGGTGGTACCGGCGTGTCCGGAACATGGTTCTGGCACCTCTGAGAGATGGTTCCGGCATGCCCGGCAGCTGATTCCGGAGTGTCCGGCATGTGGTTCTGGCACCTCTGAGAGGTGGTTCCAGCATGCCCGGCAGGTGCTTCCGGAGTGTCTGCCGAGTGGTTCTGGCGTAGCCGGCAGGTGATTCTGGCGTGTCCAGCAGGTGGTTGTGGGGAGTGGATCAGGTGGTTCCGGCATACTCGGCAGGTGGTACCGGCGTGTCCGGAACATGGTTCTGGCAAGTCTGAGAGGGGGTTCCGGCATGCCCGACAGGTGATTCCGGAGTGTTCGCCAAGTGGTTCTGGCGTAGCCGGCAGGTCATTTTGCATGTCCGGCGGTGGTTCCGGCGACTCGAGCCGGTGGATCCGGCGTGTCCAGCAGGTCGTTCCGGTCTGTCCGGCAGGTGGTTCTGGCGTGTCCGGCACGAGGTTCTGGCACGTCTGAGAGTTGGTTCTGGCATGCCCGACAGGTGATTCCGGAGTGTCCGCCACGTGTTTATGGCGTACCCGGCAGGAGATTTTCGCGTGTCTGGCAGGTGTTTCTTGCAAGTCGAGCATTTGGCTCAGGCATGATCAGCAGGTGCTTCCGGCGTGTCCAGCACGTGGTTCTGGTGTGTCTGAGAGCTGGTTCTGGCATGTCCGGCAGATGATTCCGGAGTGTCCACCAAGTGGTTGTGGCATACCCGGCAGGTGATTTTAGCGTGTCAGGTAGGTGGTTCCGGCGAGTCGAGTAGGTGGTTCCGGTGTGCTCGGCAGGTGGTTCAGGCGGGTCTGGCAGGTGGTTTCGGTCTGTTCGGGGTGTGGTTCCGGCATCTCAGGCACATGGTTCTGTCACGTCTGATAGGTGGTTCCGGCCGACCCGACTGGTGTTTCCATGGTGTCCGCCAAGTGGTTCTGGCATAGCTGGCAGGTGATGTTGGCGTGACCGGCAGGTGGTTCCAGCCAGCCAGCCCGGCAGGTGATTCCGAAGAGTTCACCAAATGGTTTTGGCGTAGCCGACAGTTGATTTTGGCGTGTCCAGCAGGTGGTTTTGGCGAGTCGAGCAGGTGGTTCTGGCGTGCTCGGCAGGTGCTTCCGGTGTCATTGGCATGTGGTTCCGGCATGTCTGGGAGGTGGTTACGCCATGCCCGGCAGGTGATTCCGGAGTGTTCGCCAAGTGGTTCTGGCGTAGCCGGCAGGTGATTTTGCATGTCCGGCAATGGTTCCGGCGAGTCGAGCCGGTGGTTCGGGCATGTCCTGCAGGTGGTTCCGGCATGCCCGGCAGGTGATTCCGGAGTGTCCGGCATGTGGTTCTGGCACCTCTGAGAGGTGGTTCCGGCATGCCCGGCAGGTGATACCGGAGTGTTCGCCAAGTGGTTCTGGCGTAGCCTTCAGGTGATTTTGCATGCCCGGCAATGTTTCCAGCGAGTCGATCCGGTGGTTCCGGCATGTCCGGCAGGTGGTTCCGGCATGCCCGGCAGGTGATTCCGGAATGTCCGGCATGTGGTTCTGGCACCTCTGAGAGGTGGTTCCGGCATGCCCGGCAGGTGATACCGGATTGTTCGCCAAGTGGTTCTGGCGTAGCCGGCAGGTGATTTTGCATGTCCGGCAATGGTTCAGGCGAGTCGAGCCGGTGGTTCCGGAATGTCCGGCAGGTGGTTCCGGCATGTCCGGCAGGTGGTTACGGCATGTCCAGCACGTGGTTCCAGCATGCCCGGCAGATGATTCCGATGTGTCCGGCATGTGGTTCTGGCAGCTCTGAGAGGTGGTTCTGGAATGCCTGGCCTGTGATTCCGGAGTGTCTGCCGAGTGGTTCTGGCGTAGCCGGCAGTTGATTTTGGCGTGTCCACTAGGTGGTTCTGGGGAGTGGATCAGCTGGTTCCGGCATACTAGGCAGGTGGTACCGGCGTGTCCAGAACATGGTTCTGGCAAGTCTGAGAGGTGGTTCCGGCACGCCCGACAGGTGATTCCGGAGCGTCCGCCAAGTGTTTCCGGCGTACCCGGCAGGTGATTTTGGCATGGCCGAAAGGTGTATCTTGCGAGTCGAGCCGGTGGCTCCGGCATGCTCAGCTGGTGCTTCCGGCGTCTCTGGCACGTGGTTCTGGTGTGTCTGAGAGCTGGTTCTGGCATGTCCGGCAGATGATTCCGGAGTGTCCACCAAATGGTTCTGGGATACCTCGCAGGTGATTTTGGCAGGTCAGGAAGTTGGTTCAGGCTAGTTGAGCAGGTGGATCAGGCGTGCTCGCCACGGGGTTCAGGCGGGTCTGGCAGGTGGTTTCGGTCTGTTCGGGGAGTGGTTCCGGCTTCTCAGGCTCATGGTTCTGGCACGTATGAGAGGTGGTTCCGGCCGGCCCGACAGGTGTTTCCATGGTGTCCGCCAAGTGGTTCTGGCATAGCTGGCAGGTGATGTTGGCGTGACCGGCACGTGGTTCCAGCTAGCCCGGCAGGTGATTCCGAAGTGTTCACCAAATGGTTGTGGCGTAGCCTGCCGGTGATTTTGGCGTGTCCAGCAGGTGGTTTTGGCGAGTCGAGCAGGTGGTTCTGGCGTGCTCGGAAGGTGCTTCCGGTGTCATTGGGATGTGGTTCCGGCATGTCTGAGAGGTGGTTCCGGCATGCCCAGCAGGTGCTTCCGGAGTGTCTGCCGAGTGGTTCTGGAGCCAGCCCGGCAGGTGATTCCGAAGAGTTCACCAAATGGTTCTGGCGTAGCCGTCACGTGATTTTGGCCTGTCAGGAAGGTGGTTCCGGCTATTTGAGCAGGTGGATCAGGCGTGCTCGCCAGGGGGTTCAGGCGGGTCTGGCAGGTGGTTTCGGTCTGTTCAGGGATTGGTTCCAGCATCTCAGGCACATGGTTCTGGCACGTCTGAGAGGTGGTTCTGGCCGGCCGGAGAGGTGTTTCCGGAGTGTCCGCCAAGTGGTTCTGGCGTAGCTGAAAGGTGATGTTGGCGTGACTGACAGGTGGTTCCAGCCAGCCCGGCAGGTGATTCCGGAGTGTCTGCCGTGTGGTTCTGGCGTAGCTGGCAGGTGATTTTGGCGTGTCCAGCAGGTGGTTCCGGCGAGCTCGGCAGGTGGTAGCAGCGTGTCCGGAACATGGTTCTGGCACGTCTGAGAGATGGTTCCGGCATGCCCGGCAGGTGATTCCGGAGTGTCCGGCATGTGGTTCTGGCACCTCTGAGAGGTGGTTCCGGCATGCCTGGCAGGCGGTTCCGGAGTGTCTGCCGAGTGGTTCTGGCGTAGTCGGCAGGTGATTCTGGCGTGACCAGCAGGTGGTTCTGGGGAGTGGATCAGGTGGTTTCGGCATACTCGGCAGGTGGTACCGGCGTGTCCGGAACATGGTTCTGGCAAGTCTGAGAGGCGGTTGCGGCATGCCCGACAGGTGATTCCGGAGTGTTCGCCAAGTGGTTCTGGCGTAGCCGGCAGGTCATTTTGCATGTCCGGCGGTGGTTCCGGCGAGTCGAGCCGGTGGTTCCGGCGTGTCCGGCAGGTGGTTCTGGCGTGTCCGGCACGAGTTTCTGGCACGTCTGAGAGTTGGTTCCGGCATGCCCGACAGGTGATTCCGGAGTGTCCGCCACGTGGTTCTGGCGTACCCGGCAGGTGATTTTGGCGTGTCTGGCAGGTGTTTCTTGCAAGTCGAGCATTTGGCTCAGGCATGCTCAGCAGGTGCTTCCGGCGTGTCTGGCACGTGGTTCTGGTGTGTCTGAGAGCTGGTTCTGGCATGTCCGGCAGATGATTCCGGAGTGTCCACCAAGTGGTTGTGGCATACCCGGCAGGTGATTTTAGCGTGTCAGGTAGGTGGATCGAGCGAGTCGAGTAGGTGGTTCCGGCGTGCTCGCCAGGTGGTTCAGGCGGGTCTGGCAGGTGTTTTCGGTCTGTTCGGGGAGTGGTTCCGGCATCTCAGGCACATGGTTCTGGCACGTCTGATAGGTGGTTCCCGCCGGCCCGACATGTGTTTCCATGGTGTCCGCCAAGTGGTTCTGGCATAGCTGGCAGGTGATGTTGGCGTGACCGGCAGGTGTTTCCAGCCAGCCCGGCAGGTGATTCCGAAGTGTTCACCAAATGGTTGTGGCGTAGCCGGAAGGTGATTTTGGCGTGTCCAGCAGGTGGTTTTGTCGAGCCGAGCAGGTGGTTCTGGCGTGCTCGGAAGGTGCTTCCGGTGTCATTGGCATGTGGTTCCGGCTGTCTCAGAGGTGGTTCCGCCATGCCCAGCAGGTGATACCGGAGTGTTCGCCAAGTGGTTCTGGCGTAGCCGGCAGGTGATTTTGCATGTCCGGCAATGGTTCCGGCGAGTCGAGCCGGTGGGTCCGGAATGTCCGGCAGGTGGTTCCGGCACCTCTGAGAGGTGGTTCCGGCATGCCCGGCAGGTGATACCGGAGTGTCCGGCCTTTGGTTCTGGCACTTCTGATAGGTGGTTCCGGAATGCCTGGCATGTGATTCCGGAGTGTCTGCCGAGTGGTTCTGGCGTAGCCGGCAGTTGTTTTTGCCGTGTCCAGTAGGTGGTTCTGGGGAGTGGATCAGCTGGTTCCGGCATACTCGGCAGGTGGTACCGACGTGTCCAGAACATGGTTCTGGCAAGTCTGAGAGGTGGTTCCGGCACGCCCGACAGGTGATTCCGGAGCATCCGCCAAGTGTTTCTGGCGTACCCGGCAGGTGATTTTGGCATGTCCGACAGGTGTTTCTTGCGAGTCGAGCAGGTGGCTGAGGCATGCTCAGCTGGTGCTTCCGGCGTCTCTGGCACGTGGTTCTGGTGTGTCTGAGAGCTGGTTCTGGCATGTCCGGCAGATGATTCCGGAGTGTCCACCAAGTGGTTCTGGTATACCTGGCAGGTGATTTTGGCGTGTCAGGAAGGTGGTTCCGGCTAGTTGAGCAGGTGGATCAGGCGTGCTCGCCAGGGGGTTCAGGCGGGTCTGGCAGGTGGTTTCGGTCTGTTCGGGGATTGGTTCCAGCATCTCAGGCACATGGTTCTTGCACATCTGAGAGGTGGTTGCGGCCGGCCCGACAGGTGTTTCCGGAGTGTCCGCCAAGTGGTTCTGGCGTAGCTGAAAGTTGATGTTGGCGTGACCGGCAGGTGGTTCCAGCCAGCCCCGCAGTTGATTCCGGAGTGTCTGCCGAGTGGTTGTGGCGTAGCCGGCAGGTGATTTTGGCGTGTCCAGCAGGTGGTTCCGGCGAGCTCGGCAGGTGGTACCGGCGTGTCCGGAACATGGTTCTGGCACCTCTGAGAGATGGTTCCGGCATGCCCGGCAGGTGATTCCGGAGTGTCCGGCATGTGGTTCTGGCACCTCTGAGAGGTGGTTCCAGAATGCCCGGCAGGTGGTTCCGGAGTGTCTGCCGAGTGGTTCTGGCGTAGTCGGCAGGTGATTCTGGCGTGTCCAGCAGGTGGTTCTTGGGAGTGGATCAGGTGGTTCCAGCATACTCGGCAGGTTGTACCGTCGTGTCCGGAACATGGTTCTGGCAAGTCTGAGAGGCGGTTCCGGAATGCCCGACAGGTGAATCCGGAGTGTTCGTCTAGTGGTTCTGGCGTAGCCGGCATGTCATTTTGCATGTCCGGCGGTGGTTCCGGCGAGTCGAGCCAGTGGTTCCCGCGTGTAAAGCAGGTGTTTCCGGTCTGTCCGGCAGGTGGTTCTGGCGTGTCCGTCACTAGGTTCTGGCACGTCTGAGAGTTGGTTCCGGCATGCCCGAATGGTGATTCCCGAGTGTCCCCCACGTGGTTCTGGCGTACCCGGCAGGTGATTTTGGCGTGTCTGGCAGGTGTTTCTGGCAAGTCGAGCATTTGGCTCAGGCATGATCAGTAGGTGCATCCGGCGTGTCTGGCACGTGGTTCTGGTGTGTCTGAGAGCTGGTTCTGGCATGTCCGGCAGATGATTCCGGAGTGTCCTCCAAGTGGCTGTGGCATACCCGACAGGTGATTTTAGCGTGTCAGGTAGGTGGTTCCGGCGAGTCGAGTAGGTGGTTCCGGCGGGCTCGTCAGGTGGTTCAGGCGGGTCTGGCAGGTGGTTTCGGTCTTTTCGCGGTGTGGTTCCAGCATCTCAGGCACATGGTTCTTGCACGTCAGATAGGTGGTTCCGGCCGGCCCGACAGGTGTTTCCATGGTGTCCGCCAAGTGGTTCTGGCATAGCTGGCAGGTGATGTTGGCGTGACCGGCAGGTGGTTCCAGCCAGCCTGGCAGGTGATTCCGAAGTGTTCACCAAATGGTTGTGGCGTAGCCGGAAGGTGATTTTGGCGTGTCCAGAAGGTGGTTTTTGCGAGTCGAGCAGGTGATTCTGGCGTGCTCGGCAGGTGCTTCCGGTGTCATTGGCATGTGGTTCCGGCATGTCTGAGAGGTGGTTCCGCCATGCCCGGCAGGTGATTCCGGAGTGTTCCCCAAGTGGTTCTGGCGTAGCCGGCAGGTGATTTTGCATGTCCGGCAATGGTTCCGGCGAGTCGAGCCGGTGGTTCCGGCATGTCTGGCAGGTGATTCCGGCATGTCCAGCAGGTGGTTCCGGCATGCCCGGCAGGTGATACCGGAGTGTCCGGTATTTGGTTCTGGCACCTCTGAGAGGTGGTTCCGGAATGCCTGGCATGTGATTCCGGAGTTTCTGCCGAGTGGTTCTGGCGTAGCCGGCAGTTGATTTTGGCGTGTCCAGTAGGTGGTTCTGGGGAGTGGATCAGCTGGTTCCGGCATACTCGGCAGGTGGTACCGGAGTGTCCAGAACATGGTTCTCGCAAGTCTGAGAGGTGGTTCCGGCACGCCCGACAGGTGATTCCGGAGCGTCCGCCAAGTGTTTCTGGCGTACCCGGCAGGTGATTTTGGCATATCCGACAGGTGTTTCTTGCGAGTCGAGCAGGTGGCTCAGGCATGCTCAGCTGGTGCTTCCGGCGTCTCTGGCACATGGTTCTGGTGTGTCTGAGAGCTGGTTCTGGCATGACCGGCAGATGATTCCGGAGTGTCCACCAAGTGGTTCTGGTACCTGGCAGGGGATTTTGGCGTGTCAGGAAGGTGGTTCCGGCTAGTTGAGCAGGTGGATCAGGCGTGCTCGGCAGGTGGTTCAGGCGGGTCTGGCAGGTGGTTTCGGTCTGTTCGGGGAGTGGTTCCGGCATTCTCAGGCACATGGTTCTGGCACGTCTGAGAGGTGGTTCCGGCCGGCCCGACAGGTGTTTCCGGAGTGTCCGCCAAGTGGTTCTGGCGTAGCTGAAAGGTGATGTTGGCGTGACCGGCAGGTGGTTCCAGCCAGCCCCGCAGGTGATTCCGGAGTGTGCGGCATGTGGTTCTGGCACCTCTGAGAGATGGTTCCGGCATGCCCGGCAGGTGATTCCGGAGTGTCCGGCATGTGGTTCTGGCACCTCTGAGGGGTGGTTCCGGAATGACCGGAAGGTGGTTCCGGAGTGTCTGTTGAGTGGATCTGGCGTAGCCGGCAGGTGATTTTGGCGTGTCCAGCAGGTGGTTCCGGCGAGCTCGGCAGGTGGTTCCGGCATGTCCGGAACATGGTTCTGGCACGTCTGAGAGATGGTTCCGGCATGCCCGGCAGGTGATTCCGGAATGTCTGGCATGTGGTTCTGGCACCTCTGAGAGGTGGTTCCGGCATGCCCTGCAGTTGGTTACAGAGTGTTTGCCGAGTGGTTCTGGAGTAGCTGGCAGGTGATTCTGGCGTATCCAGCAGGTGGTTCTGGGGCGTGGATCTGGTGGTTCCAGCATACTCGTTAGGTGGTACCGGCGTGTCCGGAACATGGTTCTGGCAAGTCTGAGAGGTGGTTCCGTCCGGCCCGACAGGTGTTTCCATGGTGTCCGCCAAGTGGTTCTGGCATAGCTGGCAGGTGATGTTGGCGTGACCGGCAGTTGGTTCCAGCAAGCCCGGCAGGTGATTCCGAAGAGTTCACCAAATGGTTGTGGCGTAGCCGGCAGGTGATTTTGGCGTGTCCAGCAGGTGGTTTTGGCGAGTCGAGCAGGTGGTTCTGGCGTGCTCGGCAGGTGCTTCCGGTGTCATTGGCATGTGGTTCCGGCAAGTCTGAGAGGTGGTTCCGCCATGACCGGCAGGTGATTCCGGAGTGTTCGCCTAGTGGTTCTGGCGTAGCCGGCATGTCATTTTGCATGTCCGGCGGTGGTTCCGGCGAGTCAAGCCGGTGGTTCCGGCGTGTCCGGCACGAGGTTCTGGCACATCTGAAAGTTGTTTCCGGCATGCCCGACAGGTGATTCCGGAGAGTCCGCCATGTGGTTCTGGCGTACCCGGCAGGTGATTTTGGCGTGTCTGGCATGTGTTTCTTGCAAGTCGAGCATGTGGCTCAGGCATTATCAGCAGGTGCTTCCGGCGTGTCCGGCACGTGGTTCTGGTGTGTCAGAGGGCTGGTTCTGGCATTTCTGGCAGATGATTCCGGAGTGTCCACCAAGTGGTTCTGGTAGACCTGGCAGGTGATTTTGGCGTGTCTGGAAGGTGGTTACGGCTAGTTGAGCAGATGGATCAGGCGTGCTCGCCAGGGGGTTCAGGCGGGTCTGGCAGGTGGTTTCGGTCTGTTCGGGGTGTGGTTCCGGCATCTCAGGCACATGGTTCTGGCACGTCATAGATGTGGTTCCGGCCGGCCCTACAGGTGTTTCCGGAGTGTCCGCCTAGTGGTTCCGGCGTAGCTGAAAGGTGATGTTGGCGTGACCGACAGGTGGTTCCAGCCAGCCCGGCAGGTGATTCCGGAGTGTCTGCTGAATGGTTCTGGCGTAGCCGGCAGGTGATTTTGTCGTGTCCAGCAGATGGTTCGGGCGAGCTCGGCAGGTGGTACCGGCGTGTCCGGAACATGGTTCTGGCACCTCTGAGAGGGGGTTCCGGCATGCCCGGCAGGTGGTTCCGGAGTGTCTGCCGAGTGTTTCTGGCGTTGCCGGCAGGTGATTCTGGGGTGTCCAGCAAGTGGCTCTGGGGAGTGGAGCAAGTGGTTCCGGCATACTCGGCAGGTGGTACCGGCGTGTCCGGAACATGGTTCTGGCAAGTCTGAGAGGTGGCTCCGGCATGCCCAACAGGTGATTCCGTAGTGTTCGCCAAGTGGTTCTGGTGTAGCTGGCAGGTCATTTTGCATGTCCGGCTGTGGTTCCGGCGAGTCGAGCCTGTGGTTCCGGCGTAGCCGGCAGTTGATTTTGGCGTGTCCACTAGGTGGTTCTGGGGAGTGGATCAGCTGGTTCTGGCATACTCAGCAGGTGGTACCGGCGTGTCCAGAACATGGTTCTGGCAAGTCTGAGAGGTGGTTCCGGCACGCGCGACTGGTGTTTCCGGAGCGTCCGCCAAGTGTTTCTGGCGTACCCGGCAGGTGATTTTGGCCTGTCCGACAGGTGTTTCTTGCGAGTCGAGCAGGTGGCTCAGGCATGCTCGGTAGGTGCTTCCGGTGTCATTGGTATGTGGTTCCGGCATGTCTGAGAGGTGGTTCCGCCCTGCCCGGCTGGAGATTCCGGAGTGTTCGCCAAGTGGTTCTGGCGTAGCCGGCAGGTGATGTTGCATGTCCAGCAATGGTTCCGGCGAGTCGAGCTGGTAGTTCCAGCATGTCCAGCACTTGGTTCCAGCATGCCCGGCAGGTGATTCCGGAGTGTCCGGCATGTGGTTCTGGCACCTCTGAGAGGTGGTTCCGGCATGCCCGGCAGGTGATTCTGGAGTGTTCGACAAGTGCTTCTGGCGTAGCCGGCAGGTGATTTGGCATGTCCGGCAATGTTTCCGGCGAGTCGAGCCGGTGGTTCCGGAATGTCCGGCAGGTGGTTCCGGCATGTCCGGCAGGTGGTTCCGGCATGTCCAGCACGTGGTTCCAGCATGCCTGGCAGGTGATTCCGGAGTGTCCGGCATGTGGTTTTGGCACCTCTGAGAGGTGGTTCCGGCATGCCCGTCAGTTGGTTACGGAGTGTCTGCCAAGTGGTTCTGGAGTAGCCGGCAGGTGATTCTGGCGTATCCAGCAGGTGGTTCTGGGGAGTGGATCAGGTGGTTCCGGCATACTCGGCAGGTGGTACCGGCGTGTCCGGAACATGGTTCTGGCAAGTCTGAGAGGTGGTTCCGGCATGCCCGACAGGTGATTCCGGAGTGTTCGCCAAGTGGTTCTGGCGTAGCCGGCAGGTCATTTTGCATGTCCGGCGGTGGTTCCGGCGAGTCGAGCCTGTGGTTGCGGCGTATCCTACAGGTGTTTCAGGTCTGTCCGGCAGGTGGTTCTGGCGTGACCGGCATGAGGTTCTGGCACGTCTGAGAGTTGGTTCCGGCATGCCCGACAGGTGATTCTGGAGTGTCCGCCACGTGGTTCTGGCGTACCCGGCAGGTGATTTTAGCGTGTCGGGTAGGTGGTTCCAGCGAGTCGAGTAGGTGGTTCCGGCGTGCTCGGCAGGTGGTTCAGGCGGGTCTGGCAGGTGGTTTCGGTCTGTTCGGGGTGTGGTTCCGGCATCTCAGGCACATGGTTCTGGCACGTCTGATAGGTGGTTCCGGCCGGCCCGACAGGTGTTTCCATGGTGTCCGCCAAGTGGTTCTGGCATAGCTGGCAGGTGATGTTGGCGTGACCGGCAGGTGGTTCCAGCCAGCCCGGCAGGTGATTCCGAATTGTTCACCAAATGGTTGTGGCGTAGCCGGAAGGTGATTTTGGCGTGTCCAGAAGGTGGTTTTGGCGAGTCGAGCAGGTGGTTCTGGCGTGCTCGGCAGGTGCTTCCGGTGTCATTGGCATGCGGTTCCGGCATGTCTGAGAGGTGGTTCCGCCATGCCCGGCAGGTGATTCCGGAGTGTTCCCCAAGTGGTTCTGGCATAGCCAGCAGGTGATTTTGCATGTCCGGCAATGGTTCCGGCGAGTCGAGCCGGTGGTTCCGGCATGTCCGGAGGGGGTTCCGGCAAACCCGGCAGGTGATTCCGGAGTGTCCGGCATGTGGTTCTGGCACCTCTGAGAGGTGGTTCCGGCATGCCCGGCAGGTTATACCGGAGTGTTCGCCAAGTGGTTCTGGCGTAGCCGGCAGGTGATTTTGCATGTCCGGCAATGGTTCCGGCGAGTCGAGCCGGTGGTTCCGGAATGTCCGGCAGGTGGTTCCGGCAAGCCCGGCAGGTGATTCCGGAGTGTGTGGCATGTGGTTCTTGCACCTCTGAGAGAGGGTTCCGTCATGCCCGGCAGGTGATTCCGGAGTGTGCGGCATGTGGTTCTGGCACCTCTGAGAGGTGGTTCCGGAATGCCTGGCATGTGATTCCGGAGTGTCTGCCGAGTGGTTCTGGTGTAGCCGGCAGGTGATTTTGGCGTGTCCAGCAGGTGGTTCCGGCGAGCTCGGCAGGTGGTTCCGGCATGTCCGGAACATGGTTCTGGCACATCTTAGAGATGGTTCCGGCATGCCCGGCAGGTGATTCCGGAGTCTCCGGCATTTGGTTCTGGAAACTCTGAGAGATGGTTCCGGAATGCCTGGCCTGTGATTCCGGAGTGTCTGCCGAGTGGTTCTGGCGTAGCCGGCAGTTGATTTTGGCGTGTCCACTAGGTGGTTCTGGGGAGTGGATCAGCTGGTTCCGGCATACTCGGCAGGTGGTACCGGCGTGTGCAGAACATGGTTCAGGCAAGTCTGAGAGGTGGTTCCGGCACGCCCGACAGGTGATTCCGGAGCGTCCGCCAAGTGTTTCTGGCGTACCCGGCAGGTGTTTTGGCATGTCCGACAGGTGTATCTTGCGAGTCGAGCAGGTGGCTCAGGCATGCTCAGCTGGTGCTTCCGGCGTCTCTGGCACGTGGTTCTGGTGTGTCTGAGAGCTGGTTCTGGCATGTCCGGCAGATGATTCCGGAGTGTCCACCAAGTGGTTCTGGTATACCTGGCAGGTGATTTTGGCGTGTCAGGAAGGTGGTTCCAGCTAGTTGAGCAGGTGGATCAGGCGTGCTCGCCAGTGGGTTCAGGCGGGTCTGGCAGGTGGTTTCGGTCTGTTCGGGTAGTGGTTCCGGCATCTCAGGCACATGGTTCTGGCACATCTGAGAGGTGCTTCCGGCCGGCCTGACAGGTGTTTCCGGACTGTCCGCCAAGTGGTTCTGGCGTAGCTGAAAGGCGATGTTGGCGTGACCGGCAGGTGGTTCCAGACAGCCCGGCAGGTGATTCCGCAGTGTCTGCCGAGTGGTTCTGGCGTAGCCGGCAGGTGATTTTGGCGTGTCCAGCAGTTGGTACTGGCGTGTCCGGAACATGGTTCTGGCACGTCTGAGAGATGGTTCCGGCATGCCCGGCAGGTGACTTTGAGTGTCCGAAATGTGGTTCTGGCACCTCTGAGAGGTGGTTCCGGCATGCCCGGCAGGTGATACCGGAGTGTCCAGCATTTGGTTCTGGCACCTCTGAGAGGTGCTTCCGGCATGCCCGGCATGTGATTCCGGAGTGTCTGCCGAGTGGTTCTGGCGTAGCCGGCAGGTGATTTTGGAGTGTCCAGCAGGTGGTTCCGGCGACCTCGCCAGGTGGTTCCGGCATGTCCGGAAAATGGTTCTGGCATGTCTGAGAGATGGTTCCGGCATGCCCGGCAGGTGATTCCGGAGTGTTCGCCAAGTGGTTCTGGCGTAGCCGGCAGGTCATTTTGCATGTCCGGCGGTGGTTCCGGCGAGTCGAGCCGGTGGTTCCGGCGTGTCCAGCAGGTGTTTCCGGTCTGTCCGGCAGGTGGTTCTGGCGTGTCCGGCACGAGGTTCTGGCACGTCTGAGAGTTGGTTCCGGCATGCCCGACAGGTGATTCCGGAGTGTCCGGCATGTGGTTCTGGCACGTCTGAGAGGTGGTTCCGGAATGGCTGGCATGTGATTCCGGAATGTCTGCCGAGTGGTTCTGGCGTAGCCGGCAATTGATTTTGGCGTGTCCACTAGGTGGTTCTGGGGAGTGGATCTCCTGGTTCCGGCATACTCGGCGGGTGGTACCGGCGTGTCCAGAACATGGTTCTGGCAAGTCTGAGAGGTGGTTCCGGCACGCCCGACAGGTGATTCCGGAGCGTCCGCCAAGTGTTTCTGGCGTACCCGGCAGGTGATTTTGGGATGTCCGACAGGTGTATCTTGCGAGTCGAGCAGGTGGCTCAGGCATGCTCAGCTGGTGCTTCCGGCGTCTCTGGCACGTGGTTCTGGTGTGTCTGAGAGCTGGTTCTGGCATGTCCGGCAGATGATTCCGGAGTGTCCACCAAGTGGTTCTGGTATACCTGGCAGGTGATTTTGGCGTGTCAGGAAGTTGGTTCCGGCTAGTTGAGCAGGTGGATCAGGCGTGCTCGCCAGGGGGTTCAGGCGGGTCTGGCAGGTGGTTTCGGTCTGTTCGGGGAGTGGTTCTGGCATCTCAGGCACATGGTTCTGGCACGTCTGAGAGGTGGTTGCGGCCGGCCCGACAGGTGTTTCCATGGTGTCCGCCAAGTTGTTCTGGCGTAGCTGGCAGGTGATGTTGGCGTGACCGGCACGTGGTTCCAGAAATCCCAGCAGGTGATTCCGAAGAGTTCACCAAATGGTTGTGGCCTAGCCGGCAGGTGATTTCAGCGTGTCCAGCAGGTGGTCTTGGCGAGTCAAGCAGGTCGTTCTGGCGTGCTCGGCAGGTGCTTCCGGTGTCATTGGCATGTGGTTCCGGCATGTCTGAGAGGTGGTTCCGCCATGCCCGGCAGGTGATTCCGGAGTGTTCGCCAAGTGGTTTCGGCGTAGCCGGCAGGTGATTTTGCATGTCCGGCAATGGTTCCGGCGATTCGAGCCGCTGGTTCCGGCATGTCCGGCAGGTGATTCCGGCATGTCCAGCAGGTGGTTCTGGGGAGTGGATCAGGTGGTTCCGGCATGCCCGGCAGGTGATTCCGGAGTGTCCGGCATGTGATTCTGGCGCCTCTGAGAGGTTGTTCTGGCAGGCCCGGCAGGTGATACCGGAGTGTCCGGCATTTGGTTCTGGCACCTCTGAGAGGTGGTTCCGGGATGCCTGGCATGTGATTCCAGAGTGTCTGCCAAGTGGTTCTGGCGTGTCCAGCAGGTGTTTCCGGTCTTTCCGGCAGGTGGTTCTGGCGTGTCCGCCACGAGGTTATGGCACGTCTGAGCGTTGGTTCCGGCATGTCCGGCAGATGATTCCGGAGTGTCCACCAAGTGGTTGTTGCATACCCGGCAGGTGATTTTAGCGTGTCAGGTAGGTGGTTCCAGCGAGTCGAGTAGGTGGTTCCGGCGTGCTCGGCAGGTGGTTCAGGCGGGTCTGGCAGGTGGTTTCGGTCTGTTCGGGGAGTCGTTCCGGCATCTCAGGCACATGGCTCTGGCATGTGTGAGAGGTGGTTCCGGCCGGCCGGAGAGGTGTTTCCGGAGTGTCTACCGTGTGGTACTGGCGTAGCCGGCAGGTGATTTTGGCGTGTCCAGCAGGTGGTTCCGGCGAGCTCGGCAGGTGGTACCGGCGTGTCCGGAACATGGTTCTGGCACGTCTGAGAGATGGTTCCGGCATGCCCGGCAGGTGATTCCGGAGTCTCCGGCATTTGGTTCTGGAACCTCTGAGAGATGGTTCCGGAATGCCTGGCCTGTGATTCCGGAGTGTCTGCCGAGTGGTTCCGGCGTAGCCGGCAGTTGATTTTGCCGTGTCCACTAGGTGGTTCTGGGGAGTGGATCAGCTGGTTCCGGCATACTCGGCAGGTTGTACCGGCGTGTCCAGAACATGGTTCTGGCAAGTCTGAGAGGTGGTTCCGGCACGCCCGACAGGTGATTCCGGAGCGTCCGCCAAGTGTTTCTGGCGTACCCGGCAGCTGATTTTCGCCTGTCCTACAGGTGTATCTTGCGAGTCGAACAGGTGGCTGAGGCATGCTCAGCTGGTGCTTCCGGCGTCTCTGGCACGTGGTTCTGGTGTGTCTGAGAGCTGGTTCTGGCACGTCTGGCAGATGATTCCGGAGTGTCCACCAAGTGGTTCTTGTATACCTGGCAGGTGATTTTGGTGTGTCAGGAAGTTGGTTCCGGCTAGTTGAGCAGGTGGATCAGGCGTGCTCGCCGGGGGGTTCAGGCGGGTCTGGCAGGTGGTTTCGGTCTGTTCGGGGAGTGGTTCCGGCATCTCAGGCTCATGGTTCTGGCACGTCTGAGAGGTGGTTCCGGCCGGCCCGACAGGTGTTTCCGGAGTGTCCGCCAAGTGGTTCTGGCATACCTGGTATGTGATGTTGGCGTGACCGGCAGGTGGTTCCAGCAAGCCCGGCAGGTGATTCCGAAGAGTTCACCAAATGGTTGTGGGGTAGCCGGCAGGTGATTTTGGCGTGTCCAGCAGGTGGTTCCGGCGAGCTCGGCAGGTGGTACCGGCGTGTCCGCAACATGGTTCTGGCATGTCTGAGAGATGGTTCCGGCATGCCCGGCAGGTGACTCCGGAGTGTCCGGCATGTGGTTCTGGCACCTCTGAGAGGTGGTTCCGGCATGCCCGGCAGGTGGTTCCGGAGTGTCTGCCGAGTGGTTCTGGCGTAATCGGCAGGTGATTCTGGCGTGTCCTGCAGGTGGTTCTGGGGAGTGGATCAGGTGGTTCCGGCATACTCGGCAGGTGGTAGCGGCGTGTCCGGAACTTGGTTCTGGCAAGTCTGAGAGGTGGTTCCGGCATGCCCGACAGGTGATTCCGGAGTGTTCCCCAACTGGTTCTGGCGTAGCCGGCAGGTCATTTTGCATGTCCGGCGGTGGTTCCGGCGAGTCGAGCCGGTGGTTCCGGCGTGTCCAGCAGGGGATTCCGGTCTGTCTGGCAGGTGTTTCTGGCGTGACTGGCACGAGGTTCTGGCACATCTGAGAGTTGGTTCCGGCATGCCCGACGGTTGATTCCGGAGTGTCCGCCACGTGGTTCTGGCATACCCGGCAGGTGATTTTGGCGTGTCTGGAAGGTGTTTCTTGCAAGTCGAGCATTTGGCTCAGGCATGCTCAGCAGGTGCTTCCGGCGTGTCCGGCCCCTGGTTCCGGTGTGTCTGAGAGGTGGTTCTGGCATGTCCGGCAGGTGATTCCGGAGTGTCCGGCATGTGGTTCTGGCACCTCTGAGAGCTGGTTCCGGCATGCCCAGCAGGTGATACCGGACTGTTCGCCAAGTGGTTCTGGCGTAGCCGGCTGGTGGTTTTGCATGTCCGGCAATGGTTCCGGCGAGTCGAGCCGGTGGTTCCGGAATGTCCGGGAGGTGGTTCCGGCATGTCCAGCACGTGGTTCCAGCATGCCCGGCAGGTGATTCCGGAGTGTCCGGCATGTGGTTCTGGCACCTCTGAGAGGTGGTTCCGGCATGCCCGGCAGGTGATACCGGAGTGTCCGGCATTTGGTTCTGGCACCTCTGAGAGGTGGTTCCGGAATGCCTGGCATGTGATTCCGGAGTGTCTGCCGAGTGGTTCTGGTGTAGCCGGCAGTTGATTTTGGCGTGTCCACTAGGTGGTTCTGGGGAGTGGATCAGCTGGTTCCAGCATACTCGGCGGGTGGTACCGGCGTGTCCAGAACATGGTTCTGGCAAGTCTGAGATGTGGTTCCGGCACGCCCGACAGGTGATTCCGGAGCGTCCGCCAAGTGTTTCTGGCGTACCCGGCAGGTGATTTTGGCATGTCCGAGAGGTGTTTCTTGCGAGTCGAGCAGGTGGCTGAGGCATGCTCAGCTGGTGCTTCCGGCGTCTCTGGCACGTGGTTCTGGTGTGTCTGAGAGCTGGTTCTGGCATGTCCGGCAGATGATTCCGGAGTGTCCACCAAGTGGTTCTGCTACCTGGCAGGTGATTTTGGCGTGTCAGGAAGGTGGTTCCCGCTAGTTGAGCAGGTGGATCAGGCGTGCTCGCCAGGGGGTTCAGGCGGGTCTGGCAGGTGGTTTCGGTCTGTTCGCGGAGTGGTTCCGGCATTCTCAGGCACATGGTTCTGGCACGTCTTAGAGGTGGTTCCGGCCGGCCCGACAGGTGTTTCCGGAGTGTCCGCCAAGTGGTTCTGGCGTAGCTGAAAGGTGATGTTGGCGTGACCGGCAGGTGGTTCCAGCCAGCCCGGCAGGTGATTCGGGAGTGTCTACCACGTGGTTCTGGCGTAGCCGGCAGGTGATTTTGGCGTGTCCAGCAGGTGGTTCCGGCGAGCTCGGCAGGTGGTACCGGCGTGTCCGGAACATGGTTCTGGCACCTCTGAGAGGTGGTTCCGGCATGCCCGGCAGGTGATTTCGGAGTGTCCGGCATGTGGTTCTGGCACCTCTGAGAGGTGGTTCCGGCATGCCCGGCAGGTGGTTCCGGAGTGTCTGCCGAGTGGTTCTGGCGTAGTCGGCAGGTGATACTGGCGTGTCCTGCAGGTGGTTCTGGGGAGTGGATCAGGTGGTTCCGGCATACTCGGCAGGTGGTAGCGGCGTGTCCGGAACTTGGTTCTGGCAAGTCTGAGAGGTGGTTCCGGCATGCCCGACAGGTGATTCCGGAGTGTTCGCCTAGTGGTTCTGGCGTAGCCGGCAGGTCATTTTGCATGTCCGGCGGTGGTTCCGGCGAGTCAAGCCGGTGGTTCCGGCGTGTCCGGCAGGTGTTTCCGGTCTGTCCGGCAGGTGGTTCTGGCGTGTCCGGCACGAGGTTCTGGCACATCTGAAAGTTGTTTCCGGCATGCCCGACAGGTGATTCCGGAGAGTCCGCCATGTGGTTCTGGCGTAGCCGGCAGGTGATTTTGGCATGTCTGGCATGTGTTTCTTGCAAGTCGAGCATGTGGCTCAGGCATTATCAGCAGGTGCTTCCGGCGTGTCCGGCACGTGGTTCTGGTGTGTCAGAGGGCTGGTTCTGGCATTTCTGGCAGATGATTCCGGAGTGTCCACCAAGTGGTTCTGGTAGACCTGGCAGGTGATTTTGGCGTGTCTGGAAGGTGGTTACGGCTAGTTGAGCAGATGGATCAGGCGTGCTCGCCAGGGGGTTCAGGCGGGTCTGGCAGGTGGTTTCGGTCTGTTCGGGGTGTGGTTCCGGCATCTCAGGCACATGGTTCTGGCACGTCTGAGATGTGGTTCCGGCAGGCCCTACAGGTGTTTCCGGAGTGTCCGCCTAGTGGTTCCGGCGTAGCTGAAAGGTGATGTTGGCGTGACCGACAGGTGGTTCCAGCCAGCCCAGCAGGTGATTCCGGAGTGTCTGCTGAATGGTTCTGGCGTAGCCAGCAGGTGATTTTGGCGTGTCCAGAAGATGGATCTGGCGAGCTCGGCAGGTGGTACCGGCGTGTCCGGAACATGGTTCTGGCACCTCTGAGAGGTGGTTCCGGCATGCCCTGCAGTTGGTTACAGAGTGTTTGCCGAGTGGTTCTGGAGTAGCTGGCAGGTGATTCTGGCGTATCCAGCAAGTGGTTCTGGGGAGTGGATCAGGTGGTTCCGGCATACTCGTCAGGTGGTACCGGCGTGTCCGGAACATGGTTCTGGCAAGTCTGAGAGGTGGTTCCGGCATGCCCGACAGGTGATTCCGGAGTGTTCCCCAACTGGTTCTGGAGTAGCCGGCAGGTCATTTTGCATGCCCGGCGGTGGTTCCGGCGAGTCGAGCCGGTGGTTCCGGCATGTCCAGCAGGGGTTTCCGGTCTGTCCGGCAGGTGTTTCTGGCGTGACTGGCACGAGGTTCTGGCACGTCTGAGAGTTGGTTCCGGCATGCCCGACGGGTGATTCCGGAGTGTCCGCCACGTGGTTCTGGCATACCCGGCAGGTGATTTTGGCGTGTCTGGCAGGTGTTTCTTGCAAGTCGAGCATTTGGCTCAGGCATGCTCAGCAGGTGCTTCCGGCGTGTCCGGCCCGTGGTTCCGGTGTGTCTGAGAGGTGGTTCTGGCATGTCCGGCAGGTGATTCCGGAGTGTCCGGAATGTGGTTCTGGCACCTCTGAGAGCTGGTTCCGTCATGCCCGGCAGGTGATACCGGAGTGTTCGCCAAGTGGTTCTGGCGTAGCCGGCTGGTGATTTTGCATGTCCGGCAATGGTTCCGGCGAGTCGAGCCGGTGGTTCCGGAATGTCCGGGAGGTGGTTCCGGCATGTCCAGCACGTGGTTCCAGCATGCCCGGCAGGTGATTCCGGAGTGTCCGGCATGTGGTTCTGGCACCTCTCAGAGGTGGTTCCGGCATGCCTGGCAGGTGATACCGGAGTGTCCGGCATTTGGTTCTGGCACCTCTGAGAGGTGGTTCCGGAATGCCTGGCATGTGATTCCGGAGTGTCTGCCGAGTGGTTCTGGCGTAGCCGGCAGTTGATTTTGGCGTGTCCACTAGGTGGTTCTGGGGAGTGGATCAGCTGGTTCCGGCATACTCGGCGGGTGGTACCGGCGTGTCCAGAACATGGTTCTGGCAAGTCTGAGATGTGGTTTCGGCACTCCCGACAGGTGATTCCGGAGCGTCCGCCAAGTGTTTCTGGCGTACCCGGCAGGTGATTTTGGCATGTCCGACAGGTGTTTCTTGCGAGTCGAGCAGGTGGCTGAGGCATGCTCAGCTGATGCTTCCGGCGTCTCTGGCACGTGGTTCTGGTGTGTCTGAGAGCTGGTTCTGGCATGACCGGCAGATGATTCCGGAGTGTCCACCAAGTGGTTCTGCTACCTGGCAGGTGATTTTGGCGTGTCAGGAAGGTGGTTCCCGCTAGTTGAGCAGGTGGATCAGACGTGCTCGCCAGGGGGTTCAGGCGGGTCTGGCAGGTGGTTTCGGTCTGTTCGGGGAGTGGTTCCGGCATTCTCAGGCACATGGTTCTGGCACGTCTGAGAGGTGGTTCCGGCCGGCCCGACAGGTGTTTCCGGAGTGTCCGTCAAGTGGTTCTGGCGTAGCTGAAAGGTGATGTTGGCGTGACCGGCAGGTGGTTCCAGCCAGCCCGGCAGGTGATTCGGGAGTGTCTGCCACGTGGTTCTGGCGTAGCCAGCAGGTGATTTTGGCGTGTCCAGCAGGTGGTTCCGGCGAGCTCGGCAGGTGGTACCGGCGTGTCCGGAACATGGTTCTGGCACCTCTGAGAGGTGGTTCCGGCATGCACGGCAGGTGATTTCGGAGTGTCCGGCATGTGGTTCTGGCACCTCTGAGAGGTGGTTCCGGCATGCCCGGCAGGTGGTTCCGGAGTGTCTGCCGAGTGGTTCTGGCGTAGTCGGCAGGTGATTCTGGCGTGTCCTGCAGGTGGTTCTGGGGAGTGGATCAGGTGGTTCCGGCATACTCGGCAGGTGGTAGCGGCGTGTCCGGAACTTGGTTCTGGCAAGTCTGAGAGGTGGTTCCGGCATGCCCGACAGGTGATTCCGGAGTGTTCGCCTAGTGGTTCTGGCGTAGCCGGCAGGTCATTTTGCATGTCCGGCGGTGGTTCCGGCGAGTCAAGCCGGTGGTTCCGGCGTGTCCGGCAGGTGTTTCCGGTCTGTCCGGCAGGTGGTTCTGGCGTGTCCGGCACGAGGTTCTGGCACATCTGAAAGTTGTTTCCGGCATGCCCGACAGGTGATTCCGGAGAGTCCGCCATGTGGTTCTGGCGTACCCGGCAGGTGATTTTGGCGTGTCTGGCATGTGTTTCTTGCAAGTCGAGCATGTGGCTCAGGCATTATCAGCAGGTGCTTCCGGCGTGTCCGGCACGTGGTTCTGGTGTGTCAGAGGGCTGGTTCTGGCATTTCTGGCAGATGATTCCGGAGTGTCCACCAAGTGGTTCTGGTAGACCTGGCAGGTGATTTTGGCGTGTCTGGAAGGTGGTTACGGCTAGTTGAGCAGATGGATCAGGCGTGCTCGCCAGGGGGTTCAGGCGGGTCTGGCAGGTGGTTTCGGTCTGTTCGGGGTGTGGTTCCGGCATCTCAGGCACATGGTTCTGGCACGTCTGAGATGTGGTTCCGGCCGGCACTACAGGTGTTTCCGGAGTGTCCGCCTAGTGGTTCCGGCGTAGCTGAAAGGTGATGTTGGCGTGACCGACAGGTGGTTCCAGCCAGCCCAGCAGGTGATTCCGGAGTGTCTGCTGAATGGTTCTGGCGTAGCCAGCAGGTGATTTTGGCGTGTCCAGAAGATGGATCCGGCGAGCTCGGCAGGTGGTACCGGCGTGTCCGGAACATGGTTCTGGCACCTCTGAGTGGTGGTTCTGGCATGCCCGGCAGGTGGTTCCGGAGTGTCTGCCGAGTGGTTCTGGCGTTGCCGGCAGGTGATTCTGGGGTGTCCAGCAAGTGGTTCTGGGGAGTGGATCAGGTGGTTCCGGCATACTCGGCAGGTGGTACCGGTGTGTCCGGAACATGGTTCTGGCAAGTCTGAGAGGTGGTTCCGGCATGCCCGACAGGTGATTCCGGAGTGTTCGCCAAGTGGTTCTGGCGTAGCCGGCAGGTCATTTCGCATGTCCGGGGGTGGTTCCGGCGAGTCGAGCCGGTGGTTGCGGCGTATCCAGCAGGTGTTTCAGGTCTGTCCGGCAGGTGGTTCATGCGTGACCGACACGAGGTGCTGGCACGTCTGAGAGTTGGTTCCGGCATGCCCGACAGGTGATTCTGGAGTGTCCGCCACGTGGTTCTGGCGTACCCCGCAGGTGATTTTAGCGTGTCAGGTAGGTGGTTCCGGCGAGTCGAGTTGGTGGTTCCGGCGTGCTCGGCAGGTGGTTCAGGCGGGTCTGGCAGGTGGTTTCGGTCTGTTCGGGGTGTGGTTCCGGCATCACAGGCACATGGTTCTGGCACGTCTGATAGGTGGTTCCGGCAGGCCCGACTGGTGTTTCCATGGTGTCCGCCAAGTGGTTCTGGCATAGCTGGCAGGTGATGTTGGCGTGACCGGCAGGTGGTTCCAACCAGCCCGGCAGGTGATTCCGAAGAGTTCACCAAATGTTGTGGCGTAGCCGGCAGGTGATTTTGGCGTGTCCAGCAGGTGGTTTTGTCGAGTCGAGCAGGTGGTTCTGGCGTGCTCGGCAGGTGCTTCCGGTGTCATTGGCATGTGGTTCCGACATGTCTGAGAGGTGGTTCCGCCATGCCCGGCAGGTGATTCCGGAATGTTCGCCAAGTGGTTCTGGCGTAGCCGGCAGGTGATTTTGCATGTCCGGCAATGGTTCCGGCGAGTCGAGCCGGTGGTTCCGGCATGTCCGGCAGGTGGTTCCGGCATGCCCGGCAGGTGATTCCGGAGTGTCCGGCATGTGGTTCTGGCACCTCTGAAAGGTGGTTCCGGCATGCCCGGCAGGTGATACCGGAGTGACTGCCATTTGGTTCTGGCACCTTTGAGAGGTGGTTCCGGAATGCCTGGCAGGTGATTCCGGAGTGTCTGCCGTGTGGTTCTGGCGTAGCTGGCAGGTGATTTTGGCGTGTCCAGCAGGTGGTTCCGGCAAGCTCGGCAGGTGGTACCAGCGTGTCCGGAACATGGTTCCGGCACGTCTGAGAGATGGTTCCGTCATGCCAGGCAGGTGATTCCGGAGTGTCCGGCATGTGGTTCTGGCACCTCTGAGAGGTGGGTCCGGCATGCCCGGCAGGTGATACCTTAGTGTTCGCCAAGTGGTTCTGGCGTAGCCGGCAGGTGATTTTGCATGTCCGGCAATGGCTCCGGCGAGTCGAGCCGTGGTTCCGGAATGTCCGGCAGGTGGTTCCGGCATGTCCGGCAGGTGGTTCCGGCATGTCCAGCACGTGATTCCAGCATGCCCGGGAGGTGATTCCGGAGTGTCCGGCATGTGGTTCTGGCACCTCTGAGAGGTGGTTCCGGAATGCCTGGCATGTGATTCCGGAGTGTCTGCCGAGTGGTTCTGGTGTAGCCGGCAGGTGATTTTGGCGTGTCCAGCAGGTGGTTCCGGCGAGCTCGGCAGGTGGTTCCGGCATGTCCGGAACATGGTTCTGGCACATCTTAGAGATGGTTCCGGCATGCCCGGCAGGTGATTCCGGAGTCTCCGGCATTTGGTTCTGGAACCTCTGAGAGATGGTTCCGGAATGCCTGGCCTGTGATTCCGGAGTGTCTGCCGAGTGGTTCTGGCGTAGCCGGCAGTTGATTTTGGCGTGTCCACTAGGTGGTTCTGGGGAGTGGATCAGCTGGTTCCGGCATACTCGGCAGGTGGTACCGGCGTGTGCAGAACATGGTTCAGGCAAGTCTGAGAGGTGGTTCCGGCACGCCCGACAGGTGATTCCGGAGCGTCCGCCAAGTGTTTCTGGCGTACCCGGCAGGTGATTTTGGCATGTCCGACAGGTGTATCTTGCGAGTCGAGCAGGTGGCTCAGGCATGCTCAGCTGGTGCTTCCGGCGTCTCTGGCACGTGGTTCTGGTGTGTCTGAGAGCTGGTTCTGGCATGTCCGGCAGATGATTCCGGAGTGTCCACCAAGTGGTTCTGGTATACCTGGCAGGTGATTTTGGCGTGTCAGGAAGGTGGTTCCAGCTAGTTGAGCAGGTGGATCAGGCGTGCTCGCCAGTGGGTTCAGGCGGGTCTGGCAGGTGGTTTCGGTCTGTTCGGGTAGTGGTTCCGGCATCTCAGGCACATGGTTCTGGCACATCTGAGAGGTGCTTCCGGCCGGCCCGACAGGTGTTTCCGGACTGTCCGCCAAGTGGTTCTGGCGTAGCTGAAAGGCGATGTTGGCGTGACCGGCAGGTGGTTCCAGACAGCCCGGCAGGTGATTCCGCAGTGTCTGCCGAGTGGTTCTGGCGTAGCCGGCAGGTGATTTTGGCGTGTCCAGCAGTTGGTACTGGCGTGTCCGGAACATGGTTCTGGCACGTCTGAGAGATGGTTCCGGCATGCCCGGCAGGTGACTTTGAGTGTCCGAAATGTGGTTCTGGCACCTCTGAGAGGTGGTTCCGGCATGCCCGGCAGGTGATACCGGAGTGTCCAGCATTTGGTTCTGGCACCTCTGAGAGGTGCTTCCGGCATGCCCGGCATGTGATTCCGGAGTGTCTGCCGAGTGGTTCTGGCGTAGCCGGCAGGTGATTTTGGAGTGTCCAGCAGGTGGTTCCGGCGACCTCGCCAGGTGGTTCCGGCATGTCCGGAAAATGGTTCTGGCATGTCTGAGAGATGGTTCCGGCATGCCCGGCAGGTGATTCCGGAGTGTTCGCCAAGTGGTTCTGGCGTAGCCGGCAGGTCATTTTGCATGTCCGGCGGTGGTTCCGGCGAGTCGAGCCGGTGGTTCCGGCGTGTCCAGCAGGTGTTTCCGGTCTGTCCGGCAGGTGGTTCTGGCGTGTCCGGCACGAGGTTCTGGCACGTCTGAGAGTTGGTTCCGGCATGCCCGACAGGTGATTCCGGAGTGTCCGGCATGTGGTTCTGGCACGTCTGAGAGGTGGTTCCGGAATGGCTGGCATGTGATTCCGGAATGTCTGCCGAGTGGTTCTGGCGTAGCCGGCAATTGATTTTGGCGTGTCCACTAGGTGGTTCTGGGGAGTGGATCTCCTGGTTCCGGCATACTCGGCGGGTGGTACCGGCGTGTCCAGAACATGGTTCTGGCAAGTCTGAGAGGTGGTTCCGGCACGCCCGACAGGTGATTCCGGAGCGTCCGCCAAGTGTTTCTGGCGTACCCGGCAGGTGATTTTGGGATGTCCGACAGGTGTATCTTGCGAGTCGAGCAGGTGGCTCAGGCATGCTCAGCTGGTGCTTCCGGCGTCTCTGGCACGTGGTTCTGGTGTGTCTGAGAGCTGGTTCTGGCATGTCCGGCAGATGATTCCGGAGTGTCCACCAAGTGGTTCTGGTATACCTGGCAGGTGATTTTGGCGTGTCAGGAAGTTGGTTCCGGCTAGTTGAGCAGGTGGATCAGGCGTGCTCGCCAGGGGGTTCAGGCGGGTCTGGCAGGTGGTTTCGGTCTGTTCGGGGAGTGGTTCTGGCATCTCAGGCACATGGTTCTGGCACGTCTGAGAGGTGGTTGCGGCCGGCCCGACAGGTGTTTCCATGGTGTCCGCCAAGTTGTTCTGGCGTAGCTGGCAGGTGATGTTGGCGTGACCGGCACGTGGTTCCAGAAATCCCAGCAGGTGATTCCGAAGAGTTCACCAAATGGTTGTGGCCTAGCCGGCAGGTGATTTCAGCGTGTCCAGCAGGTGGTCTTGGCGAGTCAAGCAGGTCGTTCTGGCGTGCTCGGCAGGTGCTTCCGGTGTCATTGGCATGTGGTTCCGGCATGTCTGAGAGGTGGTTCCGCCATGCCCGGCAGGTGATTCCGGAGTGTTCGCCAAGTGGTTTCGGCGTAGCCGGCAGGTGATTTTGCATGTCCGGCAATGGTTCCGGCGATTCGAGCCGCTGGTTCCGGCATGTCCGGCAGGTGATTCCGGCATGTCCAGCAGGTGGTTCTGGGGAGTGGATCAGGTGGTTCCGGCATGCCCGGCAGGTGATTCCGGAGTGTCCGGCATGTGATTCTGGCGCCTCTGAGAGGTTGTTCTGGCAGGCCCGGCAGGTGATACCGGAGTGTCCGGCATTTGGTTCTGGCACCTCTGAGAGGTGGTTCCGGGATGCCTGGCATGTGATTCCAGAGTGTCTGCCAAGTGGTTCTGGCGTGTCCAGCAGGTGTTTCCGGTCTTTCCGGCAGGTGGTTCTGGCGTGTCCGCCACGAGGTTATGGCACGTCTGAGCGTTGGTTCCGGCATGTCCGGCAGATGATTCCGGAGTGTCCACCAAGTGGTTGTTGCATACCCGGCAGGTGATTTTAGCGTGTCAGGTAGGTGGTTCCAGCGAGTCGAGTAGGTGGTTCCGGCGTGCTCGGCAGGTGGTTCAGGCGGGTCTGGCAGGTGGTTTCGGTCTGTTCGGGGAGTCGTTCCGGCATCTCAGGCACATGGCTCTGGCATGTGTGAGAGGTGGTTCCGGCCGGCCGGAGAGGTGTTTCCGGAGTGTCTACCGTGTGGTACTGGCGTAGCCGGCAGGTGATTTTGGCGTGTCCAGCAGGTGGTTCCGGCGAGCTCGGCAGGTGGTACCGGCGTGTCCGGAACATGGTTCTGGCACGTCTGAGAGATGGTTCCGGCATGCCCGGCAGGTGATTCCGGAGTCTCCGGCATTTGGTTCTGGAACCTCTGAGAGATGGTTCCGGAATGCCTGGCCTGTGATTCCGGAGTGTCTGCCGAGTGGTTCCGGCGTAGCCGGCAGTTGATTTTGCCGTGTCCACTAGGTGGTTCTGGGGAGTGGATCAGCTGGTTCCGGCATACTCGGCAGGTTGTACCGGCGTGTCCAGAACATGGTTCTGGCAAGTCTGAGAGGTGGTTCCGGCACGCCCGACAGGTGATTCCGGAGCGTCCGCCAAGTGTTTCTGGCGTACCCGGCAGCTGATTTTCGCCTGTCCTACAGGTGTATCTTGCGAGTCGAACAGGTGGCTGAGGCATGCTCAGCTGGTGCTTCCGGCGTCTCTGGCACGTGGTTCTGGTGTGTCTGAGAGCTGGTTCTGGCACGTCTGGCAGATGATTCCGGAGTGTCCACCAAGTGGTTCTTGTATACCTGGCAGGTGATTTTGGTGTGTCAGGAAGTTGGTTCCGGCTAGTTGAGCAGGTGGATCAGGCGTGCTCGCCGGGGGGTTCAGGCGGGTCTGGCAGGTGGTTTCGGTCTGTTCGGGGAGTGGTTCCGGCATCTCAGGCTCATGGTTCTGGCACGTCTGAGAGGTGGTTCCGGCCGGCCCGACAGGTGTTTCCGGAGTGTCCGCCAAGTGGTTCTGGCATACCTGGTATGTGATGTTGGCGTGACCGGCAGGTGGTTCCAGCAAGCCCGGCAGGTGATTCCGAAGAGTTCACCAAATGGTTGTGGGGTAGCCGGCAGGTGATTTTGGCGTGTCCAGCAGGTGGTTCCGGCGAGCTCGGCAGGTGGTACCGGCGTGTCCGCAACATGGTTCTGGCATGTCTGAGAGATGGTTCCGGCATGCCCGGCAGGTGACTCCGGAGTGTCCGGCATGTGGTTCTGGCACCTCTGAGAGGTGGTTCCGGCATGCCCGGCAGGTGGTTCCGGAGTGTCTGCTGAGTGGTTCTGGCGTAATCGGCAGGTGATTCTGGCGTGTCCTGCAGGTGGTTCTGGGGAGTGGATCAGGTGGTTCCGGCATACTCGGCAGGTGGTAGCGGCGTGTCCGGAACTTGGTTCTGGCAAGTCTGAGAGGTGGTTCCGGCATGCCCGACAGGTGATTCCGGAGTGTTCCCCAACTGGTTCTGGCGTAGCCGGCAGGTCATTTTGCATGTCCGGCGGTGGTTCCGGCGAGTCGAGCCGGTGGTTCCGGCGTGTCCAGCAGGGGATTCCGGTCTGTCCGGCAGGTGTTTCTGGCGTGACTGGCACGAGGTTCTGGCACATCTGAGAGTTGGTTCCGGCATGCCCGACGGTTGATTCCGGAGTGTCCGCCACGTGGTTCTGGCATACCCGGCAGGTGATTTTGGCGTGTCTGGAAGGTGTTTCTTGCAAGTCGAGCATTTGGCTCAGGCATGCTCAGCAGGTGCTTCCGGCGTGTCCGGCCCCTGGTTCCGGTGTGTCTGAGAGGTGGTTCTGGCATGTCCGGCAGGTGATTCCGGAGTGTCCGGCATGTGGTTCTGGCACCTCTGAGAGCTGGTTCCGGCATGCCCAGCAGGTGATACCGGACTGTTCGCCAAGTGGTTCTGGCGTAGCCGGCTGGTGGTTTTGCATGTCCGGCAATGGTTCCGGCGAGTCGAGCCGGTGGTTCCGGAATGTCCGGGAGGTGGTTCCGGCATGTCCAGCACGTGGTTCCAGCATGCCCGGCAGGTGATTCCGGAGTGTCCGGCATGTGGTTCTGGCACCTCTGAGAGGTGGTTCCGGCATGCCCGGCAGGTGATACCGGAGTGTCCGGCATTTGGTTCTGGCACCTCTGAGAGGTGGTTCCGGAATGCCTGGCATGTGATTCCGGAGTGTCTGCCGAGTGGTTCTGGTGTAGCCGGCAGTTGATTTTGGCGTGTCCACTAGGTGGTTCTGGGGAGTGGATCAGCTGGTTCCAGCATACTCGGCGGGTGGTACCGGCGTGTCCAGAACATGGTTCTGGCAAGTCTGAGATGTGGTTCCGGCACGCCCGACAGGTGATTCCGTAGCGTCCGCCAAGTGTTTCTGGCGTACCCGGCAGGTGATTTTGGCATGTCCGAGAGGTGTTTCTTGCGAGTCGAGCAGGTGGCTGAGGCATGCTCAGCTGGTGCTTCCGGCGTCTCTGGCACGTGGTTCTGGTGTGTCTGAGAGCTGGTTCTGGCATGTCCGGCAGATGATTCCGGAGTGTCCACCAAGTGGTTCTGCTACCTGGCAGGTGATTTTGGCGTGTCAGGAAGGTGGTTCCCGCTAGTTGAGCAGGTGGATCAGGCGTGCTCGCCAGGGGGTTCAGGCGGGTCTGGCAGGTGGTTTCGGTCTGTTCGCGGAGTGGTTCCGGCATTCTCAGGCACATGGTTCTGGCACGTCTTAGAGGTGGTTCCGGCCGGCCCGACAGGTGTTTCCGGAGTGTCCGCCAAGTGGTTCTGGCGTAGCTGAAAGGTGATGTTGGCGTGACCGGCAGGTGGTTCCAGCCAGCCCGGCAGGTGATTCAGGAGTGTCTACCACGTGGTTCTGGCGTAGCCGGCAGGTGATTTTGGCGTGTCCAGCAGGTGGTTCCGGCGAGCTCGGCAGGTGGTACCGGCGTGTCCGGAACATGGTTCTGGCACCTCTGAGAGGTGGTTCCGGCATGCCCGGCAGGTGATTTCGGAGTGTCCGGCATGTGGTTCTGGCACCTCTGAGAGGTGGTTCCGGCATGCCCGGCAGGTGGTTCCGGAGTGTCTGCCGAGTGGTTCTGGCGTAGTCGGCAGGTGATTCTGGCGTGTCCTGCAGGTGGTTCTGGGGAGTGGATCAGGTGGTTCCGGCATACTCGGCAGGTGGTAGCGGCGTGTCCGGAACTTGGTTCTGGCAAGTCTGAGAGGTGGTTCCGGCATGCCCGACAGGTGATTCCGGAGTGTTCGCCTAGTGGTTCTGGCGTAGCCGGCAGGTCATTTTGCATGTCCGGCGGTGGTTCCGGCGAGTCAAGCCGGTGGTTCCGGCGTGTCCGGCAGGTGTTTCCGGTCTGTCCGGCAGGTGGTTCTGGCGTGTCCGGCACGAGGTTCTGGCACATCTGAAAGTTGTTTCCGGCATGCCCGACAGGTGATTCCGGAGAGTCCGCCATGTGGTTCTGGCGTACCCGGCAGGTGATTTTGGCGTGTCTGGCATGTGTTTCTTGCAAGTCGAGCATGTGGCTCAGGCATTATCAGCAGGTGCTTCCGGCGTGTCCGGCACGTGGTTCTGGTGTGTCAGAGGGCTGGTTCTGGCATTTCTGGCAGATGATTCCGGAGTGTCCACCAAGTGGTTCTGGTAGACCTGGCAGGTGATTTTGGCGTGTCTGGAAGGTGGTTACGGCTAGTTGAGCAGATGGATCAGGCGTGCTCGCCAGGGGGTTCAGGCGGGTCTGGCAGGTGGTTTCGGTCTGTTCGGGGTGTGGTTCCGGCATCTCAGGCACATGGTTCTGGCACGTCTGAGATGTGGTTCCGGCAGGCCCTACAGGTGTTTCCGGAGTGTCCGCCTAGTGGTTCCGGCGTAGCTGAAAGGTGATGTTGGCGTGACCGACAGGTGGTTCCAGCCAGCCCAGCAGGTGATTCCGGAGTGTCTGCTGAATGGTTCTGGCGTAGCCAGCAGGTGATTTTGGCGTGTCCAGAAGATGGATCTGGCGAGCTCGGCAGGTGGTACCGGCGTGTCCGGAACATGGTTCTGGCACCTCTGAGAGGTGGTTCCGGCATGCCCTGCAGTTGGTTACAGAGTGTTTGCCGAGTGGTTCTGGAGTAGCTGGCAGGTGATTCTGGCGTATCCAGCAAGTGGTTCTGGGGAGTGGATCAGGTGGTTCCGGCATTCTCGTCAGGTGGTACCGGCGTGTCCGGAACATGGTTCTGGCAAGTCTGAGAGGTGGTTCCGGCATGCCCGACAGGTGATTCCGGAGTGTTCCCCAACTGGTTCTGGAGTAGCCGGCAGGTCATTTTGCATGCCCGGCGGTGGTTCCGGCGAGTCGAGCCGGTGGTTCCGGCATGTCCAGCAGGGGTTTCCGGTCTGTCCGGCAGGTGTTTCTGGCGTGACTGGCACGAGGTTCTGGCACGTCTGAGAGTTGGTTCCGGCATGCCCGACGGGTGATTCCGGAGTGTCCGCCACGTGGTTCTGGCATACCCGGCAGGTGATTTTGGCGTGTCTGGCAGGTGTTTCTTGCAAGTCGAGCATTTGGCTCAGGCATGCTCAGCAGGTGCTTCCGGCGTGTCCGGCCCGTGGTTCCGGTGTGTCTGAGAGGTGGTTCTGGCATGTCCGGCAGGTGATTCCGGAGTGTCCGGAATGTGGTTCTGGCACCTCTGAGAGCTGGTTCCGTCATGCCCGGCAGGTGATACCGGAGTGTTCGCCAAGTGGTTCTGGCGTAGCCGGCTGGTGATTTTGCATGTCTGGCAATGGTTCGGGCGAGTCGAGCCGGTGGTTCCGGAATGTCCGGGAGGTGGTTCCGGCATGTCCAGCACGTGGTTCCAGCATGCCCGGCAGGTGATTCCGGAGTGTCCGGCATGTGGTTCTGGCACCTCTCAGAGGTGGTTCCGGCATGCCCGGCAGGTGATACCGGAGTGTCCGGCATTTGGTTCTGGCACCTCTGAGAGGTGGTTCCGGAATGCCTGGCATGTGATTCCGGAGTGTCTGCCGAGTGGTTCTGGCGTAGCCGGCAGTTGATTTTGGCGTGTCCACTAGGTGGTTCTGGGGAGTGGATCAGCTGGTTCCGGCATACTCGGCGGGTGGTACCGGCGTGTCCAGAACATGGTTCTGGCAAGTCTGAGATGTGGTTTCGGCACTCCCGACAGGTGATTCCGGAGCGTCCGCCAAGTGTTTCTGGCGTACCCGGCAGGTGATTTTGGCATGTCCGACAGGTGTTTCTTGCGAGTCGAGCAGGTGGCTGAGGCATGCTCAGCTGGTGCTTCCGGCGTCTCTGGCACGTGGTTCTGGTGTGTCTGAGAGCTGGTTCTGGCATGACCGGCAGATGATTCCGGAGTGTCCACCAAGTGGTTCTGCTACCTGGCAGGTGATTTTGGCGTGTCAGGAAGGTGGTTCCCGCTAGTTGAGCAGGTGGATCAGACGTGCTCGCCAGGGGGTTCAGGCGGGTCTGGCAGGTGGTTTCGGTCTGTTCGGGGAGTGGTTCCGGCATTCTCAGGCACATGGTTCTGGCACGTCTGAGAGGTGGTTCCGGCCGGCCCGACAGGTGTTTCCGGAGTGTCCGTCAAGTGGTTCTGGCGTAGCTGAAAGGTGATGTTGGCGTGACCGGCAGGTGGTTCCAGCCAGCCCGGCAGGTGATTCGGGAGTGTCTGCCACGTGGTTCTGGCGTAGCCAGCAGGTGATTTTGGCGTGTCCAGCAGGTGGTTCCGGCGAGCTCGGCAGGTGGTACCGGCGTGTCCGGAACATGGTTCTGGCACCTCTGAGAGGTGGTTCCGGCATGCACGGCAGGTGATTTCGGAGTGTCCGGCATGTGGTTCTGGCACCTCTGAGAGGTGGTTCCGGCATGCCCGGCAGGTGGTTCCGGAGTGTCTGCCGAGTGGTTCTGGCGTAGTCGGCAGGTGATTCTGGCGTGTCCTGCAGGTGGTTCTGGGGAGTGGATCAGGTGGTTCCGGCATACTCGGCAGGTGGTAGCGGCGTGTCCGGAACTTGGTTCTGGCAAGTCTGAGAGGTGGTTCCGGCATGCCCGACAGGTGATTCCGGAGTGTTCGCCTAGTGGTTCTGGCGTAGCCGGCAGGTCATTTTGCATGTCCGGCGGTGGTTCCGGCGAGTCAAGCCGGTGGTTCCGGCGTGTCCGGCAGGTGTTTCCGGTCTGTCCGGCAGGTGGTTCTGGCGTGTCCGGCACGAGGTTCTGGCACATCTGAAAGTTGTTTCCGGCATGCCCGACAGGTGATTCCGGAGAGTCCGCCATGTGGTTCTGGCGTACCCGGCAGGTGATTTTGGCGTGTCTGGCATGTGTTTCTTGCAAGTCGAGCATGTGGCTCAGGCATTATCAGCAGGTGCTTCCGGCGTGTCCGGCACGTGGTTCTGGTGTGTCAGAGGGCTGGTTCTGGCATTTCTGGCAGATGATTCCGGAGTGTCCACCAAGTGGTTCTGGTAGACCTGGCAGGTGATTTTGGCGTGTCTGGAAGGTGGTTACGGCTAGTTGAGCAGATGGATCAGGCGTGCTCGCCAGGGGGTTCAGGCGGGTCTGGCAGGTGGTTTCGGTCTGTTCGGGGTGTGGTTCCGGCATCTCAGGCACATGGTTCTGGCACGTCTGAGATGTGGTTCCGGCCGGCACTACAGGTGTTTCCGGAGTGTCCGCCTAGTGGTTCCGGCGTAGCTGAAAGGTGATGTTGGCGTGACCGACAGGTGGTTCCAGCCAGCCCAGCAGGTGATTCCGGAGTGTCTGCTGAATGGTTCTGGCGTAGCCAGCAGGTGATTTTGGCGTGTCCAGAAGATGGATCCGGCGAGCTCGGCAGGTGGTACCGGCGTGTCCGGAACATGGTTCTGGCACCTCTGAGTGGTGGTTCTGGCATGCCCGGCAGGTGGTTCCGGAGTGTCTGCCGAGTGGTTCTGGCGTTGCCGGCAGGTGATTCTGGGGTGTCCAGCAAGTGGTTCTGGGGAGTGGATCAGGTGGTTCCGGCATACTCGGCAGGTGGTACCGGTGTGTCCGGAACATGGTTCTGGCAAGTCTGAGAGGTGGTTCCGGCATGCCCGACAGGTGATTCCGGAGTGTTCGCCAAGTGGTTCTGGCGTAGCCGGCAGGTCATTTCGCATGTCCGGGGGTGGTTCCGACGAGTCGAGCCGGTGGTTGCGGCGTATCCAGCAGGTGTTTCAGGTCTGTCCGGCAGGTGGTTCATGCGTGACCGACACGAGGTGCTGGCACGTCTGAGAGTTGGTTCCGGCATGCCCGACAGGTGATTCTGGAGTGTCCGCCACGTGGTTCTGGCGTACCCCGCAGGTGATTTTAGCGTGTCAGGTAGGTGGTTCCGGCGAGTCGAGTTGGTGGTTCCGGCGTGCTCGGCAGGTGGTTCAGGCGGGTCTGGCAGGTGGTTTCGGTCTGTTCGGGGTGTGGTTCCGGCATCACAGGCACATGGTTCTGGCACGTCTGATAGGTGGTTCCGGCAGGCCCGACTGGTGTTTCCATGGTGTCCGCCAAGTGGTTCTGGCATAGCTGGCAGGTGATGTTGGCGTGACCGGCAGGTGGTTCCAACCAGCCCGGCAGGTGATTCCGAAGAGTTCACCAAATGTTGTGGCGTAGCCGGCAGGTGATTTTGGCGTGTCCAGCAGGTGGTTTTGTCGAGTCGAGCAGGTGGTTCTGGCGTGCTCGGCAGGTGCTTCCGGTGTCATTGGCATGTGGTTCCGACATGTCTGAGAGGTGGTTCCGCCATGCCCGGCAGGTGATTCCGGAATGTTCGCCAAGTGGTTCTGGCGTAGCCGGCAGGTGATTTTGCATGTCCGGCAATGGTTCCGGCGAGTCGAGCCGGTGGTTCCGGCATGTCCGGCAGGTGGTCCCGGCATGCCCGGCAGGTGATTCCGGAGTGTCCGGCATGTGGTTCTGGCACCTCTGAGAGGTGGTTCCGGCATGCCCGGCAGGTGATACCGGAGTGACTGCCATTTGGTTCTGGCACCTTTGAGAGGTGGTTCCGGAATGCCTGGCAGGTGATTCCGGAGTGTCTGCCGTGTGGTTCTGGCGTAGCTGGCAGGTGATTTTGGCGTGTCCAGCAGGTGGTTCCGGCGAGCTCGGCAGGTGGTACCAGCGTGTCCGGAACATGGTTCCGGCACGTCTGAGAGATGGTTCCGTCATGCCAGGCAGGTGATTCCGGAGTGTCCGGCATGTGGTTCTGGCACCTCTGAGAGGTGGGTCCGGCATGCCCGGCAGGTGATACCTTAGTGTTCGCCAAGTGGTTCTGGCGTAGCCGGCAGGTGATTTTGCATGTCCGGCAATGGCTCCGGCGAGTCGAGCCGTGGTTCCGGAATGTCCGGCAGGTGGTTCCGGCATGTCCGGCAGGTGGTTCCGGCATGTCCAGCACGTGATTCCAGCATGCCCGGGAGGTGATTCCGGAGTGTCCGGCATGTGGTTCTGGCACCTCTGAGAGGTGGTTCCGGCATTTCCGGCAGGTGATTCCGCAGTGTCCGGCATGTGGTTCTGGCACCTCTGAGTGGTGGTTCCGGAATGCCCGGCAGGTGGTTCCGGAGTGTCTGCCGAGTGGTTCTGGCGTAGTCGGCAGGTGATTCTGGCGTGTCCAACAGGTAGTTCTGGGGAGTGGATCAGGTGGTTCAGGCATACTCGGCAGGTGGTACCGGCGTGTCCGGAACATGGTTCTGGCAAGTCTGAGAGGTGGTTCCGGCATGCCCCGCAGGTGATTCCGGAGTGTTCGCCAAGTGGTTCAGGCGTAGCCGGCAGGTCATTTTGCATGTCCGGCGGTGGTTCCGGCGAGTCGAGCCGGTGGTTCCGGCGTGTCCGGCAGGTGGTTCTGGCGTGACCGGCACGAGGTTCTGGCACGTCTGAGAGTTGGTTCCGGCATGCCCGACAGGTGATTCCGGAGTGTCCGCCACCTGGTTCTGGCGTACCCGGCAGGTGATTTTGGCGTGTCTGGCAGGTGTTTCTTGCAAGTCGAGCATTTAGCTTAGGCATGCTCAGCAGGTGCTTCCGGCGTGTCTGGCACGTGGTTCTGGTGTGTCTGAGAGCTGGTTCTGGCATGTCCGGCAGATGATTCCGGAGTGTCCACCAAGTGGTTGTGGCATACCCGGCAGGTGATTTTAGCATGTCAGGTAGGTGGTTCCGGCGAGTCGAGTAGGCGGTTCCTGCGTGCTCGGCAGGTGGTTCAGGCGGGTCTGGAAGGTGGTTTCGGTCTGTTCGGGGTGTGGTTCCGGCATCTCAGGCACATTGTTCTGGCACGTCTGATAGGTGGTTCCGGCCGGCCCGACATGTGTTTCCATGGTGTCCGCCAAGTGGATCTGGCATACCTGGCAGGTGATGTTGGCGTCACCGGCAGGTGTTTCCAGCCAGCCCGGCAGGTGATTCCGAAGAGTTCACCAAATGGTTGTGGCGTAGCCGGCAGGTGATTTTGGCGTGTCCAGCAGGTGGATTTGGCGAGTCGAGCAGGTGGTTCTGGCGTGCTCGGCAGGTGCTTCCGGTGTCATTGTCATGTGGTTCCGGCATGTCTGAGAGGTGGTTCCGCCATGCCCGGCAGGTGATTCCGGAGTGTTCGCCAATTGGTTCTGGCGTAGCCGGCAGGTGATTTTTCATGTCCGGCAATGGTTCCGGCGAGTCGAGCCGGTGTTTCCGGCATGTCCGGCAGGTGGTTCCGGCATGCCCGGCAGGTGATTCCGGAGTGTCCGGCATGTGGTTCTGGCACCTCTGAGAGGTGGTTCCGGCATGCCTGGCAGGTGATACCAGAGTCTCCGGCATTTGGTTCTGGCACCTCTGAGAGGTGGTTCCAGAATGCCTGGCATGTGATTCCGGAGTGTCTGCCGAGTGGTTCTGGCATAGCCGGCAGGTGATTTTGTCGTGTCCAGAAGGTGGTTTTGGCGAGTCGAGCAGGTGGTTCTGGCGTGCTGGGCAGGTGCTTCCGGTGTCATTGGCATGTGGTTCCGGCATGTCTGAGAGGTGGTTCCGCCATGCCCGGCAGGTGATTCCGGAGTGTTGGCCAAGTGCTTCTGGTGTAGCCGGCAGGTGATTTTGCATGTCCGGCAATGGTTCCGGCGAGTCGAGCCGGTGGTTCCGGCATGTCCGGCAGGTGGTTCCGGCATGCCCGGCAGGTGATTCCGGAGTGTCCGGCATGTGGTTCTGGCACCTCTGAGAGTTGGTTCCGGCATGCCCGGCAGGTGATACCGGAGTCTCCGGCATTTGGTTCTGGCACCTCTGAGAGGTGGTTCCGGAATGCCTGGCATGTGATTCCGGAGTGTCTGCCGAGTGGTTCTGGCGTAGCCGGCAGTTGATTTTGGCGTGTCCACTAGGTGGTTCTGGGGAGTGGATCAGCTGGCTCCGGCATACTCGGCGGGTGGTACCGGCGTGTCCAGAACATGGTTCTGGCAAGTCTGAGAGGTGGTTCCGGCACGCCCGACAGGTGATTCCGGAGCGTCCGCCAAGTGTTTCTGGCGTACCCGGCAGGTGATTTTGGCATGTCCGACAGGTGTATCTTGCAAGTCGAGCAGGTGGCTCAGGCATGCTCAGCTGGTGCTTCCGGCGTCTCTGGCACGTGGTTCTGGTGTGTCTGAGAGCTGGTTCTGGCATGTCCGGCAGATGATTCCGGAGTGTCCACCAAGTGGTTCTTGTATACCTGGCAGGTGATTTTGGCGTGTCAGGAAGTTGGTTCCAGCTATTTGAGCAGGTGGATCAGGCGTGCTTGCCAGGGGCTTCAGGCGGGTCTGGCAGGTGGTTTCGGTCAGTTCGGGGAGTGGTTCCGGCATCTCAGGCTCATGGTTCTGGCACGTCTGAGAGGTGGTTGTGGCCGGTCCGACAGGTGATTCCGGAGTGTCCGCCAAGTGGTTCTGGGGTAGCTGAAAGGTGATGTTGGCATGACCGGCAGGTGGTTCCAGCCAGCCCGGCAGGTGATTCCGGAGTGTCGGGCGACTGGTTCTGGCGTAGCCGGCAGGTGATTTTGGCGTGTCCAGCAGGTGGTTCCGGCGAGCTCGTCAGGTGGTACCGGCGTGTCCGGAACATGGTTCTGGCACCTCTGAGAGATGGTTCCGGCATGCCCGGCAGCTGATTCCGGAGTGTCCGGCATGTGGTTCTGGCACCTCTGAGAGGTGGTTCCAGCATGCCCGGCAGGTGCTTCCGGAGTGTCTGCCGAGTGGTTCTGGCGTAGCCGGCAGGTGATTCTGGCGTGTCCAGCAGGTGGTTGTTGGGAGTGGATCAGGTGGTTCCGGCATACTCGGCAGGTGGTACCGGCGTGTCCGGAACATGGTTCTGGCAAGTCTGAGAGGGGGTTCCGGCATGCCCGACAGGTGATTCCGGAGTGTTCGCCAAGTGGTTCTGGCGTAGCCGGCAGGTCATTTTGCATGTCCGGCGGTGGTTCCGGCGACTCGAGCCGGTGGATCCGGCGTGTCCAGCAGGTCGTTCCGGTCTGTCCGGCAGGTGGTTCTGGCGTGTCCGGCACGAGGTTCTGGCACGTCTGAGAGTTGGTTCTGGCATGCCCGACAGGTGATTCCGGAGTGTCCGCCACGTGTTTATGGCGTACCCGGCAGGAGATTTTCGCGTGTCTGGCAGGTGTTTCTTGCAAGTCGAGCATTTGGCTCAGGCATGATCAGCAGGTGCTTCCGGCGTGTCCAGCACGTGGTTCTGGTGTGTCTGAGAGCTGGTTCTGGCATGTCCGGCAGATGATTCCGGAGTGTCCACCAAGTGGTTGTGGCATACCCGGCAGGTGATTTTAGCGTGTCAGGTAGGTGGTTCCGGCGAGTCGAGTAGGTGGTTCCGGCGTGCTCGGCAGGTGGTTCAGGCGGGTCTGGCAGGTGGTTTCGGTCTGTTCGGGGTGTGGTTCCGGCATCTCAGGCACATGGTTCTGTCACGTCTGATAGGTGGTTCCGGCCGACCCGACTGGTGTTTCCATGGTGTCCGCCAAGTGGTTCTGGCATAGCTGGCAGGTGATGTTGGCGTGACCGGCAGGTGGTTCCAGCCAGCCAGCCCGGCAGGTGATTCCGAAGAGTTCACCAAATGGTTTTGGCGTAGCCAACAGTTGATTTTGGCGTGTCCAGCAGGTGGTTTTGGCGAGTCGAGCAGGTGGTTCTGGCGTGCTCGGCAGGTGCTTCCGGTGTCATTGGCATGTGGTTCCGGCATGTCTGGGAGGTGGTTACGCCATGCCCGGCAGGTGATTCCGGAGTGTTCGCCAAGTGGTTCTGGCGTAGCCGGCAGGTGATTTTGCATGTCCGGCAATGGTTCCGGCGAGTCGAGCCGGTGGTTCGGGCATGTCCGGCAGGTGGTTCCGGCATGCCCGGCAGGTGATTCCGGAGTGTCCGGCATGTGGTTCTGGCACCTCTGAGAGGTGGTTCCGGCATGCCCGGCAGGTGATACCGGAGTGTTCGCCAAGTGGTTCTGGCGTAGCCTTCAGGTGATTTTGCATGCCCGGCAATGTTTCCAGCGAGTCGATCCGGTGGTTCCGGCATGTCCGGCAGGTGGTTCCGGCATGCCCGGCAGGTGATTCCGGAATGTCCGGCATGTGGTTCTGGCACCTCTGAGAGGTGGTTCCGGCATGCCCGGCAGGTGATACCGGATTGTTCGCCAAGTGGTTCTGGCGTAGCCGGCAGGTGATTTTGCATGTCCGGCAATGGTTCAGGCGAGTCGAGCCGGTGGTTCCGGAATGTCCGGCAGGTGGTTCCGGCATGTCCGGCAGGTGGTTACGGCATGTCCAGCACGTGGTTCCAGCATGCCCGGCAGATGATTCCGATGTGTCCGGCATGTGGTTCTGGCAGCTCTGAGAGGTGGTTCTGGAATGCCTGGCCTGTGATTCCGGAGTGTCTGCCGAGTGGTTCTGGCGTAGCCGGCAGTTGATTTTGGCGTGTCCACTAGGTGGTTCTGGGGAGTGGATCAGCTGGTTCCGGCATACTAGGCAGGTGGTACCGGCGTGTCCAGAACATGGTTCTGGCAAGTCTGAGAGGAGGTTCCGGCACGCCCGACAGGTGATTCCGTAGCGTCCGCCAAGTGTTTCCGGCGTATCCGGCAGGTGATTTTGGCATGGCCGAAAGGTGTATCTTGCGAGTCGAGCCGGTGGCTCCGGCATGCTCAGCTGGTGCTTCCGGCGTCTCTGGCACGTGGTTCTGGTGTGTCTGAGAGCTGGTTCTGGCATGTCCGGCAGATGATTCCGGAGTGTCCACCAAATGGTTCTGGGATACCTCGCAGGTGATTTTGGCAGGTCAGGAAGTTGGTTCAGGCTAGTTGAGCAGGTGGATCAGGCGTGCTCGCCACGGGGTTCAGGCGGGTCTGGCAGGTGGTTTCGGTCTGTTCGGGGAGTGGTTCCGGCTTCTCAGGCTCATGGTTCTGGCACGTATGAGAGGTGGTTCCGGCCGGCCCGACAGGTGTTTCCATGGTGTCCGCCAAGTGGTTCTGGCATAGCTGGCAGGTGATGTTGGCGTGACCGGCACGTGGTTCCAGCTAGCCCGGCAGGTGATTCCGAAGTGTTCACCAAATGGTTGTGGCGTAGCCTGCCGGTGATTTTGGCGTGTCCAGCAGGTGGTTTTGGCGAGTCGAGCAGGTGGTTCTGGCGTGCTCGGCAGGTGCTTCCGGTGTCATTGGGATGTGGTTCCGGCATGTCTGAGAGGTGGTTCCGGCATGCCCAGCAGGTGCTTCCGGTGTGTCTGCCGAGTGGTTCTGGAGCCAGCCCGGCAGGTGATTCCGAAGAGTTCACCAAATGGTTCTGGCGTAGCCGTCACGTGATTTTGGCCTGTCAGGAAGGTGGTTCCGGCTATTTGAGCAGGTGGATCAGGCGTGCTCGCCAGGGGGTTCAGGCGGGTCTGGCAGGTGGTTTTGGTCTGTTCAGGGATTGGTTCCAGCATCTCAGGCACATGGTTCTGGCACGTCTGAGAGGTGGTTCTGGCCGGCCGGAGAGGTGTTTCCGGAGTGTCCGCCAAGTGGTTCTGGCGTAGCTGAAAGGTGATGTTGGCGTGACTGACAGGTGGTTCCAGCCAGCCCGGCAGGTGATTCCGGAGTGTCTGCCGTGTGGTTCTGGCGTAGCTGGCAGGTGATTTTGGCGTGTCCAGCAGGTGGTTCCGGCGAGCTCGGCAGGTGGTAGCAGCGTGTCCGGAACATGGTTCTGGCACGTCTGAGAGATGGTTCCGGCATGCCCGGCAGGTGATTCCGGAGTGTCCGGCATGTGGTTCTGGCACCTCTGAGAGGTGGTTCCGGCATGCCTGGCAGGTGGTTCCGGAGTGTCTGCCGAGTGGTTCTGGCGTAGTCGGCAGGTGATTCTGGCGTGACCAGCAGGTGGTTCTGGGGAGTGGATCAGGTGGTTTCGGCATACTCGGCAGGTGGTACCGGCGTGTCCGGAACATGGTTCTGGCAAGTCTGAGAGGCGGTTGCGGCATGCCCGACAGGTGATTCCGGAGTGTTCGCCAAGTGGTTCTGGCGTAGCCGGCAGGTCATTTTGCATGTCCGGCGGTGGTTCCGGCGAGTCGAGCCGGTGGTTCCGGCGTGTCCGGCAGGTGGTTCTGGCGTGTCCGGCACGAGTTTCTGGCACGTCTGAGAGTTGGTTCCGGCATGCCCGACAGGTGATTCCGGAGTGTCCGCCACGTGGTTCTGGCGTACCCGGCAGGTGATTTTGGCGTGTCTGGCAGGTGTTTCTTGCAAGTCGAGCATTTGGCTCAGGCATGCTCAGCAGGTGCTTCCGGCGTGTCTGGCACGTGGTTCTGGTGTGTCTGAGAGCTGGTTCTGGCATGTCCGGCAGATGATTCCGGAGTGTCCACCAAGTGGTTGTGGCATACCCGGCAGGTGATTTTAGCGTGTCAGGTAGGTGGATCGAGCGAGTCGAGTAGGTGGTTCCGGCGTGCTCGCCAGGTGGTTCAGGCGGGTCTGGCAGGTGTTTTCGGTCTGTTCGGGGAGTGGTTCCGGCATCTCAGGCACATGGTTCTGGCACGTCTGATAGGTGGTTCCCGCCGGCCCGACATGTGTTTCCATGGTGTCCGCCAAGTGGTTCTGGCATAGCTGGCAGGTGATGTTGGCGTGACCGGCAGGTGTTTCCAGCCAGCCCGGCAGGTGATTCCGAAGTGTTCACCAAATGGTTGTGGCGTAGCCGGAAGGTGATTTTGGCGTGTCCAGCAGGTGGTTTTGTCGAGCCGAGCAGGTGGTTCTGGCGTGCTCGGAAGGTGCTTCCGGTGTCATTGGCATGTGGTTCCGGCTGTCTCAGAGGTGGTTCCGCCATGCCCGGCAGGTGATACCGGAGTGTTCGCCAAGTGGTTCTGGCGTAGCCGGCAGGTGATTTTGCATGTCCGGCAATGGTTCCGGCGATTCGAGCCGGTGGTTCCGGAATGTCCGGCAGGTGGTTCCGGCACCTCTGAGAGGTGGTTCCGGCATGCCCGGCAGGTGATACCGGAGTGTCCGGCCTTTGGTTCTGGCACTTCTGATAGGTGGTTCCGGAATGCCTGGCATGTGATTCCGGAGTGTCTGCCGAGTGGTTCTGGCGTAGCCGGCAGTTGTTTTTGCCGTGTCCAGTAGGTGGTTCTGGGGAGTGGATCAACTGGTTCCGGCATACTCGGCAGGTGGTACCGACGTGTCCAGAACATGGTTCTGGCAAGTCTGAGAGGTGGTTCCGGCACGCCCGACAGGTGATTCCGGAGCATCCGCCAAGTGTTTCTGGCGTACCCGGCAGGTGATTTTGGCATGTCCGACAGGTGTTTCTTGCGAGTCGAGCAGGTGGCTGAGGCATGCTCAGCTGGTGCTTCCGGCGTCTCTGGCACGTGGTTCTGGTGTGTCTGAGAGCTGGTTCTGGCATGTCCGGCAGATGATTCCGGAGTGTCCACCAAGTGGTTCTGGTATACCTGGCAGGTGATTTTGGCGTGTCAGGAAGGTGGTTCCGGCTAGTTGAGCAGGTGGATCAGGCGTGCTCGCCAGGGGGTTCAGGCGGGTCTGGCAGGTGGTTTCGGTCTGTTCGGGGATTGGTTCCAGCATCTCAGGCACATGGTTCTTGCACATCTGAGAGGTGGTTGCGGCCGGCCCGACAGGTGTTTCCGGAGTGTCCGCCAAGTGGTTCTGGCGTAGCTGAAAGTTGATGTTGGCGTGACCGGCAGGTGGTTCCAGCCAGCCCCGCAGTTGATTCCGGAGTGTCTGCCGAGTGGTTGTGGCGTAGCCGGCAGGTGATTTTGGCGTGTCCAGCAGGTGGTTCCGGCGAGCTCGGCAGGTGGTACCGGCGTGTCCGGAACATGGTTCTGGCACCTCTGAGAGATGGTTCCGGCATGCCCGGCAGGTGATTCCGGAGTGTCCGGCATGTGGTTCTGGCACCTCTGAGAGGTGGTTCCAGAATGCCCGGCAGGTGGTTCCGGAGTGTCTGCCGAGTGGTTCTGGCGTAGTCGGCAGGTGATTCTGGCGTGTCCAGCAGGTGGTTCTTGGGAGTGGATCAGGTGGTTCCAGCATACTCGGCAGGTTGTACCGTCGTGTCCGGAACATGGTTCTGGCAAGTCTGAGAGGTGGTTCCGGCACGCCCGACAGGTGATTCCGGAGCGTCCGCCAAGTGTTTCTGGCGTACCCGGCAGGTGATTTTGGCATGTCCGACAGGTGTATCTTGCAAGTCGAGCAGGTGGCTCAGGCATGCTCAGCTGGTGCTTCCGGCGTCTCTGGCACGTGGTTCTGGTGTGTCTGAGAGCTGGTTCTGGCATGTCCGGCAGATGATTCCGGAGTGTCCACCAAGTGGTTCTTGTATACCTGGCAGGTGATTTTGGCGTGTCAGGAAGTTGGTTCCAGCTATTTGAGCAGGTGGATCAGGCGTGCTTGCCAGGGGCTTCAGGCGGGTCTGGCAGGTGGTTTCGGTCAGTTCGGGGAGTGGTTCCGGCATCTCAGGCTCATGGTTCTGGCACGTCTGAGAGGTGGTTGTGGCCGGTCCGACAGGTGATTCCGGAGTGTCCGCCAAGTGGTTCTGGGGTAGCTGAAAGGTGATGTTGGCATGACCGTCAGGTGGTTCCAGCCAGCCCGGCAGGTGATTCCGGAGTGTCGGGCGACTGGTTCTGGCGTAGCCGGCAGGTGATTTTGGCGTGTCCAGCAGGTGGTTCCGGCGAGCTCGTCAGGTGGTACCGGCGTGTCCGGAACATGGTTCTGGCACCTCTGAGAGATGGTTCCGGCATGCCCGGCAGCTGATTCCGGAGTGTCCGGCATGTGGTTCTGGCACCTCTGAGAGGTGGTTCCAGCATGCCCGGCAGGTGCTTCCGGAGTGTCTGCCGAGTGGTTCTGGCGTAGCCGGCAGGTGATTCTGGCGTGTCCAGCAGGTGGTTGTGGGGAGTGGATCAGGTGGTTCCGGCATACTCGGCAGGTGGTACCGGCGTGTCCGGAACATGGTTCTGGCAAGTCTGAGAGGGGGTTCCGGCATGCCCGACAGGTGATTCCGGAGTGTTCGCCAAGTGGTTCTGGCGTAGCCGGCAGGTCATTTTGCATGTCCGGCGATGGTTCCGGCGACTCGAGCCGGTGGATCCGGCGTGTCCAGCAGGTCGTTCCGGTCTGTCCGGCAGGTGGTTCTGGCGTGTCCGGCACGAGGTTCTGGCACGTCTGAGAGTTGGTTCTGGCATGCCCGACAGGTGATTCCGGAGTGTCCGCCACGTGTTTATGGCGTACCCGGCAGGAGATTTTCGCGTGTCTGGCAGGTGTTTCTTGCAAGTCGAGCATTTGGCTCAGGCATGATCAGCAGGTGCTTCCGGCGTGTCCAGCACGTGGTTCTGGTGTGTCTGAGAGCTGGTTCTGGCATGTCCGGCAGATGATTCCGGAGTGTCCACCAAGTGGTTGTGGCATACCCGGCAGGTGATTTTAGCGTGTCAGGTAGGTGGTTCCGGCGAGTCGAGTAGGTGGTTCCGGTGTGCTCGGCAGGTGGTTCAGGCGGGTCTGGCAGGTGGTTTCGGTCTGTTCGGGGTGTGGTTCCGGCATCTCAGGCACATGGTTCTGTCACGTCTGATAGGTGGTTCCGGCCGACCCGACTGGTGTTTCCATGGTGTCCGCCAAGTGGTTCTGGCATAGCTGGCAGGTGATGTTGGCGTGACCGGCAGGTGGTTCCAGCCAGCCAGCCCGGCAGGTGATTCCGAAGAGTTCACCAAATGGTTTTGGCGTAGCCGACAGTTGATTTTGGCGTGTCCAGCAGGTGGTTTTGGCGAGTCGAGCAGGTGGTTCTGGCGTGCTCGGCAGGTGCTTCCGGTGTCATTGGCATGTGGTTCCGGCATGTCTGGGAGGTGGTTACGCCATGCCCGGCAGGTGATTCCGGAGTGTTCGCCAAGTGGTTCTGGCGTAGCCGGCAGGTGATTTTGCATGTCCGGCAATGGTTCCGGCGAGTCGAGCCGGTGGTTCGGGCATGTCCGGCAGGTGGTTCCGGCATGCCCGGCAGGTGATTCCGGAGTGTCCGGCATGTGGTTCTGGCACCTCTGAGAGGTGGTTCCGGCATGCCCGGCAGGTGATACCGGAGTGTTCGCCAAGTGGTTCTGGCGTAGCCTTCAGGTGATTTTGCATGCCCGGCAATGTTTCCAGCGAGTCGATCCGGTGGTTCCGGCATGTCCGGCAGGTGGTTCCGGCATGCCCGGCAGGTGATTCCGGAATGTCCGGCATGTGGTTCTGGCACCTCTGAGAGGTGGTTCCGGCATGCCCGGCAGGTGATACCGGATTGTTCGCCAAGTGGTTCTGGCGTAGCCGGCAGGTGATTTTGCATGTCCGGCAATGGTTCAGGCGAGTCGAGCCGGTGGTTCCGGAATGTCCGGCAGGTGGTTCCGGCATGTCCGGCATTGGTTACGGCATGTCCAGCACGTGGTTCCAGCATGCCCGGCAGATGATTCCGATGTGTCCGGCATGTGGTTCTGGCAGCTCTGAGAGGTGGTTCTGGAATGCCTGGCCTGTGATTCCGGAGTGTCTGCCGAGTGGTTCTGGCGTAGCCGGCAGTTGATTTTGGCGTGTCCACTAGGTGGTTCTGGGGAGTGGATCAGCTGGTTCCGGCATACTAGGCAGGTGGTACCGGCGTGTCCAGAACATGGTTCTGGCAAGTCTGAGAGGAGGTTCCGGCACGCCCGACAGGTGATTCCGGAGCGTCCGCCAAGTGTTTCCGGCGTACCCGGCAGGTGATTTTGGCATGGCCGAAAGGTGTATCTTGCGAGTCGAGCCGGTGGCTCCGGCATGCTCAGCTGGTGCTTCCGGCGTCTCTGGCACGTGGTTCTGGTGTGTCTGAGAGCTGGTTCTGGCATGTCCGGCAGATGATTCCGGAGTGTCCACCAAATGGTTCTGGGATACCTCGCAGGTGATTTTGGCAGGTCAGGAAGTTGGTTCAGGCTAGTTGAGCAGGTGGATCAGGCGTGCTCGCCACGGGGTTCAGGCGGGTCTGGCAGGTGGTTTCGGTCTGTTCGGGGAGTGGTTCCGGCTTCTCAGGCTCATGGTTCTGGCACGTATGAGAGGTGGTTCCGGCCGGCCCGACAGGTGTTTCCATGGTGTCCGCCAAGTGGTTCTGGCATAGCTGGCAGGTGATGTTGGCGTGACCGGCACGTGGTTCCAGCTAGCCCGGCAGGTGATTCCGAAGTGTTCACCAAATGGTTGTGGCGTAGCCTGCCGGTGATTTTGGCGTGTCCAGCAGGTGGTTTTGGCGAGTCGAGCAGGTGGTTCTGGCGTGCTCGGAAGGTGCTTCCGGTGTCATTGGGATGTGGTTCCGGCATGTCTGAGAGGTGGTTCCGGCATGCCCAGCAGGTGCTTCCGGAGTGTCTGCCGAGTGGTTCTGGAGCCAGCCCGGCAGGTGATTCCGAAGAGTTCACCAAATGGTTCTGGCGTAGCCGTCACGTGATTTTGGCCTGTCAGGAAGGTGGTTCCGGCTATTTGAGCAGGTGGATCAGGCGTGCTCGCCAGGGGGTTCAGGCGGGTCTGGCAGGTGGTTTCGGTCTGTTCAGGGATTGGTTCCAGCATCTCAGGCACATGGTTCTGGCACGTCTGAGAGGTGGTTCTGGCCGGCCGGAGAGGTGTTTCCGGAGTGTCCGCCAAGTGGTTCTGGCGTAGCTGAAAGGTGATGTTGGCGTGACTGACAGGTGGTTCCAGCCAGCCCGGCAGGTGATTCCGGAGTGTCTGCCGTGTGGTTCTGGCGTAGCTGGCAGGTGATTTTGGCGTGTCCAGCAGGTGGTTCCGGCGAGCTCGGCAGGTGGTAGCAGCGTGTCCGGAACATGGTTCTGGCACGTCTGAGAGATGGTTCCGGCATGCCCGGCAGGTGATTCCGGAGTGTCCGGCATGTGGTTCTGGCACCTCTGAGAGGTGGTTCCGGCATGCCTGGCAGGCGGTTCCGGAGTGTCTGCCGAGTGGTTCTGGCGTAGTCGGCAGGTGATTCTGGCGTGACCAGCAGGTGGTTCTGGGGAGTGGATCAGGTGGTTTCGGCATACTCGGCAGGTGGTACCGGCGTGTCCGGAACATGGTTCTGGCAAGTCTGAGAGGCGGTTGCGGCATGCCCGACAGGTGATTCCGGAGTGTTCGCCAAGTGGTTCTGGCGTAGCCAGCAGGTCATTTTGCATGTCCGGCGGTGGTTCCGGCGAGTCGAGCCGGTGGTTCCGGCGTGTCCGGCAGGTGGTTCTGGCGTGTCCGGCACGAGTTTCTGGCACGTCTGAGAGTTGGTTCCGGCATGCCCGACAGGTGATTCCGGAGTGTCCGCCACGTGGTTCTGGCGTACCCGGCAGGTGATTTTGGCGTGTCTGGCAGGTGTTTCTTGCAAGTCGAGCATTTGGCTCAGGCATGCTCAGCAGGTGCTTCCGGCGTGTCTGGCACGTGGTTCTGGTGTGTCTGAGAGCTGGTTCTGGCATGTCCGGCAGATGATTCCGGAGTGTCCACCAAGTGGTTGTGGCATACCCGGCAGGTGATTTTAGCGTGTCAGGTAGGTGGATCGAGCGAGTCGAGTAGGTGGTTCCGGCGTGCTCGCCAGGTGGTTCAGGCGGGTCTGGCAGGTGTTTTCGGTCTGTTCGGGGAGTGGTTCCGGCATCTCAGGCACATGGTTCTGGCACGTCTGATAGGTGGTTCCCGCCGGCCCGACATGTGTTTCCATGGTGTCCGCCAAGTGGTTCTGGCATAGCTGGCAGGTGATGTTGGCGTGACCGGCAGGTGTTTCCAGCCAGCCCGGCAGGTGATTCCGAAGTGTTCACCAAATGGTTGTGGCGTAGCCGGAAGGTGATTTTGGCGTGTCCAGCAGGTGGTTTTGTCGAGCCGAGCAGGTGGTTCTGGCGTGCTCGGAAGGTGCTTCCGGTGTCATTGGCATGTGGTTCCGGCTGTCTCAGAGGTGGTTCCGCCATGCCCGGCAGGTGATACCGGAGTGTTCGCCAAGTGGTTCTGGCGTAGCCGGCAGGTGATTTTGCATGTCCGGCAATGGTTCCGGCGAGTCGAGCCGGTGGTTCCGGAATGTCCGGCAGGTGGTTCCGGCACCTCTGAGAGGTGGTTCCGGCATGCCCGGCAGGTGATACCGGAGTGTCCGGCCTTTGGTTCTGGCACTTCTGATAGGTGGTTCCGGAATGCCTGGCATGTGATTCCGGAGTGTCTGCCGAGTGGTTCTGGCGTAGCCGGCAGTTGTTTTTGCCGTGTCCAGTAGGTGGTTCTGGGGAGTGGATCAACTGGTTCCGGCATACTCGGCAGGTGGTACCGACGTGTCCAGAACATGGTTCTGGCAAGTCTGAGAGGTGGTTCCGGCACGCCCGACAGGTGATTCCGGAGCATCCGCCAAGTGTTTCTGGCGTACCCGGCAGGTGATTTTGGCATGTCCGACAGGTGTTTCTTGCGAGTCGAGCAGGTGGCTGAGGCATGCTCAGCTGGTGCTTCCGGCGTCTCTGGCACGTGGTTCTGGTGTGTCTGAGAGCTGGTTCTGGCATGTCCGGCAGATGATTCCGGAGTGTCCACCAAGTGGTTCTGGTATACCTGGCAGGTGATTTTGGCGTGTCAGGAAGGTGGTTCCGGCTAGTTGAGCAGGTGGATCAGGCGTGCTCGCCAGGGGGTTCAGGCGGGTCTGGCAGGTGGTTTCGGTCTGTTCGGGGATTGGTTCCAGCATCTCAGGCACATGGTTCTTGCACATCTGAGAGGTGGTTGCGGCCGGCCCGACAGGTGTTTCCGGAGTGTCCGCCAAGTGGTTCTGGCGTAGCTGAAAGTTGATGTTGGCGTGACCGGCAGGTGGTTCCAGCCAGCCCCGCAGTTGATTCCGGAGTGTCTGCCGAGTGGTTGTGGCGTAGCCGGCAGGTGATTTTGGCGTGTCCAGCAGGTGGTTCCGGCGAGCTCGGCAGGTGGTACCGGCGTGTCCGGAACATGGTTCTGGCACCTCTGAGAGATGGTTCCGGCATGCCCGGCAGGTGATTCCGGAGTGTCCGGCATGTGGTTCTGGCACCTCTGAGAGGTGGTTCCAGAATGCCCGGCAGGTGGTTCCGGAGTGTCTGCCGAGTGGTTCTGGCGTAGTCGGCAGGTGATTCTGGCGTGTCCAGCAGGTGGTTCTTGGGAGTGGATCAGGTGGTTCCAGCATACTCGGCAGGTTGTACCGTCGTGTCCGGAACATGGTTCTGGCAAGTCTGAGAGGCGGTTCCGGAATGCCCGACAGGTGATTCCGGAGTGTTCGTCTAGTGGTTCTGGCGTAGCCGGCATGTCATTTTGCATGTCCGGCGGTGGTTCCGGCGAGTCGAGCCAGTGGTTCCCGCGTGTAAAGCAGGTGTTTCCGGTCTGTCCGGCAGGTGGTTCTGGCGTGTCCGTCACTAGGTTCTGGCACGTCTGAGAGTTGGTTCCGGCATGCCCGAATGGTGATTCCCGAGTGTCCCCCACGTGGTTCTGGCGTACCCGGCAGGTGATTTTGGCGTGTCTGGCAGGTGTTTCTGGCAAGTCGAGCATTTGGCTCAGGCATGATCAGTAGGTGCATCCGGCGTGTCTGGCACGTGGTTCTGGTGTGTCTGAGAGCTGGTTCTGGCATGTCCGGCAGATGATTCCGGAGTGTCCTCCAAGTGGCTGTGGCATACCCGACAGGTGATTTTAGCGTGTCAGGTAGGTGGTTCCGGCGAGTCGAGTAGGTGGTTCCGGCGGGCTCGTCAGGTGGTTCAGGCGGGTCTGGCAGGTGGTTTCGGTCTTTTCGCGGTGTGGTTCCAGCATCTCAGGCACATGGTTCTTGCACGTCAGATAGGTGGTTCCGGCCGGCCCAACAGGTGTTTCCATGGTGTCCGCCAAGTGGTTCTGGCATAGCTGGCAGGTGATGTTGGCGTGACCGGCAGGTGGTTCCAGCCAGCCTGGCAGGTGATTCCGAAGTGTTCACCAAATGGTTGTGGCGTAGCCGGAAGGTGATTTTGGCGTGTCCAGAAGGTGGTTTTTGCGAGTCGAGCAGGTGATTCTGGCGTGCTCGGCAGGTGCTTCCGGTGTCATTGGCATGTGGTTCCGGCATGTCTGAGAGGTGGTTCCGCCATGCCCGGCAGGTGATTCCGGAGTGTTCCCCAAGTGGTTCTGGCGTAGCCGGCAGGTGATTTTGCATGTCCGGCAATGGTTCCGGCGAGTCGAGCCGGTGGTTCCGGCATGTCTGGCAGGTGATTCCGGCATGTCCAGCAGGTGGTTCCGGCATGCCCGGCAGGTGATACCGGAGTGTCCGGTATTTGGTTCTGGCACCTCTGAGAGGTGGTTCCGGAATGCCTGGCATGTGATTCCGGAGTGTCTGCCGAGTGGTTCTGGCGTAGCCGGCAGTTGATTTTGGCGTGTCCAGTAGGTGGTTCTGGGGAGTGGATCAGCTGGTTCCGGCATACTCGGCAGGTGGTACCGGAGTGTCCAGAACATGGTTCTCGCAAGTCTGAGAGGTGGTTCCGGCACGCCCGACAGGTGATTCCGGAGCGTCCGCCAAGTGTTTCTGGCGTACCCGGCAGGTGATTTTGGCATGTCCGACAGGTGTTTCTTGCGAGTCGAGCAGGTGGCTCAGGCATGCTCAGCTGGTGCTTCCGGCGTCTCTGGCACATGGTTCTGGTGTGTCTGAGAGCTGGTTCTGGCATGACCGGCAGATGATTCCGGAGTGTCCACCAAGTGGTTCTGGTACCTGGCAGGGGATTTTGGCGTGTCAGGAAGGTGGTTCCGGCTAGTTGAGCAGGTGGATCAGGCGTGCTCGGCAGGTGGTTCAGGCGGGTCTGGCAGGTGGTTTCGGTCTGTTCGGGGAGCGGTTCCGGCATTCTCAGGCACATGGTTCTGGCACGTCTGAGAGGTGGTTCCGGCCGGCCCGACAGGTGTTTCCGGAGTGTCCGCCAAGTGGTTCTGGCGTAGCTGAAAGGTGATGTTGGCGTGACCGGCAGGTGGTTCCAGCCAGCCCCGCAGGTGATTCCAGAGTGTGCGGCATGTGGTTCTGGCACCTCTGAGAGATGGTTCCGGCATGCCCGGCAGGTGATTCCGGAGTGTCCGGCATGTGGTTCTGGCACCTCTGAGGGGTGGTTCCGGAATGACCGGAAGGTGGTTCCGGAGTGTCTGCTGAGTGGATCTGGCGTAGCCGGCAGGTGATTTTGGCGTGTCCAGCAGGTGGTTCCGGCGAGCTCGGCAGGTGGTTCCGGCATGTCCGGAACATGGTTCTGGCACGTCTGAGAGATGGTTCCGGCATGCCCGGCAGGTGATTCCGGAATGTCTGGCATGTGGTTCTGGCACCTCTGAGAGGTGGTTCCGGCATGCCCTGCAGTTGGTTACAGAGTGTTTGCCGAGTGGTTCTGGAGTAGCTGGCAGGTGATTCTGGCGTATCCAGCAGGTGGTTCTGGGGCGTGGATCAGGTGGTTCCAGCATACTCGTTAGGTGGTACCGGCGTGTCCGGAACATGGTTCTGGCAAGTCTGAGAGGTGGTTCCGTCCGGCCCGACAGGTGTTTCCATGGTGTCCGCCAAGTGGTTCTGGCATAGCTGGCAGGTGATGTTGGCGTGACCGGCAGTTGGTTCCAGCAAGCCCGGCAGGTGATTCCGAAGAGTTCACCAAATGGTTGTGGCGTAGCCGGCAGGTGATTTTGGCGTGTCCAGCAGGTGGTTTTGGCGAATCGAGCAGGTGGTTCTGGCGTGCTCGGCAGGTGCTTCCGGTGTCATTGGCATGTGGTTCCGGCAAGTCTGAGAGGTGGTTCCGCCATGACCGGCAGGTGATTCCGGAGTGTTCGCCTAGTGGTTCTGGCGTAGCCGGCATGTCATTTTGCATGTCCGGCGGTGGTTCCGGCGAGTCAAGCCGGTGGTTCCGGCGTGTCCGGCACGAGGTTCTAGCACATCTGAAAGTTGGTTCCGGCATGCCCGACAGGTGATTCCGGAGAGTCCGCCATGTGGTTCTGGCGTACCCGGCAGGTGATTTTGGCGTGTCTGGCATGTGTTTCTTGCAAGTCGAGCATGTGGCTCAGGCATTATCAGCAGGTGCTTCCGGCGTGTCCGGCACGTGGTTCTGGTGTGTCAGAGGGCTGGTTCTGGCATTTCTGGCAGATGATTCCGGAGTGTCCACCAAGTGGTTCTGGTAGACCTGGCAGGTGATTTTGGCGTGTCTGGAAGGTGGTTACGGCTAGTTGAGCAGATGGATCAGGCGTGCTCGCCAGGGGGTTCAGGCGGGTCTGGCAGGTGGTTTCGGTCTGTTCGGGGTGTGGTTCCGGCATCTCAGGCACATGGTTCTGGCACGTCTGAGATGTGGTTCCGGCAGGCCCTACAGGTGTTTCCGGAGTGTCCGCCTAGTGGTTCCGGCGTAGCTGAAAGGTGATGTTGGCGTGACCGACAGGTGGTTCCAGCCAGCCCGGCAGGTGATTCCGGAGTGTCTGCTGAATGGTTCTGGCGTAGCCGGCAGGTGATTTTGTCGTGTCCAGCAGATGGTTCGGGCGAGCTCGGCAGGTGGTACCGGCGTGTCCGGAACATGGTTCTGGCACCTCTGAGAGGGGGTTCCGGCATGCCCGGCAGGTGGTTCCGGAGTGTCTGCCGAGTGTTTCTGGCGTTGCCGGCAGGTGATTCTGGGGTGTCCAGCAAGTGGCTCTGGGGAGTGGAGCAAGTGGTTCCGGCATACTCGGCAGGTGGTACCGGCGTGTCCGGAACATGGTTCTGGCAAGTCTGAGAGGTGGCTCCGGCATGCCCAACAGGTGATTCCGTAGTGTTCGCCAAGTGGTTCTGGTGTAGCTGGCAGGTCATTTTGCATGTCCGGCTGTGGTTCCGGCGAGTCGAGCCTGTGGTTCCGGCGTAGCCGGCAGTTGATTTTGGCGTGTCCACTAGGTGGTTCTGGGGAGTGGATCAGCTGGTTCTGGCATACTCAGCAGGTGGTACCGGCGTGTCCAGAACATGGTTCTGGCAAGTCTGAGAGGTGGTTCCGGCACGCGCGACTGGTGTTTCCGGAGCGTCCGCCAAGTGTTTCTGGCGTACCCGGCAGGTGATTTTGGCCTGTCCGACAGGTGTTTCTTGCGAGTCGAGCAGGTGGCTCAGGCAGGCTCGGTAGGTGCTTCCGGTGTCATTGGTATGTGGTTCCGGCATGTCTGAGAGGTGGTTCCGCCCTGCCCGGCTGGAGATTCCGGAGTGTTCGCCAAGTGGTTCTGGCGTAGCCGGCAGGTGATGTTGCATGTCCAGCAATGGTTCCGGCGAGTCGAGCTGGTAGTTCCGGCATGTCCAGCACTTGGTTCCGGCATGCCCGGCAGGTGATTCCGGAGTGTCCGGCATGTGGTTCTGGCACCTCTGAGAGGTGGTTCCGGCATGCCCGGCAGGTGATTCTGGAGTGTTCGACAAGTGCTTCTGGCGTAGCCGGCAGGTGATTTGGCATGTCCGGCAATGTTTCCGGCGAGTCGAGCCGGTGGTTCCGGAATGTCCGGCAGGTGGTTCCGGCATGTCCGGCAGGTGGTTCCGGCATGTCCAGCACGTGGTTCCAGCATGCCTGGCAGGTGATTCCGGAGTGTCCGGCATGTGGTTCTGGCACCTCTGAGAGGTGGTTCCGGCATGCCCGTCAGTTGGTTACGGAGTGTCTGCCGAGTGGTTCTGGAGTAGCCGGCAGGTGATTCTGGCGTATCCAGCAGGTGGTTCTGGGGAGTGGATCAGGTGGTTCCGGCATACTCGGCAGGTGGTACCGGCGTGTCCGGAACATGGTTCTGGCAAGTCTGAGAGGTGGTTCCGGCATGCCCGACAGGTGATTCCGGAGTGTTCGCCAAGTGGTTCTGGCGTAGCCGGCAGGTCATTTTGCATGTCCGGCGGTGGTTCCGGCGAGTCGAGCCTGTGGTTGCGGCGTATCCTACAGGTGTTTCAGGTCTGTCCGGCAGGTGGTTCTGGCGTGACCGGCATGAGGTTCTGGCACGTCTGAGAGTTGGTTCCGGCATGCCCGAATGGTGATTCCCGAGTGTCCCCCACGTGGTTCTGGCGTACCCGGCACGTGATTTTAGCGTGTCGGGTAGGTGGTTCCAGCGAGTCGAGTAGGTGGTTCCGGCGTGCTCGGCAGGTGGTTCAGGCGGGTCTGGCAGGTGGTTTCGGTCTGTTCGGGGTGTGGTTCCGGCATCTCAGGCACATGGTTCTGGCACGTCTGATAGGTGGTTCCGGCCGGCCCGACAGGTGTTTCCATGGTGTCCGCCAAGTGGTTCTGGCATAGCTGGCAGGTGATGTTGGCGTGACCGGCAGGTGGTTCCAGCCAGCCCGGCAGGTGATTCCGAATTGTTCACCAAATGGTTGTGGCGTAGCCGGAAGGTGATTTTGGCGTGTCCAGAAGGTGGTTTTGGCGAGTCGAGCAGGTGGTTCTGGCGTGCTCGGCAGGTGCTTCCGGTGTCATTGGCATGCGGTTCCGGCATGTCTGAGAGGTGGTTCCGCCATGCCCGGCAGGTGATTCCGGAGTGTTCCCCAAGTGGTTCTGGCATAGCCAGCAGGTGATTTTGCATGTCCGGCAATGGTTCCGGCGAGTCGAGCCGGTGGTTCCGGCATGTCCGGAGGGGGTTCCGGCAAACCCGGCAGGTGATTCCGGAGTGTCCGGCATGTGGTTCTGGCACCTCTGAGAGGTGGTTCCGGCATGCCCGGCAGGTTATACCGGAGTGTTCGCCAAGTGGTTCTGGCGTAGCCGGCAGGTGATTTTGCATGTCCGGCAATGGTTCCGGCGAGTCGAGCCGGTGGTTCCGGAATGTCCGGCAGGTGGTTCTGGCAAGCCCGGCAGGTGATTCCGGAGTGTGTGGCATGTGGTTCTTGCACCTCTGAGAGAGGGTTCCGTCATGCCCGGCAGGTGATTCCGGAGTGTGCGGCATGTGGTTCCGGCACCTCTGAGAGGTGGTTCCGGAATGCCTGGCATGTGATTCCGGAGTGTCTGCCGAGTGGTTCTGGTGTAGCCGGCAGGTGATTTTGGCGTGTCCAGCAGGTGGTTCCGGCGAGCTCGGCAGGTGGTTCCGGCATGTCCGGAACATGGTTCTGGCACATCTTAGAGATGGTTCCGGCATGCCCGGCAGGTGATTCCGGAGTCTCCGGCATTTGGTTCTGGAACCTCTGAGAGATGGTTCCGGAATGCCTGGCCTGTGATTCCGGAGTGTCTGCCGAGTGGTTCTGGCGTAGCCGGCAGTTGATTTTGGCGTGTCCACTAGGTGGTTCTGGGGAGTGGATCAGCTGGTTCCGGCATACTCGGCAGGTGGTACCGGCGTGTGCAGAACATGGTTCAGGCAAGTCTGAGAGGTGGTTCCGGCACGCCCGACAGGTGATTCCGGAGCGCCCGCCAAGTGTTTCTGGCGTACCCGGCAGGTGATTTTGGCATGTCCGACAGGTGTATCTTGCGAGTCGAGCAGGTGGCTCAGGCATGCTCAGCTGGTGCTTCCGGCGTCTCTGGCACGTGGTTCTGGTGTGTCTGAGAGCTGGTTCTGGCATGTCCGGCAGATGATTCCGGAGTGTCCACCAAGTGGTTCTGGTATACCTGGCAGGTGATTTTGGCGTGTCAGGAAGGTGGTTCCAGCTAGTTGAGCAGGTGGATCAGGCGTGCTCGCCAGTGGGTTCAGGCGGGTCTGGCAGGTGGTTTCGGTCTGTTCGGGTAGTGGTTCCGGCATCTCAGGCACATGGTTCTGGCACATCTGAGAGGTGCTTCCGGCCGGCCCGACAGGTGTTTCCGGACTGTCCGCCAAGTGGTTCTGGCGTAGCTGAAAGGCGATGTTGGCGTGACCGGCAGGTGGTTCCAGACAGCCCGGCAGGTGATTCCGCAGTGTCTGCCGAGTGGTTCTGGCGTAGCCGGCAGGTGATTTTGGCGTGTCCAGCAGTTGGTACTGGCGTGTCCGGAACATGGTTCTGGCACGTCTGAGAGATGGTTCCGGCATGCCCGGCAGGTGACTTTGAGTGTCTGAAATGTGGTTCTGGCACCTCTGAGAGGTGGTTCCGGCATGCCCGGCAGGTGATACCGGAGTGTCCAGCATTTGGTTCTGGCACCTCTGAGAGGTGCTTCCGGCATGCCCGGCATGTGATTCCGGAGTGTCTGCCGAGTGGTTCTGGCGTAGCCGGCAGGTGATTTTGGAGTGTCCAGCAGGTGGTTCCGGCGACCTCGCCAGGTGGTTCCGGCATGTCCGGAAAATGGTTCTGGCATGTCTGAGAGATGGTTCCGTCATGCCCGGCAGGTGATTCCGGAGTGTTCGCCAAGTGGTTCTGGCGTAGCCGGCAGGTCATTTTGCATGTCCGGCGGTGGTTCCGGCGAGTCGAGCCGGTGGTTCCGGCGTGTCCAGCAGGTGTTTCCGGTCTGTCCGGCAGGTGGTTCTGGCGTGTCCGGCACGAGGTTCTGGCACGTCTGAGCGTTGGTTCCGGCATGCCCGACAGGTGATTCCGGAGTGTCCGGCATGTGGTTCTGGCACGTCTGAGATGTGGTTCCGGAATGGCTGGCATGTGATTCCGGAATGTCTGCCAAGTGGTTCTGGCGTAGCCGGCAATTGATTTTGGCGTGTCCACTAGGTGGTTCTGGGGAGTGGATCTCCTGGTTCCGGCATACTCGGCGGGTGGTACCGGCGTGTCCAGAACATGGTTCTGGCAAGTCTGAGAGGTGGTTCCGGCACGCCCGACAGGTGATTCCGGAGCGTCCGCCAAGTGTTTCTGGCGTACCCGGCAGGTGATTTTGGGATGTCCGACAGGTGTATCTTGCGAGTCGAGCAGGTGGCTCAGGCATGCTCAGCTGGTGCTTCCGGCGTCTCTGGCACGTGGTTCTGGTGTGTCTGAGAGCTGGTTCTGGCATGTCCGGCAGATGATTCCGGAGTGTCCACCAAGTGGTTCTGGTATACCTGGCAGGTGATTTTGGCGTGTCAGGAAGTTGGTTCCGGCTAGTTGAGCAGGTGGATCAGGCGTGCTCGCCAGGGGGTTCAGGCGGGTCTGGCAGGTGGTTTCGGTCTGTTCGGGGAGTGGTTCTGGCATCTCAGGCACATGGTTCTGGCACGTCTGAGAGGTGGTTGCGGCCGGCCCGACAGGTGTTTCCATGGTGTCCGCCAAGTTGTTCTGGCGTAGCTGGCAGGTGATGTTGGCGTGACCGGCACGTGGTTCCAGAAATCCCAGCAGGTGATTCCGAAGAGTTCACCAAATGGTTGTGGCCTAGCCGGCAGGTGATTTCAGCGTGTCCAGCAGGTGGTCTTGGCGAGTCAAGCAGGTCGTTCTGGCGTGCTCGGCAGGTGCTTCCGGTGTCATTGGCATGTGGTTCCGGCATGTCTGAGAGGTGGTTCCGCCATGCCCGGCAGGTGATTCCGGAGTGTTCGCCAAGTGGTTTCGGCGTAGCCGGCAGGTGATTTTGCATGTCCGGCAATGGTTCCGGCGATTCGAGCCGCTGGTTCCGGCATGTCCGGCAGGTGATTCCGGCATGTCCAGCAGGTGGTTCTGGGGAGTGGATCAGGTGGTTCCGGCATGCCCGGCAGGTGATTCCGGAGTGTCCGGCATGTGATTCTGGCGCCTCTGAGAGGTTGTTCTGGCAGGCCCGGCAGGTGATACCGGAGTGTCCGGCATTTGGTTCTGGCACCTCTGAGAGGTGGTTCCGGGATGCCTGGCATGTGATTCCAGAGTGTCTGCCAAGTGGTTCTGGCGTGTCCAGCAGGTGTTTCCGGTCTTTCCGGCAGGTGGTTCTGGCGTGTCCGCCACGAGGTTATGGCACGTCTGAGCGTTGGTTCCGGCATGTCCGGCAGATGATTCCGGAGTGTCCACCAAGTGGTTGTTGCATACCCGGCAGGTGATTTTAGCGTGTCAGGTAGGTGGTTCCAGCGAGTCGAGTAGGTGGTTCCGGCGTGCTCGGCAGGTGGTTCAGGCGGGTCTGGCAGGTGGTTTCGGTCTGTTCGGGGAGTCGTTCCGGCATCTCAGGCACATGGCTCTGGCATGTGTGAGAGGTGGTTCCGGCCGGCCGGAGAGGTGTTTCCGGAGTGTCTACCGTGTGGTACTGGCGTAGCCGGCAGGTGATTTTGGCGTGTCCAGCAGGTGGTTCCGGCGAGCTCGGCAGGTGGTACCGGCGTGTCCGGAACATGGTTCTGGCACGTCTGAGAGATGGTTCCGGCATGCCCGGCAGGTGATTCCGGAGTCTCCGGCATTTGGTTCTGGAACCTCTGAGAGATGGTTCCGGAATGCCTGGCCTGTGATTCCGGAGTGTCTGCCGAGTGGTTCCGGCGTAGCCGGCAGTTGATTTTGCCGTGTCCACTAGGTGGTTCTGGGGAGTGGATCAGCTGGTTCCGGCATACTCGGCAGGTTGTACCGGCGTGTCCAGAACATGGTTCTGGCAAGTCTGAGAGGTGGTTCCGGCACGCCCGACAGGTGATTCCGGAGCGTCCGCCAAGTGTTTCTGGCGTACCCGGCAGCTGATTTTCGCCTGTCCTACAGGTGTATCTTGCGAGTCGAACAGGTGGCTGAGGCATGCTCAGCTGGTGCTTCCGGCGTCTCTGGCACGTGGTTCTGGTGTGTCTGAGAGCTGGTTCTGGCACGTCTGGCAGATGATTCCGGAGTGTCCACCAAGTGGTTCTTGTATACCTGGCAGGTGATTTTGGTGTGTCAGGAAGTTGGTTCCGGCTAGTTGAGCAGGTGGATCAGGCGTGCTCGCCGGGGGGTTCAGGCGGGTCTGGCAGGTGGTTTCGGTCTGTTCGGGGAGTGGTTCCGGCATCTCAGGCTCATGGTTCTGGCACGTCTGAGAGGTGGTTCCGGCCGGCCCGACAGGTGTTTCCGGAGTGTCCGCCAAGTGGTTCTGGCATACCTGGTATGTGATGTTGGCGTGACCGGCAGGTGGTTCCAGCAAGCCCGGCAGGTGATTCCGAAGAGTTCACCAAATGGTTGTGGGGTAGCCGGCAGGTGATTTTGGCGTGTCCAGCAGGTGGTTCCGGCGAGCTCGGCAGGTGGTACCGGCGTGTCCGCAACATGGTTCTGGCATGTCTGAGAGATGGTTCCGGCATGCCCGGCAGGTGACTCCGGAGTGTCCGGCATGTGGTTCTGGCACCTCTGAGAGGTGGTTCCGGCATGCCCGGCAGGTGGTTCCGGAGTGTCTGCCGAGTGGTTCTGGCGTAATCGGCAGGTGATTCTGGCGTGTCCTGCAGGTGGTTCTGGGGAGTGGATCAGGTGGTTCCGGCATACTCGGCAGGTGGTAGCGGCGTGTCCGGAACTTGGTTCTGGCAAGTCTGAGAGGTGGTTCCGGCATGCCCGACAGGTGATTCCGGAGTGTTCCCCAACTGGTTCTGGCGTAGCCGGCAGGTCATTTTGCATGTCCGGCGGTGGTTCCGGCGAGTCGAGCCGGTGGTTCCGGCGTGTCCAGCAGGGGATTCCGGTCTGTCCGGCAGGTGTTTCTGGCGTGACTGGCACGAGGTTCTGGCACATCTGAGAGTTGGTTCCGGCATGCCCGACGGTTGATTCCGGAGTGTCCGCCACGTGGTTCTGGCATACCCGGCAGGTGATTTTGGCGTGTCTGGAAGGTGTTTCTTGCAAGTCGAGCATTTGGCTCAGGCATGCTCAGCAGGTGCTTCCGGCGTGTCCGGCCCCTGGTTCCGGTGTGTCTGAGAGGTGGTTCTGGCATGTCCGGCAGGTGATTCCGGAGTGTCCGGCATGTGGTTCTGGCACCTCTGAGAGCTGGTTCCGGCATGCCCAGCAGGTGATACCGGACTGTTCGCCAAGTGGTTCTGGCGTAGCCGGCTGGTGGTTTTGCATGTCCGGCAATGGTTCCGGCGAGTCGAGCCGGTGGTTCCGGAATGTCCGGGAGGTGGTTCCGGCATGTCCAGCACGTGGTTCCAGCATGCCCGGCAGGTGATTCCGGAGTGTCCGGCATGTGGTTCTGGCACCTCTGAGAGGTGGTTCCGGCATGCCCGGCAGGTGATACCGGAGTGTCCGGCATTTGGTTCTGGCACCTCTGAGAGGTGGTTCCGGAATGCCTGGCATGTGATTCCGGAGTGTCTGCCGAGTGGTTCTGGTGTAGCCGGCAGTTGATTTTGGCGTGTCCACTAGGTGGTTCTGGGGAGTGGATCAGCTGGTTCCAGCATACTCGGCGGGTGGTACCGGCGTGTCCAGAACATGGTTCTGGCAAGTCTGAGATGTGGTTCCGGCACGCCCGACAGGTGATTCCGTAGCGTCCGCCAAGTGTTTCTGGCGTACCCGGCAGGTGATTTTGGCATGTCCGAGAGGTGTTTCTTGCGAGTCGAGCAGGTGGCTGAGGCATGCTCAGCTGGTGCTTCCGGCGTCTCTGGCACGTGGTTCTGGTGTGTCTGAGAGCTGGTTCTGGCATGTCCGGCAGATGATTCCGGAGTGTCCACCAAGTGGTTCTGCTACCTGGCAGGTGATTTTGGCGTGTCAGGAAGGTGGTTCCCGCTAGTTGAGCAGGTGGATCAGGCGTGCTCGCCAGGGGGTTCAGGCGGGTCTGGCAGGTGGTTTCGGTCTGTTCGCGGAGTGGTTCCGGCATTCTCAGGCACATGGTTCTGGCACGTCTTAGAGGTGGTTCCGGCCGGCCCGACAGGTGTTTCCGGAGTGTCCGCCAAGTGGTTCTGGCGTAGCTGAAAGGTGATGTTGGCGTGACCGGCAGGTGGTTCCAGCCAGCCCGGCAGGTGATTCGGGAGTGTCTACCACGTGGTTCTGGCGTAGCCGGCAGGTGATTTTGGCGTGTCCAGCAGGTGGTTCCGGCGAGCTCGGCAGGTGGTACCGGCGTGTCCGGAACATGGTTCTGGCACCTCTGAGAGGTGGTTCCGGCATGCCCGGCAGGTGATTTCGGAGTGTCCGGCATGTGGTTCTGGCACCTCTGAGAGGTGGTTCCGGCATGCCCGGCAGGTGGTTCCGGAGTGTCTGCCGAGTGGTTCTGGCGTAGTCGGCAGGTGATTCTGGCGTGTCCTGCAGGTGGTTCTGGGGAGTGGATCAGGTGGTTCCGGCATACTCGGCAGGTGGTAGCGGCGTGTCCGGAACTTGGTTCTGGCAAGTCTGAGAGGTGGTTCCGGCATGCCCGACAGGTGATTCCGGAGTGTTCGCCTAGTGGTTCTGGCGTAGCCGGCAGGTCATTTTGCATGTCCGGCGGTGGTTCCGGCGAGTCAAGCCGGTGGTTCCGGCGTGTCCGGCAGGTGTTTCCGGTCTGTCCGGCAGGTGGTTCTGGCGTGTCCGGCACGAGGTTCTGGCACATCTGAAAGTTGTTTCCGGCATGCCCGACAGGTGATTCCGGAGAGTCCGCCATGTGGTTCTGGCGTAGCCGGCAGGTGATTTTGGCGTGTCTGGCATGTGTTTCTTGCAAGTCGAGCATGTGGCTCAGGCATTATCAGCAGGTGCTTCCGGCGTGTCCGGCACGTGGTTCTGGTGTGTCAGAGGGCTGGTTCTGGCATTTCTGGCAGATGATTCCGGAGTGTCCACCAAGTGGTTCTGGTAGACCTGGCAGGTGATTTTGGCGTGTCTGGAAGGTGGTTACGGCTAGTTGAGCAGATGGATCAGGCGTGCTCGCCAGGGGGTTCAGGCGGGTCTGGCAGGTGGTTTCGGTCTGTTCGGGGTGTGGTTCCGGCATCTCAGGCACATGGTTCTGGCACGTCTGAGATGTGGTTCCGGCAGGCCCTACAGGTGTTTCCGGAGTGTCCGCCTAGTGGTTCCGGCGTAGCTGAAAGGTGATGTTGGCGTGACCGACAGGTGGTTCCAGCCAGCCCAGCAGGTGATTCCGGAGTGTCTGCTGAATGGTTCTGGCGTAGCCAGCAGGTGATTTTGGCGTGTCCAGAAGATGGATCTGGCGAGCTCGGCAGGTGGTACCGGCGTGTCCGGAACATGGTTCTGGCACCTCTGAGAGGTGGTTCCGGCATGCCCTGCAGTTGGTTACAGAGTGTTTGCCGAGTGGTTCTGGAGTAGCTGGCAGGTGATTCTGGCGTATCCAGCAAGTGGTTCTGGGGAGTGGATCAGGTGGTTCCGGCATACTCGTCAGGTGGTACCGGCGTGTCCGGAACATGGTTCTGGCAAGTCTGAGAGGTGGTTCCGGCATGCCCGACAGGTGATTCCGGAGTGTTCCCCAACTGGTTCTGGCGTAGCCGGCAGGTCATTTTGCATGCCCGGCGGTGGTTCCGGCGAGTCGAGCCGGTGGTTCCGGCATGTCCAGCAGGGGTTTCCGGTCTGTCCGGCAGGTGTTTCTGGCGTGACTGGCACGAGGTTCTGGCACGTCTGAGAGTTGGTTCCGGCATGCCCGACGGGTGATTCCGGAGTGTCCGCCACGTGGTTCTGGCATACCCGGCAGGTGATTTTGGCGTGTCTGGCAGGTGTTTCTTGCAAGTCGAGCATTTGGCTCAGGCATGCTCAGCAGGTGCTTCCGGCGTGTCCGGCCCGTGGTTCCGGTGTGTCTGAGAGGTGGTTCTGGCATGTCCGGCAGGTGATTCCGGAGTGTCCGGAATGTGGTTCTGGCACCTCTGAGAGCTGGTTCCGTCATGCCCGGCAGGTGATACCGGAGTGTTCGCCAAGTGGTTCTGGCGTAGCCGGCTGGTGATTTTGCATGTCCGGCAATGGTTCCGGCGAGTCGAGCCGGTGGTTCCGGAATGTCCGGGAGGTGGTTCCGGCATGTCCAGCACGTGGTTCCAGCATGCCCGGCAGGTGATTCCGGAGTGTCCGGCATGTGGTTCTGGCACCTCTCAGAGGTGGTTCCGGCATGCCTGGCAGGTGATACCGGAGTGTCCGGCATTTGGTTCTGGCACCTCTGAGAGGTGGTTCCGGAATGCCTGGCATGTGATTCCCGAGTGTCTGCCGAGTGGTTCTGGCGTAGCCGGCAGTTGATTTTGGCGTGTCCACTAGGTGGTTCTGGGGAGTGGATCAGCTGGTTCCGGCATACTCGGCGGGTGGTACCGGCGTGTCCAGAACATGGTTCTGGCAAGTCTGAGATGTGGTTTCGGCACTCCCGACAGGTGATTCCGGAGCGTCCGCCAAGTGTTTCTGGCGTACCCGGCAGGTGATTTTGGCATGTCCGACAGGTGTTTCTTGCGAGTCGAGCAGGTGGCTGAGGCATGCTCAGCTGGTGCTTCCGGCGTCTCTGGCACGTGGTTCTGGTGTGTCTGAGAGCTGGTTCTGGCATGACCGGCAGATGATTCCGGAGTGTCCACCAAGTGGTTCTGCTACCTGGCAGGTGATTTTGGCGTGTCAGGAAGGTGGTTCCCGCTAGTTGAGCAGGTGGATCAGACGTGCTCGCCAGGGGGTTCAGGCGGGTCTGGCAGGTGGTTTCGGTCTGTTCGGGGAGTGGTTCCGGCATTCTCAGGCACATGGTTCTGGCACGTCTGAGAGGTGGTTCCGGCCGGCCCGACAGGTGTTTCCGGAGTGTCCGTCAAGTGGTTCTGGCGTAGCTGAAAGGTGATGTTGGCGTGACCGGCAGGTGGTTCCAGCCAGCCCGGCAGGTGATTCGGGAGTGTCTGCCACGTGGTTCTGGCGTAGCCAGCAGGTGATTTTGGCGTGTCCAGCAGGTGGTTCCGGCGAGCTCGGCAGGTGGTACCGGCGTGTCCGGAACATGGTTCTGGCACCTCTGAGAGGTGGTTCCGGCATGCACGGCAGGTGATTTCGGAGTGTCCGGCATGTGGTTCTGGCACCTCTGAGAGGTGGTTCCGGCATGCCCGGCAGGTGGTTCCGGAGTGTCTGCCGAGTGGTTCTGGCGTAGTCGGCAGGTGATTCTGGCGTGTCCTGCAGGTGGTTCTGGGGAGTGGATCAGGTGGTTCCGGCATACTCGGCAGGTGGTAGCGGCGTGTCCGGAACTTGGTTCTGGCAAGTCTGAGAGGTGGTTCCGGCATGCCCGACAGGTGATTCCGGAGTGTTCGCCTAGTGGTTCTGGCGTAGCCGGCAGGTCATTTTGCATGTCCGGCGGTGGTTCCGGCGAGTCAAGCCGGTGGTTCCGGCATGTCCGGCAGGTGTTTCCGGTCTGTCCGGCAGGTGGTTCTGGCGTGTCCGGCACGAGGTTCTGGCACATCTGAAAGTTGTTTCCGGCATGCCCGACAGGTGATTCCGGAGAGTCCGCCATGTGGTTCTGGCGTACCCGGCAGGTGATTTTGGCGTGTCTGGCATGTGTTTCTTGCAAGTCGAGCATGTGGCTCAGGCATTATCAGCAGGTGCTTCCGGCGTGTCCGGCACGTGGTTCTGGTGTGTCAGAGGGCTGGTTCTGGCATTTCTGGCTGATGATTCCGGAGTGTCCACCAAGTGGTTCTGGTAGACCTGGCAGGTGATTTTGGCGTGTCTGGAAGGTGGTTACGGCTAGTTGAGCAGATGGATCAGGCGTGCTCGCCAGGGGGTTCAGGCGGGTCTGGCAGGTGGTTTCGGTCTGTTCGGGGTGTGGTTCCGGCATCTCAGGCACATGGTTCTGGCACGTCTGAGATGTGGTTCCGGCCGGCACTACAGGTGTTTCCGGAGTGTCCGCCTAGTGGTTCCGGCGTAGCTGAAAGGTGATGTTGGCGTGACCGACAGGTGGTTCCAGCCAGCCCAGCAGGTGATTCCGGAGTGTCTGCTGAATGGTTCTGGCGTAGCCAGCAGGTGATTTTGGCGTGTCCAGAAGATGGATCCGGCGAGCTCGGCAGGTGGTACCGGCGTGTCCGGAACATGGTTCTGGCACCTCTGAGTGGTGGTTCTGGCATGCCCGGCAGGTGGTTCCGGAGTGTCTGCCGAGTGGTTCTGGCGTTGCCGGCAGGTGATTCTGGGGTGTCCAGCAAGTGGTTCTGGGGAGTGGATCAGGTGGTTCCGGCATACTCGGCAGGTGGTACCGGTGTGTCCGGAACATGGTTCTGGCAAGTCTGAGAGGTGGTTCCGGCATGCCCGACAGGTGATTCCGGAGTGTTCGCCAAGTGGTTCTGGCGTAGCCGGCAGGTCATTTCGCATGTCCGGGGGTGGTTCCGGCGAGTCGAGCCGGTGGTTGCGGCGTATCCAGCAGGTGTTTCAGGTCTGTCCGGCAGGTGGTTCATGCGTGACCGACACGAGGTGCTGGCACGTCTGAGAGTTGGTTCCGGCATGCCCGACAGGTGATTCTGGAGTGTCCGCCACGTGGTTCTGGCGTACCCCGCAGGTGATTTTAGCGTGTCAGGTAGGTGGTTCCGGCGAGTCGAGTTGGTGGTTCCGGCGTGCTCGGCAGGTGGTTCAGGCGGGTCTGGCAGGTGGTTTCGGTCTGTTCGGGGTGTGGTTCCGGCATCACAGGCACATGGTTCTGGCACGTCTGATAGGTGGTTCCGGCAGGCCCGACTGGTGTTTCCATGGTGTCCGCCAAGTGGTTCTGGCATAGCTGGCAGGTGATGTTGGCGTGACCGGCAGGTGGTTCCAACCAGCCCGGCAGGTGATTCCGAAGAGTTCACCAAATGTTGTGGCGTAGCCGGCAGGTGATTTTGGCGTGTCCAGCAGGTGGTTTTGTCGAGTCGAGCAGGTGGTTCTGGCGTGCTCGGCAGGTGCTTCCGGTGTCATTGGCATGTGGTTCCGACATGTCTGAGAGGTGGTTCCGCCATGCCCGGCAGGTGATTCCGGAATGTTCGCCAAGTGGTTCTGGCGTAGCCGGCAGGTGATTTTGCATGTCCGGCAATGGTTCCGGCGAGTCGAGCCGGTGGTTCCGGCATGTCCGGCAGGTGGTTCCGGCATGCCCGGCAGGTGATTCCGGAGTGTCCGGCATGTGGTTCTGGCACCTCTGAGAGGTGGTTCCGGCATGCCCGGCAGGTGATACCGGAGTGACTGCCATTTGGTTCTGGCACCTTTGAGAGGTGGTTCCGGAATGCCTGGCAGGTGATTCCGGAGTGTCTGCCGTGTGGTTCTGGCGTAGCTGGCAGGTGATTTTGGCGTGTCCAGCAGGTGGTTCCGGCGAGCTCGGCAGGTGGTACCAGCGTGTCCGGAACATGGTTCCGGCACGTCTGAGAGATGGTTCCGTCATGCCAGGCAGGTGATTCCGGAGTGTCCGGCATGTGGTTCTGGCACCTCTGAGAGGTGGGTCCGGCATGCCCGGCAGGTGATACCTTAGTGTTCGCCAAGTGGTTCTGGCGTAGCAGGCAGGTGATTTTGCATGTCCGGCAATGGCTCCGGCGAGTCGAGCCGTGGTTCCGGAATGTCCGGCAGGTGGTTCCGGCATGTCCGGCAGGTGGTTCCGGCATGTCCAGCACGTGATTCCAGCATGCCCGGGAGGTGATTCCGGAGTGTCCGGCATGTGGTTCTGGCACCTCTGAGAGGTGGTTCCGGCATTTCCGGCAGGTGATTCCGCAGTGTCCGGCATGTGGTTCTGGCACCTCTGAGTGGTGGTTCCGGAATGCCCGGCAGGTGGTTCCGGAGTGTCTGCCGAGTGGTTCTGGCGTAGTCGGCAGGTGATTCTGGCGTGTCCAACAGGTAGTTCTGGGGAGTGGATCAGGTGGTTCAGGCATACTCGGCAGGTGGTACCGGCGTGTCCGGAACATGGTTCTGGCAAGTCTGAGAGGTGGTTCCGGCATGCCCCGCAGGTGATTCCGGAGTGTTCGCCAAGTGGTTCAGGCGTAGCCGGCAGGTCATTTTGCATGTCCGGCGGTGGTTCCGGCGAGTCGAGCCGGTGGTTCCGGCGTGTCCGGCAGGTGGTTCTGGCGTGACCGGCACGAGGTTCTGGCACGTCTGAGAGTTGGTTCCGGCATGCCCGACAGGTGATTCCGGAGTGTCCGCCACCTGGTTCTGGCGTACCCGGCAGGTGATTTTGGCGTGTCTGGCAGGTGTTTCTTGCAAGTCGAGCATTTAGCTTAGGCATGCTCAGCAGGTGCTTCCGGCGTGTCTGGCACGTGGTTCTGGTGTGTCTGAGAGCTGGTTCTGGCATGTCCGGCAGATGATTCCGGAGTGTCCACCAAGTGGTTGTGGCATACCCGGCAGGTGATTTTAGCGTGTCAGGTAGGTGGTTCCGGCGAGTCGAGTAGGCGGTTCCTGCGTGCTCGGCAGGTGGTTCAGGCGGGTCTGGAAGGTGGTTTCGGTCTGTTCGGGGTGTGGTTCCGGCATCTCAGGCACATTGTTCTGGCACGTCTGATAGGTGGTTCCGGCCGGCCCGACATGTGTTTCCATGGTGTCCGCCAAGTGGATCTGGCATACCTGGCAGGTGATGTTGGCGTCACCGGCAGGTGGTTCCAGCCAGCCCGGCAGGTGATTCCGAAGAGTTCACCAAATGGTTGTGGCGTAGCCGGCAGGTGATTTTGGCGTGTCCAGCAGGTGGATTTGGCGAGTCGAGCAGGTGGTTCTGGCGTGCTCGGCAGGTGCTTCCGGTGTCATTGTCATGTGGTTCCGGCATGTCTGAGAGGTGGTTCCGCCATGCCCGGCAGGTGATTCCGGAGTGTTCGCCAATTGGTTCTGGCGTAGCCGGCAGGTGATTTTTCATGTCCGGCAATGGTTCCGGCGAGTCGAGCCGGTGGTTCCGGCATGTCCGGCAGGTGGTTCCCGCATGCCCGGCAGGTGATTCCGGAGTGTCCGGCATGTGGTTCTGGCACCTCTGAGAGGTGGTTCCGGCATGCCTGGCAGGTGATACCAGAGTCTCCGGCATTTGGTTCTGGCACCTCTGAGAGGTGGTTCCAGAATGCCTGGCATGTGATTCCGGAGTGTCTGCCGAGTGGTTCTGGCATAGCCGGCAGGTGATTTTGTCGTGTCCAGAAGGTGGTTTTGGCGAGTCGAGCAGGTGGTTCTGGCGTGCTGGGCAGGTGCTTCCGGTGTCATTGGCATGTGGTTCCGGCATGTCTGAGAGGTGGTTCCGCCATGCCCGGCAGGTGATTCCGGAGTGTTGGCCAAGTGCTTCTGGTGTAGCCGGCAGGTGATTTTGCATGTCCGGCAATGGTTCCGGCGAGTCGAGCCAGTGGTTCCGGCATGTCCGGCAGGTGGTTCCGGCATGCCCGGCAGGTGATTCCGGAGTGTCCGGCATGTGGTTCTGGCACCTCTGAGAGTTGGTTCCGGCATGCCCGGCAGGTGATACCGGAGTCTCCGGCATTTGGTTCTGGCACCTCTGAGAGGTGGTTCCGGAATGCCTGGCATGTGATTCCGGAGTGTCTGCCGAGTGGTTCTGGCGTAGCCGGCAGTTGATTTTGGCGTGTCCACTAGGTGGTTCTGGGGAGTGGATCAGCTGGCTCCGGCATACTCGGCGGGTGGTACCGGCGTGTCCAGAACATGGTTCTGGCAAGTCTGAGAGGTGGTTCCGGCACGCCCGACAGGTGATTCCGGAGCGTCCGCCAAGTGTTTCTGGCGTACCCGGCAGGTGATTTTGGCATGTCCGACAGGTGTATCTTGCAAGTCGAGCAGGTGGCTCAGGCATGCTCAGCTGGTGCTTCCGGCGTCTCTGGCACGTGGTTCTGGTGTGTCTGAGAGCTGGTTCTGGCATGTCCGGCAGATGATTCCGGAGTGTCCACCAAGTGGTTCTTGTATACCTGGCAGGTGATTTTGGCGTGTCAGGAAGTTGGTTCCAGCTATTTGAGCAGGTGGATCAGGCGTGCTTGCCAGGGGCTTCAGGCGGGTCTGGCAGGTGGTTTCGGTCAGTTCGGGGAGTGGTTCCGGCATCTCAGGCACATGGTTCTGGCACGTCTGAGAGGTGGTTGTGGCCGGTCCGACAGGTGATTCCGGAGTGTCCGCCAAGTGGTTCTGGCGTAGCTGAAAGTTGATGTTGGCGTGACCGGCAGGTGGTTCCAGCCAGCCCCGCAGTTGATTCCGGAGTGTCTGCCGAGTGGTTGTGGCGTAGCCGGCAGGTGATTTTGGCGTGTCCAGCAGGTGGTTCCGGCGAGCTCGGCAGGTGGTACCGGCGTGTCCGGACCATGGTTCTGGCACCTCTGAGAGATGGTTCCGGCATGCCCGGCAGGTGATTCCGGAGTGTCCGGCATGTGGTTCTGGCACCTCTGAGAGGTGGTTCCAGAATGCCCGGCAGGTGGTTCCGGAGTGTCTGCCGAGTGGTTCTGGCGTAGTCGGCAGGTGATTCTGGCGTGTCCAGCAGGTGGTTCTTGGGAGTGGATCAGGTGGTTCCAGCATACTCGGCAGGTTGTACCGTCGTGTCCGGAACATGGTTCTGGCAAGTCTGAGAGGCGGTTCCGGAATGCCCGACAGGTGATTCCGGAGTGTTCGTCTAGTGGTTCTGGCGTAGCCGGCAGGTCATTTTGCATGTCCGGCGGTGGTTCCGGCGAGTCGAGCCAGTGGTTCCCGCGTGTAAAGCAGGTGTTTCCGGTCTGTCCGGCAGGTGGTTCTGGCGTGTCCGTCACTAGGTTCTGGCACGTCTGAGAGTTGGTTCCGGCATGCCCGAATGGTGATTCCCGAGTGTCCCCCACGTGGTTCTGGCGTACCCGGCAGGTGATTTTGGCGTGTCTGGCAGGTGTTTCTGGCAAGTCGAGCATTTGGCTCAGGCATGATCAGTAGGTGCATCCGGCGTGTCTGGCACGTGGTTCTGGTGTGTCTGAGAGCTGGTTCTGGCATGTCCGGCAGATGATTCCGGAGTGTCCTCCAAGTGGCTGTGGCATACCCGACAGGTGATTTTAGCGTGTCAGGTAGGTGGTTCCGGCGAGTCGAGTAGGTGGTTCCGGCGGGCTCGTCAGGTGGTTCAGGCGGGTCTGGCAGGTGGTTTCGGTCTTTTCGCGGTGTGGTTCCAGCATCTCAGGCACATGGTTCTTGCACGTCAGATAGGTGGTTCCGGCCGGCCCGACAGGTGTTTCCATGGTGTCCGCCAAGTGGTTCTGGCATAGCTGGCAGGTGATGTTGGCGTGACCGGCAGGTGGTTCCAGCCAGCCTGGCAGGTGATTCCGAAGTGTTCACCAAATGGTTGTGGCGTAGCCGGAAGGTGATTTTGGCGTGTCCAGAAGGTGGTTTTTGCGAGTCGAGCAGGTGATTCTGGCGTGCTCGGCAGGTGCTTCCGGTGTCATTGGCATGTGGTTCCGGCATGTCTGAGAGGTGGTTCCGCCATGCCCGGCAGGTGATTCCGGAGTGTTCCCCAAGTGGTTCTGGCGTAGCCGGCAGGTGATTTTGCATGTCCGGCAATGGTTCCGGCGAGTCGAGCCGGTGGTTCCGGCATGTCTGGCAGGTGATTCTGGCATGTCCAGCAGGTGGTTCCGGCATGCCCGGCAGGTGATACCGGAGTGTCCGGTATTTGGTTCTGGCACCTCTGAGAGGTGGTTCCGGAATGCCTGGCATGTGATTCCGGAGTGTCTGCCGAGTGGTTCTGGCGTAGCCGGCAGTTGATTTTGGCGTGTCCAGTAGGTGGTTCTGGGGAGTGGATCAGCTGGTTCCGGCATACTCGGCAGGTGGTACCGGAGTGTCCAGAACATGGTTCTCGCAAGTCTGAGAGGTGGTTCCGGCACGCCCGACAGGTGATTCCGGAGCGTCCGCCAAGTGTTTCTGGCGTACCCGGCAGGTGATTTTGGCATGGCCGACAGGTGTTTCTTGCGAGTCGAGCAGGTGGCTCAGGCATGCTCAGCTGGTGCTTCCGGCGTCTCTGGCACGTGGTTCTGGTGTGTCTGAGAGCTGGTTCTGGCATGACCGGCAGATGATTCCGGAGTGTCCACCAAGTGGTTCTGGTACCTGGCAGGGGATTTTGGCGTGTCAGGAAGGTGGTTCCGGCTAGTTGAGCAGGTGGATCAGGCGTGCTCGGCAGGTGGTTCAGGCGGGTCTGGCAGGTGGTTTCGGTCTGTTCGGGGAGTGGTTCCGGCATTCTCAGGCACATGGTTCTGGCACGTCTGAGAGGTGGTTCCGGCCGGCCCGACAGGTGTTTCCGGAGTGTCCGCCAAGTGGTTCTGGCGTAGCTGAAAGGTGATGTTGGCGTGACCGGCAGGTGGTTCCAGCCAGCCCCGCAGGTGATTCCGGAGTGTGCGGCATGTGGTTCTGGCACCTCTGAGAGATGGTTCCGGCATGCCCGGCAGGTGATTCCGGAGTGTCCGGCATGTGGTTCTGGCACCTCTGAGGGGTGGTTCCGGAATGACCGGAAGGTGGTTCCGGAGTGTCTGTTGAGTGGATCTGGCGTAGCCGGCAGGTGATTTTGGCGTGTCCAGCAGGTGGTTCCGGCGAGCTCGGCAGGTGGTTCCGGCATGTCCGGAACATGGTTCTGGCACGTCTGAGAGATGGTTCCGGCATGCCCGGCAGGTGATTCCGGAATGTCTGGCATGTGGTTCTGGCACCTCTGAGAGGTGGTTCCGGCATGCCCTGCAGTTGGTTACAGAGTGTTTGCCGAGTGGTTCTGGAGTAGCTGGCAGGTGATTCTGGCGTATCCAGCAGGTGGTTCTGGGGCGTGGATCAGGTGGTTCCAGCATACTCGTTAGGTGGTACCGGCGTGTCCGGAACATGGTTCTGGCAAGTCTGAGAGGTGGTTCCGGCATGCCCGACAGGTGATTCCGGAGTGTTCGCCAACTGGTTCTGGCGTAGCCGGCAGGTCATGTTGCATGTCCGGCGGTGGTTCCGGCGAGTCGAGCCGGTGGTTCCGGCGTGTCCAGCAGGGGTTTCCGGTCTGTCCGGCAGGTGTTTCTGGCGTGACCGGCACCAGGTTCTGGCACGTCTGAGAGTTGGTTCCGGCATGCCCGACGGGTGATTCCGGAGTGTCCGCCACGTGGTTCTGGCGTACCCGGCAGGTGATTTTGGCGTGTCTGGCAGGTGTTTCTTGCAAGTCGAGCATTTCTCTCAGGCATGCTCAGCAGGTGCTTCCGGCGTGTCCGGCCCGTGGTTCCGGTGTGTCTGAGAGGTGGTTCTGGCATGCCCGGCAGGTGGTTCCGGAGTGTCTGACGAGTGGTGCTGGCGTAGTCGGCAGGGGATTCTGGCGTGTCCAGCAGGTGGTTCTGGGGAGTGCATCAGGTGGTTCCGGCATTCTCGGCAGGTGGTACCGGCGTGTCCGATACATGGTACTGGCAACTCTGAGAGGTGGTTCCGGCATGCCCGACAGGTGATTCCGGAGTGTTCGCCAAGTGGTTCTGGCATAGCCGGCAGGTCACTTTGCATGTCCAGCAGTGGTTCCGGCGAGTCAAGCCGGTGGTTCCGGCGTGTCCGGCAGGTGTTTCCGGTCTGTCCGGCAGGTGGTTCTGGCGTGACCGGCACGAGGTTCTGGCACGTCTGAAAGTTGGTTCCGGCATGCCGGACAGGTGATTCCGGAGTGTCCGCCACGTGGTTCTGGCGTACCCGGCAGGTGATTTTGGCGTGTCTGGCAGGTGTTTCTTGCAAGTCGAGCATTTGGCTCAGGCATGCTCAGCAGGTGCTTCCGGCGTGTCTGGCACGTGGTTCTGGTGTGTCTGAGAGCTGGTTCTGGCATGTCCGGCAGATGATTCCGGAGTGTCCACCAAGTGGTTGTGGCATACCCGGCAGGTGATTTTAGCGTGTCAGGTAGGTGGATCAAGCGAGTCGAGTAGGTGGTTCCGGCGTGCTCGCCAGGTGGTTCAGGCGGGTCTGGCAGGTGTTTTCGGTCTGTTCGGGGAGTGGTTCCGGCATCTCAGGCACATGGTTCTGGCACGTCTGATAGGTGGTTCCCGCCGGCCCGACATGTGTTTCCATGGTGTCCGCCAAGTGGTTCTGGCATAGCTGGCAGGTGATGTTGGCGTGACCGGCAGGTGTTTCCAGCCAGCCCGGCAGGTGATTCCGAAGTGTTCACCAAATGGTTGTGGCGTAGCCGGAAGGTGATTTTGGCGTGTCCAGCAGGTGGTTTTGTCGAGCCGAGCAGGTGGTTCTGGCGTGCTCGGAAGGTGCTTCCGGTGTCATTGGCATGTGGTTCCGGCTGTCTCAGAGGTGGTTCCGCCATGCCCGGCAGGTGATACCGGAGTGTTCGCCAAGTGGTTCTGGCGTAGCCGGCAGGTGATTTTGCATGTCCGGCAATGGTTCCTGCGATTCGAGCCGGTGGTTCCGGAATGTCCGGCAGGTGGTTCCGGCACCTCTGAGAGGTGGTTCCGGCATGCCCGGCAGGTGATACCGGAGTGTCCGGCCTTTGGTTCTGGCACTTCTGATAGGTGGTTCCGGAATGCCTGGCATGTGATTCCGGAGTGTCTGCCGAGTGGTTCTGGCGTAGCCGGCAGTTGTTTTTGCCGTGTCCAGTAGGTGGTTCTGGGGAGTGGATCAACTGGTTCCGGCATACTCGGCAGGTGGTACCGACGTGTCCAGAACATGGTTCTGGCAAGTCTGAGAGGTGGTTCCGGCACGCCCGACAGGTGATTCCGGAGCATCCGCCAAGTGTTTCTGGCGTACCCGGCAGGTGATTTTGGCATGTCCGACAGGTGTTTCTTGCGAGTCGAGCAGGTGGCTGAGGCATGCTCAGCTGGTGCTTCCGGCGTCTCTGGCACGTGGTTCTGGTGTGTCTGAGAGCTGGTTCTGGCATGTCCGGCAGATGATTCCGGAGTGTCCACCAAGTGGTTCTGGTATACCTGGCAGGTGATTTTGGCGTGTCAGGAAGGTGGTTCCGGCTAGTTGAGCAGGTGGATCAGGCGTGCTCGCCAGGGGGTTCAGGCGGGTCTGGCAGGTGGTTTCGGTCTGTTCGGGGATTGGTTCCAGCATCTCAGGCACATGGTTCTTGCACATCTGAGAGGTGGTTGCGGCCGGCCCGACAGGTGTTTCCGGAGTGTCCGCCAAGTGGTTCTGGCGTAGCTGAAAGTTGATGTTGGCGTGACCGGCAGGTGGTTCCAGCCAGCCCCGCAGTTGATTCCGGAGTGTCTGCCGAGTGGTTGTGGCGTAGCCGGCAGGTGATTTTGGCGTGTCCAGCAGGTGGTTCCGGCGAGCTCGGCAGGTGGTACCGGCGTGTCCGGAACATGGTTCTGGCACCTCTGAGAGATGGTTCCGGCATGCCCGGCAGGTGATTCCGGAGTGTCCGGCATGTGGTTCTGGCACCTCTGAGAGGTGGTTCCAGAATGCCCGGCAGGTGGTTCCGGAGTGTCTGCCGAGTGGTTCTGGCGTAGTCGGCAGGTGATTCTGGCGTGTCCAGCAGGTGGTTCTTGGGAGTGGATCAGGTGGTTCCAGCATACTCGGCAGGTTGTACCGTCGTGTCCGGAACATGGTTCTGGCAAGTCTGAGAGGCGGTTCCGGAATGCCCGACAGGTGATTCCGGAGTGTTCGTCTAGTGGTTCTGGCGTAGCCGGCAGGTCATTTTGCATGTCCGGCGGTGGTTCCGGCGAGTCGAGCCAGTGGTTCCCGCGTGTAAAGCAGGTGTTTCCGGTCTGTCCGGCAGGTGGTTCTGGCGTGTCCGTCACTAGGTTCTGGCACGTCTGAGAGTTGGTTCCGGCATGCCCGAATGGTGATTCCCGAGTGTCCCCCACGTGGTTCTGGCGTACCCGGCAGGTGATTTTGGCGTGTCTGGCAGGTGTTTCTGGCAAGTCGAGCATTTGGCTCAGGCATGATCAGTAGGTGCATCCGGCGTGTCTGGCACGTGGTTCTGGTGTGTCTGAGAGCTGGTTCTGGCATGTCCGGCAGATGATTCCGGAGTGTCCTCCAAGTGGCTGTGGCATACCCGACAGGTGATTTTAGCGTGTCAGGTAGGTGGTTCCGGCGAGTCGAGTAGGTGGTTCCGGCGGGCTCGTCAGGTGGTTCAGGCGGGTCTGGCAGGTGGTTTCGGTCTTTTCGCGGTGTGGTTCCAGCATCTCAGGCACATGGTTCTTGCACGTCAGATAGGTGGTTCCGGCCGGCCCGACAGGTGTTTCCATGGTGTCCGCCAAGTGGTTCTGGCATAGCTGGCAGGTGATGTTGGCGTGACCGGCAGGTGGTTCCAGCCAGCCTGGCAGGTGATTCCGAAGTGTTCACCAAATGGTTGTGGCGTAGCCGGAAGGTGATTTTGGCGTGTCCAGAAGGTGGTTTTTGCGAGTCGAGCAGGTGATTCTGGCGTGCTCGGCAGGTGCTTCCGGTGTCATTGGCATGTGGTTCCGGCATGTCTGAGAGGTGGTTCCGCCATGCCCGGCAGGTGATTCCGGAGTGTTCCCCAAGTGGTTCTGGCGTAGCCGGCAGGTGATTTTGCATGTCCGGCAATGGTTCCGGCGAGTCGAGCCGGTGGTTCCGGCATGTCTGGCAGGTGATTCCGGCATGTCCAGCAGGTGGTTCCGGCATGCCCGGCAGGTGATACCGGAGTGTCCGGTATTTGGTTCTGGCACCTCTGAGAGGTGGTTCCGGAATGTCTGGCATGTGATTCCGGAGTGTCTGCCGAGTGGTTCTGGCGTAGCCGGCAGTTGATTTTGGCGTGTCCAGTAGGTGGTTCTGGGGAGTGGATCAGCTGGTTCCGGCATACTCGGCAGGTGGTACCGGAGTGTCCAGAACATGGTTCTCGCAAGTCTGAGAGGTGGTTCCGGCACGCCCGACAGGTGATTCCGGAGCGTCCGCCAAGTGTTTCTGGCGTACCCGGCAGGTGATTTTGGCATGGCCGACAGGTGTTTCTTGCGAGTCGAGCAGGTGGCTCAGGCATGCTCAGCTGGTGCTTCCGGCGTCTCTGGCACGTGGTTCTGGTGTGTCTGAGAGCTGGTTCTGGCATGACCGGCAGATGATTCCGGAGTGTCCACCAAGTGGTTCTGGTACCTGGCAGGGGATTTTGGCGTGTCAGGAAGGTGGTTCCGGCTAGTTGAGCAGGTGGATCAGGCGTGCTCGGCAGGTGGTTCAGGCGGGTCTGGCAGGTGGTTTCGGTCTGTTCGGGGAGTGGTTCCGGCATTCTCAGGCACATGGTTCTGGCACGTCTGAGAGGTGGTTCCGGCCGGCCCGACAGGTGTTTCCGGAGTGTCCGCCAAGTGGTTCTGGCGTAGCTGAAAGGTGATGTTGGCGTGACCGGCAGGTGGTTGCAGCCAGCCCCGCAGGTGATTCCGGAGTGTGCGGCATGTGGTTCTGGCACCTCTGAGAGATGGTTCCGGCATGCCCGGCAGGTGATTCCGGAGTGTCCGGCATGTGGTTCTGGCACCTCTGAGGGGTGGTTCCGGAATGACCGGAAGGTGGTTCCGGAGTGTCTGTTGAGTGGATCTGGCGTAGCCGGCAGGTGATTTTGGCGTGTCCAGCAGGTGGTTCCGGCGAGCTCGGCAGGTGGTTCCGGCATGTCCGGAACATGGTTCTGGCACGTCTGAGAGATGGTTCCGGCATGCCCGGCAGGTGATTCCGGAATGTCTGGCATGTGGGTCTGGCACCTCTGAGAGGTGGTTCCGGCATGCCCTGCAGTTGGTTACAGAGTGTTTGCCGAGTGGTTCTGGAGTAGCTGGCAGGTGATTCTGGCGTATCCAGCAGGTGGTTCTGGGGCGTGGATCAGGTGGTTCCAGCATACTCGTTAGGTGGTACCGGCGTGTCCGGAACATGGTTCTGGCAAGTCTGAGAGGTGGTTCCGGCATGCCCGACAGGTGATTCCGGAGTGTTCGCCAACTGGTTCTGGCGTAGCCGGCAGGTCATGTTGCATGTCCGGCGGTGGTTCCGGCGAGTCGAGCCGGTGGTTCCGGCGTGTCCAGCAGGGGTTTCCGGTCTGTCCGGCAGGTGTTTCTGGCGTGACCGGCACCAGGTTCTGGCACGTCTGAGAGTTGGTTCCGGCATGCCCAACGGGTGATTCCGGAGTGTCCGCCACGTGGTTCTGGCGTACCCGGCAGGTGATTTTGGCGTGTCTGGCAGGTGTTTCTTGCAAGTCGAGCATTTCTCTCAGGCATGCTCAGCAGGTGCTTCCGGCGTGTCCGGCCCGTGGTTCCGGTGTGTCTGAGAGGTGGTTCTGGCATGCCCGGCAGGTGGTTCCGGAGTGTCTGACGAGTGGTGCTGGCGTAGTCGGCAGGGGATTCTGGCGTGTCCAGCAGGTGGTTCTGGGGAGTGCATCAGGTGGTTCCGGCATTCTCGGCAGGTGGTACCGGCGTGTCCGATACATGGTACTGGCAACTCTGAGAGGTGGTTCCGGCATGCCCGACAGGTGATTCCGGAGTGTTCGCCAAGTGGTTCTGGCATAGCCGGCAGGTCACTTTGCATGTCCAGCAGTGGTTCCGGCGAGTCAAGCCGGTGGTTCCGGCGTGTCCGGCAGGTGTTTCCGGTCTGTCCGGCAGGTGGTTCTGGCGTGACCGGCACGAGGTTCTGGCACGTCTGAAAGTTGGTTCCGGCATGCCGGACAGGTGATTCCGGAGTGTCCGCCACGTGGTTCTGGCGTACCCGGCAGGTGATTTTGGCGTGTCTGGCAGGTGTTTCTTGCAAGTCGAGCATGTGGCTCAGGCATGATCAGCAGGTGCTTCCGGCGTGTCCGGCACGTGGTTCTGGTGTGTCAGAGGGCTGGTTCTGGCGTTTCCGGCAGATGATTCCGGAGTGTCCACCAAGTGGTTCTGGTAGACCTGGCAGGTGATTTTGGCGTGTCTGGAAGGTGGTTCCGGCTAGTTGAGCAGGTGGATCAGGCGTGCTCGCCAGGGGGTTCAGGCGGGTCTGGCAGGTGGTTTCGGTCTGTTCGGGGTGTGGTTCCGGCTTCTCAGGCACATGGTTCTGGCACGTCTTAGAGGTGGTTCCGGCCGGCCCGACAGGTGTTTCCGGAGTGTCCGCCAAGTGGTTCTGGCGTAGCTGAAAGGTGATGTTGGCGTGACCGGCAGTTGGTTCCAGCCAGCCCGGCAGGTGATTCCGGAGTGTGCGGCATGTGGTTCTGGCACCTCTGAGAGATGGTTCCGGCATGCCCGGCAGGTGATTCCGGAGTGTCTGCCACGTGGTTCTGGCGTAGCCGGCAGGTGATTTTGGCGTGTCCAGCAGGTGGTTCCGGCGAGCTCGGCAGGTGGTACCGGCGTGTCCGGAACATGGTTCTGGCAAGTCTGAGAGGAGGTTCCGGCATGCCCGGCAGGTGGTTCCGGAGTGTGTGCCGAGTGGTTCTGGAGCCAGCCCGGCAGGTGATTACGAAGAGTTCACCAAATGGTTGTGGCGTAGCCGGCAGGTGATTTTGGCGTGTCAGGAAGGTGGTTCCGGCTAGTTGAGCAGGTGGATCAGGTGTACTCGTCAGGGGGTTCAGGCGGGTCCGGCAGGTGGTTTCGGTCTGTTCGGGGAGTGGTTCCGGCATCTCAGGCACATGGTTCTGGCATGTCTGAGAGGTGGTTCCGGCCGGCCCGACAGGTGTTTCCGGAGTGTCCGCCAAGTGGTTCTGGCGTAGCTGAAAGGTGATGTTGGCATGACCGACAGGTGGTTCCAGCCAGCCCGGCAGGTGATTCCGTAGTGTCTGCCGAGTGGTTCTGGCGTAGCCGGCAGGTGATTTTGCATGTCCGGCAATGGTTCCGGCGAGTCGAGCCGGTGGTTCCGGCATGTCCGGCAGGTGGTTGCAGCATGCCCGGCAGGTGATTCCGGATTGTCCGGCATGTGGTTCTGGCACCTCTGAGAGGTGGTTCCGGCATGCCCTGCAGGTGATACGGGAGTCTCCGGTGTTTGGTTCTGGCACCTCTGAGAGGTGGTTCCGGAATGCCTGGCATGTGATTCCGGAGTGTCTGCCGAGTGGTTCTGGCGTAGCCGGCAAGTGATTTTAGCGTGTCTGGCAGGTGTTTCTTGCAAGTCGAGCATTTGGCTCAGGCATACTCGGCGGGTGGTACCGGCGTGTCTGGCACGTGGTTCTGGTGTGTCTCAGAGCTGGTTCCGGCATGCCCGGCAGGTGGTTCCGGAGTGTCTGCCGATTGGTTCTGGCGTAGTCGGCAGGTGATTCTGGCGTGTCCAGCAGGTGGTTCTGGGGAGTGGATCAGGTGGTTCTGGCATACTCGGCAGGTGGTACCAGCGTGTCCGGAACATGGTTCTGGTAAGTTTGAGAGGTGGTTCCGGCTGGCCCTACAGGTGTTTCCGGAGTGTCCGCCAAGTGGTTCTGGCGTAGGTGAAAGGTGATGTTGGCGTGACCAGCAGGTGGTTCCAACCAGCCCGGCAGGTGATTCGGGAGTGTCTGCCGAGTGGTTCTGGCGTAGCCGGCAGGTGAGTTTGGCATGTCCAGCAGGTGGTTTTGGCGAGTCGAGCAGGTGGTTCTGGCATGCTCGGCAGGTGCTTCCGGTGTCATTGGCATGTGGTTCCGGCATGTCTGAGAGGTGGTTCCTCCATGCCCAGAGGGTGATTCCGGAGTGTTTGCCAAGTGGTTCTGGCGTAGCCAGCAGGTGATTTTGCATGTCCCGCAATGGTTCCAGCGAGTCGAGCCGGTGGTTCCGGCATTTCCAGCAGGTGGTTCCGGCATGCCCGGCAGGTGATTCCGGAGTGTTCGCCAAGTGGTTCTGGCGTGGCCGGCAGGTGATTTTGCATGTCCGGCAATGGTTCCGGCGAGTCGAGCCGGTGGTTCCGGAATGTCCGGCAGGTGGTTCCGGCATGTCCGGCAGGTGGTTCCGGTATGTCCAGCACGTGGTTCCAGCATGCCCGGCAGGTGATTCCGGAGTGTCCGGCATGTGGTTCTGACACCTCTGAGAGGTGGTTCCGGAATGCCTGGCCTGTGATTCCGGAGTGTCTGACGAGTGGTTCTGGCATAGCCGGCAGTTGATTTTGGCGTGTCCACTCGGTGGTTCTGGGGAGTGGATCCGCTGGTTCCGGCATACTCGGCAGGTGGTACCGGCGTGTCCGGAACATGGTTCTGGCAAGTCTGAGAGGAGGTTCCGGCATGCCCGGCAGGTGGTTCCGGAGTGTGTGCCGAGTGGTTCTGGAGCCAGCCCGGCAGGTGATTCCGAAGAGTTCACCAAATGGTTGTGGCGTAGCCGGCAGGTGATTTTGGCGTGTCAGGAAGGTGGTTCCGGCTAGTTGAGCAGGTGGATCAGGTGTACTCGTCAGGGGGTTCAGGCGGGTCCGGCAGGTGGTTTCGGTCTGTTCGGGGAGTGGTTCCGGCATCTCAGGCACATGGTTCTGGCACGTCTGATAGGTGGTTCCGGCCGGCCCGACAGGTGTTTCCGGAGTGTCCGCCAAGTGGTTCTGGCGTAGCTGAAAGGTGATGTTGGCATGACCGACAGGTGGTTCCAGCCAGCCCGGCAGGTGATTCCGGAGTGTCTGCCGAGTGGTTCTGGCGTAGCCGGCAGGTGATTTTGGCGTGTCCAGCAGGTGGTACTGGCGTGTCCGGAACATGGTTCTGGCACGTCTGAGAGATGGTTCCGCCATGCCCGGCAGTTGACTTGGAGTGTCCGAAATGTGGTTCTGGCACCTCTGAGAGGTGGTTCCGGCATGCCCGGCAGGTGATACCGGAGTGTCCGGCATTTGGTTCTGGCACCTCTGAGAGGTGGTTCCGGAATGCCTGGCATGTGATTCCGGAGTGTCTGCCGAGTGGTTCTGGCGTACCCGGCAAGTGATTTTAGCGTGTCTGGCAGGTGTTTCTTGCAAGTCGAGCATTTGGCTCAGGCATGCTCAGCAGGTGCTTCCGGCGTGTCTGGCACGTGGTTCTGGTGTGTCTCAGAGCTGGTTCTGGCATGTCCGGCAGATGATTCCAGAGTGTCCACCAAGTGGTTGTGGCATACCCGGCAGGTGATTTTAGCGTGTCAAGTAGGTGGTTCCAGCGAGTCGAGTAGGTGGTTCCGGCGTGCTCGGCAGGTGCTTCAGGCGCATCTGGGAGGTGGTTTCGGTGTGTTCGGGGTGTGGTTGCGGCATCTCAGGCACATGGTTCTGGCACGTCTGATTGGTGGTTCCAGCCGGCCCGACAGGTGGTTCCATGGTGTCCGCCAAGTGGTTCTGGCATAGCTGGCAGGTGATGTTGGCGAGACCGCCAGGTGGTTCCAGCCAGCCAGGCAGGTGATTCCAAAGTGTTCACCAAATGGTTGTGGCGTAGCCGGAAGGTGATTTTGGCGTGTCCAGCAGGTGGTTTTGGCGAGTCGAGCAGGTGGTTCTGGCGTGCTCGGCAGGTGCTTCCGGTGTCATTGGCATGCGGTTCCGGCATGTCTGAGAGGTGGTTCCGCCATGCCCGGCAGGTGATTCCGGAGTGTTCGCCAAGTGGTTCTGGCGTAGCCGGCAGGTGATTTTGCATGTCCGGCAATGGTTCCGGCGAGTCGAGCCGGTGGTTCCGGCATGTCCGGCAGGTGGTTGCAGCATGCCCGGCAGGTGATTCCGGATTGTCCGGCATGTGGTTCTGGCACCTCTGAGAGGTGGTTCCGGCATGCCCTGCAGGTGATACGGGAGTCTCCGGTGTTTGGTTCTGGCACCTCTGAGAGGTGGTTCCGGAATGCCTGGCATGTGATTCCGGAGTGTCTGCCGAGTGGTTCTGGCGTAGCCGGCAGTTGATTTTGGCGTGTCCGCTAGGTGGTTCTGGGGAGTGGATCAGCTGGTTCCGGCATACTCGGCGGGTGGTACCGGCGTGTCCAGAGCATGGTTCTGGCAAGTCTGAGATGTGGTTCCGGCACGCCCGACAGGTGATTCCGGAGCGTCCGACAAGTGTTTCTGGCGTACCCGGCAGGTGATTTTGGCATGTCCGACAAGTGTTTCTTGCGAGTCGAGCAGGTGGCTCAGGCATGCTCAGCTGGTGCTTCCGGCGTCTCTGGCACGTGGTTCTGGTGTGTCTGAGAGCTGGTTCTGGCATGTCCGGCAGATGATTCCGGAGTGTCCACCAAGTGGTTCTGGTATACCTGGCAGGTGATTTTGGCGTGTCAGGAAGGTGGTTCAGGCTAGTTGAGCAGGTGGATCAGGCGTGCTCGCCAGGGGGTTCAGGCGGGTCTGGCAGGTGGTTTCGGTCTGTTCGGGGAGTGGTTCCGGCATCTCAGGCTCATGGTTCTGGCACGTCTGAGAGGTGGTTCCGGCCGGCCCGACAGGTGTTTCCGGAGTGTCCGCCAAGTGGTTCTGGCGTAGCTGAAAGGTGATGTTGGCATGACCGACAGGTGGTTCCAGCCAGCCCGGCAGGTGATTCCGGAGTGTCTGCCGAGTGGTTCTGGCGTAGCCGGCAGGTGATTTTGGCGTGTCCAGCAGGTGGTACTGGCGTGTCCGGAACATGGTTCTGGCACGTCTGAGAGATGGTTCCGCCATGCCCGGCAGTTGACTTGGAGTGTCCGAAATGTGGTTCTGGCACCTCTGAGAGGTGGTTCCGGCATGCCCGGCATGTGATACCGGAATGTCCGGCATTTGGTTCTGGCACCTCTGAGAGGTGGTTCCGGAATGCCTGGCATGTGATTCCGGAGTGTCTGCCGAGTGGTTCTGGCGTAACCGGCAGTTGATTTTGGCGTTTCCACTAGGTGGTTCTGGGGTGTGGATCAGCTGGTTCCGGCATACTCGGCGGGTGGTACCGGCGTGTCCAGAACATGGTTCTGGCAAGTCTGATAGGTGGTTCCGGCACGCCCGACAGGTGATTCCGGAGCGTCAGCCAAGTGTTTCTGGCGTACCCGGCAGGTGATTTTGGCATGTCCGACAAGTGTTTCTTGCGAGTCGAGCAGGTGGCTGAGGCATGCTCAGCTGGTGCTTCCGGCGTCTCTGGCACGTGGTTCTGGTGTGTCTGAGAGCTGGTTCTGGCATGTCCGGCAGATGATTCCGGAGAGTCCACCAAGTGGTTCTGGTACCTGGCAGGTGATTTTGGCGTGTCAGGAAGGTGGTCCCACTAGTTGAGCAGGTGGATCAGGCGTGCTTGCCGGGGGTTCAGGCGGGTCTGGCAGGTGGTTTCGGTCTGTTCGGGGAGTGGTTCCGGCATTCTCAGGCACATGGTTCTGGCACGTCTGAGAGGTGGTTCCGGCCGGCCCGACAGGTGTTTCCGGAGTGTCCGCCAAGTGGTTCTGGCGTAGCTGAAAGGTGATGTTGGCGTGACCGGCAGGTGGTTCCAGCCAGCCCGGCAGGTGATTCGGGAGTGTCTGCCACATGGTTCTGGAGTAGCCGGCAGGTGATTTTGGCGTGTGCAGCAGGTGGTTCCGGCGAGCTCGGCCGGTGGTACCGGCGTGTCCGGAACATGGCTCTGGCACCTCTGAGAGGTGGTTCCGGCATGCCCGGCAGGTGATTCGGGAGTGTCCGGCATGTGGTTCTGGCACCTCTGAGATGTGGTTACGGCATGCCCGGCAGGTGATTATGGAGTGTTCGGCATGTGGTTCTCGCACCTCTGAGAGGTGGTTCCGGCATGCCCGGCAGGTGGTTCCGGAGTGTCTGCCGAGTGGTTCTGGCGTAGCCGGCAGGTGATTCTGGGGTGTCCAGCAGGTGGTTCTGGGGAGTGGATCAGGTGGTTCCGGCATACTCGGCAGGTGGTACCGGCGTGTCCGGAACATGGTTCTGGCAAGTCTGAGAGGCGGTTCCGGCATGCCCGACAGGTGATTCCGGAGTGTTCGCCAAGTGGTTCTGGCGTAGCCGGCAGGTCATTTTGCATGTCCAGCGGTGGTTCCGGCGAGTCGAGCCGGTGGTTCCGGCGTGTCCGGCAGGTGGTTCTGGCGTGACCGGCACGAGGTTCTGGCACGTCTGAGAGTTGGTTCCGGCATGCCCGACAGGTGATTCCGGAGTGTCCGCCACGTGGTTCTGGCGTACCCGGCAGGTGATTTTAGCGTGTCTGGCAGGTGTTTCTTGCAAGTCGAGCATTTGGCTCAGGCATGCTCAGCAGGTGCTTCCGGCGTGTCTGGCACGTGGTTCTGGTGTGTCTCAGAGCTGGTTCTGGCATGTCCGGCAGATGATTCCGGAGTGTCCACCAAGTGGTTGTGGCATACCCGGCAGGTGATTTTAGCGTGTCAAGTAGGTGGTTGCAGCAAGTCGAGTAGGTGGTTCCGGCGTGCTCGGCAGGTGGTTCAGGCGCATCTGGCAGATGGTTTCGGTGTGTTCGGGGTGTGGTTGCGGCATCTCAGGCACATGGTTCTGGCACGTCTGATAGGTGGTTCCGGCCGGCCCGACAGGTGTTTCCATGGTGTCCGCCAAGTGGTTCTGGCATAGCTGGCAGGTGATGTTGGCGAGACCGCCAGGTGGTTCCAGCCAGCCCGGCAGGTGATTCCAAAGTGTTCACCAAATGGTTGTGGCGTAGCCGGAAGGTGATTTTGGCGTGTCCAGCAGGTGGTTTTGGCGAGTCGAGCAGGTGGTTCTGGCGTGCTCGGCAGGTGCTTCCGGTGTCATTGGCATGCGGTTCCGGCATGTCTGAGAGGTGGTTCCGCCATGCCCGGCAGGTGATTCCGGAGTGTTCGCCAAGTGGTTCTGGCGTAGCCGGCAGGTGATTTTGCATGTCCGGCAATGGTTCCGGCGAGTCGAGCCGGTGGTTCCGGCATGTCCGGCAGGTGGTTGCAGCATGCCCGGCAGGTGATTCCGGATTGTCCGGCATGTGGTTCTGGCACCTCTGAGAGGTGGTTCCGGAATGCCTGGCATGTGATTCCGGAGTGTCTGCCGAGTGGTTCTGGCGTAGCCGGCAGTTGATTTTGGCGTGTCCGCTAGGTGGTTCTGGGGAGTGGATCAGCTGGTTCCGGCATACTCGGCGGGTGGTACCGGCGTGTCCAGAACATGGTTCTGGCAAGTCTGAGATGTGGTTCCGGCACGCCCGACAGGTGATTCCGGAGAGTCCGACAAGTGTTTCTGGCGTACCCGGCAGGTGATTTTGGCATGGCCGAAAGGTGTTCCTTGGGAGTCGAGCAGGTGGCTCAGGCATGCTCAGCTGGTGCTTCCGGCGTCTCTGGCACGTGGTTCTGGTGTGTCTGAGAGCTGGTTCTGGCATGTCCGGCAGATGATTCCGGAGTGTCCACCAAGTGGTTCTGGTATAACTGGCAGGTGATTTTGGCGTGTCAGGAAGGTGGTTCCGGCTAGTTGAGCAGGTGGATCAGGCGTGCTCGCCAGGGGGTTCAGGCGGGTCTGGCAGGTGGTTTCGGTCTGTTCGGGGTGTGGTTCCGGCATCTCAGGCACATTGTTCTGGCACGTCTGATAGGTGGTTCCGGCCGGCCCGACATGTGTTTCCATGGTGTCCGCCAAGTGGATCTGGCATACCTGGCAGGTGATGTTGGCGTCACCGGCAGGTGGTTCCAGCCAGCCCGGCAGGTGATTCCGAAGAGTTCACCAAATGGTTATGGCGTAGCCGGCAGGTGATTTTTGCGTGTCCAGCAGGTGGATTTGGCGACTCGAGCAGGTGGTTCTGGCGTGCTCGGCAGGTGCTTCCGGTGTCATTGTCATGTGGTTCCGGCATGTCTGAGGGGTGGTTCCGCCATGCCCGGCAGGTGATTCCGGAGTGTTCGCCAATTGGTTCTAGCGTAGCCGGCAGGTGATTTTGCATGTCCGGCAATGGTTCCGGCGAGTCGAGCCGGTGGTTCCGGCATGTCCGGCAGGTGGTTCCGGCATGCCCGGCAGGTGATTCCGGAGTGTCCGGCATGTGGTTCTGGCACCTCTGAGAGGTGGTTCCGGCATGCCTGGCAGGTGATACCAGAGTCTCCGGCATTTGGTTCTGGCACCTCTGAGAGGTGGTTCCAGAATGCCTGGCATGTGATTCCGGAGTGTCTGCCGAGTGGTTCTGGCATAGCCGGCAGGTGATTTTGTCGTGTCCAGAAGGTGGTTTTGGCGAGTCGAGCATGTGGTTCTGGCGTGCTGGGCAGGTGCTTCCGGTGTCATTGGCATGTGGTTCCGGCATGTCTGAGAGGTGGTTCCGCCATGCCCGGCAGGTGATTCCGGAGTGTTGGCCAAGTGCTTCTGGTGTAGCCAGCAGGTGATTTTGCATGTCCGGCAATGGTTCCGGCGAGTCGAGCCGGTGGTTCCGGCATGTCCGGCAGGTGGTTCCGGCATGCCCGGCAGGTGATTCTGGAGTGTCCGGCATGTGGTTCTGGCACCTCTGAGAGTTGGTTCCGGCATGCCCGGCAGGTGATACCGGAGTCTCCGGCATTTGGTTCTGGCACCTCTGAGAGGTGGTTCCGGAATGCCTGGCATGTGATTCCCGAGTGTCTGCCGAGTGGTTCTGGCGTAGCCGGCAGTTGATTTTGGCGTGTCCACTAGGTGGTTCTGGGGAGTGGATCAGCTGGCTCCGGCATACTCGGCGGGTGGTACCGGCGTGTCCAGAACATGGTTCTGGCAAGTCTGAGAGGTGGTTCCGGCACGCCCGACAGGTGATTCCGGAGCGTCCGCCAAGTGTTTCTGGCGTACCCGGCAGGTGATTTTGGCATGTCCGACAGGTGTATCTTGCAAGTCGAGCAGGTGGCTCAGGCATGCTCAGCTGGTGCTTCCGGCGTCTCTGGCACGTGGTTCTGGTGTGTCTGAGAGCTGGTTCTGGCATGTCCGGCAGATGATTCCGGAGTGTCCACCAAGTGGTTCTTGTATACCTGGCAGGTGATTTTGGCGTGTCAGGAAGTTGGTTCCAGCTATGTGAGCAGGTGGATCAGGCGTGCTTGCCAGGGGCTTCAGGCGGGTCTGGCAGGTGGTTTCGGTCAGTTCGGGGAGTGGTTCCGGCATCTCAGGCTCATGGTTCTGGCACGTCTGAGAGGTGGTTGTGGCCGGTCCGACAGGTGATTCCGGAGTGTCCGCCAAGTGGTTCTGGGGTAGCTGAAAGGTGATGTTGGCATGACCGGCAGGTGGTTCCAGCCAGCCCGGCAGGTGATTCCGGAGTGTCGGGCGACTGGTTCTGGCGTAGCCGGCAGGTGATTTTGGCGTGTCCAGCAGGTGGTTCCGGCGAGCTCGTCAGGTGGTACCGGCGTGTCCGGAACATGGTTCTGGCACCTCTGAGAGATGGTTCCGGCATGCCCGGCAGCTGATTCCGGAGTGTCCGGCATGTGGTTCTGGCACCTCTGAGAGGTGGTTCCAGCATGCCCGGCAGGTGCTTCCGGAGTGTCTGCCGAGTGGTTCTGGCGTAGCCGGCAGGTGATTCTGGCGTGTCCAGCAGGTGGTTGTGGGGAGTGGATCAGGTGGTTCCGGCATACTCAGCAGGTGGTACCGGCGTGTCCGGAACATGGTTCTGGCAAGTCTGAGAGGGGGTTCCGGCATGCCCGACAGGTGATTCCGGAGTGTCCGCCACGTGTTTATGGCGTACCCGGCAGGAGATTTTCGCGTGTCTGGCAGGTGTTTCTTGCAAGTCGAGCATTTGGCTCAGGCATGATCAGCAGGTGCTTCCGGCGTGTCCAGCACGTGGTTCTGGTGTGTCTGAGAGCTGGTTCTGGCATGTCCGGCAGATGATTCCGGAGTGTCCACCAAGTGGTTGTGGCATACCCGGCAGGTGATTTTAGCGTGTCAGGTAGGTGGTTCCGGCGAGTCGAGTAGGTGGTTCCGGCGTGCTCGGCAGGTGGTTCAGGCGGGTCTGGCAGGTGGTTTCGGTCTGTTCGGGGTGTGGTTCCGGCATCTCAGGCACATGGTTCTGTCACGTCTGATAGGTGGTTCCGGCCGACCCGACTGGTGTTTCCATGGTGTCCGCCAAGTGGTTCTGGCATAGCTGGCAGGTGATGTTGGCGTGACCGGCAGGTGGTTCCAGCCAGCCAGCCCGGCAGGTGATTCCGAAGAGTTCATCAAATGGTTTTGGCGTAGCCGACAGTTGATTTTGGCGTGTCCAGCAGGTGGTTTTGGCGAGTCGAGCAGGTGGTTCTGGCGTGCTCGGCAGGTGCTTCCGGTGTCATTGGCATGTGGTTCCGGCATGTCTGGGAGGTGGTTACGCCATGCCCGGCAGGTGATTCCGGAGTGTTCGCCAAGTGGTTCTGGCGTAGCCGGCAGGTGATTTTGCATGTCCGGCAATGGTTCCGGCGAGTCGAGCCGGTGGTTCGGGCATGCCCGGCAGGTGATTCCGGAGTGTCCGGCATGTGGTTCTGGCACCTCTGAGAGGTGGTTCCGGCATGCCCGGCAGGTGATACCGGAGTGTTCGCCAAGTGGTTCTGGCGTAGCCTTCAGGTGATTTTGCATGCCCGGCAATGTTTCCAGCGAGTCGATCCGGTGGTTCCGGCATGTCCGGCAGGTGGTTCCGGCATGCCCGGCAGGTGATTCCGGAATGTCCGGCATGTGGTTCTGGCACCTCTGAGAGGTGGTTCCGGCATGCCCGGCAGGTGATACCGGATTGTTCGCCAAGTGGTTCTGGCGTAGCCGGCAGGTGATTTTGCATGTCCGGCAATGGTTCAGGCGAGTCGAGCCGGTGGTTCCGGAATGTCCGGCAGGTGGTTCCGGCATGTCCGGCAGGTGGTTACGGCATGTCCAGCACGTGGTTCCAGCATGCCCGGCAGATGATTCCGATGTGTCCGGCATGTGGTTCTGGCAGCTCTGAGAGGTGGTTCTGGAATGCCTGGCCTGTGATTCCGGAGTGTCTGCCGAGTGGTTCTGGCGTAGCCGGCAGTTGATTTTGGCGTGTCCACTAGGTGGTTCTGGGGAGTGGATCAGCTGGTTCCGGCATACTAGGCAGGTGGTACCGGCGTGTCCAGAACATGGTTCTGGCAAGTCTGAGAGGAGGTTCCGGCATGCCCGACAGGTGATTCCGGAGCGTCCGCCAAGTGTTTCCGGCGTACCCGGCAGGTGATTTTGGCATGGCCGAAAGGTGTATCTTGCGAGTCGAGCCGGTGGCTCCGGCATGCTCAGCTGGTGCTTCCGGCGTCTCTGGCACGTGGTTCTGGTGTGTCTGAGAGCTGGTTCTGGCATGTCCGGCAGATGATTCCGGAGTGTCCACCAAATGGTTCTGGGATACCTCGCAGGTGATTTTGGCAGGTCAGGAAGTTGGTTCAGGCTAGTTGAGCAGGTGGATCAGGCGTGCTCGCCACGGGGTTCAGGCGGGTCTGCCAGGTGGTTTCGGTCTGTTCGGGGAGTGGTTCCGGCTTCTCAGGCTCATGGTTCTGGCACGTATGAGAGGTGGTTCCGGCCGGCCCGACAGGTGTTTCCATGGTGTCCGCCAAGTGGTTCTGGCATAGTTGGCAGGTGATGTTGGCGTGACCGGCACGTGGTTCCAGCTAGCCTAGCAGGTGATTCCGAAGTGTTCACCAAATGGTTGTGGCGTAGCCTGCCGGTGATTTTGGCGTGTCCAGCAGGTGGTTTTGGCGAGTCGAGCAGGTGGTTCTGGCGTGCTCGGCAGGTGCTTCCGGTGTCATTGTCATGTGGTTCCGGCATGTCTGAGAGGTGGTTCCGGCATGCCCAGCAGGTGCTTCCGGAGTGTCTGCCGAGTGGTTCTGGAGCCAGCCCGGCAGGTGATTCCGAAGAGTTCACCAAATGGTTCTGGCGTAGCCGTCACGTGATTTTGGCCTGTCAGGAAGGTGGTTCCGGCTATTTGAGCAGGTGGATCAGGCGTGCTCGCCAGGGGGTTCAGGCGGGTCTGGCAGGTGGTTTCGGTCTGTTCAGGGATTGGTTCCAGCATCTCAGGCACATGGTTCTGGCACGTCTGAGAGGTGGTTCTGGCCGGCCGGAGAGGTGTTTCCGGAGTGTCCGCCAAGTGGTTCTGGCGTAGCTGAAAGGTGATGTTGGCGTGACTGACAGGTGGTTCCAGCCAGCCCGGCAGGTGATTCCGGAGTGTCTGCCGTGTGGTTCTGGCGTAGCTGGCAGGTGATTTTGGCGTGTCCAGCAGGTGGTTCCGGCGAGCTCGGCAGGTGGTAGCAGCGTGTCCGGAACATGGTTCTGGCACGTCTGAGAGATGGTTCCGGCATGCCCGGCAGGTGATTCCGGAGTGTCCGGCATGTGGTTCTGGCACCTCTGAGAGGTGGTTCCGGCATGCCTGGCAGGCGGTTCCGGAGTGTCTGCCGAGTGGTTCTGGCGTAGTCGGCAGGTGATTCTGGCGTGACCAGCAGGTGGTTCTGGGGAGTGGATAAGGCGGTTTCGGCATACTCGGCAGGTGGTACCGGCGTGTCCGGAACATGGTTCTGGCAAGTCTGAGAGGCGGTTGCGGCATGCCCGACAGGTGATTCCGAAGTGTTCGCCAAGTGGTTCTGGCGTAGCCGGCAGGTCATTTTGCATGTCCGGCGGTGGTTCCGGCGAGTCGAGCCGGTGGTTCCGGCGTGTCCGGCAGGTGGTTCTGGCGTGTCCGGCACGAGTTTCTGGCACGTCTGAGAGTTGGTTCCGGCATGCCCGACAGGTGATTCCGGAGTGTCCACCACGTGCTTCTGGCGTACCCGGCAGGTGATTTTGGCGTGTCTGGCAGGTGTTTCTTGCAAGTCGAGCATTTGGCTCAGGCATGCTCAGCAGGTGCTTCCGGCGTGTCTGGCACGTGGTTCTGGTGTGTCTGAGAGCTGGTTCTGGCATGTCCGGCAGATGATTCCGGAGTGTCCACCAAGTGGTTGTGGCATACCCGGCAGGTGATTTTAGCGTGTCAGGTAGGTGGATCGAGCGAGTCGAGTAGGTGGTTCCGGCGTGCTCGCCAGGTGGTTCAGGCGGGTCTGGCAGGTGTTTTCGGTCTGTTCGGGGAGTGGTTCCGGCATCTCAGGCACATGGTTCTGGCACGTCTGATAGGTGGTTCCCGCCGGCCCGACATGTGTTTCCATGGTGTCCGCCAAGTGGTTCTGGCATAGCTGGCAGGTGATGTTGGCGTGACCGGCAGGTGTTTCCAGCCAGCCCGGCAGGTGATTCCGAAGTGTTCACCAAATGGTTGTGGCGTAGCCGGAAGGTGATTTTGGCGTGTCCAGCAGGTGGTTTTGTCGAGCCGAGCAGGTGGTTCTGGCGTGCTCGGAAGGTGCTTCCGGTGTCATTGGCATGTGGTTCCGGCTGTCTCAGAGGTGGTTCCGCCATGCCCGGCAGGTGATACCGGAGTGTTCGCCAAGTGGTTCTGGCGTAGCCGGCAGGTGATTTTGCATGTCCGGCAATGGTTCCGGCGAGTCGAGCCGGTGGTTCCGGAATGTCCGGCAGGTGGTTCCGGCACCTCTGAGAGGTGGTTCCGGCATGCCCGGCAGGTGATACCGGAGTGTCCGGCCTTTGGTTCTGGCACTTCTGATAGGTGGTTCCGGAATGCCTGGCATGTGATTCCGGAGTGTCTGCCGAGTGGTTCTGGCGTAGCCGGCAGTTGTTTTTGCCGTGTCCAGTAGGTGGTTCTGGGGAGTGGATCAACTGGTTCCGGCATACTCGGCAGGTGGTACCGACGTGTCCAGAACATGGTTCTGGCAAGTCTGAGAGGTGGTTCCGGCACGCCCGACAGGTGATTCCGGAGCATCCGACAAGTGTTTCTGGCGTACCCGGCAGGTGATTTTGGCATGTCCGGCAGGTGTTCCTTGGGAGTCGAGCAGGTGGCTCAGGCATGCTCAGCTGGTGCTTCCGGCGTCTCTTTCACGTGGTTCTGGTGTGTCTGAGAGCTGGTTCTGGCATGTCCGGCAGATGATTCCGGAGTGTCCACCAAGTGGTTCTGGTATACCTGGCAGGTGATTTTGGCGTGTCAGGAAGGTGGTTCCGGCTAGTTGAGCAGGTGGATCATGCGTGCTCGCCAGGGGGTTCAGGCGGGTCTGGCAGGTGGTTTCGGTCTGTTCGGGGAGTGGTTCCGGCATCTCAGGCTCATGGTTCTGGCACGTCTGATAGGTGGTTCCGGCCGGCCCGACAGGTGTTTCCGGAGTGTCCGCCAAGTGGTTCTGGCGTAGCTGAAAGGTGATGTTGGCGTGACCGGCAGGTGGTTCCAGCCAGCCCGGCAGGTGATTCCGGAGTGTCTGCCGAGTGGTTCTGGCGTGGCCGGCAGGTGATTTTGGCGTGTCCAGCAGGTGGTTTTGGCGAGTCGTGCTGGTGGTTCCGGCATGTCCGGCAGGTGGTTGCAGCATGCCCGGCAGGTGATTCCGGAGTTTCCGGCATGTGGTTCTGGCACCTCTGAGAGGTGGTTCCGGCATGCCCGGCAGGTGATACCGGAGTGTCCGGCGTTTGGTTCTGGCACCTCTGAGAGGTGGTTCCGGCATGCCCGGCAGTTGGTTACGGAGTGTCTGCCGAGTGGTTCTGAAGTAGCCGGCAGGTGATTCTGGCGTATCCAGCAGGAGGTTCTGGGGAGTGGATCAGGTGGTTCCGTCCTACTCGGCAGGTGGTACCGGCGTGTCCGGAACATGGTTCTGGCATGTCTGAGAGGTGGTTTCGGCATGCCCGACATGTGATTCCGGAGTGTTCGCCAAGTGGTTCTGGCGTAGCCGGCAGGTCATTTTTCATGTCTGGCAGTGGTTCCGGCAAGTCCAGCCGGTGGTTCCGGCGTATCCAGCAAGTTTTTCCGGTCTGTGCGGCAGGTGGTTCTGGCGTGACCGGCATGAGGTTCTGGCACGTCTGAGAGTTGGTTCCGGCATGCCCGACAGGTGATTCCGGAGTGTCCGCAACGTGGTTCTGGCGTACCCGGCAGGTGATTTTGGAGTGTCTGGGAGGTGTTTCTTGCAAGTCGAGCATTTGGCTCAGGCATGATCAGCAGGTGCTTCCGGCGTGTCTGGCACGTGGTTCTGCTGTGTCTGAGAGCTGGTTCTGGCATGTCCGGCAGATGATTCCGTAGTGTCCACCAAGTGGTTGTGGCATACCCGGCAGGTGATTTTAGCGTGTCAGGTAGGTGGTTCCGGCGAGTCGAGTAGGTGGTTCCGGCGTGCTCGGCAGGTGGTTCAGGCGGGTCTGGCAGGTGGTTTCGGTCTGTTCGGGGTGTGGTTCCGGCATCTCAGGCACATGGTTCTGGCACGTCTGATAGGTAGTTCCGGCCGGCCGGACAGGTGTTTCCATGGTGTCTGCCAGTGGTTCTGGCATAGCTGGCAGGTTATGTTGGAGTGACCGGCAGGTGGTTCCAGCCAGCCCGGCAGGTGATTCCGAAGAGTTCACCAAATGGTTGTGGCGTAGCCGGAAGGTGATTTTGGCGTTTTCAGCAGGTGGTTTTGGCGAGTCGAGCAGGTGGTTCTGGCGTGCTCGGCAGGTGCTTCCGGTGTCATTGACATGTGGTTCCGGCATGTCTGAGAGGTGGTTCCGCCATGCCCGGCAGGTGATTCCGGAGTGTTCGCCAAGTGGTTCTGGCGTAGCCGGCAGGTGATTTTGCATGTCCGGCAATGGTTCCGGCGAGTCGAGCCGGTGGTTCCGGCATGTCCGGCAGGTGGTTCCAGCATGCCCGGCAGGTGATTCCGGAGTGTCCGGCATGTGGTTCTGGCACCTCTGAGAGGTGGTTCCGGAACGCCTGGCATGTGATTCCGGAGTGTCTGCCGAGTGGTTCTGTCGTAGCCGGCAGTTGATTTTGGCGTGTCCGCTAGGTGGTTCTGGGGAGTGGATCAGCTGGTTCCGGCATACTCGGCAGGTGGTACCGGCGTGTCCAGAACATGGTTCTAGCAAGTCTGAGCGGTGGTTCCGGCACGCCCGACAGGTGATTCCGGAGCGTCCGCCAAGTGTTTCTGGCGTACCCGGCAGGTGATTTTGGCATGTCCGACAGGTGTTTCTTGCGAGTCGAGCAGGTGGCTCAGGCATGCTCAGCTGGTGCTTCCGGCGTCTCTGGCACGTGGTTCTGGTGTGTCTGAGAGCTGGTTCTGGCATGTCCGGCAGATGATTCCGGAGTGACGACCAAGTGGTTCTGGTATACCTGGCAGGTGATTTTGGCGTGTCAGGAAGGTGGTTCCCGCTGGTTGAGCAGGTGGATCAGGCGTGCTCGCCAGGGGGTTCAGGCGGGTCTGGCAGGTGGTTTCGGTCTGTTCGGGGATTGGTTGCGGCATCTCAGGCTCATGGTTCTGGCACGTCTGAGAGGTGGTTCCGGCCGGCCCGACAGGTGTTTCCGGAGTGTCCGCCAAGTGGTTCTGACGTAGCTGAAAGGTGATGTTGGCGTGACCGGCAGGTGGTTCCAGCCAGCCCGGCAGGTGATTCCGGAGTGTCTGCCACGTGGTTCTGGCGTAGCCGGCAGGTGATTTTGGCGTGTCCAGCAGGTGGTTTTGGCGAGTCGAGCAGGTGGTTCTGGCGTGCTCGGCAGGTGCTTCCGGTGTCATTGGCATGTGGTTCCGGCATGTATGAGAGGTGGTTCCGGCATGCCCGACAGGTCATTCCGGAGTGTCCGCAACGTGGTTCTGGCGTACCCGGCAGGTGATTTTGGAGTGTCTGGATGGTGTTTCTTGCAAGTCGAGCATTTGGCTCAGGCATGATCAGCAGGTGCTTCCGGCGTGTCTGGCACGTGGTTCTGCTGTGTCTGAGAGCTGGTTCTGGCATGTCCGGCAGATGATTCCGTAGTGTCCACCAAGTGGTTGTGGCATACCCGGCAGGTGATTTTAGCGTGTTAGGTAGGTGGTTCCGGCGAGTCGAGTAGGTGGTTCCGGCGTGCTCGGCAGGTGGTTCAGGCGGGTCTGGCAGGTGGTTTCGGTCTGTTCGGGGAGTGGTTCCGGCATCTCAGGCACATGGTTCTGGCACGTCTGATAGGTGGTTCCGGCCGTCCGGACAGTTGTTTCCATGGTGTCCGCCAAGTGGTTCTGGCATAGCTGGCAGGTGATGTTGGCGTGACCGGCAGGTGTTTCCAGACAGCCCGGCAGGGGATTCCGAAGTGTTCACCAAATGGTTGTGGCGTAGCCGGCAGGTGATTTTGGCGTGTGAAGCAGGTGGTTTTGGCGAGTCGAGCAGGTGGTTCCGGCATGCCCGGCAGGTGATTCCGGAGTGTCCGGCATGTGGTTCTGGCACCTCTGAGATGTGGTTCCGGCATGCCCGGCAGGTGATACCTGAGTGTCCGACATTTGGTTCTGGCACCTCTGAGAGGCGGTTCCGGAATGCCTGGCAGGTGATTCCGGAGTGTCTGCCGAGTGGTTCTGGCGTAGCCGGCAGGTGATTTTGGCGTGTCCAGAAGGTGGTTTTGGCGAGTCGAGCAGGTGGTTCTGGCGTGCACGGCAGGTGCTTCCGGTGTCATTGGCATGTGGTTCTGGCATGTCTGAGAGGTGGTTCCGCCATGCCCGGCAGGTGATTCCGGAGTGTTCGCCAAGTGGTTCTGGCGTAGCCGGCAGGTGATTTTGCATGTCCGGCAATGGTTCCGGCGAGTCGAGCCGGTGGTTCCGGCATGTCCGGCAGGTGGTTCCGGCATGCCCGGCAGGTGATTCCGGAGTGTCCGGCATGTGGTTCTGGCACCTCTGAGAGGTGGTTCCGGCATGCCCGGCAGGTGATACCGGAGTGTCCGGCATTTGGTTCTGGCACCTCTGATAGGTGGTTCCGGAATGCCTGGCCTGTGATCCCGGAGTGTCTGCCGAGTGGGTCTGGCGTAGCCGGCAGTTGATTTTGGCGTGTCCGCTAGGTGGTTCTGGGGAGTGGATCAGCTGGTTCCGGCATACTCGGCAGGTGGTACCGGCGTGTCCGGAACATTGTTCTGGCACGTCTGAGAGATGGTTCCCGCATGCCCGGCAGGTGATTCCGGAGTGTCCGGCATGTGGTTCCGGCACCTCTGAGAGGTGGTTCCGGCATGCCCGGTAGGTGATTCCGGAGTGTTCGCCAAGTGGTTCTGGCGTAGCAGGCAGGTCATTTTGCTTGTCAGGCGGTGGTTCCCGCGAGTCAAGCCGGTGGTTCCGGCGTGTCCGGCAGGTGTTTCCGGTCTGTCCGGCAGGTGGTTCTGGCGTGTCCGGCACGAGTTTCTGGCACGTCTGAGAGTTGGTTCCGGGATGCCCGACAGGTGATTCCGGAGTGTCTGCCACGTGGTTCTGGCATACCCGGCAGGTGATTTTGGCGTGTCTGGCAGGTGTTTCTTGCAAGTCGAGCATTTGGCTCAGGCATTCTCAGCAGGTGCTTCCGGCGTGTCCGGCACGTGGTTTTGGTGTGTCAGACGGCTGGTTCTGGCATTTCCGGTAGATGATTCCGGAGTGTCCACCAAGTGATTCTTGCAGACCTGGCAGGTGATATTGGCGTGTCTGGAAGGTGGTTCCGGCTAGTTGAGCAGGTGGATCAGGCGTGCTATACAGGGGGTTCAGGCGGGTCTGGCAGGTGGTTTCGGTCTGTTCGGGGTGTCGTTCTGGCATCTCAGGCACATGGTTCTGGCACGTCTGAGACGTGGTTCTGGCATGCCCGACAGGTGATTCCGGAGTGTTCGCCAAGTGGTTCTGGCGTAGCCGGCAGGTCATTTTGCATGTCCGGCGGTGGTTCCGGCGTGTCGAGCCGGTGGTTCCGGCGTAGCCGGGTGTTGATTTTGGCGTGTCCACTAGGTGGTTCTGGGGAGTGCATCAGCTGGTTCCGGCATACTCGGCACGTGGTACCGGCGTGTCCAGAACATGGTTCTGGCACGTCTGAGAGGTGGTTCCGGCATGCCCGGCAGGTCATCCCAGAGAGTCCTCCAAGTGGTTCTGGCATAACACGCAGGTGATTTTGGCGTGTCTGGCAGGTTGTTCCGTTGTGCTTGGCAGGTGGTTCAGGCTTGGCCGGCAGGTGGTTCCAGACTGTCCAGGACGTGTTTCCAGCTTCTCCGGCAGGTGGTTCTGGTACGTCTGAGAGGTGGATCCGCCATGGCTGGCAGGTGATTCCGGACCGTTCCCCAGGTGGTTCTGGCATAGCCAGCAGTTGATATTGGCCTGTCCGGCAGGTGGTTCCAGCGAGTCGAACAGGTGGCTCCGGCGTGCTCGGCAGGTGGTTCCGGTCTGTCCGGTAGGTGATTCCGGCGAGTCCGGCACGTGCTTCCGGCACGTCTGAGAGGTGGTTCCGGCATGCGCGGCAGGTGATTTCGGAGTGTCCGCCAGGTGGTTCTCGCCTACCCGGCAGGTGATTTTGGCGTGTCCGGCAGGTGTTTCTCGCGAGTCGAGCAGGTGGCTCCGGCATGCTCGGCAGGTGCTTCCGGCGTCTCCAGCACGTGGTTCTGGTGTGTCTGAGAGCTGGTTCCGGCATGTCCTGCAGATGATTCCAGAGTGTCCGCCAAGTGGTTCTGGCATACCCGGCTGGTGATTTGGGCATGTCAGGTAGGTGTTTCCGGCGAGTCGAGCAGGTGGCTCCGGCGTGCTCGGCAGGTTGTTCAGACGGGTCTGGCAGGTGTTTTCCGTCTGTTCGGGGTGTGGTTCCAGCATCTCATGCACATGGTTCTGGCACGTCTGAGATGTGGTTCCGGCCGGCCCGACAGGTGTTTCCACAGTGTCCGCCAAGTGGTACTGGCGTAGTTGGCAGGTGATTTTGGCATGACCGGCAGGTGGTTCTAGCAAGCCCGGCAGGTGATTCCGAAGTGTTCCCCAACTGGTTGTGGCGTAGCCGGCAGGTGATTTCTGCGTGTCCGGCAGGCGGTTCTGGCGAGTCGAGCAGGTGGTTCCGGCGTGCTCGGCAGGTGCTTCCGGGGTCATTGGCACGTGGTTCTGGCATATCTGAGAGGTGGTTCAGGCATGCCCGGCAGGTGATTCCGGAGTGTTCGCCAAGTGTTTCCGGCGTACCCGGCAGGTGATTTTGCATGTCCAGCGGTCGTTCCGGCGGGTCGAGCCGGTGGTTCCGGCGTGTCCGGCAGGTGGTTCCGATCTGTCCGGCAGGTGGTTCTGTGGTGTCCGGCACGATGTTCATTCTGAGAGGCTGTGCCGGCATGCCCCTCACGTGATTCCGGCTTGTCCCCGAAGTGGTGCTGGTGTAGCGGGCAGGTGATTTTGGCGTGTCCGGCAGGTGGGTCAGGCGAGATGAGCAGGTGGTTGCGACGTGCTCGGCAGGTGCTTCCGGCGTCTCCGGCACGTGTTTCTGGCACATCTGACTGGTGGTTCCGGCATGCCCAAAAGTTGATTCCGGTCTGTCCGGTAGGTGGTTCCGGCGTGCACGGCACGTGGTTCTGGTACGTCTCAGAGGTGGTTGCGTATTCCCAACAGGTGATTCCAGACTGTCCGCCACGTGCTTCTGGCACGTCTGAGAGGTGGTTCCAACATGCCCGGCAGGTCATTTCGGAGAGTCGTCCAAGTGGTTCTGGCGTAGCCCGCAGGTGATTTTGGCGTGTCCGGCAGGTGGTTCCGCCGTGCTCGGCAGGTGGTTCAGGCATGGCCGTCACGTGGTTCCAGTCTGTCCAGGACGTGTTTCCAGCTTCTCCGGCAGGTGGTTCTGGTACGTCTGAGAGGTGGTTCCGCCATGGCTGGCAGGTGATCCCGGACTGTCCCCCAGGTGGTTCTGGCATAGCCAGCAGTTGATATTGGCCTGTCGGGCAGGTGGTTCCAGCGAGTCGAACAGGTGGCTCCGGCGTTCTTGGCAGGTGGTTCCGGTCTGTCCGGCAGGTGTTTCCGGCGTGTCCGGCACGTGCTTCCGGCACGTCTGAGAGGTGGTTCCGGCATGCGCGACAGGTGATTCCGTAGAGTCCGCCAGGTGGTTCTGGCATACCCGGCAGGTGATTTTGGCGTGTCAGGCAGGTGTTTCTGGCGAGTCGAGCAGGTGGCTCCGGCATGCTCGGCAGCTGCTTCCGGCGTCTCCGGCACTTGGTTCTGGTGTGTCTGAGAGCTGGTTCCGGCATGTCCGGCAGATGATTCTGGAGTGTCCGCCAAGTGGTTCTGGCGTACCCAGCAGGTGATTTTGGCGTGTCAGGGAGGTGATACCGGTGAGTTGAGCAGGTTGTTCCGGCGTGCTCAGCAGGTGGTTCAGGCGGTTCTGGCAGGTGGTATCCGTCTGTTCGGGGTGTGGTTCCAGCATCTCATGAACACGATTCTGGCACGTCTGAGATGTGGTTCCAGCCGGCCCGACAGGTGTTTCCGCAGTGTCCGCCAAGCGGTTCTGGCGTAGTTGGCAGGTGATTTTGGCATGACTGGCAGGTGGTTCCAGCAAGCCTGGCAGGTGATTCCAAAGTGTTCACCAACTGGTTGTGGCGTAGCCGGCAGGTGATTTTTGCGTGATCGGCAGGTGGTTCTCGCGAATCGAGCAGGTGGTTCCGGCGTGCTCGGCTGGTGCTTCCGGGGTCATTGGCACGGGGTTCTGGCATGTCTGAGAGGTGGTTCCTGCATGCCCGGCAAGTGATTCCGGAGTGTTCGCCAAGTGGTTCTGGCATAGTCGGCAGGTGATTTTGGCATGTCCGGCAGGTGGTTCAGGCGAGTTGAGCAGGTGGTTCCAACGTGCTTGGCAGGTGCTTCCGGCGTCTCCGGCACGTGTTTCTGGCACATCTGACAGGTGGTTCCGGCATGCCCGAAAGGTGATTCCGGTCTGTCCGGTAGGTGGTTCCAGCCTGCACGGCATGTGGTTCTGGTACGTCTCAGAGGTGGTTGCGCATGCCCAACAGGTGATTCCGGACTGTCCGCCACATGGTTCTGGCACGTCTGAGAGGTGGTTCCGGCATGCCCGGCAGGTCATCCCAGAGAGTCCTCCAAGTGGTTCTGGCATAACACGCAGGTGATTTTGGCGTGTCTGGCAGGTTGTTCCGTTGTGCTTGGCAGGTGGTTCAGGCTTGGCCGGCAGGTGGTTCCAGACTGTCCAGGACGTGTTTCCAGCTTCTCCGGCAGGTGGTTCTGGTACGTCTGAGAGGTGGTTCCGCCATGGCTGGCAGGTGATTCCGGACCGTCCCCCAGGTGGTTCTGGCATAGCCAGCAGTTGATATTGGCCTGTCCGGCAGGTGGATCCAGCGAGTCGAACAGGTGGCTCCGGCGTGCTCGGCAGGTGGTTCCGGTCTGTCCGGTAGGTGATTCCGGCGTGTCCGGCACGTGCTTCCGGCACGTCTGAGAGGTGGTTCCGGCATGCGCGGCAGGTGATTTCGGAGTGTCCGCCAGGTGGTTCTGGCGTACCCGGCAGGTGATTTTGGCATGTCCGGCAGGTGTTTCTGGCGAGTCGAGCAGGTGGCTCCGGCATGCTCGGCAGGTGCTTCCGGCGTCTCCGGCACGTGGTTCTGGTGTGTCTGAGAGCTGGTTCCGGCATGTCCGGCAGATGATTCCGGAGTGTCCGCCAAGTGGTTCTGGCATACCCGGCTGGTGATTTGGGCATGTCAGGTAGGTGGTTCCGGCGAGTCGAGCAGGTGGCTCCGGTGTGCTCAGCAGGTTGTTCAGACGGGTCTGGCAGGTGTTTTCCGTCTGTTCGGGGTGTGGTTCCAGCATCTCATGCACATGGTTCTGGCACGTCTGAGATGTGGTTCCGGCCGGCCCGACAGGTGTTTCCACAGTGTCCGCCAAGTGGTACTGGCGTAGTTGGCAGGTGATTTTGGCATGACCGGCAGGTGGTTCCAGCAAGCCCAGCAGGTGATTCCGAAGTGTTCCCCAACTGGTTGTGGCGTAGCCGGCACGTGATTTCTGCTTGTCCGGCAGGTGGTTCTGGCGAGTCGAGCAGGTGGTTCCGGCGTGCTCGGCAGGTGCTTCCGGGGTCATTGGCACGTGGTTCTGGCATATCTGAGAGGTGGTTCCGGCATGCCCGGCAGGTGATTCCGGAGTGTTCGCCAAGTGTTTCCGGCGTAGCCGGCAGGTGATTTTGCATGTCCAGCGGTCGTTCCGGCGGGTCGAGCCGGTGGTTCCGGCGAGTCCGGCAGGTGGTTCCGGTCTGTCCGGCAGGTGGTTCTGTGGTGTCCGGCACGAGGTTCAGTCTGAGAGGCTGTGCCGGCATGCCCCTCACGTGATTCCGGTTTGTCCCCGAAGTGGTGCTGGTGTAGCGGGCAGGTGATTTTGGCGTGTCCGGCAGGTGGTTCAGGCGAGTTGAGCAGGTGGTTGCGACGTGCTCGGCAGGTGCTTCCGGCGTCTCCGGCACGTGTTTCTGGCACATCTGACTGGTGGTTCCGGCATGCCCAAAAGTTGATTCCGGTCTGTCCAGTAGGTGGTTCCGGCGTGCACGGCACGTGGTTCTGGTACGTGTCAGAGGTGGTTGCGTATGCCCAACAGGTGATTCCGGACTGTCCGCCACGTGCTTCTGGCACGTCTGAGAGGTGGTTCCAACATGCCCGGCAGGTCATTTCGGAGAGTCGTCCAAGTGGTTCTGGCGTAGCCCGCAGGTGATTTTGGCGTGTCCGGCAGGTGGTTCCGCCGTGCTCGGCAGGTGGTTCAGGCATGGCCGTCACGTGGTTCCAGTCTGTCCAGGACGTGTTTCCAGCTTCTCCGGCAGGTGGTTCTGGTACGTCTGAGAGGTGGTTCCGCCATGGCTGGCAGGTGATCCCGGACTGTCCCCCAGGTGGTTCTGGCATAGCCAGCAGTTGATATTGGCCTGTCCGGCAGGTGGTTCCAGCGAGTCGAACAGGTGGCTCCGGCGTTCTTGGCAGGTGGTTCCGGTCTGTCCGGTAGGTGTTTCTGGCGTGTCTGGCACGTGCTTCCGGCACGTCTGAGAGGTGGTTCCGGCATGCGCGGCAGGTGATTCCGTAGTGTCGGCCAGGTGGTTCTGGCATACCCGGCAGGTGTTTCCGGCGTGTCTGGCACGTGCTTCCGGCACGTCTGAGAGGTGGCTCCTGCATGCGCGGCAGGTGCTTCCGGCGTCTCCGGCACTTGGTTCTGGTGTGTCGGAGAGCTGGTTCCGGCATGTCCGGCAGATGATTCCGGAGTGTCCGCCAAGTGGTTCTGGCATACCCAGCAGGTGATTTTGGCGTGTCAGGGAGGTGGTACCGGTGAGTCGAGCAGGTGGTTCCGGCGTGCTCAGCAGGTGGTTCAGGCGGTTCTGGCAGGTGGTATCCGTCTGTTCGGGGTGTGGTTCCAGCATCTCATGAACACGTTTCTGGCACGTCTGAGATGTGGTTCCAGCCGGCCCGACAGGTGTTTCCGCAGTGTCCGCCAAGCGGTTCTGGCGTAGTTGGCAGGTGATTTTGGCATGACTGGCAGGTGGTTCCAGCAAGCCTGGCAGGTGATTCCAAAGTGTTCACCAACTGGTTGTGGCGTAGCCGGCAGGTGATTTTTGCGTGATCGGCAGGTGGTTCTGGCGAGTTGAGCAGGTGGTTCCGGCGTGCTCGGCTGGTGCTTCCGGGGTCATTGGCACGGGGTTCTGGCATGTCTGAGAGGTGGTTCCTGCATGCCCGGCAAGTGATTCCGGATTGTTCGCCAAGTGGTTCTGGCATAGTCGGCAGGTGATTTTGGCATGTCCGGCAGGTGGTTCAGGCGAGTTGAGCAGGTGGTTGCGACGTGCTCGGCTGGTGCTTCCGGCGTCTCCAGCACGTGTTTCTGGCACATCTGACAGGTGGTTCCGGCATGCCCGAAAGGTGATTCCGGTCTGTCCGGGAGGCGGTTGCAGCCTGCACGGCATGTGGTTCTGGTACGTCTCAGAGGTAGTTGCGCATGCCCAACAGGTGATTCCGGACTGTCCGCCACATGGTTCTGGCACGTCTGAGAGGTGGTTCCGGCATGCCCGGCAGGTCATCCCAGAGAGTCCTCCAAGTGGTTCTGGCATAACACGCAGGTGATTTTGGCGTGTCTGGCAGGTTGTTCCGTTGTGCTTGGCAGGTGGTTCAGGCTTGGCCGGCAGGTGGTTCCAGACTGTCCAGGACGTGTTTCCAGCTTCTCCGGCAGGTGGTTCTGGTACGTCTGAGAGGTGGTTCCGCCATGGCTGGCAGGTGATTCCGGACCGTCCCCCAGGTGGTTCTGGCATAGCCAGCAGTTGATATTGGCCTGTCTGGCAGGTGGTTCCAGCGAGTCGAACAGGTGGCTCCGGCGTGCTCGGCAGGTGGTTCCGGTCTGTCCGGTAGGTGATTCCGGCGTGTCCGGCACGTGCTTCCGGCACGTCTGAGAGGTGGTTCCGGCATGCGCGACAGGTGATTTCGGAGTGTCCGCCAGGTGGTTCGGGCGTACCCGGCAGGTGATTTTGGCGTGTCTGGCACGTGTTTCTGGCGAGTCGAGTAGGTGGCTCCGGCATGCTCGGCAGGTGCTTCCGGCGTCTCCGGCACTTGGTTCTGGTGTGTCTGAGAGCTGGTTCCGGCATGTCCGGCAGATGATTCCGGAGTGTCCGCCAAGTGGTTCTGGCATACCCGGCTGGTGATTTGCGCATGTCAGGTAGGTGGTTCCGGCGTGTCGAGCAGGTGGCTCCGGCGTGCTCGGCAGGTTGTTCAGACGGGTCTGGCAGGTGTTTTCCGTCTGTTCGGGGTGTGGTTCCAGCATCTCATGCACATGGTTCTGGCACGTCTGAGATGTGGTTCCGGCCGGCCCGACAGGTGTTTCCACAGTGTCCGCCAAGTGGTACTGGCGTAGTTGGCAGGTGATTTTGGCATGACCGGCAGGTGGTTCCAGCAAGCCCGGCAGGTGATTCCGAAGTGTTCCCCAACTGGTTGTGGCGTAGCCGGCAGGTGATTTCTGCGTGTCCGGCAGGTGGTTCTGGCGAGTCGAGCAGGTGGTTCCGGCGTGCTCGGCAGGTGCTTCCGGGGTCATTGGCACGTGGTTCTGGCATATCTGAGAGGTGGTTCCGGCATGCCCGGCAGGTGATTCCGGAGTGTTCGCCAAGTGTTTCCGGCATAGCCGGCAGGTGATTTTGCATGTCCAGCGGTCGTTCCGGCGGGTCGAGCCGGTGGTTCCGGCGTGTCCGGCAGGTGGTTCCGGTCTGTCCGGCAGGTGGTTCTGTGGTGTCCGGCACGAGGTTCAGTCTGAGAGGCTGTGCCGGCATGCCCCTCACGTGATTCCGGCTTGTCCCCGAAGTGGTGCTGGTGTAGCGGGCAGGTGATTTTGGCGTGTCCGGCAGGTGGTTCAGGCGAGTTGAGCAGGTGGTTGCGATGTGCTCGGCAGATGCTTCCGGCGTCTCCGGCACGTGTTTCTGGCACATCTGACAGGTGGTTCCGGCATGCCCAAAAGTGGATTCCGGTCTGTCCGGTAGGTGGTTCCGGCGTGCACGGCACGTGGTTCTGGTACGTGTCAGAGGTGGTTGCGTATGCCCAACAGGTGATTCCGGACTGTCCGCCACGTGCTTCTGGCACGTCTGAGAGGTGGTTCCAACATGCCCGGCAGGTCATTTCGGAGAGTCGTCCAAGTGGTTCTGGCGTAGCCCGCAGGTGATTTTGGCGTGTCCGGCAGGTGGTTCCGCCGTGCTCGGCAGGTGGTTCAGGCATGGCCGTCACGTGGTTCCAGTCTGTCCAGGACGTGTTTCCAGCTTCTCCGGCAGGTGGTTCTGGTACGTCTGAGAGGTGGTTCCGCCATGGCTGGCAGGTGATCCCGGACTGTCCCCCAGGTGGTTCTGGCATAGCCAGCAGTTGATATTGGCCTGTCCGGCAGGTGGTTCCAGCGAGTCGAACAGGCGGCTCCGGCGTTCTTGGCAGGTGGTTCCGGTCTGTCCGGTAGGTGTTTGCGGCGTGTCTGGCACGTGCTTCCGGCACGTCTGAGAGGTGGTTCCGGCATGCGCGGCAGGTGATTTCGGAGTGTCCGCCAGGTGGTTCCGGCGTATCCGGCAGGTGATTTTGGCGTGTCCGGCAGGTGTTTCTGGCGAGTCGAGCAGGTGGCTCCGGCATGCTCGGCAGGTGCTTCCGGCGTCTCCGACACGGGGTTCTGGTGTGTCTGAGAGCTGGTTCCGGCATGTCCGGCAGATGATTCCGGAGTGTCCGCCAAGTTTTTCTGGCATACCCGGCTGGTGATTTGGGCATGTCAGGTAGGTGGTTCCGGCGAGTCGAGCAGGTGGCTCCGGCGTGCTCGGCAGGTTGTTCAGACGGGTCTGGCAGGTGTTTTCCGTCTGTTCGGGGTGTGGTTCCAGCATCTCATGCACATGGTTCTGGCACGTCTGAGATGTGGTTCCGGCCGGCCCGACAGGTGTTTCCACAGTGTCCGCCAAGTGGTACTGGCGTAGTTGGCAGGTGATTTTGGCATGACCGGCAGGTGGTTCCAGCAAGCCCGGCAGGTGATTCCGAAGTGTTCCCCAACTGGTTGTGGCGTAGCCGGCAGGTGATTTCTGCGTGTCCGGCAGGTGGTTCTGGCGAGTCGAGCAGGTGGTTCCGGCGTGCTCGGCAGGTGCTTCCGGGGTCATTGGCACGTGGTTCTGGCATATCTGAGAGGTGGTTCCGGCATGCCCGGCAGGTGATTCCGGAGTGTTCGCCAAGTGTTTCCGGCGTAGCCGGCAGGTGATTTTGCATGTCCAGTGGTCGTTCCGGCGGGTCGAGCCGGTGGTTCCGGCGTGTCCGGCAGGTGGTTCCGGTCTGTCCGGCAGGTGGTTCTGTGGTGTCCGGCACGAGGTTCAGTCTGAGAGGCTGTGCCGGCATGCCCCTCACGTGATTCCGGCTTGTCCCCGAAGTGGTGCTGGTGTAGCGGGCAGGTGATTTTGGCGTGTCCGGCAGGTGGTTCAGGCGAGTTGAGCAGGTGGTTGCGACGTGCTCGGCAGGTGCTTCCGGCGTCTCCGGCACGTGTTTCTGGCACATCTGACAGGTGGTTCCGGCATGCCCAAAAGTGGATTCCGGTCTCTCCGGTAGGTGGTTCCGGCGTGCACGGCACATGGTTCTGGTACGTGTCAGAGGTGGTTGCGTATGCCCAACAGGTGATTCCGGACTGTCCGCCACGTGCTTCTGGCACGTCTGAGAGGTGGTTCCAACATGCCCGGCAGGTCATTTCGGAGAGTCGTCCAAGTGGTTCTGGCGTAGCCCGCAGGTGATTTTGGCGTGTCCGGCAGGTGGTTCCGCCGTGCTCGGCAGGTGGTTCAGGCATGGCCGTCACGTGGTTCCAGTCTGTCCAGGACGTGTTTCCAGCTTCTCCGGCAGCTGGTTCTGGTACGTCTGAGAGGTGGTTCCGCCATGGCTGGCAGGTGATCCCGGACTGTCCCCCAGGTGGTTCTGGCATAGCCAGCAGTTGATATTGGCCTGTCCGGCAGGTGGTTCCAGCGAGTCGAACAGGTGGCTCCGGCGTTCTTGGCAGGTGGTTCCGGTCTGTCCGGTAGGTGTTTCCGGCGTGTCTGGCACGTGCTTCCGGCACGTCTGAGAGGTGGTTCCGGCATGCGCGACAGGTGATTTCGGAGTGTCCGCCAGGTGGTTCTGGCGTACCCGGCAGGTGATTTTGGCGTGTCCGGCAGGTGTTTCTGGCGAGTCGAGCAGGTGGCTCCGGCATGCTCGGCAGGTGCTTCCGGCGTCTCCGGCACGTGGTTCTGGTGTGTCTGAGAGCTGGTTCCGGCATGTCCGGCAGATGATTCCGGAGTGTCCGCCAAGTGGTTCTGGCATACCCGGCTGGTGATTTGGGCATGTCAGGTAGGTCTTTCCGGCGAGTCGAGCAGGTGGCTCCGGCGTGCTCGGCAGGTTGTTCAGACGGGTCTGGCAGGTGCTTTCCGTCTGTTTGTGGTGTGGTTCCAGCATCTCATGCACATGGTTCTGGCACGTGTGAGATGTGGTTCCGGCCGGCCCGACAGGTGTTTCCACAGTGTCCGCCAAGTGGTACTGGCGTTGTTGGCAGGTGATTTTGGCATGACCGGCAGGTGGTTCCAGCAAGCCCGGCAGGTGATTCCGAAGTGTTCCCCAACTGGTTGTGGCGTAGCCGGCAGGTGATATTTGCGTGTCCGGCAGGTGGTTCTGGCGAGTCGAGCAGGTGGTTCCGGCGTGCTCGGCAGGTGCTTCCGGGGTCATTGGCACGTGGTTCTGGCATATCTGAGAGGTGGTTCCGGCATGCCCGGCAGGTGATTCCGGAGTGTTCGCCAAGTGTTTCCGGCGTAGCCGGCAGGTGATTTTGCATGTCCAGCGGTCGTTCCGGCGGGTCGAGCTGGTGGTTCCGGCGTGTCAGGCAGGTGGTTCCGGTCTGTCCGGCAGGTGGTTCTGTGGTGTCTGGCACGAGGTTCAGTCTGAGAGGCTGTGCCGGCATGCCCCTCACGTGATTCCGGCTTGTCCCCGAAGTGGTGCTGGTGTAGCGGGCAGGTGATTTTGGCGTGTCCGGCAGGTGGTTCAGGCGAGTTGAGCAGGTGGTTGCGACGTGCTCGGCAGGTGCTTCCGGCGTCTCCGGCACGTGTTTCTGGCACATCTGACTGGTGGTTCCGGCATGCCCAAAAGTGGATTCCGGTCTGTCCGGTAGGTGGTTCCGGCGTGCACGGCACGTGGTTCTGGTACGTGTCAGAGGTGGTTGCGTATGCCCAACAGGTGATTCCGGACTGTCCGCCACGTGCTTCTGGCACGTCTGAGAGGTGGTTCCAACATGCCCGGCAGGTCATTTAGGAGAGTCGTCCAAGTGGTTCTGGCGTAGCCCGCAGGTGACTTTGGCGTGTCCGGCAGGTGGTTCCGCCGTGGTCGGCAGGTGGTTCAGGCATGGCCGTCACGTGGTTCCAGTCTGTGAGGACGTGTTTCCAGCTTCTCCGGCAGGTGGTTCTGGTACGTCTGAGAGGTGGTTCCGCCATGGCTGGCAGGTGATCCCGGACTGTCCCGCAGGTGGTTCTGGCATAGCCAGCAGTTGATATTGGCCTGTCCGGCAGGTGGTTCCAGCGAGTCGAACAGGTGGCTCCGGCGTTCTTGGCAGGTGGTTCCGGTCTGTCCGGTAGGTGTTTCCGGCGTGTCTGGCACGTGCTTCCGGCACGTCTGAGAGGTGGCTCCGGCATGCGCGGCAGGTGCTTCCGGCGTCTCCGGCACTTGGTTCTGGTGTGTCTGAGAGCTGGTTCCGGCATGTCCGGCAGATGATTCCGGAGTGTCCGCCAAGTGGTTCTGGCATACCCAGAAGGTGATTTTGGCGTGTCAGGGAGGTGGTACCGGTGAGTCGAGCAGGTGGTTCCGGCGTGCTCAGCAGGTGGTTCAGGCGGTTCTGGCAGGTGGTATCCGTCTGTTCGGGGTGTGGTTCCAGCATCTCATGAACACGTTTCTGGCACGTCTGAGATGTGGTTCCAGCCGGCCCGACAGGTGTTTCCGCAGTGTCCGCCAAGCGGTTCTGGCGTAGTTGGCAGGTGATTTTGGCATGACTGGCAGGTGGTTCCAGCAAGCCTGGCAGGTGATTCCAAAGTGTTCACCAACTGGTTGTGGCGTAGCCGGCAGGTGATTTTTGCGTGATCGGCAGGTGGTTCTGGCGAGTCGAGCAGGTGGTTCCGGCGTGCTCGGCTGGTGCTTCCGGGGTCATTGGCACGGGGTTCTGGCATGTCTGAGAGGTGGTTCCTGCATGCCCGGCAAGTGATTCCGGATTGTTCGCCAAGTGGTTCTGGCATAGTCGGCAGGTGATTTTGGCATGTCCGGCAGGTGGTTCAGGCGAGTTGAGCAGGTGGTTGCGACGTGCTCGGCTGGTGCTTCCGGCGTCTCCAGCACGTGTTTCTGGCACATCTGACAGGTGGTTCCGGCATGCCCGAAAGTTGATTCCGGTCTGTCCGGTAGGCGGTTCCAGCCTGCACGGCATGTGGTTCTGGTACGTCTCAGAGGTGGTTGCGCATGCCCAACAGGTGATTCCGGACTGTCCGCCACATGGTTCTGGCACGTCTGAGAGGTGGTTCCGGCATGCCCGGCAGGTCATCCCAGAGAGTCCTCCAAGTGGTTCTGGCATAACACGCAGGTGATTTTGGCGTGTCTGGCAGGTTGTTCCATTGTGCTTGGCAGGTGGTTCAGGCTTGGCCGGCAGGTGGTTCCAGACTGTCCAGGACGTGTTTCCAGCTTCTCCGGCAGGTGGTTCTGGTACGTCTGAGAGGTGGTTCCGCCATGGCTGGCAGGTGATTCCGGACCGTCCCCCACGTGGTTCTGGCATAGCCAGCAGTTGATATTGGCCTGTACGGCAGGTGGTTCCAGCGAGTCGAACAGGTGGCTCCGGCGTGCTCGGCAGGTGGTTCCGGTCTGTCGGGTAGGTGATTCCGGCGTGTCCGGCACGTGCTTCCGGCACGTCTGAGAGGTGGTTCCGGCATGCGCGGCAGGTGATTTCGGAGTGTCCGCCAGGTGGTTCTGGCGTACCCTTCTGGTGATTTGGGCATGTCAGGTAGGTGGTTCCGGCGAGTCGAGCAGGTGGCTCCGGTGTGCTCAGCAGGTTGTTCAGACGGGTCTGGCAGGTGTTTTCCGTCTGTTCGGGGTGTGGTTCCAGCATCTCATGCACATGGTTCTGGCTCGTCTGAGATGTGGTTCCGGCCGGCCCGACAGGTGTTTCCACAGTGTCCGCCAAGTGGTACTGGCGTAGTTGGCAGGTGATTTTGGCATGACGGGCAGGTGGTTCCAGCAAGCCCGGCAGGTGATTCCGAAGTGTTCCCCAACTGGTTGTGGCGTAGCCGGCAGGTGATTTCTGCGTGTCCGGCAGGTGGTTCTGGCGAGTCGAGCAGGTGGTTCCGGCGTGCTCGGCAGGTGCTTCCGGGGTCATTGGCACGTGGTTCTGGCATATCTGAGAGGTGGTTCCGGCATGCCCGGCAGGTGATTCCGGAGTGTTCGCCAAGTGTTTCCGGCGTAGCCGGCAGGTGATTTTGCATGTCCAGCGGTCGTTCCGGCGGGTCGAGCCGGTGGTTCCGGCGAGTCCGGCAGGTGGTTCCGGTCTGTCTGGCAGGTGGTTCTGTGGTGTCCGGCACGAGGTTCAGTCTGAGAGGCTGTGCCGGCATGCCCCTCACGTGATTCCGGTTTGTCCCCGAAGTGGTGATGGTGTAGCGGGCAGGTGATTTTGGCGTGTCCGGCAGGTGGTTCAGGCGAGTTGAGCAGGTGGTTGCGACGTGCTCGGCAGGTGCTTCCGGCGTCTCCGGCACGTGTTTCTGGCACATCTGACTGGTGGTTCCGGCATGCCCAAAAGTTGATTCCGGTCTGTCCAGTAGGTGGTTCCGGCGTGCACGACACGTGGTTCTGGTACGTGTCAGAGGTGGTTGCGTATGCCCAACAGGTGATTCCGGACTGTCCGCCACGTGCTTCTGGCACGTCTGAGAGGTGGTTCCAACATGCCCGGCAGGTCATTTCGGAGAGTCGTCCAAGTGGTTCTGGCGTAGCCCCCAGGTGACTTTGGCGTGTCCGGCAGGTGGTTCCGCCGTGCTCGGCAGGTGGTTCAGGCATGGCCGTCACGTGGTTCCAGTCTGTCCAGGACGTGTTTCCAGCTTCTCCGGCAGGTGGTTCTGGTACGTCTGAGAGGTGGTTCCGCCATGGCTGGCAGGTGATCCCGGACTGTCCCCCAGGTGGTTCTGGCATAGCCAGCAGTTGATATTGGCCTGTCCGGCAGGTGGTTCCAGCGAGTCGAACAGGTGGCTCCGGCGTTCTTGGCAGGTGGTTCCGGTCTGTCCGGTAGGTGTTTCCGGCGTGTCTGGCACGTGCTTCCGGCACGTCTGAGAGGTGGTTCCGGCATGCGCGGCAGGTGATTCCGTAGTGTCGGCCAGGTGGTTCTGGCATACCCGGCAGGTGATTTTGGCGTGTCAGGCAGGTGTTTCTGGCGAGTCGAGCAGGTGGCTACGGCATGCTCGGCAGGTGCTTCAGGCGTCTCCGGCACTTGGTTCTGGTGTGTCTGAGAGCTGGTTCCGGCATGTCCGGCAGATGATTCCGGAGTGTCCGCCAAGTGGTTCTGGCATACCCAGAAGGTGATTTTGGCGTGTCAGGGAGGTGGTACCGGTGAGTCGAGCAGGTGGTTCTGGCGTGCTCAGCAGGTGGTTCAGGCGGTTCTGGCAGGTGGTATCCGTCTGTTCGGGGTGTGGTTCCAGCATCTCATGAACACGTTTCTGGCACGTCTGAGATGTGGTTCCAGCCGGCCCGACAGGTGTTTCCGCAGTGTCCGCCAAGCGGTTCTGGCGTAGTTGGCAGGTGATTTTGGCATGACTGGCAGGTGGTTCCAGCAAGCCTGGCAGGTGATTCCAAAGTGTTCACCAACTGGTTGTGGCGTAGCCGGCAGGTGATTTTTGCGTGATCGGCAGGTGGTTCTGGCGAGTCGAGCAGGTGGTTCCGGCGTGCTCGGCTGGTGCTTCCGGGGTCATTGGCACGGGGTTCTGGCATGTCTGAGAGGTGGTTCCTGCATGCCCGGCAAGTGATTCCGGAGTGTTCGCCAAGTGGTTCTGGCATAGTCGGCAGGTGATTTTGGCATGTCCGGCAGGTGGTTCAGGCGAGTTGAGCAGGTGGTTGCGACGTGCTCGGCTGGTGCTTCCGGCGTCTCCAGCACGTGTTTCAGGCACATCTAACAGGTGGTTCCGGCATGCCCGAAAGGTGATTCCGGTCTGTCCGGTAGGCGGTTCCAGCCTGCACGGCATGTGGTTCTGGTACGTCTCAGAGGTGGTTGCGCATGCCCAACAGGTGATTCCGGACTGTCCGCCACATGGTTCTGGCACGTCTGAGAGGTGGTTCCGGCATGCCCGGCAGGTCATCCCAGAGAGTCCTCCAAGTGGTTCTGGCATAACACGCAGGTGATTTTGGCGTGTCTGGCAGGTTGTTCCGTTGTGCTTGGCAGGTGGTTCAGGCTTGGCCGGCAGGTGGTTCCAGACTGTCCAGGACGTGTTTCCAGCTTCTCCGGCAGGTGGTTCTGGTACGTCTGAGAGGTGGTTCCGCCATGGCTGGCAGGTGATTCCGGACCGTCCCCCAGGTGGTTCTGGCATAGCCAGCAGTTGATATTGGCCTGTCTGGCAGGTGGTTCCAGCGAGTCGAACAGGTGGCTCCGGCGTGCTCGGCAGGTGGTTCCGGTCTGTCCGGTAGGTGATTCCGGCGTGTCCGGCACGTGCTTCCGGCACATCTGAGAGGTGATTCCGGCATGCGCGACAGGTGATTTCGGAGTGTCCGCCAGGTGGTTCTGGCGTACCCGGCAGGTGATTTTGGCGTGTCTGGCACGTGTTTCTGGCGAGTCGAGTAGGTGGCTCCGGCATGCTCGGCAGGTGCTTCCGGCGTCTCCGGCACTTGGTTCTGGTGTGTCTGAGAGCTGGTTCCGGCATGTCCGGCAGATGATTCCGGAGTGTCCGCCAAGTGGTTCTGGCATACCCGGCTGGTGATTTGGGCATGTCAGGTATGTGGTTCCGGCGAGTCGAGCAGGTGGCTCCGGCGTGCTCGGCAGGCTGTTGAGACGGGGCTGGCTGGTGTTTTCCGTCTGTTCGGGGTGTGGTTCCAGCATCTCATGCACATGGTTCTGGCACGTCTGAGATGTGGTTGCGGCCGGCCCGACAGGTGTTTCCACAGTGTCCGCCAAGTGGTACTGGCGTAGTTGGCAGGTGATTTTGGCATGACCGGCAGGTGGTTCCAGCAAGCCCGGCAGGTGATTCCGAAGTGTTAACCAACTGGTTGTGGCGTAGCCGGCAGGTGATTTCTGCGTGTCCGGCAGGTGGTTATGGCGAGTCGAGCAGGTGGTTCCGGCGTGCTCGGCAGGTGCTTCCGGGGTCATTGGCACGTGGTTCTGGCATATCTGAGAGGTGGTTCCGGCATGCCCGGCAGGTGATTCCGGAGTGTTCGCCAAGTGTTTCCGGCGTAGCCGGCAGGTGATTTTGCATGTCCAGCGGTCGTTCCGGCGGGTCGAGCCGGTGGTTCCGGCGTGTCCGGCAGGTGGTTCCGGTCTGTCCGGCAGGTGGTTCTGTGGTGTCCGGCACGAGGTTCAGTCTGAGAGGCTGTGCCGGCATGCCCCTCACGTGATTCCGGCTTGTCCCCGAAGTGGTGCTGGTGTAGCGGGCAGGTGATTTTGGTGTGTCCGGCAGGTGGTTCAGGCGAGTTGAGCAGGTGGTTGCGACGTGCTCGGCAGGTGCTTCCGGCGTCTCCGGCACGTGTTTCTGGCACATCTGACTGGTGGTTCCGGCATGCCCAAAAGTGGATTCCGGTCTGTCCGGTAGGTGGTTCCGGCGTGCACGGCACGTGGTTCTGGTACGTGTCAGAGGTGGTTGCGTATGCCCAACAGGTGATTCCGGACTGTCCGCCACGTGCTTCTGGCACGTCTGAGAGGTGGTTCCAACATGCCCGGCAGGTCATTTCGGAGAGTCGTGCAAGTGGTTCTGGCGTAGCCCGCAGGTGATTTTGGCGTGTCCGGCAGGTGGTTCCGCCGTGCTCGGCAGGTGGTTCAGGCATGGCCGTCACGTGGTTCCAGTCTGTCCAGGACGTGTTTCCAGCTTCTCCGGCAGGTGGTTCTGGTACGTCTGAGAGGTGGTTCCGCCATGGCTGGCAGGTGATCCCGGACTGTCCCCGAGGTGGTTCTGGCATAGCCAGCAGTTGATATTGGCCTGTACGGCAGGTGGTTCCAGCGAGTCGAACAGGTGGCTCCGGCGTTCTTGGCAGGTGGTTCCGGTCTGTCCGGTAGGTGTTTCCGGCGTGTCCGGCACGTGCTTCCGGCACGTCTGAGAGGTGGTTCCGGCATGCGCGACAGGTGATTCCGTAGAGTCCGCCAGGTGGTTCTGGCATACCCGGCAGGTGATTTTGGCGTGTCAGGCAGGTGTTTCTGGCGAGTCGAGCAGGTTGCTCCGGCATGCTCGGCAGCTGCTTCCGGCGTCTCCGGCACTTGGTTCTGGTGTGTCTTAGAGCTGGTTCCGGCACGTCCGGCAGATGATTCCGGAGTGTCCGCCAAGTGGTTCTGGCGTACCCAGCAGGTGATTTTGGCGTGTCAGGGAGGTGGTACCGGTGAGTCGAGCAGGTGGTTCCGGCGTGCTCAGCAGGTGGTTCAGGCGGTTCTGGCAGGTGGTATCCGTCTGTTCGGGGTGTGGTTCCAGCATCTCATGAACACGTTTCTGGCACGTCTGAGATGTGGTTCCAGCCGGCCCGACAGGTGTTTCCGCAGTGTCCACTAAGCGGTTCTGGCGTAGTTGGCAGGTGATTTTGGCATGACTGGCAGGTGGTTCCAGCAAGCCTGGCAGGTGATTCCAAAGTGTTCACCAACTGGTTGTGGCGTAGCCGGCAGGTGATTTTTGCGTGATCGGCAGGTGGTTCTGGCGAGTCGAGCAGGTGGTTCCGGCGTGCTCGGCTGGTGCTTCCGGGGTCATTGGCACGGGGTTCTGGCATGTCTGAGAGGTGGTTCCTGCATGCCCGGCAAGTGATTCCGGAGTGTTCGCCAAGTGGTTCTGGCATAGTCGGCAGGTGATTTTGGCATGTCCGGCAGGTGGTTCAGGCGAGTTGAGCAGGTGGTTCCAACGTGCTTGGCAGGTGCTTCCGGCGTCTCCGGCACGTGTTTCTGGCACATCTGACAGGTGGTTCCGGCATGCCCGAAAGGTGATTCCGGTCTGTCCGGTAGGTGGTTCCAGCCTGCACGGCATGTGGTTCTGGTACGTCTCAGAGGTGGTTGCGCATGCCCAACAGGTGATTCCGGACTGTCCGCCACATGGTTCTGGCACGTCTGAGAGGTGGTTCCGGCATGCCCGGCAGGTCATCCCAGAGAGTCCTCCAAGTGGTTCTGGCATAACACGCAGGTGATTTTGGCGTGTCTGGCAGGTTGTTCCGTTGTGCTTGGCAGGTGGTTCAGGCTTGGCCGGCAGGTGGTTCCAGACTGTCCAGGACGTGTTTCCAGCTTCTCCGGCAGGTGGTTCTGGTACGTCTGAGAGGTGGTTCCGCCATGGCTGGCAGGTGATTCCGGACCGTCCCCCAGGTGGTTCTGGCATAGCCAGCAGTTGATATTGGCCTGTCCGGCAGGTGGATCCAGCGAGTCGAACAGGTGGCTCCGGCGTGCTCGGCAGGTGGTTCCGGTCTGTCCGGTAGGTGATTCCGGCGTGTCCGGCACGTGCTTCCGGCACGTCTGAGAGGTGGTTCCGGCATGCGCGGCAGGTGATTTCGGAGTGTCCGCCAGGTGGTTCTGGCGTACCCGGCAGGTGATTTTGGCATGTCCGGCAGGTGTTTCTGGCGAGTCGAGCAGGTGGCTCCGGCATGCTCGGCAGGTGCTTCCGGCGTCTCCGGCACGTGGTTCTGGTGTGTCTGAGAGGTGGTTCCGGCATGCCCGGCAGGTGATTCCGGAGTGTTCGCCAAGTGTTTCCGGCGTAGCCGGCAGGTGATTTTGCATGTCCAGCGGTCGTTCCGGCGGGTCGAGCTGGTGGTTCCGGCGTGTCAGGCAGGTGGTTCCGGTCTGTCCGGCAGGTGGTTCTGTGGTGTCTGGCACGAGGTTCAGTCTGAGAGGCTGTGCCGGCATGCCCCTCACGTGATTCCGGCTTGTCCCCGAAGTGGTGCTGGTGTAGCGGGCAGGTGATTTTGGCGTGTCCGGCAGGTGGTTCAGGCGAGTTGAGCAGGTGGTTGCGACGTGCTCGGCAGGTGCTTCCGGCGTCTCCGGCACGTGTTTCTGGCACATCTGACTGGTGGTTCCGGCATGCCCAAAAGTGGATTCCGGTCTGTCCGGTAGGTGGTTCCGGCGTGCACGGCACGTGGTTCTGGTACGTCTCAGAGGTGGTTGCGTATGCCCAACAGGTGATTCCGGACTGTCCGCCACGTGCTTCTGGCACGTCTGAGAGGTGGTTCCAACATGCCCGGCAGGTCATTTAGGAGAGTCGTCCAAGTGGTTCTGGCGTAGCCCGCAGGTGACTTTGGCGTGTCCGGCAGGTGGTTCCGCCGTGCTCGGCAGGTGGTTCAGGCATGGCCGTCACGTGGTTCCAGTCTGTGAGGACGTGTTTCCAGCTTCTCCGGCAGGTGGTTCTGGTACGTCTGAGAGGTGGTTCCGCCATGGCTGGCAGGTGATCCCGGACTGTCCCGCAGGTGGTTCTGGCATAGCCAGCAGTTGATATTGGCCTGTCCGGCAGGTGGTTCCAGCGAGTCGAACAGGTGGCTCCGGCGTTCTTGGCAGGTGGTTCCGGTCTGTCCGGTAGGTGTTTCCGGCGTGTCTGGCACGTGCTTCCGGCACGTCTGAGAGGTGGTTCCGGCATGCGCGGCAGGTGATTTCGGAGTGTCCGCCAGGTGGTTCTGGCGTACCCGGCAGGTGATTTTGGCGTGTCCGGCAGGTGTTTCTGGCGAGTCGAGCAGGTGGCTCCGGCATGCTCGGCAGGTGCTTCCGGCGTCTCCGGCACGTGGTTCTGGTGTGTCTGAGAGCTGGTTCCGGCATGTCCGGCAGATGATTCCGGAGTGTCCGCCAAGTGTTTCTGGCATACCCGGCTGGTGATTTGGGCATGTCAGGTAGGTGGTTCCGGCGAGTCGAGCAGGTGGCTCCGGCGTGCTCGGCAGGTTGTTCAGACGGGTCTGGCAGGTGTTTTCCGTCTGTTCGGGGTGTGGTTCCAGCATCTCATGCACATGGTTCTGGCACGTGTGAGATGTGATTCCGGCCGGCCCGACAGGTGTTTCCACAGTGTCCGCCAAGTGGTACTGGCGTAGTTGGCAGGTGATTTTGGCATGACCGGCAGGTGGTTCCAGCAAGCCCGGCAGGTGATTCCGAAGTGTTCCCCAACTGGTTGTGGCGTAGCCGGCAGGTGATTTCTGCGTGTCCGGCAGGTGGTTCTGGCGAGTCGAGCAGGTGGTTCCGGCGTGCTCGGCAGGTGCTTCCGGGGTCATTGGCACGTGGTTCTGGCATATCTGAGAGGTGGTTCCGGCATGCCCGGCAGGTGATTCCGGAGTGTTCGCCAAGTGTTTCCGGCGTAGCCGGCAGGTGATTTTGCATGTCCAGTGGTCGTTCCGGCGGGTCGAGCCGGTGGTTCCGGCGTGTCCGGCAGGTGGTTCCGGTCTGTCCGGCAGGTGGTTCTGTGGTGTCCGGCACGAGGTTCAGTCTGAGAGGCTGTGCCGGCATGCCCCTCACGTGATTCCGGCTTGTCCCCGAAGTGGTGCTGGTGTAGCGGGCAGGTGATTTTGGCGTGTCCGGCAGGTGGTTCAGGCGAGTTGAGCAGGTGGTTGCGACGTGCTCGGCAGGTGCTTCCGGCGTCTCCGGCACGTGTTTCTGGCACATCTGACAGGTGGTTCCGGCATGCCCAAAAGTGGATTCCGGTCTGTCCGGTAGGTGGTTCCGGCGTGCACGGCACATGGTTCTGGTACGTGTCAGAGGTGGTTGCGTATGCCCAACAGGTGATTCCGGACTGTCCGCCACGTGCTTCTGGCACGTCTGAGAGGTGGTTCCAACATGCCCGGCAGGTCATTTCGGAGAGTCGTCCAAGTGGTTCTGGCGTAGCCCGCAGGTGATTTTGGCGTGTCCGGCAGGTGGTTCCGCCGTGCTCGGCAGGTGGTTCAGGCATGGCCGTCACGTGGTTCCAGTCTGTCCAGGACGTGTTTCCAGCTTCTCCGGCAGCTGGTTCTGGTACGTCTGAGAGGTGGTTCCGCCATGGCTGGCAGGTGATCCCGGACTGTCCCCCAGGTGGTTCTGGCATAGCCAGCAGTTGATATTGGCCTGTCCGGCAGGTGGTTCCAGCGAGTCGAACAGGTGGCTCCGGCGTTCTTGGCAGGTGGTTCCGGTCTGTCCGGTAGGTGTTTCCGGCGTGTCTGGCACGTGCTTCCGGCACGTCTGAGAGGTGGTTCCGGCATGCGCGACAGGTGATTTCGGAGTGTCCGCCAGGTGGTTCTGGCGTACCCGGCAGGTGATTTTGGCGTGTCCGGCAGGTGTTTCTGGCGAGTCGAGCAGGTGGCTCCGGCATGCTCGGCAGGTGCTTCCGGCGTCTCCGGCACGTGGTTCTGGTGTGTCTGAGAGCTGGTTCCGGCATGTCCGGCAGATGATTCCGGAGTGTCCGCCAAGTGGTTCTGGCATACCCGGCTGGTGATTTGGGCATGTCAGGTAGGTCTTTCCGGCGAGTCGAGCAGGTGGCTCCGGCGTGCTCGGCAGGTTGTTCAGACGGGTCTGGCAGGTGCTTTCCGTCTGTTTGTGGTGTGGTTCCAGCATCTCATGCACATGGTTCTGGCACGTGTGAGATGTGGTTCCGGCCGGCCCGACAGGTGTTTCCACAGTGTCCGCCAAGTGGTACTGGCGTTGTTGGCAGGTGATTTTGGCATGACCGGCAGGTGGTTCCAGCAAGCCCGGCAGGTGATTCCGAAGTGTTCCCCAACTGGTTGTGGCGTAGCCGGCAGGTGATATTTGCGTGTCCGGCAGGTGGTTCTGGCGAGTCGAGCAGGTGGTTCCGGCGTGCTCGGCAGGTGCTTCCGGGGTCATTGGCACGTGGTTCTGGCATATCTGAGAGGTGGTTCCGGCATGCCCGGCAGGTGATTCCGGAGTGTTCGCCAAGTGTTTCCGGCGTAGCCGGCAGGTGATTTTGCATGTCCAGCGGTCGTTCCGGCGGGTCGAGCTGGTGGTTCCGGCGTGTCAGGCAGGTGGTTCCGGTCTGTCCGGCAGGTGGTTCTGTGGTGTCCGGCACGAGGTTCAGTCTGAGAGGCTGTGCCGGCATGCCCCTCACGTGATTCCGGCTTGTCCCCGAAGTGGTGCTGGTGTAGCGGGCAGGTGATTTTGGCGTGTCCGGCAGGTGGTTCAGGCGAGTTGAGCAGGTGGTTGCGACGTGCTCGGCAGGTGCTTCCGGCGTCTCCGGCACGTGTTTCTGGCACATCTGACTGGTGGTTCCGGCATGCCCAAAAGTGGATTCCGGTCTGTCCGGTAGGTGGTTCCGGCGTGCACGGCACGTGGTTCTGGTACGTGTCAGAGGTGGTTGCGTATGCCCAACAGGTGATTCCGGACTGTCCGCCACGTGCTTCTGGCACGTCTGAGAGGTGGTTCCAACATGCCCGGCAGGTCATTTAGGAGAGTCGTCCAAGTGGTTCTGGCGTAGCCCGCAGGTGACTTTGGCGTGTCCGGCAGGTGGTTCCGCCGTGGTCGGCAGGTGGTTCAGGCATGGCCGTCACGTGGTTCCAGTCTGTGAGGACGTGTTTCCAGCTTCTCCGGCAGGTGGTTCTGGTACGTCTGAGAGGTGGTTCCGCCATGGCTGGCAGGTGATCCCGGACTGTCCCGCAGGTGGTTCTGGCATAGCCAGCAGTTGATATTGGCCTGTCCGGCAGGTGGTTCCAGCGAGTCGAACAGGTGGCTCCGGCGTTCTTGGCAGGTGGTTCCGGTCTGTCCGGTAGGTGTTTCCGGCGTGTCTGGCACGTGCTTCCGGCACGTCTGAGAGGTGGCTCCGGCATGCGCGGCAGGTGCTTCCGGCGTCTCCGGCACTTGGTTCTGGTGTGTCTGAGAGCTGGTTCAGGCATGTCCGGCAGATGATTCCGGAGTGTCCGCCAAGTGGTTCTGGCATACCCAGCAGGTGATTTTGGCGTGTCAGGGAGGTGGTACCGGTGAGTCGAGCAGGTGGTTCCGGCGTGCTCAGCAGGTGGTTCAGGCGGTTCTGGCAGGTGGTATCCGTCTGTTCGGGGTGTGGTTCCAGCATCTCATGAACACGTTTCTGGCACGTCTGAGATGTGGTTCCAGCCGGCCCGACAGGTGTTTCCGCAGTGTCCGCCAAGCGGTTCTGGCGTAGTTGGCAGGTGATTTTGGCATGACTGGCAGGTGGTTCCAGCAAGCCTGGCAGGTGATTCCAAAGTGTTCACCAACTGGTTGTGGCGTAGCCGGCAGGTGATTTTTGCGTGATCGGCAGGTGGTTCTGGCGAGTCGAGCAGGTGGTTCCGGCGTGCTCGGCTGGTGCTTCCGGGGTCATTGGCACGGGGTTCTGGCATGTCTGAGAGGTGGTTCCTGCATGCCCGGCAAGTGATTCCGGATTGTTCGCCAAGTGGTTCTGGCATAGTCGGCAGGTGATTTTGGCATGTCCGGCAGGTGGTTCAGGCGAGTTGAGCAGGTGGTTGCGACGTGCTCGGCTGGTGCTTCCGGCGTCTCCAGCACGTGTTTCTGGCACATCTGACAGGTGGTTCCGGCATGCCCGAAAGGTGATTCCGGTCTGTCCGGTAGGCGGTTCCAGCCTGCACGGCATGTGGTTCTGGTACGTCTCAGAGGTGGTTGCGCATGCCCAACAGGTGATTCCGGACTGTCCGCCACATGGTTCTGGCACGTCTGAGAGGTGGTTCCGGCATGCCCGGCAGGTCATCCCAGAGAGTCCTCCAAGTGGTTCTGGCATAACACGCAGGTGATTTTGGCATGTCTGGCAGGTTGTTCCGTTGTGCTTGGCAGGTGGTTCGGGCTTGGCCGGCAGGTGGTTCCAGACTGTCCAGGACGTGTTTCCAGCTTCTCCGGCAGGTGGTTCTGGTACGTCTGAGAGGTGGTTCCGCCATGGCTGGCAGGTGATTCCGGACCGTCCCCCACGTGGTTCTGGCATAGCCAGCAGTTGATATTGGCCTGTACGGCAGGTGGTTCCAGCGAGTCGAACAGGTGGCTCCGGTGTGCTCGGCAGGTGGTTCCGGTCTGTCGGGTAGGTGATTCCGGCGTGTCCGGCACGTGCTTCCGGCACGTCTGAGAGGTGGTTCCGGCATGCGCGGCAGGTGATTTCGGAGTGTCCGCCAGGTGGTTCTGGCGTACCCGGCTGGTGATTTGGGCATGTCAGGTAGGTGTTTCTGGCGAGTCGAGCAGGTGGCTCCGGTGTGCTCAGCAGGTTGTTCAGACGGGTCTGGCAGGTGTTTTCCGTCTGTTCGGGGTGTGGTTCCAGCATCTCATGCACATGGTTCTGGCACGTCTGAGATGTGGTTCCGGCCGGCCCGACAGGTGTTTCCACAGTGTCCGCCAAGTGGTACTGGCGTAGTTGGCAGGTGATTTTGGCATGACCGGCAGGTGGTTCCAGCAAGCCCGGCAGGTGATTCCGAAGTGTTCCCCAACTGGTTGTGGCGTAGCCGGCAGGTGATTTCTGCGTGTCCGGCAGGTGGTTCTGGCGAGTCGAGCAGGTGGTTCCGGCGTGCTCGGCAGGTGCTTCCGGGGTCATTGGCACGTGGTTCTGGCATATCTGAGAGGTGGTTCCGGCATGCCCGGCAGGTGATTCCGGAGTGTTCGCCAAGTGTTTCCGGCGTAGCCGGCAGGTGATTTTGCATGTCCAGCGGTCGTTCCGGCGGGTCGAGCCGGTGGTTCCGGCGAGTCCGGCAGGTGGTTCCGGTCTGTCCGGCAGGTGGTTCTGTGGTGTCCGGCACGAGGTTCAGTCTGAGAGGCTGTGCCGGCATGCCCCTCACGTGATTCCGGTTTGTCCCCGAAGTGGTGCTGGTGTAGCGGGCAGGTGATTTTGGCGTGTCCGGCAGGTGGTTCAGGCGAGTTGAGCAGGTGGTTGCGACGTGCTCGGCAGGTGCTTCCGGCGTCTCCGGCACGTGTTTCTGGCACATCTGACTGGTGGTTCCGGCATGCCCAAAAGTTGATTCCGGTCTGTCCAGTAGGTGGTTCCGGCGTGCACGACACGTGGTTCTGGTACGTGTCAGAGGTGGTTGCGTATGCCCAACAGGTGATTCCGGACTGTCCGCCACGTGCTTCTGGCACGTCTGAGAGGTGGTTCCAACATGCCCGGCAGGTCATTTCGGAGAGTCGTCCAAGTGGTTCTGGCGTAGCCCGCAGGTGATTTTGGCGTGTCCGGCAGGTGGTTCCGCCGTGCTCGGCAGGTGGTTCAGGCATGGCCGTCACGTGGTTCCAGTCTGTCCAGGACGTGTTTCCAGCTTCTCCGGCAGGTGGTTCTGGTACGTCTGAGAGGTGGTTCCGCCATGGCTGGCAGGTGATCCCGGACTGTCCCCCAGGTGGTTCTGGCATAGCCAGCAGTTGATATTGGCCTGTCCGGCAGGTGGTTCCAGCGAGTCGAACAGGTGGCTCCGGCGTTCTTGGCAGGTGGTTCCGGTCTGTCCGGTAGGTGTTTCCGGCGTGTCTGGCACGTGCTTCCGGCACGTCTGAGAGGTGGTTCCGGCATGCGCGGCAGGTGATTCCGTAGTGTCGGCCAGGTGGTTCTGGCGTACCCGGCAGGTGATTTTGGCGTGTCAGGCAGGTGTTTCTGGCGAGTCGAGCAGGTGGCTACGGCATGCTCGGCAGGTGCTTCAGGCGTCTCCGGCACTTGGTTCTGGTGTGTCTGAGAGCTGGTTCCGGCATGTCCGGCAGATGATTCCGGAGTGTCCGCCAAGTGGTTCTGGCATACCCAGAAGGTGATTCTGGCGTGTCAGGGAGGTGGTTCCGGCGAGTCGAGCAGGTGGCTCCGGCGTGCTCGTCAGGTTGTTCAGACGTGTCTGGCAGGTGTTTTCCGTCTGTTCGGGGTGTGGTTCCAGCATCTCATGCACATGGTTCTGGCACGTGTGAGATGTGGTTCCGGCCGGCCCGACAGGTGTTTCCACAGTGTCCGCCAAGTGGTACTGGCGTAGTTGGCAGGTGATTTTGGCATGACCGGCAGGTGGTTCCAGCAAGCCCGGCAGGTGATTCCGAAGTGTTCCCCAACTGGTTGTGGCGTAGCCGGCAGGTGATTTTTGCGTGCCCGGCAGGTGGTTCTGGCGAGTCGAGCAGGTGGTTCCGGCGTGCTCGGCAGGTGCTTCCGGGGTGATTGGCACGTGGTTCTGGCATATCTGAGAGGTGGTTCCGGCATGCCCGGCAGGTGATTCCGGAGTATTCGCCAAGTGTTTCCGGCGCAGCCGGCAGGTGATTTTGCATGTCCAGCGGTCGTTCCGGCGGGTCGAGCCGGTGGTTCCGGCGTGTCCGGCAGGTGGTTCCGGTCTGTCCGGCAGGTGGTTCTGTGGTGTCCGGCACGAGGTTCAGTCTGAGAGGCTGTGCCGGCATGCCCCTCACGTGATTCCGGCTTGTCCCCGAAGTGGTGCTGGTGTAGCGGGCAGGTGATTTTGGCGTGTCCGGCATGTGGTTCAGGCGAGTTGAGCAGGTGGTTGCGACGTGCTCGGCAGGTGCTTCCGGCGTCTCCGGCACGTGTTTCTGGCACATCTGACTGGTGGTTCCGGCATGCCCAAAAGTGGATTCCGGTCTGTCCGGTAGGTGGTTCCGGCGTGCACGGCACGTGGTTCTGGTACGTGTCAGAGGTGGTTGCGTATGCCCAACAGGTGATTCCGGACTGTCCGCCACGTGCTTCTGGCACGTCTGAGAGGTGGTTCCAACATGCCCGGCAGGTCATTTCGGAGAGTCGTCCAAGTGGTTCTGGCGTAGCCCGCAGGTGATTTTGGCGTGTCCGGCAGGTGGTTCCGCCGTGCTCGACAGGTGGTTCAGGCATGGCCGTCACGTGGTTCCAGTCTGTCCAGGACGTGTTTCCAGCTTCTCCGGCAGGTGGTTCTGGTACGTCTGAGAGGTGGTTCCGCCATGGCTGGCAGGTGATCCCGGACTGTCCCCCAGGTGGTTCTGGCATAGCCAGCAGTTGATATTGGCCTGTCCGGCAGGTGGTTCCAGCGAGTCGAACAGGTGGCTCCAGCGTTCTTGGCAGGTGGTTCCGGTCTGTCTGGTAGGTGTTTCCGGCGTGTCTGGCACGTGCTTCCGGCACGTCTGAGAGGTGGTTCCGGCATGCGCGACAGGTGATTCCGGAGTGTCCGCCAGGTGGTTCTGGCGTACCCGGCAGGTGATTTTGGCGTGTCAGGCAGGTGTTTCTGGCGAGTCGAGCAGGTGGCTCCGGCATGCTCGGCAGCTGCTTCCGGCGTCTCCGGCACTTGGTTCTGGTGTGTCTGAGAGCTGGTTCCGGTATGTCCGGCAGATGATTCCGGAGTGTCCGCCAAGTGGTTCTGGCATACCCAGCAGGTGATTTTGGCGTGTCAGGGAGGTGGTACCGGTGAGTCGAGCAGGTGGTTCCGGCGTGCTCAGCAGGTGGTTCAGGCGGTTCTGGCAGGTGGTATCCGTCTGTTCGGGGTGTGGTTCCAGCATCTCATGAACACGTTTCTGGCACGTCTGAGATGTGGTTCCAGCCGGCCCGACAGGTGTTTCCGCAGTGTCCGCCAAGCGGTTCTGGCGTAGTTGGCAGGTGATTTTGGCATGACTGGCAGGTGGTTCCAGCAAGCCTGGCAGGTGATTCCAAAGTGTTCACCAACTGGTTGTGGCGTAGCCGGCAGGTGATTTTTGCGTGATCGGCAGGTGGTTCTGGCGAGTCGAGCAGGTGGTTCCGGCGTGCTCGGCTGGTGCTTCCGGGGTCATTGGCACGGGGTTCTGGCATGTCTGAGAGGTGGTTCCTGCATGCCCGGCAAGTGATTCCGGAGTGTTTGCCAAGTGTTTCCGGCGTAGCCGGCAGGTGATTTTGCATGTCCAGCGGTCGTTCCAGCGGGTCGAGCCGGTGGTTCCGGCGTGTCCGTCAGGTGGTTCCGGTCTGTCCGGCAGGTGGTTCTGTGGTGTCCGGCACGAGGTTCAGTCTGAGAGGCTGTGCCGGCATGCCCCTCACGTGATTCCGGCTTGTCCCCGAAGTGGTGTTCGTGTAGCCGGCAGGTGATTTTTGCGTGATCGGCAGGTGGTTCTGGCGAGTCGAGCAGGTGGTTCCGGCGTGCTCGGCTGGTGCTTCCGGGGTCATTGGCACGGGGTTCTGGCATGTCTGAGAGGTGGTTCCTGCATGCCCGGCAAGTGATTCCGGAGTGTTCGCCAAGTGGTTCTGGCATAGTCGGCAGGTGATTTTGGCATGTCCGGCAGGTGGTTCAGGCGAGTTGAGCAGGTGGTTGCGACGTGCTCGGCAGGTGCTACTGCCGTCTCCAGCACGTGTTTCTGGCACATCTGACAGGTGGTTCCGGCATGCCCGAAAGGTGATTCTGGTCTGTCCGGTAGGCGGTTCCAGCCTGCACGGCATGTGGTTCTGGTACGTCTCAGAGGTGGTTGCGCATGCCCAACAGGTGATTCCGGACTGTCCGCCACATGGTTCTGGCACGTCTGAGAGGTGGTTCCGGCATGCCCGGCAGGTCATCCCAGAGAGTCCTCCAAGTGGTTCTGGCATAACACGCAGGTGATTTTGGCGTGTCTGGCAGGTTGTTCCATTGTGCTTGGCAGGTGGTTCAGGCTTGGCCGGCAGGTGGTTCCAGACTGTCCAGGACGTGTTTCCAGCTTCTCCGGCAGGTGGTTCTGGTACGTCTGAGAGGTGGTTCCGCCATGGCTGGCAGGTGATTCCGGACCGTCCCCCAGGTGGTTCTGGCATAGCCAGCAGTTGATATTGGCCTGTCCGGCAGGTGGTTCCAGCGAGTCGAACAGCTGGCTCCGGATGCTCGGCAGGTGGTTCCGGTCTGTCCGGTAGGTGATTCCGGCGTGTCCGGCACGTGCTTCCGGCACGTCTGAGATGTGGTTCCGGCATGCGCGACAGGTGATTTCGGAGTGTCCGCCAGGTGTTTCTGGCGTACCCGGCAGGTGATTTTGGCGTGTCCGGCAGGTGTTTCTGGCGAGTCGAGCAGGTGGCTCCGGCATGCTCGGCAGGTGCTTCCGGCGTCTCCGGCACTTGGTTCTGGTGTGTCTGAGAGCTGGTTCCGGCATGTCCAGCAGATGATTCCGGAGTGTCCGCCAAGTGGTTCTGGCATACCCGGCAGGTGATTTTGGCGTGTCCGGCAGGTGTTTCTGGCGAGTCGAGCAGGTGGCTCCGGCGTGCTCGGCAGGTTGTTCAGACGGGTCTGGCAGGTGATTTCCGTCTCTTCGGGGTGTGGTTCCAGCATCTCATGCACATGGTTCTGGCACGTCTGAGATGTGGTTCCAGCCGGCCCGACAGGTGTTTCCGCAGTGTCCGCCAAGCGGTTCTGGCGTAGTTGGCAGGTGATTTTGGCATGACTGGCAGGTGGTTCCAGCAAGCCTGGCAGGTGATTCCAATGTGTTCACCAACTGGCTGTGGCGTAGCCAGCGGGTGATTTTTGCCTGATCGGCAAGTGGTTCTGGCGAGTCGAGCAGGTGGTTCCGGCGTGCTCGGCTGGTGCTTCCGGGGTCATTGGCACGGGTTTCTGGCATGTCTGAGAGGTGGTTCCTGCATGCCCGGCAAGTGATTCCGGAGTGTTCGCCAAGTGGTTCTGGCATAGTCGGCAGGTGATTTTGGCATGTCCGGCAGGTGGTTCAGGCGAGTTGAGCAGGTGGTTGCAACGTGCTTGGCAGGTGCTTCCGGCGTCTCCGGCACGTGTTTCTGGCACATCTGACAGGTGGTTCCGGCATGCCCGAAAGGTGATTCCGGTCTGTCCGGTAGGTGGTTCCAGCCTGCACGGCATGTGGTTCTGGTACGTCTCAGAGGTGGTTGCGCATGCCCAACAGGTGATTCCGGACTGTCCGCCACATGGTTCTGGCACATCTGAGGGGCGGTTCCGGCATGCCGGGCAGGTCATCCCAGAGAGGCCTCCAAGTGGTTCTGGCATAACACGCAGGTGATTTTGGCGTGTCTGGCAGGTTGTTCCCTTGTGCTTGGCACGTGGTTCACGCTTGGCCGGCAGGTGGTTCCAAACTGTTCAGGACGTGTTTCCAGATTCTCCGGCAGGTGGTTCTGGTACGTGTGAGAGGTGGTTCCGCCATGGCTGGCAGGTGATTCCGGACTGTCCCCCAGGTGGTTCTGGCATAGCCAGCAGTTAATATTGGCCTGTCCGGCAGGTGGTTCCAGCGAGTCGAACATGTGGCTCCGGCGTGCTCGGCAGGTGGTTCCGGTCGATCCGGTAGGTGATTCCGGCGTGTCCGGCACGTGCTTCCGGCACGTCTGAGAGGTGGTTCCGGCATGCGCGACAGGTGATTTCGGAGTGTCCGCCAGGTGGTTCTGGCGTACCCGGCAGGTGATTTTGGCGTGTCCGGCAGGTGTTTCTGGCGAGTCGAGCAGGTGGCTCCGGCATGCTCGGCTGGTGCTTCCGGCGTCTGCGGCACGTGGTTCTGGTGTGTCTGAGAGCTGGTTCCGGCATGTCCGGCAGATGATTCCGGAGTGTCCGCCAAGTGGTTCTGGCATACCCGGCTGTTGATTTGGGCATGTCAGGTAGGTGGTTCCGGCGAGTCGAGCAGGTGGCTCCGGTGTGCTCGGCAGGTTGTTCAGACGGGTCTGGCAGGTGTTTTCCGTCTGTTCGGGGTGTGGTTCCAGCATCTCATGCACATGGTTCTGGCACGTCTGAGATGTGGTTCCAGCCGGCCCGACAGGTGTTTCCACAGTGTCCGCCAAGTGGTACTGGCGTAGTTGGCAGGTGATTTTGGCATGACCGGCAGGTGGTTCCAGCAAGCCCGGCAGGTGATTCCGAAGTGTTCCCCAACTGGTTGTGGCGTAGCCGGCAGGTGATTTCTGCGTGTCCGGCAGGTGGTTCTGGCGAGTCGAGCAGGTGGTTCCGGCGTGCTCGGCAGGTGCTTCCGGGGTCATTGGCACGTGGTTCTGGCATATCTGAGAGGTGGTTCCGGCATGCCCGGCAGGTGATTCCGGAGTGTTCGCCAAGTGTTTCCGGCGTAGCCGGCAGGTGATTTTGCATGTCCAGCGGTCGTTCCGGCGGGTCGAGCCGGTGGTTCCGGCGAGTCCGGCAGGTGGTTCCGGTCTGTCCGGCAGGTGGTTCTGTGGTGTCCGGCACGAGGTTCAGTCTGAGAGGCTGTGCCGGCATGCCCCTCACGTGATTCCGGTTTGTCCCCGAAGTGGTGCTGGTGTAGCGGGCAGGTGATTTTGGCGTGTCCGGCAGGTGGTTCAGGCGAGTTGAGCAGGTGGTTGCGACGTGCTCGGCAGGTGCTTCCGGCGTCTCCGGCACGTGTTTCTGGCACATCTGACTGGTGGTTCCGGCATGCCCAAAAGTTGATTCCGGTCTGTCCGGTAGGTGGTTCCGGCGTGCACGGCACGTGGTTCTGGTACGTGTCAGAGGTGGTTGCGTATGCCCAACAGGTGATTCCGGACTGTCCGCCACGTGCTTCTGGCACATCTGAGAGGTGGTTCCAACATGCCCGGCAGGTCATTTCGGAGAGTCGTCCAAGTGGTTCAGGCGTAGCCCGCAGGTGATTTTGGCGTGTCCGGCAGGTGGTTCCGCCGTGCTCGGCAGGTGGTTCAGGCATGGCCGTCACGTGGTTCCAGTCTGTCCAGGACGTGTTTCCAGCTTCTCCGGCAGGTGGTTCTGGTACGTCTGAGAGGTGGTTCCGCCATGGCTGGCAGGTGATTCAGGACCGTCCCCCAGGTGCTTCTGGCATAGCCAGCAGTTGATATTGGCCTGTCTGGCAGGTGGTTCCAGCGAGTCGAACAGGTGGCTCCGGCGTGCTCGGCAGGTGGTTCCGGTCTGTCCGGTAGGTGATTCCGGCGTTTCCGGCACGTGCTTCCGGCACGTCTGAGAGGTGGTTCCGGCATGCGCGGCAGGTGATTTCGGAGTGTCCGCCAGGTTGTTCTGGCGTACCCGGCAGGTGACTTTGGCGTGTCCGGCAGGTGTTTCTGGCGAGTCGAGCAGGTGGCTCCGGCATGCTCGGCAGGTGCTTCCGGCGTCTCCGGCACTTGGTTCTGGTGTGTCTGAGAGCTGGTTCCGGCATGTCCAGCAGATGATTCCGGAGTGTCCGCCAAGTGGTTCTGGCATACCCAGCAGGTGATTTTGGCGTGTCAGGGAGGTGGTACCGGTGAGTCGAGCAGGTGGTTCCGGCGTGCTCGGCTGGTGCTTCCGGGGTCATTGGCACGGGGTTCTGGCGTGTCTGAGAGGTGGTTCCTGCATGCCCGGCAGGTGATTCCGGAGTGTTCGGCCAGTGGTTCCGGCATAGTCGGCAGTTGATTTTGGCATGTCCGGCAGGTGGTTCAGGCAAGTTGAGCAGGTGGTTCCAACGTGCTTGGCAGGTGCTTCCGGCGTCTCCGGCACGTGGTTCTTTTGTGTCTGAGAGCTGGTTCCGGCATGTCCGGCAGATGATTCCGGAGTGTCCGCCAAGTGGTTCTGGCATACCCGGCTGGTGATTTGGGCATGTCAGGTAGATGGTTCCGCCGAGTCGAGCAGGTGGCTCCGGCGTGCTCGGCAGGTTGTTCAGACGGGTCTGGCAGGTGTTTTCCGTCTGTTCGGGGTGTGGTTCCAGCATCTCATGCACATGGTTCTGGCACGTGTGAGATGTGGTTCCGGCCGGCCCGACAGGTGTTTCCACAGTGTCCGCCAAGTGGTACTGGCGTAGTTGGCAGGTGATTTTGGCATGACCGGCAGGTGGTTCCAGCAAGCCCAGCAGGTGATTCCGAAGTGTTCCCCAACTGGTTGTGGCGTAGCCGGCAGGTGATTTTTGCGTGTCCGGCAGGTGGTTCTGGCGAGTCGAGCAGGTGGTTCCGGCGTGCTCGGCAGGTGCTTCCGGGGTCATTGGCACGAGGTTCTGGCATAGCTGAGAGGTGGTTCCGGCATGCCCGGCAGGTGATTCCGGAGTGTTCGCCAAGTGTTTGCGGCGTAGCCGGCAGGTGATTTTGCATGTCCAGCGGTCGTTCCGGCGGGTCGAGCCGGTGGTTCTGGCGTGTCCGGCAGGTGGTTCTGGTCTGTCCGGCAGGTGGTTCTGTGGTGTCCGGCACGAGGTTCAGTCTGAGAGGCTGTGCCGGCATGCCCCTCACGTGATTCCGGCTTGTCCCCGAAGTGGTGCTGGTGTAGCGGGCAGGTGATTTTGGCGTGTCAGGGAGGTGGTACCGGTGAGTCGAGCAGGTGGTTCCGGCGTGCTCAGCAGGTGGTTCAGGCGGTTCTGGCAGGTGGTATCCGTCTGTTTGGGGTGTGGTTCCAGCATCTCATGAACACGTTTCTGGCACGTCTGAGATGTGGTTCCAGCCGGCCCGACAGGTGTTTCCGCAGTGTCCGCCAAGCGGTTCTGGCGTAGTTGGCAGGTGATTTTGGCATGACTGGCAGGTGGTTCCAGCAAGCCTGGCAGGTGATTCCAAAGTGTTCACCAACTGGTTGTGGCGTAGCCGGCAGGTGATTTTTGCGTGATCGGCAGGTGGTTCTGGCGAGTCGAGCAGGTGGTTCCGGCGTGCTCGGCTGGTGCTTCCGGGGTCATTGGCACGGGGTTCTGGCATGTCTGAGAGGTGGTTCCTGCATGCCCGGCAAGTGATTCCGGAGTGTTCACCAAGTGGTTCTGGCATAGTCGGCAGGTGATTTTGGCATGTCTGGCAGGTGGTTCAGGCGAGTTGAGCAGGTGGTTCCAACGTGCTTGGCAGGTGATTCGGGCGTCTCCGGCACGTGTTTCTGGCACATCTGACTGGTGGTTCCGGCATGCCCAAAAGTTGATTCCGGTCTGTCTGGTAGGCGGTTCTAGCCTGCACGGCATGTGGTTCTGGTTCGTCACAGAGGTGGTTGCGCATGCCCAACAGGTGATTCCGGACTGTCCGCCACATGGTTCTGGCACGTCTGAGAGGTGGTTCCGGCATGCCCGGCAGGTCATCCCAGAGAGTCCTCCAATTGGTTCTGGCATAATACGCAGGTGATTTTGGCGTGTCTAGCAGGTTGTTCCGTTGTGCTTGGCATGTGGTCCAGGCTTGGCCGGCAGGTGGTTCCAGACTGTCCAGGACGTGTTTCCAGCTTCTCCGGCAGGTGGTTCTGGTACGTCTGAGAGGTGGTTCCGCCATGGCTGGCAGGTGATTCCGGACCGTCCCCCAGGTGGTTCTGGCATAGCCAGCAGTTGATATTGGCCTGTCCGGCAGGTGGTTCCAGCGAGTCGAACAGGTGGCTCCGGCGTGCTCGGCAGGTGGTTCCGGTCAGTCCGGTAGGTGATTCCGGCGTGTCCGGCACGTGCTTCCGGCACGTCTGAGAGGTGGTTCCGGCATGCGCGACAGGTGATTTCGGAGTGTCCGCCAGGTGGTTCTGGCGTACCCGGCAGGTGATTTTGGCGTGTCCGGCAGGTGTTTCTGGCGAGTCGAGCAGGTGGCTCCGGCATGCTCGGCAGGTGCTTCCGGCGTCTCCGGCACGTGGTTCTGGTGTGTCTGAGAGCTGGTTCCGGCATGTCCGGCAGATGATTCCGGAGTGTCCGCCAAGTGGTTCTGGCATACCCGGCTGGTGATTTGGGCATGTCAGGTAGGTGGCTCCGGCGTGCTCGGCAGGTTGTTCAGACAGGTCTGGCAGGTGTTTTCCGTCTGTTCGGGGTGTGGTTCCAGCATCTCTTGCACATGGTTCTGGCACGTCTGAGATGTCGTTCCGGCCGGCCCGACAGGTGTTTCCACAGTGTCCGCCAAGTGGTACTGGCGTAGTTGGCAGGTGATTTTGGCATGACCGGCAGGTGGTTCCAGCAAGCCCGGCAGGTGATTCCGAAGTGTTCCCCAACTGGTTGTGGCGTAGCCGGCAGGTGATTTCTGCGTGTCCGGCAGGTGGTTCTGGCGAGTCGAGCAGGTGGTTCCGGCGTGCTCGGCAGGTGCTTCCGGGGTCATTGGCACGTGGTTCTGGCATATCTGAGAGGTGGTTCCGGCATGCCCGGCAGGTGATTCCGGAGTGTTCGCCAAGTGTTTCCGGCGTACCCGGCAGGTGATTTTGCATGTCCAGCGGTCGTTCCGGTGGGTCGAGCCGGTGGTTCCGGCGTGTCCGGCAGGTGGTTCCGGTCTGTCCGGCAGGTGGTTCTGTGGTGTCCGGCACGAGGTTCAGTCTGAGAGGCTGTGCCGGCATGCCCCTCACGTGATTCCGGCTTGTCCCCGAAGTGGTGCTGGTGTAGCGGGCAGGTGATTTTGGCGTGTCCGGCAGGTGGTTCAGGCGAGTTGAGCAGGTGGTTGCGACGTGCTCGGCAGGTGCTTCCGGCGTCTCCGGCACGTGTTTCTGGCACATCTGACTGGTGGTTCCGGCATGCCCAAAAGTGGATTCCGGTCTGTCCGGTAGGTGGTTCCGGCGTGCACGGCACATGGTTCTGGTACGTGTCAGAGGTGGTTGAATATGCCCAACAGGTGATTCCGGACTGTCCGCCACGTGCTTCTGGCACGTCTGAGAGGTGGTTCCAACATGCCCGGCAGGTCATTTCGGAGAGTCGTCCAAGTGGTTCTGGCGTAGCCCGCAGGTGATTTTGGCGTGTCCGGCAGGTGGTTCCGCCGTGCTCGGCAGGTGGTTCAGGCATGGCCGTCACGTGGTTCCAGTCTGTCCAGGACGTGTTTCCAGCTTCTCCGGCAGGTGGTTCTGGTACGTCTGAGAGGTGGTTCCGCCATGGCTGGCAGGTGATCCCGGACTGTCCCCCAGGTGGTTCTGGCACAGCCAGCAGTTGATATTGGCCTGTCCGGCAGGTGGTTCCAGCGAGTCGAACAGGTGGCTCCGGCGTTCTTGGCAGGTGGTTCCGGTCTGTCCGGTAGGTGTTTCCGGCGTGTCTGGCACGTGCTTCCGGCACGTCTGAGAGGTGGTTCCGGCATGCGCGACAGGTGATTTCGGAGTGTCCGCCAGGTGGTTCTGGCGTACCCGGCAGGTGATTTTTGCGTGTCCGGCAGGTGGTTCTGGCGAGTCGAGCAGGTGGTTCCGCCGTGCTCGGCAGGTGCTTCCGGGGTCATTGGCACGTGGTTCTGGCATATCTGAGAGGTGGTTCCGGCATGCCCGGCAGGTGATTCCGGAGTGTTCGCCAAGTGTTTCCGGCGTAGCCGGCAGGTGATTTTGCATGTCCAGCGGTCGTTCCGGCGGGTCGAGCCGGTGGTTCCGGCGTGTCCGGCAGGTGGTTCCGGTCTGTCCGGCAGGTGGTTCTGTGGTGTCTGGCACGAGGTTCAGTCTGAGAGGCTGTGCCGGCATGCCCCTCACGTGATTCCGGCTTGTCCCCGAAGTGGTGCTGGTGTAGCGGGCAGGTGATTTTGGCGTGTCCGGCAGGTGGTTCAGGCGAGTTGAGCAGGTGGTTGCGACGTGCTCTGCAGGTGCTTCCGGCGTCTCCGGCACGTGTTTCTGGCACATCTGACTGGTGGTTCCGGCATGCCCAAAAGAGGATTCCGGTCTGTCCGGTAGGTGGTTCCGGCGTGCACGGCACGTGGTTCTGGTACGTGTCAGAGGTGGTTGCGTATGCCCAACAGGTGATTCCGGACTGTCCGCCACGTGCTTCTGGCACGTCTGAGAGGTGGTTCCAACATGCCCGGCAGGTCATTTCGGAGAGTCGTCCAAGTGGTTCTGGCGTAGCCCGCAGGTGACTTTGGCGTGTCCGGCAGGTGGTTCCGCCGTGCTCGGCAGGTGGTTCAGGCATGGCCGTCACGTGGTTCCAGTCTGTACAGGACGTGTTTCCAGCTTCTCCGGCAGGTGGTTCTGGTACGTCTGAGAGGTGGTTCCGCCATGGCTGGCAGGTGATTCCGGACCGTCCCCCATGTGGTTCTGGCATAGCCAGCAGTTGATATTGGCCTGTCCGGCAGGTGGTTCCAGCGAGTCGAACTGGTGGCTCCGGCGTGCTCGGCAGGTCGTTCCGGTCTGTCCGGTAGGTGTTTCCGGCGTGTCCGGCACGTGCTTCCGGCACGTCTGCGAGGTGGTTCCGTCATGCGCGACAGGTGATTCCGGAGTGTCCGCCAGGTGGTTCTGGCGTACCCGGCAGTTGATTTTGGCGTGACCGGCAGGTGTTTCTGGCGAGTCGAGCAGGTGGCTCCGTCATGCTCGGCAGGTGCTTCCGGCGTCTCCGGCACTTGGTTCTGGTGTGTCTGAGAGCTGGTTCCGGCATGTCCGGCAGATGATTCCGGAGTGTCCGCCAAGTGGTTCTGGCATACCCAGCAGGTGATTTTGGCGTGTCAGGGAGGTGGTACCGGTGAGTCGAGCAGGTGGTTCCGGCGTGCTCAGCATGTGGTTCAGGCGGTTCTGGCAGGTGGTATCCGTCTGTTCGGGGTGTGGTTCCAGCATCTCATGAACACGTTTCTGGCACGTCTGAGATGTGGTTCCAGCCGGCCCGACAGGTGTTTCCGCAGTGTCCGCCAAGCGGTTCTGGCGTAGTTGGCAGGTGATTTTGGCATGACTGGCAGGTGGTTCCAGCAAGCCTGGCAGGTGATTCCAAAGTGTTCACCAACTGGTTGTGGCGTAGCCGGCAGGTGATTTTTGCGTGATCGGCAGGTGGTTCTGGCGAGTCGAGCAGGTGGTTCCGGCGTGCTCGGCTGGTGCTTCCGGGGTCATTGGCACGGGGTTCTGGCATGTCTGAGAGGTGGTTCCTGCATGCCCGGCAAGTGATTCCGGAGTGTTCGCCAAGTGGTTCAGGCATAGTCGGCAGGTGATTTTGGCATGTCCGGCAGGTGGTTCAGGCGAGTTGAGCAGGTGGTTGCGACGTGCTCGGCAGGTGCCTCCGGCGTCTCCAGCACGTGTTTCTGGCACATCTGACAGGTGGTTCCGGCATGCCCGAAAGGTGATTCCGGTCTGTCCGGTAGTTGGTTCCAGCCTGCACGGCATGTGGTTCTCGTACGTGTCAGAGGTGGTTGTGCATGCCCAACAGGTGATTCTGGACTGTCCGCCACATGGTTCTGGCACGTCTGAGAGGTGGTTCCGGCATGCCCGGCAGGTCATCCCAGAGAGTCCTCCAATTGGTTCTGGCATAATACGCAGGTGATTTTGGCGTGTCTAGCAGGTTGTTCCGTTGTGCTTGGCAGGTGGTCCAGGCTTGGCCGGCAGGTGGTTCCAGACTGTCCAGGACGTGTTTCCAGCTTCTCCGGCAGGTGGTTCTGGTACGTCTGAGAGGTGGTTCCGCCATGGCTGGCAGGTGATTCCGGACCGTCCCCCAGGTGGTTCTGGCATAGCCAGCAGTTGATATTGGCCTGTCCGGCAGGTGGTTCCAGCGAGTCGAACAGGTGGCTCCGGCGTGCTCGGCAGGTGGTTCCGGTCAGTCCGGTAGGTGATTCCGGCGTGTCCGGCACGTGCTTCCGGCACGTCTGAGAGGTGGTTCCGGCATGCGCGACAGGTGATTTCGGAGTGTCCGCCAGGTGGTTCTGGCGTACCCGGCAGGTGATTTTGGCGTGTCCGGCAGGTGTTTCTGGCGAGTCGAGCAGGTGGCTCCGGCATGCTCGGCAGGTGCTTCCGGCGTCTCCGGCACGTGGTTCTGGTGTGTCTGAGAGCTGGTTCCGGCATGTCCGGCAGATGATTCCGGAGTGTCCGCCAAGTGGTTCTGGCATACCCGGCTGGTGATTTGGGCATGTCAGGTAGGTGGCTCCGGCGTGCTCAGCAGGTTGTTCAGACGGGTCTGGCAGGTGTTTTCCGTCTGTTCGGGGTGTGGTTCCAGCATCTCTTGCACATGGTTCTGGCACGTCTGAGATGTGGTTCCGGCCGGCCCGACAGGTGTTTCCACAGTGTCCGCCAAGTGGTACTGGCGTAGTTGGCAGGTGATTTTGGCATGACCGGCAGGTGGTTCCAGCAAGCCCGGCAGGTGATTCCGAAGTGTTCCCCAACTGGTTGTGGCGTAGCCGGCAGGTGATTTCTGCTTGTCCGGCAGGTGGTTCTGGCGAGTCGAGCAGGTGGTTCCGGCGTGCTCGGCAGGTGCTTCCGGGGTCATTGGCACGTGGTTCTGGCATATCTGAGAGGTGGTTCCGGCATGCCCGGCCGGTGATTCCGGAGTGTTCGCCAAGTGTTTCCGGCGTAGCCGGCACGTGATTTTGCATGTCCAGCAGTCGTTCCGGCGGGTCGAGCCGGTGGTTCCGGCGTGTCCGGCAAGTGGTTCCGGTCTGTCCGGCAGGTGGTTCTGTGGTGTCCGGCACGAGGTTCAGTCTGAGAGGCTGTGCCGGCATGCCCCTCACGTGATTCCGGCTTGTCCCCGAAGTGGTGCTGGTGTAGCGGGCAGGTGATTTTGGCGTGTCCGGCAGGTGGTTCAGGCGAGTTGAGCAGGTGGTTGCGACGTGCTCGGCAGGTGCTTCCGGCGTCTCCGGCACGTGTTTCTGGCACATCTGACTGGTGGTTCCGGCATGCCCAAAAGTGGATTCCGGTCTGTCCGGTAGGTGGTTCCGGCGTGCACGGCACATGGTTCTGGTACGTGTCAGAGGTGGTTGCGTATGCCCAACAGGTGATTCCGGACTGTCCGCCACGTGCTTCTGGCACGTCTGAGAGGTGGTTCCAACATGCCCGGCAGGTCATTTCGGAGAGTCATCCAAGTGGTTCTGGCGTAGCCCGCAGGTGATTTTGGCGTGTCCGGCAGGTGGTTCCGCCGTGCTCGGCAGGTGGTTCAGGCATGGCCGTCACGTGGTTCCAGTCTGTCCAGGACGTGTTTCCAGCTTCTCCGGCAGGTGGTTCTGGTACGTCTGAGAGGTGGTTCCGCCATGGCTGGCAGGTGATCCCGGACTGTCCCCCAGGTGGTTCTGGCACAGCCAGCAGTTGATATTGGCCTGTCCGGCAGGTGGTTCCAGCGAGTCGAACTGGTGGCTCCGGCGTGCTCGGCAGGTCGTTCCGGTCTGTCCGGTAGGTGTTTCCGGCGTGTCCGGCACGTGCTTCCGGCACGTCTGCGAGGTGGTTCCGTCATGCGCGACAGGTGATTCCGGAGTGTCCGCCAGGTGGTTCTGGCGTACCCGGCAGTTGATTTTGGCGTGACCGGCAGGTGTTTCTGGCGAGTCGAGCAGGTGGCTCCGGCATGCTCGGCAGGTGCTTCCGGCGTCTCCGGCACTTGGTTCTGGTGTGTCTGAGAGCTGGTTCCGGCATGTCCGGCAGATGATTCCGGAGTGTCCGCCAAGTGGTTCTGGCATACCCAGCAGGTGATTTTGGCGTGTCAGGGAGGTGGTACCGGTGAGTCGAGCAGGTGGTTCCGGCGTGCTCAGCATGTGGTTCAGGCGGTTCTGGCAGGTGGTATCCGTCTGTTCGGGGTGTGGTTCCAGCATCTCATGAACACGTTTCTGGCACGTCTGAGATGTGGTTCCAGCCGGCCAGACAGGTGTTTCCGCAGTGTCCGCCAAGCGGTTCTGGCGTAGTTGGCAGGTGATTTTGGCATGACTGGCAGGTGGTTCCAGCAAGCCTGGCAGGTGATTCCAAAGTGTTCACCAACTGGTTGTGGCGTAGCCGGCAGGTGATTTTTGCGTGATCGGCAGGTGGTTCTGGCGAGTCGAGCAGGTGGTTCCGGCGTGCTCGGCTGGTGCTTCCGGGGTCATTGGCACGGGGTTCTGGCATGTCTGAGAGGTGGTTCCTGCATGCCCGGCAAGTGATTCCGGAGTGTTCGCCAAGTGGTTCAGGCATAGTCGGCAGGTGATTTTGGCATGTCCGGCAGGTGGTTCAGGCGAGTTGAGCAGGTGGTTGCGACGTGCTCGGCAGGTGCCTCCGGCGTCTCCAGCACGTGTTTCTGGCACATCTGACAGGTGGTTCCGGCATGCCCGAAAGGTGATTCCGGTCTGTCCGGTAGTTGGTTCCAGCCTGCACGGCATGTGGTTCTCGTACGTGTCAGAGGTGGTTGTGCATGCCCAACAGGTGATTCTGGACTGTCCGCCACATGGTTCTGGCACGTCTGAGAGGTGGTTCCGGCATGCCCGGCAGGTCATCCCAGAGAGTCCTCCAATTGGTTCTGGCATAATACGCAGGTGATTTTGGCGTGTCTAGCAGGTTGTTCCGTTGTGCTTGGCAGGTGGTCCAGGCTTGGCCGGCAGGTGGTTCCAGACTGTCCAGGACGTGTTTCCAGCTTCTCCGGCAGGTGGTTCTGGTACGTCTGAGAGGTGGTTCCGCCATGGCTGGCAGGTGATTCCGGACCGTCCCCCAGGTGGTTCTGGCATAGCCAGCAGTTGATATTGGCCTGTCCGGCAGGTGGTTCCAGCGAGTCGAACAGGTGGCTCCGGCGTGCTCGGCAGGTGGTTCCGGTCAGTCCGGTAGGTGATTCCGGCGTGTCCGGCACGTGCTTCCGGCACGTCTGAGAGGTGGTTCCGGCATGCGCGACAGGTGATTTCGGAGTGTCCGCCAGGTGGTTCTGGCGTACCCGGCAGGTGATTTTGGCGTGTCCGGCAGGTGTTTCTGGCGAGTCGAGCAGGTGGCTCCGGCATGCTCGGCAGGTGCTTCCGGCGTCTCCGGCACGTGGTTCTGGTGTGTCTGAGAGCTGGTTCCGGCATGTCCGGCAGATGATTCCGGAGTGTCCGCCAAGTGGTTCTGGCATACCCGGCTGGTGATTTGGGCATGTCAGGTAGGTGGCTCCGGCGTGCTCAGCAGGTTGTTCAGACGGGTCTGGCAGGTGTTTTCCGTCTGTTCGGGGTGTGGTTCCAGCATCTCTTGCACATGGTTCTGGCACGTCTGAGATGTGGTTCCGGCCGGCCCGACAGGTGTTTCCACAGTGTCCGCCAAGTGGTACTGGCGTAGTTGGCAGGTGATTTTGGCATGACCGGCAGGTGGTTCCAGCAAGCCCGGCAGGTGATTCCGAAGTGTTCCCCAACTGGTTGTGGCGTAGCCGGCAGGTGATTTCTGCTTGTCCGGCAGGTGGTTCTGGCGAGTCGAGCAGGTGGTTCCGGCGTGCTCGGCAGGTGCTTCCGGGGTCATTGGCACGTGGTTCTGGCATATCTGAGAGGTGGTTCCGGCATGCCCGGCCGGTGATTCCGGAGTGTTCGCCAAGTGTTTCCGGCGTAGCCGGCACGTGATTTTGCATGTCCAGCAGTCGTTCCGGCGGGTCGAGCCGGTGGTTCCGGCGTGTCCGGCAAGTGGTTCCGGTCTGTCCGGCAGGTGGTTCTGTGGTGTCCGGCACGAGGTTCAGTCTGAGAGGCTGTGCCGGCATGCCCCTCACGTGATTCCGGCTTGTCCCCGAAGTGGTGCTGGTGTAGCGGGCAGGTGATTTTGGCGTGTCCGGCAGGTGGTTCAGGCGAGTTGAGCAGGTGGTTGCGACGTGCTCGGCAGGTGCTTCCGGCGTCTCCGGCACGTGTTTCTGGCACATCTGACTGGTGGTTCCGGCATGCCCAAAAGTGGATTCCGGTCTGTCCGGTAGGTGGTTCCGGCGTGCACGGCACATGGTTCTGGTACGTGTCAGAGGTGGTTGCGTATGCCCAACAGGTGATTCCGGACTGTCCGCCACGTGCTTCTGGCACGTCTGAGAGGTGGTTCCAACATGCCCGGCAGGTCATTTCGGAGAGTCATCCAAGTGGTTCTGGCGTAGCCCGCAGGTGATTTTGGCGTGTCCGGCAGGTGGTTCCGCCGTGCTCGGCAGGTGGTTCAGGCATGGCCGTCACGTGGTTCCAGTCTGTCCAGGACGTGTTTCCAGCTTCTCCGGCAGGTGGTTCTGGTACGTCTGAGAGGTGGTTCCGCCATGGCTGGCAGGTGATCCCGGACTGTCCCCCAGGTGGTTCTGGCACAGCCAGCAGTTGATATTGGCCTGTCCGGCAGGTGGTTCCAGCGAGTCGAACAGGTGGCTCCGGCGTTCTTGGCAGGTGGTTCCGGTCTGTCCGGTAGGTGTTTCCGGCGTGTCTGGCACGTGCTTCCGGCACGTCTGAGAGGTGGTTCCGGCATGCGCGACAGGTGATTTCGGAGTGTCCGCCAGGTGGTTCTGGCGTACCCGGCAGGTGATTTTGGCGTGTCAGGCAGGTGTTTCTGGCGAGTCGAGCAGGTGGCTCCGGCATGCTCGGCAGGTGCTTCCGGCGTCTCCGGCACGTGGTTCTGGTGTGTCTGAGAGCTGGTTCCGGCATGTCCGGCAGATGATTCCGGAGTGTCCGCCAAGTGGTTCTGGCATACCCGGCTGGTGATTTGGGCATGTCAGGTAGGTGGTTCCGGCGAGTCGAGCAGGTGGCTCCGGCGTGCTCGGCAGGTTGTTCAGACGGGTCTGTAAGGTGCTTTCCGTCTGTTTGGGGTGTGGTTCCAGCATCTCATGCACATGGTTCTGGCACGTGTGAGATGTGGTTCCGGCCGGCCCGACAGGTGTTTCCACAGTGTCCGGCAAGTGGTACTGGCGTTGTTGGCAGGTGATTTTGGCATTACCGGCAGGTGGTTCCAGAAAGCCCGACAGGTGATTCCGAAGTGTTCCCCAACTGGTTGTGGCGTAGCCGGCAGGTGATTTTTGCGTGTCCGGCAGGTGGTTCTGGCGAGTCGAGCAGGTGGTTCCGGCGTGCTCGGCAGGTGCTTCCGGGGTCATTGGCACGTGGTTCTGGCATATCTGAGAGGTGGTTCCGGCATGCCCGGCAGGTGATTCCGGAGTGTTCGCCAAGTGTTTCCGGCGTACCCGGCAGGTGATTTTGCATGTCCAGCGGTCGTTCCGGCGGGTCGAGCCGGTGGTTCCGGCGTGTCCGGCAGGTGGTTCCGGTCTGTCCGGCAGGTGGTTCTGTGGTGTCTGGCACGAGGTTCAGTCTGAGAGGCTGTGCCGGCATGCCCCTCACGTGATTCCGGCTTGTCCCCAAAGTGGTGCTGGTGTAGCGGGCAGGTGATTTTGGCGTGTCCGGCAGGTGGTTCCGCCGTGCTCGGCAGGTGGTTCAGGCATGGCCGTCACGTGGTTCCAGTCTGTCCAGGACGTGTTTCCAGCTTCTCCGGCAGGTGGTTCTGGTACGTCTGAGAGGTGGTTCCGCCATGGCTGGCAGGTGATTCAGGACCGTCCCCCAGGTGGTTCTGGCATAGCCAGCAGTTGATATTGGCCTGTCTGGCAGGTGGTTCCAGCGAGTCGAAAAGGTGGCTCCGGCGTGCTCGGCAGGTGGTTCCGGTCTGTCCGGTAGGTGATTCCGGCGTGTCCGGCACGTGCTTCCGGCACGTCTGAGAGGTGGTTCCGGCATGCGCGGCAGGTGATTTCGGAGTGTCCGCCAGGTTGTTCTGGCGTACCCGGCAGGTGACTTTGGCGTGTCCGGCAGGTGGTTCTGGGTAGTGGATCAGCTGGTTCCGGCATACTCGGCGGGTGGTACCGGCGTGTCCAGAACATGGTTCTGGCAAGTCTGAGATGTGGTTCCTGCACTCCCGACAGGTGATTCCGGAGCGTCCGCCAAGTGTTTCTGGCGTACCCGGCAGGTGATTTTGGCATGTCCGACAGGTGTTTCTTGCGAGTCGAGCAGGTGGCTGAGGCATGCTCAGCTGGTGCTTCCGGCGTCTCTGGCACGTGGTTCTGGTGTGTCTGAGAGCTGGTTCTGGCATGACCGGCAGATGATTCCGGAGTGTCCACCAAGTGGTTCTGCTACCTGGCAGGGGATTTTGGCGTGTCAGGAAGGTGGTTCCCGCTAGTTGAGCAGGTGGATCAGACGTGCTCGCCAGGTGGTTCAGGCGGGTCTGGCAGGTGGTTTCGGTCTGTTCGGGGAGTGGTTCCGGCATTCTCAGGCACATGGTTCTGGCACGTCTGAGAGGTGGTTCCGGCCGGCCCGACAGGTGTTTCCGGAGTGTCCGTCAAGTGGTTCTGGCGTAGCTGAAAGGTGATGTTGGCGTGACCGGCAGGTGGTTCCAGCCAGCCCGGCAGGTGATTCGGGAGTGTCTGCCACGTGGTTCTGGCGTAGCCGGCAGGTGATTTTGGCGTGTCCAGCAGGTGGTTCCGGCGAGCTCGGCAGGTGGTACCGGCGTGTCCGGAACATGGTTCTGGCACCTCTGAGAGTTGGTTCCGGCATGCACGGCAGGTGATTTCGGAGTGTCCGGCATGTGGTTCTGGCACCTCTGAGAGGTGGTTCCGGCATGCCCGGCAGGTGGTTCCGGAGTGTCTGCCGAGTGGTTCTGGCGTAGTCGGCAGGTGATTCTGGCGTGTCCTGCAGGTGGTTCTGGGGAGTGGATCAGGTGGTTCCGGCATAATCGGCAGGTGGTAGCGGCGTGTCCGGAACTTGGTTCTGGCAAGTCTGAGAGGTGGTTCCGGCATGCCCGACAGGTGATTCCGGAGTGTTCGCCTAGTGGTTCTGGCGTAGCCGGCAGGTCATTTTGCATGTCCGGCGGTGGTTCCGGCGAGTCAAGCCGGTGGTTCCGGCGTGTCCGGCAGGTGTTTCCGGTCTGTCCGGCAGGTGGTTCTGGCGTGTCCGGCACGAGGTTCTGGCACATCTGAAAGTTGTTTCCGGCATGCCCGACAGGTGATTCCGGAGAGTCCGCCATGTGGTTCTGGCGTACCCGGCAGGTGATTTTGGCGTGTCTGGCATGTGTTTCTTGCAAGTCGAGCATGTGGCTCAGGCATTATCAGCAGGTGCTTCCGGCGTGTCCGGCACGTGGTTCTGGTGTGTCAGAGGGCTGGTTCTGGCATTTCTGGCAGATGATTCCGGAGTGTCCACCAAGTGGTTCTGGTAGACCTGGCAGGTGATTTTGGCGTGTCTGGAAGGTGGTTACGGCTAGTTGAGCAGATGGATCAGGCGTGCTCGCCAGGGGGTTCAGGCGGGTCTGGCAGGTGGTTTCGGTCTGTTCGGGGTGTGGTTCCGGCATCTTAGGCACATGGTTCTGGCACGTCTGAGATGTGGTTCCGGCCGGCCCTACAGGTGTTTCCGGAGTGTCCGCCTAGTGGTTCCGGCGTAGCTGAAAGGTGATGTTGGCGTGACCGACAGGTGGTTCCAGCCAGCCCAGCAGGTGATTCCGGAGTGTCTGCTGAATGGTTCTGGCGTAGCCAGCAGGTGATTTTGGCGTGTCCAGAAGATGGATCCGGCGAGCTCCGCAGGTGGTACCGGCGTGTCCGGAACATGGTTCTGGCACCTCTGAGTGGTGGTTCTGGCATGCCTGGCAGGTGGTTCCGGAGTGTCTGCCGAGTGGTTCTGGCGTTGCCGGCAGGTGATTCTGGGGTGTCCAGCAAGTGGTTCTGGGGAGTGGATAAGGTGGTTCCGGCATACTCGGCAGGTGGTACCGGTGTGTCCGGAACATGGTTCTGGCAAGTCTGAGAGGTGGTTCCGGCATGCCCGACAGGTGATTCCGGAGTGTTCGCCAAGTGGTTCTGGCGTAGCCGGCAGGTCATTTCGCATGTCCGGGGGTGGTTCCGGCGAGTCGAGCCGGTGGTTGCGGCGTATCCAGCAGGTGTTTCAGGTCTGTCCGGCAGGTGGTTCATGCGTGACCGACACGAGGTGCTGGCACGTCTGAGAGTTGGTTCCGGCATGCCCGACAGGTGATTCTGGAGTGTCCGCCACGTGGTTCTGGCGTACCCCGCAGGTGATTTTAGCGTGTCAGGTAGGTGGTTCCGGCGAGTCGAGTTGGTGGTTCCGGCGTGCTCGGCAGGTGGTTCAGGCGGGTCTGGCAGGTGGTTTCGGTCTGTTCGGGGTGTGGTTCCGGCATCACAGGCACATGGTTCTGGCACGTCTGATAGGTGGTTCCGGCAGGCCCGACTGGTGTTTCCATGGTGTCCGCCAAGTGGTTCTGGCATAGCTGGCAGGTGATGTTGGCGTGACCGGCAGGTGGTTCCAACCAGCCCGGCAGGTGATTCCGAAGAGTTCACCAAATGTTGTGGCGTAGCCGGCAGGTGATTTTGGCGTGTCCAGCAGGTGGTTTTGTCGAGTCGAGCAGGTGGTTCTGGCGTGCTCGGCAGGTGCTTCCGGTGTCATTGGCATGTGGTTCCGACATGTCTGAGAGGTGGTTCCGCCATGCCCGGCAGGTGATTCCGGAATGTTCGCCAAGTGGTTCTGGCGTAGCCGGCAGGTGATTTTGCATGTCCGGCAATGGTTCCGGCGAGTCGAGCCGGTGGTTCCGGCATGTCCGGCAGGTGGTTCCGGCATGCCCGGCAGGTGATTCCGGAGTGTCCGGCATGTGGTTCTGGCACCTCTGAGAGGTGGTTCCGGCATGCCCGGCAGGTGATACCGGAGTGACTGCCATTTGGTTCTGGCACCTTTGAGAGGTGGTTCCGGAATGCCTGGCAGGTGATTCCGGAGTGTCTGCCGTGTGGTTCTGGCGTAGCTGGCAGGTGATTTTGGCGTGTCCAGCAGGTGGTTCCGGCGAGCTCGGCAGGTGGTACCAGCGTGTCCGGAACATGGTTCCGGCACGTCTGAGAGATGGTTCCGTCATGCCAGGCAGGTGATTCCGGAGTGTCCGGCATGTGGTTCTGGCACCTCTGAGAGGTGGGTCCGGCATGCCCGGCAGGTGATACCTTAGTGTTCGCCAAGTGGTTCTGGCGTAGCCGGCAGGTGATTTTGCATGTCCGGCAATGGCTCCGGCGAGTCGAGCCGTGGTTCCGGAATGTCCGGCAGGTGGTTCCGGCATGTCCGGCAGGTGGTTCCGGCATGTCCAGCACGTGATTCCAGCATGCCCGGGAGGTGATTCCGGAGTGTCCGGCATGTGGTTCTGGCACCTCTGAGAGGTGGTTCCGGCATTTCCGGCAGGTCATTCCACAGTGTCCGGCATGTGGTTCTGGCACCTCTGAGTGGTGGTTCCGATATGCCCGGCAGGTGGTTCCGGAGTGTCTGCCGAGTGGTTCTGGCGTAGTCGGCAGGTGATTCTGGCGTGTCCAACAGGTAGTTCTGGGGAGTGGATCAGGGGGTTCAGGCATACTCGGCAGGTGGTACCGGCGTGTCCGGAACATGGTTCTGGCAAGTCTGAGAGGTGGTTCCGGCATGCCCCGCAGGTGATTCCGGAGTGTTCGCCAGGTGGTTCAGGCGTAGCCGGCAGGTCATTTTGCATGTCCGGCGGTGGTTCCGGCGAGTCGAGCCGGTGGTTCCGGCGTGTCCGGCAGGTGGTTCTGGCGTGACCGGCACGAGGTTCTGGCACGTCTGAGAGTTGGTTCCGGCATGCCCGACAGGTGATTCCGGAGTGTCCGCCACCTGGTTCTGGCGTACCCGGCAGGTGATTTTGGCGTGTCTGGCAGGTGTTTCTTGCAAGTCGAGCATTTAGCTTAGGCATGCTCAGCAGGTGCTTCCGGCGTGTCTGGCACGTGGTTCTGGTGTGTCTGAGAGCTGGTTCTGGCATGTCCGGCAGATGATTCCGGAGTGTCCACCAAGTGGTTGTGGCATACCCGGCAGGTGATTTTAGCGTGTCAGGTAGGTGGTTCCGGCGAGTCGAGTAGGCGGTTCCTGCGTGCTCGGCAGGTGGTTCAGGCGGGTCTGGAAGGTGGTTTCGGTCTGTTCGGGGTGTGGTTCCGGCATCTCAGGCACATTGTTCTGGCACGTCTGATAGGTGGTTCCGGCCGGCCCGACATGTGTTTCCATGGTGTCCGCCAAGTGGATCTGGCATACCTGGCAGGTGATGTTGGCGTCACCGGCAGGTGGTTCCAGCCAGCCCGGCAGGTGATTCCGAAGAGTTCACCAAATGGTTGTGGCGTAGCCGGCAGGTGATTTTGGCGTGTCCAGCAGGTGGATTTGGCGAGTCGAGCAGGTGGTTCTGGCGTGCTCGGCAGGTGCTTCCGGTGTCATTGTCATGTGGTTCCGGCATGTCTGAGAGGTGGTTCCGCCATGCCCGGCAGGTGATTCCGGAGTGTTGGCCAAGTGCTTCTGGTGTAGCCGGCAGGTGATTTTGCATGTCCGGCAATGGTTCCGGCGAGTCGAGCCGGTGGTTCCGGCATGTCCGGCAGGTGGTTCCGGCATGCCCGGCAGGTGATTCCGGAGTGTCCGGCATGTGGTTCTGGCACCTCTGAGAGTTGGTTCCGGCATGCCCGGCAGGTGATACCGGAGTCTCCGGCATTTGGTTCTGGCACCTCTGAGAGGTGGTTCCGGAATGCCTGGCATGTGATTCCGGAGTGTCTGCCGAGTGGTTCTGGCGTAGCCGGCAGTTGATTTTGGCGTGTCCACTAGGTGGTTCTGGGGAGTGGATCAGCTGGCTCCGGCATACTCGGCAGGTGGTACCGGCGTGTCCAGAACATGGTTCTGGCAAGTCTGAGAGGTGGTTCCGGCACGCCCGACAGGTGATTCCGGAGCGTCCGGCAAGTGTTTCTGGCGTACCCGGCAGGTGATTTTGGCATGTCCGACAGGTGTATCTTGCAAGTCGAGCAGGTGGCTCAGGCATGCTCAGCTGGTGCTTCCGGCGTCTCTGGCACGTGGTTCTGGTGTGTCTGAGAGCTGGTTCTGGCATGTCCGGCAGATGATTCCGGAGTGTCCACCAAGTGGTTCTTGTATACCTGGCAGGTGATTTTGGCGTGTCAGGAAGTTGGTTCCAGCTATTTGAGCAGGTGGATCAGGCGTGCTTGCCAGGGGCTTCAGGCGGGTCTGGCAGGTGGTTTCGGTCAGTTCGGGGAGTGGTTCCGGCATCTCAGGCTCATGGTTCTGGCACGTCTGAGAGGTGGTTGTGGCCGGTCCGACAGGTGATTCCGGAGTGTCCGCCAAGTGGTTCTGGGGTAGCTGAAAGGTGATGTTGGCATGACCGGCAGGTGGTTCCAGCCAGCCCGGCAGGTGATTCCGGAGTGTCGGGCGACTGGTTCTGGCGTAGCCGGCAGGTGATTTTGGCGTGTCCAGCAGGTGGTTCCGGCGAGCTCGTCAGGTGGTACCGGCGTGTCCGGAACATGGTTCTGGCACCTCTGAGAGATGGTTCCGGCATGCCCGGCAGCTGATTCCGGAGTGTCCGGCATGTGGTTCTGGCACCTCTGAGAGGTGGTTCCAGCATGCCCGGCAGGTGCTTCCGGAGTGTCTGCCGAGTGGTTCTGGCGTAGCCAGCAGGTGATTCTGGCGTGTCCAGCAGGTGGTTGTGGGGAGTGGATCAGGTGGTTCCGGCATACTCGGCAGGTGGTACCGGCGTGTCCGGAACATGGTTCTGGCAAGTCTGAGAGGGGGTTCCGGCATGCCCGACAGGTGATTCCGGAGTGTTCGCCAAGTGGTTCTGGCGTAGCCGGCAGGTCATTTTGCATGTCCGGCGGTGGTTCCGGCGACTCGAGCCGGTGGATCCGGCGTGTCCAGCAGGTCGTTCCGGTCTGTCCGGCAGGTGGTTCTGGCGTGTCCGGCACGAGGTTCTGGCACGTCTGAGAGTTGGTTCTGGCATGCCCGACAGGTGATTCCGGAGTGTCCGCCACGTGTTTATGGCGTACCCGGCAGGAGATTTTCGCGTGTCTGGCAGGTGTTTCTTGCAAGTCGAGCATTTGGCTCAGGCATGATCAGCAGGTGCTTCCGGCGTGTCCAGCACGTGGTTCTGGTGTGTCTGAGAGCTGGTTCTGGCATGTCCGGCAGATGATTCCGGAGTGTCCACCAAGTGGTTGTGGCATACCCGGCAGGTGATTTTAGCGTGTCAGGTAGGTGGTTCCGGCGAGTCGAGTAGGTGGTTCCGGCGTGCTCGGCAGGTGGTTCAGGCGGGTCTGGCAGGTGGTTTCGGTCTGTTCGGGGTGTGGTTCCGGCATCTCAGGCACATGGTTCTGTCACGTCTGATAGGTGGTTCCGGCCGACCCGACTGGTGTTTCCATGGTGTCCGCCAAGTGGTTCTGGCATAGCTGGCAGGTGATGTTGGCGTGACCGGCAGGTGGTTCCAGCCAGCCAGCCCGGCAGGTGATTCCGAAGAGTTCACCAAATGGTTTTGGCGTAGCCGACAGTTGATTTTGGCGTGTCCAGCAGGTGGTTTTGGCGAGTCGAGCAGGTGGTTCTGGCGTGCTCGGCAGGTGCTTCCGGTGTCATTGGCATGTGGTTCCGGCATGTCTGGGAGGTGGTTACGCCATGCCCGGCAGGTGATTCCGGAGTGTTCGCCAAGTGGTTCTGGCGTAGCCGGCAGGTGATTTTGCATGTCCGGCAATGGTTCCGGCGAGTCGAGCCGGTGGTTCGGGCATGTCCGGCAGGTGGTTCCGGCATGCCCGGCAGGTGATTCCGGAGTGTCCGGCATGTGGTTCTGGCACCTCTGAGAGGTGGTTCAGGCATGCCCGGCAGGTGATACCGGAGTGTTCGCCAAGTGGTTCTGGCGTAGCCTTCAGGTGATTTTGCATGCCCGGCAATGTTTCCAGCGAGTCGATCCGGTGGTTCCGGCATGTCCGGCAGGTGGTTCCGGCATGCCCGGCAGGTGATTCCGGAATGTCCGGCATGTGGTTCTGGCACCTCTGAGAGGTGGTTCCGGCATGCCCGGCAGGTGATACCGGATTGTTCGCCAAGTGGTTCTGGCGTAGCCGGCAGGTGATTTTGCATGTCCGGCAATGGTTCAGGCGAGTCGAGCCGGTGGTTCCGGAATGTCCGGCAGGTGGTTCCGGCATGTCCGGCAGGTGGTTACGGCATGTCCAGCACGTGGTTCCAGCATGCCCGGCAGATGATTCCGATGTGTCCGGCATGTGGTTCTGGCAGCTCTGAGAGGTGGTTCTGGAATGCCTGGCCTGTGATTCCGGAGTGTCTGCCGAGTGGTTCTGGCGTAGCCGGCAGTTGATTTTGGCGTGTCCACTAGGTGGTTCTGGGGAGTGGATCAGCTGGTTCCGGCATACTAGGCAGGTGGTACCGGCGTGTCCAGAACATGGTTCTGGCAAGTCTGAGAGGAGGTTCCGGCACGCCCGACAGGTGATTCCGGAGCGTCCGCCAAGTGTTTCCGGCGTACCCGGCAGGTGATTTTGGCATGGCCGAAAGGTGTATCTTGCGAGTCGAGCCGGTGGCTCCGGCATGTTCAGCTGGTGCTTCCGGCGTCTCTGGCACGTGGTTCTGGTGTGTCTGAGAGCTGGTTCTGGCATGTCCGGCAGATGATTCCGGAGTGTCCACCAAATGGTTCTGGGATACCTCGCAGGTGATTTTGGCAGGTCAGGAAGTTGGTTCAGGCTAGTTGAGCAGGTGGATCAGGCGTGCTCGCCACGGGGTTCAGGCGGGTCTGGCAGGTGGTTTCGGTCTGTTCGGGGAGTGGTTCCGGCTTCTCAGGCTCATGGTTCTGGCACGTATGAGAGGTGGTTCCGGCCGGCCCGACAGGTGTTTCCATGGTGTCCGCCAAGTGGTTCTGGCATAGCTGGCAGGTGATGTTGGCGTGACCGGCACGTGGTTCCAGCTAGCCCGGCAGGTGATTCCGAAGTGTTCACCAAATGGTTGTGGCGTAGCCTGCCGGTGATTTTGGCGTGTCCAGCAGGTGGTTTTGGCGAGTCGAGCAGGTGGTTCTGGCGTGCTCGGCAGGTGCTTCCGGTGTCATTGGGATGTGGTTCCGGCATGTCTGAGAGGTGGTTCCGGCATGCCCAGCAGGTGCTTCCGGAGTGTCTGCCGAGTGGTTCTGGAGCCAGCCCGGCAGGTGATTCCGAAGAGTTCACCAAATGGTTCTGGCGTAGCCGTCACGTGATTTTGGCCTGTCAGGAAGGTGGTTCCGGCTATTTGAGCAGGTGGATCAGGCGTGCTCGCCAGGGGGTTCAGGCGGGTCTGGCAGGTGGTTTCGGTCTGTTCAGGGATTGGTTCCAGCATCTCAGGCACATGGTTCTGGCACGTCTGAGAGGTGGTTCTGGCCGGCCGGAGAGGTGTTTCCGGAGTGTCCGCCAAGTGGTTCTGGCGTAGCTGAAAGGTGATGTTGGCGTGACTGACAGGTGGTTCCAGCCAGCCCGGCAGGTGATTCCGGAGTGTCTGCCGTGTGGTTCTGGCGTAGCTGGCAGGTGATTTTGGCGTGTCCAGCAGGTGGTTCCGGCGAGCTCGGCAGGTGGTAGCAGCGTGTCCGGAACATGGTTCTGGCACGTCTGAGAGATGGTTCCGGCATGCCCGGCAGGTGATTCCGGAGTGTCCGGCATGTGGTTCTGGCACCTCTGAGAGGTGGTTCCGGCATGCCTGGCAGGTGGTTCCGGAGTGTCTGCCGAGTGGTTCTGGCGTAGTCGGCAGGTGATTCTGGCGTGACCAGCAGGTGGTTCTGGGGAGTGGATCAGGTGGTTTCGGCATACTCGGCAGGTGGTACCGGCGTGTCCGGAACATGGTTCTGGCAAGTCTGAGAGGCGGTTGCGGCATGCCCGACAGGTGATTCCGGAGTGTTCGCCAAGTGGTTCTGGCGTAGCCGGCAGGTCATTTTGCATGTCCGGCGGTGGTTCCGGCGAGTCGAGCCGGTGGTTCCAGCGTGTCCGGCAGGTGGTTCTGGCGTGTCCGGCACGAGTTTCTGGCACGTCTGAGAGTTGGTTCCGGCATGCCCGACAGGTGATTCCGGAGTGTCCGCCACGTGGTTCTGGCGTACCCGGCAGGTGATTTTGGCGTGTCTGGCAGGTGTTTCTTGCAAGTCGAGCATTTGGCTCAGGCATGCTCAGCAGGTGCTTCCGGCGTGTCTGGCACGTGGTTCTGGTGTGTCTGAGAGCTGGTTCTGGCATGTCCGGCAGATGATTCCGGAGTGTCCACCAAGTGGTTGTGGCATACCCGGCAGGTGATTTTAGCGTGTCAGGTAGGTGGATCGAGCGAGTCGAGTAGGTGGTTCCGGCGTGCTCGCCAGGTGGTTCAGGCGGGTCTGGCAGGTGTTTTCGGTCTGTTCGGGGAGTGGTTCCGGCATCTCAGGCACATGGTTCTGGCACGTCTGATAGGTGGTTCCAGCCGGCCCGACATGTGTTTCCATGGTGTCCGCCAAGTGGTTCTGGCATAGCTGGCAGGTGATGTTGGCGTGACCGGCAGGTGTTTCCAGCCAGCCCGGCAGGTGATTCCGAAGTGTTCACCAAATGGTTGTGGCGTAGCCGGAAGGTGATTTTGGCGTGTCCAGCAGGTGGTTTTGTCGAGCCGAGCAGGTGGTTCTGGCGTGCTCGGAAGGTGCTTCCGGTGTCATTGGCATGTGGTTCCGGCTGTCTCAGAGGTGGTTCCGCCATGCCCGGCAGGTGATACCGGAGTGTTCGCCAAGTGGTTCTGGCGTAGCCGGCAGGTGATTTTGCATGTCCGGCAATGGTTCCGGCGAGTCGAGCCGGTGGTTCCGGAATGTCCGGCAGGTGGTTCCGGCACCTCTGAGAGGTGGTTCCGGCATGCCCGGCAGGTGATACCGGAGTGTCCGGCCTTTGGTTCTGGCACTTCTGATAGGTGGTTCCGGAATGCCTGGCATGTGATTCCGGAGTGTCTGCCGAGTGGTTCTGGCGTAGCCGGCAGTGGTTTTTGCCGTGTCCAGTAGGTGGTTCTGGGGAGTGGATCAACTGGTTCCGGCATACTCGGCAGGTGGTACCGACGTGTCCAGAACATGGTTCTGGCAAGTCTGAGAGGTGGTTCCGGCACGCCCGACAGGTGATTCCGGAGCGTCCGCCAAGTGTTTCTGGCGTACCCGGCAGGTGATTTTGGCATGTCCGACAGGTGTTTCTTGCGAGTCGAGCAGGTGGCTGAGGCATGCTCAGCTGGTGCTTCCGGCGTCTCTGGCACGTGGTTCTGGTGTGTCTGAGAGCTGGTTCTGGCATGACCGGCAGATGATTCCGGAGTGTCCACCAAGTGGTTCTGCTACCTGGCAGGGGATTTTGGCGTGTCAGGAAGGTGGTTCCCGCTAGTTGAGCAGGTGGTTCCGGCGTGCTCGCCAGGTGGTTCAGGCGGGTCTGGCAGGTGTTTTCGGTCTGTTCGGGGAGTGGTTCCGGCATCTCAGGCACATGGTTCTGGCACGTCTGATAGGTGGTTCCCGCCGGCCCGACATGTGTTTCCATGGTGTCCGCCAAGTGGTTCTGGCATAGCTGGCAGGTGATGTTGGCGTGACCGGCAGGTGTTTCCAGCCAGCCCGGCAGGTGATTCCGAAGTGTTCACCAAATGGTTGTGGCGTAGCCGGAAGGTGATTTTGGCGTGTCCGGCAGGTGGTTCAGGCGAGTTGAGCAGGTGGTTGCGACGTGCTCGGCAGGTGCTTCCGGCGTCTCCGGCACGTGTTTCTGGCACATCTGACTGGTGGTTCCGGCATGCCCAAAAGTGGATTCCGGTCTGTCCGGTAGGTGGTTCCGGCGTGCACGGCACATGGTTCTGGTACGTGTCAGAGGTGGTTGCGTATGCCCAACAGGTGATTCCGGACTGTCCGCCACGTGCTTCTGGCACGTCTGAGAGGTGGTTCCAACATGCCCGGCAGGTCATTTCGGAGAGTCATCCAAGTGGTTCTGGCGTAGCCCGCAGGTGATTTTGGCGTGTCCGGCAGGTGGTTCCGCCGTGCTCGGCAGGTGGTTCAGGCATGGCCGTCACGTGGTTCCAGTCTGTCCAGGACGTGTTTCCAGCTTCTCCGGCAGGTGGTTCTGGTACGTCTGAGAGGTGGTTCCGCCATGGCTGGCAGGTGATCCCGGACTGTCCCCCAGGTGGTTCTGGCACAGCCAGCAGTTGATATTGGCCTGTCCGGCAGGTGGTTCCAGCGAGTCGAACAGGTGGCTCCGGCGTTCTTGGCAGGTGGTTCCGGTCTGTCCGGTAGGTGTTTCCGGCGTGTCTGGCACGTGCTTCCGGCACGTCTGAGAGGTGGTTCCGGCATGCGCGACAGGTGATTTCGGAGTGTCCGCCAGGTGGTTCTGGCGTACCCGGCAGGTGATTTTGGCGTGTCAGGCAGGTGTTTCTGGCGAGTCGAGCAGGTGGCTCCGGCATGCTCGGCAGGTGCTTCCGGCGTCTCCGGCACGTGGTTCTGGTGTGTCTGAGAGCTGGTTCCGGCATGTCCGGCAGATGATTCCGGAGTGTCCGCCAAGTGGTTCTGGCATACCCGGCTGGTGATTTGGGCATGTCAGGTAGGTGGTTCCGGCGAGTCGAGCAGGTGGCTCCGGCGTGCTCGGCAGGTTGTTCAGACGGGTCTGTAAGGTGCTTTCCGTCTGTTTGGGGTGTGGTTCCAGCATCTCATGCACATGGTTCTGGCACGTGTGAGATGTGGTTCCGGCCGGCCCGACAGGTGTTTCCACAGTGTCCGGCAAGTGGTACTGGCGTTGTTGGCAGGTGATTTTGGCATTACCGGCAGGTGGTTCCAGAAAGCCCGACAGGTGATTCCGAAGTGTTCCCCAACTGGTTGTGGCGTAGCCGGCAGGTGATTTTTGCGTGTCCGGCAGGTGGTTCTGGCGAGTCGAGCAGGTGGTTCCGGCGTGCTCGGCAGGTGCTTCCGGGGTCATTGGCACGTGGTTCTGGCATATCTGAGAGGTGGTTCCGGCATGCCCGGCAGGTGATTCCGGAGTGTTCGCCAAGTGTTTCCGGCGTACCCGGCAGGTGATTTTGCATGTCCAGCGGTCGTTCCGGCGGGTCGAGCCGGTGGTTCCGGCGTGTCCGGCAGGTGGTTCCGGTCTGTCCGGCAGGTGGTTCTGTGGTGTCTGGCACGAGGTTCAGTCTGAGAGGCTGTGCCGGCATGCCCCTCACGTGATTCCGGCTTGTCCCCAAAGTGGTGCTGGTGTAGCGGGCAGGTGATTTTGGCGTGTCCGGCAGGTGGTTCCGCCGTGCTCGGCAGGTGGTTCAGGCATGGCCGTCACGTGGTTCCAGTCTGTCCAGGACGTGTTTCCAGCTTCTCCGGCAGGTGGTTCTGGTACGTCTGAGAGGTGGTTCCGCCATGGCTGGCAGGTGATTCAGGACCGTCCCCCAGGTGGTTCTGGCATAGCCAGCAGTTGATATTGGCCTGTCTGGCAGGTGGTTCCAGCGAGTCGAAAAGGTGGCTCCGGCGTGCTCGGCAGGTGGTTCCGGTCTGTCCGGTAGGTGATTCCGGCGTGTCCGGCACGTGCTTCCGGCACGTCTGAGAGGTGGTTCCGGCATGCGCGGCAGGTGATTTCGGAGTGTCCGCCAGGTTGTTCTGGCGTACCCGGCAGGTGACTTTGGCGTGTCCGGCAGGTGGTTCTGGGTAGTGGATCAGCTGGTTCCGGCATACTCGGCGGGTGGTACCGGCGTGTCCAGAACATGGTTCTGGCAAGTCTGAGATGTGGTTCCTGCACTCCCGACAGGTGATTCCGGAGCGTCCGCCAAGTGTTTCTGGCGTACCCGGCAGGTGATTTTGGCATGTCCGACAGGTGTTTCTTGCGAGTCGAGCAGGTGGCTGAGGCATGCTCAGCTGGTGCTTCCGGCGTCTCTGGCACGTGGTTCTGGTGTGTCTGAGAGCTGGTTCTGGCATGACCGGCAGATGATTCCGGAGTGTCCACCAAGTGGTTCTGCTACCTGGCAGGGGATTTTGGCGTGTCAGGAAGGTGGTTCCCGCTAGTTGAGCAGGTGGATCAGACGTGCTCGCCAGGTGGTTCAGGCGGGTCTGGCAGGTGGTTTCGGTCTGTTCGGGGAGTGGTTCCGGCATTCTCAGGCACATGGTTCTGGCACGTCTGAGAGGTGGTTCCGGCCGGCCCGACAGGTGTTTCCGGAGTGTCCGTCAAGTGGTTCTGGCGTAGCTGAAAGGTGATGTTGGCGTGACCGGCAGGTGGTTCCAGCCAGCCCGGCAGGTGATTCGGGAGTGTCTGCCACGTGGTTCTGGCGTAGCCGGCAGGTGATTTTGGCGTGTCCAGCAGGTGGTTCCGGCGAGCTCGGCAGGTGGTACCGGCGTGTCCGGAACATGGTTCTGGCACCTCTGAGAGTTGGTTCCGGCATGCACGGCAGGTGATTTCGGAGTGTCCGGCATGTGGTTCTGGCACCTCTGAGAGGTGGTTCCGGCATGCCCGGCAGGTGGTTCCGGAGTGTCTGCCGAGTGGTTCTGGCGTAGTCGGCAGGTGATTCTGGCGTGTCCTGCAGGTGGTTCTGGGGAGTGGATCAGGTGGTTCCGGCATAATCGGCAGGTGGTAGCGGCGTGTCCGGAACTTGGTTCTGGCAAGTCTGAGAGGTGGTTCCGGCATGCCCGACAGGTGATTCCGGAGTGTTCGCCTAGTGGTTCTGGCGTAGCCGGCAGGTCATTTTGCATGTCCGGCGGTGGTTCCGGCGAGTCAAGCCGGTGGTTCCGGCGTGTCCGGCAGGTGTTTCCGGTCTGTCCGGCAGGTGGTTCTGGCGTGTCCGGCACGAGGTTCTGGCACATCTGAAAGTTGTTTCCGGCATGCCCGACAGGTGATTCCGGAGAGTCCGCCATGTGGTTCTGGCGTACCCGGCAGGTGATTTTGGCGTGTCTGGCATGTGTTTCTTGCAAGTCGAGCATGTGGCTCAGGCATTATCAGCAGGTGCTTCCGGCGTGTCCGGCACGTGGTTCTGGTGTGTCAGAGGGCTGGTTCTGGCATTTCTGGCAGATGATTCCGGAGTGTCCACCAAGTGGTTCTGGTAGACCTGGCAGGTGATTTTGGCGTGTCTGGAAGGTGGTTACGGCTAGTTGAGCAGATGGATCAGGCGTGCTCGCCAGGGGGTTCAGGCGGGTCTGGCAGGTGGTTTCGGTCTGTTCGGGGTGTGGTTCCGGCATCTTAGGCACATGGTTCTGGCACGTCTGAGATGTGGTTCCGGCCGGCCCTACAGGTGTTTCCGGAGTGTCCGCCTAGTGGTTCCGGCGTAGCTGAAAGGTGATGTTGGCGTGACCGACAGGTGGTTCCAGCCAGCCCAGCAGGTGATTCCGGAGTGTCTGCTGAATGGTTCTGGCGTAGCCAGCAGGTGATTTTGGCGTGTCCAGAAGATGGATCCGGCGAGCTCCGCAGGTGGTACCGGCGTGTCCGGAACATGGTTCTGGCACCTCTGAGTGGTGGTTCTGGCATGCCTGGCAGGTGGTTCCGGAGTGTCTGCCGAGTGGTTCTGGCGTTGCCGGCAGGTGATTCTGGGGTGTCCAGCAAGTGGTTCTGGGGAGTGGATAAGGTGGTTCCGGCATACTCGGCAGGTGGTACCGGTGTGTCCGGAACATGGTTCTGGCAAGTCTGAGAGGTGGTTCCGGCATGCCCGACAGGTGATTCCGGAGTGTTCGCCAAGTGGTTCTGGCGTAGCCGGCAGGTCATTTCGCATGTCCGGGGGTGGTTCCGGCGAGTCGAGCCGGTGGTTGCGGCGTATCCAGCAGGTGTTTCAGGTCTGTCCGGCAGGTGGTTCATGCGTGACCGACACGAGGTGCTGGCACGTCTGAGAGTTGGTTCCGGCATGCCCGACAGGTGATTCTGGAGTGTCCGCCACGTGGTTCTGGCGTACCCCGCAGGTGATTTTAGCGTGTCAGGTAGGTGGTTCCGGCGAGTCGAGTTGGTGGTTCCGGCGTGCTCGGCAGGTGGTTCAGGCGGGTCTGGCAGGTGGTTTCGGTCTGTTCGGGGTGTGGTTCCGGCATCACAGGCACATGGTTCTGGCACGTCTGATAGGTGGTTCCGGCAGGCCCGACTGGTGTTTCCATGGTGTCCGCCAAGTGGTTCTGGCATAGCTGGCAGGTGATGTTGGCGTGACCGGCAGGTGGTTCCAACCAGCCCGGCAGGTGATTCCGAAGAGTTCACCAAATGTTGTGGCGTAGCCGGCAGGTGATTTTGGCGTGTCCAGCAGGTGGTTTTGTCGAGTCGAGCAGGTGGTTCTGGCGTGCTCGGCAGGTGCTTCCGGTGTCATTGGCATGTGGTTCCGACATGTCTGAGAGGTGGTTCCGCCATGCCCGGCAGGTGATTCCGGAATGTTCGCCAAGTGGTTCTGGCGTAGCCGGCAGGTGATTTTGCATGTCCGGCAATGGTTCCGGCGAGTCGAGCCGGTGGTTCCGGCATGTCCGGCAGGTGGTTCCGGCATGCCCGGCAGGTGATTCCGGAGTGTCCGGCATGTGGTTCTGGCACCTCTGAGAGGTGGTTCCGGCATGCCCGGCAGGTGATACCGGAGTGACTGCCATTTGGTTCTGGCACCTTTGAGAGGTGGTTCCGGAATGCCTGGCAGGTGATTCCGGAGTGTCTGCCGTGTGGTTCTGGCGTAGCTGGCAGGTGATTTTGGCGTGTCCAGCAGGTGGTTCCGGCGAGCTCGGCAGGTGGTACCAGCGTGTCCGGAACATGGTTCCGGCACGTCTGAGAGATGGTTCCGTCATGCCAGGCAGGTGATTCCGGAGTGTCCGGCATGTGGTTCTGGCACCTCTGAGAGGTGGGTCCGGCATGCCCGGCAGGTGATACCTTAGTGTTCGCCAAGTGGTTCTGGCGTAGCCGGCAGGTGATTTTGCATGTCCGGCAATGGCTCCGGCGAGTCGAGCCGTGGTTCCGGAATGTCCGGCAGGTGGTTCCGGCATGTCCGGCAGGTGGTTCCGGCATGTCCAGCACGTGATTCCAGCATGCCCGGGAGGTGATTCCGGAGTGTCCGGCATGTGGTTCTGGCACCTCTGAGAGGTGGTTCCGGCATTTCCGGCAGGTCATTCCACAGTGTCCGGCATGTGGTTCTGGCACCTCTGAGTGGTGGTTCCGATATGCCCGGCAGGTGGTTCCGGAGTGTCTGCCGAGTGGTTCTGGCGTAGTCGGCAGGTGATTCTGGCGTGTCCAACAGGTAGTTCTGGGGAGTGGATCAGGGGGTTCAGGCATACTCGGCAGGTGGTACCGGCGTGTCCGGAACATGGTTCTGGCAAGTCTGAGAGGTGGTTCCGGCATGCCCCGCAGGTGATTCCGGAGTGTTCGCCAGGTGGTTCAGGCGTAGCCGGCAGGTCATTTTGCATGTCCGGCGGTGGTTCCGGCGAGTCGAGCCGGTGGTTCCGGCGTGTCCGGCAGGTGGTTCTGGCGTGACCGGCACGAGGTTCTGGCACGTCTGAGAGTTGGTTCCGGCATGCCCGACAGGTGATTCCGGAGTGTCCGCCACCTGGTTCTGGCGTACCCGGCAGGTGATTTTGGCGTGTCTGGCAGGTGTTTCTTGCAAGTCGAGCATTTAGCTTAGGCATGCTCAGCAGGTGCTTCCGGCGTGTCTGGCACGTGGTTCTGGTGTGTCTGAGAGCTGGTTCTGGCATGTCCGGCAGATGATTCCGGAGTGTCCACCAAGTGGTTGTGGCATACCCGGCAGGTGATTTTAGCGTGTCAGGTAGGTGGTTCCGGCGAGTCGAGTAGGCGGTTCCTGCGTGCTCGGCAGGTGGTTCAGGCGGGTCTGGAAGGTGGTTTCGGTCTGTTCGGGGTGTGGTTCCGGCATCTCAGGCACATTGTTCTGGCACGTCTGATAGGTGGTTCCGGCCGGCCCGACATGTGTTTCCATGGTGTCCGCCAAGTGGATCTGGCATACCTGGCAGGTGATGTTGGCGTCACCGGCAGGTGGTTCCAGCCAGCCCGGCAGGTGATTCCGAAGAGTTCACCAAATGGTTGTGGCGTAGCCGGCAGGTGATTTTGGCGTGTCCAGCAGGTGGATTTGGCGAGTCGAGCAGGTGGTTCTGGCGTGCTCGGCAGGTGCTTCCGGTGTCATTGTCATGTGGTTCCGGCATGTCTGAGAGGTGGTTCCGCCATGCCCGGCAGGTGATTCCGGAGTGTTGGCCAAGTGCTTCTGGTGTAGCCGGCAGGTGATTTTGCATGTCCGGCAATGGTTCCGGCGAGTCGAGCCGGTGGTTCCGGCATGTCCGGCAGGTGGTTCCGGCATGCCCGGCAGGTGATTCCGGAGTGTCCGGCATGTGGTTCTGGCACCTCTGAGAGTTGGTTCCGGCATGCCCGGCAGGTGATACCGGAGTCTCCGGCATTTGGTTCTGGCACCTCTGAGAGGTGGTTCCGGAATGCCTGGCATGTGATTCCGGAGTGTCTGCCGAGTGGTTCTGGCGTAGCCGGCAGTTGATTTTGGCGTGTCCACTAGGTGGTTCTGGGGAGTGGATCAGCTGGCTCCGGCATACTCGGCAGGTGGTACCGGCGTGTCCAGAACATGGTTCTGGCAAGTCTGAGAGGTGGTTCCGGCACGCCCGACAGGTGATTCCGGAGCGTCCGCCAAGTGTTTCTGGCGTACCCGGCAGGTGATTTTGGCATGTCCGACAGGTGTATCTTGCAAGTCGAGCAGGTGGCTCAGGCATGCTCAGCTGGTGCTTCCGGCGTCTCTGGCACGTGGTTCTGGTGTGTCTGAGAGCTGGTTCTGGCATGTCCGGCAGATGATTCCGGAGTGTCCACCAAGTGGTTCTTGTATACCTGGCAGGTGATTTTGGCGTGTCAGGAAGTTGGTTCCAGCTATTTGAGCAGGTGGATCAGGCGTGCTTGCCAGGGGCTTCAGGCGGGTCTGGCAGGTGGTTTCGGTCAGTTCGGGGAGTGGTTCCGGCATCTCAGGCTCATGGTTCTGGCACGTCTGAGAGGTGGTTGTGGCCGGTCCGACAGGTGATTCCGGAGTGTCCGCCAAGTGGTTCTGGGGTAGCTGAAAGGTGATGTTGGCATGACCGGCAGGTGGTTCCAGCCAGCCCGGCAGGTGATTCCGGAGTGTCGGGCGACTGGTTCTGGCGTAGCCGGCAGGTGATTTTGGCGTGTCCAGCAGGTGGTTCCGGCGAGCTCGTCAGGTGGTACCGGCGTGTCCGGAACATGGTTCTGGCACCTCTGAGAGATGGTTCCGGCATGCCCGGCAGCTGATTCCGGAGTGTCCGGCATGTGGTTCTGGCACCTCTGAGAGGTGGTTCCAGCATGCCCGGCAGGTGCTTCCGGAGTGTCTGCCGAGTGGTTCTGGCGTAGCCAGCAGGTGATTCTGGCGTGTCCAGCAGGTGGTTGTGGGGAGTGGATCAGGTGGTTCCGGCATACTCGGCAGGTGGTACCGGCGTGTCCGGAACATGGTTCTGGCAAGTCTGAGAGGGGGTTCCGGCATGCCCGACAGGTGATTCCGGAGTGTTCGCCAAGTGGTTCTGGCGTAGCCGGCAGGTCATTTTGCATGTCCGGCGGTGGTTCCGGCGACTCGAGCCGGTGGATCCGGCGTGTCCAGCAGGTCGTTCCGGTCTGTCCGGCAGGTGGTTCTGGCGTGTCCGGCACGAGGTTCTGGCACGTCTGAGAGTTGGTTCTGGCATGCCCGACAGGTGATTCCGGAGTGTCCGCCACGTGTTTATGGCGTACCCGGCAGGAGATTTTCGCGTGTCTGGCAGGTGTTTCTTGCAAGTCGAGCATTTGGCTCAGGCATGATCAGCAGGTGCTTCCGGCGTGTCCAGCACGTGGTTCTGGTGTGTCTGAGAGCTGGTTCTGGCATGTCCGGCAGATGATTCCGGAGTGTCCACCAAGTGGTTGTGGCATACCCGGCAGGTGATTTTAGCGTGTCAGGTAGGTGGTTCCGGCGAGTCGAGTAGGTGGTTCCGGCGTGCTCGGCAGGTGGTTCAGGCGGGTCTGGCAGGTGGTTTCGGTCTGTTCGGGGTGTGGTTCCGGCATCTCAGGCACATGGTTCTGTCACGTCTGATAGGTGGTTCCGGCCGACCCGACTGGTGTTTCCATGGTGTCCGCCAAGTGGTTCTGGCATAGCTGGCAGGTGATGTTGGCGTGACCGGCAGGTGGTTCCAGCCAGCCAGCCCGGCAGGTGATTCCGAAGAGTTCACCAAATGGTTTTGGCGTAGCCGACAGTTGATTTTGGCGTGTCCAGCAGGTGGTTTTGGCGAGTCGAGCAGGTGGTTCTGGCGTGCTCGGCAGGTGCTTCCGGTGTCATTGGCATGTGGTTCCGGCATGTCTGGGAGGTGGTTACGCCATGCCCGGCAGGTGATTCCGGAGTGTTCGCCAAGTGGTTCTGGCGTAGCCGGCAGGTGATTTTGCATGTCCGGCAATGGTTCCGGCGAGTCGAGCCGGTGGTTCGGGCATGTCCGGCAGGTGGTTCCGGCATGCCCGGCAGGTGATTCCGGAGTGTCCGGCATGTGGTTCTGGCACCTCTGAGAGGTGGTTCCGGCATGCCCGGCAGGTGATACCGGAGTGTTCGCCAAGTGGTTCTGGCGTAGCCTTCAGGTGATTTTGCATGCCCGGCAATGTTTCCAGCGAGTCGATCCGGTGGTTCCGGCATGTCCGGCAGGTGGTTCCGGCATGCCCGGCAGGTGATTCCGGAATGTCCGGCATGTGGTTCTGGCACCTCTGAGAGGTGGTTCCGGCATGCCCGGCAGGTGATACCGGATTGTTCGCCAAGTGGTTCTGGCGTAGCCGGCAGGTGATTTTGCATGTCCGGCAATGGTTCAGGCGAGTCGAGCCGGTGGTTCCGGAATGTCCGGCAGGTGGTTCCGGCATGTCCGGCAGGTGGTTACGGCATGTCCAGCACGTGGTTCCAGCATGCCCGGCAGATGATTCCGATGTGTCCGGCATGTGGTTCTGGCAGCTCTGAGAGGTGGTTCTGGAATGCCTGGCCTGTGATTCCGGAGTGTCTGCCGAGTGGTTCTGGCGTAGCCGGCAGTTGATTTTGGCGTGTCCACTAGGTGGTTCTGGGGAGTGGATCAGCTGGTTCCGGCATACTAGGCAGGTGGTACCGGCGTGTCCAGAACATGGTTCTGGCAAGTCTGAGAGGAGGTTCCGGCACGCCCGACAGGTGATTCCGGAGCGTCCGCCAAGTGTTTCCGGCGTACCCGGCAGGTGATTTTGGCATGGCCGAAAGGTGTATCTTGCGAGTCGAGCCGGTGGCTCCGGCATGTTCAGCTGGTGCTTCCGGCGTCTCTGGCACGTGGTTCTGGTGTGTCTGAGAGCTGGTTCTGGCATGTCCGGCAGATGATTCCGGAGTGTCCACCAAATGGTTCTGGGATACCTCGCAGGTGATTTTGGCAGGTCAGGAAGTTGGTTCAGGCTAGTTGAGCAGGTGGATCAGGCGTGCTCGCCACGGGGTTCAGGCGGGTCTGGCAGGTGGTTTCGGTCTGTTCGGGGAGTGGTTCCGGCTTCTCAGGCTCATGGTTCTGGCACGTATGAGAGGTGGTTCCGGCCGGCCCGACAGGTGTTTCCATGGTGTCCGCCAAGTGGTTCTGGCATAGCTGGCAGGTGATGTTGGCGTGACCGGCACGTGGTTCCAGCTAGCCCGGCAGGTGATTCCGAAGTGTTCACCAAATGGTTGTGGCGTAGCCTGCCGGTGATTTTGGCGTGTCCAGCAGGTGGTTTTGGCGAGTCGAGCAGGTGGTTCTGGCGTGCTCGGCAGGTGCTTCCGGTGTCATTGGGATGTGGTTCCGGCATGTCTGAGAGGTGGTTCCGGCATGCCCAGCAGGTGCTTCCGGAGTGTCTGCCGAGTGGTTCTGGAGCCAGCCCGGCAGGTGATTCCGAAGAGTTCACCAAATGGTTCTGGCGTAGCCGTCACGTGATTTTGGCCTGTCAGGAAGGTGGTTCCGGCTATTTGAGCAGGTGGATCAGGCGTGCTCGCCAGGGGGTTCAGGCGGGTCTGGCAGGTGGTTTCGGTCTGTTCAGGGATTGGTTCCAGCATCTCAGGCACATGGTTCTGGCACGTCTGAGAGGTGGTTCTGGCCGGCCGGAGAGGTGTTTCCGGAGTGTCCGCCAAGTGGTTCTGGCGTAGCTGAAAGGTGATGTTGGCGTGACTGACAGGTGGTTCCAGCCAGCCCGGCAGGTGATTCCGGAGTGTCTGCCGTGTGGTTCTGGCGTAGCTGGCAGGTGATTTTGGCGTGTCCAGCAGGTGGTTCCGGCGAGCTCGGCAGGTGGTAGCAGCGTGTCCGGAACATGGTTCTGGCACGTCTGAGAGATGGTTCCGGCATGCCCGGCAGGTGATTCCGGAGTGTCCGGCATGTGGTTCTGGCACCTCTGAGAGGTGGTTCCGGCATGCCTGGCAGGTGGTTCCGGAGTGTCTGCCGAGTGGTTCTGGCGTAGTCGGCAGGTGATTCTGGCGTGACCAGCAGGTGGTTCTGGGGAGTGGATCAGGTGGTTTCGGCATACTCGGCAGGTGGTACCGGCGTGTCCGGAACATGGTTCTGGCAAGTCTGAGAGGCGGTTGCGGCATGCCCGACAGGTGATTCCGGAGTGTTCGCCAAGTGGTTCTGGCGTAGCCGGCAGGTCATTTTGCATGTCCGGCGGTGGTTCCGGCGAGTCGAGCCGGTGGTTCCAGCGTGTCCGGCAGGTGGTTCTGGCGTGTCCGGCACGAGTTTCTGGCACGTCTGAGAGTTGGTTCCGGCATGCCCGACAGGTGATTCCGGAGTGTCCGCCACGTGGTTCTGGCGTACCCGGCAGGTGATTTTGGCGTGTCTGGCAGGTGTTTCTTGCAAGTCGAGCATTTGGCTCAGGCATGCTCAGCAGGTGCTTCCGGCGTGTCTGGCACGTGGTTCTGGTGTGTCTGAGAGCTGGTTCTGGCATGTCCGGCAGATGATTCCGGAGTGTCCACCAAGTGGTTGTGGCATACCCGGCAGGTGATTTTAGCGTGTCAGGTAGGTGGATCGAGCGAGTCGAGTAGGTGGTTCCGGCGTGCTCGCCAGGTGGTTCAGGCGGGTCTGGCAGGTGTTTTCGGTCTGTTCGGGGAGTGGTTCCGGCATCTCAGGCACATGGTTCTGGCACGTCTGATAGGTGGTTCCCGCCGGCCCGACATGTGTTTCCATGGTGTCCGCCAAGTGGTTCTGGCATAGCTGGCAGGTGATGTTGGCGTGACCGGCAGGTGTTTCCAGCCAGCCCGGCAGGTGATTCCGAAGTGTTCACCAAATGGTTGTGGCGTAGCCGGAAGGTGATTTTGGCGTGTCCAGCAGGTGGTTTTGTCGAGCCGAGCAGGTGGTTCTGGCGTGCTCGGAAGGTGCTTCCGGTGTCATTGGCATGTGGTTCCGGCTGTCTCAGAGGTGGTTCCGCCATGCCCGGCAGGTGATACCGGAGTGTTCGCCAAGTGGTTCTGGCGTAGCCGGCAGGTGATTTTGCATGTCCGGCAATGGTTCCGGCGAGTCGAGCCGGTGGTTCCGGAATGTCCGGCAGGTGGTTCCGGCACCTCTGAGAGGTGGTTCCGGCATGCCCGGCAGGTGATACCGGAGTGTCCGGCCTTTGGTTCTGGCACTTCTGATAGGTGGTTCCGGAATGCCTGGCATGTGATTCCGGAGTGTCTGCCGAGTGGTTCTGGCGTAGCCGGCAGTGGTTTTTGCCGTGTCCAGTAGGTGGTTCTGGGGAGTGGATCAACTGGTTCCGGCATACTCGGCAGGTGGTACCGACGTGTCCAGAACATGGTTCTGGCAAGTCTGAGAGGTGGTTCCGGCACGCCCGACAGGTGATTCCGGAGCATCCGCCAAGTGTTTCTGGCGTACCCGGCAGGTGATTTTGGCATGTCCGACAGGTGTTTCTTGCGAGTCGAGCAGGTGGCTGAGGCATGCTCAGCTGGTGCTTCCGGCGTGTCTGGCACGTGGTTCTGGTGTGTCTGAGAGCTGGTTCTGGCATGTCCGGCAGATGATTCCGGAGTGTCCACCAAGTGGTTCTGGTATACCTGGCAGGTGATTTTGGCGTGTCAGGAAGGTGGTTCCGGCTAGTTGAGCAGGTGGATCAGGCGTGCTCGCCAGGGGGTTCAGGCGGGTCTGGCAGGTGGTTTCGGTCTGTTCGGGGATTGGTTCCAGCATCTCAGGCACATGGTTCTTGCACATCTGAGAGGTGGTTGCGGCCGGCCCGACAGGTGTTTCCGGAGTGTCCGCCAAGTGGTTCTGGCGTAGCTGAAAGTTGATGTTGGCGTGACCGGCAGGTGGTTCCAGCCAGCCCCGTAGTTGATTCCGGAGTGTCTGCCGAGTGGTTGTGGCGTAGCCGGCAGGTGATTTTGGCGTGTCCAGCAGGTGGTTCCGGCGAGCTCGGCAGGTGGTACCGGCGTGTCCGGAACATGGTTCTGGCACGTCTGAGAGATGGTTCCGGCATGCCCGGCAGGTGATTCCGGAGTGTCCGGCATGTGGTTCTGGCACCTCTGAGAGGTGGTTCCAGAATGCCCGGCAGGTGGTTCCGGAGTGTCTGCCGAGTGGTTCTGGCGTAGTCGGCAGGTGATTCTGGCGTGTCCAGCAGGTGGTTCTTGGGAGTGGATCAGGTGGTTCCAGCATACTCGGCAGGTTGTACCGTCGTGTCCGGAACATGGTTCTGGCAAGTCTGAGAGGCGGTTCCGGAATGCCCGACAGGTGATTCCGGAGTGTTCGTCTAGTGGTTCTGGCGTAGCCGGCATGTCATTTTGCATGTCCGGCGGTGGTTCCGGCGAGTCGAGCCAGTGGTTCCCGCGTGTAAAGCAGGTGTTTCCGGTCTGTCCGGCAGGTGGTTCTGGCGTGTCCGTCACTAGGTTCTGGCACGTCTGAGAGTTGGTTCCGGCATGCCCGAATGGTGATTCCCGAGTGTCCCCCACGTGGTTCTGGCGTACCCGGCAGGTGATTTTGGCGTGTCTGGCAGGTGTTTCTGGCAAGTCGAGCATTTGGCTCAGGCATGATCAGTAGGTGCATCCGGCGTGTCTGGCACGTGGTTCTGGTGTGTCTGAGAGCTGGTTCTGGCATGTCCGGCAGATGATTCCGGAGTGTCCTCCAAGTGGCTGTGGCATACCCGGCAGGTGATTTTAGCGTGTCAGGTAGGTGGTTCCGGCGAGTCGAGTAGGTGGTTCCGGCGGGCTCGTCAGGTGGTTCAGGCGGGTCTGGCAGGTGGTTTCGGTCTTTTCGCGGTGTGGTTCCAGCATCTCAGGCACATGGTTCTTGCACGTCAGATAGGTGGTTCCGGCCGGCCCGACAGGTGTTTCCATGGTGTCCGCCAAGTGGTTCTGGCATAGCTGGCAGGTGATGTTGGCGTGACCGGCAGGTGGTTCCAGCCAGCCTGGCAGGTGATTCCGAAGTGTTCACCAAATGGTTGTGGCGTAGCCGGAAGGTGATTTTGGCGTGTCCAGAAGGTGGTTTTTGCGAGTCGAGCAGGTGATTCTGGCGTGCTCGGCAGGTGCTTCCGGTGTCATTGGCATGTGGTTCCGGCATGTCTGAGAGGTGGTTCCGCCATGCCCGGCAGGTGATTCCGGAGTGTTCCCCAAGTGGTTCTGGTGTAGCCGGCAGGTGATTTTGCATGTCCGGCAATGGTTCCGGCGAGTCGAGCCGGTGGTTCCGGCATGTCTGGCAGGTGATTCCGGCATGTCCAGCAGGTGGTTCCGGCATGCCCTGCAGGTGATACCGGAGTGTCCGGTATTTGGTTCTGGCACCTCTGAGAGGTGGTTCCGGAATGCCTGGCATGTGATTCCGGAGTTTCTGCCGAGTGGTTCTGGCGTAGCCGGCAGTTGATTTTGGCGTGTCCAGTAGGTGGTTCTGGGGAGTGGATCAGCTGGTTCCGGCATACTCGGCAGGTGGTACCGGAGTGTCCAGAACATGGTTCTCGCAAGTCTGAGAGGTGGTTCCGGCACGCCCGACAGGTGATTCCGGAGCGTCCGCCAAGTGTTTCTGGCGTACCCGGCAGGTGATTTTGGCATGTCCGACAGGTGTTTCTTGCGAGTCGAGCAGGTGGCTCAGGCATGCTCAGCTGGTGCTTCCGGCGTCTCTGGCACGTGGTTCTGGTGTGTCTGAGAGCTGGTTCTGGCATGACCGGCAGATGATTCCGGAGTGTCCACCAAGTGGTTCTGGTACCTGGCAGGGGATTTTGGCGTGTCAGGAAGGTGGTTCCGGCTAGTTGAGCAGGTGGATCAGGCGTGCTCGCCAGGGGGTTCAGGCGGGTCTGGCAGGTGGTTTCGGTCTGTTCGGGGAGTGGTTCCGGCATTCTCAGGCACATGGTTCTGGCACGTCTGAGAGGTGGTTCCGGCCGGCCCGACAGGTGTTTCCGGAGTGTCCGCCAAGTGGTTCTGGCGTAGCTGAAAGGTGATGTTGGCGTGACCGGCAGGTGGTTCCAGCCAGCCCCGCAGGTGATTCCGGAGTGTGCGGCATGTGGTTCTGGCACCTCTGAGAGATGGTTCCGGCATGCCCGGCAGGTGATTCCGGAGTGTCCGGCATGTGGTTCTGGCACCTCTGAGGGGTGGTTCCGGAATGACCGGAAGGTGGTTCCGGAGTGTCTGTTGAGTGGATCTGGCGTAGCCGGCAGGTGATTTTGGCGTGTCCAGCAGGTGGTTCCGGCGAGCTCGGCAGGTGGTTCCGGCATGTCCGGAACATGGTTCTGGCATGTCTGAGAGATGGTTCCGGCATGCCCGGCAGGTGATTCCGGAATGTCTGGCATGTGGTTCTGGCACCTCTGAGAGGTGGTTACGGCATGCCCTGCAGTTGGTTACAGAGTGTTTGCCGAGTGGTTCTGGAGTAGCTGGCAGGTGATTCTGGCGTATCCAGCAGGTGGTTCTGGGGCGTGGATCAGGTGGTTCCAGCATACTCGTTAGGTGGTACCGGCGTGTCCGGAACATGGTTCTGGCAAGTCTGAGAGGTGGTTCCGTCCGGCCCGACAGGTGTTTCCATGGTGTCCGCCAAGTGGTTCTGGCATAGCTGGCAGGTGATGTTGGCGTGACCGGCAGTTGGTTCCAGCAAGCCCGGCAGGTGATTCCGAAGAGTTCACCAAATGGTTGTGGCGTAGCCGGCAGGTGATTTTGGCGTGTCCAGCAGGTGGTTTTGGCGAGTCGAGCAGGTGGTTCTGGCGTGCTCAGCAGGTGCTTCCGGTGTCATTGGCATGTGGTTCCGGCAAGTCTGAGAGGTGGTTCCGCCATGACCGGCAGGTGATTCCGGAGTGTTCGCCTAGTGGTTCTGGCGTAGCCGGCATGTCATTTTGCATGTCCGGCGGTGGGTCCGGCGAGTCAAGCCGGTGGTTCCGGCGTGTCTGGCACGAGGTTCTGGCACATCTGAAAGTTGGTTCCGGCATGCCCGACAGGTGATTCCGGAGAGTCCGCCATGTGGTTCTGGCGTACCCGGCAGGTGATTTTGGCGTGTCTGGCATGTGTTTCTTGCAAGTCGAGCATGTGGCTCAGGCATTATCAGCAGGTGCTTCCGGCGTGTCCGGCACGTGGTTCTGGTGTGTCAGAGGGCTGGTTCTGGCATTTCTGGCAGATGATTCCGGAGTGTCCACCAAGTGGTTCTGGTAGACGTGGCAGGTGATTTTGGCGTGTCTGGAAGGTGGTTACGGCTAGTTGAGCAGGTGGATCAGGCGTGCTCGCCAGGGGGTTCAGGCGGGTCTGGCAGGTGGTTTCGGTCTGTTCGGGGTGTGGTTCCGGCATCTCAGGCACATGGTTCTGGCACGTCATAGATGTGGTTCCGGCCGGCCCTACAGGTGTTTCCGGAGTGTCCGCCTAGTGGTTCCGGCGTAGCTGAAAGGTGATGTTGGCGTGACCGACAGGTGGTTCCAGCCAGCCTGGCAGGTGATTCCGGAGTGTCTGCTGAATGGTTCTGGCGTAGCCGGCAGGTGATTTTGTCGTGTCCAGCAGATGGTTCGGGCGAGCTCGGCAGGTGGTACCGGCGTGTCCGGAACATGGTTCTGGCACCTCTGAGAGGGGGTTCCGGCATGCCCGGCAGGTGGTTCCGGAGTGTCTGCCGAGTGTTTCTGGCGTTGCCGGCAGGTGATTCTGGGGTGTCCAGCAAGTGGCTCTGGGGAGTGGAGCAAGTGGTTCCGGCATACTCGGCAGGTGGTACCGGCGTGTCCGGAACATGGTTCTGGCAAGTCTGAGAGGTGGTTCCGGCATGCCCGACAGGTGATTCCGTAGTGTTCGCCAAGTGGTTCTGGTGTAGCTGGCAGGTCATTTTGCATGTCCGGCTGTGGTTCCGGCGAGTCGAGCCTGTGGTTCCGGCGTAGCCGGCAGTTGATTTTGGCGTGTCCACTAGGTGGTTCTGGGGAGTGGATCAGCTGGTTCTGGCATACTCAGCATGTGGTACCGGCGTGTCCAGAACATGGTTCTGGCAAGTCTGAGAGGTGGTTCCGGCACGCGCGACTGGTGTTTCCGGAGCGTCCGCCAAGTGTTTCTGGCGTACCCGGCAGGTGATTTTGGCCTGTCCGACAGGTGTTTCTTGCGAGTCAAGCAGGTGGCTCAGGCATGCTCGGTAGGTGCTTCCGGTGTCATTGGTATGTGGTTCCGGCATGTCTGAGAGGTGGTTCCGCCCTGCCCGGCTGGAGATTCCGGAGTGTTCGCCAAGTGGTTCTGGCGTAGCCGGCAGGTGATGTTGCATGTCCAGCAATGGTTCCGGCGAGTCGAGCTGGTAGTTCCGGCATGTCCAGCACTTGGTTCCGGCATGCCCGGCAGGTGATTCCGGAGTGTCCGGCATGTGGTTCTGGCACCTCTGAGAGGTGGTTCCGGCATGCCCGGCAGGTGATTCTGGAGTGTTCGACAAGTGCTTCTGGCGTAGCCGGCAGGTGATTTGGCATGTCCGGCAATGTTTCCGGCGAGTCGAGCCGGTGGTTCCGGAATGTCCGGCAGGTGGTTCTGGCATGTCCGGCAGGTGGTTCCGGCATGTCCAGCACGTGGTTCTGGCGTACCCGGCAGGTGATTTTAGCGTGTCGGGTAGGTGGTTCCAGCGAGTCGAGTAGGTGGTTCCGGCGTGCTCGGCAGGTGGTTCAGGCGGGTCTGGCAGGTGGTTTCGGTCTGTTCGGGGTGTGGTTCCGGCATCTCAGGCACATGGTTCTGGCACGTCTGATAGGTGGTTCCGGCCGGCCCGACAGGTGTTTCCATGGTGTCCGCCAAGTGGTTCTGGCATAGCTGGCAGGTGATGTTGGCGTGACCGGCAGGTGGTTCCAGCCAGCCCGGCAGGTGATTCCGAATTGTTCACCAAATGGTTGTGGCGTAGCCGGAAGGTGATTTTGGCGTGTCCAGAAGGTGGTTTTGGCGAGTCGAGCAGGTGGTTCTGGCGTGCTCGGCAGGTGCTTCCGGTGTCATTGGCATGCGGTTCCGGCATGTCTGAGAGGTGGTTCCGCCATGCCCGGCAGGTGATTCCGGAGTGTTCCCCAAGTGGTTCTGGCATAGCCAGCAGGTGATTTTGCATGTCCGGCAATGGTTCCGGCGAGTCGAGCCGGTGGTTCCGGCATGTCCGGAGGGGGTTCCGGCAAACCCGGCAGGTGATTCCGGAGTGTCCGGCATGTGGTTCTGGCACCTCTGAGAGGTGGTTCCGGCATGCCCGGCAGGTTATACCGGAGTGTTCGCCAAGTGGTTCTGGCGTAGCCGGCAGGTGATTTTGCATGTCCGGCAATGGTTCCGGCGAGTCGAGCCGGTGGTTCCGGAATGTCCGGCAGGTGGTTCCGGCAAGCCCGGCAGGTGATTCCGGAGTGTGTGGCATGTGGTTCTTGCACCTCTGAGAGAGGGTTACGTCATGCCCGGCAGGTGATTCCGGAGTGTGCGGCATGTGGTTCTGGCACCTCTGAGAGGTGGTTCCGGAATGCCTGGCATGTGATTCCGGAGTGTCTGCCGAGTGGTTCTGGTGTAGCCGGCAGGTGATTTTGGCGTGTCCAGCAGGTGGTTCCGGCGAGCTCGGCAGGTGGTTCCGGCATGTCCGGAACATGGTTCTGGCACGTCTTAGAGATGGTTCCGGCATGCCCGGCAGGTGATTCCGGAGTCTCCGGCATTTGGTTCTGGAACCTCTGAGAGATGGTTCCGGAATGCCTGGCCTGTGATTCCGGAGTGTCTGCCGAGTGGTTCTGGCGTAGCCGGCAGTTGATTTTGGCATGTCCACTAAGTGGTTCTGGGGAGTGGATCAGCTGGTTCCGGCATACTCGGCAGGTGGTACCGGCGTGTGCAGAACATGGTTCTGGCAAGTCTGAGAGGTGGTTCCGGCATGCCCGACAGGTGATTCCGGAGCGTCCGCCAAGTGTTTCTGGCGTACCCGGCAGGTGATTTTGGCATGTCCGACAGGTGTATCTTGCGAGTCGAGCAGGTGGCTCCGGCATGCTCAGCTGGTGCTTCCGGCGTCTCTGGCACGTGGTTCTGGTGTGTCTGAGAGCTGGTTCTGGCATGTCCGGCAGATGATTCCGCAGTGTCCACCAAGTGGTTCTGGTATACCTGGCAGGTGATTTTGGCGGGTCAGGAAGGTGGTTCCAGCTAGTTGAGCAGGTGGATCAGGCGTGCTCGCCAGTGGGTTCAGGCGGGTCTGGCAGGTGGTTTCGGTCTTTTCGGGTAGTGGTTCCGGCATCTCAGGCACATGGTTCTGGCACATCTGAGAGGTGCTTCCGGCCGGCCCGACAGGTGTTTCCGGACTGTCCGCCAAGTGGTTCTGGCGTAGCTGAAAGGTGATGTTGGCGTGACCGGCAGGTGGTTCCAGACAGCCCGGCAGGTGATTCCGCAGTGTCTGCCGAGTGGTTCTGGCGTAGCCGGCAGGTGATTTTGGCGTGTCCAGCAGTTGGTACTGGCGTGTCCGGAACATGGTTCTGGCACGTCTGAGAGATGGTTCCGGCATGCCCGGCAGGTGACTTTGAGTGTCCGAAATGTGGTTCTGGCACCTCTGAGAGGTGGTTCCGGCATGCCTGGCAGGTGATACCGGAGTGTCCAGCATTTGGTTCTGGCACCTCTGAGAGGTGCTTCCGGCATGCCCGGCATGTGATTCCGGAGTGTCTGCCGAGTGGTTCTGGCGTAGCCGGCAGGTGATTTTGGAGTGTCCAGCAGGTGGTTCCGGCGAGCTCGCCAGGTGGTTCCGGCATGTCCGGAAAATGGTTCTGGCATGTCTGAGAGATGGTTCCGGCATGCCCGGCAGGTGATTCCGGAGTGTTCGCCAAGTGGTTCTGGCGTAGCCGGCAGGTCATTTTGCATGTCCGGCGGTGGTTCCGGCGAGTCGAGACGGTGGTTCCGGCGTGTCCAGCAGGTGTTTCCGGTCTGTCCGGCAGGTGGTTCTGGCGTGTCCGGCACGAGGTTCTGGCACGTCTGAGAGTTGGTTCCGGCATACCCGACAGGTGATTCCGGAGTGTCCGGCATGTGGTTCTGGCACGTCTGAGAGGTGGTTCCGGAATGGCTGGCATGTGATTCCGGAATGTCTGCCAAGTGGTTCTGGCATAGCCGGCAATTGATTTTGGCGTGTCCACTAGGTGGTTCTGGGGAGTGGATCTGCTGGTTCCGGCATACTCGGCGGGTGGTACCGGCGTGTCCAGAACATGGTTCTGGCAAGTCTGAGAGTTGGTTCCGGCACGCCCGACAGGTGATTCCGGAGCGTCCGCCAAGTGTTTCTGGCGTACCCGGCAGGTGATTTTGGGATGTCCGACAGGTGTATCTTGCGAGTCGAGCAGGTGGCTCAGGCATGCTCAGCTGGTGCTTCCGGCGTCTCTGGCACGTGGTTCTGGTGTGTCTGAGAGCTGGTTCTGGCATGTCCGGCAGATGATTCCGGAGTGTCCACCAAGTGGTTCTGGTATACCTGGCAGGTGATTTGGCGTGTCAGGAAGTTGGTTCCGGCTAGTTGAGCAGGTGGATCAGGCGTGCTCGCCAGGGGGTTCAGGCGGGTCTGGCAGGTGGTTTCGGTCTGTTCGGGGAGTGGTTCTGGCATCTCAGGCACATGGTTCTGGCACGTCTGAGAGGTGGTTGCGGCCGGCCCGACAGGTGTTTCCATGGTGTCCGCCAAGTTGTTCTGGCGTAGCTGGCAGGTGATGTTGGCGTGACCGGCACGTGGTTCCAGAAATCCCAGCAGGTGATTCCGAAGAGTTCACCAAATGGTTGTGGCCTAGCCGGCAGGTGATTTCAGCGTGTCCAGCAGGTGGTCTTGGCGAGTCAAGCAGGTCGTTCTGGCGTGCTCGGCAGGTGCTTCCGGTGTCATTGGCATGTGGTTCCGGCATGTCTGAGAGGTGGTTCCGCCATGCCCGGCAGGTGATTCCGGAGTGTTCGCCAAGTGGTTTCGGCGTAGCCGGCAGGTGATTTTGCATGTCCGGCAATGGTTCCGGCGATTCGAGCCGCTGGTTCCGGCATGTCCGGCAGGTGATTCCGGCATGTCCAGCAGGTGGTTCTGGGGAGTGGATCAGGTGGTTCCGGCATGCCCGGCAGGTGATTCCGGAGTGTCCGGCATGTGATTCTGGCGCCTCTGAGAGGTTGTTCTGGCAGGCCCGGCAGGTGATACCGGAGTGTCCGGCATTTGGTTCTGGCACCTCTGAGAGGTGGTTCCGGGATGCCTGGCATGTGATTCCGGAGTGTCTGCCAAGTGGTTCTGGCGTGTCCAGCAGGTGTTTCCGGTCTTTCCGGCAGGTGGTTCTGGCGTGTCCGCCACGAGGTTATGGCACGTCTGAGCGTTGGTTCCGGCATGTCCGGCAGATGATTCCGGAGTGTCCACCAAGTGGTTGTTGCATACCCGGCAGGTGATTTTAGCGTGTCAGGTAGGTGGTTCCAGCGAGTTGAGTAGGTGGTTCCGGCGTGCTCGGCAGGTGGTTCAGGCGGGTCTGGCAGGTGGTTTCGGTCTGTTCGGGGAGTCGTTCCGGCATCTCAGGCACATGGCTCTGGCATGTGTGAGAGGTGGTTCCGGCCGGCCGGAGAGGTGTTTCCGGAGTGTCTACCGTGTGGTTCTGGCGTAGCCGGCAGGTGATTTTGGCGTGTCCAGCAGGTGGTTCCGGCGAGCTCGGCAGGTGGTACCGGCGTGTCCGGAACATGGTTCTGGCACGTCTGAGAGATGGTTCCGGCATGCCCGGCAGGTGATTCCGGAGTCTCCGGCATTTGGTTCTGGAACCTCTGAGAGATGGTTCCGGAATGCCTGGCCTGTGATTCCGGAGTGTCTGCCGAGTGGTTCCGGCGTAGCCGGCAGTTGATTTTGCCGTGTCCACTAGGTGGTTCTGGGGAGTGGATCAGCTGGTTCCGGCATACTCGGCAGGTTGTACCGGCGTGTCCAGAACATGGTTCTGGCAAGTCTGAGAGGTGGTTCCGGCACGCCCGACAGGTGATTCCGGAGCGTCAGCCAAGTGTTTCTGGCGTACCCGGCAGCTGATTTTCGCCTGTCCTACAGGTGTATCTTGCGAGTCGAACAGGTGGCTGAGGCATGCTCAGCTGGTGCTTCCGGCGTCTCTGGCACGTGGTTCTGGTGTGTCTGAGAGCTGGTTCTGGCACGTCTGGCAGATGATTCCGGAGTGTCCACCAAGTGGTTCTTGTATACCTGGCAGGTGATTTTGGTGTGTCAGGAAGTTGGTTCCGGCTAGTTGAGCAGGTGGATCAGGCGTGCTCGCCGGGGGGTTCAGGCGGGTCTGGCAGGTGGTTTCGGTCTGTTCGGGGAGTGGTTCCGGCATCTCAGGCTCATGGTTCTGGCACGTCTGAGAGGTGGTTCCGGCCGGCCCGACAGGTGTTTCCGGAGTGTCCGCCAAGTGGTTCTGGCATAGCTGGTATGTGATGTTGGCGTGACCGGCAGGTGGTTCCAGCAAGCCCGGCAGGTGATTCCGAAGAGTTCACCAAATGGTTGTGGGGTAGCCGGCAGGTGATTTTGGCGTGTCCAGCAGGTGGTTCCGGCGAGCTCGGCAGGTGGTACCGGCGTGTCCGCAACATGGTTCTGGCATGTCTGAGAGATGGTTCCGGCATGCCCGGCAGGTGACTCCGGAGTGTCCGGCATGTGGTTCTGGCACCTCTGAGAGGTGGTTCCGGCATGCCCGGCAGGTGGTTCCGGAGTGTCTGCCGAGTGGTTCTGGCGTAATCGGCAGGTGATTCTGGCATGTCCTGCAGGTGGTTCTGGGGAGTGGATCAGGTGGTTCCGGCATACTCGGCAGGTGGTAGCGGCGTGTCCGGAACTTGGTTCTGGCAAGTCTGAGAGGTGGTTCCGGCATGCCCGACAGGTGATTCCGGAGTGTTCCCCAACTGGTTCTGGCGTAGCTGGCAGGTCATTTTGCATGTCCGGCGGTGGTTCCGGCGAGTCGAGCCGGTGGTTCCGGCGTGTCCAGCAGGGGATTCCGGTCTGTCCGGCAGGTGTTTCTGGCGTGACTGGCACGAGGTTCTGGCACATCTGAGAGTTGGTTCCGGCATGCCCGACGGTTGATTCCGGAGAGTCCGCCATGTGGTTCTGGCGTACCCGGCAGGTGATTTTGGCGTGTCTGGCATGTGTTTCTTGCAAGTCGAGCATGTGGCTCAGGCATTATCAGCAGGTGCTTCCGGCGTGTCCGGCACGTGGTTCTGGTGTGTCAGAGGGCTGGTTCTGGCATTTCTGGCAGATGATTCCGGAGTGTCCACCAAGTGGTTCTGGTAGACCTGGCAGGTGATTTTGGCGTGTCTGGAAGGTGGTTACGGCTAGTTGAGCAGATGGATCAGGCGTGCTCGCCAGGGGGTTCAGGCGGGTCTGACAGGTGGTTTCGGTCTGTTCGGGGTGTGGTTCCGGCATCTCAGGCACATGGTTCTGGCACGTCTGAGATGTGGTTCCGGCAGGCCCTACAGGTGTTTCCGGAGTGTCCGCCTAGTGGTTCCGGCGTAGCTGAAAGGTGATGTTGGCGTGACCGACAGGTGGTTCCAGCCAGCCCAGCAGGTGATTCCGGAGTGTCTGCTGAATGGTTCTGGCGTAGCCAGCAGGTGATTTTGGCGTGTCCAGAAGATGGATCTGGCGAGCTCGGCAGGTGGTACCGGCGTGTCCGGAACATGGTTCTGGCACCTCTGAGAGGTGGTTCCGGCATGCCCGGCAGGTGGTTCCGGAGTGTCTGTCGAGTGGTTCTGGCATTGCCGGCAGGTGATTCTGGGGTGTCCAGCAAGTGGTTCTGGGGAGTGGAGCAGGTGGTTCCGGCATACTCGGCAGGTGGTACCGGCGTGTCCGGAACATGGTTCTGGCAAGTCTGAGAGGTGGTTCCGGCATGCCCGACAGGTGATTCCGTAGTGTTCGCCAAGTGGTTCTGGCGTAGCCGGCAGGTCATTTTGCATGTCCGGCTGTGGTTCCGGCGTAGCCGGCAGTTGATTTTGGCGTGTCCACTAGGTGGTTCTGGGGAGTGGATCAGCTGGTTCTGGCATACTCGGCAGGTGTTACCGGCGTGTCCAGAACATGGTTCTGGCAAGTCTGAGAGGTGGTTCCGGCACTCCCGACAGTTGATTCCGGAGCGTCCGCCAAGTGTTTCTGGCGTACACAGCAGGTGATTTTGGCATGTCCGACAGGTGTTTCTTGCGAGTCGAGCAGGTGGCTCAGGCATGCTCAGCTGGTGCTTCCGGCGTCTCTGGCACGTGGTTCTGGTGTGTCTGAAAGCTGGTTCTGGCATGTCCGCCAGATGATTCCGGAGTGTCCACCAAGTGGTTCTGGTATACCTGGCAGGGGATTTTGGCGTGTCAGGAAGGCGGTTCCGGCTAGTTGAGCAGGTGGATCAGGCGTGCTCGCCAGTGGGTTCAGGCGGGTCTGGCAGGTGATTTCGGTCTGTTTGGGGAGTGGTTCCGGCATCTCAGGCACATGGTTCTGGCACGTCTTAGAGGTGGTTCCGGCCGGCCCGACAGGTGTTTCCGGAGTGTCCGCCAAGTGGTTCTGGCGTAGCTGAAAGGTGATGTTGGCGTGACCGGCAGGTGGTTCCAGCCAGCCCCGCAGGTGATTCCGGAGTGTGCGGCATGTGGTTCTGGCACCTCTGAGAGATGCTTCCGGCATGCCCGGCAGGTGATTCCGGAGTGTCCGGCATGTGGTTCTGGCACCTCTGAGAGGTGGTTCCGTAATGCCTCGCATGTGATTCCGGAGTGTCTGCCGAGTGGTTCTGGTGTAGCCGGCAGGTGATTTTGGTGTGTCCAGCAGGTGGTTCCGGCGAGCTCGGCAGGTGGTTCCAGCATGTCCGGAACATGGTTCTGGCACGTCTGAGAGATGGTTCCGGCATGCCTGGCAGGTGATTCCGGAGTGTCTGGCATGTGGTTCTGGCACCTCTGAGAGGTGGTTCCGGCATGCCCTGCAGTTGGTTACAGAGTGTTTGCCGAGTGGTTCTGGAGTAGCTGGCAGGTGATTCTGGCGTATCCAGCAAGTGGTTCTGGGGAGTGGATCAGGTGGTTCCGGCATACTCGGCAGGTGGTACCGGCGTGTCCAGAACATGGTTCTGGCAAGTCTGAGAGGTGGTTCCGGCATGCCCGACAGGTGATTCCGGAGTGTTCCCCAACTGGTTCTGGCGTAGCCGGCAGGTCATTTTGCATGTCCGGCGGTGGTTCCGGCGAGTCGAGCCGGTGGTTCCGGCGTGTCCAGCAGGGGATTCCGGTCTGTCCGGCAGGTGTTTCTGGCGTGACTGGCACGAGGTTCTGGCACATCTGAGAGTTGGTTCCGGCATGCCCGACGGTTGATTCCGGAGTGTCCGCCACGTGGTTCTGGCATACCCGGCAGGTGATTTTGGCGTGTCTGGCAGGTGTTTCTTGCAAGTCGAGCATTTGGCTCAGGCATGCTCAGCAGGTGCTTCCGGCGTGTCCGGCCCGTGGTTCCGGTGTGTCTGAGAGGTGGTTCTGGCATGTCCGGCAGGTGATTCCGGAGTGTCCGGCATGTGGTTCTGGCACCTCTGAGAGCTGGTTCCGGCATGCCCAGCAGGTGATACCGGACTGTTCGCCAAGTGGTTCTGGCGTAGCCGGCTGGTGATTTTGCATGTCCGGCAATGGTTCCGGCGAGTCGAGCCGGTGGTTCCGGAATGTCCGGGAGGTGGTTCCGGCATGTCCAGCACGTGGTTCCAGCATGCCCGGCAGGTGATTCCGGAGTGTCCGGCATGTGGTTCTGGCACCTCTGAGAGGTGGTTCCGGCATGCCCGGCAGGTGATACCGGAGTCTCCGGCATTTGGTTCTGGCACCTCTGAGAGGTGGTTCCGGAATGCCTGGCATGTGATTCCGGAGTGTCTGCCGAGTGGTTCTGGTGTAGCCGGCAGTTGATTTTGGCGTGTCCACTAGGTGGTTCTGGGGAGTGGATCAGCTGGTTCCAGCATACTCGGCGGGTGGTACCGGCGTGTCCAGAACATGGTTCTGGCAAGTCTGAGATGTGGTTCCGGCACGCCCGACAGGTGATTCCGGAGCGTCCGCCAAGTGTTTCTGGCGTACCCGGCAGGTGATTTTGGCATGTCCGAGAGGTGTTTCTTGCGAGTCGAGCAGGTGGCTGAGGCATGCTCAGCTGGTGCTTCCGGCGTCTCTGGCACGTGGTTCTGGTGTGTCTGAGAGCTGGTTCTGGCATGTCCGGCAGATGATTCCGGAGTGTCCACCAAGTGGTTCTGCTACCTGGCAGGTGATTTTGGCGTGTCAGGAAGGTGGTTCCCGCTAGTTGAGCAGGTGGATCAGGCGTGCTCGCCAGGGGGTTCAGGCGGGTCTGGCAGGTGGTTTCGGTCTGTTCGCGGAGTGGTTCCGGCATTCTCAGGCACATGGTTCTGGCACGTCTGAGAGGCGGTTCCGGCCGGCCCGACAGGTGTTTCCGGAGTGTCCGCCAAGTGGTTCTGGCGTAGCTGAAAGGTGATGTTGGCGTGACCGGCAGGTGGTTCCAGCCAGCCCGGCAGGTGATTCGGGAGTGTCTACCACGTGGTTCTGGCGTAGCCGGCAGGTGATTTTGGCGTGTCCAGTAGGTGGTTCCGGCGAGCTCGGCAGGTGGTACCGGCGTGTCCGGAACATGGTTCTGGCACCTCTGAGAGGTGGTTCCGGCATGCCCGGCAGGTGATTTCGGAGTGTCCGGCATGTGGTTCTGGCACCTCTGAGAGGTGGTTCCGGCATGCCCGGCAGGTGGTTCCGGAGTGTCTGCCGAGTGGTTCTGGCGTAGTCAGCAGGTGATTCTGGCGTGTCCTGCAGGTGGTTCTGGGGAGTGGATCAGGTGGTTCCGGCATACTCGGCAGGTGGTAGCGGCGTGTCCGGAACTTGGTTCTGGCAAGTCTGAGAGGTGGTTCCGGCATGCCCGACAGGTGATTCCGGAGTGTTCGCCTAGTGGTTCTGGCGTAGCCGGCAGGTCATTTTGCATGTCCGGCGGTGGTTCCGGCGAGTCAAGCCGGTGGTTCCGGCGTGTCCGGCAGGTGTTTCCGGTCTGTCCGGCAGGTGGTTCTGGCGTGTCCGGCACGAGGTTCTGGCACATCTGAAAGTTGTTTCCGGCATGCCCGACAGGTGATTCCGGAGAGTCCGCCATGTGGTTCTGGCGTACCCGGCAGGTGATTTTGGCGTGTCTGGCATGTGTTTCTTGCAAGTCGAGCATGTGGCTCAGGCATTATCAGCAGGTGCTTCCGGCGTGTCCGGCACGTGGTTCTGGTGTGTCAGAGGGCTGGTTCTGGCATTTCTGGCAGATGATTCCGGAGTGTCCACCAAGTGGTTCTGGTAGACCTGGCAGGTGATTTTGGCGTGTCTGGAAGGTGGTTACGGCTAGTTGAGCAGATGGATCAGGCGTGCTCGCCAGGGGGTTCAGGCGGGTCTGACAGGTGGTTTCGGTCTGTTCGGGGTGTGGTTCCGGCATCTCAGGCACATGGTTCTGGCACGTCTGAGATGTGGTTCCGGCAGGCCCTACAGGTGTTTCCGGAGTGTCCGCCTAGTGGTTCCGGCGTAGCTGAAAGGTGATGTTGGCGTGACCGACAGGTGGTTCCAGCCAGCCCAGCAGGTGATTCCGGAGTGTCTGCTGAATGGTTCTGGCGTAGCCAGCAGGTGATTTTGGCGTGTCCAGAAGATGGATCTGGCGAGCTCGGCAGGTGGTACCGGCGTGTCCGGAACATGGTTCTGGCACCTCTGAGAGGTGGTTCCGGCATGCCCGGCAGGTGGTTCCGGAGTGTCTGTCGAGTGGTTCTGGCATTGCCGGCAGGTGATTCTGGGGTGTCCAGCAAGTGGTTCTGGGGAGTGGAGCAGGTGGTTCCGGCATACTCGGCAGGTGGTACCGGCGTGTCCGGAACATGGTTCTGGCAAGTCTGAGAGGTGGTTCCGGCATGCCCGACAGGTGATTCCGTAGTGTTCGCCAAGTGGTTCTGGCGTAGCCAGCAGGTCATTTTGCATGTCCGGCTGTGGTTCCTGCGTAGCCGGCAGTTGATTTTGGCGTGTCCACTAGGTGGTTCTGGGGAGTGGATCAGCTGGTTCTGGCATACTCGGCAGGTGTTACCGGCGTGTCCAGAACATGGTTCTGGCAAGTCTGAGAGGTGGTTCCGGCACTCCCGACCGTTGATTCCGGAGCGTCCGCCAAGTGTTTCTGGCGTACACAGCAGGTGATTTTGGCATGTCCGACAGGTGTTTCTTGCGAGTCGAGCAGGTGGCTCAGGCATGCTCAGCTGGTGCTTCCGGCGTCTCTGGCACGTGGTTCTGGTGTGTCTGAAAGCTGGTTCTGGCATGTCTGCCAGATGATTCCGGAGTGTCCACCAAGTGGTTCTGGTATACCTGGCAGGGGATTTTGGCGTGTCAGGAAGGCGGTTCCGGCTAGTTGAGCAGGTGGATCAGGCGTGCTCGCCAGTGGGTTCAGGCGGGTCTGGCAGGTGATTTCGGTCTGTTTGGGGAGTGGTTCCGGCATCTCAGGCACATGGTTCTGGCACGTCTTAGAGGTGGTTCCGGCCGGCCCGACAGGTGTTTCCGGAGTGTCCGCCAAGTGGTTCTGGCGTAGCTGAAAGGTGATGTTGGCGTGACCGGCAGATGGTTCCAGCCAGACCGGCAGGTGATTCCGGAGTGTGCAGCATGTGGTTCTGGCACCTCTGAGAGATGCTTCCGGCATGCCCGGCAGGTGATTCCGGAGTGTCCGGCATGTGGTTCTGGCACCTCTGAGAGGTGGTTCCGTAATGCCTCGCATGTGATTCCGGAGTGTCTGCCGAGTGGTTCTGGTGTAGCCGGCAGGTGATTTTGGTGTGTCCAGCAGGTGGTTCCGGCGAGCTCGGCAGGTGGTTCCAGCATGTCCGGAACATGGTTCTGGCACGTCTGAGAGATGGTTCCGGCATGCCTGGCAGGTGATTCCGGAGTGTCTGGCATGTGGTTCTGGCACCTCTGAGTGGTGGTTCCGGCATGCCCTGCAGTTGGTTACAGAGTGTTTGCCGAGTGGTTCTGGAGTAGCTGGCAGGTGATTCTGGCGTATCCAGCAGGTGGTTCTGGGGAGTGGATCAGGTGGTTCCGTCCTACTCGGCAGGTAGTACCGGCGTGTCCGGAACATGGTTCTGGCAAGTCTGAGAGGTGGTTTCGGCATGCCCGACAGGTGATTCCAGAGTGTTCGCCAAGTGGTTCTGGCGTAGCCGGCAGGTCATTTTTCATGTCTGGCAGTGGTTCCGGCAAGTCGAGCCGGTGGTTCCGGCGTATCCAGCAGGTTTTTCCGGTCTGTGCGGCAGGTGGTTCTGGCGTGACCGGCATGAGGTTCTGGCACGTCTGAGAGTTGGTTCCGGCATGCCCGACAGGTGATTCCGGAGTGTCCGCAACGTGGTTCTGGCGTACCCGGCAGGTGATTTTGGAGTGTCTGGGAGGTGTTTCTTGCAAGTCGAGCATTTGGCTCAGGCATGATCAGCAGGTGCTTCCGGCGTGTCTGGCACGTGGTTCTGCTGTGTCTGAGAGCTGGTTCTGGCATGTCCGGCAGATGATTCCGTAGTGTCCACCAAGTGGTTGTGGCATACCCGGCAGGTGATTTTAGCGTGTCAGGTAGGTGGTTCCGGCGAGTCGAGTAGGTGGTTCCGGCGTGCTCGGCAGGTGGTTCAGGCGGGTCTGGCAGGTGGTTTCGGTCTGTTCGGGGTGTGGTTCCGGCATCTCAGGCACATGGTTCTGGCACGTCTGATAGGTAGTTCCGGCCGGCCGGACAGGTGTTTCCATGGTGTCTGCCAGTGGTTCTGGCATAGCTGGCAGGTTATGTTGGAGTGACCGGCAGGTGGTTCCAGCCAGCCCGGCAGGTGATTCCGAAGAGTTCACCAAATGGTTGTGGCGTAGCCGGAAGGTGATTTTGGCGTTTTCAGCAGGTGGTTTTGGCGAGTCGAGCAGGTGGTTCTGGCGTGCTCGGCAGGTGCTTCCGGTGTCATTGACATGTGGTTCCGGCATGTCTGAGAGGTGGTTCCGCCATGCCCGGCAGGTGATTCCGGAGTGTTCGCCAAGTGGTTCTGGCGTAGCCGGCAGGTGATTTTGCATGTCCGGCAATGGTTCCGGCGAGTCGAGCCGGTGGTTCCGGCATGTCCGGCAGGTGGTTCCAGCATGCCCGGCAGGTGATTCCGGAGTGTCCGGCATGTGGTTCTGGCACCTCTGAGAGGTGGTTCCGGAACGCCTGGCATGTGATTCCGGAGTGTCTGCCGAGTGGTTCTGTCGTAGCCGGCAGTTGATTTTGGCGTGTCCGCTAGGTGGTTCTGGGGAGTGGATCAGCTGGTTCCGGCATACTCGGCAGGTGGTACCGGCGTGTCCAGAACATGGTTCTGGCAAGTCTGAGCGGTGGTTCCGGCACGCCCGACAGGTGATTCCGGAGCGTCCGCCAAGTGTTTCTGGCGTACCCGGCAGGTGATTTTGGCATGTCCGACAGGTGTTTCTTGCGAGTCGAGCAGGTGGCTCAGGCATGCTCAGCTGGTGCTTCCGGCGTCTCTGGCACGTGGTTCTGGTGTGTCTGAGAGCTGGTTCTGGCATGACCGGCAGATGATTCCGGAGTGACCACCAAGTGGTTCTGGTATACCTGGCAGGTGATTTTGGCGTGTCAGGAAGGTGGTTCCCGCTAGTTGAGCAGGTGGATCAGGCGTGCTCGCCAGGGGGTTCAGGCGGGTCTGGCAGGTGGTTTCGGTCTGTTCGGGGATTGGTTGCGGCATCTCAGGCTCATGGTTCTGGCACGTCTGAGAGGTGGTTCCGGCCGGCCCGACAGGTGTTTCCGGAGTGTCCACCAAGTGGTTCTGACGTAGCTGAAAGGTGATGTTGGCGTGACCGGCAGGTGGTTCCAGCCAGCCCGGCAGGTGATTCCGGAGTGTCTGCCACGTGGTTCTGGCGTAGCCGGCAAGTGATTTTGGCGTGTCCAGCAGGTGGTTTTGGCGAGTCGAGCAGGTGGTTCTGGCGTGCTCGGCAGGTGCTTCCGGTGTCATTGGCATGTGGTTCCGGCATGTATGAGAGGTGGTTCCGGCATGCCCGACAGGTGATTCCGGAGTGTCCGCAACGTGGTTCTGGCGTACCCGGCAGGTGATTTTGGAGTGTCTGGATGGTGTTTCTTGCAAGTCGAGCATTTGGCTCAGGCATGATCAGCAGGTGCTTCCGGCGTGTCTGGCACGTGGTTCTGCTGTGTCTGAGAGCTGGTTCTGGCATGTCCGGCAGATGATTCCGTAGTGTCCACCAAGTGGTTGTGGCATACCCGGCAGGTGATTTTAGCGTGTCAGGTAGGTGGTTCCGGCGAGTCGAGTAGGTGGTTCCGGCGTGCTCGGCAGGTGGTTCAGGCGGGTCTGGCAGGTGGTTTCGGTCTGTTCGGGGAGTGGTTCCGGCATCTCAGGCACATGGTTCTGGCACGTCTGATAGGTGGTTCCGGCCGTCCGGACAGTTGTTTCCATGGTGTCCGCCAAGTGGTTCTGGCATAGCTGGCAGGTGATGTTGGCGTGACCGGCAGGTGTTTCCAGACAGCCCGGCAGGGGATTCCGAAGTGTTCACCAAATGGTTGTGGCGTAGCCGGAAGGTGATTTTGGCGTGTGAAGCAGGTGGTTTTGGCGAGTCGAGCAGGTGGTTCCGGCATGCCCGGCAGGTGATTCCGGAGTGTCCGGCATGTGGTTCTGGCACCTCTGAGATGTGGTTCCGGCATGCCCGGCAGGTGATACCTGAGTGTCCGACATTTGGTTCTGGCACCTCTGAGAGGTGGTTCCGGAATGCCTGGCATGTGATTCCGGATTGTCTGCCGAGTGGTTCTGGCGTAGCCGGCAGGTGATTTTGGCGTGTCCAGAAGGTGGTTTTGGCGAGTCGAGCAGGTGGTTCTGGCGTGCACGGCAGGTGCTTCCGGTGTCATTGGCATGTGGTTCCGGCATGTCTGAGAGGTGGTTCCGCCATGCCCGGCAGGTGATTCCGGAGTGTTCGCCAAGTGGTTCTGGCGTAGCCGGCAGGTGATTTTGCATGTCCGGCAATGGTTCCGGCGAGTCGAGCCGGTGGTTCCGGCATGTCCGGCAGGTGGTTCCGGCATGCCCGGCAGGTGATTCCGGAGTGTCCGGCATGTGGTTCTGGCACCTCTGAGAGGTGGTTCCGGCATGCCCGGCAGGTGATACCGGAGTGTCCGGCATTTGGTTCTGGCACCTCTGATAGGTGGTTCCGGAATGCCTGGCCTGTGATCCCGGAGTGTCTGCCGAGTGGGTCTGGCGTAGCCGGCAGTTGATTTTGGCGTGTCCGCTAGGTGGTTCTGGGGAGTGGATCAGCTGGTTCCGGCATACTCGGCAGGTGGTACCGGCGTGTCCGGAACATTGTTCTGGCACGTCTGAGAGATGGTTCCCGCATGCCCGGCAGGTGATTCCGGAGTGTCCGGCATGTGGTTCCGGCACCTCTGAGAGGTGGTTCCGGCATGCCCGGTAGGTGATTCCGGAGTGTTCGCCAAGTGGTTCTGGCGTAGCAGGCAGGTCATTTTGCTTGTCAGGCGGTGGTTCCCGCGAGTCAAGCCGGTGGTTCCGGCGTGTCCGGCAGGTGTTTCCGGTCTGTCCGGCAGGTGGTTCTGGCGTGTCCGGCACGAGTTTCTGGCACGTCTGAGAGTTGGTTCCGGGATGCCCGACAGGTGATTCCGGAGTGTCTGCCACGTGGTTCTGGCATACCCGGCAGGTGATTTTGGCGTGTCTGGCAGGTGTTTCTTGCAAGTCGAGCATTTGGCTCAGGCATGCTCAGCAGGTGCTTCCGGCGTGTCCGGCACGTGGTTTTGGTGTGTCAGACGGCTGGTTCTGGCATTTCCGGTAGATGATTCCGGAGTGTCCACCAAGTGATTCTTGTAGACCTGGCAGGTGATATTGGCGTGTCTGGAAGGTGGTTCCGGCTAGTTGAGCAGGTGGATCAGGCGTGCTATACAGGGGTTTCAGGCGGGTCTGGCAGGTGGTTTCGGTCTGTTCGGGGTGTCGTTCTGGCATCTCAGGCACATGGTTCTGGCACGTCTGAGACGTGGTTCTGGCATGCCCGACAGGTGATTCCGGAGTGTTCGCCAAGTGGTTCTGGCGTAGCCGGCAGGTCATTTTGCATGTCCGGCGGTGGTTCCGGCGTGTCGAGCCGGTGGTTCCGGCGTAGCCGGGTGTTGATTTTGGCGTGTCCACTAGGTGGTTCTGGGGAGTGCAACAGCTGGTTCCGGCATACTCGGCACGTGGTACCGGCGTGTCCAGAACATGGTTCTGGCAAGTCTGAGAGGTGGTTCCGGCATGCCCGGCAGGTCATCCCAGAGAGTCCTCCAAGTGGTTCTGGCATAACACGCAGGTGATTTTGGCGTGTCTGGCAGGTTGTTCCGTTGTGCTTGGCAGGTGGTTCAGGCTTGGCCGGCAGGTGGTTCCAGACTGTCCAGGACGTGTTTCCAGCTTCTCCGGCAGGTGGTTCTGGTACGTCTGAGAGGTGGTTCCGCCATGGCTGGCAGGTGATTCCGGACCGTTCCCCAGGTGGTTCTGGCATAGCCAGCAGTTGATATTGGCCTGTCCGGCAGGTGGTTCCAGCGAGTCGAACAGGTGGCTCCGGCGTGCTCGGCAGGTGGTTCCGGTCTGTCCGGTAGGTGATTCCGGCGTGTCCGGCACGTGCTTCCGGCACGTCTGAGAGGTGGTTCCGGCATGCGCGGCAGGTGATTTCGGAGTGTCCGCCAGGTGGTTCTCGCCTACCCGGCAGGTGATTTTGGCGTGTCCGGCAGGTGTTTCTCGCGAGTCGAGCAGGTGGCTCCGGCATGCTCGGCAGGTGCTTCCGGCGTCTCCGGCACGTGGTTCTGGTGTGTCTGAGAGCTGGTTCCGGCATGTCCTGCAGATGATTCCAGAGTGTCCGCCAAGTGGTTCTGGCATACCCGGCTGGTGATTTGGGCATGTCAGGTAGGTGTTTCCGGCGAGTCGAGCAGGTGGCTCCGGCGTGCTCGGCAGGTTGTTCAGACGGGTCTGGCAGGTGTTTTCCGTCTGTTCGGGGTGTGGTTCCAGCATCTCATGCACATGGTTCTGGCACGTCTGAGATGTGGTTCCGGCCGGCCCGACAGGTGTTTCCACAGTGTCCGCCAAGTGGTACTGGCGTAGTTGGCAGGTGATTTTGGCATGACCGGCAGGTGGTTCTAGCAAGCCCGGCAGGTGATTCCGAAGTGTTCCCCAACTGGTTGTGGCGTAGCCGGCAGGTGATTTCTGCGTGTCCGGCAGGCGGTTCTGGCGAGTCGAGCAGGTGGTTCCGGCGTGCTCGGCAGGTGCTTCCGGGGTCATTGGCACGTGGTTCTGGCATATCTGAGAGGTGGTTCAGGCATGCCCGGCAGGTGATTCCGGAGTGTTCGCCAAGTGTTTCCGGCGTAGCCGGCAGGTGATTTTGCATGTCCAGCGGTCGTTCCGGCGGGTCGAGCCGGTGGTTCCGGCGTGTCCGGCAGGTGGTTCCGATCTGTCCGGCAGGTGGTTCTGTGGTGTCCGGCACGATGTTCATTCTGAGAGGCTGTGCCGGCATGCCCCTCACGTGATTCCGGCTTGTCCCCGAAGTGGTGCTGGTGTAGCGGGCAGGTGATTTTGGCGTGTCCGGCAGGTGGTTCAGGCGAGATGAGCAGGTGGTTGCGACGTGCTCGGCAGGTGCTTCCGGCGTCTCCGGCACGTGTTTCTGGCACATCTGACTGGTGGTTCCGGCATGCCCAAAAGTTGATTCCGGTCTGTCCGGTAGGTGGTTCCGGCGTGCACGGCACGTGGTTCTGGTACGTCACAGAGGTGGTTGCGTATGCCCAACAGGTGATTCCGGACTGTCCGCCACGTGCTTCTGGCACGTCTGAGAGGTGGTTCCAACATGCCCGGCAGGTCATTTCGGAGAGTCGTCCAAGTGGTTCTGGCGTAGCCCGCAGGTGATTTTGGCGTGTCCGGCAGGTGGTTCCGCCGTGCTCGGCAGGTGGTTCAGGCATGGCCGTCACGTGGTTCCAGTCTGTCCAGGACGTGTTTCCAGCTTCTCCGGCAGGTGGTTCTGGTACGTCTGAGAGGTGGTTCCGCCATGGCTGGCAGGTGATCCCGGACTGTCCCCCAGGTGGTTCTGGCATAGCCAGCAGTTGATATTGGCCTGTCCGGCAGGTGGTTCCAGCGAGTCGAACAGGTGGCTCCGGCGTTCTTGGCAGGTGGTTCCGGTGTGTCCGGCAGGTGTTTCCGGCGTGTCCGGCACGTGCTTCCGGCACGTCTGAGAGGTGGTTCCGGCATGCGCGACAGGTGATTCCGTAGTCTCCGCCAGGTGGTTCTGGCATACCCGGCAGGTGATTTTGGCGTGTCCGGCAGGTGTTTCTGGCGAGTCGAGCAGGTGGCTCCGGCATGCTCGCCAGGTGCTTCCGGCGTCTCCGGCACGTGGTTCTGGTGTGTCTGAGAGCTGGTTCCGGCATGTCCGGCAGATGATTCCAGAGTGTCCGCCAAGTGGTTCTGGCATACCCGGCTGGTGATTTGGGCATGTCAGGTAGGTGGTTCCGGCGAGTCGAGCAGGTGGCTCCGGCGGGCTCGGCAGGTTGTTCAGACGGGTCTGGCAGGTGTTTTCCGTCTGTTCGGGGTGTGGTTCCAGCATCTCATGCACATGGTTCTGGCACGTCTGAGATGTGGTTCCGGCCGGCCCGACAGGTGTTTCCACAGTGTCTGCCAAGTGGTACTGGCGTAGTTGGCAGGTGATTTTGGCATGACCGGCAGGTGTTTCCAGCAAGCCCGGCAGGTGATTCCGAAGTGTTCCCCAACTGGTTGTGGCGTAGCCGGCAGGTGATCTCTGCGTGTCCGGCAGGCGGTTCTGGCGAGTCGAGCAGGTGGTTCCGGCGTGCTCGGCAGGTGCTTCCGGGTCATTGGCACGTGGTTCTGGCATATCTGAGAGGTGGTTCCGGCATGCCCGGCAGGTGATTCCGGAGTGTCCGCCAAGTGGTTCTGGCGTACGCAGCAGGTGATTTTGGCGTGTCAGGGAGGTGGTACCGTTGAGTCGAGCAGGTGGTTCCGGCGTGCTCAGCAGGTGGTTCAGGCGGTTCTGGCAGGTGGTATCCGTCTCTTCGGGGTGTGGTTCCAGCATCTCATGAACACGTTTCTGGCACGTCTGAGATGTGGTTCCAGCCGGCCCGACAGGTGTTTCCGCAGTGTCCGCCAAGCGGTTCTGGCGTAGTTGGCAGGTGATTTTGGCATGACTGGCAGGTGGTTCCAGCAAGCCTGACAGGTGATTCCAAAGTGTTCACCAACTGGTTGTGGCGTAGCCGGCAGGTGATTTTTGCGTGATCGGCAGGTGGTTCTGGCGAGTCGAGCAGGTGGTTCCGGCGTGCTCGGCTGGTGCTTCCGGGGTCATTGGCACGGGGTTCTGGCATGTCTGAGAGGTGGTTCCCGCATGCCCGGCAAGTGATTCCGGAGTGTTCGCCAAGTGGTTCTGGCATAGTCGGCAGGTGATTTTGGCATGTCCGGCAGGTGGTTCAGGCGAGTTGAGCAGGTGGTTCCAACGTGCTTGGCAGGTGCTTCCGGCGTCTCCGGCACGTGTTTCTGGCACATCTGACAGGTGGTTCCGGCATGCCCGAAAGGTGATTCCGGTCTGTCCGGTAGGTGGTTCCAGCCTGCACGGCATGTGGTTCTGGTACGTCTCAGAGGTGGTTGCGCATGCCCAACAGGTGATTCCGGACTGTCCGCCACATGGTTCTGGCACGTCTGAGAGGTGGTTCCGGCATGCCCGGCAGGTCATCCCAGAGAGTCCTCCAAGTGGTTCTGGCATAACACGCAGGTGATTTTGGCGTGTCTGGCATGTTGTTCCGTTGTGCTTGGCAGGTGGTTCAGGATTGGCCGGCAGGTGGTTCCAGACTGTCCAGGACGTGTTTCCAGCTTCTCCGGCAGGTGGTTCTGGTACGTCTGAGAGGTGGTTCCGCCATGGCTGGCAGGTGATTCCGGACCGTCCCCCAGGTGGTTCTGGCATAGCCAGCAGTTGATATTGGCCTGTCCGGCAGGTGGATCCAGCGAGTCGAACAGGTGGCTCCGGCATGCTCGGCAGGTGGTTCCGGTCTGTCCGGTAGGTGATTCCGGCGTGTCCGGCACGTGCTTCCGGCACGTCTGAGAGGTGGTTCCGGCATGCGCGGCAGGTGATTTCGGAGTGTCCCCCAGGTGGTTCTGGCGTACCCGGCAGGTGATTTTGGCGTGTCCGGCAGGTGTTTCTGGCGAGTCGAGCAGGTGGCTCCGGCATGCTCGGCAGGTGCTTCAGGCGTCTCCGGCACGTGGTTCTGGTGTGTCTGAGAGCTGGTTCCGGCATGTCCGGCAGATGATTCCGGAGTGTCCGCCAAGTGGTTCTGGCATACCCAGCTGGTGATTTGGGCATGTCAGGTAGGTGGTTCCGGCGAGTCGAGCAGGTGGCTCGGCGTGCTCGGCAGGTTGTTCAGACGGGTCTGGCAGATGTTTTCCGTCTGTTCGGGGTGTGGTTCCAGCATCTCATGCACATGGTTCTGGCACGTCTGAGATGTGGTTCCGGCCGGCCCGACAGGTGTTTCCACAGTGTCCGCCAAGTGGTACTGGCGTAGTTGGCAGGTGATTTTGGCATGACCGGCAGGTGGTTCCAGCAAGCCCGGCAGGTGATTCCGAAGTGTTCCCCAACTGGTTGTGGCGTAGCCGGCAGGTGATTTCTGCGTGTCCGGCAGGTGGTTCTGGCGAGTCGAGCAGGTGGTTCCGGCGTGCTCGGCAGGTGCTTCCGGGGTCATTGGCACGTGGTTCTGGCATATCTGAGAGGTGGTTCCGGCATGCCCGGCAGGTGATTCCGGAGTGTTCGCCAAGTGTTTCCGGCGTAGCCGGCAGGTGATTTTGCATGTCCAGCGGTCGTTCCGGCGGGTCGAGCCGGTGGTTCCGGCGTGTCCGGCAGGTGGTTCCGGTCTGTCCGGCAGGTGGTTCTGTGGTGTCCGGCACGAGGTTCAGTCTGAGAGGCTGTGCCGGCATGCCCCTCACGTGATTCCGGCTTGTCCCCGAAGTGGTGCTGGTGTAGCGGGCAGGTGATTTTGGCGTGTCCGGCAGGTGGTTCAGGCGAGTTGAGCAGGTGGTTGCGACGTGCTCGGCAGGTGCTTCCGGCGTCTCCGGCACGTGTTTCTGGCACATCTGACAGGTGGTTCCGGCATGCCCAAAAGTGGATTCCGGTCTGTCCGGTAGGTGGTTCCGGCGTGCACGGCACGTGGTTCTGGTACGTGTCAGAGGTGGTTGCGTATGCCCAACAGGTGATTCCGGACTGTCCGCCACGTGCTTCTGGCACGTCTGAGAGGTGGTTCCAACATGCCCGGCAGGTCATTTCGGAGAGTCGTCCAAGTGGTTCTGGCGTAGCCCGCAGGTGATTTTGGCGTGTCCGGCAGGTGGTTCCGCCGTGCTCGGCAGGTGGTTCAGGCATGGCCGTCACGTGGTTCCAGTCTGTCCAGGACGTGTTTCCAGCTTCTCCGGCAGCTGGTTCTGGTACGTCTGAGAGGTGGTTCCGCCATGGCTGGCAGGTGATCCCGGACTGTCCCCCAGGTGGTTCTGGCATAGCCAGCAGTTGATATTGGCCTGTCCGGCAGGTGGTTCCAGCGAGTCGAACAGGTGGCTCCGGCGTTCTTGGCAGGTGGTTCCGGTCTGTCCGGTAGGTGTTTCCGGCGTGTCTGGCACGTGCTTCCGGCACGTCTGAGAGGTGGTTCCGGCATGCGCGACAGGTGATTTCGGAGTGTCCGCCAGGTGGTTCTGGCGTACCCGGCAGGTGATTTTGGCGTGTCCGGCAGGTGTTTCTGGCGAGTCGAGCAGGTGGCTCCGGCATGCTCGACAGGTGCTTCCGGCGTCTCCGGCACGTGGTTCTGGTGTGTCTGAGAGCTGGTTCCGGCATGTCCGGCAGATGATTCCGGAGTGTCCGCCAAGTGGTTCTGGCATACCCGGCTGGTGATTTGGGCATGTCAGGTAGGTGGTTCCGGCGAGTCGAGCAGGTGGCTCCGGCGTGCTCGGCAGGTTGTTCAGACGGGTCTGGCAGGTGTTTTCCGTCTGTTCGGGGTGTGGTTCCAGCATCTCATGCACATGGTTCTGGCACGTCTGAGATGTGGTTCCGGCCGGCCCGACAGGTGTTTCCACAGTGTCCGCCAAGTGGTACTGGCGTAGTTGGCAGGTGATTTTGGCATGACCGGCAGGTGGTTCCAGCAAGCCCGGCAGGTGATTCCGAAGTGTTCCCCAACTGGTTGTGGCGTAGCCGGCAGGTGATTTTTGCGTGTCCGGCAGGTGGTTCTGGCGAGTCGAGCAGGTGGTTCCGGCGTGCTCGGCAGGTGCTTCCGGGGTCATTGGCACGTGGTTCTGGCATATCTGAGAGGTGGTTCCGGCATGCCCGGCAGGTGATTCCGGAGTGTTCGCCAAGTGTTTCCGGCGTAGCCGGCAGGTGATTTTGCATGTCCAGCGGTCGTTCCGGCGGGTCGAGCCGGTGGTTCCGGCGTGTCCGGCAGGTGGTTCCGGTCTGTCCGGCAGGTGGTTCTGTGGTGTCCGGCACGAGGTTCAGTCTGAGAGGCTGTGCCGGCATGCCCCTCACGTGATTCCGGCTTGTCCCCGAAGTGGTGCTGGTGTAGCGGGCAGGTGATTTTGGCGTGTCCGGCAGGTGGTTCAGGCGAGTTGAGCAGGTGGTTGCGACGTGCTCGGCAGGTGCTTCCGGCGTCTCCGGCACGTGTTTCTGGCACATCTGACTGGTGGTTCCGGCACGCCCAAAAGTGGATTCCGGTCTGTCCGGTAGGTGGTTCCGGCGTGCACGGCACGTGGTTCTGGTACGTGTCAGAGGTGGTTGCGTATGCCCAACAGGTGATTCCGGACTGTCCGCCACGTGCTTCTGGCACGTCTGAGAGGTGGTTCCAACATGCCCGGCAGGTCATTTAGGAGAGTCGTCCAAGTGGTTCTGGCGTAGCCCGCAGGTGACTTTGGCGTGTCCGGCAGGTGGTTCCGCCGTGCTCGGCAGGTGGTTCAGGCATGGCCGTCACGTGGTTCCAGTCTGTGAGGACGTGTTTCCAGCTTCTCCGGCAGGTGGTTCTGGTACGTCTGAGAGGTGGTTCCGCCATGGCTGGCAGGTGATCCCGGACTGTCCCGCAGGTGGTTCTGGCATAGCCAGCAGTTGATATTGGCCTGTCCGGCAGGTGGTTCCAGCGAGTCGAACAGGTGGCTCCGGCGTTCTTGGCAGGTGGTTCCGGTCTGTCCGGTAGGTGTTTCCGGCGTGTCTGGCACGTGCTTCCGGCACGTCTGAGAGGTGGTTCCGGCATGCGCGGCAGGTGCTTCCGGCGTCTCCGGCACTTGGTTCTGGTGTGTCTGAGAGCTGGTTCCGGCATGTCCGGCAGATGATTCCGGAGTGTCCGCCAAGTGGTTCTGGCATACCCAGCAGGTGATTTTGGCGTGTCAGGGAGGTGGTACCGGTGAGTCGAGCAGGTGGTTCCGGCGTGCTCAGCAGGTGGTTCAGGCGGTTCTGGCAGGTGGTATCCGTCTGTTCGGGGTGTGGTTCCAGCATCTCATGAACACGTTTCTGGCACGTCTGAGATGTGGTTCCAGCCGGCCCGACAGGTGTTTCCGCAGTGTCCGCCAAGCGGTTCTGGCGTAGTTGGCAGGTGATTTTGGCATGACTGGCAGGTGGTTCCAGCAAGCCTGGCAGGTGATTCCAAAGTGTTCACCAACTGGTTGTGGCGTAGCCGGCAGGTGATTTTTGCGTGATCGGCAGGTGGTTCTGGCGAGTCGAGCAGGTGGTTCCGGCGTGCTCGGCTGGTGCTTCCGGGGTCATTGGCACGGGGTTCTGGCATGTCTGAGAGGTGGTTCCTGCATGCCCGGCAAGTGATTCCGGATTGTTCGCCAAGTGGTTCTGGCATAGTCGGCAGGTGATTTTGGCATGTCCGGCAGGTGGTTCAGGCGAGTTGAGCAGGTGGTTGCGACGTGCTCGGCTGGTGCTTCCGGCGTCTCCAGCACGTGTTTCTGGCACATCTGACAGGTGGTTCCGGCATGCCCGAAAGGTGATTCCGGTCTGTCCGGTAGGCGGTTCCAGCCTGCACGGCATGTGGTTCTGGTACGTCTCAGAGGTGGTTGCGCATGCCCAACAGGTGATTCCGGACTGTCCGCCACATGGTTCTGGCACGTCTGAGAGGTGGTTCCGGCATGCCCGGCAGGTCATCCCAGAGAGTCCTCCAAGTGGTTCTGGCATAACACGCAGGTGATTTTGGCGTGTCTGGCAGGTTGTTCCGTTGTGCTTGGCAGGTGGTTCAGGCTTGGCCGGCAGGTGGTTCCAGACTGTCCAGGACGTGTTTCCAGCTTCTCCGGCAGGTGGTTCTGGTACGTCTGAGAGGTGGTTCCGCCATGGCTGGCAGGTGATTCCGGACCGTCCCCCAGGTGGTTCTGGCATAGCCAGCAGTTGATATTGGCCTGTCTGGCAGGTGGTTCCAGCGAGTCGAACAGGTGGCTCCGGCGTGCTCGGCAGGTGGTTCCGGTCTGTCCGGTAGGTGATTCCGGCGTGTCCGGCACGTGCTTCCGGCACGTCTGAGAGGTGGTTCCGGCATGCGCGACAGGTGATTTCGGAGTGTCCGCCAGGTGGTTCGGGCGTACCCGGCAGGTGATTTTGGCGTGTCTGGCACGTGTTTCTGGCGAGTCAAGTAGGTGGCTCCGGCATGCTCGGCAGGTGCTTCCGGCGTCTCCGGCACTTGGTTCTGGTGTGTCTGAGAGCTGGTTCCGGCATGTCCGGCAGATGATTCCGGAGTGTACGCCAAGTGGTTCTGGCATACCCGGCTGGTGATTTGCGCATGTCAGGTAGGTGGTTCCGGCGAGTCGAGCAGGTGGCTCCGGCGTGCTCGGCAGGTTGTTCAGACGGGTCTGGCAGGTGTTTTCCGTCTGTTCGGGGTGTGGTTCCAGCATCTCATGCACATGGTTCTGGCACGTCTGAGATGTGGTTCCGGCCAGCCCGACAGGTGTTTCCACAGTGTCCGCCAAGTGGTACTGGCGTAGTTGGCAGGTGATTTTGGCATGACCGGCAGGTGGTTCCAGCAAGCCCGGCAGGTGATTCCGAAGTGTTCCCCAACTGGTTGTGGCGTAGCCGGCAGGTGATTTCTGCGTGTCCGGCAGGTGGTTCTGGCGAGTCGAGCAGGTGGTTCCGGCGTGCTCGGCAGGTGCTTCCGGGGTCATTGGCACGTGGTTCTGGCATATCTGAGAGGTGGTTCCGGCATGCCCGGCAGGTGATTCCGGAGTGTTCGCCAAGTGTTTCCGGCGTAGCCGGCAGGTGATTTTGCATGTCCAGCGGTCGTTCCGGCGGGTCGAGCCGGTGGTTCCGGCGTGTCCGGCAGGTGGTTCCGGTCTGTCCGGCAGGTGGTTCTGTGGTGTCCGGCACGAGGTTCAGTCTGAGAGGCTGTGCCGGCATGCCCCTCACGTGATTCCGGCTTGTCCCCGAAGTGGTGCTGGTGTAGCGGGCAGGTGATTTTGGCGTGTCCGGCAGGTGGTTCAGGCGAGTTGAGCAGGTGGTTGCGATGTGCTCGGCAGGTGCTTCCGGCGTCTCCGGCACGTGTTTCTGGCACATCTGACAGGTGGTTCCGGCATGCCCAAAAGTGGATTCCGGTCTGTCCGGTAGGTGGTTCCGGCGTGCACGGCACGTGGTTCTGGTACGTGTCAGAGGTGGTTGCGTATGCCCAACAGGTGATTCCGGACTGTCCGCCACGTGCTTCTGTCACGTCTGAGAGGTGGTTCCAACATGCCCGGCAGGTCATTTCGGAGAGTCGTCCAAGTGGTTCTGGCGTAGCCCGCAGGTGATTTTGGCGTGTCTGGCAGGTGGTTCCGCCGTGCTCGGCAGGTGGTTCAGGCATGGCCGTCACGTGGTTCCAGTCTGTCCAGGACGTGTTTCCAGCTTCTCCGGCAGGTGGTTCTGGTACGTCTGAGAGGTGGTTCCGCCATGGCTGGCAGGTGATCCCGGACTGTCCCCCAGGTGGTTCTGGCATAGCCAGCAGTTGATATTGGCCTGTCCGGCAGGTGGTTCCAGCGAATCGAACAGGCGGCTCCGGCGTTCTTGGCAGGTGGTTCCGGTCTGTCCGGTAGGTGTTTGCGGCGTGTCTGGCACGTGCTTCCGGCACGTCTGAGAGGTGGTTCCGGCATGCGCGGCAGGTGATTTCGGAGTGTCCCCCAGGTGGTTCTGGCGTACCCGGCAGGTGATTTTGGCGTGTCCGGCAGGTGTTTCTGGCGAGTCGAGCAGGTGGCTCCGGCATGCTCAGCAGGTGCTTCCGGCGTCTCCGGCACGTGGTTCTGGTGTGTCTGAGAGCTGGTTCCGGCATGTCCGGCAGATGATTCCGGAGTGTCCGCCAAGTGGTTCTGGCATACCCAGCAGGTGATATTGGCGTGTCAGGGAGGTGGTACCGGTGAGTCGAGCAGGTGGTTCCGGCGTGCTCAGCAGGTGGTTCAGGCGGTTCTGGCAGGTGGTATCCGTCTGTTCGGGGTGTGGTTCCAGCATCTCATGAACACGTTTCTGGCACGTCTGAGATGTGGTTCCAGCCGGCCCGACAGGTGTTTCCGCAGTGTCCGCCAAGCGGTTCTGGCGTAGTTGGCAGGTGATTTTGGCATGACTGGCAGGTGGTTCCAGCAAGCCTGGCAGGTGATTCCAAAGTGTTCACCAACTGGTTGTGGCGTAGCCGGCAGGTGATTTTTGCGTGATCGGCAGGTGGTTCTGGCGAGTCGAGCAGGTGGTTCCGGCGTGCTCGGCTGGTGCTTCCGGGGTCATTGGCACGGGGTTCTGGCATGTCTGAGAGGTGGTTCCTGCATGCCCGGCAAGTGATTCCGGATTGTTCGCCAAGTGGTTCTGGCATAGTCGGCAGGTGATTTTGGCATGTCCGGCAGGTGGTTCAGGCGAGTTGAGCAGGTGGTTGCGACGTGCTCGGCTGGTGCTTCCGGCGTCTCCAGCACGTGTTTCTGGCACATCTGACAGGTGGTTCCGGCATGCCCGAAAGGTGATTCCGGTCTGTCCGGTAGGCGGTTCCAGCCTGCACGGCATGTGGTTCTGGTACGTCTCAGAGGTGGTTGCGCATGCCCAACAGGTGATTCCGGACTGTCCGCCACATGGTTCTGGCACGTCTGAGAGGTGGTTCCGGCATGCCCGGCAGGTCATCCCAGAGAGTCCTCCAAGTGGTTCTGGCATAACACGCAGGTGATTTTGGCGTGTCTGGCAGGTTGTTCCATTGTGCTTGGCAGGTGGTTCAGGCTTGGCCGGCAGGTGGTTCCAGACTGTCCAGGACGTGTTTCCAGCTTCTCCGGCAGGTGGTTCTGGTACGTCTGAGAGGTGGTTCCGCCATGGCTGGCAGGTGATTCCGGACCGTCCCCCACGTGGTTCTGGCATAGCCAGCAGTTGATATTGGCCTGTACGGCAGGTGGTTCCAGCGAGTCGAACAGGTGGCTCCGGCGTGCTCGGCAGGTGGTTCCGGTCTGTCGGGTAGGTGATTCCGGCGTGTCCGGCACGTGCTTCCGGCACGTCTGAGAGGTGGTTCCGGCATGCGCGGCAGGTGATTTCGGAGTGTCCGCCAGGTGGTTCTGGCGTACCCGGCAGGTGATTTTGGCGTGTCCGGCAGGTGTTTCTGGCGAGTCGAGCAGGTGGCTCCGGCATGCTCGACAGGTGCTTCCGGCGTCTCCGGCACGTGGTTCTGGTGTGTCTGAGAGCTGGTTCCGGCATGTCCGGCAGATGATTCCGGAGTGTCCGCCAAGTGGTTCTGGCATACCCGGCTGGTGATTTGGGCATGTCAGGTAGGTGGTTCCGGCGAGTCGAGCAGGTGGCTCCGGCGTGCTCGGCAGGTTGTTCAGACGGGTCTGGCAGGTGTTTTCCGTCTGTTCGGGGTGTGGTTCCAGCATCTCATGCACATGGTTCTGGCACGTCTGAGATGTGGTTCCGGCCGGCCCGACAGGTGTTTCCACAGTGTCCGCCAAGTGGTACTGGCGTAGTTGGCAGGTGATTTTGGCATGACCGGCAGGTGGTTCCAGCAAGCCCGGCAGGTGATTCCGAAGTGTTCCCCAACTGGTTGTGGCGTAGCCGGCAGGTGATTTCTGCGTGTCCGGCAGGTGGTTCTGGCGAGTCGAGCAGGTGGTTCCGGCGTGCTCGGCAGGTGCTTCCGGGGTCATTGGCACGTGGTTCTGGCATATCTGAGAGGTGGTTCCGGCATGCCCGGCAGGTGATTCCGGAGTGTTCGCCAAGTGTTTCCGGCGTAGCCGGCAGGTGATTTTGCATGTCCAGCGGTCGTTCCGGCGGGTCGAGCCGGTGGTTCCGGCGTGTCCGGCAGGTGGTTCCGGTCTGTCCGGCAGGTGGTTCTGTGGTGTCCGGCACGAGGTTCAGTCTGAGAGGCTGTGCCGGCATGCCCCTCACGTGATTCCGGCTTGTCCCCGAAGTGGTGCTGGTGTAGCGGGCAGGTGATTTTGGCGTGTCCGGCAGGTGGTTCAGGCGAGTTGAGCAGGTGGTTGCGACGTGCTCGGCAGGTGCTTCCGGCGTCTCCGGCACGTGTTTCTGGCACATCTGACTGGTGGTTCCGGCATGCCCAAAAGTGGATTCCGGTCTGTCCGGTAGGTGGTTCCGGCGTGCACGGCACGTGGTTCTGGTACGTGTCAGAGGTGGTTGCGTATGCCCAACAGGTGATTCCGGACTGTCCGCCACGTGCTTCTGGCACGTCTGAGAGGTGGTTCCAACATGCCCGGCAGGTCATTTAGGAGAGTCGTCCAAGTGGTTCTGGCGTAGCCCGCAGGTGACTTTGGCGTGTCCGGCAGGTGGTTCCGCCGTGCTCGGCAGGTGGTTCAGGCATGGCCGTCACGTGGTTCCAGTCTGTGAGGACGTGTTTCCAGCTTCTCCGGCAGGTGGTTCTGGTACGTCTGAGAGGTGGTTCCGCCATGGCTGGCAGGTGATCCCGGACTGTCCCCCAGGTGGTTCTGGCATAGCCAGCAGTTGATATTGGCCTGTCCGGCAGGTGGTTCCAGCGAGTCGAACAGGTGGCTCCGGCGTTCTTGGCAGGTGGTTCCGGTCTGTCCGGTAGGTGTTTCCGGCGTGTCTGGCACGTGCTTCCGGCACGTCTGAGAGGTGGCTCCGGCATGCGCGGCAGGTGCTTCCGGCGTCTCCGGCACTTGGTTCTGGTGTGTCTGAGAGCTGGTTCCGGCATGTCCGGCAGATGATTCCGGAGTGTCCGCCAAGTGGTTCTGGCATACCCAGCAGGTGATTTTGGCGTGTCAGGGAGGTGGTACCGGTGAGTCGAGCAGGTGGTTCCGGCGTGCTCAGCAGGTGGTTCAGGCGGTTCTGGCAGGTGGTATCCGTCTGTTCGGGGTGTGGTTCCAGCATCTCATGAACACGTTTCTGGCACGTCTGAGATGTGGTTCCAGCCGGCCTGACAGGTGTTTCCGCAGTGTCCGCCAAGCGGTTCTGGCGTAGTTGGCAGGTGATTTTGGCATGACTGGCAGGTGGTTCCAGCAAGCCTGGCAGGTGATTCCAAAGTGTTCACCAACTGGTTGTGGCGTAGCCGGCAGGTGATTTTTGCGTGATCGGCAGGTGGTTCTGGCGAGTCGAGCAGGTGGTTCCGGCGTGCTCGGCTGGTGCTTCCGGGGTCATTGGCACGGGGTTCTGGCATGTCTGAGAGGTGGTTCCTGCATGCCCGGCAAGTGATTCCGGATTGTTCGCCAAGTGGTTCTGGCATAGTCGGCAGGTGATTTTGGCATGTCCGGCAGGTGGTTCAGGCGAGTTGAGCAGGTGGTTGCGACGTGCTCGGCTGGTGCTTCCGGCGTCTCCAGCACGTGTTTCTGGCACATCTGACAGGTGGTTCCGGCATGCCCGAAAGGTGATTCCGGTCTGTCCGGTAGGCGGTTCCAGCCTGCACGGCATGTGGTTCTGGTACGTCTCAGAGGTGGTTGCGCATGCCCAACAGGTGATTCCGGACTGTCCGCCACATGGTTCTGGCACGTCTGAGAGGTGGTTCCGGCATGCCCGGCAGGTCATCCCAGAGAGTCCTCCAAGTGGTTCTGGCATAACACGCAGGTGATTTTGGCGTGTCTGGCAGGTTGTTCCATTGTGCTTGGCAGGTGGTTCAGGCTTGGCCGGCAGGTGGTTCCAGACTGTCCAGGACGTGTTTCCAGCTTCTCCGGCAGGTGGTTCTGGTACGTCTGAGAGGTGGTTCCGCCATGGCTGGCAGGTGATTCCGGACCGTCCCCCACGTGGTTCTGGCATAGCCAGCAGTTGATATTGGCCTGTACGGCAGGTGGTTCCAGCGAGTCGAACAGGTGGCTCCGGCGTGCTCGGCAGGTGGTTCCGGTCTGTCGGGTAGGTGATTCCGGCGTGTCCGGCACGTGCTTCCGGCACGTCTGAGAGGTGGTTCCGGCATGCGCGGCAGGTGATTTCGGAGTGTCCGCCAGGTGGTTCTGGCATACCCGGCTGGTGATTTGGGCATGTCAGGTAGGTGGTTCCGGCGAGTCGAGCAGGTGGCTCCGGTGTGCTCAGCAGGTTGTTCAGACGGGTCTGGCAGGTGTTTTCCGTCTGTTCGGGGTGTGGTTCCAGCATCTCATGCACATGGTTCTGGCACGTCTGAGATGTGGTTCCGGCCGGCCCGACAGGTCTTTCCACAGTGTCCGCCAAGTGGTACTGGCGTAGTTGGCAGGTGATTTTGGCATGACCGGCAGGTGGTTCCAGCAAGCCCGGCAGGTGATTCCGAAGTGTTCCCCAACTGGTTGTGGCGTAGCCGGCAGGTGATTTCTGCGTGTCCGGCAGGTGGTTCTGGCGAGTCGAGCAGGTGGTTCCGGCGTGCTCGGCAGGTGCTTCCGGGGTCATTGGCACGTGGTTCTGGCATATCTGAGAGGTGGTTCCGGCATGCCCGGCAGGTGATTCCGGAGTGTTCGCCAAGTGTTTCCGGCGTAGCCGGCAGGTGATTTTGCATGTCCAGCGGTCGTTCCGGCAGGTCGAGCCGGTGGTTCCGGCGAGTCCGGCAGGTGGTTCCGGTCTGTCCGGCAGGTGGTTCTGTGGTGTCCGGCACGAGGTTCAGTCTGAGAGGCTGTGCCGGCATGCCCCTCACGTGATTCCGGTTTGTCCCCGAAGTGGTGCTGGTGTAGCGGGCAGGTGATTTTGGCGTGTCCGGCAGGTGGTTCAGGCGAGTTGAGCAGGTGGTTGCGACGTGCTCGGCAGGTGCTTCCGGCGTCTCCGGCACGTGTTTCTGGCACATCTGACTGGTGGTTCCGGCATGCCCAAAAGTGGATTCCGGTCTGTCCAGTAGGTGGTTCCGGCGTGCACGACACGTGGTTCTGGTACGTGTCAGAGGTGGTTGCGTATGCCCAACAGGTGATTCCGGACTGTCCGCCACGTGCTTCTGGCACGTCTGAGAGGTGGTTCCAACATGCCCGGCAGGTCATTTCGGAGAGTCGTCCAAGTGGTTCTGGCGTAGCCCGCAGGTGATTTTGGCGTGTCCGGCAGGTGGTTCCGCCGTGCTCGGCAGGTGGTTCAGGCATGGCCGTCACGTGGTTCCAGTCTGTCCAGGACGTGTTTCCAGCTTCTCCGGCAGGTGGTTCTGGTACGTCTGAGAGGTGGTTCCGCCATGGCTGGCAGGTGATCCCGGACTGTCCCCCAGGTGGTTCTGGCATAGCCAGCAGTTGATATTGGCCTGTCCGGCAGGTGGTTCCAGCGAGTCGAACAGGTGGCTCCGGCGTTCTTGGCAGGTGGTTCCGGTCTGTCCGGTAGGTGTTTCCGGCGTGTCTGGCACGTGCTTCCGGCACGTCTGAGAGGTGGTTCCGGCATGCGCGGCAGGTGATTCCGTAGTGTCGGCCAGGTGGTTCTGGCATACCCGGCAGGTGATTTTGGCGTGTCAGGCAGGTGTTTCTGGCGAGTCGAGCAGGTGGCTACGGCATGCTCGGCAGGTGCTTCAGGCGTCTCCGGCACTTGGTTCTGGTGTGTCTGAGAGCTGGTTCCGGCATGTCCGGCAGATGATTCCGGAGTGTCCGCCAAGTGGTTCTGGCATACCCAGAAGGTGATTCTGGCGTGTCAGGGAGGTGGTACCGGTGAGTCGAGCAGGTGGTTCCGGCGTGCTCAGCAGGTGGTTCAGGCGGTTCTGGCAGGTGGTATCCGTCTGTTCGGGGTGTGGTTCCAGCATCTCATGAACACGTTTCTGGCACGTCTGAGATGTGGTTCCAGCCGGCCCGACAGGTGTTTCCGCAGTGTCCGCCAAGCGGTTCTGGCGTAGTTGGCAGGTGATTTTGGCATGACTGGCAGGTGGTTCCAGCAAGCCTGGCAGGTGATTCCAAAGTGTTCACCAACTGGTTGTGGCGTAGCCGGCAGGTGATTTTTGCGTGATCGGCAGGTGGTTCTGGCGAGTCGAGCAGGTGGTTCCGGCGTGCTCGGCTGGTGCTTCCGGGGTCATTGGCACGGGGTTCTGGCATGTCTGAGAGGTGGTTCCTGCATGCCCGGCAAGTGATTCCGGAGTGTTCGCCAAGTGGTTCTGGCATAGTCGGCAGGTGATTTTGGCATGTCCGGCAGCTGGTTCAGGCGACTTGAGCAGGTGGTTGCGACGTGCTCGGCTGGTGCTTCCGGCGTCTCCAGCACGTGTTTCAGGCACATCTGACAGGTGGTTCCGGCATGCCCGAAAGGTGATTCCGGTCTGTCCGGTAGGCGGTTCCAGCCTGCACGGCATGTGGTTCTGGTACGTCTCAGAGGTGGTTGCGCATGCCCAACAGGTGATTCCGGACTGTCCGCCACATGGTTCTGGCACGTCTGAGAGGTGGTTCCGGCATGCCCGGCAGGTCATCCCAGAGAGTCCTCCAAGTGGTTCTGGCATAACACGCAGGTGATTTTGGCGTGTCTGGCATGTTGTTCCGTTGTGCTTGGCAGGTGGTTCAGGCTTGGCCGGCAGGTGGTTCCAGACTGTCCAGGACGTGTTTCCAGCTTCTCCGGCAGGTGGTTCTGGTACGTCTGAGAGGTGGTTCCGCCATGGCTGGCAGGTGATTCCGGACCGTCCCCCAGGTGGTTCTGGCATAGCCAGCAGTTGATATTGGCCTGTCTGGCAGGTGGTTCCAGCGAGTCGAACAGGTGGCTCCGGCGTGCTCGGCAGGTGGTTCCGGTCTGTCCGGTAGGTGATTCCGGCGTGTCCGGCACGTGCTTCCGGCACGTCTGAGAGGTGGTTCCGGCATGCGCGACAGGTGATTTCGGAGTGTCCGCCAGGTGGTTCGGGCGTACCCGGCAGGTGATTTTGGCATGTCTGGCACTTGTTTCTGGCGAGTCGAGTAGGTGGCTCCGGCATGCTCGGCAGGTGCTTCCGGCGTCTCCGGCACTTGGTTCTGGTGTGTCTGAGAGCTGGTTCCGGCATGTCCGGCAGATGATTCCGGAGTGTCCGCCAAGTGGTTCTGGCATACCCGGCTGGTGATTTGCACATGTCAGGTAGGTGGTTCCGGCGAGTCGAGCAGGTGGCTCCGTCGTGCTCGGCAGGTGCTTCCGGGGTCATTGGCACGTGGTTCTGGCATATCTGAGAGGTGGTTCCGGCATGCCCGGCAGGTGATTCCGGAGTGTTCGCCAAGTGTTTCTGGCGTAGCCGGCAGGTGATTTTGCATGTACAGCCGTCGTTCCGTCGGGTCGAGCCGGTGGTTCCGGCGTGTCCGGCAGGTGGTTCCGGTCTGTCTGGCAGGTGGTTCTGTGGTGTCCGGCACGAGGTTCAGTCTGAGAGGCTGTGCCGGCATGCCCCTCACGTGATTCCGGCTTGTCCCCGAAGTGGTGCTGGTGTAGCGGGCGGGTGATTTTGGCCTGTCCGGCAGGTGGTTCAGGCGAGTTGAGCAGGTGGTTGCGACGTGCTCGGCAGGTGCTTCCGGCGTCTCCGGCACATGTTTCTGGCACATCTGACTGGTGGTTCCGGCATGCCCAAAAGTGGATTCCGGTCTGTCCGGTAGGTGGTTCCGGCGTGCACGGCACGTGGTTCTGGTACGTGTCAGAGGTGGTTGCGTATGCCCAACAGGTGATTCCGGACTGTCCGCCACGTGCTCCTGGCACGTCTGAGAGGTGGTTCCAACATGCCCGGCAGGTCATTTCGGAGAGTCGTCCAAGTGGTTCTGGCGTAGCCCGCAGGTGATTTTGGCGTGTCCTTCAGGTGGTTCCGCCGTGCTCGGCAGGTGGTTCAGGCATGGCCGTCACGTGGTTCCAGTCTGTCCAGGACGTGTTTCCAGCTTCTCCGGCAGGTGGTTCTGGTACGTCTGAGAGGTGGTTCCGCCATGGCTGGCAGGTGATCCCGGACTGTCCCCGAGGTGGTTCTGGCATAGCCAGCAGTTGATATTGGCCTGTCCGGCAGGTGGTTCCAGCGAGTCGAACAGGTGGCTCCGGCGTTCTTGGCAGGTGGTTCCGGTCTGTCCGGTAGGTGTTTCCGGCGTGTCCGGCACGTGCTTCCGGCACGTCTGAGAGGTGGTTCCGGCATGCGCGACAGGTGATTCCGTAGAGTCCGCCAGGTGGTTCTGGCATACCCGGCAGGTGATTTTGGCGTGTCAGGCAGGTGTTTCTGGCGAGTCGAGCAGGTTGCTCCGGCATGCTCGGCAGCTGCTTCCGGCGTCTCCGGCACTTGGTTCTGGTGTGTCTTAGAGCTGGTTCCGGCACGTCCGGCAGATGATTCCGGAGTGTCCGCCAAGTGGTTCTGGCGTACCCAGCAGGTGATTTTGGCGTGTCAGGGAGGTGGTACCGGTGAGTCGAGCAGGTGGTTCCGGCGTGCTCAGCAGGTGGTTCAGGCGGTTCTGGCAGGTGGTATCCGTCTGTTCGGGGTGTGGTTCCAGCATCTCATGAACACGTTTCTGGCACGTCTGAGATGTGGTTCCAGCCGGCCCGACAGGTGTTTCCGCAGTGTCCGCCAAGCGGTTCTGGCGTAGTTGGCAGGTGATTTTGGCATGACTGGCAGGTGGTTCCAGCAAGCCTGGCAGGTGATTCCAAAGTGTTCACCAACTGGTTGTGGCGTAGCCGGCAGGTGATTTTTGCGTGATCGGCAGGTGGTTCTGGCGAGTCGAGCAGGTGGTTCCGGCGTGCTCGGCTGGTGCTTCCGGGGTCATTGGCACGTGGTTCTGGCATGTCTGAGAGGTGGTTCCTGCATGCCTGGCAAGTGATTCCGGAGTGTTCGCCAAGTGGTTCTGGCATAGTCGGCAGGTGATTTTGGCATGTCCGGCAGGTGGTTCAGGCGAGTTGAGCAGGTGGTTCCAACGTGCTTGGCAGGTGCTTCCGGCGTCTCCGGCACGTGTTTCTGGCACATCTGACAGGTGGTTCCGGCATGCCCGAAAGGTGATTCCGGTCTGTCCGGTAGGTGGTTCCAGCCTGCACGGCATGTGGTTCTGGTACGTCTCAGAGGTGGTTGCGCATGCCCAACAGGTGATTCCGGACTGTCCGCCACATGGTTCTGGCACGTCTGAGAGGTGGTTCCGGCATGCCCGGCAGGTCATCCCAGAGAGTCCTCCAAGTGGTTCTGGCATAACACGCAGGTGATTTTGGCGTGTCTGGCATGTTGTTCCGTTGTGCTTGGCAGGTGGTTCAGGCTTGGCCGGCAGGTGGTTCCAGACTGTCCAGGACGTGTTTCCAGCTTCTCCGGCAGGTGGTTCTGGTACGTCTGAGAGGTGGTTCCGCCATGGCTGGCAGGTGATTCCGGACCGTCCCCCAGGTGGTTCTGGCATAGCCAGCAGTTGATATTGGCCTGTCCGGCAGGTGGATCCAGCGAGTCGAACAGGTGGCTCTGGCGTGCTCGGCACGTGGTTCCGGTCTGTCGGGTAGGTGATTCCGGCGTGTCCGGCACGTGCTTCCGGCACGTCTGAGAGGTGGTTCCGTCATGCGCGGCAGGTGATTTCGGAGTGTCCGCCAGGTGGTTCTGGCGTACCCGGCAGGTGATTTTGGCGTGTCAGGCAGGTGTTTCTGGCGAGTCGAGCAGGTGGCTCCGGCATGCTCGGCAGGTGCTTCCGGCGTCTCCGGCACGTGGTTCTGGTGTGTCTGAGAGCTGGTTCCGGCATGTCCGGCAGATGATTCCGGAGTGTCCGCCAAGTGGTTCTGGCATACCCGGCTGGTGATTTGGGCATGTCAGGTAGGTGGTTCCGGCGAGTCGAGCAGGTGGCTCCGGCGTGCCCGGCAGGTTGTTCAGACGGGTCTGGCAGGTGTTTTCCGTCTGTTCGGGGTGTGGTTCCAGCATCTCATGCACATGGTTCTGGCACGTCTGAGATGTGGTTCCGGCCGGCCCGACAGGTGTTTCCACAGTGTCCGCCAAGTGGTACTGGCGTAGTTGGCAGGTGATTTTGGCATGACCGGCAGGTGGTTCCAGCAAGCCCGGCAGGTGATTCCGAAGTGTTCCCCAACTGGTTGTGGCGTAGCCGGCAGGTGATTTTTGCGTGCCCGGCAGGTGGTTCTGGCGAGTCGAGCAGGTGGTTCCGGCGTGCTCGGCAGGTGCTTCCGGGGTCATTGGCACGAGGTTCTGGCATAGCTGAGAGGTGGTTCCGGCATGCCCGGCAGGTGATTCCGGAGTGTTCGCCAAGTGTTTGCGGCGTAGCCGGCAGGTGATTTTGCATGTCCAGCGGTCGTTCCGGCGGGTCGAGCCGGTGGTTCTGGCGTGTCCGGCAGGTGGTTCTGGTCTGTCCGGCAGGTGGTTCTGTGGTGTCCGGCACGAGGTTCAGTCTGAGAGGCTGTGCCGGCATGCCCCTCACGTGATTCCGGCTTGTCCCCGAAGTGGTGCTGGTGTAGCGGGCAGGTGATTTTGGCGTGTCAGGGAGGTGGTACCGGTGAGTCGAGCAGGTGGTTCCGGCGTGCTCAGCAGGTGGTTCAGGCGGTTCTGGCAGGTGGTATCCGTCTGTTTGGGGTGTGGGTCCAGCATCTCATGAACACGTTTCTGGCACGTCTGAGATGTGGTTCCAGCCGGCCCGACAGGTGTTTCCGCAGTGTCCGCCAAGCGGTTCTGGCGTAGTTGGCAGGTGATTTTGGCATGACTGGCAGGTGGTTCCAGCAAGCCTGGCAGGTGATTCCAAAGTGTTCACCAACTGGTTGTGGCGTAGCCGGCAGGTGATTTTTGCGTGATCGGCAGGTGGTTCTGGCGAGTCGAGCAGGTGGTTCCGGCGTGCTCGGCTGGTGCTTCCGGGGTCATTGGCACGTGGTTCTGGCATGTCTGAGAGGTGGTTCCTGCATGCCTGGCAAGTGATTCCGGAGTGTTCGCCAAGTGGTTCTGGCATAGTCGGCAGGTGATTTTGGCATGTCCGGCAGGTGGTTCAGGCGAGTTGAGCAGGTGGTTCCAACGTGCTTGGCAGGTGCTTCCGGCGTCTCCGGCACGTGTTTCTGGCACATCTGACAGGTGGTTCCGGCATGCCCGAAAGGTGATTCCGGTCTGTCCGGTAGGTGGTTCCAGCCTGCACGGCATGTGGTTCTGGTACGTCTCAGAGGTGGTTGCGCATGCCCAACAGGTGATTCCGGACTGTCCGCCACATGGTTCTGGCACGTCTGAGAGGTGGTTCCGGCATGCCCGGCAGGTCATCCCAGAGAGTCCTCCAAGTGGTTCTGGCATAACACGCAGGTGATTTTGGCGTGTCTGGCATGTTGTTCCGTTGTGCTTGGCAGGTGGTTCAGGCTTGGCCGGCAGGTGGTTCCAGACTGTCCAGGACGTGTTTCCAGCTTCTCCGGCAGGTGGTTCTGGTACGTCTGAGAGGTGGTTCCGCCATGGCTGGCAGGTGATTCCGGACCGTCCCCCAGGTGGTTCTGGCATAGCCAGCAGTTGATATTGGCCTGTCCGGCAGGTGGATCCAGCGAGTCGAACAGGTGGCTCTGGCGTGCTCGGCACGTGGTTCCGGTCTGTCGGGTAGGTGATTCCGGCGTGTCCGGCACGTGCTTCCGGCACGTCTGAGAGGTGGTTCCGGCATGCGCGGCAGGTGATTTCGGAGTGTCCGCCAGGTGGTTCTGGCGTACCCGGCAGGTGATTTTGGCGTGTCAGGCAGGTGTTTCTGGCGAGTCGAGCAGGTGGCTCCGGCATGCTCGGCAGGTGCTTCCGGCGTCTCCGGCACGTGGTTCTGGTGTGTCTGAGAGCTGGTTCCGGCATGTCCGGCAGATGATTCCGGAGTGTCCGCCAAGTGGTTCTGGCATACCCGGCTGGTGATTTGGGCATGTCAGGTAGGTGGTTCCGGCGAGTCGAGCAGGTGGCTCCGGCGTGCCCGGCAGGTTGTTCAGACGGGTCTGGCAGGTGTTTTCCGTCTGTTCGGGGTGTGGTTCCAGCATCTCATGCACATGGTTCTGGCACGTCTGAGATGTGGTTCCGGCCGGCCCGACAGGTGTTTCCACAGTGTCCGCCAAGTGGTACTGGCGTAGTTGGCAGGTGATTTTGGCATGACCGGCAGGTGGTTCCAGCAAGCCCGGCAGGTGATTCCGAAGTGTTCCCCAACTGGTTGTGGCGTAGCCGGCAGGTGATTTTTGCGTGCCCGGCAGGTGGTTCTGGCGAGTCGAGCAGGTGGTTCCGGCGTGCTCGGCAGGTGCTTCCGGGGTCATTGGCACGAGGTTCTGGCATAGCTGAGAGGTGGTTCCGGCATGCCCGGCAGGTGATTCCGGAGTGTTCGCCAAGTGTTTGCGGCGTAGCCGGCAGGTGATTTTGCATGTCCAGCGGTCGTTCCGGCGGGTCGAGCCGGTGGTTCTGGCGTGTCCGGCAGGTGGTTCTGGTCTGTCCGGCAGGTGGTTCTGTGGTGTCCGGCACGAGGTTCAGTCTGAGAGGCTGTGCCGGCATGCCCCTCACGTGATTCCGGCTTGTCCCCGAAGTGGTGCTGGTGTAGCGGGCAGGTGATTTTGGCGTGTCAGGGAGGTGGTACCGGTGAGTCGAGCAGGTGGTTCCGGCGTGCTCAGCAGGTGGTTCAGGCGGTTCTGGCAGGTGGTATCCGTCTGTTTGGGGTGTGGGTCCAGCATCTCATGAACACGTTTCTGGCACGTCTGAGATGTGGTTCCAGCCGGCCCGACAGGTGTTTCCGCAGTGTCCGCCAAGCGGTTCTGGCGTAGTTGGCAGGTGATTTTGGCATGACTGGCAGGTGGTTCCAGCAAGCCTGGCAGGTGATTCCAAAGGGTTCACCAACTGGTTGTGGCGTAGCCGGCAGGTGATTTTTGCGTGATCGGCAGGTGGTTCTGGCGAGTCGAGCAGGTGGTTCCGGCGTGCTCGGCTGGTGCTTCCGGGGTCATTGGCACGGGGTTCTGGCATGTCTGAGAGGTGGTTCCTGCATGCCCGGCAAGTGATTCCGGAGTGTTCACCAAGTGGTTCTGGCATAGTCGGCAGGTGATTTTGGCATGTCCGGCAGGTGGTTCAGGCGAGTTGAGCAGGTGGTTCCAACGTGCTTGGCAGGTGATTCGGGCGTCTCCGGCATGTGTTTCTGGCACATCTGACTGGTGGTTCCGGCATGCCCAAAAGTTGATTCCGGTCTGTCTGGTAGGCGGTTCCAGCCTGCACGGCACGTGGTTCTGGTACGTCACAGAGGTGGTTGCGCATGCCCAACAGGTGATTCCGGACTGTCCGCCACATGGTTCTGGCACGTCTGAGAGGTGGTTCCGGCATGCCCGGCAGGTAATCCCAGAGAGTCCTCCAATTGGTTCTGGCATAATACGCAGGTGATTTTGGCGTGTCTAGCAGGTTGTTCCGTTGTGCTTGGCAGGTGGTCCAGGCTTGGCCGGCAGGTGGTTCCAGACTGTCCAGGACGTGTTTCCAGCTTCTCCGGCAGGTGGTTCTGGTACGTCTGAGAGGTGGTTCCGCCATGGCTGGCAGGTGATTCCGGACCGTCCCCCAGGTGGTTCTGGCATAGCCAGCAGTTGATATTGGCCTGTCCGGCAGGTGGTTCCAGCGAGTCGAACAGGTGGCTCCGGCGTGCTCGGCAGGTGGTTCCGGTCAGTCCGGTAGGTGATTCCGGCGTGTCCGGCACGTGCTTCCGGCACGTCTGAGAGGTGGTTCCGGCATGCGCGACAGGTGATTTCGGAGTGTCCGCCAGGTGGTTCTGGCGTACCCGGCAGGTGATTTTGGCGTGTCCGGCAGGTGTTTCTGGCGAGTCGAGCAGGTGGCTCCGGCATGCTCGGCAGGTGCTTCCGGCGTCTCCGGCACGTGGTTCTGGTGTGTCTGAGAGCTGGTTCCGGCATGTCCGGCAGATGATTCCGGAGTGTCCGCCAAGTGGTTCTGGCATACCCGGCTGGTGATTTGGGCATGTCAGGTAGGTGGCTCCGGCGTGCTCGGCAGGTTGTTCAGACGGGTCTGGCAGGTGTTTTCCGTCTGTTCGGGGTGTGGTTCCAGCATCTCTTGCACATGGTTCTGGCACGTCTGAGATGTGGCTCCGGCCGGCCCGACAGGTGTTTCCACAGTGTCCGCCAAGTGGTACTGGCGTAGTTGGCAGGTGATTTTGGCATGACCGGCAGGTGGTTCCAGCAAGCCCGGCAGGTGATTCCGAAGTGTTCCCCAACTGGTTGTGGCGTAGCCGGCAGGTGATTTCTGCGTGTCCGGCAGGTGGTTCTGGCGAGTCGAGCAGGTGGTTCCGGCGTGCTCGGCAGGTGCTTCCGGGGTCATTGGCACGTGGTTCTGGCATATCTGAGAGGTGGTTCCGGCATGCCCGGCAGGTGATTCCGGAGTGTTCGCCAAGTGTTTCCGGCGTAGCCGGCAGGTGATTTTGCATGTCCAGCGGTCGTTCCGGCGGGTCGAGCCGGTGGTTCCGGCGTGTCCGGCAGGTGGTTCCGGTCTGTCCGGCAGGTGGTTCTGTGGTGTCCGGCACGAGGTTCAGTCTGAGAGGCTGTGCCGGCATGCCCCTCACGTGATTCCGGCTTGTCCCCGAAGTGGTGCTGGTGTAGCGGGCAGGTGATTTTGGCGTGTCCGGCAGGTGGTTCAGGCGAGTTGAGCAGGTGGTTGCGACGTGCTCGGCAGGTGCTTCCGGCGTCTCCGGCACGTGTTTCTGGCACATCTGACTGGTGGTTCCGGCATGCCCAAAAGTGGATTCCGGTCTGTCCGGTAGGTGGTTCCGGCGTGCACGGCACATGGTTCTGGTACGTGTCAGAGGTGGTTGCATATGCCCAACAGGTGATTCCGGACTGTCCGCCACGTGCTTCTGGCACGTCTGAGAGGTGGTTCCAACATGCCCGGCAGGTCATTTCGGAGAGTCGTCCAAGTGGTTCTGGCGTAGCCCGCAGGTGATTTTGGCGTGTCCGGCAGGTGGTTCCGCCGTGCTCGGCAGGTGGTTCAGGCATGGCCGTCACGTGGTTCCAGTCTGTCCAGGACGTGTTTCCAGCTTCTCCGGCAGGTGGTTCTGGTACGTCTGAGAGGTGGTTCCGCCATGGCTGGCAGGTGATCCCAGACTGTCCCCCAGGTGGTTCTGGCACAGCCAGCAGTTGATATTGGCCTGTCCGGCAGGTGGTTCCAGCGAGTCGAACAGGTGGCTCCGGCGTTCTTGGCAGGTGGTTCCGGTCTGTCCGGTAGGTGTTTCCGGCGTGTCTGGCACGTGCTTCCGGCACGTCTGAGAGGTGGTTCCGGCATGCGCGACAGGTGATTTCGGAGTGTCCGCCAGGTGGTTCTGGCGTACCCGGCAGGTGATTTTGGCGTGTCAGGCAGGTGTTTCTGGCGAGTCGAGCAGGTGGCTCCGGCATGCTCGGCAGGTGCTTCCGGCGTCTCCGGCACGTGGTTCTGGTGTGTCTGAGAGCTGGTTCCGGCATGTCCGGCAGATGATTCCGGAGTGTCCGCCAAGTGGTTCTGGCATACCCGGCTGGTGATTTGGGCATGTCAGGTAGATGGTTCCGCCGAGTCGAGCAGGTGGCTCCGGCGTGCTCGGCAGGTTGTTCAGACGGGTATGGCAGGTGTTTTCCGTCTGTTCGGGGTGTGGTTCCAGCATCTCATGCACATGGTTCTGGCACGTGTGAGATGTGGTTCCGGCCGGCCCGACAGGTGTTTCCACAGAGTCCGCCAAGTGGTACTGGCGTAGTTGGCAGGTGATTTTGGCATGACCGGCAGGCGGTTCCAGCAAGCCCGGCAGGTGATTCCGAAGTGTTCCCCAACTGGTTGTGGCGTAGCCGGCAGGTGATTTTTGCGTGTCCGGCAGGTGGTTCTGGCGAGTCGAGCAGGTGGTTCCGGCGTGCTCGGCAGGTGCTTCCGGCGTCATTGGCACGAGGTTCTGGCATAGCTGAGAGGTGGTTCCGGCATGCCCGGCAGGTGATTCCGGAGTGTTCGCCAAGTGTTTGCGGCGTAGCCGGCAGGTGATTTTGCATGTCCAGCGGTCGTTCCGGCGGGTCGAGCCGGTGGTTCTGGCGTGTCCGGCAGGTGGTTCTGGTCTGTCCGGCAGGTGGTTCTGTGGTGTCCGGCACGAGGTTCAGTCTGAGAGGCTGTGCCGGCATGCCCCTCACGTGATTCCGGCTTGTCCCCGAAGTGGTGCTGGTGTAGCGGGCAGGTGATTTTGGCGTGTCAGGGAGGTGGTACCGGTGAGTCGAGCAGGTGGTTCCGGCGTGCTCAGCAGGTGGTTCAGGCGGTTCTGGCAGGTGGTATCCGTCTGTTTGGGGTGTGGTTCCAGCATCTCATGAACACGTTTCTGGCACGTCTGAGATGTGGTTCCAGCCGGCCCGACAGGTGTTTCCGCAGTGTCCGCCAAGCGGTTCTGGCGTAGTTGGCAGGTGATTTTGGCATGACTGGCAGGTGGTTCCAGCAAGCCTGGCAGGTGATTCCAAAGTGTTCACCAACTGGTTGTGGCGTAGCCGGCAGGTGATTTTTGCGTGATCGGCAGGTGGTTCTGGCGAGTCGAGCAGGTGGTTCCGGCGTGCTCGGCTGGTGCTTCCGGGGTCATTGGCACGGGGTTCTGGCATGTCTGAGAGGTGGTTCCTGCATGCCCGGCAAGTGATTCCGGAGTGTTCGCCAAGTGGTTCTGGCATAGTCGGCAGGTGATTTTGCCATGTCCGGCAGGTGGTTCAGGCGAGTTGAGCAGGTGGTTCCAACGTGCTTGGCAGGTGCTTCCGGGGTCTCCGGCACGTGTTTCTGGCACATCTGACAGGTGGTTCCGGCATGCCCGAAAGGTGATTCCGGTCTGTCTGGTAGGCGGTTCCAGCCTGCACGGCATGTGGTTCTGGTACGTCACGGAGGTGGTTGCGCATGCCCAACAGGTGATTCCGGACTGTCCGCCACATGGTTCTGGCACGTCTGAGAGGTGCTTCCGGCATGCCCGGCAGGTCATCCCAGAGAGTCCTCCAATTGGTTCTGGCATAATACGCAGGTGATTTTGGCGTGTCTATCAGGATGTTCCGTTGTGCTTGGCAGGTGGTCCAGGCTTGGCCGGCAGGTGGTTCCAGACTGTCCAGGACGTGTTTCCAGCTTCTCCGGCAGGTGGTTCTGGTACGTCTGAGAGGTGGTTCCGCCATGGCTGGCAGGTGATTCCGGACCGTCCCCCAGGTGGTTCTGGCATAGCCAGCAGTTGATATTGGCCTGTCCGGCAGGTGGTTCCAGCGAGTCGAACAGGTGGCTCCGGCGTGCTCGGCAGGTGGTTCCGGTCAGTCCGGTAGGTGATTCCGGCATGTCCGGCACGTGCTTCCGGCACGTCTGAGAGGTGGTTCCGGCATGCGCGACAGGTGATTTCGGAGTGTCCGCCAGGTGGTTCTGGCGTACCCGGCAGGTGATTTTGGCGTGTCCGGCAGGTGTTTCTGGCGAGTCGAGCAGGTGGCTCCGGCATGCTCGGCAGGTGCTTCCGGCGTCTCCGGCACGTGGTTCTGGTGTGTCTGAGAGCTGGTTCCGGCATGTCCGGCAGATGATTCCGGAGTGTCCGCCAAGTGGTTCTGGCATACCCGGCTGGTGATTTGGGCATGTCAGGTAGGTGGCTCCGGCGTGCTCGGCAGGTTGTTCAGACGGGTCTGGCAGGTGTTTTCCGTCTGTTCGGGGTGTGGTTCCAGCATCTCTTGCACATGGTTCTGGCACGTCTGAGATGTGGTTCCGGCCGGCCCGACAGGTGTTTCCACAGTGTCCGCCAAGTGGTACTGGCGTAGTTGGCAGGTGATTTTGGCATGACCGGCAGGCGGTTCCAGCAAGCCCGGCAGGTGATTCCGAAGTGTTCCCCAACTGGTTGTGGCGTAGCCGGCAGGTGATTTTTGTGTGTCCGGCAGGTGGTTCTGGCGAGTCGAGCAGGTGGTTCCGGCGTGCTCGGCAGGTGCTTCCGGGGTCATTGGCACGTGGTTCTGGCATATCTGAGAGGTGGTTCCGGCATGCCCGGCAGGTGATTCCGGAGTGTTCGCCAAGTGTTTCCGGCGTAGCCGGCAGGTGATTTTGCATGTCCAGCGGTCGTTCCGGCGGGTCGAGCCGGTGGTTCCGGCGAGTCCGGCAGGTGGTTCCGGTCTGTCCGGCAGGTGGTTCTGTGGTGTCCGGCACGAGGTTCAGTCTGAGAGGCTGTGCCGGCATGCCCCTCACGTGATTCCGGCTTGTCCCCGAAGTGGTGCTGGTGTAGCGGGCAGGTGATTTTGGCGTGTCCGGCAGGTGGTTCAGGCGAGTTGAGCAGGTGGTTGCGACGTGCTCGGCAGGTGCTTCCGGCGTCTCCGGCACGTGTTTCTGGCACATCTGACTGGTGGTTCCGGCATGCCCAAAAGTGGATTCCGGTCTGTCCGGTAGGTGGTTCCGGCGTGCACGGCACATGGTTCTGGTACGTGTCAGAGGTGGTTGCATATGCCCAACAGGTGATTCCGGACTGTCCGCCACGTGCTTCTGGCACGTCTGAGAGGTGGTTCCAACATGCCCGGCAGGTCATTTCGGAGAGTCGCCCAAGTGGTTCTGGCGTAGCCCGCAGGTGATTTTGGCGTGTCCGGCAGGTGGTTCCGCCGTGCTCGGCAGGTGGTTCAGGCATGGCCGTCACGTGGTTCCAGTCTGTCCAGGACGTGTTTCCAGCTTCTCCGGCAGGTGGTTCTGGTACGTCTGAGAGGTGGTTCCGCCATGGCTGGCAGGTGATCCCGGACTGTCCCCCAGGTGGTTCTGGCACAGCCAGCAGTTGATATTGGCCTGTCCGGCAGGTGGTTCCAGCGAGTCGAACAGGTGGCTCCGGCGTTCTTGGCAGGTGGTTCCGGTCTGTCCGGTAGGTGTTTCCGGCGTGTCTGGCACGTGCTTCCGGCACGTCTGAGAGGTGGTTCTGGCATGCGCGACAGGTGATTTCGGAGTGTCCGCCAGGTGGTTCTGGCGTACCCGGCAGGTGATTTTGGCGTGTCAGGCAGGTGTTTCTGGCGAGTCGAGCAGGTGGCTCCGGCATGCTCGGCAGGTGCTTCCGGCGTCTCCGGCACGTGGTTCTGGTGTGTCTGAGAGCTGGTTCCGGCATGTCCGGCAGATGATTCCGGAGTGTCCGCCAAGTGGTTCTGGCATACCCGGCTGGTGATTTGGGCATGTCAGGTATGTGGTTCCGGCGAGTCGAGCAGGTGGCTCCGGCGTGCTCGGCAGGTTGTTCAGACGGGTCTGGCAGGTGCTTTCCGTCTGTTTGGGGTGTGGTTCCAGCATCTCATGCACATGGTTCTGGCACGTGTGAGATGTGTTCCGGCCGGCCCGACAGGTGTTTCCACAGTGTCCGGCAAGTGGTACTGGCGTTGTTGGCAGGTGATTTTGGCATGACCGGCAGGTGGTTCCAGCAAGCCCGGCAGGTGATTCCGAAGTGTTCCCCAACTGGTTGTGGCGTAGCCGGCAGGTGATTTTTGCGTGTCCGGCAGGTGGTTCTGGCGAGTCGAGCAGGTGGTTCCGCCGTGCTCGGCAGGTGCTTCCGGGGTCATTGGCACGTGGTTCTGGCATATCTGAGAGGTGGTTCCGGCATGCCCGGCAGGTGATTCCGGAGTGTTCGCCAAGTGTTTCCGGCGTAGCCGGCAGGTGATTTTGCATGTCCAGCGGTCGTTCCTGCGGGTCGAGCCGGTGGTTCCGGCGTGTCCGGCAGGTGGTTCCGGTCTGTCCGGCAGGTGGTTCTGTGGTGTCTCTCACGAGGCTCAGTCTGAGAGGCTGTGCCGGCATGCCCCTCACGTGATTCCGGCTTGTCCCCGAAGTGGTGCTGGTGTAGCGGGCAGGTGATTTTGGCGTGTCCGGCAGGTGGTTCAGGCGAGTTGAGCAGGTGGTTGCGACGTGCTCTGCAGGTGCTTCCGGCGTCTCCGGCACGTGTTTCTGGCACATCTGACTGGTGGTTCCGGCATGCCCAAAAGTGGATTCCGGTCTGTCCGGTAGGTGGTTCCGGCGTGCACGGCACGTGGTTCTGGTACGTGTCAGAGGTGGTTGCGTATGCCCAACAGGTGATTCCGGACTGTCCGCCACGTGCTTCTGGCACGTCTGAGAGGTGGTTCCAACATGCCCGGCAGGTCATTTCGGAGAGTCGTCCAAGTGGTTCTGGCGTAGCCCGCAGGTGACTTTGGCGTGTCCGGCAGGTGGTTCCGCCGTGCTCGGCAGGTGGTTCAGGCATGGCCGTCACGTGGTTCCAGTCTGTCCAGGACGTGTTTCCAGCTTCTCCGGCAGGTGGTTCTGGTACGTCTGAGAGGTGGTTCCGCCATGGCTGGCAGGTGATTCCGGACCGTCCCCCATGTGGTTCTGGCATAGCCAGCAGTTGATATTGGCCTGTCCGGCAGGTGGTTCCAGCGAGTCGAACTGGTGGCTCCGGCGTGCTCGGCAGGTCGTTCCGGTCTGTCCGGTAGGTGTTTCCGGCGTGTCCGGCACGTGCTTCCGGCACGTCTGCGAGGTGGTTCCGTCATGCACGACAGGTGATTCCGGAGTGTCCGCCAGGTGGTTCTGGCGTACCCGGCAGTTGATTTTGGCGTGACCGGCAGGTGTTTCTGGCGAGTCGAGCAGGTGGCTCCGTCATGCTCGGCAGGTGCTTCCGGCGTCTCCGGCACTTGGTTCTGGTGTGTCTGAGAGCTGGTTCCGGCATGTCCGGCAGATGATTCCGGAGTGTCCGCCAAGTGGTTCTGGCATACCCAGCAGGGGATTTTGGCGTGTCAGGGAGGTGGTACCGGTGAGTCGAGCAGGTGGTTCCGGCGTGCTCAGCATGTGGTTCAGGCGGTTCTGGCAGGTGGTATCCGTCTGTTCGGGGTGTGGTTCCAGCATCACATGAACACGTTTCTGGCACGTCTGAGATGTGGTTCCAGCCGGCCCGACAGGTGTTTCCGCAGTGTCCGCCAAGCGGTTCTGGCGTAGTTGGCAGGTGATTTTGGCATGACTGGCAGGTGGTTCCAGCAAGCCTGGCAGGTGATTCCAAAGTGTTCACCAACTGGTTGTGGCGTAGCCGGCAGGTGATTTTTGCGTGATCGGCAGGTGGTTCTGGCGAGTCGAGCAGGTGGTTCCGGCGTGCTCGGCTGGTGCTTCCGGGGTCATTGGCACGGGGTTCTGGCATGTCTGAGAGGTGGTTCCTGCATGCCCGGCAAGTGATTCCGGAGTGTTCGCCAAGTGGTTCTGGCATAGTCGGCAGGTGATTTTGGCATGTCCGGAAGGTGGTTCAGGCGAGTTGAGCAGGTGGTTGCGACGTGCTCGGCAGGTGCCTCCGGCGTCTCCAGCACGTGTTTCTGGCACATCTGACAGGTGGTTCCGGCATGCCCGAAAGGTGATTCCGGTCTGTCCGGTAGTTGGTTCCAGCCTGCACGGCATGTGGTTCTCGTACGTCTCAGAGGTGGTTGTGCATGCCCAACAGGTGATTCCGGACTGTCCGCCACATGGTTCTGGCACGTCTGAGAGGTGGTTCCGGCATGCCCGGCAGGTCATCCCAGAGAGTCCTCCAATTGGTTCTGGCATAATACGCAGGTGATTTTGGCGTGTCTATCAGGTTGTTCCGTTGTGCTTGGCAGGTGGTCCAGGCTTGGCCGGCAGGTGGTTCCAGACTGTCCAGGACGTGTTTCCAGCTTCTCCGGCAGGTGGGTCTGGTACGTCTGAGAGGTGGTTCCGCCATGGCTGGCAGGTGATTCCGGACCGTCCCCCAGGTGGTTCTGGCATAGCCAGCAGTTGATATTGGCCTGTCCGGCAGGTGGTTCCAGCGAGTCGAACAGGTGGCTCCGGCGTGCTCGGCAGGTGGTTCCGGTCAGTCCGGTAGGTGATTCCGGCGTGTCCGGCACGTGCTTCCGGCACGTCTGAGAGGTGGTTCCGGCATGCGCGGCAGGTGATTTTGGAGTGTTCGCCAAGTGTTTCCGGCGTAGCCGGCAGGTGATTTTGCATGTCCTGCGGTCGTTCCGGCGGATCGAGCCGGTGGTTCCGGCGTGTCCGGCAGGTGGTTCCGGTCTGTCCGGCAGGTGGTTCTGTGGTGTCCGGCACGAGGTTCAGTCTGAGAGGCTGTGCCGGCATGCCCCTCACGTGATTCCGGCTTGTCCCCGAAGTGGTGCTGGTGTAGCGGGCAGGTGATTTTGGCGTGTCCGGCAGGTGGTTCAGGCGAGTTGAGCAGGTGGTTGCGACGTGCTCGGCAGGTGCTTCCGGCGTCTCCGGCACGTGTTTCTGGCACATCTGACTGGTGGTTCCGGCATGCCCAAAAGTGGATTCCGGTCTGTCCGGAAGGTGGTTCCGGCGTGCACGGCACATGGTTCTGGTACGTGTCAGAGGTGGTTGCGTATGCCCAACAGGTGATTCCGGACTGTCCGCCACGTGGTTCTGGCACGTCTGAGAGGTGGTTCCAACATGCCCGGCAGGTCATTTCGGAGAGTCATCCAAGTGGTTCTGGCGTAGCCCGCAGGTGATTTTGGCGTGTCCGGCAGGTGGTTCCGCCGTGCTCGGCAGGTGGTTCAGGCATGGCCGTCACGTGGTTCCAGTCTGTCCAGGACGTGTTTCCAGCTTCTCCGGCAGGTGGTTCTGGTACGTCTGAGAGGTGGTTCCGCCATGGCTGGCAGGTGATCCCGGACTGTCCCCCAGGTGGTTCTGGCACAGCCAGCAGTTGATATTGGCCTGTCCGGCAGGTGGTTCCAGCGAGTCGAACAGGTGGCTCCGGCGTTCTTGGCAGGTGGTTCCGGTCTGTCCGGTAGGTGTTTCCGGCGTGTCTGGCACGTGCTTCCGGCACGTCTGAGAGGTGGTTCCGGCATGCGCGACAGGTGATTTCGGAGTGTCCGCCAGGTGGTTCTGGCGTACCCGGCAGGTGATTTTGGCGTGTCAGGCAGGTGTTTCTGGCGAGTCGAGCAGGTGGCTCCGGCATGCTCGGCAGGTGCTTCCGGCGTCTCCGGCACGTGGTTCTGGTGTGTCTGAGAGCTGGTTCCGGCATGTCCGGCAGATGATTCCGGAGTGTCCGCCAAGTGGTTCTGGCATACCCGGCTGGTGATTTGGGCATGTCAGGTAGGTGGTTCCGGCGAGTCGAGCAGGTGGCTCCGGCGTGCTCGGCAGGTTATTCAGACGGGTCTGTAAGGTGCTTTCCGTCTGTTTGGGGTGTGGTTCCAGCATCTCATGCACATGGTTCTGGCACGTGTGAGATGTGGTTCCGGCCGGCCCGACAGGTGTTTCCGCAGTGTCCGCCAAGCGGTTCTGGCGTAGTTGGCAGGTGATTTTGGCATGACTGGCAGGTGGTTCCAGCAAGCCTGGCAGGTGATTCCAAAGTGTTCACCAACTGGTTGTGGCGTAGCCGGCAGGTGATTTTTGCGTGATCGGCAGGTGGTTCTGGCGAGTCGAGCAGGTGGCTCCGGCATGCTCGGCTGGTGCTTCCGGGGTCATTGGCACGGGGTTCTGGCATGTCTGAGAGGTGGTTCCTGCATGCCCGGCAAGTGATTCCGGAGTGTTCGCCAAGTGGTTCTGGCATAGTCGGCAGGTGATTTTGGCATGTCCGGCAGGTCGTTCAGGCGAGTTGAGCAGGTGGTTCCAACGTGCTTGGCAGGTGCTTCCGGCGTCTCCGGCACGTGTTTCTGGCACATCTGACAGGTGCTTCCGGCATGCCCGAAAGATGATTCCGGTCTGTCCGGTAGGTGGTTCCAGCCTGCACGGCATGTGGTTCTGGTACGTCTCAGAGGTGGTTGCGCATGCCCAACAGGTGATTCCGGACTGTCCGCCACATGGTTCTGGCACGTCTGAGAGGTGGTTCCGGCATGCCCGGCAGGTCATCCCAGAGAGTCCTCCAGGTGGTTCTGGCATAACACGCAGGTGATTTTGGCGTGTCTGGCAGGTTGTTCCGTTGTGCTTGGCAGGTGGTTCAGGCTTGGCCGGCAGGTGGTTCCAGACTGTCCAGGACGTGTTTCCAGGTTCTCCGGCAGGTGGTTCTGGTACGTCTGAGAGGTGGTTCCGCCATGGCTGCGAGGTGAATTCCGGACCGTCCCCCAGGTGGTTCTGGCATAGCCAGCAGTTGATATTGGCCTGTCCGGCAGGTGGTTCCAGCGAGTCGAACAGGTGGCTCCGGCGTGCTCGGCAGGTGGTTCCGGTCTGTCGGGTAGGCGATTCTGGCGTGTCCGGCACGTGCTTCCGGCACGTCTGAGAGGTGGTTCCGGCATGCGCGGCAGGTGATTTTGGAGTGTCCGCCAGGTGGTTCTGGCGTACCCGGCTGGTGATTTGGGCATGTCAGGTAGGTGGTTCCGGCGAGTCGAGCAGGTGGCTCCGGCGTGCTCGGCAGGTTGTTCAGACGGGTCTGGCAGGTGTTTTCCGTCTGTTCGGGGTGTGGTTCCAGCATCTCATGCACATGGTTCTGGCACGTCTGAGATGTGGTTCCGGCCGGCCCGACAGGTGTTTCCACAGTGTCCGCCAAGTGGTACTGGCGTAGTTGGCAGGTGATTTTGGCATGACCGGCAGGTGGTTCCAGCAAGCCCGGCAGGTGATTCCGAAGTGTTCCCCAACTGGTTGTGGCGTAGCCGGCAGGTGATTTATGCGTGTCCGGCAGGTGGTTCTGGCGAGTCGAGCAGGTGGTTCCGGCGTGCTCGGCAGGTGCTTCCGGGGTCATTGGCACGTGGTTCTGGCATATCTGAGAGGTGGTTCCGGCATGCCCGGCAGGTGATTCCGGAGTGTTCGCCAAGTGTTTCCGGCGTAGCCGGCAGGTGATTTTGCATGTCCAGCGGTCGTTCCGGCGGGTCGAGCCGGTGGTTCCGGCGAGTCCGGCAGGTGGTTCCGGTCTGTCCGGCAGGTGGTTCTGTGGTGTCCGGCACGAGGTTCAGTCTGAGAGGCTGTGCCGGCATGCCCCTCACGTGATTCCGGTTTGTCCCCGAAGTGGTGCTGGTGTAGCGGGCAGGTGATTTTGGCGTGTCCGGCAGGTGGTTCAGGCGAGTTGAGCAGGTGGTTGCGACGTGCTCGGCAGGTGCTTCCGGCGTCTCCGGCACGTGTTTCTGGCACATCTGACTGTTGGTTCCGGCATGCCCAAAAGTTGATTCCGGTCTGTCCGGTAGGTGGTTCCGGCGTGCACGGCACGTGGTTCTGGTACGTGTCAGAGGTGGTTGCGTATGCCCAACAGGTGATTCCGGACTGTCCGCCACGTGCTTCTGGCACATCTGAGAGGTGGTTCCAACATGCCCGGCAGGTCATTTCGGAGAGTCGTCCAAGTGGTTCAGGCGTAGCCCGCAGGTGATTTTGGCGTGTCCGGCAGGTGGTTCCGCCGTGCTCGGCAGGTGGTTCAGGCATGGCCGTCACGTGGTTCCAGTCTGTCCAGGACGTGTTTCCAGCTTCTCCGGCAGGTGGTTCTGGTACGTCTGAGAGGTGGTTCCGCCATGGCTGGCAGGTGATTCCGGACCGTCCCCCAGGTGGTTCTGGCATAGCCAGCAGTTGATATTGGCCTGTCTGGCAGGTGGTTCCAGCGAGTCTAACAGGTGGCTCCGGCGTGCTCGGCAGGTGGTTCCGGTCTGTCCGGTAGGTGATTCCGGCGTTTCCGGCACGTGCTTCCGGCACGTTTGAGAGGTGGTTCCGGCATGCGCGGCAGGTGATTTCGGAGTGTCCGCCAGGTTGTTCTGGCGTACCCGGCAGGTGACTTTGGCGTGTCCGGCAGGTGGTTCTGGGGAGTGGATCAGCTGGTTCCGGCATACTCGGCGGGTGGTACCGGCGTGTCCAGAACATGGTTCTGGCAAGTCTGAGATGTGGTTCCGGCACTCCCGACAGGTGATTCCGGAGCGTCCGCCAAGTGTTTCTGGCGTACCCGGCAGGTGATTTTGGCATGTCCGACAGGTGTTTCTTGCGAGTCGAGCAGGTGGCTGAGGCATGCTCAGCTGGTGCTTCCGGCGTCTCTGGCACGTGGTTCTGGTGTGTCTGAGAGCTGGTTCTGGCATGACCGGCAGATGATTCCGGAGTGTCCACCAAGTGGTTCTGCTACCTGGCAGGTGATTTTGGCATGTCAGGAAGGTGGTTCCCGCTAGTTGAGCAGGTGGATCAGACGTGCTCGCCTGGGGGTTCAGGCGGGTCTGGCAGGTGGTTTCGGTCTGTTCGGGGAGTGGTTCCGGCATTCTCAGGCACATGGTTCTGGCACGTCTGAGAGGTGGTTCCGGCCGGCCCGACAGGTGTTTCCGGAGTGTCCGTCAAGTGGTTCTGGCGTAGCTGAAAGGTGATGTTGGCGTGACCGGCAGGTGGTTCCAGCCAGCCCGGCAGGTGATTCGGGAGTGTCTGCCACGTGGTTCTGGCGTAGCCAGCAGGTGATTTTGGCGTGTCCAGCAGGTGGTTCCGGCGAGCTCGGCAGGTGGTACCGGCGTGTCCGGAACATGGTTCTGGCACCTCTGAGAGTTGGTTCCGGCATGCACGGCAGGTGATTTCGGAGTGTCCGGCATGTGGTTCTGGCACCTCTGAGAGGTGGTTCCGGCATGCCCGGCAGGTGGTTCCGGAGTGTCTGCCGAGTGGTTCTGGCGTAGTCGGCAGGTGATTCTGGCGTGTCCTGCAGGTGGTTCTGGGGAGTGGATCAGGTGGTTCCGGCATAATCGGCAGGTGGTAGCGGCGTGTCCGGAACTTGGTTCTGGCAAGTCTGAGAGGTGGTTCCGGCATGCCCGACAGGTGATTCCGGAGTGTTCGCCTAGTGGTTCTGGCGTAGCCGGCAGGTCATTTTGCATGTCCGGCGGTGGTTCCGGCGAGTCAAGCCGGTGGTTCCGGCGTGTCCGGCAGGTGTTTCCGGTCTGTCCGGCAGGTGGTTCTGGCGTGTCCGGCACGAGGTTCTGGCACATCTGAAAGTTGTTTCCGGCATGCCCGACAGGTGATTCCGGAGAGTCCGCCATGTGGTTCTGGCGTACCCGGCAGGTGATTTTGGCGTGTCTGGCATGTGTTTCTTGCAAGTCGAGCATGTGGCTCAGGCATTATCAGCAGGTGCTTCCGGCGTGTCCGGCACGTGGTTCTGGTGTGTCAGAGGGCTGGTTCTGGCATTTCTGGCAGATGATTCCGGAGTGTCCACCAAGTGGTTCTGGTAGACCTGGCAGGTGATTTTGGCGTGTCTGGAAGGTGGTTACGGCTAGTTGAGCAGATGGATCAGGCGTGCTCGCCAGGGGGTTCAGGCGGGTCTGACAGGTGGTTTCGGTCTGTTCGGGGTGTGGTTCCGGCATCTCAGGCACATGGTTCTGGCACGTCTGAGATGTGGTTCCGGCCGGCCCTACAGGTGTTTCCGGAGTGTCCGCCTAGTGGTTCCGGCGTAGCTGAAAGGTGATGTTGGCGTGACCGACAGGTGGTTCCAGCCAGCCCAGCAGGTGATTCCGGAGTGTCTGCTGAATGGTTCTGGCGTAGCCAGCAGGTGATTTTGGCGTGTCCAGAAGATGGATCCGGCGAGCTCGGCAGGTGGTACCGGCGTGTCCGGAACATGGTTCTGGCACCTCTGAGTGGTGGTTCTGGCATGCCCGGCAGGTGGTTCCGGAGTGTCTGCCGAGTGGTTCTGGCGTTGCCGGCAGGTGATTCTGGGGTGTCCAGCAAGTGGTTCTGGGGAGTGGATCAGGTGGTTCCGGCATACTCGGCAGGTGGTACCGGTGTGTCCGGAACATGGTTCTGGCAAGTCTGAGAGGTGGTTCCGGCATGCCCGACAGGTGATTCCGGAGTGTTCGCCAAGTGGTTCTGGCGTAGCCGGCAGGTCATTTCGCATGTCCGGGGGTGGTTCCGGCGAGTCGAGCCGGTGGTTGCGGCGTATCCAGCAGGTGTTTCAGGTCTGTCCGGCAGGTGGTTCATGCGTGACCGACACGAGGTGCTGGCACGTCTGAGAGTTGGTTCCGGCATGCCCGACAGGTGATTCTGGAGTGTCCGCCACGTGGTTCTGGCGTACCCCGCAGGTGATTTTAGCGTGTCAGGTAGGTGGTTCCGGCGAGTCGAGTTGGTGGTTCCGGCGTGCTCGGCAGGTGGTTCAGGCGGGTCTGGCAGGTGGTTTCGGTCTGTTCGGGGTGTGGTTCCGGCATCACAGGCACATGGTTCTGGCACGTCTGATAGGTGGTTCCGGCAGGCCCGACTGGTGTTTCCATGGTGTCCGCCAAGTGGTTCTGGCATAGCTGGCAGGTGATGTTGGCGTGACCGGCAGGTGGTTCCAACCAGCCCGGCAGGTGATTCCGAAGAGTTCACCAAATGTTGTGGCGTAGCCGGCAGGTGATTTTGGCGTGTCCAGCAGGTGGTTTTGTCGAGTCGAGCAGGTGGTTCTGGCGTGCTCGGCAGGTGCTTCCGGTGTCATTGGCATGTGGTTCCGACATATCTGAGAGGTGGTTCCGCCATGCCCGGCAGGTGATTCCGGAATGTTCGCCAAGTGGTTCTGGCGTAGCCGGCAGGTGATTTTGCATGTCCGGCAATGGTTCCGGCGAGTCGAGCCGGTGGTTCTGGCATGTCCGGCAGGTGGTTCCGGCATGCCCGGCAGGTGATTCCGGAGTGTCCGGCATGTGGTTCTGGCACCTCTGAGAGGTGGTTCCGGCATGCCCGGCAGGTGATACCGGAGTGACTGCCATTTGGTTCTGGCACCTTTGAGAGGTGGTTCCGGAATGCCTGGCAGGTGATTCCGGAGTGTCTGCCGTGTGGTTCTGGCGTAGCTGGCAGGTGATTTTGGCGTGTCCAGCAGGTGGTTCCGGTGAGCTCGGCAGGTGGTACCAGCGTGTCCGGAACATGGTTCCGGCACGTCTGAGAGATGGTTCCGTCATGCCAGGCAGGTGATTCCGGAGTGTCCGGCATGTGGTTCTGGCACCTCTGAGAGGTGGGTCCGGCATGCCCGGCAGGTGATACCTTAGTGTTCGCCAAGTGGTTCTGGCGTAGCCGGCAGGTGATTTTGCATGTCCGGCAATGGCTCCGGCGAGTCGAGCCGTGGTTCCGGAATGTCCGGCAGGTGGTTCCGGCATGTCCGGCAGGTGGTTCCGGCATGTCCAGCACGTGATTCCAGCATGCCCGGGAGGTGATTCCGGAGTGTCCGGCATGTGGTTCTGGCACCTCTGAGAGGTGGTTCCGGCATTTCCGGCAGGTGATTCCGCAGTGTCCGGCATGTGGTTCTGGCACCTCTGAGTGGTGGTTCCGGAATGCCCGGCAGGTGGTTCCGGAGTGTCTGCCGAGTGGTTCTGGCGTAGTCGGCAGGTGATTCTGGCGTGTCCAACAGGTAGTTCTGGGGAGTGGATCAGGTGGTTCAGGCATACTCGGCAGGTGGTACCGGCGTGTCCGGAACATGGTTCTGGCAAGTCTGAGAGGTGGTTCCGGCATGCCCCGCAGGTGATTCCGGAGTGTTCGCCAGGTGGTTCAGGCGTAGCCGGCAGGTCATTTTGCATGTCCGGCGGTGGTTCCGGCGAGTCGAGCCGGTGGTTCCGGCGTGTCCGGCAGGTGGTTCTGGCGTGACCGGCACGAGGTTCTGGCACGTCTGAGAGTTGGTTCCGGCATGCCCGACAGGTGATTCCGGAGTGTCCGCCACCTGGTTCTGGCGTACCCGGCAGGTGATTTTGGCGTGTCTGGCAGGTGTTTCTTGCAAGTCGAGCATTTAGCTTAGGCATGCTCAGCAGGTGCTTCCGGCGTGTCTGGCACGTGGTTCTGGTGTGTCTGAGAGCTGGTTCTGGCATGTCCGGCAGATGATTCCGGAGTGTCCACCAAGTGGTTGTGGCATACCCGGCAGGTGATTTTAGCGTGTCAGGTAGGTGGTTCCGGCGAGTCGAGTAGGCGGTTCCTGCGTGCTCGGCAGGTGGTTCAGGCGGGTCTGGAAGGTGGTTTCGGTCTGTTCGGGGTGTGGTTCCGGCATCTCAGGCACATTGTTCTGGCACGTCTGATAGGTGGTTCCGGCCGGCCCGACATGTGTTTCCATGGTGTCCGCCAAGTGGATCTGGCATACCTGGCAGGTGATGTTGGCGTGACCGGCAGGTGTTTCCAGCCAGCCCGGCAGGTGATTCCGAAGTGTTCACCAAATGGTTGTGGCGTAGCCGGCAGGTGATTTTGGCGTGTCCAGCAGGTGGATTTGGCGAGTCGAGCAGGTGGTTCTGGCGTGCTCGGCAGGTGCTTCCGGTGTCATTGGCATGTGGTTCCGGCATGCCTGAGAGGTGGTTCCGCCATGCCCGGCAGGTGATTCCGGAGTGTTGGCCAAGTGCTTCTGGTGTAGCCGGCAGGTGATTTTGCATGTCCGGCAATGGTTCCGGCGAGTCGAGCCGGTGGTTCCGGCATGTCCGGCAGGTGGTTCCGGCATGCCCGGCAGGTGATTCCGGATTGTCCGGCATGTGGTTCTGGCACCTCTGAGAGTTGGTTCCGGCATGCCCGGCAGGTGATACCGGAGTCTCCGGCATTTGGTTCTGGCACCTCTGAGAGGTGGTTCCGGAATGCCTGGCATGTGATTCCGGAGTGTCTGCCGAGTGGTTCTGGCGTAGCCGGCAGTTGATTTTGGCGTGTCCACTAGGTGGTTCTGGGGAGTGGATCAGCTGGCTCCGGCATACTCGGCAGGTGGTACCGGCGTGTCCAGAACATGGTTCTGGCAAGTCTGAGAGGTGGTTCCGGCACGCCCGACAGGTGATTCCGGAGCGTCCGCCAAGTGTTTCTGGCGTACCCGGCAGGTGATTTTGGCATGTCCGACAGGTGTATCTTGCAAGTCGAGCAGGTGGCTCAGGCATGCTCAGCTGGTGCTTCCGGCGTCTCTGGCACGTGGTTCTGGTGTGTCTGAGAGCTGGTTCTGGCATGTCCGGCAGATGATTCCGGAGTGTCCACCAAGTGGTTCTTGTATACCTGGCAGGTGATTTTGGCGTGTCAGGAAGTTGGTTCCAGCTATTTGAGCAGGTGGATCAGGCGTGCTTGCCAGGGGCTTCAGGCGGGTCTGGCAGGTGGTTTCGGTCTGTTCGGGGAGTGGTTCCGGCATCTCAGGCTCATGGTTCTGGCACGTCTGAGAGGTGGTTGTGGCCGGTCCGACAGGTGATTCCGGAGTGTCCGCCAAGTGGTTCTGGGGTAGCTGAAAGGTGATGTTGGCATGACCGTCAGGTGGTTCCAGCCAGCCCGGCAGGTGATTCCGGAGTGTCGGGCGACTGGTTCTGGCGTAGCCGGCAGGTGATTTTGGCGTGTCCAGCAGGTGGTTCCGGCGAGCTCGTCAGGTGGTACCGGCGTGTCCGGAACATGGTTCTGGCACCTCTGAGAGATGGTTCCGGCATGCCCGGCAGCTGATTCCGGAGTGTCCGGCATGTGGTTCTGGCACCTCTGAGAGATGGTTCCGGCATGCCCGGCAGGTGCTTCCGGAGTGTCTGCCGAGTGGTTCTGGCGTAGCCGGCAGGTGATTCTGGCGTGTCCAGCAGGTGGTTGTGGGGAGTGGATCAGGTGGTTCCGGCATACTCGGCAGGTGGTACCGGCGTGTCCGGAACATGGTTCTGGCAAGTCTGAGAGGGGGTTCCGGCATGCCCGACAGGTGATTCCGGAGTGTTCGCCAAGTGGTTCTGGCGTAGCCGGCAGGTCATTTTGCATGTCCGGTGGTGGTTCCGGCGACTCGAGCCGGTGGATCCGGCGTGTCCAGCAGGTCGTTCCGGTCTGTCCGGCAGGTGGTTCTGGCGTGTCCGGCACGAGGTTCTGGCACGTCTGAGAGTTGGTTCTGGCATGCCCGACAGGTGATTCCGGAGTCTCCGCCACGTGTTTATGGCGTACCCGGCAGGAGATTTTCGCGTGTCTGGCAGGTGTTTCTTGCAAGTCGAGCATTTGGCTCAGGCCTGATCAGCAGGTGCTTCCGGCGTGTCCAGCACGTGGTTCTGGTGTGTCTGAGAGCTGGTTCTGGCATGTCCGGCAGATGATTCCGGAGTGTCCACCAAGTGGTTGTGGCATACCCGGCAGGTGATTTTAGCGTGTCAGGTAGGTGGTTCCGGCGAGTCGAGTAGGTGGTTCCGGCGTGCTCGGCAGGTGGTTCAGGCGGGTCTGGCAGGTGGTTTCGGTCTGTTCGGGGTGTGGTTCCGGCATCTCAGGCACATGGTTCTGTCACGTCTGATAGGTGGTTCCGGCCGACCCGACTGGTGTTTCCATGGTGTCCGCCAAGTGGTTCTGGCATAGCTGGCAGGTGATGTTGGCGTGACCGGCAGGTGGTTCCAGCCAGCCAGCCCGGCAGGTGATTCCGAAGAGTTCACCAAATGGTTTTGGCGTAGCCGACAGTTGATTTTGGCGTGTCCAGCAGGTGGTTTTGGCGAGTCGAGCAGGTGGTTCTGGCGTGCTCGGCAGGTGCTTCCGGTGTCATTGGCATGTGGTTCCGGCATGTCTGGGAGGTGGTTACGCCATGCCCGGCAGGTGATTCCGGAGTGTTCGCCAAGTGGTTCTGGCGTAGCCGGCAGGTGATTTTGCATGTCCGGCAATGGTTCCGGCGAGTCGAGCCGGTGGTTCGGGCATGTCCGGCAGGTGGTTCCGGCATGCCCGGCAGGTGATTCCGGAGTGTCCGGCATGTGGTTCTGGCACCTCTGAGAGGTGGTTCCGGCATGCCCGGCAGGTGATACCGGAGTGTTCGCCAAGTGGTTCTGGCGTAGCCTTCAGGTGATTTTGCATGCCCGGCAATGTTTCCAGCGAGTCGATCCGGTGGTTCCGGCATGTCCGGCAGGTGGTTCCGGCATGCCCGGCAGGTGATTCCGGAATGTCCGGCATATGGTTCTGGCACCTCTGAGAGGTGGTTCCGGCATGCCCGGCAGGTGATACCGGATTGTTCGCCAAGTGGTTCTGGCGTAGCCGGCAGGTGATTTTGCATGTCCAGCAATGGTTCAGGCGAGTCGAGCCGGTGGTTCCGGAATGTCCGGCAGGTGGTTCCGGCATGTCCGGCAGGTGGTTACGGCATGTCCAGCACGTGGTTCCAGCATGCCCGGCAGATGATTCCGATGTGTCCGGCATGTGGTTCTGGCAGCTCTGAGAGGTGGTTCTGGAATGCCTGGCCTGTGATTCCGGAGTGTCTGCCGAGTGGTTCTGGCGTAGCCGGCAGTTGATTTTGGCGTGTCCACTAGGTGGTTCTGGGGAGTGGATCAGCTGGTTCCGGCATACTAGGCAGGTGGTACCGGCGTGTCCAGAACATGGTTCTGGCAAGTCTGAGAGGAGGTTCCGGCACGCCCGACAGGTGATTCCGGAGCGTCCGCCAAGTGTTTCCGGCGTACCCGGCAGGTGATTTTGGCATGGCCGAAAGGTGTATCTTGCGAGTCGAGCCGGTGGCTCCGGCATGCTCAGCTGGTGCTTCCGGCGTCTCTGGCACGTGGTTCTGGTGTGTCTGAGAGCTGGTTCTGGCATGTCCGGCAGATGATTCCGGAGTGTCCACCAAATGGTTCTGGGATACCTCGCAGGTGATTTTGGCAGGTCAGGAAGTTGGTTCAGGCTAGTTGAGCAGGTGGATCAGGCGTGCTCGCCACGGGGTTCAGGCGGGTCTGGCAGGTGGTTTCGGTCTGTTCGGGGAGTGGTTCCGGCTTCTCAGGCTCATGGTTCTGGCACGTATGAGAGGTGGTTCCGGCCGGCCCGACAGGTGTTTCCATGGTGTCCGCCAAGTGGTTCTGGCATAGCTGGCAGGTGATGTTGGCGTGACCGGCACGTGGTTCCAGCTAGCCCGGCAGGTGATTCCGAAGTGTTCACCAAATGGTTGTGGCGTAGCCTGCCGGTGATTTTGGCGTGTCCAGCAGGTGGTTTTGGCGAGTCGAGCAGGTGGTTCTGGCGTGCTCGGCAGGTGCTTCCGGTGTCATTGGGATGTGGTTCCGGCATGTCTGAGAGGTGGTTCCGGCATGCCCAGCAGGTGCTTCCGGAGTGTCTGCCGAGTGGTTCTGGAGCCAGCCCGGCAGGTGATTCCGAAGAGTTCACCAAATGGTTCTGGCGTAGCCGTCACGTGATTTTGGCCTGTCAGGAAGGTGGTTCCGGCTATTTGAGCAGGTGGATCAGGCGTGCTCGCCAGGGGGTTCAGGCGGGTCTGGCAGGTGGTTTCGGTCTGTTCAGGGATTGGTTCCAGCATCTCAGGCACATGGTTCTGGCACGTCTGAGAGGTGGTTCTGGCCGGCCGGAGAGGTGTTTCCGGAGTGTCCGCCAAGTGGTTCTGGCGTAGCTGAAAGGTGATGTTGGCGTGACTGACAGGTGGTTCCAGCCAGCCCGGCAGGTGATTCCGGAGTGTCTGCCGTGTGGTTCTGGCGTAGCTGGCAGGTGATTTTGGCGTGTCCAGCAGGTGGTTCCGGCGAGCTCGGCAGGTGGTAGCAGCGTGTCTGGAACATGGTTCTGGCACCTCTGAGAGATGGTTCCGGCATGCCCGGCAGGTGATTCCGGAGTGTCCGGCATGTGGTTCTGGCACCTCTGAGAGGTGGTTCCGGCATGCCTGGCAGGTGGTTCCGGAGTGTCTGCCGAGTGGTTCTGGCGTAGTCGGCAGGTGATTCTGGCGTGACCAGCAGGTGGTTCTGGGGAGTGGATCAGGTGGTTTCGGCATACTCGGCAGGTGGTACCGGCGTGTCCGGAACATGGTTCTGGAAAGTCTGAGAGGCGGTTGCGGCATGCCCGACAGGTGATTCCGGAGTGTTCGCCAAGTGGTTCTGGCGTAGCCGGCAGGTCATTTTGCATGTCCGGCGGTGGTTCCGGCGAGTCGAGCCGGTGGTTCCGGCGTGTCCGGCAGGTGGTTCTGGCGTGTCCGGCACGAGTTTCTGGCACGTCTGAGAGTTGGTTCCGGCATGCCCGACAGGTGATTCCGGAGTGTCCGCCACGTGGTTCTGGCGTACCCGGCAGGTGATTTTGGCGTGTCTGGCAGGTGTTTCTTGCAAGTCGAGCATTTGGCTCAGGCATGCTCAGCAGGTGCTTCCGGCGTGTCTGGCACGTGGTTCTGGTGTGTCTGAGAGCTGGTTCTGGCATGTCCGGCAGATGATTCCGTAGTGTCCACCAAGTGGTTGTGGCATACCCGGCAGGTGATTTTAGCGTGTCAGGTAGGTGGATCGAGCGAGTCGAGTAGGTGGTTCCGGCGTGCTCGCCAGGTGGTTCAGGCGGGTCTGGCAGGTGTTTTCGGTCTGTTCGGGGAGTGGTTCCGGCATCTCAGGCACATGGTTCTGGCACGTCTGATAGGTGGTTCCCGCCGGCCCGACATGTGTTTCCATGGTGTCCGCCAAGTGGTTCTGGCATAGCTGGCAGGTGATGTTGGCGTGACCGGCAGGTGTTTCCAGACAGCCCGGCAGGGGATTCCGAAGTGTTCACCAAATGGTTGTGGCGTAGCCGGAAGGTGATTTTGGCGTGTCCAGCAGGTGGTTTTGTCGAGCCGAGCAGGTGGTTCTGGCGTGCTCGGAAGGTGCTTCCGGTGTCATTGGCATGTGGTTCCGGCTGTCTCAGAGGTGGTTCCGCCATGCCCGGCAGGTGATACCGGAGTGTTCGCCAAGTGGTTCTGGCGTAGCCGGCAGGTGATTTTGCATGTCCGGCAATGGTTCCAGCGAGTCGAGCCGGTGGTTCCGGAATGTCCGGCAGGTGGTTCCGGCACCTCTGAGAGGTGGTTCCGGCATGCCCGGCAGGTGATACCGGAGTGTCCGGCCTTTGGTTCTGGCACTTCTGATAGGTGGTTCCGGAATGCCTGGCATGTGATTCCGGAGTGTCTGCCGAGTGGTTCTGGCGTAGCCGGCAGTGGTTTTTGCCGTGTCCAGTAGGTGGTTCTGGGGAGTGGATCAACTGGTTCCGGCATACTCGGCAGGTGGTACCGACGTGTCCAGAACATGGTTCTGGCAAGTCTGAGAGGTGGTTCCGGCACGCCCGACAGGTGATTCCGGAGCATCCGCCAAGTGTTTCTGGCGTACCCGGCAGGTGATTTTGGCATGTCCGACAGGTGTTTCTTGCGAGTCGAGCAGGTGGCTCAGGCATGCTCAGCTGGTGCTTCCGGCGTCTCTGGCACGTGGTTCTGGTGTGTCTGAGAGCTGGTTCTGGCATGTCCGGCAGATGATTCCGGAGTGTCCACCAAGTGGTTCTGGTATACCTGGCAGGTGATTTTGGCGTGTCAGGAAGGTGGTTCCGGCTAGTTGAGCAGGTGGATCAGGCGTGCTCGCCAGGGGGCTCAGCCAGGGGGGGTCTGGCAGGTGGTTTCGGTCTGTTCGGGGATTGGTTCCAGCATCTCAGGCACATGGTTCTTGCACATCTGAGAGGTGGTTGCGGCCGGCCCGACAGGTGTTTCCGGAGTGTCCGCCAAGTGGTTCTGGCGTAGCTGAAAGTTGATGTTGGCGTGACCGGCAGGTGGTTCCAGCCAGCCCCGCAGTTGATTCCGGAGTGTCTGCCGAGTGGTTGTGGCGTAGCCGGCAGGTGATTATGGCGTGTCCAGCAGGTGGTTCCGGCGAGCTCGGCAGGTGGTACCGGCGTGTCCGGACCATGGTTCTGGCACGTCTGAGAGATGGTTCCGGCATGCCCGGCAGGTGATTCCGGAGTGTCCGGCATGTGGTTCTGGCACCTCTGAGAGGTGGTTCCAGAATGCCCGGCAGGTGGTTCCGGAGTGTCTGCCGAGTGGTTCTGGCGTAGTCGGCAGGTGATTCTGGCGTGTCCAGCAGGTGGTTCTTGGGAGTGGATCAGGTGGTTCCAGCATACTCGGCAGGTTGTACCGTCGTGTCCGGAACATGGTTCTGGCAAGTCTGAGAGGCGGTTCCGGAATGCCCGACAGGTGATTCCGGAGTGTTCGTCTAGTGGTTCTGGCGTAGCCGGCATGTCATTTTGCATGTCCGGCGGTGGTTCCGGCGAGTCGAGCCAGTGGTTCCCGCGTGTAAAGCAGGTGTTTCCGGTCTGTCCGGCAGGTGGTTCTGGCGTGTCCGTCACTAGGTTCTGGCACGTCTGAGAGTTGGTTCCGGCATGCCCGAATGGTGATTCCCGAGTGTCCCCCACGTGGTTCTGGCGTACCCGGCAGGTGATTTTGGCGTGTCTGGCAGGTGTTTCTGGCAAGTCGAGCATTTGGCTCAGGCATGATCAGTAGGTGCATCCGGCGTGTCTGGCACGTGGTTCTGGTGTGTCTGAGAGCTGGTTCTGGCATGTCCGGCAGATGATTCCGGAGTGTCCTCCAAGTGGCTGTGGCATACCCGACAGGTGATTTTAGCGTGTCAGGTAGGTGGTTCCGGCGAGTCGAGTAGGTGGTTCTGGCGGGCTCGTCAGGTGGTTCAGGCGGGTCTGGCAGGTGGTTTCGGTCTTTTCGCGGTGTGGTTCCAGCATCTCAGGCACATGGTTCTTGCACGTCAGATAGGTGGTTCCGGTCGGCCCGACAGGTGTTTCCATGGTGTCCGCCAAGTGGTTCTGGCATAGCTGGCAGGTGATGTTGGCGTGACCGGCAGGTGGTTCCAGCCAGCCTGGCAGGTGATTCCGAAGTGTTCACCAAATGGTTGTGGCGTAGCCGGAAGGTGATTTTGGCGTGTCCAGAAGGTGGTTTTTGCGAGTCGAGCAGGTGATTCTGGCGTGCTCGGCAGGTGCTTCCGGTGTCATTGGCATGTGGTTCCGGCATGTCTGAGAGGTGGTTCCGCCATGCCCGGCAGGTGATTCCGGAGTGTTCCCCAAGTGGTTCTGGCGTAGCCGGCAGGTGATTTTGCATGTCCGGCAATGGTTCCGGCGAGTCGAGCCGGTGGTTCCGGCATGTCTGGCAGGTGATTCCGGCATGTCCAGCAGGTGGTTCCGGCATGCCCGGCAGGTGATACCGGAGTGTCCGGTATTTGGTTCTGGCACCTCTGAGAGGTGGTTCCGGAATGCCTGGCATGTGATTCCGGAGTGTCTGCCGAGTGGTTCTGGCGTAGCCGGCAGTTGATTTTGGCGTGTCCAGTAGGTGGTTCTGGGGAGTGGATCAGCTGGTTCCGGCATACTCGGCAGGTGGTACCGGAGTGTCCAGAACATGGTTCTCGCAAGTCTGAGAGGTGGTTCCGGCACGCCCGACAGGTGATTCCGGAGCGTCCGCCAAGTGTTTCTGGCGTACCCGGCAGGTGATTTTGGCATGGCCGACAGGTGTTTCTTGCGAGTCGAGCAGGTGGCTCAGGCATGCTCAGCTGGTGCTTCCGGCGTCTCTGGCACGTGGTTCTGGTGTGTCTGAGAGCTGGTTCTGGCATGACCGGCAGATGATTCCGGAGTGTCCACCAAGTGGTTCTGGTACCTGGCAGGGGATTTTGGCGTGTCAGGAAGGTGGTTCCGGCTAGTTGAGCAGGTGGATCAGGCGTGCTCGGCAGGTGGTTCTGGCGGGTCTGGCAGGTGGTTTCGGTCTGTTCGGGGAGTGGTTCCGGCATTCTCAGGCACATGGTTCTGGCACGTCTGAGAGGTGGTTCCGGCCGGCCCGACAGGTGTTTCCGGAGTGTCCGCCAAGTGGTTCTGGCGTAGCTGAAAGGTGATGTTGGCGTGACCGGCAGGTGGTTCCAGCCAGCCCCGCAGGTGATTCCGGAGTGTGCGGCATGTGGTTCTGGCACCTCTGAGAGATGGTTCCGGCATGCCCGGCAGGTGATTCCGGAGTGTCCGGCATGTGGTTCTGGCACCTCTGAGGGGTGGTTCCGGAATGACCGGAAGGTGGTTCCGGAGTGTCTGTTGAGTGGATCTGGCGTAGCCGGCAGGTGATTTTGGCGTGTCCAGCAGGTGGTTCCGGCGAGCTCGGCAGGTGGTTCCGGCATGTCCGGAACATGGTTCTGGCACGTCTGAGAGATGGTTCCGGCATGCCCGGCAGGTGATTCCGGAATGTCTGGCATGTGGTTCTGGCACCTCTGAGAGGTGGTTCCGGCATGCCCTGCAGTTGGTTACAGAGTGTTTGCCGAGTGGAACTGGAGTAGCTGGCAGGTGATTCTGGCGTATCCAGCAGGTGGTTCTGGGGCGTGGATCAGGTGGTTCCAGCATACTCGTTAGGTGGTACCGGCGTGTCCGGAACATGGTTCTGGCAAGTCTGAGAGGTGGTTCCGGCATGCCCGACAGGTGATTCCGGAGTGTTCGCCAACTGGTTCTGGCGTACCCGGCAGGTCATTTTGCATGTCCGGCGGTGGTTCCGGCGAGTCGAGCCGGTGGTTCCGGCGTGTCCAGCAGGGGTTTCCGGTCTGTCCGGCAGGTGTTTCTGGCGTGACCGGCACCAGGTTCTGACACGTCTGAGAGTTGGTTCCGGCATGCCCGACGGGTGATTCCGGAGTGTCTGCCACGTGGTTCTGGCGTACCCGGCAGGTGATTTTGGCGTGTCTGGCAGGTGTTTCTTGCAAGTCGAGCATTTCTCTCAGGCATGCTCAGCAGGTGCTTCCGGCGTGTCCGGCCCGTGGTTCCGGTGTGTCTGAGAGGTGGTTCTGGCATGCCCGGCAGGTGGTTCCGGAGTGTCTGACGAGTGGTGCTGGCGTAGTCGGCAGGGGATTCTGGCGTGTCCAGCAGGTGGTTCTGGGGAGTGCATCAGGTGGTTCCGGCATTCTCGGCAGGTGGTACCGGCGTGTCCGATACATGGTACTGGCAACTCTGAGAGGTGGTTCCGGCATGCCCGACAGGTGATTCCGGAGTGTTCGCCAAGTGGTTCTGGCATAGCCGGCAGGTCACTTTGCATGTCCAGCAGTGGTTCCGGCGAGTCAAGCCGGTGGTTCCGGCGTGTCCGGCAGGTGTTTCCGGTCTGTCCGGCAGGTGGTTCTGGCGTGACCGGCACGAGGTTCTGGCACGTCTGAAAGTTGGTTCCGGCATGCCGGACAGGTGATTCCGGAGTGTCCGCCACGTGGTTCTGGCGTACCCGGCAGGTGATTTTGGCGTGTCTGGCAGGTGTTTCTTGCAAGTCGAGCATGTGGCTCAGGCATGATCAGCAGGTGCTTCCGGCGTGTCCGGCACGTGGTTCTGGTGTGTCAGAGGGCTGGTTCTGGCGTTTCCGGCAGATGATTCCGGAGTGTCCACTAAGTGGTTCTGGTAGACCTGGCAGGTGATTTTGGCGTGTCTGGAAGGTGGTTCCGGCTAGTTGAGCAGGTGGATCAGGCGTGCTCGCCAGGGGGTTCAGGCGGGTCTGGCAGGTGGTTTCGGTCTGTTCGGGGTGTGGTTCCGGCTTCTCAGGCACATGGTTCTGGCACGTCTTAGAGGTGGTTCCGGCCGGCCCGACAGGTGTTTCCGGAGTGTCCGCCAAGTGGTTCTGGCGTAGCTGAAAGGTGATGTTGGCGTGACCGGCAGTTGGTTCCAGCCAGCCCGGCAGGTGATTCCGGAGTGTGCGGCATGTGGTTCTGGCACCTCTGAGAGATGGTTCCGGCATGCCCGGCAGGTGATTCCGGAGTGTCTGCCACGTGGTTCTGGCGTAGCCGGCAGGTGATTTTGGCGTGTCCAGCAGGTGGTTCCGGCGAGCTCGGCAGGTGGTACCGGCGTGTCCGGAACATGGTTCTGGCACCTCTGAGAGGTGGTTCCGGCATGCCCGGCAGGTGGTTCCGGAGTGTCTGCCGAGTGGTTCTGGCGTAGTCGGCAGGTGATTCTGGCGTGTCCAGCAGGTGGTTCTGGGGAGGGGATCTGCTGGTTCCGGCATACTCGGCAGGTGGTACCGGCGTGTCCGGAACATGGTTCTGGCAAGTCTGAGAGGAGGTTCCGGCATGCCCGGCAGGTGGTTCCGGAGTGTGTGCCGAGTGGTTCTGGAGCCAGCCCGACAGGTGATTCCGAAGAGTTCACCAAATGGTTGTGGCGTAGCCGGCAGGTGATTTTGGCGTGTCAGGAAGGTGGTTCCGGCTAGTTGAGCAGGTGGATCAGGTGTACTCGTCAGGGGGTTCAGGCGGGTCCGGCAGGTGGTTTCGGTCTGTTCGGGGAGTGGTTCCGGCATCTCAGGCACATGGTTCTTGCACGTCTGAGAGGTGGTTCCGGCCGGCCCGACAGGTGTTTCCGGAGTGTCCGCCAAGTGGTTCTGGCGTAGCTGAAAGGTGATGTTGGCATGACCGACAGGTGGTTCCAGCCAGCCCGGCAGGTGATTCCGGAGTGTCTGCCGAGTGGTTCTGGCGTAGCCGGCAGGTGATTTTGGCGTATCCAGCAGGTGGTACTGGCGTGTCCGGAACATGGTTCTGGCACGTCTGAGAGATGGTTCCGCCATGCCCGGCAGTTGACTTGGAGTGTCCGAAATGTGGTTCTGGCACCTCTGAGAGGTGGTTCCGGCATGCCCGGCAGGTGATACCGGAGTGTCCGGCATTTGGTTCTGGCACCTCTGAGAGGTGGTTCCGGAATGCCTGGCATGTGATTCCGGAGTGTCTGCCGAGTGGTTCTGGCGTAACCGGCAGTTGATTTTGGCGTGTCCGCTAGGTGGTTCTGGGGAGTGGATCAGCTGGTTCCGGCATACTCGGCGGGTGGTACCGGCGTGTCCAGAACATGGTTCTGGCAAGTCTGAGAGGTGGTTCCGGCACGCCCGACAGGTGATTCCGGAGCGTCCGCCAAGTGTTTCTGGCGTACCCGGCAGGTGATTTTGGCATGTCCGACAAGTGTTTCTTGCGAGTCGAGCAGGTGGCTGAGGCATGCTCAGCTGGTGCTTCCGGCGTCTCTGGCACGTGGTTCTGGTGTGTCTGAGAGCTGGTTCTGGCATGTCCGGCAGATGATTCCGGAGAGTCCACCAAGTGGTTCTGGTACCTGGCAGGTGATTTTGGCGTGTCAGGAAGGTGGTCCCACTAGTTGAGCAGGTGGATCAGGCGTGCTCGCCGGGGGTTCAGGCGGGTCTGGCAGGTGGTTTCGGTCTCTTCGGGGAGTGGTTCCGGCATTCTCAGGCACATGGTTCTGGCACGTCTGAGAGGTGGTTCCGGCCGGCCCGACAGGTGTTTCCGGAGTGTCCGCCAAGTGGTTCTGGCGTAGCTGAAAGGTGATGTTGGCGTGACCGGCAGGTGGTTCCAGCCAGCCCGGCAGGTGATTCGGGAGTGTCTGCCACGTGGTTCTGGCGTAGCCGGCAGGTGATTTTGGCGTGTGCAGCAGGTGGTTCCGGCGAGCTCGGCAGGTGGTACCGGCGTGTCCGGAACATGGCTCTGGCACCTCTGAGAGGTGGTTCCGGCATGCCCGGCAGGTGATTCGGGAGTGTCCGGCATGTGGTTCTGGCACCTCTGAGATGTGGTTACGGCATGCCCGGCAGGTGATTATGGAGTGTTCGGCATGTGGTTCTCGCACCTCTGAGAGGCGGTTCCGGCATGCCCGGCAGGTGGTTCCGGAGTGTCTGCCGAGTGGTTCTGGCGTAGCCGGCAGGTGATTCTGGGGTGTCCAGCAGGTGGTTCTGGGGAGTGGATCAGGTGGTTCCGGCATACTCGGCAGGTGGTACCGGCGTGTCCGGAACATGGTTCTGGCAACTCTGAGAGGCGGTTCCGGCATGCCCGACAGGTGATTCCGGAGTGTTCGCCAAGTGGTTCTGGCGTAGCCGGCAGGTCATTTTGCATGTCCGGCGGTGGTTCCGGTGAGTAGAGCCGGTGGTTCCGGCGTGTCCGGCAGGTGGTTCTGGCGTGACCGGCACGAGGTTCTGGCACGTCTGAGAGTTGGTTCCGGCATGCCCGACAGGTGATTCCGGAGTGTCCGCCACGTGGTTCTGGCGTACCCGGCAAGTGATTTTAGCGTGTCTGGCAGGTGTTTCTTGCAAGTCGAGCATTTGGCTCAGGCATGCTCAGCAGGTGCTTCCGGCGTGTCTGGCACGTGGTTCTGGTGTGTCTCAGAGCTGGTTCTGGCATGTCCGGCAGATGATTCCGGAGTGTCCACCAAGTGGTTGTGGCATACCCGGCAGGTGATTTTAGCGTGTCAAGTAGGTGGTTCCAGCGAGTCGAGTAGGTGGTTCCGGCGTGCTCGGCAGGTGGTTCAGGCGCATCTGGCAGGTGGTTTCGGTGTGTTCGGGGTGTGGTTGCGGCATCTCAGGCACATGGTTCTGGCACGTCTGATTGGTGGTTCCAGCCGGCCCGACAGGTGGTTCCATGGTGTCCGCCAAGTGGTTCTGGCATAGCTGGCAGGTTATGTTGGCGAGACCGCCAGGTGGTTCCAGCCAGCCCGGCAGGTGATTCCAAAGTGTTCACCAAATGGTTGTGGCGTAGCCGGAAGGTGATTTTGGCGTGTCCAGCAGGTGGTTTTGGCGAGTCGAGCAGGTGGTTCTGGCGTGCTCGGCAGGTGCTTCCGGTGTCATTGGCATGCGGTTCCGGCATGTCTGAGAGGTGGTTCCGCCATGCCCGGCAGGTGATTCCGGAGTGTTCGCCAAGTGGTTCTGGCGTAGCCGGCAGGTGATTTTGCATGTCCGGCAATGGTTCCGGCGAGTCGAGCCGGTGGTTCCGGCATGTCCGGCAGGTGGTTGCAGCATGCCCGGCAGGTGATTCCGGATTGTCCGGCATGTGGTTCTGGCACCTCTGAGAGGTGGTTCCGGCATGCCCTGCAGGTGATACGGGAGTCTCCGGTATTTGGTTCTGGCACCTCTGAGAGGTGGTTCCGGAATGCCTGGCATGTGATTCCGGAGTGTCTGCCGAGTGGTTCTGGCGTAGCCGGCAGTTGATTTTGGCGTGTCCGCTAGGTGGTTCTGGGGAGTGGATCAGCTGGTTCCGGCATACTCGGCGGGTGGTACCGGCGTGTCCAGAACATGGTTCTGGCAAGTCTGAGATGTGGTTCCGGCACGCCCGACAGGTGATTCCGGAGAGTCCGACAAGTGTTTCTGGCGTACCCGGCAGGTGATTTTGGCATGTCCGGCAGGTGTTCCTTGGGAGTCGAGCAGGTGGCTCAGGCATGCTCAGCTGGTGCTTCCGGCGTCTCTTTCACGTGGTTCTGGTGTGTCTGAGAGCTGGTTCTGGCATGTCCGGCAGATGATTCCGGAGTGTCCACCAAGTGGTTCTGGTATAACTGGCAGGTGATTTTGGCGTGTCAGGAAGGTGGTTCCGGCTAGTTGAGCAGGTGGATCAGGCGTGCTAGCCAGGGGGTTCAGGCGGGTCTGGCAGGTGGTTTCGGTCTGTTCGGGGAGTGGTTCCGGCATCTCAGGCTCATGGTTCTGGCACGTCTGAGAGGTGGTTCCGGCCGGCCCGACAGGTGTTTCCGGAGTGTCCGCCAAGTGGTTCTGGCGTAGCTGAAAGGTGATGTTGGCGTGACCGGCAGGTGGTTCCAGCCAGCCCGGCAGGTGATTCCGGAGTGTCTGCCGAGTGGTTCTGGCGTGGCCGGCAGGTGATTTTGGCGTGTCCAGCAGGTGGTTTTGGCGAGTCGTGCTGGTGGTTCCGGCATGTCCGGCAGGTGGTTGCAGCATGCCCGGCAGGTGATTCCGGAGTTTCCGGCATGTGGTTCTGGCACCTCTGAGAGGTGGTTCCGGCATGCCCGGCAGGTGATACCGGAGTGTCCGGCGTTTGGTTCTGGCACCTCTGAGAGGTGGTTCCGGCATGCCCGGCAGTTGGTTACGGAGTGTCTGCCGAGTGGTTCTGAAGTAGCCGGCAGGTGATTCTGGCGTATCCAGCAGGAGGTTCTGGGGAGTGGATCAGGTGGTTCCGTCCTACTCGGCAGGTGGTACCGGCGTGTCCGGAACATGGTTCTGGCAAGTCTGAGAGGTGGTTTCGGCATGCCCGACAGGTGATTCCGGAGTGTTCGCCAAGTGGTTCTGGCGTAGCCGGCAGGTCATTTTTCATGTCTGGCAGTGGTTCCGGCAAGTCGAGCCGGTGGTTCCGGCGTATCCAGCAGGTTTTTCCGGTCTGTGCGGCAGGTGGTTCTGGCGTGACCGGCATGAGGTTCTGGCACGTCTGAGAGTTGGTTCCGGCATGCCCGACAGGTGATTCCGGAGTGTCCGCCACGTGGTTCTGGCGTACCCGGCAGGTGATTTTGGAGTGTCTGGGAGGTGTTTCTTGCAAGTCGAGCATTTGGCTCAGGCATGATCAGCAGGTGCTTCCGGCGTGTCTGGCACGTGGTTCTGGTGTGTCTGAGAGCTGGTTCTGGCATGTCCGGCAGATGATTCCGTAGTGTCCACCAAGTGGTTGTGGCATACCCGGCAGGTGATTTTAGCGTTTCAGGTAGGTGGTTCCGGCGAGTCGAGTAGGTGGTTCCGGCGTGCTCGGCAGGTGGTTCAGGCGGGTCTGGCAGGTGGTTTCGGTCTGTTCGGGGTGTGGTTCCGGCATCTCAGGCACATGGTTCTGGCACGTCTGATAGGTAGTTCCGGCCGGCCGGACAGGTGTTTCCATGGTGTCTGCCAGTGGTTCTGGCATAGCTGGCAGGTTATGTTGGAGTGACCGGCAGGTGGTTCCAGCCAGCCCGGCAGGTGATTCCGAAGAGTTCACCAAATGGTTGTGGCGTAGCCGGAAGATGATTTTGGCGTTTTCAGCAGGTGGTTTTGGCGAGTCGAGCAGGTGGTTCTGGCGTGCTCGGCAGGTGCTTCCGGTGTCATTGACATGTGGTTCCGGCATGTCTGAGAGGTGGTTCCGCCATGCCCGGCAGGTGATTCCGGAGTGTTCGCCCAGTGGTTCTGGCGTAGCCGGCAGGTGATTTTGCATGTCCGGCAATGGTTCCGGCGAGTCGAGCCGGTGGTTCCGGCATGTCCGGCAGGTGGTTCCAGCATGCCCGGCAGGTGATTCTGGAGTGTCCGGCATGTGGTTCTGGCACCTCTGAGAGGTGGTTCCGGAACGCCTGGCATGTGATTCCGGAGTGTCTGCCGAGTGGTTCTGTCGTAGCCGGCAGTTGATTTTGGCGTGTCCGCTAGGTGGTTCTGGGGAGTGGATCAGCTGGTTCCGGCATACTCGGCAGGTGGTACCGGCGTGTCCAGAACATGGTTCTGGCAAGTCTGAGCGGTGGTTCCGGCACGCCCGACAGCTGATTCCGGAGCGTCCGCCAAGTGTTTCTGGCGTACCCGGCAGGTGATTTTGGCATGTCCGACAGGTGTTTCTTGCGAGTCGAGCAGGTGGCTCAGGCATGCTCAGCTGGTGCTTCCGGCGTCTCTGGCACGTGGTTCTGGTGTGTCTGAGAGCTGGTTCCGGCATGTCCGGCAGATGATTCCGGAGTGTCCGCCAAGTGGTTCTGGCATACCCGGCTGGTGATTTGGGCATGTCAGGTAGGTGGTTCCGGCGACTCGAGCAGGTGGCTCCGGCGTGCTCGGCAGGTTGTTCAGACGGGTCTGGCAGGTGCTTTCCGTCTGTTTGTGGTGTGGTTCCAGCATCTCATGCACATGGTTCTGGCACGTGTGAGATGTGGTTCCGGCCGGCCCGACAGGTGTTTCCACAGTGTCCGGCAAGTGGTACTGGCGTTGTTGGCAGGTGATTTTGGCATTACCGGCAGGTGGTTCCAGCAAGCCCGGCAGGTGATTCCGAAGTGTTCCCCAACTGGTTGTGGCGTAGCCGGCAGGTGATTTTTGCGTGTCCGGCAGGTGGTTCTGGCGAGTCGAGCAGGTTTTTCCGGCGTGCTCGGCAGGTGCTTCCGGGGTCATTGGCACGTGGTTCTGGCATATCTGAGAGGTGGTTCCGGCATGCCCGGCAGGTGATTCCGGAGTGTTCGCCAAGTGTTTCCGGCGTAGCCGGCAGGTGATTTTGCATGTCCAGCGGTCATTCCGGCGGGTCGAGCCGGTGGTTCCGGCGTGTCCGGCAGGTGGTTCCGGTCTGTCCGGCAGGTGCTTCCGGCGTGTCTGGCACGTGGTTCTGCTGTGTCTGAGAGCTGGTTCTGGCATGTCCGGCAGATGATTCCGTAGTGTCCACCAAGTGGTTGTGGCATACCCGGCAGGTGATTTTAGCGTGTCAGGTAGGTGGTTCCGGCGAGTCGAGTAGGTGGTTCCGGCGTGCTCGGCAGGTGGTTCAGGCGGGTCTGGCAGGTGGTTTCGGTCTGTTCGGGGAGTGGTTCCGGCATCTCAGGCACATGGTTCTGGCACGTCTGATAGGTGGTTCCGGCCGTCCGGACAGTTGTTTCCATGGTGTCCGCCAAGTGGTTCTGGCATAGCTGGCAGGTGATGTTGGCGTGACCGGCAGGTGTTTCCAGACAGCCCGGCAGGGGATTCCGAAGTGTTCACCAAATGGTTGTGGCGTAGCCGGAAGGTGATTTTGGCGTGTGAAGCAGGTGGTTTTGGCGAGTCGAGCAGGTGGTTCCGGCATGCCCGGCAGGTGATTCCGGAGTGTCCGGCATGTGGTTTTGGCACCTCTGAGATGTGGTTCCGGCATGCCCGGCAGGTGATACCTGAGTGTCCGACATTTGGTTCTGGCACCTCTGAGAGGTGGTTCCGGAATGCCTGGCATGTGATTCCGGATTGTCTGCCGAGTGGTTCTGGCGTAGCCGGCAGGTGATTTTGGCGTGTCCAGAAGGTGGTTTTGGCGAGTCAAGCAGGTGGTTCTGGCGTGCACGGCAGGTGCTTCCGGTGTCATTGGCATGTGGTTCCGGCATGTCTGAGAGGTGGTTCCGCCATGCCCGGCAGGTGATTCCGGAGTGTTCGCCAAGTGGTTCTGGCGTAGCCGGCAGGTGATTTTGCATGTCCGGCAATGGTTCCGGCGAGTCGAGCCGGTGGTTCCGGCATGTCCGGCAGGTGGTTCCGGCATGCCCGGCAGGTGATTCCGGAGTGTCCGGCATGTGGTTCTGGCACCTCTGAGAGGTGGTTCCGGCATGCCCGGCAGGTGATACCGGAGTGTCCGGCATTTGGTTCTGGCACCTCTGATAGGTGGTTCCGGAATGCCTGGCCTGTGATCCCGGAGTGTCTGCCGAGTGGGTCTGGCGTAGCCGGCAGTTGATTTTGGCGTGTCCGCTAGGTGGTTCTGGGGAGTGGATCAGCTGGTTCCGGCATACTCGGCAGGTGGTACCGGCGTTTCCGGAACATTGTTCTGGCACGTCTGAGAGATGGTTCCCGCATGCCCGGCAGGTGATTCCGGAGTGTCCGGCATGTGGTTCCGGCACCTCTGAGAGGTGGTTCCGGCATGCCCGGTAGGTGATTCCGGAGTGTTCGCCAAGTGGTTCTGGCGTAGCAGGCAGGTCATTTTGCTTGTCAGGCGGTGGTTCCCGCGAGTCAAGCCGGTGGTTCCGGCGTGTCCGGCAGGTGTTTCCGGTCTGTCCGGCAGGTGGTTCTGGCGTGTCCGGCACGAGTTTCTGGCACGTCTGAGAGTTGGTTCCGGGATGCCCGACAGGTGATTCCGGAGTGTCTGCCACGTGGTTCTGGCATACCCGGAAGGTGATTTTGGCGTGTCTGGCAGGTGTTTCTTGCAAGTCGAGCATTTGGCTCAGGCATGCTCAGCAGGTGCTTCCGGCATGTCCGGCACGTGGTTTTGGTGTGTCAGACGGCTGGTTCTGGCATTTCCGGTAGATGATTCCGGAGTGTCCACCAAGTGATTCTTGTAGACCTGGCAGGTGATATTGGCGTGTCTGGAAGGTGGTTCCGGCTAGTTGAGCAGGTGGATCAGGCGTGCTATACAGGGGGTTCAGGCGGGTCTGGCAGGTGGTTTCGGTCTGTTCGGGGTGTCGTTCTGGCATCTCAGGCACATGGTTCTGGCACGTCTGAGACGTGGTTCTGGCATGCCCGACAGGTGATTCCGGAGTGTTCGCCAAGTGGTTCTGGCGTAGCCGGCAGGTCATTTTGCATGTCCGGCGGTGGTTCCGGCGTGTCGAGCCGGTGGTTCCGGCGTAGCCGGGTGTTGATTTTGGCGTGTCCACTAGGTGGTTCTGGGGAGTGCATCAGCTGGTTCCGGCATACTCGGCACGTGGTACCGGCGTGTCCAGAACATGGTTCTGGCAATTCTGTGAGGTGGTTCCGGCATGCCCGGCAGGTGATTCCGGAGTGTCCGCCAAGTGGTTCTGGCGTACCCAGCAGGTGATTTTGGCGTGTCAGGGAGGTGGTACCGTTGAGTCGAGCAGGTGGTTCCGGCGTGCTCAGCACGTGGTTCAGGCGGTTCTGGCAGGTGGTATCCGTCTGTTCGGGGTGTGGTTCCAGCATCTCATGAACACGTTTCTGGCACGTCTGAGATGTGGTTCCAGCCGGCCCGACAGGTGTTTCCGCAGTGTCCGCCAAGCGGTTCTGGCGTAGTTGGCAGGTGATTTTGGCATGACTGGCAGGTGGTTCCAGCAAGCCTGGCAGGTGATTCCAAAGTGTTCACCAACTGGTTGTGGCGTAGCCGGCAGGTGATTTTTGCGTGATCGGCAGGTGGTTCTGGCGAGTCGAGCAGGTGGTTCCGGCGTGCTCGGCTGGTGCTTCCGGGGTCATTGGCACGGGGTTCTGGCATGTCTGAGAGGTGGTTCCCGCATGCCCGGCAAGTGATTCCGGAGTGTTCGCCAAGTGGTTCTGGCATAGTCGGCAGGTGATTTTGGCATGTCCGGCAGGTGGTTCAGGCGAGTTGAGCAGGTGGTTCCAACGTGCTTGGCAGGTGCTTCCGGCGTCTCCGGCACGTGTTTCTGGCACATCTGACAGGTGGTTCCGGCATGCCCGAAAGGTGATTCCGGTCTGTCCGGTAGGCGGTTCCAGCCTGCACGGCATGTGGTTCTGGTACGTCTCAGAGGTGGTTGCGCATGCCCAACAGGTGATTCCGGACTGTCCGCCACATGGTTCTGGCACGTCTGAGAGGTGGTTCCGGCATGCCCGGCAGGTCATCCCAGAGAGTCCTCCAAGTGGTTCTGGCATAACACGCAGGTGATTTTGGCGTGTCTGGCATGTTGTTCCGTTGTGCTTGGCAGGTGGTTCAGGATTGGCCGGCAGGTGGTTCCAGACTGTCCAGGACGTGTTTCCAGCTTCTCCGGCAGGTGGTTCTGGTACGTCTGAGAGGTGGTTCCGCCATGGCTGGCAGGTGATTCCGGACCGTCCCCCAGGTGGTTCTGGCATAGCCAGCAGTTGATATTGGCCTGTCCGGCAGGTGGATCCAGCGAGTCGAACAGGTGGCTCCGGCGTGCTCGGCAGGTGGTTCCGGTCTGTCCGGTAGGTGATTCCGGCGTGTCCGGCACGTGCTTCCGGCACGTCTGAGAGGTGGTTCCGGCATGCGCGGCAGGTGATTTCGGAGTGTCCGCCAGGTGGTTCTGGCGTACCCGGCAGGTGATTTTGGCGTGTCCGGCATGTGTTTCTGGCGAGTCGAGCAGGTGGCTCCGGCATGCTCGGCAGGTGCTTCCGGCGTCTCCGGCACGTGGTTCTGGTGTGTCTGAGAGCTGGTTCCGGCATGTCCGGCAGATGATTCCGGAGTGTCCGCCAAGTGGTTCTGGCATACCCGGCTGGTGATTTGGGCCTGTCAGGTAGGTGGTTCCGGCGAGTCGAGCAGGTGGCTCCGGCGTGCTCGGCAGGTTGTTCAGACGGGTCTGGCAGGTGTTTTCCGTCTGTTCGGGGTGTGGTTCCAGCATCTCATGCACATGGTTCTGGCACGTCTGAGATGTGGCTCCGGCCGGCCCGACAGGTGTTTCCACAGTGTCCGCCAAGTGGTACTGGCGTAGTTGGCAGGTGATTTTGGCATGACCGGCAGGTGGTTCCAGCAAGCCCGGCAGGTGATTCCGAAGTGTTCCCCAACTGGTTGTGGCGTAGCCGGCAGGTGATTTCTGCGTGTCCGGCAGGTGGTTCTGGCGAGTCGAGCAGGTGGTTCCGGCGTGCTCGGCAGGTGCTTCCGGCGTCATTGGCACGTGGTTCTGGCATATCTGAGAGGTGGTTCCGGCATGCCCGGCAGGTGATTCCGGAGTGTTCGCCAAGTGTTTCCGGCGTAGCCGGCAGGTGATTTTGCATGTCCAGCGGTCGTTCCGGCGGGTCGAGCCGGTGGTTCCGGCGTGTCCGGCAGGTGGTTCCGATCTGTCCGGCAGGTGGTTCTGTGGTGTCCGGCACGAGGTTCAGTCTGAGAGGCTGTGCCGGCATGCCCCTCACGTGATTCCGGCTTGTCCCCGAAGTGGTGCTGGTGTAGCGGGCAGGTGATTTTGGCGTGTCCGGCAGGTGGTTCAGGCGAGTTGAGCAGGTGGTTGCGACGTGCTCGGCAGGTGCTTCCGGCGTCTCCGGCACGTGTTTCTGGCACATGTGACTGGTGGTTCCGGCATGCCCAAAAGTGGATTCCGGTCTGTCCGGTAGGTGGTTCCGGCGTGCACGGCACGTGGTTCTGGTACGTCTCAGAGGTGGTTGCGTATGCCCAACAGGTGATTCCGGACTGTCCGCCACGTGGTTCTGGCACGTCTGAGAGGTGGTTCCAACATGCCCGGCAGGTCATTTTGGAGAGTCGTCCAAGTGGTTCTGGCGTAGACCGCAGGTGATTTTGGCGTGTCCGGCAGGTGGTTCCGCCGTGCTCAGCAGGTGGTTCAGGCATGGCCGTCACGTGGTTCCAGTCTGTCCAGGACGTGTTTCCAGCTTCTCCGGCAGGTGGTTCTGGTACGTCTGAGAGGTGGTTCCGCCATGGCTGGCAGGTGATCCCGGACTTTCCCCCAGGTGGTTCTGGCATAGCCAGCAGTTGATATTGGCCTGTCCGGCAGGTGGTTCCAGCGAGTCGAACAGGTGGCTCCGGCGTTCTTGGCAGGTGGTTCCGGTCTGTCCGGCAGGTGTTTCCGGCGTGTCCGGCACGTGCTTCCGGCACGTCTGAGAGGTGGTTCCGGCATGCGCGACAGGTGATTCCGTAGAGTCCGCCAGGTGGTTCTGGCATACCCGGCAGGTGATTTTGGCGTGTCAGGCAGGTGTTTCTGGCGAGTCGAGCAGGTGGCTCCGGCATGCTCGGCAGCTGCTTCCGGCGTCTCCGGCACTTGGTTCTGGTGTGTCTGAGAGCTGGTTCCGGCATGTCCGGCAGATGATTCTGGAGTGTCCGCCAAGTGGTTCTGGCGTACCCAGCAGGTGATTTTGGCGTGTCAGGGAGGTGGTACCGGTGAGTCGAGCAGGTTGTTCCGGCGTGCTCAGCAGGTGGTTCAGGCGGTTCTGGCAGGTGGTATCCGTCTGTTCGGGGTGTGGTTCCAGCATCTCATGAACACGATTCTGGCACGTCTGAGATGTGGTTCCAGCCGGCCCGACAGGTGTTTCCGCAGTGTCCGCCAAGCGGTTCTGGCGTAGTTGGCAGGTGATTTTGGCATGACTGGCAGGTGGTTCCAGCAAGCCTGGCAGGTGATTCCAAAGTGTTCACCAACTGGTTGTGGCGTAGCCGGCAGGTGATTTTTGCGTGATCGGCAGGTGGTTCTGGCGAGTCGAGCAGGTGGTTCCGGCGTGCTCGGCTGGTGCTTCCGGGGTCATTGGCACGGGGTTCTGGCATGTCTGAGAGGTGGTTCCTGCATGCCCGGCAAGTGATTCCGGAGTGTTCGCCAAGTGGTTCTGGCATAGTCGGCAGGTGATTTTGGCATGTCCGGCAGGTGGTTCAGGCGAGTTGAGCAGGTGGTTCCAACGTGCTTGGCAGGTGCTTCCGGCGTCTCCGGCACGTGTTTCTGGCACATCTGACAGGTGGTTCCGGCATGCCCGAAAGGTGATTCCGGTCTGTCCGGTAGGTGGTTCCAGCCTGCAAGGCATGTGGTTCTGGTACGTCTCAGAGGTGGTTGCGCATGCCCAACAGGTGATTCCGGACTGTCCGCCACATGGTTCTGGCACGTCTGAGAGGTGGTTCCGGCATGCCCGGCAGGTCATCCCAGAGAGTCCTCCAAGTGGTTCTGGCATAACACGCAGGTGATTTTGGCGTGTCTGGCAGGTTGTTCCGTTGTGCTTGGCAGGTGGTTCAGGCTTGGCCGGCAGGTGGTTCCAGACTGTCCAGGACGTGTTTCCAGCTTCTCCGGCAGGTGGTTCTGGTACGTCTGAGAGGTGGTTCCGCCATGGCTGGCAGGTGATTCCGGACCGTCCCCCAGGTGGTTCTGGCATAGCCAGCAGTTGATATTGGCCTGTCCGGCAGGTGGATCCAGCGAGTCGAACAGGTGGCTCCGGCGTGCTCGGCAGGTGGTTCCGGTCTGTCCGGTAGGTGATTCCGGCGTGTCCGGCACGTGCTTCCGGCACGTCTGAGAGGTGGTTCCGGCATGCGCGACAGGTGGTTTCGGAGTGTCCGCCAGGTGGTTCTGGCGTACCCGGCAGGTGATTTTGGCGTGTCCGGCAGGTGTTTCTGGCGAGTCGAGCAGGTGGCTCCGGCATGCTCGGCAGGTGCTTCCGGCGTCTCCGGCACGTGGTTCTGGTGTGTCTGAGAGCTGGTTCCGGCATGTCCGGCAGATGATTCCGGAGTGTCCGCCAAGTGGTTCTGGCATACCCGGCTGGTGATTTGGGCATGTCAGGTAGGTGGTTCCGGCGAGTCGAGCAGGTGGCTCCGGCGTGCTCGGCAGGTTGTTCAGACGGGTCTGGCAGGTGTTTTCCGTCTGTTCGGGGTGTGGTTCCAGCATCTCATGCACATGGTTCTGGCACGTCTGAGATGTGGTTCCGGCCGGCCCGACAGGTGTTTCCACAGTGTCCGCCAAGTGGTACTGGCGTAGTTGGCAGGTGATTTTGGCATGACCGGCAGGTGGTTCCAGCAAGCCCGGCAGGTGATTCCGAAGTGTTCCCCAACTGGTTGTGGCGTAGCCGGCAGGTGATTTCTGCGTGTCCGGCAGGTGGTTCTGGCGAGTCGAGCAGGTGGTTCCGGCGTGCTCGGCAGGTGCTTCCGGGGTCATTGGCACGTGGTTCTGGCATATCTGAGAGGTGGTTCCGGCATGCCCGGCAGGTGATTCCGGAGTGTTCGCCAAGTGTTTCCGGCGTAGCCGGCAGGTGATTTTGCATGTCCAGCGGTCGTTCCGGCGGGTCGAGCCGGTGGTTCCGGCGTGTCCGGCAGGTGGTTCCGGTCTGTCCGGCAGGTGGTTCTGTGGTGTCCGGCACGAGGTTCAGTCTGAGAGGCTGTGCCGGCATGCCCCTCACGTGATTCCGGCTTGTCCCCGAAGTGGTGCTGGTGTAGCGGGCAGGTGATTTTGGCGTGTCCGGCAGGTGGTTCAGGCGAGTTGAGCAGGTGGTTGCGACGTGCTCGGCAGGTGCTTCCGGCGTCTCCGGCACGTGTTTCTGGCACATCTGACTGGTGGTTCCGGCATGCCCAAAAGTGGATTCCGGTCTGTCCGGTAGGTGGTTCCGGCGTGCACGGCACGTGGTTCTGGTACGTGTCAGAGGTGGTTGCGTATGCCCAACAGGTGATTCCGGACTGTCCGCCACGTGCTTCTGGCACGTCTGAGAGGTGGTTCCAACATGCCCGGCAGGTCATTTCGGAGAGTCGTCCAAGTGGTTCTGGCGTAGCCCGCAGGTGATTTTGGCGTGTCCGGCAGGTGGTTCCGCCGTGCTCGGCAGGTGGTTCAGGCATGGCCGTCACGTGGTTCCAGTCTGTCCAGGACGTGTTTCCAGCTTCTCCGGCAGCTGGTTCTGGTACGTCTGAGAGGTGGTTCCGCCATGGCTGGCAGGTGATCCCGGACTGTCCCCCAGGTGGTTCTGGCATAGCCAGCAGTTGATATTGGCCTGTCCGGCAGGTGGTTCCAGCGAGTCGAACAGGTGGCTCCGGCGTTCTTGGCAGGTGGTTCCGGTCTGTCCGGTAGGTGTTTCCGGCGTGTCTGGCACGTGCTTCCGGCACGTCTGAGAGGTGGCTCCGGCATGCGCGGCAGGTGCTTCCGGCGTCTCCGGCACTTGGTTCTGGTGTGTCTGAGAGCTGGTTCCGGCATGTCCGGCAGATGATTCCGGAGTGTCCGCCAAGTGGTTCTGGCATACCCAGCAGGTGATTTTGGCGTGTCAGGGATGTGGTACCGGTGAGTCGAGCAGGTGGTTCCGGCGTGCTCAGCAGGTGGTTCAGGCGGTTCTGGCAGGTGGTATCCGTCTGTTCGGGGTGTGGTTCCAGCATCTCATGAACACGTTTCTGGCACGTCTGAGATGAGGTTCCAGCCGGCCCGACAGGTGTATCCGCAGTGTCCGCCAAGCGGTTCTGGCGTAGTTGGCAGGTGATTTTGGCATGACTGGCAGGTGGTTCCAGCAAGCCTGGCAGGTGATTCCAAAGTGTTCACCAACTGGTTGTGGCGTAGCCGGCAGGTGATTTTTGCGTGATCGGCAGGTGGTTCTGGCGAGTCGAGCAGGTGGTTCCGGCGTGCTCGGCTGGTGCTTCCGGGGTCATTGGCACGGGGTTCTGGCATGTCTGAGAGGTGGTTCCTGCATGCCCGGCAAGTGATTCCGGAGTGTTCGCCAAGTGGTTCTGGCATAGTCGGCAGGTGATTTTGGCATGTCCGGCAGGTGGTTCAGGCGAGTTGAGCAGGTGGTTGCGACGTGCTCGGCTGGTGCTTCCGGCGTCTCCAGCACGTGTTTCTGGCACATCTGACAGGTGGTTCCGGCATGCCCGAAAGGTGATTCCGGTCTGTCCGGTAGGCGGTTCCAGCCTGCACGGCATGTGGTTCTGGTACGTCTCAGAGGTGGTTGCGCATGCCCAACAGGTGATTCCGGCCTGTCCGCCACATGGTTCTGGCACGTCTGAGAGGTGGTTCCGGCATGCCCGGCAGGTCATCCCAGAGAGTCCTCCAAGTGGTTCTGGCATAACACGCAGGTGATTTTGGCGTGTCTGGCAGGTTGTTCCATTGTGCTTGGCAGGTGGTTCAGGCTTGGCCGGCAGGTGGTTCCAGACTGTCCAGGACGTGTTTCCAGCTTCTCCGGCAGGTGGTTCTGGTACGTCTGAGAGGTGGTTCCGCCATGGCTGGCAGGTGATTCCGGACCGTCCCCCACGTGGTTCTGGCATAGCCAGCAGTTGATATTGGCCTGTCCGGCAGGTGGTTCCAGCGAGTCGAACAGGTGGCTCCGGCGTGTTCGGCAGGTGGTTCCGTTCTGTCGGGTAGGTGATTCCGGCGTGTCCGGCACGTGCTTCCGGCACGTCTGAGAGGTGGTTCCGGCATGCGCGGCAGGTGATTTCGGAGTGTCCGCCAGGTGGTTCTGGCGTACCCGGCTGGTGATTTGGGCATGTCAGGTAGGTGGTTCCGGCGAGTCGAGCAGGTGGCTCCGGTGTGCTCAGCAGGTTGTTCAGACGGGTCTGGCAGGTGTTTTCCGTCTGTTCGGGGTGTGGTTCCAGCATCTCATGCACATGGTTCTGGCACGTCTGAGATGTGGTTCCGGCCGGCCCGACAGGTGTTTCCACAGTGTCCGCCAAGTGGTACTGGCGTAGTTGGCAGGTGATTTTGGCATGACCGGCAGGTGGTTCCAGCAAGCCCAGCAGGTGATTCCGAAGTGTTCCCCAACTGGTTGTGGCGTAGCCGGCAGGTGATTTCTGCGTGTCCGGCAGGTGGTTCTGGCGAGTCGAGCAGGTGGTTCCGGCGTGCTCGGCAGGTGCTTCCGGGGTCATTGGCACGTGGTTCTGGCATATCTGAGAGGTGGTTCCGGCATGCCCGGCAGGTGATTCCGGAGTGTTCGCCAAGTGTTTCCGGCGTAGCCGGCAGGTGATTTTGCATGTCCAGCGGTCGTTCCGGCGGGTCGAGCCGGTGGTTCCGGCGAGTCCGGCAGGTGGTTCCGGTCTGTCCGGCAGGTGGTTCTGTGGTGTCCGGCACGAGGTTCAGTCTGAGATGCTGTGCCGGCATGCCCCTCACGTGATTCCGGTTTGTCCCCGAAGTGGTGCTGGTGTAGCGGGCAGGTGATTTTGGCGTGTCCGGCAGGTGGTTCAGGCGAGTTGAGCAGGTGGTTGCGACGTGCTCGGCAGGTGCTTCCGGCGTCTCCGGCACGTGTTTCTGGCACATCTGACTGGTGGTTCCGGCATGCCCAAAAGTTGATTCCGGTCTGTCCGGTAGGTGGTTCCGGCGTGCACGGCACGTGGTTCTGGTACGTGTCAGAGGTGGCTGCGTATGCCCAACAGGTGATTCCGGACTGTCCGCCACGTGCTTCTGGCACGTCTGAGAGGTGGTTCCAACATGCCCGGCAGGTCATTTCGGAGAGTCGTCCAAGTGGTTCTGGCGTAGCCCGCAGGTGATTTTGGCGTGTCCGGCAGGTGGTTCCGCCGTGCTCGGCAGGTGGTTCAGGCATGGCCGTCACGTGGTTCCAGTCTGTCCAGGACGTGTTTCCAGCTTCTCCGGCAGGTGGTTCTGGTACGTCTGAGAGGTGGTTCCGCCATGGCTGGCAGGTGATTCCGGACCGTCCCCCAGGTGGTTCTGGCATAGCCAGCAGTTGATATTGGCCTGTCCGGCAGGTGGTTCCAGCGAGTCGAACTGGTGGCTCCGGCGTGCTCGGCAGGTGGTTCCGGTCTGTCCGGTAGGTGTTTCCGGCGTGTCCGGCACGTGCTTCCGGCACGTCTGCGAGGTGGTTCCGTCATGCGCGACAGGTGATTCCGGAGTGTCCGCCAGGTGGTTCTGGCGTACCCGGCAGTTGATTTTGGCGTGACCGGCAGGTGTTTCTGGCGAGTCGAGCAGGTGGCTCCGGCATGCTCGGCAGGTGCTTCCGGCGTCTCCGGCACTTGGTTCTGGTGTGTCTGAGAGCTGGTTCCGGCATGTCCGGCAGATGATTCCGGAGTGTCCGCCAAGTGGTTCTGGCATACCCAGCAGGTGATTTTGGCGTGTCAGGGAGGTGGTACCGGTGAGTCGAGCAGGTGGTTCCGGCGTGCTCAGCATGTGGTTCAGGCGGTTCTGGCAGGTGGTATCCGTCTGTTCGGGGTGTGGTTCCAGCATCACATGAACACGTTTCTGGCACGTCTGAGATGTGGTTCCAGCCGGCCCGACAGGTGTTTCCGCAGTGTCCGCCAAGCGGTTCTGGCGTAGTTGGCAGGTGATTTTGGCATGACTGGCAGGTGGTTCCAGCAAGCCTGGCAGGTGATTCCAAAGTGTTCACCAACTGGTTGTGGCGTAGCCGGCAGGTGATTTTTGCGTGATCGGCAGGTGGTTCTGGCGAGTCGAGCAGGTGGTTCCGGCGTGCTCGGCTGGTGCTTCCGGGGTCATTGGCACGGGGTTCTGGCATGTCTGAGAGGTGGTTCCTGCATGCCCGGCAAGTGATTCCGGAGTGTTCGCCAAGTGGTTCTGGCATAGTCGGCAGGTGATTTTGGCATGTCCGGCAGGTGGTTCAGGCGAGTTGAGCAGGTGGTTCCAACGTGCTTGGCAGGTGCTTCCGGCGTCTCCGGCACGTGTTTCTGGCACATCTGACAGGTGGTTCCGGCATGCCCGAAAGGTGATTCCGGTCTGTCTGGTAGGCGGTTCCAGCCTGCACGGCATGTGGTTCTGGTACGTCACAGAGGTGGTTGCGCATGCCCAACAGGTGATTCCGGACTGTCCGCCACATGGTTCTGGCACGTCTGAGAGGTGGTTCCGGCATGCCCGGCAGGTCATCCCAGAGAGTCCTCCAATTGGTTCTGGCATAATACGCAGGTGATTTTGGTGTGTCTAGCAGGTTGTTCCGTTGTGCTTGGCAGGTGGTCCAGGCTTGGCCGGCAGGTGGTTCCAGACTGTCCAGGACGTGTTTCCAGCTTCTCCGGCAGGTGGTTCTGGTACGTCTGAGAGGTGGTTCCGCCATGGCTGGCAGGTGATTCCGGACCATCCCCCAGGTGGTTCTGGCATAGCCAGCAGTTGATATTGGCCTGTCCGGCAGGTGGTTCCAGCGAGTCGAACAGGTGGCTCCGGCGTGCTCGGCAGGTGGTTCCGGTCAGTCCGGTAGGTGATTCCGGCGTGTCCGGCACGTGCTTCCGGCACGTCTGAGAGGTGGTTCCGGCATGCGCGACAGGTGATTTCGGAGTGTCCGCCAGGTGGTTCTGGCGTACCCGGCAGGTGATTTTGGCGTGTCCGGCAGGTGTTTCTGGCGAGTCGAGCAGGTGGCTCCGGCATGCTCGGCAGGTGCTTCCGGCGTCTCCGGCACGTGGTTCTGGTGTGTCTGAGAGCTGGTTCCGGCATGTCCGGCAGATGATTCCGGAGTGTCCGCCAAGTGGTTCTGGCATACCCGGCTGGTGATTTGGGCATGTCAGGTAGGTGGCTCCGGCGTGCTCAGCAGGTTGTTCAGACGGGTCTGGCAGGTGTTTTCCGTCTGTTCGGGGTGTGGTTCCAGCATCTCTTGCACATGGTTCTGGCACGTCTGAGATGTGGTTCTGGCCGGCCCGACAGGTGTTTCCACAGTGTCCGCCAAGTGGTACTGGCGTAGTTGGCAGGTGATTTTGGCATGACCGGCAGGTGGTTCCAGCAAGCCCGGCAGGTGATTCCGAAGTGTTCCCCAACTGGTTGTGGAGTAGCCGGCAGGTGATTTCTGCGTGTCCGGCAGGTGGTTCTGGCGAGTCGAGCAGGTGGTTCCGGCGTGCTCGGCAGGTGCTTCCGGGGTCATTGGCACGTGGTTCTGGCATATCTGAGAGGTGGTTCCGGCATGCCCGGCAGGTGATTCCGGAGTGTTCGCCAAGTGTTTCCGGCGTAGCCGGCAGGTGATTTTGCATGTCCAGCGGTCGTTCCAGCGGGTCGAGCCGGTGGTTCCGGCGTGTCCGGCAGGTGGTTCCGGTCTGTCCGGCAGGTGGTTCTGTGGTGTCCGGCACGAGGTTCAGTCTGAGAGGCTGTGCCGGCATGCCCCTCACGTGATTCCGGCTTGTCCCCGAAGTGGTGCTGGTGTAGCGGGCAGGTGATTTTGGCGTGTCCGGCAGGTGGTTCAGGCGAGTTGAGCAGGTGGTTGCGACGTGCTCGGCAGGTGCTTCCGGCGTCTCCGGCACGTGTTTCTGGCACATCTGACTGGTGGTTCCGGCATGCCCAAAAGTGGATTCCGGTCTGTCCGGTAGGTGGTTCCGGCGTGCACGGCACATGGTTCTGGTACGTGTCAGAGGTGGTTGCGTATGCCCAACAGGTGATTCCGGACTGTCCGCCACGTGCTTCTGGCACGTCTGAGAGGTGGTTCCAACATGCCCGGCAGGTCATTTCGGAGAGTCGTCCAAGTGGTTCTGGCGTAGCCCGCAGGTGATTTTGGCGTGTCCGGCAGGTGGTTCCGCCGTGCTCGGCAGGTGGTTCAGGCATGGCCGTCACGTGGTTCCAGTCTGTCCAGGACGTGTTTCCAGCTTCTCCGGCAGGTGGTTCTGGTACGTCTGACAGGTGGTTCCGCCATGGCTGGCAGGTGATCCCGGACTGTCCCCCAGGTGGTTCTGGCATAGCCAGCAGTTGATATTGGCCTGTCCGGCAGGTGGTTCCAGCGAGTCGAACAGGTGGCTCCGGCGTTCTTGGCAGGTGGTTCCGGTCTGTCCGGTAGGTGTTTCCGGCGTGTCTGGCACGTGCTTCCGGCACGTCTGAGAGGTGGTTCCGGCATGCGCGACAGGCGATTTCGGAGTGTCCGCCAGGTGGTTCTGGCGTACCCGGCAGGTGATTTTGGCGTGTCAGGCAGGTGTTTCTGGTGAGTCGAGCAGGTGGCTCCGGCATGCTCGGCAGGTGCTTCCGGCGTCTCCGGCACGTGGTTCTGGTGTGTCTGAGAGCTGGTTCCGGCATGTCCGGCAGATGATTCCGGAGTGTCCGCCAAGTGGTTCTGGCATACCCGGCTGGTGATTTGGGCATGTCAGGTAGGTGGTTCCGGCGAGTCGAGCAGGTGGCTCCGGCGTGCTCGGCAGGTTGTTCAGACGGGTCTGGCAGGTGCTTTCCGTCTGTTTGGGGTGTGGTTCCAGCATCTCATGCACATGTTTCTGGCACGTGTGAGATGTGGTTCCGGCCGGCCCGACAGGTGTTTCCACAGTGTCCGCCAAGTGGTACTGGCGTTGTTGGCAGGTGATTTTGGCATGACCGGCAGGTGGTTCCAGCAAGCCCGGCAGGTGATTCCGAAGTGTTCCCCAACTGGTTGTGGCGTAGCCGGCAGGTGATTTTTGCGTGTCCGGCAGGTGGTTCTGGCGAGTCGAGCAGGTGGTTCCGGCGTGCTCGGCAGGTGCTTCCGGGGTCATTGGCACGTGGTTCTGGCATATCTGAGAGGTGGTTCCGGCATGCCCGGCAGGTGATTCCGGAGTGTTCGCCAAGTGTTTCCGGCGTAGCCGGCAGGTGATTTTGCATGTCCAGCGGTCGTTCCGGCGGGTCGAGCCGTTGGTTCCGGCGTGTCCGGCAGGTGGTTCCGGTCTGTCCGGCAGGTGGTTCTGTGGTGTCTGGCACGAGGTTCAGTCTGAGAGGCTGTGCCGGCATGCCCCTCACGTGATTCCGGCTTGTCCCCGAAGTGGTGCTGGTGTAGCGGGCAGGTGATTTTGGCGTGTCCGGCAGGTGGTTCAGGCGAGTTGAGCAGGTGGTTGCGACGTGCTCTGCAGGTGCTTCCGGCGTCTCCGGCACGTGTTTCTGGCACATCTGACTGGTGGTTCCGGCATGCCCAAAAGTGGATTCCGGTCTGTCCGGTAGGTGGTTCCGGCGTGCACGGCACGTGGTTCTGGTACGTGTCAGAGGTGGTTGCGTATGCCCAACAGGTGATTCCGGACTGTCCGCCACGTGCTTCTGGCACGTCTGAGAGGTGGTTCCAACATGCCCGGCAGGTCATTTCGGAGAGTCGTCCAAGTGGTTCTGGCGTAGCCCGCAGGTGACTTTGGCGTGTCCGGCAGGTGGTTCCGCCGTGCTCGGCAGGTGGTTCAGGCATGGCCGTCACATGGTTCCAGTCTGTCCAGGACGTGTTTCCAGCTTCTCCGGCAGGTGGTTCTGGTACGTCTGAGAGGTGGTTCCGCCATGGCTGGCAGGTGATCCCGGACTGTCCCCCAGGTGGTTCTGGCATAGCCAGCAGTTGATATTGGCCTGTCCGGCAGGTGGTTCCAGCGAGTCGAACAGGTGGCTCCGGCGTTCTTGGCAGGTGGTTCCGGTCTGTCCGGTAGGTGTTTCCGGCGTGTCTGGCACGTGCTTCCGGCACGTCTGAGAGGTGGTTCCGGCATGCGCGACAGGTGATTTCGGAGTGTCCGCCAGGTGGTTCTGGCGTACCTGGCAGGTGATTTTGGCGTGTGCGGCAGGTGTTTCTGGCGAGTCGAGCAGGTGGCTCCGGCATGCTCGGCAGGTGCTTCCGGCGTCTCCGGCACGTGGTTCTGGTGTGTCTGAGAGCTGGTTCCGGCATGTCCGGCAGATGATTCCGGAGTGTCCGCCAAGTGGTTCTGGCATACCCGGCTGGTGATTTGGGCATGTCAGGTAGGTGGTTCCGGCGAGTCGAGCAGGTGGCTCCGGCGTGCTCGGCAGGTTGTTCAGACTGGTCTGGCAGGTGCTTTCCGTCTGTTTGGGGTGTGGTTCCAGCATCTCATGCACATGGTTCTGGCACGCGTGAGATGTGGTTCCGGCCGGCCCGACAGGTGTTTCCACAGTGTCCGCCAAGTGGTACTGGCGTTGTTGGCAGGTGATTTTGGCATGACCGGCAGGTGGTTCCAGCAAGCCCGGCAGGTGATTCCGAAGTGTTCCCCAACTGGTTGTGGCGTAGCCGGCAGGTGATATTTGCGTGTCCGGCAGGTGGTTCTGGCGAGTCGAGCAGGTGGTTCCGGCGTGCTCGGCAGGTGCTTCCGGGGTCATTGGCACGTGGTTCTGGCATATCTGAGAGGTGGTTCCGGCATGCCCGGCAGGTGATTCCGGAGTGTTCGCCAAGTGTTTCCGGCGTAGCCGGCAGGTGATTTTGCATGTCCAGCGGTCGTTCCGGCGGGTCGAGCCGGTGGTTCCGGCGTGTCCGGCAGGTGGTTCCGGTCTGTCCGGCAGGTGGTTCTGTGGTGTACGGCACGAGGTTCAGTCTGAGAGGCTGTGCCGGCATGCCCCTCACGTGATTCCGGCTTGTCCCCGAAGTGGTGCTGGTGTAGCGGGCAGGTGATTTTGACGTGTCAGGGAGGTGGTACCGGTGAGTCGAGCAGGTGGTTCCGGCGTGCTCAGCAGGTGGTTCAGGCGGTTCTGGCATGTGGTATCCGTCTGTTCGGGGTGTGGTTACAGCATCTCATGAACACGTTTCTGGCACGTCTGAGATGTGGTTCCAGCCGGCCCGACAGGTGTTTCCGCAGTGTCCGCCAAGCGGTTCTGGCGTAGTTGGCAGGTGATTTTGGCATGACTGGCAGGTGGTTCCAGCAAGCCTGGCAGGTGATTCCAAAGTGTTCACCAACTGGTTGTGGCGTAGCCGGCAGGTGATTTTTGCGTGATCGGCAGGTGGTTCTGGCGAGTCGAGCAGGTGGTTCCGGCGTGCTCGGCTGGTGCTTCCGGGGTCATTGGCACGGGGTTCTGGCATGTCTGAGAGGTGGTTCCTGCATGCACGGCAAGTGATTCCGGAGTGTTCACGAAGTGGTTCTGGCATAGTCGGCAGGTGATTTTGGCATGTCCGGCAGGTGGTTCAGGCGAGTTGAGCAGGTGGTTCCAACGTGCTTGGCAGGTGATTCGGGCGTCTCCGGCACGTGTTTCTGGCACATCTGACTGGTGGTTCCGGCATGCCCAAAAGTTGATTCCGGTCTGTCCGGTAGGTGGTTCCAGCCTGCACGGCATGTGGTTCTGGTACGTCTCAGAGGTGGTTGCGCATGCCCAACAGGTGATTCCGGACTGTCCGCCACATGGTTCTGGCACGTCTGAGAGGTGGTTCCGGCATGCCCGGCAGGTCATCCCGGAGAGTCCTCCAAGTGGTTCTGGCATAACACGCAGGTGATTTTGGCGTGTCTGGCAGGTTGTTCCGTTGTGCTTGGCAGGTGGTTCAGGCTTGGCCGGCAGGTGGTTCCAGATTGTCCAGGACGTGTTTCCAGCTTCTCCGGAAGGTGGTTCTGGTACGTCTGAGAGGTGGTTCCGCCATGGCTGGCAGGTGATTCCGGACCGTCCCCCAGGTGGTTCTGGCATAGCCAGCAGTTGATATTGGCCTGTCCGGCAGGTGGTTCCAGCGAGTCGAACTGGTGGCTCCGGCGTGCTCGGCAGGTCGTTCCGGTCTGTTCGGTAGGTGTTTCCGGCGTGTCCGGCACGTGCTTCCGGCACGTCTGCGAGGTGGTTCCGTCATGCGCGACAGGTGATTCCGGAGTGTCCGCCAGGTGGTTCTGGCGTACCCGGCAGTTGATTTTGTCGTGACCGGCAGGTGTTTCTGGCGAGTCGAGCAGGTGGCTCCGGCATGCTCGGCAGGTGCTTCCGGCGTCTCCGGCACTTGGTTCTGGTGTGTCTGAGAGCTGGTTCCGGCATGTCCGGCAGATGATTCCGGAGTGTCCGCCAAGTGGTTCTGGCATACCCAGCAGGTGATTTTGGCGTGTCAGGGAGGTGGTACCGGTGAGTCGAGCAGGTGGTTCCGGCGTGCTCAGCACGTGGTTCAGGCGGTTCTGGCAGGTGGTATCCGTCTGTTCGGGGTGTGGTTCCAGCATCACATGAACACGTTTCTGGCACGTCTGAGATGTGGTTCCAGCCGGCCCGACAGGTGTTTCCGCAGTGTCCGCCAAGCGGTTCTGGCGTAGTTGGCAGGTGATTTTGGCATGACTGGCAGGTGGTTCCAGCAAGCCTGGCAGGTGATTCCAAAGTGTTCACCAACTGGTTGTGGCGTAGCCGGCAGGTGATTTTTGCGTGATCGGCAGGTGGTTCTGGCGAGTCGAGCAGGTGGTTCCGGCGTGCTCGGCTGGTGCTTCCGGGGTCATTGGCACGGGGTTCTGGCATGTCTGAGAGGTGGTTCCTGCATGCCCGGCAAGTGATTCCGGAGTGTTCGCCAAGTGGTTCTGGCATAGTCGGCAGTTGATTTTGGCATGTCCGGCAGGTGGTTCAGGCGAGTTGAGCAGGTGGTTCCAACGTGCTTGGCAGGTGCTTCCGGCGTCTCCGGCACGTGTTTCTGGCACATCTGACAGGTGGTTCCGGCATGCCCGAAAGTTGATTCCGGTCTGTCTGGTAGGCGGTTCCAGGCTGCACGGCATGTGGTTCTGGTACGTCACAGAGGTGGTTGCGCATGCCCAACAGGGGATTCCGGACTGTCCGCCACATGGTTCTGGCACGTCTGAGAGGTGGTTCCGGCATGCCCGGCAGGTCATCCCAGAGAGTCCTCCAATTGGTTCTGGCATAATACGCAGGTGATTTTGGCGTGTCTAGCAGGTTGTTCCGTTGTGCTTGGCAGGTGGTCCAGGCTTGGCCGGCAGGTGGTTCCAGACTGTCCAGGACGTGTTTCCAGCTTCTCCGGCAGGTGGTTCTGGTACGTCTGAGAGGTGGTTCCGCCATGGCTGGCAGGTGATTCCGGACCGTCCCCCAGGTGGTTCTGGCATAGCCAGCAGTTGATATTGGCCTGTCCGGCAGGTGGTTCCAGCGAGTCGAACAGGTGGCTCCGGCGTGCTCGGCAGGTGGTTCCGGTCAGTCCGGTAGGTGATTCCGGCGTGTCCGGCACGTGCTTCCGGCACGTCTGAGAGGTGGTTCCGGCATGCGCGACAGTTGATTTCGGAGTGTCCGCCAGGTGGTTCTGGTGTACCCGGCAGGTGATTTTGGCGTGTCCGGCAGGTGTTTCTGGCGAGTCGAGCAGGTGGCTCTGGCATGCTCGGCAGGTGCTTCCGGCGTCTCCGGCACGTGGTTCTGGTGTGTCTGAGAGCTGGTTCCGGCACGTCCGGCAGATGATTCCGGAGTGTCCGCCAGGTGGTTCTGGCATACCCGGCTGGTGATTTGGGCATGTCAGGTAGGTGGCTCCGGCGTGCTCGGCAGGTTGTTCAGACGGGTCTGGCAGGTGTTTTCCGTCTGTTCGGGGTGTGGTTCCAGCATCTCTTGCACATGGTTCTGGCACGTCTGAGATGTGGTTCCGGCCGGCCCGACAGGTGTTTCCACAGTGTCCGCCAAGTGGTACTGGCGTAGTTGGCAGGTGATTTTGGCATGACCGGCAGGTGGTTCCAGCAAGCCTGGCAGGTGATTCCGAAGTGTTCCCCAACTGGTTGTGTCGTAGCCGGCAGGTGATTTCTGCGTGTCCGGCAGGTGGTTCTGGCGAATCGAGCAGGTGGTTCCGGCGTGCTCGGCAGGTGCTTCCGGGGTCATTGGCACGTGGTTCTGGCATATCTGAGAGGTGGTTCCGGCATGCCCGGCAGGTGATTCCGGAGTGTTCGCCAAGTGTTTCCGGCGTAGCCGGCAGGTGATTTTGCATGTCCAGCGGTCGTTCCGGCGGGTCGAGCCGGTGGTTCCGGCGTGTCCGGAAGGTGGTTCCCGTCTGTCCGGCAGGTGGTTCTGTGGTGTCCGGCACGAGGTTCAGTCTGAGAGGCTGTGCCGGCATGCCCCTCACGTGATTCCGGCTTGTCCCCGAAGTGGTGCTGGTGTAGCGGGCAGGTGATTTTGGCGTGTAGGGGCAGGTGGTTCAGGCGAGTAGAGCAGGTGGTTGCGACGTGCTCGGCAGGTGCTTCCGGCGTCTCCGGCACGTGTTTCTGGCACATCTGACTGGTGGTTCCGGCATGCCCAAAAGTGGATTCCGGTCTGTCCGGTAGGTGGTTCCGGCGTGCACGGCACATGGTTCTGGTACGTGTCAGAGGTGGTTGCGTATGCCCAACAGGTGATTCCGGACTGTCCGCCACGTGCTTCTGGCACGTCTGAGAGGTGGTTCCAACATGCCCGGCAGGTCATTTCGGAGAGTCGTCCAAGTGGTTCTGGCGTAGCCCGCAGGTGATTTTGGCATGTCCGGCAGGTGGTTCCGCCGTGCTCGGCAGGTGGTTCAGGCATGGCCGTCACGTGGTTCCAGTCTGTCCAGGACGTGTTTCCAGCTTCTCCGGCAGGTGGTTCTGGTACGTCTGAGAGGTGGTTCCGCCATGGCTGGCAGGTGATCCCGGACTGTCCCCCAGGTGGTTCTGGCATAGCCAGCAGTTGATATTGGCCTGTCCGGCAGGTGGTTCCAGCGAGTCGAACAGGTGGCTCCGGCGTTCTTGGCAGGTGGTTCCGGTCTGTCCGGTAGGTGTTTCCGGCGTGTCTGGCACGTGCTTCCGGCACGTCTGAGAGGTGGTTCCGGCATGCGCGACAGGTGATTTCGGAGTGTCCGCCAGGTGGTTCTGGCGTACCCGGCAGGTGATTTTGGCATGTCAGGCAGGTGTTTCTGGCGAGTCGAGCAGGTGGCTCCGGCATGCTCGGCAGGTGCTTCCGGCATCTCCGGCACGTGGTTCTGGTGTGTCTGAGAGCTGGTTCCGGCATGTCCGGCAGATGATTCCGGAGTGTCCGCCAAGTGGTTCTGGCATACCCGGCTGGTGATTTGGGCATGTCAGGTAGGTGGTTCCGGCGACTCGAGCAGGTGGCTCCGGCGTGCTCGGCAGGTTGTTCAGACGGGTCTGGCAGGTGCTTTCCGTCTGTTTGTGGTGTGGTTCCAGCATCTCATGCACATGGTTCTGCCACGTGTGAGATGTGGTTCCGGCCGGCCCGACAGGTGTTTCCACAGTGTCCGGCAAGTGGTACTGGCGTTGTTGGCAGGTGATTTTGGCATTACCGGCAGGTGGTTCCAGCAAGCCCGGCAGGTGATTCCGAAGTGTTCCCCAACTGGTTGTGGCGTAGCCGGCAGGTGATTTTTGCGTGTCCGGCAGGTGGTTCTGGCGAGTCGAGCAGGTTTTTCCGGCGTGCTCGGCAGGTGCTTCCGGGGTCATTGTCACGTGGTTCTGGCATATCTGAGAGGTGGTTCCGGCATGCCCGGCAGGTGATTCCGGAGTGTTCGCCAAGTGTTTCCAGCGTAGCCGGCAGGTGATTTTGCATGTCCAGCGGTCGTTCCGGCGGGTCGAGCCGGTGGTTCCGGCGTGTCCGGCAGGTGGTTCCGGTCTGTCCGGCAGGTGCTTCCGGCGTGTCTGGCACGTGGTTCTGCTGTGTCTGAGAGCTGGTTCTGGCATGTCCGGCAGATGATTCCGTAGTGTCCACCAAGTGGTTGTGGCATACCCGGCAGGTGATTTTAGCGTGTCAGGTAGGTGGTTCCGGCGAGTCGAGTAGGTGGTTCCGGCGTGCTCGGCAGGTGGTTCAGGCGGGTCTGGCAGGTGGTTTCGGTCTGTTCGGGGAGTGGTTCCGGCATCTCAGGCACATGGTTCTGGCACGTCTGATAGGTGGTTCCGGCCGTCCGGACAGTTGTTTCCATGGTGTCCGCCAAGTGGTTCTGGCATAGCTGGCAGGTGATGTTGGCGTGACCGGCAGGTGTTTCCAGACAGCCCGGCAGGGGATTCCGAAGTGTTCACCAAATGGTTGTGGCGTAGCCGGAAGGTGGTTTTGGCGTGTGAAGCAGGTGGTTTTGGCGAGTCGAGCAGGTGGTTCCGGCATGCCCGGCAGGTGATTCCGGAGTGTCCGGCATGTGGTTTTGGCACCTCTGAGATGTGGTTCCGGCATGCCCGGCAGGTGATACCTGAGTGTCCGACATTTGGTTCTGGCACCTCTGAGAGGTGGTTCCGGAATGCCTGGCATGTGATTCCGGATTGTCTGCCGAGTGGTTCTGGCGTAGCCGGCAGGTGATTTTGGCGTGTCCAGAAGGTGGTTTTGGCGAGTCAAGCAGGTGGTTCTGGCGTGCACGGCAGGTGCTTCCGGTGTCATTGGCATGTGGTTCCGGCATGTCTGAGAGGTGGTTCCGCCATGCCCGGCAGGTGATTCCGGAGTGTTCGCCAAGTGGTTCTGGCGTAGCCGGCAGGTGATTTTGCATGTCCGGCAATGGTTCCGGCGAGTCGAGCCGGTGGTTCCGGCATGTCCGGCAGGTGGTTCCGGCATGCCCGGCAGGTGATTCCGGAGTGTCCGGCATGTGGTTCTGGCACCTCTGAGAGGTGGTTCCGGCATGCCCGGCAGGTGATACCGGAGTGTCCGGCATTTGGTTCTGGCACCTCTGATAGGTGGTTCCGGAATGCCTGGCCTGTGATCCCGGAGTGTCTGCCGAGTGGGTCTGGCGTAGCCGGCAGTTGATTTTGGCGTGTCCGCTAGGTGGTTCTGGGGAGTGGATCAGCTGGTTCCGGCATACTCGGCAGGTGGTACCGGCGTTTCCGGAACATTGTTCTGGCACGTCTGAGAGATGGTTCCCGCATGCCCGGCAGGTGATTCCGGAGTGTCCGGCATGTGGTTCCGGCACCTCTGAGAGGTGGTTCCGGCATGCCCGGTAGGTGATTCCGGAGTGTTCGCCAAGTGGTTCTGGCGTAGCAGGCAGGTCATTTTGCTTGTCAGGCGGTGGTTCCCGCGAGTCAAGCCGGTGGTTCCGGCGTGTCCGGCAGGTGTTTCCGGTCTGTCCGGCAGGTGGTTCTGGCGTGTCCGGCACGAGTTTCTGGCACGTCTGAGAGTTGGTTCCGGGATGCCCGACAGGTGATTCCGGAGTGTCTGCCACGTGGTTCTGGCATACCCGGAAGGTGATTTTGGCGTGTCTGGCAGGTGTTTCTTGCAAGTCGAGCATTTGGCTCAGGCATGCTCAGCAGGTGCTTCCGGCGTGTCCGGCACGTGGTTTTGGTGTGTCAGACGGCTGGTTCTGGCATTTCCGGTAGATGATTCTGGAGTGTCCACCAAGTGATTCTTGTAGACCTGGCAGGTGATATTGGCGTGTCTGGAAGGTGGTTCCGGCTAGTTGAGCAGGTGGATCAGGCGTGCTATACAGGGGGTTCAGGCAGGTCTGGCAGGTGGTTTCGGTCTGTTCGGGGTGTCGTTCTGGCATCTCAGGCACATGGTTCTGGCACGTCTGAGACGTGGTTCTGGCATGCCCGACAGGTGATTCCGGAGTGTTCGCCAAGTGGTTCTGGCGTAGCCGGCAGGTCATTTTGCATGTCCGGCGGTGGTTCCGGCGTGTCGAGCCGGTGGTTCCGGCGTAGCCGGGTGTTGATTTTGGCGTGTCCACTAGGTGGTTCTGGGGAGTGCATCAGCTGGTTCCGGCATACTCGGCACGTGGTACCGGCGTGTCCAGAACATGGTTCTGGCAATTCTGAGAGGTGGTTCCGGCATGCCCGGCAGGTCATCCCAGAGAGTCCTCCAAGTGGTTCTGGCATAACACGCAGGTGATTTTGGCGTGTCTGGCAGGTTGTTCCGTTGTGCTTGGCAGGTGGTTCAGGCTTGGCCGGCAGGTGGTTCCAGACTGTCCAGGACGTGTTTCCAGCTTCTCCGGCAGGTGGTTCTGGTACGTCTGAGAGGTGGTTCCGCCATGGCTGGCAGGTGATTCCGGACCGTTCCCCAGGTGGTTCTGGCATAGCCAGCAGTTGATATTGGCCTGTCCGGCAGGTGGTTCCAGCGAGTCGAACAGGTGGCTCCGGCGTGCTCGGCAGGTGGTTCCGGTCTGTCCGGTAGGTGATTCCGGCGTGTCCGGCACGTGCTTCCGGCACGTCTGAGAGGTGGTTCCGGCATGCGCGGCAGGTGATTTCGGAGTGTCCGCCAGGTGGTTCTCGCCTACCCGGCAGGTGATTTTGGCGTGTCCGGCAGGTGTTTCTCGCGAGTCGAGCAGGTGGCTCCGGCATGCTCGGCAGGTGCTTCCGGCGTCTCCGGCACGTGGTTCTGGTGTGTCTGAGAGCTGGTTCCGGCATGTCCTGCAGATGATCCCAGAGTGTCCGCCAAGTGGTTCTGGCATACCCGGCTGGTGATTTGGGCATGTCAGGTAGGTGTTTCCGGCGAGTCGAGCAGGTGGCTCCGGCGTGCTCGGCAGGTTGTTCAGACGGGTCTGGCAGGTGTTTTCCGTCTGTTCGGGGTGTGGTTCCAGCATCTCATGCACATGGTTCTGGCACGTCTGAGATGTGGTTCCGGCCGGCCCGACAGGTGTTTCCACAGTGTCCGCCAAGTGGTACTGGCGTAGTTGGCAGGTGATTTTGGCATGACCGGCAGGTGGTTCTAGCAAGCCCGGCAGGTGATTCCGAAGTGTTCCCCAACTGGTTGTGGCGTAGCCGGCAGGTGATTTTTGCGTGTCCGGCAGGCGGTTCTGGCGAGTCGAGCAGGTGGTTCCGGCGTGCTCGGCAGGTGCTTCCGGGGTCATTGGCACGTGGTTCTGGCATATCTGAGAGGTGGTTCAGGCATGCCCGGCAGGTGATTCCGGAGTGTTCGCCAAGTGTTTCCGGCGTAGCCGGAAGGTGATTTTGCATGTCCAGCGGTCGTTCCGGCGGGTCGAGCCGGTGGTTCCGGCGTGTCCGGCAGGTGGTTCCGATCTGTCCGGCAGGTGGTTCTGTGGTGTCCGGCACGATGTTCATTCTGAGAGGCTGTGCCGGCATGCCCCTCACGTGATTCCGGCTTGTCCCCGAAGTGGTGCTGGTGTAGCGGGCAGGTGATTTTGCGTGTCCGGCAGGTGGTTCAGGCGAGATGAGCAGGTGGTTGCGACGTGCTCGGCAGGTGCTTCCGGCGTCTCCGGCACGTGTTTCTGGCACATCTGACTGGTGGTTCCGGCATGCCCAAAAGTTGATTCCGGTCTGTCCGGTAGGTGGTTCCGGCGTGCACGGCACGTGGTTCTGGTACGTGTCAGAGGTGGTTGCGTATGCCCAACAGGTGATTCCGGACTGTCCGCCACGTGCTTCTGGCACGTCTGAGAGGTGGTTCCAACATGCCCGGCAGGTCATTTCGGAGAGTCGTCCAAGTGGTTCTGGCGTAGCCCGCAGGTGATTTTGGCGTGTCCGGCAGGTGGTTCCGCCGTGCTCGGCAGGTGGTTCAGGCATGGCCGTCACGTGGTTCCAGTCTGTCCAGGACGTGTTTCCAGCTTCTCCGGCAGCTGGTTCTGGTACGTCTGAGAGGTGGTTCCGCCATGGCTGGCAGGTGATCCCGGACTGTCCCCCAGGTGGTTCTGGCATAGCCAGCAGTTGATATTGGCCTGTCCGGCAGGTGGTTCCAGCGAGTCGAACAGGTGGCTCCGGCGTTCTTGGCAGGTGGTTCCGGTCTGTCCGGCAGGTGTTTCCGGCGTGTCCGGCACGTGCTTCCGGCACGTCTGAGAGGTGGTTCCGGCATGCGCGACAGGTGATTCCGTAGTCTCCGCCAGGTGGTTCTGGCATACCCGGCAGGTGATTTTGGCGTGTCCGGCAGGTGTTTCTGGCGAGTCGAGCAGGTGGCTCCGGCATGCTCGGCAGGTGCTTCCGGCGTCTCCGGCACGTGGTTCTTGTGTGTCTGAGAGCTGGTTCCGGCATGTCCGGCAGATGATTCGAGAGTGTCCGCCAAGTGGTTCTGGCATACCCGGCTGGTGATTTGGGCATGTCAGGTAGGTGGTTCCGGCGAGTCGAGCAGGTGGCTCCGGCGTGCTCGGCAGGTTGTTCAGACGGGTCTGGCAGGTGTTTTCCGTCTGTTCGGGGTGTGGTTCCAGCATCTCATGCACATGGTTCTGGCACGTCTGAGATGTGGCTCCGGCCGGCCCGACAGGTGTTTCCACAGTGTCCGCCAAGTGGTACTGGCGTAGTTGGCAGGTGATTTTGGCATGACCGGCAGGTGGTTCCAGCAAGCCCGGCAGGTGATTCCGAAGTGTTCCCCAACTGGTTGTGGCGTAGCCGGCAGGTGATTTCTGCGTGTCCGGCAGGTGGTTCTGGCGAGTCGAGCAGGTGGTTCCGGCGTGCTCGGCAGGTGCTTCCGGCGTCATTGGCACGTGGTTCTGGCATATCTGAGAGGTGGTTCCGGCATGCCCGGCAGGTGATTCCGGAGTGTTCGCCAAGTGTTTCCGGCGTAGCCGGCAGGTGATTTTGCATGTCCAGCGGTCGTTCCGGCGGGTCGAGCCGGTGGTTCCGGCGTGTCCGGCAGGTGGTTCCGATCTGTCCGGCAGGTGGTTCTGTGGTGTCCGGCACGAGGTTCAGTCTGAGAGGCTGTGCCGGCATGCCCCTCACGTGATTCCGGCTTGTCCCCAAAGTGGTGCTGGTGTAGCGGGCAGGTGATTTTGGCGTGTCCGGCAGGTGGTTCAGGCGAGTTGAGCAGGTGGTTGCGACGTGCTCGGCAGGTGCTTCCGGCGTCTCCGGCACGTGTTTCTGGCACATCTGACTGGTGGTTCCGGCATGCCCAAAAGTGGATTCCGGTCTGTCCGGTAGGTGGTTCCGGCGTGCACGGCACGTGGTTCTGGTACGTCTCAGAGCTGGTTGCGTATGCCCAACAGGTGATTCCGGACTGTCCGCCACGTGGTTCTGGCACGTCTGAGAGGTGGTTCCAACATGCCCGGCAGGTCATTTCGGAGAGTCGTCCAAGTGGTTCTGGCGTAGCCCGCAGGTGATTTTGGCGTGTCCGGCAGGTGGTTCCGCCGTGCTCAGCAGGTGGTTCAGGCATGGCCGTCACGTGGTTCCAGTCTGTCCAGGACGTGTTTCCAGCTTCTCCGGCAGGTGGTTCTGGTACGCCTGAGAGGTGGTTCCGCCATGGCTGGCAGGTGATCCCGGACTGTCCCCCAGGTGGTTCTGGCATAGCCAGCAGTTGATATTGGCCTGTCCGGCATGTGGTTCCAGCGAGTCGAACAGGTGGCTACGGCGTTCTTGGCAGGTGGTTCCGGTCTGTCCGGCAGGTGTTTCCGGCGTGTCCGGCACGTGCTTCCGGCACGTCTGAGAGGTGGTTCCGGCATGCGCGACAGGTGATTCCGTAGAGTCCGCCAGGTGGTTCTGGCATACCCGGCAGGTGATTTTGGCGTGTCAGGCAGGTGTTTCTGGCGAGTCGAGCAGGTGGCTCCGGCATGCTCGGCAGCTGCTTCCGGCGTCTCCGGCACTTGGTTCTGGTGTGTCTGAGAGCTGGTTCCGGCATGTCCGGCAGATGATTCTGGAGTGTCCGCCAAGTGGTTCTGGCGTACCCAGCAGGTGATTTTGGCGTGTCAGGGAGGTGGTACCGGTGAGTCGAGCAGGTTGTTCCGGCGTGCTCAGCAGGTGGTTCAGGCGGTTCTGGCAGGTGGTATCCGTCTGTTCGGGGTGTGGTTCCAGCATCTCATGAACACGATTCTGGCACGTCTGAGATGTGGTTCCAGCCGGCCCGACAGGTGTTTCCGCAGTGTCCGCCAAGCGGTTCTGGCGTAGTTGGCAGGTGATTTTGGCATGACTGGCAGGTGGTTCCAGCAAGCCTGGCAGGTGATTCCAAAGTGTTCACCAACTGGTTGTGGCGTAGCCGGCAGGTGATTTTTGCGTGATCGGCAGGTGGTTCTGGCGAGTCGAGCAGGTGGTTCCGGCGTGCTCGGCTGGTGCTTCCGGGGTCATTGGCACGGGGTTCTGGCATGTCTGAGAGGTGGTTCCTGCATGCCCGGCAAGTGATTCCGGAGTGTTCGCCAAGTGGTTCTGGCATAGTCGGCAGGTGATTTTGGCATGTCCGGCAGGTGGTTCAGGCGAGTTGAGCAGGTGGTTCCAACGTGCTTGGCAGGTGCTTCCGGCGTCTCCGGCACGTGTTTCTGGCACAACTGACAGGTGGTTCCGGCATGCCCGAAAGGTGATTCCGGTCTGTCTGGTAGGCGGTTCCAGCCTGCACGGCATGTGGTTCTGGTATGTCACAGAGGTGGTTGCGCATGCCCAACAGGTGATTCCGGACTGTCCGCCACATGGTTCTGGCACGTCTGAGAGGTGGTTCCGGCATGCCCGGCAGGTCATCCCAGAGAGTCCTCCAATTGGTTCTGGCATAATACGCAGGTGATTTTGGCGTGTCTAGCAGGTTGTTCCGTTGTGCTTGGCAGGTGGTTCAGGCTTGGCCGGCAGGTGGTTCCAGACTGTCCAGGACGTGTTTCCAGCTTCTCCGGCAGGTGGTTCTGGTACGTCTGAGAGGTGGTTCCGCCATGGCTGGCAGGTGATTCCGGACCATCCCCCAGGTGGTTCTGGCATAGCCAGCAGTTGATATTGGCCTGTCCGGCAGGTGGTTCCAGCGAGTCGAACAGGTGGCTCCGGCGTGCTCGGCAGGTGGTTCCGGTCAGTCCGGTAGGTGATTCCGGCGTGTCCGGCACGTGCTTCCGGCACGTCTGAGAGGTGGTTCCGGCATGCGCGACAGGTGATTTCGGAGTGTCCGCCAGGTGGTTCTGGCGTACCCGGCAGGTGATTTTGGCGTGTCCGGCAGGTGTTTCTGGCGAGTCGAGCAGGTGGCTCCGGCATGCTCGGCAGGTGCTTCCGGCGTCTCCGGCACGTGGTTCTGGTGTGTCTGAGAGCTGGTTCCGGCATGTCCGGCAGATGATTCCGGAGTGTCCGCCAAGTGGTTCTGGCATACCCGGCTGGAGATTTGGGCATGTCAGGTAGGTGGTTCCGGCGAGTCGAGCAGGTGGCTCCGGCGTGCTCGGCAGGTTGTTCAGACTGGTCTGGCAGGTGCTTTCCGTCTGTTTGGGGTGTGGTTCCAGCATCTCATGCACATGGTTCTGGCACGCGTGAGATGTGGTTCCGGCCGCCCCGACAGGTGTTTCCACAGTGTCCGCCAAGTGGTACTGGCGTTGTTGGCAGGTGATTTTGGCATGACCGGCAGGTGGTTCCAGCAAGCCCGGCAGGTGATTCCGAAGTGTTCCCCAACTGGTTGTGGCGTAGCCGGCAGGTGATATTTGCGTGTCCGGCAGGTGGTTCTGGCGAGTCGAGCAGGTGGTTCCGGCGTGCTCGGCAGGTGCTTCCGGGGTCATTGGCACGTGGTTCTGGCATATCTGAGAGGTGGTTCCGGCATGCCCGGCAGGTGATTCCGGAGTGTTCGCCAAGTGTTTCCGGCGTAGCCGGCAGGTGATTTTGCATGTCCAGCGGTCGTTCCGGCGGGTCGAGCCGGTGGTTACGGCGTGTCCGGCAGGTGGTTCCAATCTGTCCGGCAGGTGGTTCTGTGGTGTCCGGCACGAGGTTCAGTCTGAGAGGCTGTGCCGGCATGCCCCTCACGTGATTCCGGCTTGTCCCCGAAGTGGTGCTGGTGTAGCGGGCAGGTCATTTTGGCGTGTCCGGCAGGTGGTTCAGGCGAGTTGAGCAGGTGGTTGCGACGTGCTCGGCAGGTGCTTCCGGCGTCTCCGGCACGTGTTTCTGGCACATCTGACTGGTGGTTCCGGCATGCCCAAAAGTGGATTCCGGTCTGTCCGGTAGGTGGTTCCGGCGTGCACGGCACGTGGTTCTGGTACGTGTCAGAGGTGGTTGCGTATGCCCAACAGGTGATTCCGGACTGTCCGCCACGTGCTTCTGGCACGTCTGAGAGGTGGTTCCGGCATGCCCGGCAGGTCATCCCAGAGAGTCCTCCAGGTGGTTCTGGCATAACACGCAGGTGATTTTGGCGTGTCTGGCAGGTTGTTCCGTTGTGCTTGGCAGGTGGTTCAGGCTTGGCCGGCAGGTGGTTCCAGACTGTCCAGGACGTGTTTCCAGCTTCTCCGGCAGGTGGTTCTGGTACGTCTGAGAGGTGGTTCCGCCATGGCTGGCAGGTGATTCCGGACCGTCCCCCACGTGGTTCTGGCATAGCCAGCAGTTGATATTGGCCTGTCCGGCAGGTGGTTCCAGCAAGTCGAACAGGTGGCTCCGGCGTGCTCGGCAGGTGGTTCCGGTCTGTCGGGTAGGTGATTCCGGCGTGTCCGGCACGTGCTTCCGGCACGTCTGAGAGGTGGTTCCGGCATGCGCGGCAGGTGATTTTGGAGTGTCCGCCAGGTGGTTCTGGCGTACCCGGCTGGTGATTTGGGCATGTCAAGTAGGTGGTTCCGGCGAGTCGAGCAGGTGGCTCCGGTGTGCTCGGCAGGTTGTTCAGACGGGTCTGGCAGGTGTTTTCCGTCTGTTCGGGGTGTGGTTCCAGCATCTCAGGCACATGGTTCTGGCCCGTCTGAGATGTGGTTCCGGCCGGCCCGACAGGTGTTTCCACAGTGTCCGCCAAGTGGTACTGGCGTAGTTGGCAGGTGATTTTGGCATGACCGGCAGGTGGTTCCAGCAAGCCCGGCAGGTGATTCCGAAGTGTTCCCCAACTGGTTGTGGCGTAGCCGGCAGGTGATTTCTGCGTGTCCGGCAGGTGGTTCTGGCGAGTCGAGCAGGTGGTTCCGGCGTGCTCGGCAGGTGCTTCCGGGGTCATTGGCACGTGGTTCTGGCATATCTGAGAGGTGGTTCCGGCATGCCCGGCAGGTGATTCCGGAGTGTTCGCCAAGTGTTTCCGGCGTAGCCGGCAGGTGATTTTGCATGTCCAGCGGTCGTTCCGGCGTGTCCGGCAGGTGGTTCCGGTCTGTCCGGCATGTGGTTCTGTGGTGTCCGGCACGAGGTTCAGTCTGAGAGGCTGTGCCGGCATGCCCCTCACGTGATTCCGGCTTGTCCCCGAAGTGGTGCTGGTGTAGCGGGCAGGTGATTTTGGCGTGTCCGGCAGGTGGGTCAGGCGAGTTGAGCAGGTGTTTGCGACGTGCTCGGCAGGTGCTTCCGGCGTCTCCGGCACGTGTTTCTGGCACTTCTGACTGGTGGTTCCGGCATGCCCAAAAGTTGATTCCGGTCTGTCCGGTAGGTGGTTCCGGCGTGCACGGCACGTGGTTCTGGTACGTCTCAGAGGTGGTTGCGCATGCCCAACAGGTGATTCCGGACTGTCCGCCACGTGCTTCTGGCACGTCTGAGAGGTGGTTCCAACATGCCCGGCAGGTCATTTCGGAGAGTCTTCCAAGTGGTTCTGGCGTAGCCCGCAGGTGATTTTGGCGTGTCCGGCAGGTGGTTCCGCCGTGCTCGGCAGGTGGTTCAGGCATGGCCGTCACGTGGTTCCAGTCTGTCCAGGACGTGTTTCCAGCTTCTCCGGCAGGTGGTTCTGGTATGTCTGAGAGGTGGTTCCGCCATGGCTGGCAGGTGATCCCGGACTGTCCCCCAGGTGGTTCTGGCATAGCCAGCAGTTGATATTGGCCTGTCCGGGAGGTGGTTCCAGCGAGTCGAACTGGTGGCTCCGGCGTTCTTGGCAGGTGGTTCCGGTCTGTCCGGCAGGTGTTTCCGGCGTGTCCGGCACGTGCTTCCGGCACGTCTGAGAGGTGGTTCCGGCATGCGCGACAGGTGATTCCGGAGTGTCCGCCAGGTGGTTCTGGCATACCCGGCAGGTGATTTTGGCGTGTCCGGCAGGTGTTTCTGGCGAGTCGAGCAGGTGGCTCCGGCATGCTCGGCAGGTGCTTCCGGCGTCTCCGGCACGTGGTTCTGGTGTGTCTGAGAGCTGGTTCCGGCATGCGCGACAGGTGATTCCGGAGTGTCCGCCAAGTGGTTCTGGCATACCCGGCTGGTGATTTGGGCATGTCAGGTAGGTGGTTCCGGCGAGTCGAGCAGGTGGCTCCGGCGTGCTCGGCAGGTTGTTCAGACGGGTCTGGCAGGTGTTTTCCGTCTGTTCGGGGTGTGGTTCCAGCATCTCATGCACATTGTTCTGGCATGTCTGAGATGTGGCTCCTGCCGGCCCGACAGGTGTTTCCACAGTGTCCGCCAAGTGGTACTGGCGTAGTTGGAGGTGATTTTGGCATGACCGGCAGGTGGTTCCAGCAAGCCCGGCAGGTGATTCCGAAGTGTTCCCCAACTGGTTGTGGCGTAGCCGGCAGGTGATTTCTGCGTGTCCGGCAGGTGGTTCTGGCGAGTCGAGCAGGTGGTTCCGGCGTGCTCGGCAGCTGCTTCCGGCGTCTCCGGCACATGGTTCTGGTGTGTCTGAGAGCTGGTTCCGGCATGTCCGGCAGATGATTCCGGAGTGTCCGCCAAGTGGTTCTGGCATACCCAGCAGGTGATTTTGGCGTGTCAGGGAGGTTGTACCGGTGAGTCGAGCAGGTGGTTCCGGCGTGCTCAGCAGGTGGTTCAGGCGGTTCTGGCAGGTGGTATCCGTCTGTTCGGGGTGTGGTTCCAGCATCTCATGAACACGTTTCTGGCACGTCTGAGATGTGGTTCCAGCCGGCCCGACAGGTGTTTCCGCAGTGTCCGCCAAGCGGTTCTGGCGTAGTTGGCAGGTGATTTTGGCATGACTGGCAGGTGGTTCCAGCAAGCCTGGCAGGTGATTCCAAAGTGTTCACCAACTGGTTGTGGCGTAGCCGGCAGGTGATTTTTGCGTGATCGGCAGGTGGTTCTGGCGAGTCGAACAGGTGGTTCCGGCGTGCTCGGCTGGTGCTTCCGGGGTCATTGGCACAGGGTTCTGGCATGTCTGAGAGGTGGTTCCTGCATGCCCGGCAAGTGATTCCGGAGTGTTCGCCAAGTGGTTCTGGCATAGTCGGCAGGTGATTTTGGCATGTCCGGCAGGTGGTTCAGGCGAGTTGAGCAGGTGGTTCCAACGTGCTTGGCAGGTGCTTCCGGCGTCTCCGGCACGTGATTCTGGCACATCTGACAGGTGGTTCCGGCATGCCCGAAAGGTGATTCCGGTCTGTCCGGTAGGTGGTTCCAGACTGCACGGCATGTGGTTCTGGTACGTCTCAGAGGTGGTTGCGCATGCCCAACAGGTGATTCCGGACTGTCCGCCACGTGCTTCTGGCACGTCTGAGAGGTGGTTCCAACATGCCCGGCAGGTCATTTCGGAGAGTCGTCCAAGTGGTTCTTGCGTAGCCCGCAGGTGATTTTGGCGTGTCCGGCAGGTGGTTCCGCCGTGCTCGGCAGGTGGTTCAGGCATGGCCGTCACGTGGTTCCAGTCTGTCCAGGACGTGTTTCCAGCTTCTCCGGCAGGTGGTTCTGGTACGTCTGAGAGGTGGTTCCGCCATGGCTGGCAGGTGATCCCGGACTGTCCCCCAGGTGGTTCTGGCATAGCCAGCAGTTGATATTGGCCTGTCCGGCAGGTGGTTCCAGCGAGTCGAACAGGTGGCTCCGGCGTTCTTGGCAGGTGGTTCCGGTCTGTCCGGCAGGTGTTTCCGGCGTGTCCGGCACGTGCTTCCGGCACGTCTGAGAGGTGGTTCCGGCATGCGCGACAGGTGATTCCGTAGAGTCCGCCAGGTGGTTCTGGCATACCCGGCAGGTGATTTTGGCGTGTCCGGCAGGTGTTTCTGGCGAGTCGAGCAGGTGGCTCCGGCATGCTCGGCAGGTGCTTCCGGCGTCTCCGGCACGTGGTTCTGGTGTGTCTGAGAGCTGGTTCCGGCATGTCCGGCAGATGATTCCGGAGTGTCCGAAAAGTGGTTCTGGCATACCCGGCTGGTGATTTGCGCATGTCAGGTTGGTGGTTCCGGCGAGTCGAGCAGGTGGCTCCGTCGTGCTCGGAAGGTGCTTCCGGGGTCATTGGCACGTGGTTCTGGCATATCTGAGAGGTGGTTCCGGCATGCCCGGCAGGTGATTCCGGAGTGTTCGCCAAGTGTTTCCGGCGTAGCCGGCAGGTGATTTTGCATGTCCAGCCGTCGTTCCGGCGGGTCGAGCCGGTGGTTCCGGCGTGTCCGGCAGGTGGTTCCGGTCTGTCTGGCAGGTGGTTCTGTGGTGTCCGGCACGAGGTTCAGTCTGAGAGGCTGTGCCGGCATGCCCCTCACGTGATTCCGGCTTGTCCCCGAAGTGGTGCTGGTGTAGCGGGCAGGTGATTTTGGCGTGTCCGGCAGGTGGTTCAGGCGAGTTGAGCAGGTGGTTGCGACGTGCTCGGCAGGTGCTTCCGGCGTCTCCGGCACGTGTTTCTGGCACATCTGACTGGTGGTTCCGGCATGCCCAAAAGTGGATTCCGGTCTGTCCGGTAGGTGGTTCCGGCGTGCACGGCACGTGGTTCTGGTACGTCTCAGAGGTGGTTGCGTATGCCCAACAGGTGATTCCGGACTGTCCGCCACGTGCTTCTGGCACGTCTGAGAGGTGGTTCCAACATGCCCGGCAGGTCATTTCGGAGAGTCGTCCAAGTGGTTCTGGCGTAGCCCGCAGGTGATTTCGGCGTGTCCGGCAGGTGGTTCCGCCGTGCTCGGCAGGTGGTTCAGGCATGGCCGTCACGTGGTTCCAGTCTGTCCAGGACGTGTTTCCAGCTTCTCCGGCAGGTGGTTCTGGTACGTCTGAGAGGTGGTTCCGCCATGGCTGGCAGGTGATCCCGGACTGTCCCCCAGGTGGTTCTGGCATAGCCAGCAGTTGATATTGGCCTGTCCGGCAGGTGGTTCCAGCGAGTCGAACAGGTGGCTCCGGCGTTCTTGGCAGGTGGTTCCGTTCTGTCCGGTAGGTGTTTCCGGCGTGTCTGGCACGTGCTTCTGGCACGTCTGAGAGGTGGTTCCGGCATGCGCGACAGGTGATTCCGGAGTGTCCGCCAGGTGGTTCTGGCATACCCAGCAGGTGATTTTGGCGTGTCAGGGAGGTGGTACCGGTGAGTCGAGCAGGTGGTTCCGGCGTGCTCAGCAGGTGGTTCAGGCGGTTCTGGCAGGTGGTATCCATCTGTTCGGGGTGTGGTTCCAGCATCTCATGAACACGTTTCTGGCACGTCTGAGATGTGGTTCCGGCCAGCCCGACAGGTGTTTCCACAGTGTCCGCAAAGTGGTACTGGCGTAGTTGGCAGGTGATTTTGGCATGACCGGCAGGTGGTTCCAGCAAGCCCGGCAGGTGATTCCGAAGTGTTCCCCAACTGGTTGTGGCGTAGCCGGCAGGTGATTTCTGCGTGTCCGGCAGGTGGTTCTGGTGAGTCGAGCATGTGGTTCCGGCGTGCTCGGCAGGTGCTTCCGGGGTCATTGGCACGTGGTTCTGGCATATCTGAGAGGTGGTTCCGGCATGCCCGGCAAGTGATTCCGGAGTGTTCGCCAAGTGTTTCCGGCGTAGCCGGCAGGTGATTTTGCACATCCAGCGGTCGTTCCGGCGGGTCGAGCCGGTGGTTCCGGCGTGTCCGGCAGGTGGTTCCGGTCTGTCCGGCAGGTGGTTCTGTGGGGTCCGGTACGAGGTTCAGTCTGAGAGGCTGTGCCGGCATGCCCCTCACGTGATTCCGGCTTGTCCCCGAAGTGGTGCTGGTGTAGCGGGCAGGTGATTTCTGCGTGTCCGGCATGTGGTTCTGGTGAGTCGAGCATGTGGTTCCGGCGTGCTCGGCAGGTGCTTCCGGGGTCATTGGCACGTGGTTCTGGCATATCTGAGAGGTGGTTCCGGCATGCCCGGCAGGTGATTCCGGAGTGTTCGCCAAGTGTTTCCGGCGTAGCCGGCAGGTGATTTTGCACGTCCAGCGGTCGTTCCGGCGGGTCGAGCCGGTGGTTCCGGCGTGTCCGGCAGGTGGTTCCGGTCTGTCCGGCAGGTGGTTCTGTGGGGTCCGGTACGAGGTTCAGTCTGAGAGGCTGTGCCGGCATGCCCCTCACGTGATTCCGGCTTGTCCCCGAAGTGGTGCTGGTGTAGCGGGCAGGTGATTTTGGCGTGTCCGGCAGGTGGTTCAGGCGAGTTGAGCAGGTGGTTGCGACGTGCTCGGCAGGTGCTTCCGGCGTCTCCGGCACGTGTTTCTGGCACATCTGACTGGTGGTTCCGGCATGCCCACAATTGGATTCCGGCCTGTCCGGTAGGTGGTTCCGGCGTGCACGGCACGTGGTTCTGGTACGTGTCAGAGGTGGTTGCGTATGCCCAACAGGTGATTCCGGACTGTCCGCCACGTGCTTCTGGCACGTCTGAGAGGTGGTTCCAACATGCCCGGCAGGTCATTTCGGAGAGTCGTCCAAGTGGTTCTGGCGTAGCCCGCAGGTGATTTTGGCGTGTCCGGCAGGTGGTTCCGCCGTGCTCGGCAGGTGGTTCAGGCATGGCCGTCACGTGGTTCCAGTCTGTCCAGGACGTGTTTCCAGCTTTTCCGGCAGCTGGTTCTGGTACGTCTGAGAGGTGGTTCCGCCATGGCTGGCAGGTGATCCCGGACTGTCCCCCAGGTGGTTCTGGCATAGCCAGCAGTTGATATTGGCCTGTCCGGCAGGTGGTTCCAGCGAGTCGAACAGGTGGCTCCGGCGTTCTTGGCAGGTGGTTCCGGTCTGTCCGGTAGGTGTTTCCGGCGTGTCTGGCACGTGCTTCCGGCACGTCTGAGAGGTGGCTCCGGCATGCGCGGCAGGTGCTTCCGGCGTCTCCGGCACTTGGTTCTGGTGTGTCTGAGAGCTGGTTCCGGCATGTCCGGCAGATGATTACGGAGTGTCCGCCAAGTGGTTCTGGCATACCCAGCAGGTGATTTTGGCGTGTCAGGGAGGTGGTACCGGTGAGTCGAGCAGGTGGTTCCGGCGTGCTCAGCAGGTGGTTCAGGCGGTTCTGGCAGGTGGTATCCGTCTGTTCGGGGTGTGGTTCCAGCATCTCATGAACACGTTTCTGGCACGTCTGAGATGTGGTTCCAGCCAGCCTGACAGGTGTTTCCGCAGTGTCCGCCAAGTGGTACTGGCGCAGTTGGCAGGTGATTTTGGCATGACCGGCAGGTGGTTCCAGCAAGCCCGGCAGTCGATTCCGAAGTGTTCCCCAACTGGTTGTGGCGTAGCCGGCAGGTGATTTCTGCGTGTCCGGCAGGTGGTTCTGGCGAGTCGGGCAGGGGGTCCCGGCGTGCTCAGCAGGTGCTTCCGGGGTCATTGGCACGTGGTTCTGGCATATCTGAGAGGTGGTTCCGGCATGCCCGGCTGGTGATTCCGGAGTGTTCGCCAAGTGTTTCCGGCGTAGCCGGCAGGTGATTTTGCATGTCCAGCGGTCGTTCCGGCGTGTCCGGCAGGTGGTTCCGGTCTGTCTGGCAGGTGTTTCTGTGGTGTCCGGCACGAGGTTCAGTCTGAGAGGCTGTGCCGGCATGCCCCTCACGTGATTCCGGTTTGTCCCCGAAGTGGTGCTGGTGTAGCGGGCAGGTGATTTTGGTGTGTCCGGCAGGTGGTTCTGGCATACCCAGCAGCTGATTTTGGCGTGTCAGGGAGCTGGTACCGGTGAGTCGAGCAGGTGGTTCCGGCGTGCTCAGCAGGTGGTTCAGGCGGTTCTGGCAGGTGGTATCCGTCTGTTCGGGGTGTGGTTCCAGCATCTCATGAACACGTTTCTGGCACGTCTGAGATGTGGTTCCAGCCGGCCCGACAGGTGTTTCCGCAGTGTCCGCCAAGCGGTTCTGGCGTAGTTGGCAGGTGATTTTGGCATGACTGGCAGGTGGTTCCAGCAAGCCTGGCAGGTGATTCCAAAGTGTTCACCAACTGGTTGTGGCGTAGCCGGCAGGTGATTTTTGCGTGATCGGCAGGTGGTTCTGGCGAGTCGAGCAGGTGGTTCCGGCGTGCTCGGCTGGTGCTTCCGGGGTCATTGGCACGGGGTTCTGGCATGTCTGAGAGGTGGTTCCTGCATGCCCGGCAAGTGATTCCGGAGTGTTCGCCAAGTGGTTCTGGCATAGTCGGCAGGTGATTTTGGCATGTCCGGAAGGTGGTTCAGGCGAGTTGAGCAGGTGGTTGCGACGTGCTCGGCTGGTGCTTCCGGCTTCTCCAGCACGTGTTTCAGGCACATCTGACAGGTGGTTCCGGCATGCCCGAAAGGTGATTCCGGTCTGTCCGGTAGGCGGTTCCAGCCTGCACGGCATGTGGTTCTGGTACGTCTCAGAGGTGGTTGCGCATGCCCAACAGGTGATTCCGGACTGTCCGCCACATGGTTCTGGCACGTCTGAGAGGTGGTTCCGGCATGCGCGGCAGGTCATCCCAGAGAGTCCTCCAAGTGGTTCTGGCATAACACGCAGGTGATTTTGGCGTGTCTGGCAGGTTGTTCCGTTGTGCTTGGCAGGTGGTTCAGGCTTGGCCGGCAGGTGGTTCCAGACTGTCCAGGACGTGTTTCCAGCTTCTCCGGCAGGTGGTTCTGGTACGTCTGAGAGGTGGTTCTGCCATGGCTGGCAGGTGATTCAGGACCGTCCCCCAGGTGGTTCTGGCATAGCCAGCAGTTGATATTGGCCTGTCCGGCAGGTGGTTCCAGCGAGTCGAACAGGTGGCTCCGGCATGCTCGGCAGGTGGTTCCGGTCTGTCCGGTAGGTGATTCCGGCGTGTCCGGCACGTGCTTCCGGCACGTCTGAGAGGTGGTTCCGGCATCCGCGGCAGGTGATTTCGGAGTGTCCGCCAGGTGGTTCTGGCGTACCCGGCAGGTGATTTTGGCGTGTCCGGCAGGTGTTTCTGGCGAGTCGAGCAGGTGGCTCCGGCATGCTCGGCAGGTGCTTCCGGCGTCTCCGGCACGTGGTTCTGGTGTGTCTGAGAGCTGGTTCCGGCATGTCCGGCAGATGATTCCGGAGTGTCCGCCAAATGGTTCTGGCATACCCGGCTGGTGATTTGGGCATGTCAGGTAGGTGGTTCCGGCGAGTCGAGCAGGTGGCTCCGGCGTGCTCGGCAGGTTGTTCAGACGGGTCTGGCAGGTGTTTTCCGTCTGTTCGGGGTGTGGTTCCAGCATCTCATGCACATGGTTCTGGCACGTCTGAGATGTGGCTCCGGCCGGCCCGACAGGTGTTTCCACAGTGTCCGCCAAGTGGTACTGGCGTAGTTGGCAGGTGATTTTGGCATGACCGGCAGGTGGTTCCAGCAAGCCCGGCAGGTGATTCCGAAGTGTTCCCGAACTGGTTGTGGCGTAGCCGGCAGGTGATTTCTGCGTGTCCGGCAGGTGGTTCTGGCGAGTCGAGCAGGTGGTTCCGGCGTGCTCGGCAGGTGCTTCCGGGGTCATTGGCACGTGGTTCTGGCATATCTGAGAGGTGGTTCCGGCATGCCCGGCAGGTGATTCCGGAGTGTTCGCCAAGTGTTTCCGGCGTAGCCGGCAGGTGATTTTGCATGTCCAGCGGTCGTTCCGGCGGGTCGAGCCGGTGGTTCCGGCGTGTCCGGCAGGTGGTTCCGGTCTGTCCGGCAGGTGGTTCTGTGGTGTCCGGCACGAGGTTCAGTCTGAGAGGCTGTGCCGGCATGCCCCTCACGTGATTCCGGCTTGTCCCCGAAGTGGTGCTGGTGTAGCGGGCAGGTGATTTTGGCGTGTCCGGCCGGTGGGTCAGGCGAGTTGAGCAGGTGGTTGCGACGTGCTCGGCAGGTGCTTCCGGCGTCTCCGGCACGTGTTTCTGGCACATCTGACTGGTGGTTCCGGCATGCCCAATAGTTGATTCCGGTCTGTCCGGTAGGTGGTTACGGCGTGCACGGCACGTGGTACTGGTACGTCTCAGAGGTGGTTGCGTATGCCCAACAGGTGATTCCGGACTGTCCGCCACGTGCTTCTGGCACGTCTGAGAGGTGGTTCCAACATGCCCGGCAGGTCATTTCGGAGAGTCGTCCAAGTGGTTCTGGCGTAGCCCGCAGGTGATTTTGGCGTGTCCGGCAGGTGGTTCCGCCGTGCTCGGCAGGTGGTTCAGGCATGGCCGTCACGTGGTTCCAGTCTGTCCAGGACGTGTTTCCAGCTTCTCCGGCAGGTGGTTCTGGTACGTCTGACAGGTGGTTCCGCCATGGCTGGCAGGTGATCCCGGACTGTCCCCCAGGTGGTTCTGGCATAGCCAGCAGTTGATATTGGCCTGTCCGGCAGGTGGTTCCAGCGAGTCGAACAGGTGGCTCCGGCGTTCTTGGCAGGTGGTTCCGGTCTGTCCGGCAGGTGTTTCCGGCGTGTCCGGCACGTGCTTCCGGCACGTCTGAGAGGTGGTTCCGGCATGCGCGACAGGTGATTCCGTAGAGTCCGCCAGGTGGTTCTGGCATACCCGGCAGGTGATTTTGGCGTGTCAGGCAGGTGTTTCTGGCGAGTCGAGCAGGTGGCTCCGGCATGCTCGGCAGCTGCATCCGGCGTCTCCGGCACTTGGTTCTGGTGTGTCTGAGAGCTGGTTCCGGCATGTCCGGCAGATGATTCCGGAGTGTCCGCCAAGTGGTTCTGGCATACCCAGCAGGAGATTTTGGCGAGTCAGGGAGGTGGTACCGGTGAGTCGAGCAGGTGGTTCCGGCGTGCTCAGCAGGTGGTTCAGGCGGTTCTGGCAGGTGGTATCCGTCTGTTCGGGGTGTGGTTCCAGCATCTCATGAACACGTTTCTGGCACGTCTGAGATGTGGTTCCAGCCGGCCCGACAGGTGTTTCCGCAGTGTCCTCCAAGCGGTTCTGGCGTAGTTGGCAGCTGATTTTGGCATGACTGGCAGCTGGTTCCAGCAAGCCTAGCAGGTGATTCCAAAGTGTTCACCAACTGGTTGTGGCGTAGCCGGCAGGTGATTTTTGCGTGATCGGCAGGTGGTTCTGGCGAGTCGAGCAGGTGGTTCCGGCGTGCTCGGCTGGTGCTTCCGGGGTCATTGGCACGGGGTTCTGGCATGTCTGAGAGGTGGTTCCTGCATGCCCGGCAAGTGATTCCGGAGTGTTCGCCAAGTGGTTCTGGCATAGTCGGCAGGTGATTTTGGCATGTCCGGCAGGTGGTTCAGGCGAGTTGAGCAGGTGGTTCCAACGTGCTTGGCAGGTGCTTCCGGCGTCTCCGGCACGTGTTTCTGGCACATCTGACAGGTGGTTCCGGCATGCCCGAAAGGTGATTCCGGTCTGTCCGGTAGGTGGTTCCAGCCTGCACGGCATGTGGTTCTGGTACGTCTCAGAGGTGGTTGCGCATGCCCAACAGGTGATTCCGGACTGTCCGCCACATGGTTCTGGCACGTCTGAGAGGTGGTTCCGGCATGCCCGGCAGGTCATCCCAGAGAGTCATCCAAGTGGTTCTGGCATAACACGCAGGTGATTTTGGCGTGTCTGGCAGGTTGTTCCGTTGTGCTTGGCAGGTGGTTCAGGCTTGGCCGGCAGGTGGTTCCAGACTGTCCAGGACATGTTAGCAGCTTCTCCGGCAGATGGTTCTGGTACGTCTGAGAGGTGGTTCCGCCATGGCTGGCAGGTGATTCCGGACCGTCCCCCAGGTGGTTCTGGCATAGCCAGCAGTTGATATTGGCCTGTCCGGCAGGTGGTTCCAGCGAGTCGAACAGGTGGCTCCGGCATGCTCGGCAGGTGGTTCCGGTCTGTCCGGTAGGTGATCCCGGCGTGTCCGGCACGTGCTTCCGGCACGTCTGAGCGGTGGTTCCGGCATGCGCGGCAGGTGATTTCGGAGTGTCCGCCAGGTGGTTCTGGCATACCCGGCAGGTGATTTTGGCGTGTCCGGCAGGTGTTTCTGGCGAGTCGAGCAGGTGGCTCCGGCATGCTCGGCAGGTGCTTCCGGCGTCTCCGGCACGTGGTTCTGGTGTGTCTGAGAGCTGGTTCCGGCATGTCCGGCAGATGATTCCGGAGTGTCCGCCAAATGGTTCTGGCATACCCGGCTGGTGATTTGGGCATGTCAGGTAGGTGGTTCCGGCGAGTCGAGCAGGTGGCTCCGGCGTGCTCGGCAGGTTGTTCAGACGGGTCTGGCAGGTGTTTTCCGTCTGTTCGGGGTGTGGTTCCAGCATCTCATGCACATGGTTCTGGCACGTCTGAGATGTGGCTCCGGCCGGCCCGACAGGTGTTTCCACAGTGTCCGCCAAGTGATACTGGCGTAGTTGGCAGGTGATTTTGGCATGACCGGCAGGTGGTTCCAGAAAGCCCGGCAGGTGATTCCGAAGTGTTCCCGAACTGGTTGTGGCGTAGCCGGCAGGTGATTTCTGCGTGTCCGGCAGGTGGTTCTGGCGAGTCGAGCAGGTGGTTCCGGCGTGCTCGGCAGGTGCTTCCGGGGTCATTGGCACGTGGTTCTGGCATATCTGAGAGGTGGTTCCGGCATGCCCGGCAGGTGATTCCGGAGTGTTCGCCAAGTGTTTCCGGCGTAGCCGGCAGGTGATTTTGCATGTCCAGCGGTCGTTCCGGCGGGTCGAGCCGGTGGTTCCGGCGTGTGCGGCAGGTGGTTCCGGTCTGTCCGGCAGGTGGTTCTGTGGTGTCCGGCACGAGGTTCAGTCTGAGAGGCTGTGCCGGCATGCCCCTCACGTGATTCCGGCTTGTCCCCGAAGTGGTGCTGTTGTAGCGGGCAGGTGATTTTGGCGTGTCCGGCAGGTGGGTCAGGCGAGTTGAGCAGGTGGTTGCGACGTGCTCGGCAGGTGCTTCCGGCGTCTCCGGCACGTGTTTCTGGCACATCTGACTGGTGGTTCCGGCATGCCCAATAGTTGATTCCGGTCTGTCCGGTAGGTGGTTCCGGCGTGCACGGCACGTGGTACTGGTACGTCTCAGAGGTGGTTGTGTATGCCCAACAGGTGATTCCGGACTGTCCGCCACGTGCTTCTGGCACGTCTGAGAGGTGGTTCCAACATGCCCGGCAGGTGATTTCGGAGAGTCGTCCAAGTGGTTCTGGCGTAGCCCGCAGGTGATTTTGGCGTGTCCGGCAGGTGGTTCCGCCGTGCTCGGCAGGTGGTTCAGGCATGGCCGTCACGTGGTTGCAGTCTGTCCAGGACGTGTTTCCAGCTTCTCCGGCAGGTGGTTCTGGTACGTCTGAGAGGTGGTTCCGCCATGGCTGGCAGGTGATCCCGGACTGTCCCCCAGGTGGTTCTGGCATAGCCAGCAGTTGATATTGGCCTGTCCGGCAGGTGGTTCCAGCGAGTCGAACAGGTGGCTCCGGCGTTCTTGGCAGGTGGTTCCGGTCTGTCCGGCAGGTGTTTCCGGCGTGTCTGGCACGTGCTTCCGGCACGTCTGAGAGTTGGTTCCGGCATGCGCGACAGGTTATTCCGTAGAGTCCGCCAGGTGGTTCTGGCATACCCGGCAGGTGATTTTGGCGTGTCAGGCAGGTGTTTCTGGCGAGTCGAGCTGGTGGCTCCGGCATGCTCGGCAGCTGCATCCGGCGTCTCCGGCACTTGGTTCTGGTGTGTCTGAGAGCTGGTTCCGGCATGTCCGGCAGATGATTCCGGAGTGTCCGCCAAGTGGTTCTGGCATACCCAGCAGGTGATTTTGGCGAGTCAGGGAGGTGGTACCGTTGAGTCGAGCAGGTGGTTCCGGCGTGCTCAGCAGGTGGTTCAGGCGGTTCTGGCAGGTGGTATCCGTCTGTTCGGGGTGTGGTTCCAGCATCTCATGAACACGTTTCTGGCACGTCTGAGATGTGGTTCCAGCCGGCCCGACAGGTGTTTCCGCAGTGTCCGCCAAGCGGTTCTGGCGTAGTTGGCAGGTGATTTTGGCATGACTGGCAGGTGGTTCCAGCAAGCCTGGCAGGTGATTCCAAAGTGTTCACCAACTGGTTGTGGCGTAGCCGGCAGGTGATTTTTGCGTGATCGGCAGGTGGTTCTGGCGAGTCGAGCAGGTGGTTCCGGCGTGCTCGGCTGGTGCTTCCGGGGTCATTGGCACGGGGTTCTGGCATGTCTGAGAGGTGGTTCCTGCATGCCCGGCAAGTGATTCCGGAGTGTTCGCCAAGTGGTTCTGGCATAGTCGGCAGGTGATTTTGGCATGTCCGGCAGGTGGTTCAGGCGAGTTGAGCAGGTGGTTCCAACGTGCTTGGCAGGTGCTTCCGGCGTCTCCGGCACGTGTTTCTGGCACATCTGACAGGTGGTTCCGGCATGCCCGAAAGGTGATTCCGGTCTGTCCGGTAGGTGGTTCCAGCCTGCACGGCATGTGGTTCTGGTACGTCTCAGAGGTGGTTGCGCATGCCCAACAGGTGATTCCGGACTGTCCGCCACATGGTTCTGGCACGTCTGAGAGGTGGTTCCGGCATGCGCGGCAGGTCATCCCAGAGAGTCCTCCAAGTGGTTCTGGCATAACACGCAGGTGATTTTGGCGTGTCTGGCAGGTTGTTCCGTTGTGCTTGGCAGGTGGTTCAGGCTTGGCCGGCAGGTGGTTCCAGACTGTCCAGGACGAGTTTCCAGCTTCTCCGGCAGGTGGTTCTGGTACGTCTGAGAGGTGGTTCCGCCATGGCTGGCAGGTGATTCCGGACCGTCCCCCAGGTGGTTCTGGCATAGCCAGCAGTTGATATTGGCCTGTCCGGCAGGTGGTTCCAGCGAGTCGAACAGGTGGCTCCGGCGTGGTCGGCAGGTGGTTCCGGTCTGTCCGGTAGGTGATTCCGGCGTGTCCGGCACGTGCTTCCGGCACGTCTGAGAGGTGGTTCCGGCATGCGCGGCAGGTGATTTCGGAGTGTCCGCCAGGTGGTTCTGGCGTACCCGGCAGGTGATTTTGGCGTGTCCGGCAGGTGTTTCTGGCGAGTCGAGCAGGTGGCTCCGGCATGCTCGGCAGGTGCTTCCGGCGTCTCCGGCACGTGGTTCTGGTGTGTCTGAGAGCTGGTTCCGGCATGTCCGGCAGATGATTCCGGAGTGTCCGCCAAGTGGTTCTGGCATACCCGGCTGGTGATTTGGGCATGTCAGGTAGGTGGCTCCGGCGTGCTCGGCAGGTTGTTCAGACGGGTCTGGCAGGTGTTTTCCGTCTGTTCGGGGTGTGGTTCCAGCATCTCATGCACATGGTTCTGGCACGTCTGAGATGTGGTTCCGGCCGGCCCGACAGGTGTTTCCACAGTGTCCGCCAAGTGGTACTGGCGTAGTTGGCAGGTGATTTTGGCATGACCGGCAGGTGGTTCCAGCAAGCCCGGCAGGTGATTCCGAAGTGTTCCCCAACTGGTTGTGGCGTAGCCGGCAGGTGATTTCTGCGTGTCCGGCAGGTGGTTCTGGCGAGTCGAACAGGTGGTTCCGGCGTGCTCGGCAGGTGCTTCCGGGGTCATTGGCACGTGGTTCTGGCATATCTGAGAGGTGGTTCCGGCATGCCCGGCAGGTGATTCCGGAGTGTTCGCCAAGTGTTTCCGGCGTAGCCGGCAGGTGATTTTGCATGTCCAGCGGTCGTTCCGGCGGGTCGAGCCGGTGGTTCCGGCGTGTCCGGCAGGTGGTTCCGGTCTGTCCGGCAGGTGGTTCTGTGGTGTCCGGCACGAGGTTCAGTCTGAGAGGCTGTGCCGGCATGCCCCTCACGTGATTCCGGCTTGTCCCCGAAGTGGTGCTGGTGTAGCGGGCAGGTGATTTTGGCGTGTCCGGCAGGTGGGTCAGGCGAGTTGAGCAGGTGGTTGCGACGTGCTCGGCAGGTGCTTCCGGCGTCTCCGGCACGTGTTTCTGGCACATCTGACTGGTGGTTCCGGCATGCCCAATAGTTGATTCCGGTCTGTCCGGTAGGTGGTTCCGGCGTGCACGGCACGTGGTACTGGTACGTCTCAGAGGTGGTTGCGTATGCCCAACAGGTGATTCCGGACTGTCCGCCACGTGCTTCTGGCACGTCTGAGAGGTGGTTCCAACATGCCCGGCAGGTGATTTCGGAGAGTCGTCCAAGTGGTTCTGGCGTAGCCCGCAGGTGATTTTGGCGTGTCCGGCAGGTGGTTCCGCCGTGCTCGGCAGGTGGTTCAGGCATGGCCGTCACGTGGTTCCAGTCTGTCCAGGACGTGTTTCCAGCTTCTCCGGCAGGTGGTTCTGGTACGTCTGAGAGGTGGTTCCGCCATGGCTGGCAGGTGATCCCGGACTGTCCCCCAGGTGGTTCTGGCATAGCCAGCAGTTGATATTGGCCTGTCCGGCAGGTGGTTCCAGCGAGTCGAACAGGTGGCTCCGGCGTTCTTGGCAGGTGGTTCCGGTCTGTCCGGCAGGTGTTTCCGGCGTGTCCGGCACGTGCTTCCGGCACGTCTGAGAGGTGGTTCCGGCATGCGCGACAGGTGATTCCGTAGAGTCCGCCAGGTGGTTCTGGCGTACCCGGCAGGTGATTTTGGCGTGTCAGGCAGGTGTTTCTGGCGAGTCGAGCAGGTGGCTCCGGCATGCTCGGCAGCTGCATCCGGCGTCTCCGGCACTTGGTTCTGGTGTGTCTGAGAGCTGGTTCCGGCATGTCCGGCAGATGATTCCGGAGTGTCCACCAAGTGGTTCTGGCATACCCAGCAGGTGATTTTGGCGAGTCAGGGAGGTGGTACCGGTGAGTCGAGCAGGTGGTTCCGGCGTGCTCAGCAGGTGGTTCAGGCGGTTCTGGCAGGTGGTATCCGTCTGTTCGGGGTGTGGTTCCAGCATCTCATGAACACGTTTCTGGCACGTCTGAGATGTGGTTCCAGCCGGCCCGACAGGTGTTTCCGCAGTGTCCGCCAAGCGGTTCTGGCGTAGTTGGCAGGTGATTTTGGCATGACTGGCAGGTGGTTCCAGCAAGCCTGGCAGGTGATTCCAAAGTGTTCACCAACTGGTTGTGGCGTAGCCGGCAGGTGATTTTTGCGTGATCGGCAGGTGGTTCTGGCGAGTCGAGCAGGTGGTTCCGGCGTGCTCGGCTGGTGCTTCCGGGGTCATTGGCACGGGGTTCTGGCATGTCTGAGAGGTGGTTCCTGCATGCCCGGCAAGTGATTCCGGAGTGTTCGCCAAGTGGTTCTGGCATAGTCGGCAGGTGATTTTGGCATGTCCGGCAGGTGGTTCAGGCGAGTTGAGCAGGTGGTTCCAACGTGCTTGGCAGGTGCTTCCGGCGTCTCCGGCACGTGTTTCTGTCACATCTGACAGGTGGTTCCGGCATGCCCGAAAGGTGATTCCGGTCTGTCCGGTAGGTGGTTCCAGCCTGCACGGCATGTGGTTCTGGTACGTCTCAGAGGTGGTTGCGCATGCCCAACAGGTGATTCCGGACTGTCCGCCACATGGTTCTGGCACGTCTGAGAGGTGGTTCCGGCATGCGCGGCAGGTCATCCCAGAGAGTCCTCCAAGTGGTTCTGGCATAACACGCAGGTGATTTTGGCGTGTCTGGCAGGTTGTTCCGTTGTGCTTGGCAGGTGGTTCAGGCTTGGCCGGCAGGTGGTTCCAGACTGTCCAGGACGAGTTTCCAGCTTCTCCGGCAGGTGGTTCTGGTACGTCTGAGAGGTGGTTCCGCCATGGCTGGCAGGTGATTCCGGACCGTCCCCCAGGTGGTTCTGGCATAGCCAGCAGTTGATATTGGCCTGTCCGGCAGGTGGTTCCAGCGAGTCGAACAGGTGGCTCCGGCGTGGTCGGCAGGTGGTTCCGGTCTGTCCGGTAGGTGATTCCGGCGTGTCCGGCACGTGCTTCCGGCACGTCTGAGAGGTGGTTCCGGCATGCGCGGCAGGTGATTTCGGAGTGTCCGCCAGGTGGTTCTGGCGTACCCGGCAGGTGATTTTGGCGTGTCCGGCAGGTGTTTCTGGCGAGTCGAGCAGGTGGCTCCGGCATGCTCGGCAGGTGCTTCCGGCGTCTCCGGCACGTGGTTCTGGTGTGTCTGAGAGCTGGTTCCGGCATGTCCGGCAGATGATTCCGGAGTGTCCGCCAAGTGGTTCTGGCATACCCGGCTGGTGATTTGGGCATGTCAGGTAGGTGGCTCCGGCGTGCTCGGCAGGTTGTTCAGACGGGTCTGGCAGGTGTTTTCCGTCTGTTCGGGGTGTGGTTCCAGCATCTCATGCACATGGTTCTGGCACGTCTGAGATGTGGTTCCGGCCGGCCCGACAGGTGTTTCCACAGTGTCCGCCAAGTGGTACTGGCGTAGTTGGCAGGTGATTTTGGCATGACCGGCAGGTGGTTCCAGCAAGCCCGGCAGGTGATTCCGAAGTGTTCCCCAACTGGTTGTGGCGTAGCCGGCAGGTGATTTCTGCGTGTCCGGCAGGTGGTTCTGGCGAGTCGAACAGGTGGTTCCGGCGTGCTCGGCAGGTGCTTCCGGGGTCATTGGCACGTGGTTCTGGCATATCTGAGAGGTGGTTCCGGCATGCCCGGCAGGTGATTCCGGAGTGTTCGCCAAGTGTTTCCGGCGTAGCCGGCAGGTGATTTTGCATGTCCAGCGGTCGTTCCGGCGGGTCGAGCCGGTGGTTCCGGCGTGTGCGGCAGGTGGTTCCGGTCTGTCCGGCAGGTGGTTCTGTGGTGTCCGGCACGAGGTTCAGTCTGAGAGGCTGTGCCGGCATGCCCCTCACGTGATTCCGGCTTGTCCCCGAAGTGGTGCTGGTGTAGCGGGCAGGTGATTTTGGCGTGTCCGGCAGGTGGGTCAGGCGAGTTGAGCAGGTGGTTGCGACGTGCTCGGCAGGTGCTTCCGGCGTCTCCGGCACGTGTTTCTGGCACATCTGACTGGTGGTTCCGGCATGCCCAATAGTTGATTCCGGTCTGTCCGGTAGGTGGTTCCGGCGTGCACGGCACGTGGTACTGGTACGTCTCAGAGGTGGTTGCGTATGCCCAACAGGTGATTCCGGACTGTCCGCCACGTGCTTCTGGCACGTCTGAGAGGTGGTTCCAACATGCCCGGCAGGTCATTTCGGAGAGTCGTCCAAGTGGTTCTGGCGTAGCCCGCAGGTGATTTTGGCGTGTCCGGCAGGTGGTTCCGCCGTGCTCGGCAGGTGGTTCAGGCATGGCCGTCACGTGGTTCCAGTCTGTCCAGGACGTGTTTCCAGCTTCTCCGGCAGGTGGTTCTGGTACGTCTGAGAGGTGGTTCCGCCATGGCTGGCAGGTGATCCCGGACTGTCCCCCAGGTGGTTCTGGCATAGCCAGCAGTTGATATTGGCCTGTCCGGCAGGTGGTTCCAGCGAGTCGAACAGGTGGCTCCGGCGTTCTTGGCAGGTGGTTCCGGTCTGTCCGGCAGGTGTTTCCGGCGTGTCCGGCACGTGCTTCCGGCACGTCTGAGAGGTGGTTCCGGCATGCGCGACAGGTGATTCCGTAGAGTCCGCCAGGTGGTTCTGGCGTACCCGGCAGGTGATTTTGGCGTGTCAGGCAGGTGTTTCTGGCGAGTCGAGCAGGTGGCTCCGGCATGCTCGGCAGCTGCATCCGGCGTCTCCGGCACTTGGTTCTGGTGTGTCTGAGAGCTGGTTCCGGCATGTCCGGCAGATGATTCCGGAGTGTCCGCCAAGTGGTTCTGGCATACCCAGCAGGTGATTTTGGCGAGTCAGGGAGGTGGTACCGGTGAGTCGAGCAGGTGGTTCCGGCGTGCTCAGCAGGTGGTTCAGGCGGTTCTGGCAGGTGGTATCCGTCTGTTCGGGGTGTGGTTCCAGCATCTCATGAACACGTTTCTGGCACGTCTGAGATGTGGTTCCAGCCGGCCCGACAGGTGTTTCCGCAGTGTCCGCCAAGCGGTTCTGGCGTAGTTGGCAGGTGATTTTGGCATGACTGGCAGGTGGTTCCAGCAAGCCTGGCAGGTGATTCCAAAGTGTTCACCAACTGGTTGTGGCGTAGCCGGCAGGTGATTTTTGCGTGATCGGCAGGTGGTTCTGGCGAGTCGAGCAGGTGGTTCCGGCGTGCTCGGCTGGTGCTTCCGGGGTCATTGGCACGGGGTTCTGGCATGTCTGAGAGGTGGTTCCTGCATGCCCGGCAAGTGATTCCGGAGTGTTCGCCAAGTGGTTCTGGCATAGTCGGCAGGTGATTTTGGCATGTCCGGCAGGTGGTTCAGGCGAGTTGAGCAGGTGGTTCCAACGTGCTTGGCAGGTGCTTCCGGCGTCTCCGGCACGTGTTTCTGGCACATCTGACAGGTGGTTCCGGCATGCCCGAAAGGTGATTCCGGTCTGTCCGGTAGGTGGTTCCAGCCTGCACGGCATGTGGTTCTGGTACGTCTCAGAGGTGGTTGCGCATGCCCAACAGGTGATTCCGGACTGTCCGCCACATGGTTCTGGCACGTCTGAGAGGTGGTTCCGGCATGCCCGGCAGGTCATCCCAGAGAGTCCTCCAAGTGGTTCTGGCATAACACGCAGGTGATTTTGGCGTGTCTGGCAGGTTGTTCCATTGTGCTTGGCAGGTGGTTCAGGCTTGGCCGGCAGGTGGTTCCAGACTGTCCAGGACGTGTTTCCAGCTTCTCCGGCAGATGGTTCTGGTACGTCTGAGAGGTGGTTCCGCCATGGCTGGCAGGTGATTCCGGACCGTCCCCCAGGTGGTTCTGGCATAGCCAGCAGTTGATATTGGCCTGTCCGTCAGGTGGTTCCAGCGAGTCGAACAGGTGGCTCCGGCATGCTCGGCAGGTGGTTCCGGTCTGTCCGGTAGGTGATTCCGGCGTGTCCAGCACGTGCTTCCGGCACGTCTGAGCGGTGGTTCCGGCATGCGCGGCAGGTGATTTCGGAGTGTCCGGCAGGTGGTTCTGGCGTACCCGGCAGGTGATTTTGGCGTGTCCGGCAGGTGTTTCTGGCGAGTCGAGCAGGTGGCTCCGGCATGCTCGGCAGGTGCTTCCGGCGTCTCCGGCACGTGGTTCTGGTGTGTCTGAGAGCTGGTTCCGGCATGTCCGGCAGATGATTCCGGAGTGTCCGCCAAATGGTTCTGGCATACCCGGCTGGTGATTTGGGCATGTCAGGTAGGTGGTTCCGGCGAGTCGAGCAGGTGGCTCCGGCGTGCTCGGCAGGTTGTTCAGACGGGTCTGGCAGGTGTTTTCCGTCTGTTCGGGGTGTGGTTCCAGCATCTCATGCACATGGTTCTGGCACGTCTGAGATGTGGCTCCGGCCGGCCCGACAGGTGTTTCCACAGTGTCCGCCAAGTGATACTGGCGTAGTTGGCAGGTGATTTTGGCATGACCGGCAGGTGGTTCCAGAAAGCCCGGCAGGTGATTCCGAAGTGTTCCCGAACTGGTTGTGGCGTAGCCGGCAGGTGATTTCTGCGTGTCCGGCAGGTGGTTCTGGCGAGTCGAGCAGGTGGTTCCGGCGTGCTCGGCAGGTGCTTCCGGGGTCATTGGCACGTGGTTCTGGCATATCTGAGAGGTGGTTCCGGCATGCCCGGCAGGTGATTCCGGAGTGTTCGCCAAGTGTTTCCGGCGTAGCCGGCAGGTGATTTTGCATGTCCAGCGGTCGTTCCGGCGGGTCGAGCCGGTGGTTCCGGCGTGTGCGGCAGGTGGTTCCGGTCTGTCCGGCAGGTGGTTCTGTGGTGTCCGGCACGAGGTTCAGTCTGAGAGGCTGTGCCGGCATGCCCCTCACGTGATTCCGGCTTGTCCCCGAAGTGGTGCTGGTGTAGCGGGCAGGTGATTTTGGCGTGTCCGGCAGGTGGGTCAGGCGAGTTGAGCAGGTGGTTGCGACGTGCTCGGCAGGTGCTTCCGGCGTCTCCGGCACGTGTTTCTGGCACATCTGACTGGTGGTTCCGGCATGCCCAATAGTTGATTCCGGTCTGTCCGGTAGGTGGTTCCGGCGTGCACGGCACGTGGTACTGGTACGTCTCAGAGGTGGTTGTGTATGCCCAACAGGTGATTCCGGACTGTCCGCCACGTGCTTCTGGCACGTCTGAGAGGTGGTTCCAACATGCCCGGCAGGTCATTTCGGAGAGTCGTCCAAGTGGTTCTGGCGTAGCCCGCAGGTGATTTTGGCGTGTCCGGCAGGTGGTTCCGCCGTGCTCGGCAGGTGGTTCAGGCATGGCCGTCACGTGGTTGCAGTCTGTCCAGGACGTGTTTCCAGCTTCTCCGGCAGGTGGTTCTGGTACGTCTGAGAGGTGGTTCCGCCATGGCTGGCAGGTGATCCCGGACTGTCCCCCAGGTGGTTCTGGCATAGCCAGCAGTTGATATTGGCCTGTCCGGCAGGTGGTTCCAGCGAGTCGAACAGGTGGCTCCGGCGTTCTTGGCAGGTGGTTCCGGTCTGTCCGGCAGGTGTTTCCGGCGTGTCTGGCACGTGCTTCCGGCACGTCTGAGAGGTGGTTCCGGCATGCGCGACAGGTGATTCCGTAGAGTCCGCCAGGTGGTTCTGGCATACCCGGCAGGTGATTTTGGCGTGTCAGGCAGGTGTTTCTGGCGAGTCGAGCAGGTGGCTCCGGCATGCTCGGCAGCTGCATCCGGCGTCTCCGGCACTTGGTTCTGGTGTGTCTGAGAGCTGGTTCCGGCATGTCCGGCAGATGATTCCGGAGTGTCCGCCAAGTGGTTCTGGCATACCCAGCAGGTGATTTTGGCGAGTCAGGGAGGTGGTACCGGTGAGTCGAGCAGGTGGTTCCGGCGTGCTCAGCAGGTGGTTCAGGCGGTTCTGGCAGGTGGTATCCGTCTGTTCGGGGTGTGGTTCCAGCATCTCATGAACACGTTTCTGGCACGTCTGAGATGTGGTTCCAGCCGGCCCGACAGGTGTTTCCGCAGTGTCCGCCAAGCGGTTCTGGCGTAGTTGGCAGGTGATTTTGGCATGACTGGCAGGTGGTTCCAGCAAGCCTGGCAGGTGATTCCAAAGTGTTCACCAACTGGTTGTGGCGTAGCCGGCAGGTGATTTTTGCGTGATCGGCAGGTGGTTCTGGCGAGTCGAGCAGGTGGTTCCGGCGTGCTCGGCTGGTGCTTCCGGGGTCATTGGCACGGGGTTCTGGCATGTCTGAGAGGTGGTTCCTGCATGCCCGGCAAGTGATTCCGGAGTGTTCGCCAAGTGGTTCTGGCATAGTCGGCAGGTGATTTTGGCATGTCCGGCAGGTGGTTCAGGCGAGTTGAGCAGGTGGTTCCAACGTGCTTGGCAGGTGCTTCCGGCGTCTCCGGCACGTGTTTCTGGCACATCTGACAGGTGGTTCCGGCATGCCCGAAAGGTGATTCCGGTCTGTCCGGTAGGTGGTTCCAGCCTGCACGGCATGTGGTTCTGGTACGTCTCAGAGGTGGTTGCGCATGCCCAACAGGTGATTCCGGACTGTCCGCCACATGGTTCTGGCACGTCTGAGAGGTGGTTCCGGCATGCGCGGCAGGTCATCCCAGAGAGTCCTCCAAGTGATTCTGGCATAACACGCAGGTGATTTTGGCGTGTCTGGCAGGTTGTTCCGTTGTGCTTGGCAGGTGGTTCAGGCTTGGCCGGCAGGTGGTTCCAGACTGTCCAGGACGAGTTTCCAGCTTCTCCGGCAGGTGGTTCTGGTACGTCTGAGAGGTGGTTCCGCCATGGCTGGCAGGTGATTCCGGACCGTCCCCCAGGTGGTTCTGGCATAGCCAGCAGTTGATATTGGCCTGTCCGGCAGGTGGTTCCAGCGAGTCGAACAGGTGGCTCCGGCGTGGTCGGCAGGTGGTTCCGGTCTGTCCGGTAGGTGATTCCGGCGTGTCCGGCACGTGCTTCCGGCACGTCTGAGAGGTGGTTCCGGCATGCGCGGCAGGTGATTTCGGAGTGTCCGCCAGGTGGTTCTGGCGTACCCGGCAGGTGATTTTGGCGTGTCCGGCAGGTGTTTCTGGCGAGTCGAGCAGGTGGCTCCGGCATGCTCGGCAGGTGCTTCCGGCGTCTCCGGCACGTGGTTCTGGTGTGTCTGAGAGCTGGTTCCGGCATGTCCGGCAGATGATTCCGGAGTGTCCGCCAAGTGGTTCTGGCATACCCGGCTGGTGATTTGGGCATGTCAGGTAGGTGGCTCCGGCGTGCTCGGCAGGTTGTTCAGACGGGTCTGGCAGGTGTTTTCCGTCTGTTCGGGGTGTGGTTCCAGCATCTCATGCACATGGTTCTGGCACGTCTGAGATGTGGTTCCGGCCGGCCCGACAGGTGTTTCCACAGTGTCCGCCAAGTGGTACTGGCGTAGTTGGCAGGTGATTTTGGCATGACCGGCAGGTGGTTCCAGCAAGCCCGGCAGGTGATTCCGAAGTGTTCCCCAACTGGTTGTGGCGTAGCCGGCAGGTGATTTCTGCGTGTCCGGCAGGTGGTTCTGGCGAGTCGAACAGGTGGTTCCGGCGTGCTCGGCAGGTGCTTCCGGGGTCATTGGCACGTGGTTCTGGCATATCTGAGAGGTGGTTCCGGCATGCCCGGCAGGTGATTCCGGAGTGTTCGCCAAGTGTTTCCGGCGTAGCCGGCAGGTGATTTTGCATGTCCAGCGGTCGTTCCGGCGGGTCGAGCCGGTGGTTCCGGCGTGTCCGGCAGGTGGTTCCGGTCTGTCCGGCAGGTGGTTCTGTGGTGTCCGGCACGAGGTTCAGTCTGAGAGGCTGTGCCGGCATGCCCCTCACGTGATTCCGGCTTGTCCCCGAAGTGGTGCTGGTGTAGCGGGCAGGTGATTTTGGCGTGTCCGGCAGGTGGGTCAGGCGAGTTGAGCAGGTGGTTGCGACGTGCTCGGCAGGTGCTTCCGGCGTCTCCGGCACGTGTTTCTGGCACATCTGACTGGTGGTTCCGGCATGCCCAATAGTTGATTCCGGTCTGTCCGGTAGGTGGTTCCGGCGTGCACGGCACGTGGTACTGGTACGTCTCAGAGGTGGTTGCGTATGCCCAACAGGTGATTCCGGACTGTCCGCCACGTGCTTCTGGCACGTCTGAGAGGTGGTTCCAACATGCCCGGCAGGTCATTTCGGAGAGTCGTCCAAGTGGTTCTGGCGTAGCCCGCAGGTGATTTTGGCGTGTCCGGCAGGTGGTTCCGCCGTGCTCGGCAGGTGGTTCAGGCATGGCCGTCACGTGGTTCCAGTCTGTCCAGGACGTGTTTCCAGCTTCTCCGGCAGGTGGTTCTGGTACGTCTGAGAGGTGGTTCCGCCATGGCTGGCAGGTGATCCCGGACTGTCCCCCAGGTGGTTCTGGCATAGCCAGCAGTTGATATTGGCCTGTCCGGCAGGTGGTTCCAGCGAGTCGAACAGGTGGCTCCGGCGTTCTTGGCAGGTGGTTCCGGTCTGTCCGGCAGGTGTTTCCGGCGTGTCCGGCACGTGCTTCCGGCACGTCTGAGAGGTGGTTCCGGCATGCGCGACAGGTGATTCCGTAGAGTCCGCCAGGTGGTTCTGGCGTACCCGGCAGGTGATTTTGGCGTGTCAGGCAGGTGTTTCTGGCGAGTCGAGCAGGTGGCTCCGGCATGCTCGGCAGCTGCATCCGGCGTCTCCGGCACTTGGTTCTGGTGTGTCTGAGAGCTGGTTCCGGCATGTCCGGCAGATGATTCCGGAGTGTCCGCCAAGTGGTTCTGGCATACCCAGCAGGTGATTTTGGCGAGTCAGGGAGGTGGTACCGGTGAGTCGAGCAGGTGGTTCCGGCGTGCTCAGCAGGTGGTTCAGGCGGTTCTGGCAGGTGGTATCCGTCTGTTCGGGGTGTGGTTCCAGCATCTCATGAACACGTTTCTGGCACGTCTGAGATGTGGTTCCAGCCGGCCCGACAGGTGTTTCCGCAGTGTCCGCCAAGCGGTTCTGGCGTAGTTGGCAGGTGATTTTGGCATGACTGGCAGGTGGTTCCAGCAAGCCTGGCAGGTGATTCCAAAGTGTTCACCAACTGGTTGTGGCGTAGCCGGCAGGTGATTTTTGCGTGATCGGCAGGTGGTTCTGGCGAGTCGAGCAGGTGGTTCCGGCGTGCTCGGCTGGTGCTTCCGGGGTCATTGGCACGGGGTTCTGGCATGTCTGAGAGGTGGTTCCTGCATGCCCGGCAAGTGATTCCGGAGTGTTCGCCAAGTGGTTCTGGCATAGTCGGCAGGTGATTTTGGCATGTCCGGCAGGTGGTTCAGGCGAGTTGAGCAGGTGGTTCCAACGTGCTTGGCAGGTGCTTCCGGCGTCTCCGGCACGTGTTTCTGGCACATCTGACAGGTGGTTCCGGCATGCCCGAAAGGTGATTCCGGTCTGTCCGGTAGGTGGTTCCAGCCTGCACGGCATGTGGTTCTGGTACGTCTCAGAGGTGGTTGCGCATGCCCAACAGGTGATTCCGGACTGTCCGCCACATGGTTCTGGCACGTCTGAGAGGTGGTTCCGGCATGCCCGGCAGGTCATCCCAGAGAGTCCTCCAAGTGGTTCTGGCATAACACGCAGGTGATTTTGGCGTGTCTGGCAGGTTGTTCCATTGTGCTTGGCAGGTGGTTCAGGCTTGGCCGGCAGGTGGTTCCAGACTGTCCAGGACGTGTTTCCAGCTTCTCCGGCAGATGGTTCTGGTACGTCTGAGAGGTGGTTCCGCCATGGCTGGCAGGTGATTCCGGACCGTCCCCCAGGTGGTTCTGGCATAGCCAGCAGTTGATATTGGCCTGTCCGGCAGGTGGTTCCAGCGAGTCGAACAGGTGGCTCCGGCATGCTCGGCAGGTGGTTCCGGTCTGTCCGGTAGGTGATTCCGGCGTGTCCGGCACGTGCTTCCGGCACGTCTGAGCGGTGGTTCCGGCATGCGCGGCAGGTGATTTCGGAGTGTCCGCCAGGGGGTTCTGGCGTACCCGGCAGGTGATTTTGGCGTGTCCGGCAGGTGTTTCTGGCGAGTCGAGCAGGTGGCTCCGGCATGCTCGGCAGGTGCTTCCGGCGTCTCCGGCACGTGGTTCTGGTGTGTCTGAGAGCTGGTTCCGGCATGTCCGGCAGATGATTCCGGAGTGTCCGCCAAATGGTTCTGGCATACCCGGCTGGTGATTTGGGCATGTCAGGTAGGTGGTTCCGGCGAGTCGAGCAGGTGGCTCCGGCGTGCTCGGCAGGTTGTTCAGACGGGTCTGGCAGGTGTTTTCCGTCTGTTCGGGGTGTGGTTCCAGCATCTCATGCACATGGTTCTGGCACGTCTGAGATGTGGCTCCGGCCGGCCCGACAGGTGTTTCCACAGTGTCCGCCAAGTGATACTGGCGTAGTTGGCAGGTGATTTTGGCATGACCGGCAGGTGGTTCCAGAAAGCCCGGCAGGTGATTCCGAAGTGTTCCCGAACTGGTTGTGGCGTAGCCGGCAGGTGATTTCTGCGTGTCCGGCAGGTGGTTCTGGCGAGTCGAGTAGGTGGTTCCGGCGTGCTCGGCAGGTGCTTCCGGGGTCATTGGCACGTGGTTCTGGCATATCTGAGAGGTGGTTCCGGCATGCCCGGCAGGTGATTCCGGAGTGTTCGCCAAGTGGTTCTGGCATAGTCGGCAGGTGATTTTGGCATGTCCGGCAGGTGGTTCAGGCGAGTTGAGCAGGTGGTTCCAACGTGCTTGGCAGGTGCTTCCGGCGTCTCCGGCACGTGTTTCTGGCACATCTGACAGGTGGTTCCGGCATGCCCGAAAGGTGATTCCGGTCTGTCCGGTAGGTGGTTCCAGCCTGCACGGCATGTGGTTCTGGTACGTCTCAGAGGTGGTTGCGCATGCCCAACAGGTGATTCCGGACTGTCCGCCACATGGTTCTGGCACGTCTGAGAGGTGGTTCCGGCATGCGCGGCAGGTCATCCCAGAGAGTCCTCCAAGTGGTTCTGGCATAACACGCAGGTGATTTTGGCGTGTCTGGCAGGTTGTTCCCTTGTGCTTGGCAGGTGGTTCAGGCTTGGCCGGCAGGTGGTTCCAGACTGTCCAGGACGAGTTTCCAGCTTCTCCGGCAGGTGGTTCTGGTACGTCTGAGAGGTGGTTCCGCCATGGCTGGCAGGTGATTCCGGACCGTCCCCCAGGTGGTTCTGGCATAGCCAGCAGTTGATATTGGCCTGTCCGGCAGGTGGTTCCAGCGAGTCGAACAGGTGGCTCCGGCGTGGTCGGCAGGTGGTTCCGGTCTGTCCGGTAGGTGATTCCGGCGTGTCCGGCACGTGCTTCCGGCACGTCTGAGAGGTGGTTCCGGCATGCGCGGCAGGTGATTTCGGAGTGTCCGCCAGGTGGTTCTGGCGTACCCGGCAGGTGATTTTGGCGTGTCCGGCAGGTGTTTCTGGCGAGTCGAGCAGGTGGCTCCGGCATGCTCGGCAGGTGCTTCCGGCGTCTCCGGCACGTGGTTCTGGTGTGTCTGAGAGCTGGTTCCGGCATGTCTGGCAGATGATTCCGGAGTGTCCGCCAAGTGGTTCTGGCATACCCGGCTGGTGATTTGGGCATGTCAGGTAGGTGGCTCCGGCGTGCTCGGCAGGTTGTTCAGACGGGTCTGGCAGGTGTTTTCCGTCTGTTCGGGGTGTGGTTCCAGCATCTCATGCACATGGTTCTGGCACGTCTGAGATGTGGTTCCGGCCGGCCCGACAGGTGTTTCCACAGTGTCCGCCAAGTGGTACTGGCGTAGTTGGCAGGTGATTTTGGCATGACCGGCAGGTGGTTCCAGCAAGCCCGGCAGGTGATTCCGAAGTGTTCCCCAACTGGTTGTGGCGTAGCCGGCAGGTGATTTCTGCGTGTCCGGCAGGTGGTTCTGGCGAGTCGAACAGGTGGTTCCGGCGTGCTCGGCAGGTGCTTCCGGGGTCATTGGCACGTGGTTCTGGCATATCTGAGAAGTGGTTCCGGCATGCCCGGCAGGTGATTCCGGAGTGTTCGCCAAGTGTTTCCGGCGTAGCCGGCAGGTGATTTTGCATGTCCAGCGGTCGTTCCGGCGGGTCGAGCCGGTGGTTCCGGCGTGTCCGGCAGGTGGTTCCGGTCTGTCCGGCAGGTGGTTCTGTGGTGTCCGGCACGAGGTTCAGTCTGAGAGGCTGTGCCGGCATGCCCCTCACGTGATTCCGGCTTGTCCCCGAAGTGGTGCTGGTGTAGCGGGCAGGTGATTTTGGCGTGTCCGGCAGGTGGGTCAGGCGAGTTCAGCAGGTGGTTGCGACGTGCTCGGCAGGTGCTTCCGGCGTCTCCGGCACGTGTTTCTGGCACATCAGACTGGTGGTTCCGGCATGCCCAATAGTTGATTCCGGCCTGTCCGGTAGGTGGTTCCGGCGTGCACGGCATGTGGTTCTGGTACGTCTCAGAGGTGGTTGCGCATGCCCAACAGGTGATTCCGGACTGTCCGCCACATGGTTCTGGCACGTCTGAGAGGTGGTTCCGGCATGCGCGGCAGGTCATCCCAGAGAGTCCTCCAAGTGGTTCTGGCATAACAAGCAGGTGATTTTGACGTGTCTGGCAGGTTGTTCCGTTGTGCTTGGCAGGTGGTTCAGGCTTGGCCGGCAGGTGGTTCCAGTCTGTCCAGGACGTGTTTCCAGCTTCTCCGGCAGGTGGTTCTGGTACGTCTGAGAGGTGGTTCCGCCATGGCTGGCAGGTGATTCCGGACCGTCCCCCAGGTGGTTCTGGCATAGCCAGCAGTTGATATTGGCCTGTCCGGCAGGTGGTTCCAGCGAGTCGAACTGGTGGCTCCGGCGTGCTCGGCAGGTGGTTCCGGTCTGTCCGGTAGGTGTTTCCGGCGTGTCCGGCACGTGCTTCCGGCACGTCTGCGAGGTGGTTCCGTCATGCGCGACAGGTGATTCCGGATGTCCGCCAGGTGGTTCTGGCGTACCCGGCAGGTGATTTTGGCGTGTCCGGCAGGTGTTTCTGGCGAGTCGAGCAGGTGGCTCCGGCATGCTCGGCAGCTGCATCCGGCGTCTCCGGCACTTGGTTCTGGTGTGTCTGAGAGCTGGTTCCGGCATGTCCGGCAGATGATTCCGGAGTGTCCGCCAAGTGGTTCTGGCATACCCAGCAGGTGATTTTGGCGTGTCAGGGAGGTGGTACCGGTGAGTCGAGCAGGTGGTTCCGGCGTGCTCAGCAGGTGGTTCAGGCGGTTCTGGCAGGTGGTATCCGTCTGTTCGGGGTGTGGTTCCAGCATCTCATGAACACGTTTCTGGCACGTCTGAGATGTGGTTCCAGCCGGCCCGACAGGTGTTTCCGCAGTGTCCGCCAAGCGGTTCTGGCGTAGTTGGCAGGTGATTTTGGCATGACCGGCAGGTGGTTCCAGCAAGCCTGGCAGGTGATTCCAAAGTGTTCACCAACTGGTTGTGGCGTAGCCGGCAGGTGATTTTTGCGTGATCGGCAGGTGGTTCTGGCGAGTCGAGCAGGTGGTTCCGGCGTGCTCGGCTGGTGCTTCCGGGGTCATTGGCACGGGGTTCTGGCATGTCTGAGAGGTGGTTCCTGCATGCCCGGCAAGTGATTCCGGAGTGTTCGCCAAGTGGTTCTGGCATAGTCGGCAGGTGATTTTGGCATGTCCGGCAGGTGGTTCAGGCGAGTTGAGCAGGTGGTTGCGACGTGCTCGGCTGGTGCTTCCGGCGTCTCCAGCACGTGTTTCTGGCACATCTGACAGGTGGTTCCGGCATGCCCGAAAGGTGATTCCGGTCTGTCCGGTAGGCGGTTCCAGCCTGCACGGCATGTGGTTCTGGTACGTCTCAGAGGTGGTTGCGCATGCCCAACAGGTGATTCCGGACTGTCCGCCACATGGTTCTGGCACGTCTGAGAGGTGGTTCCGGCATGCCCGGCAGGTCATCCCAGAGAGTCCTCCAATTGGTTCTGGCATAATACGCTGGTGATTTTGGCGTGTCTAGCAGGTTGTTCCGTTCTGCTTGGCAGGTGGTTCAGGCTTGGCCGGCAGGTGGTTCCAGACTGTCCAGGACGTGTTTCCAGCTTCTCCGTCAGGTGGTTCTGGTACGTCTGAGAGGTGGTTCCGCAATGGCTGGCAGGTGATTCCGGACCGTCCCCCAGGTGGTTCTGGCATAGCCAGCAGTTGATATTGGCCTGTCCGGCAGGTGGTTCCAGCGAGTCGAACAGGTGGCTCCGGCGTGCTCGGCAGGTGGTTCCGGTCTGTCCGGTAGGTGATTCCGGCGTGTCCGGCACGTGCTTCCGGCACGTCTGAGAGGTGGTTCCGGGATGCGCGACAGGTGATTTCGGAGTGTCCACCAGGTGGTTCTGGCGTACCCGGCAGGTGATTTTGGCGTATCCGGCAGGTGTTGCTGGCGAGTCGAGCAGGTGGCTCCGGCATGCTCGGCAGGTGCTTCCGGCGTCTCCGGCACGTGGTTCTGGTGTGTCTGAGAGCTGGTTACGGCATGTCCGGCAGATGATTCCGGAGTGTCCGCCAAGTGGTTCTGGCATACCCGGCTGGTGATTTGGGCATGTTAGGTAGGTGGCTCCGGCGTGCTCGGCAGGTGGTTCAGGCGGTTCTGGCAGGTGTTATCCGTCTGTTCGGGGTGTGGTTCCAGCATCTCATGAACACGTTTCTGGCACGTCTGAGATGTGGTTCCAGCCGGCCCGACAGGTGTTTCCGCAGTGTCCGCCAAGCGGTTCTGGCGTAGTTGGCAGGTGATTTTGGCATGACTGGCAGGTGGTTCCAGCAAGCCTGGCAGGTGATTCCAAAGTGTTCACCAACTGGTTGTGGCGTAGCCGGCAGGTGATTTTTGCGTGATCGGCAGGTGGTTCTGGCGAGTCGAGCAGGTTGTTCCGGCGTGCTCGGCTGGTGCTTCCGGGGTCATTGGCACGGGGTTCTGGCATGTCTGAGAGGTGGTTCCTGCATGCCCGGCAAGTGATTCCGGAGTGTTCGCCAAGTGGTTCTGGCATAGTCGGCAGGTGATTTTGGCATGTCCGGCAGGTGGTTCAGGCGAGTCGAGCAGGTGGCTCCGGCATGCTCGGCAGGTGCTTCCGGCGTCTCCGGCACGTGGTTCTGGTGTGTCTGAGAGCTGGTTCCGGCATGTCCGGCAGATGATTCCGGAGTGTCCGCCAAGTGGTTCTGGCATACCCGGCTGGTGATTTGGGCATGTCAGGTATGTGGTTCCGGCGAGTCGAGCAGGTGGCTCCGGCGTGCTCGGCAGGTTGTTCAGACGGGTCTGGCAGGTGTTTTCCGTCTGTTCGGGGTGTGGTTCCAGCATCTCATGCACATGGTTCTGGCACGTCTGAGATGTGGTTCCGGCCGGCCCGGCAGGTGTTTCCACAGTGTCCGCCAAGTGGTACTGGCGTAGTTGGCAGGTGATTTTGGCATGACCGGCAGGTGGTTCCAGCAAGCCCGGCAGGTGATTCCGAAGTGTTCCCCAACTGGTTGTGGCGTAGCCGGCAGGTGATTTCTGCGTGTCCGGCAGGTGGTTCTGGCGAGTCGAGCAGGTGGTTCCGGCGTGCTCGGCAGGTGCTTCCGGGGTCATTGGCACGTGGTTCTGGCATATCTGAGAGGTGGTTCCGGCATGCCCGGCAGGTGATTCCGGAGTGTTCGCCAAGTGTTTCCGGCATAGCCGGCAGGTGATTTTGCATGTCCAGCGGTCGTTCCGGCGGGTCGAGCCGGTGGTTCCGGCGTGTCCGGCAGGTGGTTCCGGTCTGTCCGGCAGGTGGTTCTGTGGTGTCCGGCACGAGGTTCAGTCTCAGAGGCTGTGCCGGAATGCCCCTCACGTGATTCCGGCTTGTCCCCGAAGTGGTGCTGGTGTAGCGGGCAGGTGATTTTGGCGTCTCCGGCAGGTGGTTCAGGCGAGTTGAGCAGGTGGTTGCGACGTGCTCGGCAGGTGCTTCCGGCGTCTCCGGCACGTGTTTCTGGCACATCTGACTGGTGGTTCCGGCATGCCCAAAAGTGGATTCCGGTCTGTCCGGTAGGTGGTTCCGGCGTGCACGGCACGTGGTTCTGGTACGTCTGAGAGGTGGTTCCGCCATGGCTGGCAGGTGATCCTGGACTCTCCCCCAGGTGGTTCTGGCATAGCCAGCAGTTGATATTGGCCTGTCCGGCAGGTGGTTCCAGCGAGTCGAACAGGAGGCTCCTGCGTTCTTGGCAGGTGGTTCCGGTCTGTCCGGTAGGTGTTTCCGGCGTGTCTGGAACGTGCTTCCGGCACGTCTGAGAGGTGGTTCCGGCATGCGCGGCAGGTGCTTCCGGCGTCTCCGGCACTTGGTTCTGGTGTGTCTGAGAGCTGGTTCCGGCATGTCCAGCAGATTATTCTGGAGTGTCCGCCAAGTGGTTCTGGCATACCCAGCAGGTGATTTTGGCGTGTCAGGGAGGTGGTACCGGTGAGTCGAGCAGTTGGTTCCGGCGTGCTCAGCAGGTGGTTCAGGCGGTTCTGGCAGGTGGTATCCGTCTGTTCGGGGTGTGGTTCCAGCATCTCATGAACACGTTTCTGGCACGTCTGAGATGTGGTTCCAGATGGCCCGACAGGTGTTTCCGCAGTGTCCGCCAAGCGGTTCTGGCGTAGTTGGCAGGTGATTTTGGCATGACTGGCAGGTGGTTCCAGCAACCCTGGCAGGTGATTCCAAAGTGTTCACCAACTGGTTGTGGCGTAGCCGGCAGGTGATTTTTGCGTGATCGGCAGGTGGTTCTGGCGAGTCGAGTAGGTGGTTCCGGCGTGCTCGGCTGGTGCTTCCGGGGTCATTGGCACGGGGTTCTGGCATGTCTGAGAGGTGGTTCCTGCATGCCCGGCAAGTGATTCCGGAGTGTTCGCCAAGTGGTTCTGGCATAGTCGGCAGGTGATTTTGGCATGTCCGGCAGGTGGTTCAGGCGAGTTGAGCAGGTGGTTCCAACGTGCTTGGCAGGTGCTTCCGGCGTCTCCGGCACGTGTTTCTGGCACATCTGACAGGTGGTTCCGGCATGCCCGAAAGTTGATTCCGGTCTGTCCGGTAGGTGGTTCCAGCCTGCACGGCATGTGGTTCTGGTACGTCTCAGAGGTGGTTGCGCATGCCCAACAGGTGATTCCGGACTGTCCGCCACATGGTTCTGGCACGTCTGAGAGGTGGTTCCGGCATGCCCGGCATGTCATCCCAGAGAGTCCTCCAAGTGGTTCTGGCATAACACGCAGGTGATTTTGGCGTGTCTGGCAGGTTGTTCTGTTGTGCTTGGCAGGTGTTTCAGGCTTGGCCGGCAGGTGGTTCCAGACTGTCCAGGACGTGTTTCCAGCTTCTCCGGCAGGTGGTTCTGGTACGTGTGAGAGGTGGTTCCGCCATGGCTGGCAGCTGATTCCGGACTGTCCCCCAGGTGGTTCTGGCATAGCCAGCAGTTTATATTGGCCTGTCCGGCAGGTGGTTCCAGCCAGTCGAGCAGGTGGCTCCGGCGTGCTCGGCAGGTGGTTCAGGTCTGTCCGGTAGGTGATTCCGGCGTGTCCGGCACGTGCTTCCGGCACGTCTGAGAGGTGGTTCCGGCATGCGCGACAGGTGATTTCGGAGTGTCCGCCAGGTGGTTCTGGCGTACCCGGCAGGTGATTTTGGCGTGTCCGGCAGGTGTTTCTGGCGAGTCGAGCAGGTGGCTCCGGCATGCTCGGCAGGTGCTTCCGGCGTCTCCGGCACGTGGTTCTGGTGTGTCTGAGAGCTGGTTCCGGCATGTCCGGCAGATGATTCCGGAGTGTCCGCCAAGTGGTTCTGGCATACCCGGCTGGTGATTTGGGCATGTCAGGTAGGTGGTTCCGGCGAGTCGGGCAGGTGGCTCCGGCGTGCTCGGCAGGTTGTTCAGACAGGTCTGGCAGGTGTTTTCCGTCTGTTCGGGGTGTGGTTCCAGCATCTCATGCACATGGTACTGGCACGTCTGAGATGTGGTTCCGGCCGGCCCGACATGTGTTTCCAAAGTGTCCGCCAAGTGGTACTGGCGTAGTTGGCAGGTGATTTTGGCATGAACGGCAGGTGGTTCCAGCAAGCCCGGCAGGTGATTCGGAAGTGTTCCCCAACTGGTTGTGGCGTAGCCGGCAGGTGATTTCTGCGTGTCCGGCAGGTGGTTCTGGCGAGTCGAGCAGGTGGTTCCGGCGTGCTCGGCAGGTGCTTCCGGGGTCATTGGCACGTGGTTCTGGCATATCTGAGAGGTGGTTCCGGCATGACCGGCAGGTGATTCCGGAGTGTTCGCCAAGTGTTTCCGGCGTAGCCGGCAGGTGATTTTGCATGTCCAGCGGTCGTTCCAGCGGGTCGAGCCGGTGGTTCCGGCGTGTCCGGCAGGTGGTACTGGTCTGTCCGGCAGGTGCTTCTGTGGTGTCTGGCACGAGGTTCAGTCTGAGAGGCTGTGCCGGCATGCCCCTCACGTGATTCCGGCTTGTCCCCGAAGTGGTGCTGGTGTAGCGGGCAGGTGATTTTGGCGTGTCCAGCAGGTGGTTCAGGCGAGTTGAGCAGGTGGTTGCGAAGTGCTCGGCAGGTGCTTCCGGCGTCTCCGGCACGTGTTTCTGGCACATCTGACTGGTGGTTCCGGCATGCCCAAAAGTTGATTCCGGTCTGTCCGGTAGGTGGTTCCGGCGTGCACGGCACGTGGTTCTGGTACGTGTCAGAGGTGGTTGCGTATGCCCAACAGGTGATTCCGGACTGTCCGCCACGTGCTTCTGGCACGCCTGAGAGGTGGTTCCAACATGCCCGGCAGGTCATTTCGGAGAGTCTTCCAAGTGGTTCTGGCGTAGCCCGCAGGTGATTTTGGCGTGTCCGGCAGGTGGTTCCGCCGTGCTCGGCAGGTGGTTCAGGCATGGCCGTCACGTGGTTGCAGTCTGTCCAGGACGTGTTTCCAGCTTCTCCGGCAGGTGGTTCTGGTACGTCTGAGAGGTGGTTCCGCCATGGCTGGCAGGTGATCCCGGACTGTCCCCCAGGTGGTTCTGGCATAGCCAGCAGTTGATATTGGCCTGTCCGGCAGGTGGTTCCAGCGAGTCGAACAGGTGGCTCCGGCGTTCTTGGCAGGTGGTTCCGGTCTGTCCGGTAGGTGTTTCTGGCGTGTCTGGCACGTGCTTCCGGCACGTGTGAGAGGTGGTTCCGGCATGCGCGGCAGGTGATTCCGTAGTGTCCGCCAGGTGGTTCTGGCATACCCGGCAGGTGATTTTGGCGTGTCCGGCAGGTGTTTCTGGCGAGTCGAGCAGGTGGCTCCGGCATGCTCGGCAGGTGCTTCCGGCGTCTCCGGCACTTGGTTCTGGTGTGTCTGAAAGCTGGTTCCGGCATGTCCGGCAGATGATTCCGGAGTGTCCGCCAAGCGGTTCTGGCATACCCAGCAGGTGATTTTGGCGTGTCAGTGAGGTGGTACCGGTGAGTCGAGCAGGTGGTTCCGGCGTGCTTATCAGCTGGTTCAGGCGGTTCTGGCAGGTGGTATCCGTCTGTTCGGGGTGTGGTTCCAGCATCTCATGAATGCGTTTCTGGCACGTCTGAGATGTGGTTCCAGCCGGCCCGACAGGTGTTTCCGCAGTGTCCGCCAAGCGGTTCTGGCGTAGTTGGCAGGTGATTTTGGCATGACCGGCAGGTGGTTCCAGCAAGCCTGGCAGGTGATTCCAAAGTGTTCACCAACTGGTTGTGGCGTAGCCGGCAGGTGATTTTTGCGTGATCGGCAGGTGGTTCTGGCGAGTCGAGCAGGTGGTTCCGGCGTGCTCGGCTGGTGCTTCCGGGGTCATTGGCACGGGGTTCTGGCATGTCTGAGAGGTGGTTCCGGCATGCCCGGCAAGCGATTCCGGAGTGTTCGCCAAGTGGTTCTGGCATAGTCGGCAGGTGATTTTGGCATGTCCGGCAGGTGGTTCAGGCGAGTTGAGCAGGTGGTTCCAACGTGCTTGGCAGGTGCTTCCGGCGTCTCAGGCACGTGTTTCTGGCACATCTGACTGGTGGTTCCGGCATGCCCAAAAGTGGATTCCGGTCTGTCCGGTAGGTGGTTCCGGCGTGCACGGCACGTGGTTCTGGTACGTCCCAGAGGTGGTTGCGTATGCCCAACAGGTGATTCCGGAGTGTCCGCCATGTGCTTCTGGCACGTCTGAGAGGTGGTTCCAACATGCCCGGCAGGTCATTTCGGAGAGTCGTCCAAGTGGTTCTGGCGTAGCCCGCAGGTGATTTTGGCGTGTCCGGCAGTTGGTTCCGCCGTTGTCGGCAGGTGGTTCAGGCATGGCCGTCACGTGGTTCCAGTCTGTCCAGGACGTGTTTCCAGCTTCTCCTGCAGGTGGTTCTGGTACGTCTGAGAGGTGGTTCCACCATGGCTGGCAGGTGATCCCGGACTGTCCCCCAGGTGGTTCTGGCATAGCCAGCAGTTGATATTGGCCTGTCCGGCAGGTGGTTCCAGCGAGTCGAACAGGTGGCTCCGGCGTTCTTGGCAGGTGGTTCCCGTCTGTCCGGTAGGTGTTTCCGGCGTGTCTGGCACGTGCTTCCGGCACGTCTGAGAGGTGGTTCCAGCATGCGCGGCAGGTGATTCCGTAGTGTCCGCCAGGTGGATCTGGCATACCCGGCAGGTGATTTTGGCGTGTCCGTCAGGTGTTTCTGGCGAGTCGAGCAGGTGGCTCCGGCATGCTCGGCAGGTGCTTCCGGCGTCTCCGGCACTTGGTTCTGGTGTGTCTGAGAGCTGGTTCCGGCATGTCCGGCAGATGATTCCGGAGTGTCCGCCAAGTGGTTCTGGCATACCCAGCAGGTGATTTTGGCGTGTCAGGGATGTGGTACTGGTGAGTGGAGCAGGTGGTTCCGGCGTGCACAGCAGGTGGTTCAGGCGGTTCTGGCAGGTGGTATCTGTCTGTTCTGGGTGTGGTTCCAGCATCTCATGAATGCGTTTCTGGCACTTCTGAGATGTGGTTCCAGCCGGCCCGACAGGTGTTTCCGCAGTGTTCGCCAAGCGGTTCTGGCGTAGTTGGCAGGTGATTTTGGCATGACTGGCAGGTGGTTCCAGCAAGCCTGGCAGGTGATTCCAAAGTGTTCACCAACTGGTTGTGGCGTAGCCGGCAGGTGATATTTGCGTGTCCGGCAGGTGGTTCTGGCGAGTCGAGCAGGTGGTTCCGGCGTGCTCGGCAGGTGCGTCCGGGGTCATTGGCACGTGGTTCTGGCATATCTGAGAGGTGGTTCCGGCATGCCCGGCAGGTGATTCCGGAGTGTTCGCCAAGTGTTTCCGGCGTAGCCGGCAGGTGAGTTTGCATGTCCAGCGGTCGTTCCGGCGGGTCGAGCCGGTGGTTCCGGCGTGTCCGGCAGGTGGTTCCGGTCTGTCCGGCAGGTGGTTCTGTGGTGTCCGGCAAGAGGTTCAGTCTCAGAGGGTGTGCCGGCATGCCCCTCACGTGATTCCGGCTTGTCCCCGAAGTGGTGCTGGTGTAGCGGGCAGGTGATTTTGGCGTGTCCGGCAGGTGGTTCAGGCGAGTTGAGCAGGTGGTTGCGACGTGCTCGGCAGGTGCTTCCGGCGTCTCCGGCACGTGTTTCTGGCACATCTGACTGGTGGTTCCGGCATGGCCAAAAGTGGATTCCGGTCTGCCCGGTAGGTGGTTCCGGCGTGCACGGCACGTGGTTCTGGTACGTGTCAGAGGTGGTTGCGTATGCCCAACAGGTGATTCCGGACTGTCCGCCACGTGCTTCTGGCACGTCTGAGAGGTGGTTCCAACATGCCCGGCAGGTCATTTCGGAGAGTCGTCCAAGTGGTTCTGGCGTAGCCCGCAGGTGATTTTGGCGAGTCCGGCAGGTGGCTCCGCCGTGCTCGGCAGGTGGTTCAGGCATGGCCGTCACGTGGTTCCAGTCTGTCCAGGACGTGTTTCCAGCTACTCCGGCAGGTGGTTCTGGTACGTCTGAGAGGTGGTTCCGCCATGGCTGGCAGGTGATCCCGGACTGTCCCCCAGGTGGTTCTGGCATAGCCAGCAGTTGATATTGTCCTGTCCGGCAGGTGGTTCCAGCGAGTCGAACAGGTGGCTCCGGCGTTCTTGGCAGGTGGTTCCGGTCTGTCCGGTAGGTGTTTCTGTCATGTCTGGCATGTGCTTCCGGCACGTGTGAGAGGTGGTTCCGGCATGCGCGGCAGGTGATTCCGTAGTGTCCGCCAGGTGGTTCTGGCATACCCGGCAGGTGATTTTGGCGTGTCCGGCAGGTGTTTCTGGCGAGTCGAGCAGGTGGCTCCAGCATGCTCGGCAGGTGCTTCCGGCGTCTCCGGCACTTGGTTCTGGTGTGTCTGAAAGCTGGTTCCGGCATGTCCGGCAGATGATTCCGGAGTGTCCGCCAAGTGGTTCTGGCATACCCAGCAGGTGATTTTGGCGTGTCAGTGAGGTGGTACCGGTGAGTCGAGCAGGTGGTTCCGGCGTGCTCAGCAGGTGGTTCAGGCGCTTCTGGCAGGTGGTATCCATCTGTTCGGGGTGTGGTTCCAGCATCTCATTAACAAGTTTCTGGCACGTCTGAGATGTGGTTCCAGCCGGCCCGACAGGTGTTTCCGCAGTGTCCGCCAAGCGGTTCTGGCGTAGTTGGCAGGTGATTTTGGCATGACTGGCAGGTGGTTCCAGCAAGCCTGGCAGGTGATTCCAAAGTGTTCACCAACTGGTTGTGGCGTAGCCGGCAGGTGATTTTTGCGTGATCGGCAGGTGGTTCTGGCGAGTCGAGCAGGTGGTTCCGGCGTGCTCGGCTGGTGCTTCCGGGGTCATTGGCACGGGGTTCTGGCATGTCTGAGAGGTGGTTCCTGCATGCCCGGCAAGTGATTCCGGAGTGTTCGCCAAGTGGTTCTGGCATAGTCGGCAGGTGATTTTGGCATGTCCGGCAGGTGGTTCAGGCGAGTTGAGCAGGTGGTTGCGACGTGCTCGGCAGGTGCTTCCGGCGTCTCCAGCACGTGTTTCTGGCACATCTGACAGGTGGTTCCGGCATGCCCGAAAGGTGATTCCGGTCTGTCCGGTAGGTGGTTCCAGCCTGCACGGCATGTGGTTCTCGTACGTCTCAGAGGTGGTTGTGCATGCCCAACAGGTGATTCCGGACTGTCCGCCACATGGTTCTGGCACGTCTGAGAGGTGGTTCCGGCATGCCCGGCAGGTCATCCCAGAGAGTCCTCCAAGTGGTTCTGGCATAACACACAGGTGATTTTGGCGTGTCTGGCAGGTTGTTCCGTTGTGCTTGGCAGGTGGTTCAGGCTTGGCCGGCAGGTGGTTCCAGACTGTCCAGGACGTGTTTCCAGCTTCTCCGGCAGGTGGTTCTGGTACGTCTGAGAGGTGGTTCCGCCATGGCTGGCAGGTGATTCCGGACCGTCCCCCAGGTGGTTCTGGCATAGCCAGCATTTGATATTGGCCTGTCCGGCAGGTGGTTCCAGCGAGTCGAACAGGTGGCTCCGGCGTGCTCGGCAGGTGGTTCCGGTCTGTCCGGCAGGTGTTTCCGGCGTGTCCGGCACGTGCTTCCGGCACGTCTGAGAGGTGGTTCCGGCATGCGCGACAGGTGATTCCGTAGAGTCCGCCAGGTGGTTCTGGCGTACCCGGCAGGTGATTTTGGCGTGTCAGGCAGGTGTTTCTGGCGAGTCGAGCAGGTGGCTCCGGCATGCTCGGCAGCTGCATCCGGCGTCTCCGGCACTTGGTTCTGGTGTGTCTGAGAGCTGGTTCCGGCATGTCCGGCAGATGATTCCGGAGTGTCCGAAAAGTGGTTCTGGCATACCCAGCAGGTGATTTTGGCGAGTCAGGGAGGTGGTACCGGTGAGTCGAGCAGGTGGTTCCGGCGTGCTCAGCAGGTGGTTCAGGCGGTTCTGGCAGGTGGTATCCGTCTGTTCGGGGTGTGGTTCCAGCATCTCATGAACACGTTTCTGGCACGTCTGAGATGTGGTTCCAGCCGGCCCGACAGGTGTTTCCGCAGTGTCCGCCAAGCGGTTCTGGCGTAGTTGGCAGGTGATTTTGGCATGACTGGCAGGTGGTTCCAGCAAGCCTGGCAGGTGATTCCAAAGTGTTCACCAACTGGTTGTGGCGTAGCCGGCAGGTGATTTTTGCGTGATCGGCAGGTGGTTCTGGCGAGTCGAGCAGGTGGTTCCGGCGTGCTCGGCTGGTGCTTCCGGGGTCATTGGCACGGGGTTCTGGCATGTCTGAGAGGTGGTTCCTGCATGCCCGGCAAGTGATTCCGGAGTGTTCGCCAAGTGGTTCTGGCATAGTCGGCAGGTGATTTTGGCATGTCCGGCAGGTGGTTGAGGCGAGTTGAGCAGGTGGTTCCAACGTGCTTGGCAGGTGCTTCCGGCGTCTCCGGCACGTGGTTCTGGTGTGTCTGAGAGCTGGTTCCGGCATGTCCGGCAGATGATTCCGGAGTGTCCGCCAAATGGTTCTGGCATACCCGGCTGGTGATTTGGGCATGTCAGGTAGGTGGTTCCGGCGAGTCGAGCAGGTGGCTCCGGCGTGCTCGGCAGGTTGTTCAGACGGGTCTGGCAGGTGTTTTCCGTCTGTTCGGGGTGTGGTTCCAGCATCTCATGCACATGGTTCTGGCACGTCTGAGATGTGGCTCCGGCCGGCCCGACAGGTGTTTCCACAGTGTCCGCCAAGTGATACTGGCGTAGTTGGCAGGTGATTTTGGCATGACCGGCAGGTGGTTCCAGAAAGCCCGGCAGGTGATTCCGAAGTGTTCCCGAACTGGTTGTGGCGTAGCCGGCAGGTGATTTCTGCGTGTCCGGCAGGTGGTTCTGGCGAGTCGAGTAGGTGGTTCCGGCGTGCTCGGCAGGTGCTTCCGGGGTCATTGGCACGTGGTTCTGGCATATCTGAGAGGTGGTTCCGGCATGCCCGGCAGGTGATTCCGGAGTGTTCGCCAAGTGGTTCTGGCATAGTCGGCAGGTGATTTTGGCATGTCCGGCAGGTGGTTCAGGCGAGTTGAGCAGGTGGTTCCAACGTGCTTGGCAGGTGCTTCCGGCGTCTCCGGCACGTGTTTCTGGCACATCTGACAGGTGGTTCCGGCATGCCCGAAAGGTGATTCCGGTCTGTCCGGTAGGTGGTTCCAGCCTGCACGGCATGTGGTTCTGGTACGTCTCAGAGGTGGTTGCGCATGCCCAACAGGTGATTCCGGACTGTCCGCCACATGGTTCTGGCACGTCTGAGAGGTGGTTCCGGCATGCGCGGCAGGTCATCCCAGAGAGTCCTCCAAGTGGTTCTGGCATAACACGCAGGTGATTTTGGCGTGTCTGGCAGGTTGTTCCCTTGTGCTTGGCAGGTGGTTCAGGCTTGGCCGGCAGGTGGTTCCAGACTGTCCAGGACGAGTTTCCAGCTTCTCCGGCAGGTGGTTCTGGTACGTCTGAGAGGTGGTTCCGCCATGGCTGGCAGGTGATTCCGGACCGTCCCCCAGGTGGTTCTGGCATAGCCAGCAGTTGATATTGGCCTGTCCGGCAGGTGGTTCCAGCGAGTCGAACAGGTGGCTCCGGCGTGGTCGGCAGGTGGTTCCGGTCTGTCCGGTAGGTGATTCCGGCGTGTCCGGCACGTGCTTCCGGCACGTCTGAGAGGTGGTTCCGGCATGCGCGGCAGGTGATTTCGGAGTGTCCGCCAGGTGGTTCTGGCGTACCCGGCAGGTGATTTTGGCGTGTCCGGCAGGTGTTTCTGGCGAGTCGAGCAGGTGGCTCCGGCATGCTCGGCAGGTGCTTCCGGCGTCTCCGGCACGTGGTTCTGGTGTGTCTGAGAGCTGGTTCCGGCATGTCCGGCAGATGATTCCGGAGTGTCCGCCAAGTGGTTCTGGCATACCCGGCTGGTGATTTGGGCATGTCAGGTAGGTGGCTCCGGCGTGCTCGGCAGGTTGTTCAGACGGGTCTGGCAGGTGTTTTCCGTCTGTTCGGGGTGTGGTTCCAGCATCTCATGCACATGGTTCTGGCACGTCTGAGATGTGGTTCCGGCCGGCCCGACAGGTGTTTCCACAGTGTCCGCCAAGTGGTACTGGCGTAGTTGGCAGGTGATTTTGGCATGACCGGCAGGTGGTTCCAGCAAGCCCGGCAGGTGATTCCGAAGTGTTCCCCAACTGGTTGTGGCGTAGCCGGCAGGTGATTTCTGCGTGTCCGGCAGGTGGTTCTGGCGAGTCGAACAGGTGGTTCCGGCGTGCTCGGCAGGTGCTTCCGGGGTCATTGGCACGTGGTTCTGGCATATCTGAGAGGTGGTTCCGGCATGCCCGGCAGGTGATTCCGGAGTGTTCGCCAAGTGTTTCCGGCGTAGCCGGCAGGTGATTTTGCATGTCCAGCGGTCGTTCCGGCGGGTCGAGCCGGTGGTTCCGGCGTGTCCGGCAGGTGGTTCCGGTCTGTCCGGCAGGTGGTTCTGTGGTGTCCGGCACGAGGTTCAGTCTGAGAGGCTGTGCCGGCATGCCCCTCACGTGATTCCGGCTTGTCCCCGAAGTGGTGCTGGTGTAGCGGGCAGGTGATTTTGGCGTGTCCGGCAGGTGGGTCAGGCGAGTTCAGCAGGTGGTTGCGACGTGCTCGGCAGGTGCTTCCGGCGTCTCCGGCACGTGTTTCTGGCACATCAGACTGGTGGTTCCGGCATGCCCAATAGTTGATTCCGGCCTGTCCGGTAGGTGGTTCCGGCGTGCACGGCATGTGGTTCTGGTACGTCTCAGAGGTGGTTGCGCATGCCCAACAGGTGATTCCGGACTGTCCGCCACATGGTTCTGGCACGTCTGAGAGGTGGTTCCGGCATGCGCGGCAGGTCATCCCAGAGAGTCCTCCAAGTGGTTCTGGCATAACAAGCAGGTGATTTTGACGTGTCTGGCAGGTTGTTCCGTTGTGCTTGGCAGGTGGTTCAGGCTTGGCCGGCAGGTGGTTCCAGTCTGTCCAGGACGTGTTTCCAGCTTCTCCGGCAGGTGGTTCTGGTACGTCTGAGAGGTGGTTCCGCCATGGCTGGCAGGTGATTCCGGACCGTCCCCCAGGTGGTTCTGGCATAGCCAGCAGTTGATATTGGCCTGTCCGGCAGGTGGTTCCAGCGAGTCGAACTGGTGGCTCCGGCGTGCTCGGCAGGTGGTTCCGGTCTGTCCGGTAGGTGTTTCCGGCGTGTCCGGCACGTGCTTCCGGCACGTCTGCGAGGTGGTTCCGTCATGCGCGACAGGTGATTCCGGATGTCCGCCAGGTGGTTCTGGCGTACCCGGCAGGTGATTTTGGCGTGTCCGGCAGGTGTTTCTGGCGAGTCGAGCAGGTGGCTCCGGCATGCTCGGCAGCTGCATCCGGCGTCTCCGGCACTTGGTTCTGGTGTGTCTGAGAGCTGGTTCCGGCATGTCCGGCAGATGATTCCGGAGTGTCCGCCAAGTGGTTCTGGCATACCCAGCAGGTGATTTTGGCGTGTCAGGGAGGTGGTACCGGTGAGTCGAGCAGGTGGTTCCGGCGTGCTCAGCAGGTGGTTCAGGCGGTTCTGGCAGGTGGTATCCGTCTGTTCGGGGTGTGGTTCCAGCATCTCATGAACACGTTTCTGGCACGTCTGAGATGTGGTTCCAGCCGGCCCGACAGGTGTTTCCGCAGTGTCCGCCAAGCGGTTCTGGCGTAGTTGGCAGGTGATTTTGGCATGACCGGCAGGTGGTTCCAGCAAGCCTGGCAGGTGATTCCAAAGTGTTCACCAACTGGTTGTGGCGTAGCCGGCAGGTGATTTTTGCGTGATCGGCAGGTGGTTCTGGCGAGTCGAGCAGGTGGTTCCGGCGTGCTCGGCTGGTGCTTCCGGGGTCATTGGCACGGGGTTCTGGCATGTCTGAGAGGTGGTTCCTGCATGCCCGGCAAGTGATTCCGGAGTGTTCGCCAAGTGGTTCTGGCATAGTCGGCAGGTGATTTTGGCATGTCCGGCAGGTGGTTGAGGCGAGTTGAGCAGGTGGTTCCAACGTGCTTGGCAGGTGCTTCCGGCGTCTCCGGCACGTGGTTCTGGTGTGTCTGAGAGCTGGTTCCGGCATGTCCGGCAGATGATTCCGGAGTGTCCGCCAAATGGTTCTGGCATACCCGGCTGGTGATTTGGGCATGTCAGGTAGGTGGTTCCGGCGAGTCGAGCAGGTGGCTCCGGCGTGCTCGGCAGGTTGTTCAGACGGGTCTGGCAGGTGTTTTCCGTCTGTTCGGGGTGTGGTTCCAGCATCTCATGCACATGGTTCTGGCACGTCTGAGATGTGGCTCCGGCCGGCCCGACAGGTGTTTCCACAGTGTCCGCCAAGTGATACTGGCGTAGTTGGCAGGTGATTTTGGCATGACCGGCAGGTGGTTCCAGAAAGCCCGGCAGGTGATTCCGAAGTGTTCCCGAACTGGTTGTGGCGTAGCCGGCAGGTGATTTCTGCGTGTCCGGCAGGTGGTTCTGGCGAGTCGAGCAGATGGTTCCGGCGTGCTCGGCAGGTGCTTCCGGGGTCATTGGCACGTGGTTCTGGCATATCTGAGAGGTGGTTCCGGCATGCCCGGCAGGTGATTCCGGAGTGTTCGCCAAGTGTTTCCGGCGTAGCCGGCAGGTGATTTTGCATGTCCAGCGGTCGTTCCGGCGGGTCGAGCCGGTGGTTCCGGCGTGTGCGGCAGGTGGTTCCGGTCTGTCCGGCAGGTGGTTCTGTGGTGTCCGGCACGAGGTTCAGTCTCAGAGGCTGTGCCGGCATGCCCCTCACGTGATTCCGGCTTGTCCCCGAAGTGGTGCTGGTGTAGCGGGCAGGTGATTTTGGCGTGTCCGGCAGGTGGGTCAGGCGAGTTGAGCAGGTGGTTGCGACGTGCTCGGCAGGTGCTTCCGGCGTCTCCGGCACGTGTTTCTGGCACATCTGACTGGTGGTTCCGGCATGCCCAATAGTTGATTCCGGTCTGTCCGGTAGGTGGTTCCGGCGTGCACGGCACGTGGTACTGGTACGTCTCAGAGGTGGTTGCGTATGCCCAACAGGTGATTCCGGACTGTCCGCCACGTGCTTCTGGCACGTCTGAGAGGTGGTTCCAACATGCCCGGCAGGTCATTTCGGAGAGTCGTCCAAGTGGTTCTGGCGTAGCCCGCAGGTGATTTTGGCGTGTCCGGCAGGTGGTTCCGCCGTGCTCGGCAGGTGGTTCAGGCATGGCCGTCACGTGGTTGCAGTCTATCCAGGACGTGTTTCCAGCTTCTCCGGCAGGTGGTTCTGGTACGTCTGAGAGGTGGTTCCGCCATGGCTGGCAGGTGATTCCGGACCGTCCCCCAGGTGGTTCTGGCATAGCCAGCAGTTGATATTGGCCTGTCCGGCAGGTGGTTCCAGCGAGTCGAACTGGTGGCTCCGGCGTGCTCGGCAGGTGGTTCCGGTCTGTCCGGTAGGTGTTTCCGGCGTGTCCGGCACGTGCTTCCGGCACGTCTGCGAGGTGGTTCCGTCATGCGCGACAGGTGATTCCGGAGTGTCCGCCAGGTGGTTCTGGCGTACCCGGCAGGTGATTTTGGCGTGTCCGGCAGGTGTTTCTGGCGAGTCGAGCAGGTGGCTCCGGCATGCTCGGCAGCTGCATCCGGCGTCTCCGGCACTTGGTTCTGGTGTGTCTGAGAGCTGGTTCCGGCATGTCCGGCAGATGATTCCGGAGTGTCCGCCAAGTGGTTCTGGCATACCCAGCAGGTGATTTTGGCGTGTCAGGGAGGTGGTACCGGTGAGTCGAGCAGGTGGTTCCGGCGTGCTCAGCAGGTGGTTCAGGCGGTTCTGGCAGGTGGTATCCGTCTGTTCGGGGTGTGGTTCCAGCATCTCATGAACACGTTTCTGGCACGTCTGAGATGTGGTTCCAGCCGGCCCGACAGGTGTTTCCGCAGTGTCCGCCAAGCGGTTCTGGCGTAGTTGGCAGGTGATTTTGGCATGACTGGCAGGTGGTTCCAGCAAGCCTGGCAGGTGATTCCAAAGTGTTCACCAACTGGTTGTGGCGTAGCCGGCAGGTGATTTTTGCGTGATCGGCAGGTGGTTCTGGCGAGTCGAGCAGGTGGTTCCGGCGTGCTCGGCTGGTGCTTCCGGGGTCATTGGCACGGGGTTCTGGCATGTCTGAGAGGTGGTTCCTGCATGCCCGGCAAGTGATTCCGGAGTGTTCGCCAAGTGGTTCTGGCATAGTCGGCAGGTGATTTTGGCATGTCCGGCAGGTGGTTGAGGCGAGTTGAGCAGGTGGTTCCAACGTGCTTGGCAGGTTCTTCCGGCATCTCCAGCACGTGTTTCTGGCACATCTGACAGGTGGTTCCGGCATGCCCGAAAGGTGATTCCGGTCTGTGCGGTAGGTGGTTCCAGCCTGCACGGCATGTGGTTCTGGTACGTCTCAGAGGTGGTTGCGCATGCCCAACAGGTGATTCCGGACTGTCCGCCACATGGTTCTGGCACGTCTGAGAGGTGGTTCCGGCATGCCCGGCAGGTCATCCCAGAGAGTCCTCCAATTGGTTCTGGCATAATACGCTGGTGATTTTGGCGTGTCTAGCAGGTTGTTCCGTTCTGCTTGGCAGGTGGTTCAGGCTTGGCCGGCAGGTGGTTCCAGACTGTCCAGGACGTGTTTCCAGCTTCTCCGTCAGGTGGTTCTGGTACGTCTGAGAGGTGGTTCCGCAATGGCTGGCAGGTGATTCCGGACCGTCCCCCAGGTGGTTCTGGCATAGCCAGCAGTTGATATTGGCCTGTCCGGCAGGTGGTTCCAGCGAGTCGAACAGGTGGCTCCGGCGTGCTCGGCAGGTGGTTCCGGTCTGTCCGGTAGGTGATTCCGGCGTGTCCGGCACGTGCTTCCGGCACGTCTGAGAGGTGTTTCCGGGATGCGCGACAGGTGATTTCGGAGTGTCCACCAGGTGGTTCTGGCGTACCCGGCAGGTGATTTTGGCGTATCCGGCAGGTGTTGCTGGCGAGTCGAGCAGGTGGCTCCGGCATGCTCGGCAGGTGCTTCCGGCGTCTCCGGCACGTGGTTCTGGTGTGTCTGAGAGCTGGTTACGGCATGTCCGGCAGATGATTCCGGAGTGTCCGCCAAGTGGTTCTGGCATACCCGGCTGGTGATTTGGGCATGTTAGGTAGGTGGCTCCGGCGTGCTCGGCAGGTGGTTCAGGCGGTTCTGGCAGGTGTTATCCGTCTGTTCGGGGTGTGGTTCCAGCATCTCATGAACACGTTTCTGGCACGTCTGAGATGTGGTTCCAGCCGGCCCGACAGGTGTTTCCGCAGTGTCCGCCAAGCGGTTCTGGCGTAGTTGGCAGGTGATTTTGGCATGACTGGCAGGTGGTTCCAGCAAGCCTGGCAGGTGATTCCAAAGTGTTCACCAACTGGTTGTGGCGTAGCCGGCAGGTGATTTTTGCGTGATCGGCAGGTGGTTCTGGCGAGTCGAGCAGGTTGTTCCGGCGTGCTCGGCTGGTGCTTCCGGGGTCATTGGCACGGGGTTCTGGCATGTCTGAGAGGTGGTTCCTGCATGCCCGGCAAGTGATTCCAGAGTGTTCGCCAAGTGGTTCTGGCATAGTCGGCAGGTGATTTTGGCATGTCCGGCAGGTGGTTCAGGCGAGTCGAGCAGGTGGCTCCGGCATGCTCGGCAGGTGCTTCCGGCGTCTCCGGCACGTGGTTCTGGTGTGTCTGAGAGCTGGTTCCGGCATGTCCGGCAGATGATTCCGGAGTGTCCGCCAAGTGGTTCTGGCATACCCGGCTGGTGATTTGGGCATGTCAGGTATGTGGTTCCGGCGAGTCGAGCAGGTGGCTCCGGCGTGCTCGGCAGGTTGTTCAGACGGGTCTGGCAGGTGTTTTCCGTCTGTTCGGGGTGTGGTTCCAGCATCTCATGCACATGGTTCTGGCACGTCTGAGATGTGGTTCCGGCCGGCCCGGCAGGTGTTTCCACAGTGTCCGCCAAGTGGTACTGGCGTAGTTGGCAGGTGATTTTGGCATGACCGGCAGGTGGTTCCAGCAAGCCCGGCAGGTGATTCCGAAGTGTTCCCCAACTGGTTGTGGCGTAGCCGGCAGGTGATTTCTGCGTGTCCGGCAGGTGGTTCTGGCGAGTCGAGCAGGTGGTTCCGGCGTGCTCGGCAGGTGCTTCCGGGGTCATTGGCACGTGGTTCTGGCATATCTGAGAGGTGGTTCCGGCATGCCCGGCAGGTGATTCCGGAGTGTTCGCCAAGTGTTTCCGGCATAGCCGGCAGGTGATTTTGCATGTCCAGCGGTCGTTCCGGCGGGTCGAGCCGGTGGTTCCGGCGTGTCCGGCAGGTGGTTCCGGTCTGTCCGGCAGGTGGTTCTGTGGTGTCCGGCACGAGGTTCAGTCTCAGAGGCTGTGCCGGAATGCCCCTCACGTGATTCCGGCTTGTCCCCGAAGTGGTGCTGGTGTAGCGGGCAGGTGATTTTGGCGTCTCCGGCAGGTGGTTCAGGCGAGTTGAGCAGGTGGTTGCGACGTGCTCGGCAGGTGCTTCCGGCGTCTCCGGCACGTGTTTCTGGCACATCTGACTGGTGGTTCCGGCATGCCCAAAAGTGGATTCCGGTCTGTCCGGTAGGTGGTTCCGGCGTGCACGGCACGTGGTTCTGGTACGTCTGAGAGGTGGTTCCGCCATGGCTGGCAGGTGATCCTGGACTCTCCCCCAGGTGGTTCTGGCATAGCCAGCAGTTGATATTGGCCTGTCCGGCAGGTGGTTCCAGCGAGTCGAACAGGAGGCTCCTGCGTTCTTGGCAGGTGGTTCCGGTCTGTCCGGTAGGTGTTTCCGGCGTGTCTGGAACGTGCTTCCGGCACGTCTGAGAGGTGGTTCCGGCATGCGCGGCAGGTGCTTCCGGCGTCTCCGGCACTTGGTTCTGGTGTGTCTGAGAGCTGGTTCCGGCATGTCCAGCAGATTATTCTGGAGTGTCCGCCAAGTGGTTCTGGCATACCCAGCAGGTGATTTTGGCGTGTCAGGGAGGTGGTACCGGTGAGTCGAGCAGTTGGTTCCGGCGTGCTCAGCAGGTGGTTCAGGCGGTTCTGGCAGGTGGTATCCGTCTGTTCGGGGTGTGGTTCCAGCATCTCATGAACACGTTTCTGGCACGTCTGAGATGTGGTTCCAGATGGCCCGACAGGTGTTTCCGCAGTGTCCGCCAAGCGGTTCTGGCGTAGTTGGCAGGTGATTTTGGCATGACTGGCAGGTGGTTCCAGCAACCCTGGCAGGTGATTCCAAAGTGTTCACCAACTGGTTGTGGCGTAGCCGGCAGGTGATTTTTGCGTGATCGGCAGGTGGTTCTGGCGAGTCGAGTAGGTGGTTCCGGCGTGCTCGGCTGGTGCTTCCGGGGTCATTGGCACGGGGTTCTGGCATGTCTGAGAGGTGGTTCCTGCATGCCCGGCAAGTGATTCCGGAGTGTTCGCCAAGTGGTTCTGGCATAGTCGGCAGGTGATTTTGGCATGTCCGGCAGGTGGTTCAGGCGAGTTGAGCAGGTGGTTCCAACGTGCTTGGCAGGTGCTTCCGGCGTCTCCGGCACGTGTTTCTGGCACATCTGACAGGTGGTTCCGGCATGCCCGAAAGTTGATTCCGGTCTGTCCGGTAGGTGGTTCCAGCCTGCACGGCATGTGGTTCTGGTACGTCTCAGAGGTGGTTGCGCATGCCCAACAGGTGATTCCGGACTGTCCGCCACATGGTTCTGGCACGTCTGAGAGGTGGTTCCGGCATGCCCGGCAGGTCATCCCAGAGAGTCCTCCAAGTGGTTCTGGCATAACACGCAGGTGATTTTGGCGTGTCTGGCAGGTTGTTCTGTTGTGCTTGGCAGGTGTTTCAGGCTTGGCCGGCAGGTGGTTCCAGACTGTCCAGGACGTGTTTCCAGCTTCTCCGGCAGGTGGTTCTGGTACGTGTGAGAGGTGGTTCCGCCATGGCTGGCAGCTGATTCCGGACTGTCCCCCAGGTGGTTCTGGCATAGCCAGCAGTTTATATTGGCCTGTCCGGCAGGTGGTTCCAGCCAGTCGAGCAGGTGGCTCCGGCGTGCTCGGCAGGTGGTTCAGGTCTGTCCGGTAGGTGATTCCGGCGTGTCCGGCACGTGCTTCCGGCACGTCTGAGAGGTGGTTCCGGCATGCGCGACAGGTGATTTCGGAGTGTCCGCCAGGTGGTTCTGGCGTACCCGGCAGGTGATTTTGGCGTGTCCGGCAGGTGTTTCTGGCGAGTCGAGCAGGTGGCTCCGGCATGCTCGGCAGGTGCTTCCGGCGTCTCCGGCACGTGGTTCTGGTGTGTCTGAGAGCTGGTTCCGGCATGTCCGGCAGATGATTCCGGAGTGTCCGCCAAGTGGTTCTGGCATACCCGGCTGGTGATTTGGGCATGTCAGGTAGGTGGTTCCGGCGAGTCGGGCAGGTGGCTCCGGCGTGCTCGGCAGGTTGTTCAGACAGGTCTGGCAGGTGTTTTCCGTCTGTTCGGGGTGTGGTTCCAGCATCTCATGCACATGGTACTGGCACGTCTGAGATGTGGTTCCGGCCGGCCCGACATGTGTTTCCAAAGTGTCCGCCAAGTGGTACTGGCGTAGTTGGCAGGTGATTTTGGCATGAACGGCAGGTGGTTCCAGCAAGCCCGGCAGGTGATTCGGAAGTGTTCCCCAACTGGTTGTGGCGTAGCCGGCAGGTGATTTCTGCGTGTCCGGCAGGTGGTTCTGGCGAGTCGAGCAGGTGGTTCCGGCGTGCTCGGCAGGTGCTTCCGGGGTCATTGGCACGTGGTTCTGGCATATCTGAGAGGTGGTTCCGGCATGACCGGCAGGTGATTCCGGAGTGTTCGCCAAGTGTTTCCGGCGTAGCCGGCAGGTGATTTTGCATGTCCAGCGGTCGTTCCAGCGGGTCGAGCCGGTGGTTCCGGCGTGTCCGGCAGGTGGTACTGGTCTGTCCGGCAGGTGCTTCTGTGGTGTCTGGCACGAGGTTCAGTCTGAGAGGCTGTGCCGGCATGCCCCTCACGTGATTCCGGCTTGTCCCCGAAGTGGTGCTGGTGTAGCGGGCAGGTGATTTTGGCGTGTCCAGCAGGTGGTTCAGGCGAGTTGAGCAGGTGGTTGCGAAGTGCTCGGCAGGTGCTTCCGGCGTCTCCGGCACGTGTTTCTGGCACATCTGACTGGTGGTTCCGGCATGCCCAAAAGTTGATTCCGGTCTGTCCGGTAGGTGGTTCCGGCGTGCACGGCACGTGGTTCTGGTACGTGTCAGAGGTGGTTGCGTATGCCCAACAGGTGATTCCGGACTGTCCGCCACGTGCTTCTGGCACGCCTGAGAGGTGGTTCCAACATGCCCGGCAGGTCATTTCGGAGAGTCTTCCAAGTGGTTCTGGCGTAGCCCGCAGGTGATTTTGGCGTGTCCGGCAGGTGGTTCCGCCGTGCTCGGCAGGTGGTTCAGGCATGGCCGTCACGTGGTTGCAGTCTGTCCAGGACGTGTTTCCAGCTTCTCCGGCAGGTGGTTCTGGTACGTCTGAGAGGTGGTTCCGCCATGGCTGGCAGGTGATCCCGGACTGTCCCCCAGGTGGTTCTGGCATAGCCAGCAGTTGATATTGGCCTGTCCGGCAGGTGGTTCCAGCGAGTCGAACAGGTGGCTCCGGCGTTCTTGGCAGGTGGTTCCGGTCTGTCCGGTAGGTGTTTCTGGCGTGTCTGGCACGTGCTTCCGGCACGTGTGAGAGGTGGTTCCGGCATGCGCGGCAGGTGATTCCGTAGTGTCCGCCAGGTGGTTCTGGCATACCCGGCAGGTGATTTTGGCGTGTCCGGCAGGTGTTTCTGGCGAGTCGAGCAGGTGGCTCCGGCATGCTCGGCAGGTGCTTCCGGCGTCTCCGGCACTTGGTTCTGGTGTGTCTGAAAGCTGGTTCCGGCATGTCCGGCAGATGATTCCGGAGTGTCCGCCAAGCGGTTCTGGCATACCCAGCAGGTGATTTTGGCGTGTCAGTGAGGTGGTACCGGTGAGTCGAGCAGGTGGTTCCGGCGTGCTTATCAGCTGGTTCAGGCGGTTCTGGCAGGTGGTATCCGTCTGTTCGGGGTGTGGTTCCAGCATCTCATGAATGCGTTTCTGGCACGTCTGAGATGTGGTTCCAGCCGGCCCGACAGGTGTTTCCGCAGTGTCCGCCAAGCGGTTCTGGCGTAGTTGGCAGGTGATTTTGGCATGACTGGCAGGTGGTTCCAGCAAGCCTGGCAGGTGATTCCAAAGTGTTCACCAACTGGTTGTGGCGTAGCCGGCAGGTGATTTTTGCGTGATCGGCAGGTGGTTCTGGCGAGTCGAGCAGGTGGTTCCGGCGTGCTCGGCTGGTGCTTCCGGGGTCATTGGCACGGGGTTCTGGCATGTCTGAGAGGTGGTTCCGGCATGCCTGGCAAGCGATTCCGGAGTGTTCGCCAAGTGGTTCTGGCATAGTCGGCAGGTGATTTTGGCATGTCCGGCAGGTGGTTCAGGCGAGTTGAGCAGGTGGTTCCAACGTGCTTGGCAGGTGCTTCCGGCGTCTCAGGCACGTGTTTCTGGCACATCTGACTGGTGGTTCCGGCATGCCCAAAAGTGGATTCCGGTCTGTCCGGTAGGTGGTTCCGGCGTGCACGGCACGTGGTTCTGGTACGTCCCAGAGGTGGTTGCGTATGCCCAACAGGTGATTCCGGAGTGTCCGCCATGTGCTTCTGGCACGTCTGAGAGGTGGTTCCAACATGCCCGGCAGGTCATTTCGGAGAGTCGTCCAAGTGGTTCTGGCGTAGCCCGCAGGTGATTTTGGCGTGTCCGGCAGTTGGTTCCGCCGTTGTCGGCAGGTGGTTCAGGCATGGCCGTCACGTGGTTCCAGTCTGTCCAGGACGTGTTTCCAGCTTCTCCGGCAGGTGGTTCTGGTACGTCTGAGAGGTGGTTCCACCATGGCTGGCAGGTGATCCCGGACTGTCCCCCAGGTGGTTCTGGCATAGCCAGCAGTTGATATTGGCCTGTCCGGCAGGTGGTTCCAGCGAGTCGAACAGGTGGCTCCGGCGTTCTTGGCAGGTGGTTCCCGTCTGTCCGGTAGGTGTTTCCGGCGTGTCTGGCACGTGCTTCCGGCACGTCTGAGAGGTGGTTCCAGCATGCGCGGCAGGTGATTCCGTAGTGTCCGCCAGGTGGATCTGGCATACCCGGCAGGTGATTTTGGCGTGTCCGTCAGGTGTTTCTGGCGAGTCGAGCAGGTGGCTCCGGCATGCTCGGCAGGTGCTTCCGGCGTCTCCGGCACTTGGTTCTGGTGTGTCTGAGAGCTGGTTCCGGCATGTCCAGCAGATGATTCCGGAGTGTCCGCCAAGTGGTTCTGGCATACCCAGCAGGTGATTTTGGCGTGTCAGGGATGTGGTACTGGTGAGTGGAGCAGGTGGTTCCGGCGTGCACAGCAGGTGGTTCAGGCGGTTCTGGCAGGTGGTATCTGTCTGTTCTGGGTGTGGTTCCAGCATCTCATGAATGCGTTTCTGGCACTTCTGAGATGTGGTTCCAGCCGGCCCGACAGGTGTTTCCGCAGTGTTCGCCAAGCGGTTCTGGCGTAGTTGGCAGGTGATTTTGGCATGACTGGCAGGTGGTTCCAGCAAGCCTGGCAGGTGATTCCAAAGTGTTCACCAACTGGTTGTGGCGTAGCCGGCAGGTGATATTTGCGTGTCCGGCAGGTGGTTCTGGCGAGTCGAGCAGGTGGTTCCGGCGTGCTCGGCAGGTGCTTCCGGGGTCATTGGCACGGGGTTCTGGCATATCTGAGAGGTGGTTCCGGCATGCCCGGCAGGTGATTCCGGAGTGTTCGCCAAGTGTTTCCGGCGTAGCCGGCAGGTGAGTTTGCATGTCCAGCGGTCGTTCCGGCGGGTCGAGCCGGTGGTTCCGGCGTGTCCGGCAGGTGGTTCCGGTCTGTCCGGCAGGTGGTTCTGTGGTGTCCGGCAAGAGGTTCAGTCTCAGAGGGTGTGCCGGCATGCCCCTCACGTGATTCCGGCTTGTCCCCGAAGTGGTGCTGGTGTAGCGGGCAGGTGATTTTGGCGTGTCCGGCAGGTGGTTCAGGCGAGTTGAGCAGGTGGTTGCGACGTGCTCGGCAGGTGCTTCCGGCGTCTCCGGCACGTGTTTCTGGCACATCTGACTGGTGGTTCCGGCATGGCCAAAAGTGGATTCCGGTCTGCCCGGTAGGTGGTTCCGGCGTGCACGGCACGTGGTTCTGGTACGTGTCAGAGGTGGTTGCGTATGCCCAACAGGTGATTCCGGACTGTCCGCCACGTGCTTCTGGCACGTCTGAGAGGTGGTTCCAACATGCCCGGCAGGTCATTTCGGAGAGTCGTCCAAGTGGTTCTGGCGTAGCCCGCAGGTGATTTTGGCGAGTCCGGCAGGTGGCTCCGCCGTGCTCGGCAGGTGGTTCAGGCATGGCCGTCACGTGGTTCCAGTCTGTCCAGGACGTGTTTCCAGCTACTCCGGCAGGTGGTTCTGGTACGTCTGAGAGGTGGTTCCGCCATGGCTGGCAGGTGATCCCGGACTGTCCCCCAGGTGGTTCTGGCATAGCCAGCAGTTGATATTGTCCTGTCCGGCAGGTGGTTCCAGCGAGTCGAACAGGTGGCTCCGGCGTTCTTGGCAGGTGGTTCCGGTCTGTCCGGTAGGTGTTTCTGTCATGTCTGGCATGTGCTTCCGGCACGTGTGAGAGGTGGTTCCGGCATGCGCGGCAGGTGATTCCGTAGTGTCCGCCAGGTGGTTCTGGCATACCCGGCAGGTGATTTTGGCGTGTCCGGCAGGTGTTTCTGGCGAGTCGAGCAGGTGGCTCCAGCATGCTCGGCAGGTGCTTCCGGCGTCTCCGGCACTTGGTTCTGGTGTGTCTGAAAGCTGGTTCCGGCATGTCCGGCAGATGATTCCGGAGTGTCCGCCAAGTGGTTCTGGCATACCCAGCAGGTGATTTTGGCGTGTCAGTGAGGTGGTACCGGTGAGTCGAGCAGGTGGTTCCGGCGTGCTCAGCAGGTGGTTCAGGCGCTTCTGGCAGGTGGTATCCATCTGTTCTGGGTGTGGTTCCAGCATCTCATTAACAAGTTTCTGGCACGTCTGAGATGTGGTTCCAGCCGGCCCGACAGGTGTTTCCGCAGTGTCCTCCAAGCGGTTCTGGCGTAGTTGGCAGGTGATTTTGGCATGACTGGCAGGTGGTTCCAGCAAGCCTGGCAGGTGATTCCAAAGTGTTCACCAACTGGTTGTGGCGTAGCCGGCAGGTGATTTTTGCGTGATCGGCAGGTGGTTCTGGCGAGTCGAGCAGGTGGTTCCGGCGTGCTCGGCTGGTGCTTCCGGGGTCATTGGCACGGGGTTCTGGCATGTCTGAGAGGTGGTTCCTGCATGCCCGGCAAGTGATTCCGGAGTGTTCGCCAAGTGGTTCTGGCATAGTCGGCAGGTGATTTTGGCATGTCCGGCAGGTGGTTCAGGCGAGTTGAGCAGGTGGTTGCGACGTGCTCGGCAGGTGCTTCCGGCGTCTCCAGCACGTGTTTCTGGCACATCTGACAGGTGGTTCCGGCATGCCCGAAAGGTGATTCCGGTCTGTCCGGTAGGTGGTTCCAGCCTGCACGGCATGTGGTTCTCGTACGTCTCAGAGGTGGTTGTGCATGCCCAACAGGTGATTCCGGACTGTCCGCCACATGGTTCTGGCACGTCTGAGAGGTGGTTCCGGCATGCCCGGCAGGTCATCCCAGAGAGTCCTCCAAGTGGTTCTGGCATAACACACAGGTGATTTTGGCGTGTCTGGCAGGTTGTTCCGTTGTGCTTGGCAGGTGGTTCAGGCTTGGCCGGCAGGTGGTTCCAGACTGTCCAGGACGTGTTTCCAGCTTCTCCGGCAGGTGGTTCTGGTACGTCTGAGAGGTGGTTCCGCCATGGCTGGCAGGTGATTCCGGACCGTCCCCCAGGTGGTTCTGGCATAGCCAGCATTTGATATTGGCCTGTCCGGCAGGTGGTTCCAGCGAGTCGAACAGGTGGCTCCGGCGTGCTCGGCAGGTGGTTCCGGTCTGTCCGGTAGGTGATTCCGGCGTGTCCGGCACGTGCTTCCGGCACGTCTGAGAGGTGGTTCCGGCATGCGCGACAGGTGATTTCGGAGTGTCCGCCAGGTGGTTCTGGCGTACCTGGCAGGTGATTTTAGCGTGTCCGGCAGTTGTTTCTGGCGAGTCGAGCAGGTGGCTCCGGCATGCTCGGCAGGTGCTTCCGGCATCTCCGGCACGTGGTTCTGGTGTGTCTGAGAGCTGGTTCCGGCATGTCCGGCAGATGATTCCGGAGTGTCCGCCAAGTGGTTCTGGCATACCCGGCTGGTGATTTGGGCATGTCAGGTAGGTGGTTCCGGCGAGTCGAGCAGGTGGCTCCGGCGTGCTCGGCAGGTTGTTCAGACGGGTCTGGCAGGTGTTTTCCGTCTGTTCGGGGTGTGGTTCCAGCATCTCATGCACATGGTTCTGGCACGTCTGAGATGTGGTTCCGGCCGGCCCGACAGGTGTTTCCACAGTCTCCGCCAAGTGGTACTGGCGTAGTTGGCAGGTGATTTTGGCATGACCGGCAGGTGGTTCCAGCAAGCCCGGCAGGTGATTCCGAAGTGTTCCCCAACTGGTTGTGGCGTAGCCGGCAGGTGATTTCTGCGTGTCCGGCAGGTGGTTCTGGCGAGTCGAGCAGGTGGTTCCGGCGTGCTCGGCAGGTGCTTCCGGGGTCATTGGCACGTGGTTCTGGCATATCTGAGAGGTGGTCCCGGCATGCCCGGCAGGTGATTCCGGAGTGTTCGCCAAGTGTTTCCGGCGTAGCCGGCAGGTGATTTTGCATGTCCAGCGGTCGTTCCGGCGGGTCGAGCCGGTGGTTCCGGCGTGTCCGGCAGGTGGTTCCGGTCTGTCCGGCAGGTGGTTCTGTGGTGTCTGGCACGAGGTTCAGTCTGAGAGGCTGTGCCGGAATGCCCCTCACGTGATTCCGGCTTGTCCCCGAAGTGGTGCTGGTGTAGCGGGCAGGTGATTTTGGCGTGTCCGGCAGGTGGTTCAGGCGAGTTGAGCAGGTGGTTGCGACGTGCTCGGCAGGTGCTTCCGGCGTCTCCGGCACGTGTTTCTGGCACATCTGACTGGTGGTTCCGGCATGGCCAAAAGTGGATTCCGGTCTGCCCGGTAGGTGGTTCCGGCGTGCACGGCACGTGGTTCTGGTACGTCTGAGAGGTGGTTCCGCCATGGCTGGCAGGTGATCCCGGACTGTCCCCCAGGTGGTTCTGGCATAGCCAGCAGTTGATATTGGCCTGTCCGGCAGGTGGTTCCAGCGAGTCGAACAGGTGGCTCCTGCGTTCTTGGCAGGTGGTTCCGGTCTGTCTGGTAGGTGTTTCCGGCGTGTCTGGAACGTGCTTCCGGCACGTCTGAGAGGTGGTTCCGGCATGCGCGGCAGGTGCTTCCGGCGTCTCCGGCACTTGGTTCTGGTGTGTCTGAGAGCTGGTTCCGGCATGTCCGGCAGATTATTCCGGAGTGTCCGCCAAGTGGTTCTGGCATACCCAGCAGGTGATTTTGGCGTGTCAGGGAGGTGGTACCGGTGAGTCGAGCAGTTGGTTCCGGCGTGCTCAGCAGGTGGTTCAGGCGGTTCTGGCAGGTGGTATCCGTCTGTTCGGGGTGTGGTTCCAGCATCTCATGAACACGTTTCTGGCACGTCTGAGATGTGGTTCCAGACGGCCCGACAGGTCTTTCCGCAGTGTCCGCCAAGCGGTTCTGGCGTAGTTGGCAGGTGATTTTGGCATGACTGGCAGGTGGTTCCAGCAAGCCCAGCAGGTGATTCCGAAGTGTTCCCCAACTGGTTGTGGCGTAGCCGGCAGGTGATTTTTGCGTGTCCGGCAGGTGGTTCTGGCGAGTCGAGCAGGTGGTTCCGGCGTGCTCGGCAGGTGCTTCCGGGGTCATTGGCACGTGGTTCTGGCATATCTGAGAGGTGGTTCCGGCATGCCCGGCAGGTGATTCCGGAGTGTTCGCCAAGTGTTTCCGGCGTAGCCGGCAGGTGATTTTGCATGTCCAGCGGTCGTTCCGGCGGGTCGAGCCGGTGGTTCCGGCGTGTCCGGCAGGTGGTTCCGGTCTGTCCGGCAGGTGGTTCTGTGGTGTCCGGCACGAGGTTCAGTCTGAGAGGCTGTGCCGGCATGCCCCTCACGTGATTCCGGCTTGTCCCCGAAGTGGTGCTGGTGTAGCGGGCAGGTGATTTTGGCGTGTCCGGCAGGTGGTTCAGGCGAGTTGAGCAGGTGGTTGCGACGTGCTCGGCAGGTGCTTCCGGCGTCTCCGGCACGTGTTTCTGGCACATCTGACTGGTGGTTCCGGCATGCCCAAAAGTGGATTCCGGTCTGTCCGGTAGGTGGTTCCGGCGTGCACGGCACGTGGTTCTGGTACGTCCCAGAGGTGGTTGCGTATGCCCAACAGGTGATTCCGGAGTGTCCGCCATCTGCTTCTGGCACGTCTGAGAGGTGGTTCCAACATGCCCGGCAGGTCATTTCGGAGAGTCGTCCAAGTGGTTCTGGCGTAGCCCGCAGGTGATTTTGGCGTGTCCGGCAGGTGGTTCCGCCGTGCTCGGCAGGTGGTTCAGGCATGGCCGTCACGTGGTTCCAGTCTGTCCAGGACGTGTTTCCAGCTTCTCCGGCAGGTGGTTCTGGTACGTCTGAGAGGTGGTTCCGCCATGGCTGGCAGGTGATCCCGGACTGTCCCCCAGGTGGTTCTGGCATAGCCAGCAGTTGATATTGGCCTGTCCGGCAGGTGGTTCCAGCGAGTCGAACAGGTGGCTCCGGCGTTCTTGGCAGGTGGTTCCGGTCTGTCCGGTAGGTGTTTCCGGCGTGTCTGGCACGTGCTTCCGGCACATCTGAGAGGTGGTTCCAGCATGCGCGGCAGGTGATTCTGTAGTGTCCGCCAGGTGGATCTGGCATACCCGGCAGGTGATTTTGGCGTGTCCGTCAGGTGTTTCTGGCGAGTCGAGCAGGTGGCTCCGGCATGCTCGGCAGGTGCTTCCGGCGTCTCCGGCACTTGGTTCTGGTGTGTCTGAGAGCTGGTTCCGGCATGTCCGGCAGATGATTCCGGAGTGTCCGCCAAGTGGTTCTGGCATACCCAGCAGGTGATTTTGGCGTGTCAGGGATGTGGTACCGGTGAGTGGAGCAGGTGGTTCCGGCGTGCACAGCAGGTGGTTCAGGCGGTTCTGGCAGGTGGTATCCGTCTGTTCGGGGTGTGGTTCCAGCATCTCATGAATGCGTTTCTGGCACGTCTGAGATGTGGTTCCAGCCGGCCCGACAGGTGTTTCCGCAGTGTCTGCCAAGCGGTTCTGGCGTAGTTGGCAGGTGATTTTGGCATGACTGGCAGGTGGTTCCAGCAAGCCTGGCAGGTGATTCCAAAGTGTTCACCAACTGGTTGTGGCGTAGCCGGCAGGTGATTTTTGCGTGATCGGCAGGTGGTTCTGGCGAGTCGAGCAGGTGGTTCCGGCGTGCTCGGCTGGTGCTTCCGGGGTCATTGGCACGGGGTTCTGGCATGTCTGAGAGGTGGTTCCTGCATGCCCGGCAAGTGATTCCGGAGAGTTCGCCAAGTGGTTCTGGCATAGTCGGCAGGTGATTTTGGCATGTCCGGCAGGTGGTTCAGGTGAGTTGAGCAGGTGGTTGCGACGTGCTCGGCAGGTGCTTCCGGCGTCTCCGGCACGTGTTTCTGGCACATCTGACTGGTGGTTCCGGCATGCCCAAAAGTGGATTCCGGTCTTTCCGGTAGGTGGTTCCGGCGTGCACGGCACGTGGTTCTGGTACGTCCCAGAGGTGGTTGCGTATGCCCAACAGGTGATTCCGGACTGTCCGCCACGTGCTTCTGGCACGTCTGAGAGGTGGTTCCAACATGCCCGGCAGGTCATTTCGGAGAGTCGTCCAAGTGGTTCTGGCGTAGCCCGCAGGTGATTTTTGCGTGATCTGCAGGTGGTTCTGGCGAGTCGAGCAGGTGGTTCCGGCGTGCTCGGCTGGTGCTTCCGGGGTCATTGGCACAGGGTTCTGGCATGTCTGAGAGGTGGTTCCTGCATGCCCGGCAAATGATTCCGGAGTGTTCGCCAAGTGGTTCTGGCATAGTCGGCAGGTGATTTTGGCATGTCCGGCAGGTGGTTCAGGCGAGTTGAGCAGGTGGTTCCAACGTGCTTGGCAGGTGCTTCCGGCGTCTCCGGCACGTGTTTCTGGCACATCTGACAGGTGGTTCCGGCATGCCCGAAAGGTGATTCCGGTCTGTCCGGTAGGTGGTTCCAGACTGCACGGCATGTGGTTCTGGTACGTCTCAGAGGTGGTTGCGCATGCCCAACAGGTGATTCCGGACTGTCCGCCACGTGCTTCTGGCACGTCTGAGAGGTGGTTCCAACATGCCCGGCAGGTCATTTCGGAGAGTCGTCCAAGTGGTTCTGGCGTAGCCCGCAGGTGATTTTGGCGTGTCCGGCAGGTGGTTCCGCCGTGCTCGGCAGGTGGTTCAGGCATGGCCGTCACGTGGTTCCAGTCTGTCCAGGACGTGTTTCCAGCTTCTCCGGCAGGTGGTTCTGGTACGTCTGAGAGGTGGTTCCGCCATGGCTGGCAGGTGATCCCGGACTGTCCCCCAGGTGGTTCTGGCATAGCCAGCAGTTGATATTGGCCTGTCCGGCAGGTGGTTCCAGCGAGTCGAACAGGTGGCTCCGGCGTTCTTGGCAGGTGGTTCCGGTCTGTACGGTAGGTGTTTCTGGCGTGTCTGGCATGTGCTTCCGGCACGTGTGAGAGGTGGTGGCGGCATGCGCGGCAGGTGATTCCGTAGTGTCCGCCAGGTGGTTCTGGCATACCCGGCAGGTGATTTTGGCGTGTCCGGCAGGTGTTTCTGGCGAGTCGAGCAGGTGGCTCCGGCATGCTCGGCAGGTGCTTCCGGCGTCTCCGGCACTTGGTTCTGGTGTGTCTGAAAGCTGGTTCCGGCATGTCCGGCAGATGATTCCGGAGTGTCCGCCAAGCGGTTCTGGCATACCCAGCAGGTGATTTTGGCGTGTCAGTGAGGTGGTACCGGTGAGTCGAGCAGGTGGCTCCGGCGTGCTCGGCAGGTTGTTCAGACGGGTCTGGCAGGTGTTTTCCGTCTGTTCGGGGTGTGGTTCCAGCATCTCATGCACATGGTTCTGGCACGTCTGAGATGTGGTTCCGGCCGGCCCGACAGGTGTTTCCACAGTGTCCGCCAAGTGGTACTGGCGTAGTTGGCAGGTGATTTTGGCATGTCCGGCAGGTGGTTCCAGCAAGCCCGGCAGGTGATTCCGAAGTGTTCCCCAACTGGTTGTGGCGTAGCCGGCAGGTGATTTTTGCGTGTCCGGCAGGTGGTTCTGGCGAGTCGAGCAGGTGGTTCCGGCGTGCTCGGCAGGTGCTTCCGGGGTCATTGGCACGTGGTTCTGGCATATCTGAGAGGTGGTTCCGGCATGCCCGGCAGGTGATTCCGGAGTGTTCGCCAAGTGTTTCCGGCATAGCCGGCAGGTGATTTTGCATGTCCAGCGGTCGATCCGGCGGGTCGAGCCGGTGGTTCCGGCGTGTCCGGCAGGTGGTTCCGGTCTGTCCGGCAGGTGGTTCTGTGGTGTCCGGCACGAGGTTCAGTCTGAGAGGCTGTGCCGGCATGCCCCTCACGTGATTCCGGCTTGTCCCCGAAGTGGTGCTGGTGTAGCGGGCAGGTGATTTTGGCGTGTCCGGCAGGTGGTTCAGGCGAGTTGAGCAGGTGGTTGCGACGTGCTCGGCAGGTGCTTCCGGCGTCTCCGGCACGTGTTTCTGGCACATCTGACTGGTGGTTCCGGCATGCCCAAAAGTGGATTCCGGTCTGTCCGGTAGGTGGTTCCGGCGTGCACGGCACGTGGTTCTGGTACGTCCCAGAGGTGGTTGCGTATGCCCAACAGGTGATTCCGGAGTGTCCGCCATCTGCTTCTGGCACGTCTGAGAGGTGGTTCCAACATGCCCGGCAGGTCATTTCGGAGAGTCGTCCAAGTGGTTCTGGCGTAGCCCGCAGGTGATTTTGGCGTGTCCGGCAGGTGGTTCCGCCGTGCTCGGCAGGTGGTTCAGGCATGGCCGTCACGTGGTTCCAGTCTGTCCAGGACGTGTTTCCAGCTTCTCCGGCAGGTGGTTCTGGTACGTCTGAGAGGTGGTTCCGCCATGGCTGGCAGGTGATCCCGGACTGTCCCCCAGGTGGTTCTGGCATAGCCAGCAGTTGATATTGGCCTGTCCGGCAGGTGGTTCCAGCGAGTCGAACAGGTGGCTCCGGCGTTCTTGGCAGGTGGTTCCGGTCTGTCCGGTAGGTGTTTCCGGCGTGTCTGGCACGTGCTTCCGGCACATCTGAGAGGTGGTTCCAGCATGCGCGGCAGGTGATTCTGTAGTGTCCGCCAGGTGGATCTGGCATACCCGGCAGGTGATTTTGGCGTGTCCGTCAGGTGTTTCTGGCGAGTCGAGCAGGTGGCTCCGGCATGCTCGGCAGGTGCTTCCGGCGTCTCCGGCACTTGGTTCTGGTGTGTCTGAGAGCTGGTTCCGGCATGTCCGGCAGATGATTCCGGAGTGTCCGCCAAGTGGTTCTGGCATACCCAGCAGGTGATTTTGGCGTGTCAGGGATGTGGTACCGGTGAGTGGAGCAGGTGGTTCCGGCGTGCACAGCAGGTGGTTCAGGCGGTTCTGGCAGGTGGTATCCGTCTGTTCGGGGTGTGGTTCCAGCATCTCATGAATGCGTTTCTGGCACGTCTGAGATGTGGTTCCAGCCGGCCCGACAGGTGTTTCCGCAGTGTCTGCCAAGCGGTTCTGGCGTAGTTGGCAGGTGATTTTGGCATGACTGGCAGGTGGTTCCAGCAAGCCTGGCAGGTGATTCCAAAGTGTTCACCAACTGGTTGTGGCGTAGCCGGCAGGTGATTTTTGCGTGATCGGCAGGTGGTTCTGGCGAGTCGAGCAGGTGGTTCCGGCGTGCTCGGCTGGTGCTTCCGGGGTCATTGGCACGGGGTTCTGGCATGTCTGAGAGGTGGTTCCTGCATGCCCGGCAAGTGATTCCGGAGAGTTCGCCAAGTGGTTCTGGCATAGTCGGCAGGTGATTTTGGCATGTCCGGCAGGTGGTTCAGGTGAGTTGAGCAGGTGGTTGCGACGTGCTCGGCAGGTGCTTCCGGCGTCTCCGGCACGTGTTTCTGGCACATCTGACTGGTGGTTCCGGCATGCCCAAAAGTGGATTCCGGTCTGTCCGGTAGGTGGTTCCGGCGTGCACGGCACGTGGTTCTGGTACGTCCCAGAGGTGGTTGCGTATGCCCAACAGGTGATTCCGGACTGTCCGCCACGTGCTTCTGGCACGTCTGAGAGGTGGTTCCAACATGCCCGGCAGGTCATTTCGGAGAGTCGTCCAAGTGGTTCTGGCGTAGCCCGCAGGTGATTTTTGCGTGATCTGCAGGTGGTTCTGGCGAGTCGAGCAGGTGGTTCCGGCGTGCTCGGCTGGTGCTTCCGGGGTCATTGGCACAGGGTTCTGGCATGTCTGAGAGGTGGTTCCTGCATGCCCGGCAAATGATTCCGGAGTGTTCGCCAAGTGGTTCTGGCATAGTCGGCAGGTGATTTTGGCATGTCCGGCAGGTGGTTCAGGCGAGTTGAGCAGGTGGTTCCAACGTGCTTGGCAGGTGCTTCCGGCGTCTCCGGCACGTGTTTCTGGCACATCTGACAGGTGGTTCCGGCATGCCCGAAAGGTGATTCCGGTCTGTCCGGTAGGTGGTTCCAGACTGCACGGCATGTGGTTCTGGTACGTCTCAGAGGTGGTTGCGCATGCCCAACAGGTGATTCCGGACTGTCCGCCACGTGCTTCTGGCACGTCTGAGAGGTGGTTCCAACATGCCCGGCAGGTCATTTCGGAGAGTCGTCCAAGTGGTTCTGGCGTAGCCCGCAGGTGATTTTGGCGTGTCCGGCAGGTGGTTCCGCCGTGCTCGGCAGGTGGTTCAGGCATGGCCGTCACGTGGTTCCAGTCTGTCCAGGACGTGTTTCCAGCTTCTCCGGCAGGTGGTTCTGGTACGTCTGAGAGGTGGTTCCGCCATGGCTGGCAGGTGATCCCGGACTGTCCCCCAGGTGGTTCTGGCATAGCCAGCAGTTGATATTGGCCTGTCCGGCAGGTGGTTCCAGCGAGTCGAACAGGTGGCTCCGGCGTTCTTGGCAGGTGGTTCCGGTCTGTACGGTAGGTGTTTCTGGCGTGTCTGGCATGTGCTTCCGGCACGTGTGAGAGGTGGTGGCGGCATGCGCGGCAGGTGATTCCGTAGTGTCCGCCAGGTGGTTCTGGCATACCCGGCAGGTGATTTTGGCGTGTCCGGCAGGTGTTTCTGGCGAGTCGAGCAGGTGGCTCCGGCATGCTCGGCAGGTGCTTCCGGCGTCTCCGGCACTTGGTTCTGGTGTGTCTGAAAGCTGGTTCCGGCATGTCCGGCAGATGATTCCGGAGTGTCCGCCAAGCGGTTCTGGCATACCCAGCAGGTGATTTTGGCGTGTCAGTGAGGTGGTACCGGTGAGTCGAGCAGGTGGCTCCGGCGTGCTCGGCAGGTTGTTCAGACGGGTCTGGCAGGTGTTTTCCGTCTGTTCGGGGTGTGGTTCCAGCATCTCATGCACATGGTTCTGGCACGTGTGAGATGTGGTTCCGGCCGGCCCGACAGGTGTTTCCACAGTTTCCGCCAAGTGGTACTGGCGTAGTTGGCAGGTGACTTTGGCATGACCGGCAGGTGGTTCCAGCAAGCCCGGCAGGTGATTCCGAAGTGTTCCCCAACTGGTTGTGGCGTAGCCGGCAGGTGATTTTTGCGTGTCCGGCAGGTGGTTCTGGCGAGTCGAGCAGGTGGTTCCGGCGTGCTCGGCAGGTGCTTCCGGGGTCATTGGCACGTGGTTCTGGCATATCTGAGAGGTGGTTCCGGCATGCCCGGCAGGTGATTCCGGAGTGTTCGCCAAGTGTTTCCGGCGTAGCCGGGAGGTGATTTTGCATGTCCAGCGGTCGTTCCGGCGGGTCGAGCCGGTGGTTCCGGCGTGTCCGGCAGGTGGTTCCGGTCTGTCCGGCAGGTGGTTCTGTGGTGTCCGGCACGAGGTTCAGTCTGAGAGGCTGTGCCGGCATGCCCCTCACGTGATTCCGGCTTGTCCCCGAAGTGGTGCTGGTGTAGCGGGCAGGTGATTTTGGCGTGTCCGGCAGGTGGTTCAGGCGAGTTGAGCAGGTGGTTGCGACGTGCTCGGCAGGTGCTTCCGGCGTCTCCGGCACGTGTTTCTGGCACATCTGACTGGTGGTTCCGGCATGCCCAAAAGTGGATTCCGGTCATTCCGGTAGGTGGTTCCGGCGTGCACGGCACGTGGTTCTGGTACGTGTCAGAGGTGGTTGCGTATGCCCAACAGGTGATTCTGGACTGTCCGCCACGTGCTTCTGGCACGTCTGAGAGGTGGTTCCAACATGCCCGGCAGGTCATTTCGGAGAGTCGTCCAAGTGGTTCTGGCGTAGCCCGCAGGTGATTTTGGCGTGTCCGGCAGGTGGTTCCGCCGTGCTCGGCAGGTGGTTCAGGCATGGCCGTCACGTGGTTCCAGTCTGTCCAGGACGTGTTTCCAGCTTCTCCGGCAGGTGGTTCTGGTACGTCTGAGAGGTGGTTCCGCCATGGCTGGCAGGTGATCCCGGACTGTCCCCCAGGTGGTTCTGGCATAGCCAGCAGTTGATATTGGCCTGTCCGGCAGGTGGTTCCAGCGAGTCGAACAGCTGGCTCCGGCGTTCTTGGCAGGTGGTTCCGGTCTGTCCGGTAGGTGTTTCCGGCGTGTCTGGCACGTGCTTCTGGCACGTCTGAGAGGTAGTTCCGGCATGCGTGGCAGGTGATTCCGTAGTGTCCGCCAGGTGGTTCTGGCGTACCCGGCAGGTGATTTTGGCGTTTCCGGCAGGTGTTTCTGGCGAGTCGAGCAGGTGGCTCCGGCATGCTCGGCAGGTGCTTCCGGCGTCTCCGGCACTTGGTTCTGGTGTGTCTGAGAGCTGGTTCCGGCATGTCCGGCAGATGATTCCGGAGTGTCCGCCAAGTGGTTCTGGCATACCCAGCAGGTGATTTTGGCGTGTCAGGGAGGTGGTACCGGTGAGTCGAGCAGGTGGTCCCGGCGTGCTGAGTAGGTGGTTCAGGCGGTTCTGGCAGGTGGTATCCGTCTGTTCGGGGTGTGGTTCCAGCATCTCATGAACACGTTTCTGGCACGTCGGAGATGTGGTTCCAGCCGGCCCGACAGGTGTTTCCGCAGTGTCCGCCAAGCGGTTCTGGCGTAGTTGGCAGGTGATTTTGGCATGACTGGCAGGTGGTTCCAGCAAGCCTGACAGGTGATTCCAAAGTGTTCACCAACTGGTTGTGGCGTAGCCGGCAGGTGATTTTTGCGTGATCGGCAGGTGGTTCTGGCGAGTCGAGCAGGTGGTTCCGGCGTGCTCGGCTGGTGCTTCCGGGGTCATTGGCACGGGGTTCTGGCATGTCTGAGAGGTGGTTCCTGCATGCCCGGCAAGTGATTCCGGAGTGTTCGCCAAGTGGTTCTGGCATAGTCGGCAGGTGGTTCAGGCGAGTTGAGCAGGTGGTTCCAACGTGCTTGGCAGGTGCTTCCGGCGTCTCCGGCACGTGTTTCTGGCACATCTGACAGGTGGTTCCGGCATGCCCGAAAGGTGATTCCGGTCTGTCCGGTAGGTGGTTCCAGCCTGCACGGCATGTGGTTCTGGTACGTCTCAGAGGTGGTTGCGCATGCCCAACAGGTGATTCCGGACTGTCCGCCACATGGTTCTGGCACGTCTGAGAGGTGGTTCCGGCATGCCCGGCAGGTCATCCCGGAGAGTCCTCCAAGTGGTTGTGGCATAACACGCAGGTGATTTTGGCGTGTCTGGCAGGTTGTTCCGTTGTGCTTGGCAGGTGCTTCAGGCTTGGCCGGCAGGTGGTTCCAGACTGTCCAGGACGTGTTTCCAGCTTCTCCGGCAGGTGGTTCTGGTACGTCTGAGAGGTGGTTCCGCCATGGCTGGCAGGTGATTCCGGACCGTCCCCCAGGTGGTTCTGGCATAGCCAGCAGTTGATATTGGCCTGTCCGGCAGGTGGTTCCAGCGAGTCGAACAGGTGGCTCCGGCGTGCTCGGCAGGTGGTTCCGGTCTTTCCGGTAGGTGATTCCGGCGTGTCCGGCACGTGCTTCCGGCACGTCTGAGAGGTGGTTCCGGCATGCGCGACAGGTGGTTTCGGAGTGTCCGCCAGGTGGTTCTGGCGTACCCGGCAGGTGATTTTGGCGTGTCCGGCAGGTGTTTCTGGCGAGTCGAGCAGGTGGCTCCGGCATGCTCGGCAGGTGCTTCCGGCGTCTCCGGCACGTGGTTCTGGTGTGTCTGAGAGCTGGTTCCGGCATGTCCGGCAGATGATTCAGGAGTGTCCGCCAAGTGGTTCTGGCATACCCGGCTGGTGATTTGGGCATGTCAGGTAGGTGGTTCCGGCGAGTCGAGCAGGTGGCTCCGGCGTGCTCGGCAGGTTGTTCAGACGGGTCTGGCAGGTGTTTTCCGTCTGTTCGTGGTGTGGTTCCAGCATCTCATGCACATGGTTCTGGCACGTCTGAGATGCGGTTCCGGCCGGCCCGACAGGTGTTTCCACAGTGTCCGCCAAGTGGTACTGGCGTAGTTGGCAGGTGATTTTGGCATGACCGGCAGGTGGTTCCAGCAAGCCCGGCAGGTGATTCCGAAGTGTTCCCCAACTGGTTGTGGCGTAGCCAGCAGGTGATTTTTGCGTGTCCGGCAGGTGGTTCTGGCGAGTTGAGCAGGTGGTTCTGGCGTGCTCGGCAGGTGCTTCCGGGGTCATTGGCACGTGGTTCTGGCATATCTGAGAGGTGGTTCCGGCATGCCCGGCAGGTGATTCCGGAGTGTTCGCCAAGTGTTTCCGGCGTAGCCAGCAGGTGATTTTGCATGTCCAGCGGTCGTTCCGGCGGGTCGAGCCGGTGGTTCCGGCGTGTCCGGCAGGTGGTTCCGGTCTGTCCGGCAGGTGGTTCTGTGGTGTCCGGCACGAGGTTCAGTCTGAGAGGCTGTGCCGGCATGCCCCTCACGTGATTCCGGCTTGTCCCCGAAGTGGTGCTGGTGTAGCGGGCAGGTGATTTTGGCGTGTCCGGCAGGTGGTTCAGGCGAGTTGAGCAGGTGGTTGCGACGTGCTCGGCAGGTGCTTCCGGCGTCTCCGGCACGTGTTTCTGGCACATCTGACTGGTGGTTCCGGCATGCCCAAAAGTGGATTCCGGTCTGTCCGGTAGGTGGTTCCGGCGTGCACGGCACGTGGTTCTGGTACGTGTCAGAGGTGGTTGCGTATGCCCAACAGGTGATTCCGGACTGTCCGCCACGTGCTTCTGGCACGTCTGAGAGGTGGTTCCAACATGCCCGGCAGGTCATTTCGGAGAGTCGTCCAAGTGGTTCTGGCGTAGCCCGCAGGTGATTTTGGCGTGTCCGGCAGGTGGTTCCGCCGTGCTCGGCAGGTGGTTCAGGCATGGCCGTCACGTGGTTCCAGTCTGTCCAGGACGTGTTTCCAGCTTCTCCGGCAGGTGGTTCTGGTACGTCTGAGAGGTGGTTCCGCCATGGCTGGCAGGTGATCCCGGACTGTCCCCCAGGTGGTTCTGGCATAGCCAGCAGTTGATATTGGCCTGTCCGGCAGGTGGTTCCAGCGAGTCGAACAGGTGGCTCCGGCGTTCTTGGCAGGTGGTTCCGGTCTGTCCGGTAGGTGTTTCCGGCGTGTCCGGCACGTGCTTCCGGCACGTCTGAGAGGTGGTTCCGGCATGCGCGGCAGGTGATTCCGTAGTGTCCGCCAGGTGGTTCTGGCGCACCAGGCAGGTGATTTTGGCGTGTTCGGCAGGTGTTTCTGGCGAGTCGAGCAGGTGGCTCCGGCATGCTCGGCAGGTGCTTCCGGCGTCTCCGGCACTTGGTTCTGGTGTGTCTGAGAGCTGGTTCCGGCATGTCCGGCAGATGATTCCGGAGTGTCCGCCAAGTGGTTCTGGCATACCCAGCAGGTGATTTTGGCGTGTCAGGGAGGTGGTACCGGTGAGTCGAGCAGGTGGTTCCGGCGTGCTCAGCAGGTGGTTCAGGCGGTTCTGGCAGGTGGTATCCGTCTGTTCGGGGTGTGGTTCCAGCATCTCATGAACACGTTTCTGGCACGTCTGAGATGTGGTTCCACCCGGCCCGACAGGTGTTTCCGCAGTGTCCTCCAAGCGGTTCTGGCGTAGTTGGCAGCTGATTTTGGCATGACTGGCAGGTGGTTCCAGCAAGCCTGGCAGGTGATTCCAAAGTGTTCACCAACTGGTTGTGGCGTAGCCGGCAGGTGATTTTTGCGTGATCGGCAGGTGGTTCTGGAGAGTCGAGCAGGTGGTTCCGGCGTGCTCGGCTGGTGCTTCCGGGGTCATTGGCACGGGGTTCTGGCATGTCTGAGAGGTGGTTCCTGCATGCCCGGCAAGTGATTCCGGAGTGTTCGCCAAGTGGTTCTGGCATAGTCGGCAGGTGATTTTGGCATGTCCGGCAGGTGGTTCAGGCGAGTTGAGCAGGTGGTTCCAACGTGCTTGGCAGGTGCTTCCGGCGTCTCCGGCACGTGCTTCTGGCACATCTGACAGGTGGTTCCGGCATGCCCGAAAGGTGATTCCGGTCTGTCCGGTAGGTGGTTCCAGCCTGCACGGCATGTGGTTCTCGTACGTCTCAGAGGTGGTTGCGCATGCCCAACAGGTGATTCCGGACTGTCCGCCACATGGTTCTGGCACGTCTGAGAGGTGGTTCCGGCATGCCAGGCAGGTCATCCCAGAGAGTCCTCCAAGTGGTTCTGGCATAACACGCAGGTGATTTTGGCGTGTCTGGCAGGTTGTTCCGTTGTGCTTGGCAGGTGGTTCAGGCTTGGCCGGCAGGTGGTTCCAGACTGTCCAGGACGTGTTTCCAGCTTCTCCGGCAGGTGGTTCTGGTACGTCTGAGAGGTGGTTCCGCCATGGCTGGCAGGTGATTCCGGACCGTCCCCCAGGTGGTTCTGGCATAGCCAGCAGTTGATATTGGCCTGTCCGGCAGGTGGTTCCAGCGAGTCGAAAAGGTGGCTCCGGCGTGCTCGGCAGGTGGTTCCGGTCTGTCCGGTAGGTGATTCCGGCGTGTCCGGCACGTGCTTCCGGCACGTCTGAGAGGTGGTTCCGGCATGCGCGACAGGTGGTTTCGGAGTGTCCGCCAGGTGGTTCTGGCGTACCCGGCAGGTGATTTTGGCGTGTCCGGCAGGTGTTTCTGGCGAGTCGAGCAGGTGGCTCCGGCATGCTCGGCAGGTGCTTCCGGCGTCTCCGGCAAGTGGTTCTGGTGTGTCTGAGAGCTGGTTCCGGCATGTCCGGCAGATGATTCCGGAGTGTCCGCCAAGTGGTTCTGGCATACCCGGCTGGTGATTTGGGCATGTCAGGTAGGTGGTTCCGGCGAGTCGAGCAGGTGGCTCCGGCGTGCTCGTCACGTTGTTCAGACGGGTCTGGAAGGTGTTTTCCGCTTGTTCGGGGTGTGGTTCCAGCATCTCATGCACATGGTTCTGGCACGTCTGAGATGTGGTTCCGGCCGGCCCGACAGGTGTTTCCACAGTGTCCACCAAGTGGTACTGGCGTAGTTTTCAGGTGATTTTGGCATGACCGGCAGGTGGTTCCAGCAAGCCCAGCAGGTGATTCCGAAGTGTTCCCCAACTGGTTGTGGCGTAGCCGGCAGGTGATTTTTGCGTGTCCGGCAGGTGGTTCTGGCGAGTCGAGCAGGTGGTTCCGGCGTGCTCGGCAGGTGCTTCCGGGGTCATTGGCACGTGGTTCTGGCATATCTGAGAGGTGGTTCCGGCATGCCCGGCAGGTGATTCCGGAGTGTTCGCCAAGTGTTTCCGGCGTAGCCGGCAGGTGATTTTGCATGTCCAGCGGTCGTTCCGGCGGGTCGAGCCGGTGGTTCCGGCGTGTCTGGAATGTGGTTCCGGTCTGTCCGGCAGGTGGTTCTGTGGTGTCCGGCACGAGGTTCAGTCTGAGAGGCTGTGCCGGCATGCCCCTCACGTGATTCCGGCTTGTCCCCGAAGTGGTGCTGGTGTAGCGGGCAGGTGATTTTGGCGTGTCCGGCAGGTGGTTCAGGCGAGTTGAGCAGGTGGTTGCGACGTGCTCGGCAGGTGCTTCCGGCGTCTCCGGCACGTGTTTCTGGCACATCTGACTGGTGGTTCCGGCATGCCCAAAAGTGGATTCCGGTCTGTCCGGTAGGTGGTTCCGGCGTGCACGGCACGTGGTTCTGGTACGTCTCAGAGGTGGTTGCGTATGCCCAACAGGTGATTCCGGACTGTCCGCCACGTGCTTCTGGCACGTCTGAGAGGTGGTTCCAACATGCCCGGCAGGTCATTTCGGAGAGTCGTCCAAGTGGTTCTGGCGTAGCCCGCAGGTGATTTTGGCGTGTCCGGCAGGTGGTTCCGCCGTGCTCGGCAGGTGGTTCAGGCATGGCCGTCACGTGGTTCCAGTCTGTCCAGGACGTGTTTCCAGCTTCTCCGGAAGGTGGTTCTGGTACGTCTGAGAGGTGGTTCCGCCATGGCTGGCAGGTGATCCCGGACTGTCCCCCAGGTGGTTCTGGCATAGCCAGCAGTTGATATTGGCCTGTCCGGCAGGTGGTTCCAGCGAGTCGAACAGGTGGCTCCGGCGTGCTCGGCAGGTGGTTCCGGTCTGTCCGGTAGGTGATTCCGGCGTGTCCGGCACGTGCTTCCGGCACGTCTGAGAGGTGGTTCCAGCATGCGCGACAGGTGGTTTCGGAGTGTCCGCCAGGTGGTTCTGGCGTACCCGGCAGGTGATTTTGGCGTGTCAGGCAGGTGTTTCTGGCGACTCGAGCAGGTGGCTCCGGCATGCTCGGCAGGTGCTTCCGGCGTCTCCGGCACGTGGTTCTGGTGTGTCTGAGAGCTGGTTCCGGCATGTCCGGCAGATGATTCCGGAGTGTCCGCCAAGTGGTTCTGGCATACCCAGCAGGTGATTTTGGCGTGTCAGGGATGTGGTACTGGTGAGTGGAGCAGGTGGTTCCGGCGTGCACAGCAGGTGGTTCAGGCGGTTCTGGCAGGTGGTATCTGTCTGTTCTGGGTGTGGTTCCAGCATCTCATGAATGCGTTTCTGGCACTTCTGAGAAGTTTTTTCCAGCCGGCCCGACAGGTGTTTCCGCAGTGTTCGCCAAGCGGTTCTGGCGTAGTTGGCATGTGATTTTGGCATGACTGGAAGGTGGTTCCAGCAAGCCTGGCAGGTGATTCCAAAGTGTTCCCCAACTGGTTGTGGCGTAGCCGGCAGGTGATATTTGCGTGTCCGGCAGGTGGTTCTGGCGAGTCGAGCAGGTGGTTCCGGCGTGCTCGGCAGGTGCGTCCGGGGTCATTGGCACGTGGTTCTGGCATATCTGAGAGGTGGTTCCGGCATGCCCGGCAGGTGATTCCGGAGTGTTCGCCAAGTGTTTCCGGCGTAGCCGGCAGGTGAGTTTGCATGTCCAGCGGTCGTTCCGGCGGGTCGAGCCGGTGGTTCCGGCGTGTCCGGCAGGTGGTTCCGGTCTGTCCGGCAGGTGGTTCTGTGGTGTCCGGCAAGAGGTTCAGTCTCAGAGGGTGTGCCGGCATGCCCCTCACGTGATTCCGGCTTGTCCCCGAAGTGGTGCTGGTGTAGCGGGCAGGTGATTTTGGCGTGTCCGGCAGGTGGTTCAGGCGAGTTGAGCAGGTGGTTGCGACGTGCTCGGCAGGTGCTTCCGGCGTCTCCGGCACGTGTTTCTGGCACATCTGACTGGTGGTTCCGGCATGCCCAAAAGTGGATTCCGGTCTGCCCGGTAGGTGGTTCCGGCGTGCACGGCACGTGGTTCTGGTACGTGTCAGAGGTGGTTGCGTATGCCCAACAGGTGATTCCGGACTGTCCGCCACGTGCTTCTGGCACGTCTGAGAGGTGGTTCCAACATGCCCGGCAGGTCATTTAGGAGAGTCGTCCAAGTGGTTCTGGCGTAGCCCGCAGGTGATTTTGGCGAGTCCGGCAGGTGGCTCCGCCGTGCTCGGCAGGTGGTTCAGGCATGGCCGTCACGTGGTTCCAGTCTGTCCAGGACGTGTTTCCAGCTTCTCCGGCAGGTGGTTCTGGTACGTCTGAGAGGTGGTTCCGCCATGGCTGGCAGGTGATCCCGGACTGTCCCCCAGGTGGTTCTGGCATAGCCAGCAGTTGATATTGTCCTGTCCGGCAGGTGGTTCCAGCGAGTCGAACAGGTGGCTCCGGCGTTCTTGGCAGGTGGTTCCGGTCTGTCCGGTAGGTGTTTCTGTCGTGTCTGGCATGTGCTTCCGGCACGTGTGAGAGGTGGTTCCGGCATGCGCGGCAGGTGATTCCGTAGTGTCCGCCAGGTGGTTCTGGCATACCCGGCAGGTGATTTTGGCGTGTCCGGCAGGTGTTTCTGGCGAGTCGAGCAGGTGGCTCCAGTATGCTCGGCAGGTGCTTCCGGCGTCTCCGGCACTTGGTTCTGGTGTGTCTGAAAGCTGGTTCCGGCATGTCCGGCAGATGATTCCGGAGTGTCCGCCAAGTGGTTCTGGCATACCCAGCAGGTGATTTTGGCGTGTCAGTGAGGTGGTACCGGTGAGTCGAGCAGGTGGTTCCGGCGTGCTCAGCAGGTGGTTCAGGCGGTTCTGGCAGGTGGTATCCATCTGTTCGGGGTGTGGTTCCAGCATCTCATTAACAAGTTTCTGGCACGTCTGAGATGTGGTTCCAGCCGGCCCGACAGGTGTTTCCGCAGTGTCCTCCAAGCGGTTCTGGCGTAGTTGGCAGGTGATTTTGGCATGACTGGCAGGTGGTTCCAGCAAGCCTGGCAGGTGATTCCAAAGTGTTCACCAACTGGTTGTGGCGTAGCCGGCAGGTGATTTTTGCGTGATCGGCAGGTGGTTCTGGCGAGTCGAGCAGGTGGTTCCGGCGTGCTCGGCTGGTGCTTCCGGGGTCATTGGCACGGGGTTCTGGCATGTCTGAGAGGTGGTTCCTGCATGCCCGGCAAGTGATTCCGGAGTGTTCGCCAAGTGGTTCTGGCATAGTCGGCAGGTGATTTTGGCATGTCCGGCAGGTGGTTCAGGCGAGTTGAGCACGTGGTTGCGACGTGCTCGGCAGGTGCTTCCGGCGTCTCCAGCACGTGTTTCTGGCACATCTGACAGGTGGTTCCGGCATGCCCGAAAGGTGATTCCGGTCTGTCCGGTAGGTGGTTCCAGCCTGCACGGCATGTGGTTCTCGTACGTCTCAGAGGTGGTTGTGCATGCCCAACAGGTGATTCCGGACTGTCCGCCACATGGTTCTGGCACGTCTGAGAGGTGGTTCCGGCATGCCCGGCAGGTCATCCCAGAGAGTCCTCCAAGTGGTTCTGGCATAACACACAGGTGATTTTGGCGTGTCTGGCAGGTTGTTCCGTTGTGCTTGGCAGGTGCTTCAGGCTTGGCCGGCAGGTGGTTCCAGACTGTCCAGGACGTGTTTCCAGCTTCTCCGGCAGGTGGTTCTGGTACGTCTGAGAGGTGGTTCCGCCATGGCTGGCAGGTGATTCCGGACCGTCCCCCAGGTGGTTCTGGCATAGCCAGCATTTGATATTGGCCTGTCCGGCAGGTGGTTCCAGCGAGTCGAACAGGTGGCTCCGGCGTGCTCGGCAGGTGGTTCCGGTCTGTCCGGTAGGTGATTCCGGCGTGTCCGGCACGTGCTTCCGGCACGTCTGAGAGGTGGTTCCGGCATGCGCGACAGGTGATTTCGGAGTGTCCGCCAGGTGGTTCTGGCGTACCTGGCAGGTGATTTTAGCGTGTCCGGCAGTTGTTTCTGGCGAGTCGAGCAGGTGGCTCCGGCATGCTCGGCAGGTGCTTCCGGCATCTCCGGCACGTGGTTCTGGTGTGTCTGAGAGCTGGTTCCGGCATGTCCGGCAGATGATTCCGGAGTGTCCGCCAAGTGGTTCTGGCATACCCGGCTGGTGATTTGGGGAAGGCAGGTAGGTGGTTCCGGCGAGTCGAGCAGGTGGCTCCGGCGTGCTCGGCAGGTTGTTCAGACGGGTCTGGCAGGTGTTTTCCGTCTGTTCGGGGTGTGGTTCCAGCATCTCATGCACATGGTTCTGGCACGTCTGAGATGTGGTTCCGGCCGGCCCGACAGGTGTTTCCACAGTGTCCGCCAAGTGGTACTGGCGTAGTTGGCAGGTGATTTTGGCATGACCGGCAGGTGGTTCCAGCAAGCCCGGCAGGTGATTCCGAAGTGTTCCCCAACTGGTTGTGGCGTAGCCGGCAGGTGATTTCTGCGTGTCCGGCAGGTGGTTCTGGCGAGTCGAGCAGGTGGTTCCGGCGTGCTCGGCAGGTGCGTCCGGGGTCATTGGCACGTGGTTCTGGCATATCTGAGAGGTGGTCCCGGCATGCCCGGCAGGTGATTCCGGAGTGTTCGCCAAGTGTTTCCGGCGTAGCCGGCAGGTGATTTTGCATGTCCAGCGGTCGTTCCGGCGGGTCGAGCCGGTGGTTCCGGCGTGTCCGGCAGGTGGTTCCGGTCTGTCCGGCAGGTGGTTCTGTGGTGTCCGGCACGAGGTTCAGTCTGAGAGGCTGTGCCGGCATGCCCCTCACGTGATTCCGGCTTGTCCCCGAAGTGGTGCTGGTGTAGCGGGCAGGTGATTTTGGCGTGTCCGGCAGGTGGTTCAGGCGAGTTGAGCAGGTGGTTGCGACGTGCTCGGCAGGTGCTTCCGGCATCTCCGGCACGTGTTTCTGGCACATCTGACTGGTGGTTCCGGCATGCCCAAAAGTGGATTCCGGTCTGTCCGGTAGGTGGTTCCGGCGTGCACGGCACGTGGTTCTGGTACGTCTGAGAGGTGGTTCCGCCATGGCTGGCAGGTGATCCCGGACTGTCCCCCAGGTGGTTCTGGCATAGCCAGCAGTTGATATTGGCCTGTCCGGCAGGTGGTTCCAGCGAGTCGAACAGGTGGCTCCTGCGTTCTTGGCAGGTGGTTCCGGTCTGTCCGGTAGGTGTTTCCGGCGTGTCTGGAACGTGCTTCCGGCACGTCTGAGAGGTGGTTCCGGCATGCGCGGCAGGTGCTTCCGGCGTCTCCGGCACTTGGTTCTGGTGTGTCTGAGAGCTGGTTCCGGCATGTCCGGCAGATTATTCTGGAGTGTCCGCCAAGTGGTTCTGGCATACCCAGCAGGTGATTTTGGCGTGTCAGGGAGGTGGTACCGGTGAGTCGAGCAGTTGGTTCCGGCGTGCTCAGCAGGTGGTTCAGGCGGTTCTGGCAGGTGGTATCCGTCTGTTCGGGGTGTGGTTCCAGCATCTCATGAACACGTTTCTGGCACGTCTGAGATGTGGTTCCAGACGGCCCGACAGGTGTTTCCGCAGTGTCCGCCAAGCGGTTCTGGCGTAGTTGGCAGGTGATTTTGGCATGACTGGCAGGTGGTTCCAGCAACCCTGGCAGGTGATTCCAAAGTGTTCACCAACTGGTTGTGGCGTAGCCGGCAGGTGATTTTTGCGTGATCGGCAGGTGGTTCTGGCGAGTCGAGCAGGTGGTTCCGGCGTGCTCGGCTGGTGCTTCCGGGGTCATTGGCACGGGGTTCTGGCATGTCTGAGAGGTGGTTCCTGCATGCCCGGCAAGTGATTCCGGAGTGTTCGCCAAGTGGTTCTGGCATAGTCGGCAGGTGATTTTGGCATGTCCGGCAGGTGGTTCAGGCGAGTTGAGCAGGTGGTTCCAACGTGCTTGGCAGGTGCTTCCGGCGTCTCCGGCACGTGTTTCTGGCACACCTGACAGGTGGTTCCGGCATGCCCGAAAGGTGATTCCGGTCTGTCCGGTAGGTGGTTCCAGCCTGCACGGCATGTGGTTCTGGTACGTCTCAGAGGTGGTTGCGCATGCCCAACAGGTGATTCCGGACTGTCCGCCACATGGTTCCGGCACGTCTGAGAGGTGGTTCCGGCATGCCCGGCAGGTCATCCCAGAGAGTCCTCCAAGTGGTTCTGGCATAACACGCAGGTGATTTTGGCGTGTCTGGCAGGTTGTTCTGTTCTGCTTGGCAGGTGTTTCAGGCTTGGCCGGCAGGTGGTTCCAGACTGTCCAGGACGTGTTTCCAGCTTCTCCGGCAGGTGGTTCTGGTACGTGTGAGAGGTGGTTCCGCCATGGCTGGCAGGTGATTCCGGACTGTCCCCCAGGTGGTTCTGGCATAGCCAGCAGTTAATATTGGCCTGTCCGGCAGGTGGTTCCAGCCAGTCGAGCAGGTGGCTCCGGCGTGCTCGGCATGTGGTTCCGGTCTGTCCGGTAGGTGATTCCGGCGTGTCCGGCACGTGCTTCCGGCACGTCTGAGAGGTGGTTCCGGCATGCGCGACAGGTGATTTCGGAGTGTCCGCCAGGTGGTTCTGGCGTACCCGGCAGGTGATTTTGGCGTGTCCGGCAGGTGTTTCTGGCGAGTCGAGCAGGTGGCTCCGGCATGGTCGGCAGGTGCTTCCGGCGTCTCCGGCACGTGGTTCTGGTGTGTCTGAGAGCTGATTCTGGCATGTCCGGCAGATGATTCCGGAGTGTCCGCCAAGCGGTTCTGGCATACCCGGCTGATTTTGGCATGTCTGGTAGGTGGTTCCGGCGAGTCGAGCAGGTGGCTCCGGCGTGCTCGGCAGGTTGTTCAGACGGGTCTGGCAGGTGTTTTCCGTCTGTTCGGGGTGTGGTTCCAGCATCTCATGCACATGGTTCTGGCACGTGTGAGATGTGGTTCCGGCCGGCCCGACAGGTGTTTCCGCAGTGTCCGCCAAGTGGTTCTGGCATACCCAGCAGGTGATTTTGGCGTGTCAGGGATGTGGTACCGGTGAGTGGAGCAGGTGGTTCCGGCGTGCACAGCAGGTGGTTCAGGCGGTTCTGGCAGGTGGTATCTGTCTGTTCTGGGTGTGGTTCCAGCATCTCATGAATGCGTTTCTGGCACTTCTGAGATGTGGTTCCAACCGGCCCGACAGGTGTTTCCGCAGTGTCCGCCAAGCGGTTCTGGCGTAGTTGGCAGGTGATTTTGGCATGACTGGCAGGTGGTTCCAGCAAGCCTGGCAGGTGATTCCAAAGTGTTCCCCAACTGGTTGTGGCGTAGCCAGCAGGTGATATTTGCGTGTCCGGCAGGTGGTTCTGGCGAGTCGAGCAGGTGGTTCCGGCGTGCTCGGCAGGTGCGTCCGGGGTCATTGGCACGTGGTTCTGGCATATCTGAGAGGTGGTTCCGGCATGCCCGGCAGGTGATTCCGGAGTGTTCGCCAAGTGTTTCCGGCGTAGCCGGCAGGTGAGTTTGCATGTCCAGCGGTCGTTCCGGCGGGTCGAGCCGGTGGTTCCGGCGTGTCCGGCAGGTGGTTCCGGTCTGTCCGGCAGGTGGATCTGTGGTGTCCGGCAAGAGGTTCAGTCTCAGAGGGTGTGCCGGCATGCCCCTCACGTGATTCCGGCTTGTCCCCGAAGTGGTGCTGGTGTAGCGGGCAGGTGATTTTGGCGTGTCCGGCAGGTGGTTCAGGCGATTGAGCAGGTGGTTGCGACGTGCTCGGCAGGTGCTTCCGGCGTCTCCGGCACGTGTTTCTGGCACATCTGACTGGTGGTTCCGGCATGGCCAAAAGTGGATTCCGGTCTGCCCGGTAGGTGGTTCCGGCGTGCACGGCACGTGGTTCTGGTACGTGTCAGAGGTGGTTGCGTATGCCCAACAGGTGATTCCGGACTGTCCGCCACGTGCTTCTGGCACGTCTGAGAGGTGGTTCCAACATGCCCGGCAGGTCATTTAGGAGAGTCGTCCAAGTGGTTCTGGCGTAGCCCGCAGGTGATTTTGGCGAGTCCGGCAGGTGGCTCCGCCGTGCTCGGCAGGTGGTTCAGGCATGGCCGTCACGTGGTTCCAGTCTGTCCAGGACGTGTTTCCAGCTTCTCCGGCAGGTGGTTCTGGTACGTCTGAGAGGTGGTTCCGCCATGGCTGGCAGGTGATCCCGGACTGTCCCCCAGGTGGTTCTGGCATAGCCAGCAGTTGATATTGTCCTGTCCGGCAGGTGGTTCCAGCGAGTCGAACAGGTGGCTCCGGCGTTCTTGGCAGGTGGTTCCGGTCTGTCCGGTAGGTGTTTCTGTCCTGTCTGGTATGTGCTTCCGGCACGTGTGAGAGGTGGTTCCGGCATGCGCGGCAGGTGATTCCGTAGTGTCCGCCAGGTGGTTCTGGCATACCCGGCAGGTGATTTTGGCGTGTCCGGCAGGTGTTTCTGGCGAGTCGAGCAGGTGGCTCCAGCATGCTCGGCAGGTGCTTCCGGCGTCTCCGGCACTTGGTTCTGGTGTGTCTGAAAGCTGGTTCCGGCATGTCCGGCAGATGATTCCGGAGTGTCCGCCAAGTGGTTCTGGCATACCCAGCAGGTGATTTTGGCGTGTCAGTGAGGTGGTACCGGTGAGTCGAGCAGGTGGTTCCGGCGTGCTCAGCAGGTGGTTCAGGCGGTTCTGGCAGGTGGTATCCATCTGTTCGGGGTGTGGTTCCAGCATCTCATTAACAAGTTTCTGGCACGTCTGAGATGTGGTTCCAGCCGGCCCGACAGGTGTTTCTGCAGTGTCCTCCAAGCGGTTCTGGCGTAGTTGGCAGGTGATTTTGGCATGACTGGCAGGTGGTTCCAGCAAGCCTGGCAGGTGATTCCAAAGTGTTCACCAACTGGTTGTGGCGTAGCCGGCAGGTGATTTTTGCGTGATCGGCAGGTGGTTCTGGCGAGTCGAGCAGGTGGTTCCGGCGTGCTCGGCTGGTGCTTCCGGGGTCATTGGCACGGGGTTCTGGCATGTCTGAGAGGTGGTTCCTGCATGCCCGGCAAGTGATTCCGGAGTGTTCGCCAAGTGGTTCTGGCATAGTCGGCAGGTGATTTTGGCATGTCCGGCAGGTGGTTCAGGCGAGTTGAGCACGTGGTTGCGACGTGCTCGGCAGGTGCCTCCGGCGTCTCCAGCACGTGTTTCTGGCACATCTGACAGGTGGTTCCGGCATGCCCGAAAGGTGATTCCGGTCTGTCCGGTAGGTGGTTCCAGCCTGCACGGCATGTGGTTCTCGTACGTCTCAGAGGTGGTTGTGCATGCCCAACAGGTGATTCCGGACTGTCCGCCACATGGTTCTGGCACGTCTGAGAGGTGGTTCCGGCATGACCGGCAGGTCATCCCAGAGAGTCCTCCAAGTGGTTCTGGCATAACACACAGGTGATTTTGGCGTGTCTGGCTGGTTGTTCCGTTGTGCTTGGCAGGTGGTTCAGGCTTGGCCGGCAGGTGGTTCCAGACTGTCCAGGACGTGTTTCCAGCTTCTCCGGCAGGTGGTTCTGGTACGTCTGAGAGGTGGTTCCGCCATGGCTGGCAGGTGATTCCGGACCGTCCCCCAGGTGGTTCTGGCATAGCCAGCATTTGATATTGGCCTGTCCGGCAGGTGGTTCCAGCGAGTCGAACAGGTGGCTCCGGCGTGCTCGGCAGGTGGTTCCGGTCTGTCCGGTAGGTGATTCCGGCGTGTCCGGCACGTGCTTCCGGCACGTCTGAGAGGTGGTTCCGGCATGCGCGACAGGTGATTTCGGAGTGTCCGCCAGGTGGTTCTGGCGTACCTGGCAGGTGATTTTAGCGTGTCCGGCAGTTGTTTCTGGCGAGTCGAGCAGGTGGCTCCGGCATGCTCGGCAGGTGCTTCCGGCATCTCCGGCACGTGGTTCTGGTGTGTCTGAGAGCTGGTTCCGGCATGTCCGGCAGATGATTCCGGAGTGTCCGCCAAGTGGTTCTGGCATACCCGGCTGGTGATTTGGGCATGTCAGGTAGGTGGTTCCGGCGAGTCGAGCAGGTGGCTCCGGCGTGCTCGGCAGGTTGTTCAGACGGGTCTGGCAGGTGTTTTCCGTCTGTTCGGGGTGTGGTTCCAGCATCTCATGCACATGGTTCTGGCACGTCTGAGATGTGGTTCCGGCCGGCCCGACAGGTGTTTCCACAGTGTCCGCCAAGTGGTACTGGCGTAGTTGGCAGGTGATTTTGGCATGACCGGCAGGTGGTTCCAGCAAGCCCGGCAGGTGGTTCCGAAGTGTTCCCCAACTGGTTGTGGCGTAGCCGGCAGGTGATTTCTGCGTGTCCGGCAGGTGGTTCTGGCGAGTCGAGCAGGTGGTTCCGGCGTGCTCGGCAGGTGCTTCCGGGGTCATTGGCACGTGGTTCTGGCATATCTGAGAGGTGGTTCCGGCATGCCCGGCAGGTGATTCCGGAGTGTTCGCCAAGTGTTTCCGGCGTAGCCGGCAGGTGATTTTGCATGTCCAGCGGTCGTTCCGGCGGGTCGAGCCGGTGGTTCCGGCGTGTCCGGCAGGTGGTTCCGGTCTGTCCGGCAGGTGGTTCTGTGGTGTCCGGCACGAGGTTCAGTCTGAGAGGCTGTGCCAGAATGCCCCTCACGTGATTCCGGCTTGTCCCCGAAGTGGTGCTGGTGTAGCGGGCAGGTGATTTAGGCGTGTCCGGCAGGTGGTTCAGGCGAGTTGAGCAGGTGGTTGCGACGTGCTCGGCAGGTGCTTCCGGCGTCTCCGGCACGTGTTTCTGGCACATCTGACTGGTGGTTCCGGCATGCCCAAAAGTGGATTCCGGTCTGTCCGGTAAGTGGTTCCGGGGTGCACGGCACGTGGTTCTGGTACGTCTGAGAGGTGGTTCCGCCATGGCTGGCAGGTGATCCCGGACTGTCCCCCAGGTGGTTCTGGCATAGCCAGCAGTTGATATTGGCCTGTCCGGCAGGTGGTTCCAGCGAGTCGAACAGGTGGCTCCTGCGTTCTTGGCAGGTGGTTCCGGTCTGTCCGGTAGGTGTTTCCGGCGTGTCTGGAACGTGCTTCCGGCACGTCTGAGAGGTGGTTCCGGCATGCGCGGCAGGTGCTTCCGGCGTCTCCGGCACTTGGTTCTGGTGTGTCTGAGAGCTGGTTCCGGCATGTCCGGCAGATTATTCTGGAGTGTCCGCCAAGTGGTTCTGGCATACCCAGCAGGTGATTTTGGCGTGTCAGGGAGGTGGTACCGGTGAGTCGAGCAGTTGGTTCCGGCGTGCTCAGCAGGTGGTTCAGGCGGTTCTGGCAGGTGGTATCCGTCTGTTCGGGGTGTGGTTCCAGCATCTCATGAACACGTTTCTGGCACGTCTGAGATGTGGTTCCAGACGGCCCGACAGGTGTTTCCGCAGTGTCCGCCAAGCGGTTCTGGCGTAGTTGGCAGGTGATTTTGGCATGACTGGCAGGTGGTTCCAGCAACCCTGGCAGGTGATTCCAAAGTGTTCACCAACTGGTTGTGGCGTAGCCGGCAGGTGATTTTTGCGTGATCGGCAGGTGGTTCTGGCGAGTCGAGCAGGTGGTTCCGGCGTGCTCGGCTGGTGCTTCCGGGGTCATTGGCACGGGGTTCTGGCATGTCTGAGAGGTGGTTCCTGCATGCCCGGCAAGTGATTCCGGAGTGTTCGCCAAGTGGTTCTGGCATAGTCGGCAGGTGATTTTGGCATGTCCGGCAGGTGGTTCAGGCGAGTTGAGCAGGTGGTTCCAACGTGCTTGGCAGGTGCTTCCGGCGTCTCCGGCACGTGTTTCTGGCACACCTGACAGGTGGTTCCGGCATGCCCGAAAGGTGATTCCGGTCTGTCCGGTAGGTGGTTCCAGCCTGCACGGCATGTGGTTCTGGTACGTCTCAGAGGTGGTTGCGCATGCCCAACAGGTGATTCCGGACTGTCCGCCACATGGTTCTGGCACGTCTGAGAGGTGGTTCTGGCATGCCCGGCAGGTCATCCCAGAGAGTCCTCCAAGTGGTTCTGGCATAACACGCAGGTGATTTTGGCGTGTCTGGCAGGTTGTTCTGTTGTGCTTGGCAGGTGTTTCAGGCTTGGCCGGCAGGTGGTTCCAGACTGTCCAGGACGTGTTTCCAGCTTCTCCGGCAGGTGGTTCTGGTACGTGTGAGAGGTGGTTCCGCCATGGCTGGCAGGTGATTCCGGACCGTCCCCCAGGTGGTTCTGGCATAGCCAGCAGTTAATATTGGCCTGTCCGGCAGGTGGTTCCAGCCAGTCGAGCAGGTGGCTCCGGCGTGCTCGGCAGGTGGTTCCGGTCTGTCCGGTAGGTGATTCCGGCGTGTCCGGCACGTGCTTCCGGCACGTCTGAGAGGTGGTTCCGGCATGCGCGACAGGTGATTTCGGAGTGTCCGGCAGGTGGTTCTCGCGTACCCGGCAGGTGATTTTGGCGTGTCCGGCAGGTGTTTCTGGCGAGTCGAGCAGGTGGCTCCGGCATGGTCGGCAGGTGGTTCCAGCAAGCCCGGCAGGTGATTCCAAAGTGTTCCCCAACTGGTTGTGGCGTAGCCGGCAGGTGATTTTTGCGTGTCCGGCAGGTGGTTCTGGCGAGTCGAGCAGGTGGTTCCGGCGTGCTCGGCAGGTGCTTCCGGGGTCATTGGCACGTGGTTCTGGCATATCTGAGAGGTGGTTCCGGCATGCCCGGCAGGTGATTCCGGAGTGTTCGCCAAGTTTTTCCGGCGTAGCCGGCAGGTGATTTTGCATGTCCAGCGGTCGTTCCGGCGGGTCGAGCCGGTGGTTCCGGCGTGTCCGGCAGGTGGTTCCGGTCTGTCCGGCAGGTGTTTCTGTGGTGTCCGGCACGAGGTTCAGTCTGAGAGGCTGTGCCGGCATGCCCCTCACGTGATTCCGGCTTGTCCCCGAAGTGGTGCTGGTGTAGCGGGCAGGTGATTTTGGCGTGTCCGGCAGGTGGGTCAGGCGAGTTGAGCAGGTGGTTGCGACGTGCTCGGCAGTTGCTTCCGGCGTCTCCGGCACGTGTTTCTGGCACATCTGACTGGTGGTTCCGGCATGCCCAAAAGTGGATTCCGGTCTGTCCGGTAGGTGGTTCCGGCGTGCACGGCACGTGGTTCTGGTACGTGTCAGAGGTGGTTGCGTATGCCCAACAGGTGATTCCGGACTGTCCGCCACGTGCTTCTGGCACGTCTGAGAGGTGGTTCCAACATGCCCGGCAGGTCATTTCGGAGAGTCGTCCAAGTGGTTCTGGCGTAGCCCGCAGGTGATTTTGGCGTGTCCGGCAGGTGGTTCCGCCGTGCTCGGCAGGTGGTTCAGGCATGGCCGTCACGTGGTTCCAGTCTGTCCAGGACGTGTTTCCAGCTTCTCCGGCAGGTGGTTCTGGTACGTCTGAGAGGTGGTTCCGCCATGGCTGGCAGGTGATCCCGGACTGTCCCCCAGGTGGTTCTGGCATAGCCGGCAGTTGATATTGGCCTGTCCGGCAGGTGGTTCCAGCGAGTCGAACAGGTGGCTCCGGCGTTCTTGGCAGGTGGTTCCGGTCTGTCCGGTAGGTGTTTCCGGCGTGTCTGGCACGTGCTTCCGGCACGTGTGAGAGGTGGTTCCGGCATGCGCGGCAGGTGATTCCGTAGTGTCCGCCAGGTGGTTCTGGCATACCCGGCAGGTGATTTTGGCGTGTCAGGCAGGTGTTTCTGGCGAGTCGAGCAGGTGGCTACGGCATGCTCGGCAGGTGCTTCCGGCGTCTCCGGCACTTGGTTCTGGTGTGTCTGAGAGCTGGTTCCGGCATGTCCGGCAGATGATTCCGGAGTGTCCGCCAAGTGGTTCTGGCATACCCAGCAGCTGATTTTGGCGTGTCAGGGAGGTGGTACCGGTGCCTCGAGCAGGTGGTTCCGGCGTAATCAGCAGGTGTTTCAGGCTGTTCTGGCTGGTGGTATCCGTCTGTTCGGGGTGTGGTTCCAGCATCTCATGAACACGTTTCTGGCACGTCTGAGATGTGGTTCCAGCCGGCCCGACAGGTGTTTCCGCAGTGTCCGCCAAGCGGTTCTGGCGTAGTTGGCAGGTGATTTTGGCATGACTGGCAGGTGGTTCCAGCAAGCCTGGCAGGTGATTCCAAAGTGTTCACCAACTGGTTGTGGCGTAGCCGGCAGGTGATTTTTGCGTGATCGGCAGGTGGTTCTGGCGAGTCGAGCAGGTGGTTCTGGCGTGCTCGGCTAGTGCTTCCGGGGTCATTGGCACGGGGTTCTGGCATGTCTGAGAGGTGGTTCCTGCATGCCCGGCAAGTGATTCCGGAGTGTTCGCCAAGTGGTTCTGGCATAGTCGGCAGGTGATTTTGGCATGTCCGGAAGGTGGTTCAGGCGAGTTGAGCAGGTGGTTGCGACGTGCTCGGCTGGTGCTTGCGGCTTCTCCAGCACGTGTTTCAGGCACATCTGACAGGTGGTTCCGGCATGCCCGAAAGGTGATTCCGGTCTGTCCGGTAGGCGGTTCCAGCCTGCACGGCATGTGGTTCTGGTACGTCTCAGAGGTGGTTGCGCATGCCCAACAGGTGATTCCGGACTGTCCGCCACATGGTTCTGGCACGTCTGAGAGGTGGTTCCGGCATGCCCGGCAGGTCATCCCAGAGAGTCCTCCAAGTGGTTCTGGCATAACACGCAGGTGATTTTGGCGTGTCTGGCAGGTTGTTCCGTTGTGCTTGGCAGGTGGTTCAGGCTTGGCCGGCAGGTGGTTCCAGACTGTCCAGGACGTGTTTCCAGCTTCTCCGGCAGGTGGTTCTGGTACGTCTGAGAGGTGGTTCCGCCATGGCTGGCAGGTGATTCAGGACCGTCCCCCAGGTGGTTCTGGCATAGCCAGCAGTTGATATTGGCCTGTCCGGCAGGTGGTTCCAGCGAGTCGAACAGGTGGCTCCGGCGTTCTCGGCAGGTGGTTCCGGTCTGTCCGGTAGGTGATTCCGGCATGTCCGGCACGTGCTTCCGGCACGTATGAGAGGTGGTTCCGGCATGCGCGACAGGTGATTTCGGAGTGTCCGCCAGGTGGTTCTGGCGTACCCGGCAGGTGATTTTGGCGTGTCCGGCAGGTGTTTCTGGCAAGTCGAGCAGGTGGCTCCGGCATGCTCGGCAGGTGCTTCCGGCGTCTCCGGCACGTGGTTCTGGTGTGTCTGAGAGCTGGTTCCGGCATGTCCGGCAGATGATTCCGGAGTGTCCGCCAAGTGGTTCTGGCATACCCGGCTGGTGATTTGGGCATGTCAGGTAGGTGGTTCCGGCGAGTCGAGCAGGTGGCTCCGGCGTGCTCGGCAGGTTGTTCAGACGGGTCTGGCAGGTGTTTTCCGTCTGTTCGGGGTGTGGTTCCAGCATCTCATGCACATGGTTCTGGCACGTCTGAGATGTGGTTCCGGCCGGCCCGACAGGTGTTTCCACAGTGTCCGCCAAGTGGTACTGGCGTAGTTGGCAGGTGATTTTGGCATGACCGGCAGGTGGTTCCAGCAAGCCCGGCAGGTGATTCCGAAGTGTTCCCCAACTGGTTGTGGCGTAGCCGGCAGGTGATTTCTGCGTGTCCGGCAGGCGGTTCTGGCGAGTCGAGCAGGTGGTTCTGGCGTGCTCGGCAGGTGCTTCCGGGTCATTGGCACGTGGTTCTGGCATATCTGAGAGGTGGTTCCGGCATGCCCGGCAGGTGATTCCGGAGTGTTCGCCAAGTGTTTCCGGCGTAGCCGGCAGGTGATTTTGCATGTCCAGCGGTCCTTCCGGCGGGTCGAGCCGGTGGTTCCAGCGTGTCCGGCAGGTGGTTCCGGTCTGTCCGGCAGGTGGTTCTGTGGTGTCCGGCACGAGGTTCAGTCAGAGAGGCTGTGCCGGCATGCCCCTCACGTGATTCCGGCTTGTCCCCGAAGTGGTGCTGGTGTAGCGGGCAGGTGATTTTGGCGTGTCCGGCAGGTGGTTCAGGCGAGTTGAGCAGGTGTTTGCGACGTGCTCGGCAGGTGCTTCCGGCGTCTCCGGCACGTGTTTCTGGCACATCTGACTGGTGGTTCCGGCATGCCCAAAAGTTGATTCCGGTCTGTCCGGTAGGTGGTTCCGGCGTGCACGGCACGTGGTTCTGGTACGTGTCAGAGGTGGTTGCGTATGCCCAACAGGTGATTCCGGACTGTCCGCCACGTGCTTCTGGCACGTCTGAGAGGTGGTTCCAACATGCCCGGCAGGTCATTTCGGAGAGTCGTCCAAGTGGTTCTGGCGTAGCCCGCAGGTCATTTTGGCGTGTCCGGCAGGTGGTTCCGCCGTGCTCGGCAGGTGGTTCAGGCATGGCCGTCACGTGGTTCCAGTCTGTCCAGGACGTGTTTCCAGCTTCTCCGGCAGCTGGTTCTGGTACGTCTGAGAGGTGGTTCCGCCATGGCTGGCAGGTGATTCCGGACTGTCCCCCAGGTGGTTCTGGCATAGCCAGCAGTTGATATTGGCCTGTCCGGCAGGTGGTTCCAGCGAGTCGAACAGGTGGCTCCGGCGTTCTTGGCAGGTGGTTCCGGTCTGTCCGGTAGGTGTTTCCGGCGTGTCCGGCACGTGCTTCCGGCACGTCTGAGAGGTGGTTCCGGCATGCGCGACAGGTGATTCCGTAGTGTCCGTCAGGTGGTTCTGGAATACCCGGTAGGTGATTTTGGCGTGTCAGACAGGTGTTTCTGGCGAGTCGAGCAGGTGGCTCCGGCATGCTCGGCAGGTGCTTCCGGCGTCTCCGGCACTTGGTTCTGGTGTGTCTGAGAGCTGGTTCCGGCATGTCCGGCAGATGATTCCGGAGTGTCCGCCAAGTGTTTCTGGCATACCCAGCAGGTGATTTTGGCGTGTCAGGGATGTGGTACCGGTGAGTCGAGCAGGTGGTTCCGGCGTGCTCAGCAGGTGGTTCAGGCGGTTCTGGCAGGTGGTATCCGTCTGTTCGGGGTGTGGTTCCAGCATCTCATGAACACGTTTCTGGCACGTCTGAGATGTGGTTCCAGCCGGCCCGACAGGTGTTTCCGCAGTGTCCGCCAAGCGGTTCTGGCGTAGTTGGCAGGTGATTTTGGCATGACTGGCAGGTGGTTCCAGCAAGCCTGGCAGGTGATTCCAAAGTGTTCACCAACTGGTTGTGGCGTAGCCGGCAGGTGATTTTTGCGTGATCGGCAGGTGGTTCTGGCGAGTCGAGCAGGTGGTTCCGGCGTGCTCGGCTGGTGCTTCCGGGGTCATTGGCACGGGGTTCTGGCATGTCTGAGAGGTGGTTCCTGCATGCCCGGCAAGTGATTCCGGAGTGTTCGCCAAGTGGTTCTGGCATAGTCGGCAGGTGATTTTGGCATGTCCGGAAGGTGGTTCAGGCGAGTTGAGCAGGTGGTTCCAACGTGCTTGGCAGGTGCTTCCGGCGTCTCCGGCACGTGTTTCTGGCACATCTGACAGGTGGTTCCGGCATGCCCGAAAGGTGATTCCGGTCTGTCCGGTAGGTGGTTCCAGCCTGCACGGCATGTGGTTCTGGTACGTCTCAGAGGTGGTTGCGCATGCCCAACAGGTGATTCCGGACTGTCCGCCACATGGTTCTGGCACGTCTGAGAGGTGGTTCCGGCATGCCCG